>NC_136070.1:446149521-447463853 GCF_964261635.1 Lissotriton helveticus
TCCCGCCTTCCAGGCTGTTGTGCTACTTGCATCTATCTTCCCCGGCATTCTATTATCTTTCGCCGACGCGTTTCGGGGCCAAGCCCCTTCATCTTGGGCGTGAACAAACGAGCTTACAACCTGCATGAGTGATTGCTTGTTTTTATTTCACCTTAACCCCGCCTCCATTGTCACGTGTTTGATCGATTACGCGGGGTGTTGTGGGGCATGTAGTTTGCCATGCAGGAATAAGTTCGAATTTGTAGGTTCAATTAAAGTTCCATTATTACTCTGAGTGAGTTCCAGGTAGGATTGGTGCAAGCCCATCATGCACATGGGGACGTGACACTGTTGGCAGCTCGGATCAGTTCCAAACTTCAGCTCCGTGCAGTCGATGGAGGGCGTTTCCTTCAGCTGCCGGTGGTGCCCTTCTCCACGGCCAGGCCGCGATCAAACACGTGACAATGGAGGCGGGGTTAAGGTGAAATAAAAACAAGCAATCACTCATGCAGGTTGTAAGCTCGTTTGTTCACGCCCAAGATGAAGGGGCTTGGCCCCGAAACGCGTCGGCGAAAGATAATAGAATGCCGGGGAAGATAGATGCAAGTAGCACAACAGCCTGGAAGGCGGGAGGTGACGTGTGCCTTCTCAATGCTTAGGGCAATTTGGTATAACATTAACGCACGGCGGCCTGGCCGTGGAGAAGGGCACCACCGGCAGCTGAAGGAAACGCCCTCCATCGACTGCACGGAGCTGAAGTTTGGAACTGATCCGAGCTGCCAACAGTGTCACGTCCCCATGTGCATGATGGGCTTGCACCAATCCTACCTGGAACTCACTCAGAGTAATAATGGAACTTTAATTGAACCTACAAATTCGAACTTATTCCTGCATGGCAAACTACATGCCCCACAACACCCCGCGTAATCGATCAAACACGTGACAATGGAGGCGGGGTTAAGGTGAAATAAAAACAAGCAATCACTCATGCAGGTTGTAAGCTCGTTTGTTCACGCCCAAGATGAAGGGGCTTGGCCCCGAAACGCGTCGGCGAAAGATAATAGAATGCCGGGGAAGATAGATGCAAGTAGCACAACAGCCTGGAAGGCGGGAGGTGACGTGTGCCTTCTCAATGCTTAGGGCAATTTGGTATAACATGTATATATATATATATGGAACTGATCCGAGCTGCCAACAGTGTCACGTCCCCATGTGCATGATGGGCTTGCACCAATCCTACCTGGAACTCACTCAGAGTAATAATGGAACTTTAATTGAACCTACAAATTCGAACTTATTCCTGCATGGCAAACTACATGCCCCACAACACCCCGCGTAATCGATCAAACACGTGACAATGGAGGCGGGGTTAAGGTGAAATAAAAACAAGCAATCACTCATGCAGGTTGTAAGCTCGTTTGTTCACGCCCAAGATGAAGGGGCTTGGCCCCGAAACGCGTCGGCGAAAGATAATAGAATGCCGGGGAAGATAGATGCAAGTAGCACAACAGCCTGGAAGGCGGGAGGTGACGTGTGCCTTCTCAATGCTTAGGGCAATTTGGTATAACATTAACGCACGGCGGCCTGGCCGTGGAGAAGGGCACCACCGGCAGCTGAAGGAAACGCCCTCCATCGACTGCACGGAGCTGAAGTTTGGAACTGATCCGAGCTGCCAACAGTGTCACGTCCCCATGTGCATGATGGGCTTGCACCAATCCTACCTGGAACTCACTCAGAGTAATAATGGAACTTTAATTGAACCTACAAATTCGAACTTATTCCTGCATGGCAAACTACATGCCCCACAACACCCCGCGTAATCGATCAAACACGTGACAATGGAGGCGGGGTTAAGGTGAAATAAAAACAAGCAATCACTCATGCAGGTTGTAAGCTCGTTTGTTCACGCCCAAGATGAAGGGGCTTGGCCCCGAAACGCGTCGGCGAAAGATAATAGAATGCCGGGGAAGATAGATGCAAGTAGCACAACAGCCTGGAAGGCGGGAGGTGACGTGTGCCTTCTCAATGCTTAGGGCAATTTGGTATAACATTAACGCACGGCGGCCTGGCCGTGGAGAAGGGCACCACCGGCAGCTGAAGGAAACGCCCTCCATCGACTGCACGGAGCTGAAGTTTGGAACTGATCCGAGCTGCCAACAGTGTCACGTCCCCATGTGCATGATGGGCTTGCACCAATCCTACCTGGAACTCACTCAGAGTAATAATGGAACTTTAATTGAACCTACAAATTCGAACTTATTCCTGCATGGCAAACTACATGCCCCACAACACCCCGCGTAATCGATCAAACACGTGACAATGGAGGCGGGGTTAAGGTGAAATAAAAACAAGCAATCACTCATGCAGGTTGTAAGCTCGTTTGTTCACGCCCAAGATGAAGGGGCTTGGCCCCGAAACGCGTCGGCGAAAGATAATAGAATGCCGGGGAAGATAGATGCAAGTAGCACAACAGCCTGGAAGGCGGGAGGTGACGTGTGCCTTCTCAATGCTTAGGGCAATTTGGTATAACATTAACGCACGGCGGCCTGGCCGTGGAGAAGGGCACCACCGGCAGCTGAAGGAAACGCCCTCCATCGACTGCACGGAGCTGAAGTTTGGAACTGATCCGAGCTGCCAACAGTGTCACGTCCCCATGTGCATGATGGGCTTGCACCAATCCTACCTGGAACTCACTCAGAGTAATAATGGAACTTTAATTGAACCTACAAATTCGAACTTATTCCTGCATGGCAAACTACATGCCCCACAACACCCCGCGTAATCGATCAAACACGTGACAATGGAGGCGGGGTTAAGGTGAAATAAAAACAAGCAATCACTCATGCAGGTTGTAAGCTCGTTTGTTCACGCCCAAGATGAAGGGGCTTGGCCCCGAAACGCGTCGGCGAAAGATAATAGAATGCCGGGGAAGATAGATGCAAGTAGCACAACAGCCTGGAAGGCGGGAGGTGACGTGTGCCTTCTCAATGCTTAGGGCAATTTGGTATAACATTAACGCACGGCGGCCTGGCCGTGGAGAAGGGCACCACCGGCAGCTGAAGGAAACGCCCTCCATCGACTGCACGGAGCTGAAGTTTGGAACTGATCCGAGCTGCCAACAGTGTCACGTCCCCATGTGCATGATGGGCTTGCACCAATCCTACCTGGAACTCACTCAGAGTAATAATGGAACTTTAATTGAACCTACAAATTCGAACTTATTCCTGCATGGCAAACTACATGCCCCACAACACCCCGCGTAATCGATCAAACACGTGACAATGGAGGCGGGGTTAAGGTGAAATAAAAACAAGCAATCACTCATGCAGGTTGTAAGCTCGTTTGTTCACGCCCAAGATGAAGGGGCTTGGCCCCGAAACGCGTCGGCGAAAGATAATAGAATGCCGGGGAAGATAGATGCAAGTAGCACAACAGCCTGGAAGGCGGGAGGTGACGTGTGCCTTCTCAATGCTTAGGGCAATTTGGTATAACATTAACGCACGGCGGCCTGGCCGTGGAGAAGGGCACCACCGGCAGCTGAAGGAAACGCCCTCCATCGACTGCACGGAGCTGAAGTTTGGAACTGATCCGAGCTGCCAACAGTGTCACGTCCCCATGTGCATGATGGGCTTGCACCAATCCTACCTGGAACTCACTCAGAGTAATAATGGAACTTTAATTGAACCTACAAATTCGAACTTATTCCTGCATGGCAAACTACATGCCCCACAACACCCCGCGTAATCGATCAAACACGTGACAATGGAGGCGGGGTTAAGGTGAAATAAAAACAAGCAATCACTCATGCAGGTTGTAAGCTCGTTTGTTCACGCCCAAGATGAAGGGGCTTGGCCCCGAAACGCGTCGGCGAAAGATAATAGAATGCCGGGGAAGATAGATGCAAGTAGCACAACAGCCTGGAAGGCGGGAGGTGACGTGTGCCTTCTCAATGCTTAGGGCAATTTGGTATAACATGTATATATATATATATATATGTGTGCATGTGTATACATGTGTGTATGTATATATATGTGTGTATATATATATATGTGTGTATATGTGTGTGTGTATATTTGTATATAGATGTATGTGTGTGTATATATATGTGTATGTATATATATGTGTATGTATATATATATATATATATATATATATATATACTGAAAAAACCATAGGTTTCACACCAGTTATGGTTAGCTGGAAATTTTACTCGCATAAAACCATTGAAATTCCCACATTATAGTTAGTTGGACTCACTATAACTTGCACGTCTGTAATGCACTGCTGATGACGTCACATATTGCATCACTCATGACAGTGTTTTTAAAAAAAACATTGATTGGTTAACTGGCTTATTAAGTGTATCTTAGTGAATACTTCTATTAGCGAGTAATGTTTAAATATTTAAATATATGCATGAGTGATGTAATATATATAATATATATATATATTTGTGTATGTATATATATGTGTGTATGTACAAATATATATATGTGTGTGTATGTATGTGTATATATATATATATATATATATATATATATGTGTGTATGTATCTATACTACTATTATAAAGGAAGAACTTTGAACCTTTGAGGCGGGTAAACTCGGAAACCACAGCGCCAATCCACACACCCGATACATTGTTGTAATCGTCAGGGTGTGCAGATGGACATAGGCTATATAAAGTAAAAAAATATACGTTATTTAAAAAAAAATGCCGGAAAAAAAAGTAGTCCCGTGGAAGAAGCGCCGGCCGCGAACTGCGTGCCGACGTCAGGAGCGCGGGGAGGAGCGGCGTCCAGGAGCGCGAGGAGGAGCGGCGGACATGGCGCGGGGAGGAGCGACGGACAAGCTGGGAGGAGGGGTGAGGAGCGGCGGACAGGCGGTGAGGAGCGGCGGACAGGCAGGGAGGAGCGGTGAGCAGCGGCGAGGAGCGGCGGAGCGGTGAACTGAGGAGCGCGGGGGAGGAGCGGCGGCTGAGGTAAGGCTCCAGGGGCAATGTCGGGGCAGGCGGGGGCCGGGGCGGGCGGGGACCCTGAACACTCATGGCGGGGGGCCCTGAACACTCATTTCGGGACGGGCTGCTATGTTGGGGCGGGTGGGGGTCGGGGAAGCCTGATTGCTCCCGGACAAGGTCGGGGCGGGCTGCTAGTATGTATATGTGTGTGTGTGTGTGTATATATATATATATATATAATATATATACACACACCAAGAAGACCCGTTTTCCACGAAGTCCGCGGCCCGTTCACAGATGGCGAGTCAAACCGAGCGGGACACTCGGCAATCAATCCACCACAGAAATCTTTTCTTCAAAGAAAGACTCGCACTTGGGATAACCTCAGTTTATTAAGCAAGGTAACGCGTTTCAACAGCGAAGGCTGTCTTGATCACACAATTTGCTTGCTGAAACAGGAAGTCTATACATAGGTATTAAACACTAACAAAGGACTCATAGTTTGATAACTAGTGTTTACATCTAAACCTTGGCGGCCATCTTAAGATGGTAAAAAATATATATATCACTGTAGGTTACACATGTTCATATTTAAGACATTTTTAGCATATGTACAATCCATGCGCCTGTTTCGAGACTATTTTTGGTATTTACATATGTACATAAATATATACATGTATTCAAACAAATTATACAATTCATTCGACATAGTGTCCAATTTGTCTCTCTGACATAAGCTATCCATACAAGGCATAGTGCCCAAATTCTATAGGAATTGTACTTATTAAACATGAAATAAATCAAAAATATTAAATGAACATGATCCTACAACTCATAATGTGTATATTTCAACGATGGACCAACATGTATACATAATATACCAACGAAATGCTCCCTGTGTCAGAAAAGAGATATAGAAAGTGCATAGAAAAATTAAGTGCAAAATATTAAGTGTTCTTATCTGAAAAAACAGGACCCAGGTGGAAAAGGGGGATGGGATATAAAAGACAGATGAATATTCCCGAATGCCGTTAGCCAATCCCTTCCACCTAAAAAATCAGATAAAGTTTAATATAAACAGTGTTGTGTTGTACGTGAAGCAAAATACATGGAAAAAAGCACTAAAACAGTTTTCAGTATAATGGAAAAATGAAAAAATTAAAAAACAGGCAAGTACAGATAGGAAAGAAATGCACATAGTTTAGACAGTACATTAGTCTTTTAAATGATAGGCAAGTTCTTCATCAAGATTGTGGCCTTTTGGGTACTTGGTTTCGAGATTAATTATCCATTTGGACTCACGTTTACGGAGAGCAAGGGTCCTATTACCTCCCCTAGGGCCGATATGTACTTGTTCCAATGCAAAGAAGCATAGTAGGTTGCTATTGGACTGATGAAAAAGTTCAAAATGCCTAACTATCGGATAGTGAGGGTCTTTGTTGGTTATAGCCCGCATATGTTCCAGTACTCTTTTTTTGGTTGCATTAGTGGTACTGCCAACACATTTCATTTTGCAAGGACACATGACTTGACTGTGTTCCGCCACTCAAACGCGGTGGCAACCGGGAGAAACTGTTGAGGCAGTTAGAAAGTAGATACATACTACAATTTAACACCAAGGCACCATCAGGCCTCAACACAACGGAGGACTTACACCACGTTCTATGACCCACCACCATACGCACACATGTCTATGTCATACTACATAGCTGAATCCACACACTGGTATGACATGATCTCTGCCTATTTATCTCCTATTTTTCCTTGGCATATTGATTGTATATAATGTAATTATTTGTGTTTTCTCACTGTAGCTGTTTAACCGTGTTCCTGCCTTTGGTTTCCTCATTTTATCTGCATCCACACAGATTCATATCGTCATGTTTAGCACTGTTTTGAATTTAGCCTTAGCTATTTTACACCGGAGTATTTATACAGCTATATGTGCACGTTGTATGGACTTCCGAGTCAAGTTGGATTTAACATATTAGTGACAGAATTTGGGCACTTTCCCTTTTCTGCTGTTTGGCCCCATACATTGTGTAACATTCTGAGAGTTAGGTGGAGGCTTAACTCTGTTGCTAGACAGACGATATTATGTTTATCTTATTTTATGCAAGATTCAAGATGGTAGTCATTTCTTTACCAGGACGTTTCTATTTCACTTTTTGTTCACATTAGGCAGTATGGATCAACTCCAATGCCTGTGAGGCTGGTACCACTTCCACGAATCACACTGTACATTTGCGCATACAGCACTCGCACGCCAGCCTCATTATGTATATACACACACACTAGGCTCACGTAATCACCGTTACCTTTCCCTCATATTCAGGGTCGGACTGGGAAACAAAACCGGCCCGGCAAAGTGCTCGGCCGGCCACCCCTCCCCACTGGGGTGTGGGGGGTCATGGAGGTGCCGCCGAGCTCTGACTGGGCCGGTTTTCGCCCGATTTTGGTACAGGGCTGATTTTGCAGCTATGCTGCAAAAACGGCCCTGTAACAAAAACGGCCCCCAGGGGCCCAAAACCAGCCCCCACCCGTGCGGCGCGCTATGGCCAGTCAGGGCCTGCTCATATTCATACCGACATGAACAGTGGCAGGCATCACACTAGAAGGTTTTTAGTGTGTGGTGTAACACATCACATTTTTTAATCTAGCGCATTTAGACATGAAGTGAACAGACCGTCCTTTGAGGACCCTCACTCACCCACGAGCCACATATTTCATAGGGCACTTTGCTTAAAGTTTGATTTCCCGCCGAGCAGCCGCATTACACATATATTTTAACAGATGCCGCTGTATACCTTGCCACCTATGCCGCGTGCTACATACCATGACATGTTAATGCTTATTCACTTGTAGCACCCATTTGGCTCTTTTAAATACACACACGGGGTTCCCAACGCTCACCAGTTAGCGCATTACACTGTTATATTTCTCCATTGACCAGTAACATCAGCTATCAATTAACCTCGTTGGTAGACACAGCTTATCTGTGGCTATCACCGGCTCTGATGTATGTGCTCAGCTTTTATAGTCCTACTACTATGTCTAGATGCCTTACAGCATACCAGTTGTAGTAATTCTGTGATGTCACACGTTGCTTTACCACACGTAGTAAATCTGCTGAATCATTGTGTTGAACATAGTGAAAATACTGCCATTCTTCCCACTGTATATAAAGCAAACTTTCACCATTACAGGCGCTATGTGATCAAGGCCGCATGTCTGGCGGCCGAAACGCGTCATTTGGACAACTGATGCTCTGAATAAACACCACTAAGCATTAAGCCTTGCCTATGGAGTCTGTTTCCCGGTTCTGCGCCGCTCCCCTGGATGGTTGCACTGCTGGGGATTTTGGTGTGATAAATATATATATATATTTATCATTTTTTGATACTCTTCTGGGGTAGACCGCTTGTATTTCCTGGGTTCCACCAGAATTTGGAGTATTTTGATTGTGTCCGTTATACTTGTCTTTGCCCTCAAGATGAATGTTAGGAGTGCGGGTCCTCCTGGATCTTTAATGCATTTGCCCATCCAGGGCTTGATTGGTGATGCATGTGATCACGTATTTGAGATTGTGCGGGGGGAAGGGGTTTATACAGTAGATATATTGGAAGGACGAGTACATTTACATATTTTTTCCTTTCTTTAGGATATACTGTTTATTTATTTATTTTATTCATTTTTACTGGTAATAACAGTAAGTTACTGTGTTTCCACATATTTGTGTACTGCGAGCCATGCCCATCCTGGGCTTTATTTTGTATTTTAGTCTTGGTGTATAATGATTTGAGACATTCCAAGATGGCGCCTATCCTTACTGTGTTTCCCTCCCCGCCCCATAGGCTAGTCCTATGTTTATGGTTTTGACCCGGATGTGGGAATATATGTTAGACGCCTCTGTCGGTTCGGTAAACTTCGAGGAAGGTTCCGACCGAAACGCGTCAGTGTGCTGTGAGCTAATAAACTTTTGAATTGAGACCCCTGCGAGTGCTTCCTTCGTCCTGCGGGTGATTGCCGCGTTGGGAGGCTGAGCGGTACTGGTTTTGCGAGTGCACCCTCGCAACGGGAGCACCCGCCTGTGAGTGCGACGCTTTGGTGCTTTTTGAGCTTCAATATATATATATATATATATATATATATATATATATATATATATATATATATATATATATATATATATACACATATATTCTAGTCCCCACCAATCAAATTATTTAAATGCACAGTAATTTTTTTTTTAATGGGGAACTTTAAAGGGTCCCCCTATAAAAAAAGATTTTTTTTAAGTAGGATGTGTGTAGCCCCAAGCAAAATGGATTAAAGGTTTTCAAACCTCAAGTTGGTGGTTGCGGTGTCGTCATTCCGGTGTAGGAGTGCTGGATTTTGTTCGCTGATATATATTCCACTCGCCATTTTCACACACACCCCCGGCCGCTTCAACAGATAACTTGAGGTTTATGGCGTGTGATGCCGAAAAGTAATCCAAACACGGTCTTTGTTGCTACGTCGCGCTCCAAAAAGAATACACAGGTCTGATCATAGCTTTATTCTGATTACGGTTTATTAAAGAAATGCAACACGAAAATTACATCGGTCAAAAGGCGTTTTGGAGAACAGCGTCTCCTTGATCACGGGTATGGGTGTGACAACAATTCAACCAATTTATGTACACCATGGTGAAAGGAGTCATACAGGTAGAGAGAGGACCGTGTGTGGAAAAATCATGACAGAAAACACACTATGTTTAACATCACCATTATTTTTAGTGAGCACCATAGATGCTTGAAACTAAAAAAAAAGGTTGTTAATTGCATGTGTCAGCTGCTGTTAAGGTGTTCATTCACACAAACGCATGGTGGTTAAAATAACACTACTATGTCAATAAGTCGCATAGAAATATAGGTGCACACTAAACTCAGCATCATCTGCAGCCAAGCACTCAGAATAAGACGGTTCTGTAGCAATGAGGCCACCTGTGAAGACCATCTACGGGAACTCGCTAATTATTTAAAAGGTGAGGCTACCATCTGCATATCATACAACAACAAATTGACAACCCTTTGCAGTTACCCAGGGAAGCACTTATTTGGATTACCAACAGCAGAAACAAGTGGCAGAACTCCATTTGTGGTTGACTACCATCAGCTCCCAACTACAGAAATATCATGCAAAAAAGCTTTCCCTTACTGTCTATTTGTGAAAAATTGCAAAATGTTTTTCCAAAACCCTCGGTGATTGCTTACCACAGAGCTCCCAATTTACGATCTCTTATTGTGAGAGCTGAACTCAAGCAAATTGCAACAAAGCAGGGCTTCATTGCTGTGTATCACCTATGAATACCTTTTACAAACTTCATCAGGAACTAGTTCTGTTATGAGAAGAACCTATGGAATAAGACAGCATCTTACAAGTTGCTTAACATGCATTATTTATGTGATTCAGTGCCAACGCAAAGCTTTAAAAAAGAAAATATGTCAGCCAAACAGTGAATGATTCAGGAACCACAAATCAGCAATAAAAAAACTTGACCAGCCTGTAGCCAATCATTTTACCCATGTGGATCATTTACTATAAGATTTGAAGATTCGGCCCGTGAAACATATTTTGTATTGTAATTGCATTGATATAGCGCTTACTACCCTGATGAGGCGTTGAAGCGCTTTTTTGGCGAGTAGCACGCTACTCCGGAACCCATAAAGGATTATTTTGAATTAGTATAGTGAAACATGATGGTAATTTGAGTGGTGGTTATTTTAGTCTGTAATTTGGATTCAGAAGGATGGCGGAGGGATAGAAGAGGGAAAACGGTTTGCATTTATATAGCGCTTGTTACCCCTGATGGGGTGTTGAAGCACTTTTTGGGCGAGTAGCTTGCTTCTCCGAACCCATAAAGAATTGGTGGTGAATTAGTATAGTTAAATATGAAATTAATTTGAGTGGTCGATATTAGTCAGTTATATCTTAAAGGAAGAACTACTGTACTCCAGAGAGAATTCAGCTGTGTCATCTGTGCAGCCACTGAGCAAACCATTGTGTAAAAGACGGAAGCTGAAACGTTGTAGTGGAAATATAATTTTGTTCTTTGGTGACTCCATCTGTTTGAGTCACTTCTTTTTTGGGTATGTGTGTGTGTTTGTGTGTGTGTGTATGTGAATATATATATATATATATATATATATATATATATATATATATTCTCATTCCTCAAAGTGCCCTAAGCATTCAAGAGGCACACTACAGGTCTCTGCCCTCCGGGCTTCCAGCTCAGCATGCCTCGCCACTTCACACTTCATTAAAACGCCCAACGCATTTCAGGGAACCACCCCCTTCCTCATGGGCTGCAATGAAGGCCCTCGATTTTGCATCAATTTCATGTGTGACCTTTTATTAGAAACAAGCCCCTCAGTGGCAGCCCATGAGGAAGGGGGTGGTTCCCTGAAACGCGTCAGGCGTTTTAATGAAGTGTGAAGCGGCGAGGCATGCTGAGCTGGAGCACTATTGCCTGCTGGAGGCCCTCTGCCCGCCATTTTGCTTTTCGCACCGCTGCAGACTGTGAGGACCTCAATCCAGTCGAGGGGGCCCTACTTGATTGCTGGGGAGAAGAGACCTCATTGAGAGGTCCACCGGGACAGGGGAAAGCTCAAGACACCTGCCTGCGACTGTTTTCTCGCCCGGTGGTCGGCTGCTCTCTGGTGAGTTGTGCAGAGCTGAGGCGCGGGTTGCAGGGCCTGCTGATGCACTCACAGGGCGATCCAGCATCGATCCCCAAGGCTTCAGAACATTGCAAGAGAGCCTCTAGAGGGGCCAGAGCCCCCCCCCCCTACCCGATCTTTGAGGCTGTGTGGCTGGGGGGCTCTTTGTCTTGGTCAGCTACCCCTGCAAGGTGGAATTCAGGATTTCGACTAGACCAAAGAAAGGGGTCCTTGGATCGCTGCCGAATCCTTTCATCACCCTGTCCTACGCTTGTCTGGACATTTTGACCCACAGTTCCTGGGGCTCCTGTGACAGGCTCCACCATCAGGGGCATCGCAACCTGAGAGACAACAAGGCCTGATTGCCCCCACAAGCCCAGCGGTGTGCTAACCTGCACCTAGGCCTAGAACATGGTCCTAGCTCTGTAGCAGGGTTGGCGGTGTGACTTCCGGCCTTAGCCCTCGATCGCTCTCCACTTGCCCGCGACACCCCAGAGTGCAGAAATGGCCTCAGCCCGAGCAAGAAGGGAGAAGTCCCTTAAGGAACTATTGCTCAAGTAGCCTGGGGGCTCAAACATCTCAAGGAGCATCTAAAGACCAGGGGCAAACAGACTTGAGTGACAAAGCAGATAGCCCTGCCACGAAAGCCTTCATGTTAGAGCTGTTCTCAGCTATTAAGGATGACAGCTTGGAATTGAAAGGGCAGCTTGCGTCCGACCTCAAAGAAGTGCGCCGAGATGTAGATGAGGTGGGTGAAAGAGTAGCTGCACTGGAGGAGCACAAATTGGCGAGAGAAGATAAGCTGCACCAACTACAGCAGGAGGTCCTTCGCCTACGGGACCAAAAGCTGGACCTCCAGGCCCATGCGGGGGATCTGGAAAACCGGTCACGAAGGAATAACGTTCGCATCCGAGCAGTGACCTGGAAGGCAGAAGGCGATGACCTGCGAGAATATGTCCTATCCCTCTTTCAGCAAATTCTGGGCGAGGATTGCCCCCAAAAGATACAGATGGATCGTGTTCACCATGTGGGCCTCCCTTGGGGCGGCAAAGCCCCTCCGCCCGATGTGTTGGTCTGTGTAGATCTTACGTGTGGCTAGAGCGGCTCAACCGATTCCGTTCAGGGGACACACACCGGCCCTCTTCCGGGACCTGGCGGCGTCGACACTAGCGAAGCAGAGAGACTTTCGAAGCATCTCGTCCTACCTCCGGGACAAAGGAATTCCATATTCACTCAGACTAGACATGCTCCTGGTTTCTAATGCACTCTTCCCTAGGGTACTAGACACCTCAATTGCTGTATGCTCCCTCTCAGATCATGCACATGTTTCCCTCTCTGTGCGCCCCGAGGGGATTGGTTATGCACTGGCTCGATGGCGATTGCGCGTGGTTCTTCTACACTCTCCCCACTGTGGTGAAGGAGGTGTGCCCCAAGATTACGGATTACCTACAACTTAATGATAACCGTGCAACCTCCTTGGCAGCGGTATGGGATGCGCTCAAAGCGGTCATCCGTGGAGAGTTCATGGCCATCTCATCTGCTGAGGCGCACAAGCGCAAGGAGGCCCGCTTAGCCCTTGAACAGGAGGTAGCAGAACTGGAAGCAATACATAAACATACCAGGGCCCCCCGGGTCTGGCGCGAGATGGAAAAGAAACAAACCCTCCTTAAACGTCTCGACCTGGATAGGGCTGAGTACGCCCTGATCCGCCTTCGGCACAAGTTCTATCTGGGAGGTGAAAAGTGTGGGAAGGTGTTGGGGCAGAAACTACGGGCCAGGGCAGTTGCCGGGCCATCCCTTTCCTTAGAAGCTCCGCAGGGGAGGAACTCCATCTGGATTCCCAGATTGTTGAAGAATCTCGATGTTTCTATCACTCCCTATATAGCCCCGACCATCAAGGCGTTCCTGTGTCCCGGGATTATCTAATGTCTAGCCAATTCACACTTCTCCCAAAGTCAGAAGCAGACCCTCTCATGGCCCCTATTCGACTGGAAGAGGTCATCTTCACTATAGCTAAACTGAGACTAGATAAATCACCTGGCCCGACGGCTACCCTGCTCTTTTCTATAAAACGCTCTGTCACAAACTGGTCCCCTTACTCACTTGTTTGTTCAATTCCTTCCAAGATAGCGGAGCGATGACAAACTCGATGGGAGAGACAGCAATTTCTGTGCTCCTTAAGCCTTCTAAGGACCCAAGACACTGCGGTTCGTACCGCCCAATCTCGCTACTCAACATCCATGCAAATTTGTTCACGGGCATCCTTGCCTCACGGCTGAATCCCCTCATGGCTGGTCTCATCGACCCTGATCGGGCAGGATTCATCCCCACTTGGCAGGGAAGCATTAACACTAAGCGCCTCCTACACCTCATTGACAGTGTCCACCGCTCTAAGATTGGCGGGATGCTCTTCTTAGTGGACGCGGAGAAGGTGTTTGACAGAATATGCTGGTCATACCTGTTTGACGTCCTCCGAAGTTTCAGGTTTGGTCCCCGTTTTTTCGCTTGGATACAATGCATTTACCAGGCCCCTCGGGCGTTTGTGCGGGTCAGTGGGGTCTCCTCCGCTCCTTTCCGCATTGCCCAGGGCACGAGACCAGGGTGTCCCCTATCGCCCCTTTTATTTGTCCTTTACATGGAACCCCTCGCACAGAAAATCCGGGACCATCCAGACATTCAGGGCCTCAAATTCGGGGGCAACTACCACAAGGTCCGCCTGTATGCCGATGATATTATCCTCTCCCTCGCGCAGCCACTTACTTCCCTTCTCGCACCTGCAGACGAACTTGAAGCCTTTGGCCGGATTTCGGGCTTTCAGGTAAACCTCAACAAGTCTCAGATCCTCAACCTGTACCTGCCACAAATACAGGCTGAGACCCTTCAACGGTCGCTCCCCTTGCAATGGTCACATGACCCAGTCCCATACCTGGGTATCCTTTTGACCCCAATCCCACACACTCTGAAAGTTAACTACAAGGCTCTAATGGCACAGACACAAAGTGCCCTAGGTGGATGGCTAAACATATGCTATTATGGTTCAGGCGCATCGCGGCGATACAAATTATGCTATTGCCTCGCATCTCATATATATCCCAAACCTTTCCGTTGACTCCGCCACCTGGCACTGTGCGTTCACTTCAGCTGGCTTTAAACAGTTTTGTGTGGGGTAACAAAGCCTGTCTCTCGGTGGCACAACTTTCGCGCTCCAGAGACGACGGTGGGTGAGGCTACCACTCATCCATAGATACTTACAGGCGGCACATCTGCGTTATGTGCTGGAATGGAATCGTCCGCTGTCAGAGAAGCACTGGACCTTCATGAACCAGGCGGTGGCAGGTGCCGATGTCTGGCGAGAAATTTGGCTTCCCCGCCGCCTTCGCTCCTGGGGCCTTTATTCGTCCCCAGTTACGGCAGCCGCCATGAAAGTGTGGGATAAGGTAGCACTTGCAAAAGGCCTCACCACATTTCCCTCTCCGATGACGCCCCGGGTGTGAAGTCCACTGTAGCCAAAAGATGGAGAGAGGCGGGCTGCAAGCGATTGGGACACCTGTTTGATCTCAAGGGTATCATTCTGTTTAGCCGAATACGCCATGATCTTGACCTCCCCAGCTCAGATGAATATTACTATGTGTAATTGCGGCACGGGCCACCTCTCGGGCCTACCTTTCACGAGCTTCTTGTGAACTTACCTCTATTGAACAGTGGGTGACGAAGAAAGAGGACGACCAACATCTCATAACAGAACTATATATGCTCCTTACTCCAAATCCGAAAGGAACTTTCACTCATGGACAACTCAGGTGGGAGGCAGAACTAGGTAGAGTTCTCACAGACAAAGAATGGTATAACATTCATTATAGGGCACACCACACTGCATATCGTACAGCTGGGAACGAATCTGCGTTTAAAGTTGTGACATATTGGTATCTCACCCCTGCTAGGATTCACCAATGGAAGAAAAACCACACTGAGCAATGCTGGTGTGGCTGTGGGATGTCAGGCTGCCTTGTGCACCTACTATGGCATTACCAGAGGCTAGAGCGATTCTGGGAATTGGTTCTCAATGAAATTGATGCAGCCTTTGACACCGAGATACCCCGCTTCTCAGCCTACACACTTTTAGGGCTGTCAAACCCCCTTACCTTCCCTCCGAGGTCACTGCGCGGTTGGCAAATAGCATTGGCTCTCCTTGCAGCGCGTCAGGCGATCCTACTACACTGGGGCACTACGACAGTACCTTATCATTCGGCCTGGATCCATAGCCTCTGGATGACCATAGCAATGGAACGGCTCACTAATCCAGACTCAGAAAGTTGAGCAATATGCCGGACTTTGTGCTCCATTTAATACATTGCTATCGAAAGATCTCCGTGAGGTCACTTGCCCCAAACTCCTACAAGTTTTGCATTTGATACCTCCCCCAGTGTGCTGCGCAGACCCCTAGGGAAAAGGAGCGAGAGCGGGTGGGCTGGGGAAATACGGCTCCTTTATAACTCTAGATATTCAGATATGGAGCCCACCCCCCCCTTTAGGTCTCGCCTGAGCCAGCGCATGCGCTGCTCTGGCGAGACATTTAGTAAGCGGGGTTTTGAAAGTGCTACCCCATGCTTTTGATGGCCTATCGCTTGCGTTCACGCGCGCGCACCAGCCAGCTTTCACCGAGGCGCCATCTGAACCACGATCTGTTTCACTTTCGCGTTCCACTTTCGCGCGCGCGCACTCCCGTTCACGGCCGTACGTCTTGTTTTATTTCCTTCTAATGCGCGCGGGCGCGCACACAACTCCCGCTTCTCCCCCTCTCCCACCACATATCGCGACCAACACTTGTTATTATATATTCTGAAATTGACCTTAAACACAGAAACAATGCTGTAACAATTTATTTATAAGTTTTGTAGAGTTACCACAAGCCACTTTCCAGCACTGATCACTATTAACTATTATATGAGAATTTACCGAGAACTTGTTGATACAGCTCTTCTGCCGGTAATGGCGTGTGCGGACTGCAGCGGGGCTGGCTTTTTGTGCCTAAATCATATATTAAGCAATAAATCGCCACAGGTGGTTTTCATAAATCAGAAGTAGCTCTAGCTATTGAAGAAGACGGTCGCCGCTTTCCACTTGCCCTGTACAACCGCATTACCTCCCGCACACACTCACAGATAAACACATCATGTATGGGTCAATATTTTGAGGCTCAAACACTGAGGAGATACATTTCCAGGCAGCAGTTTTTATCCAACACGCCAACAATGACATTTCGCTAATATTCTCCGACTTCGATCCGGAGACCTACATGGAATAAGTTGGTGTTTTTCACCACCCCTGCCATAGGAAGGCTGTGCAGGTCACGGAAATAAAACCCACAACTGTCTCAGAGCGATTGTCTCAGCAGAAGGGCTGTGATGTTCAGAGAATGAAACATTAAAGGACATTTTTGCAGGATAAAATCCCGGTGCAATAGTGGCATAAACAAGGGCTTCAGTTTTTCAACAGCCTTTCAGAAATATCGATAGTTACAGAAGGACAACACATGTCACGCTCTCACTGTCCCTAGCAATGTTGCTGATATAAATCCTTCGAGCTTGTGGCAAAGAGGGCGGCGCGAACAGCTGTTGAACCCAGAGGCGTAAGTGAACCACACAACTGTGTCGTATCCATTTATTTAATTTACAATTTGTTTGCTCTAATTTGGAGCCCACTTAATCTGGCATAGTAGTTAACTGCCTGGTTACTCTATGTAGATGGGCATACCGATCATGGACAAACAGCACAGAAGAACGTATACAGTCATTCCATCTCACAGAACAATAAAGGCACACTACACTTCCCAGTATATACGTTGTTTAGAGTAGCAAGATAAGAAAGGCAAGTCTGGTTCGAAGAAGTTAAGCTAAAGAGAAGAGCAGCAGACCCTAAGAAGGACAGCAATTAGAGGGCCATACTGTGCGCTTTGTTGAGCTCGAACAATTAAAAATTACCAGATGATTTCATGTCATTGGAGACACCATTTTGCAGTCCCAGTCGTTCACTTACAATACACACATGCAGGGGTTTAAGCAGGCCAGGTCCTGCTGGTGCTCCGCACCAACAGTTATAACAAGCATTGGCATAGCCAATAGGTCTCGCTTTTGGGACCTTATAAGTATTTAGTCATGCATCACAATATCCTTTGTGCAACAACATCAACTGTTGCATGGCTAAGCACTTATAAGGTCCCAAAGGCGAGACCTATTGGCTATGCCAATGCTTGTTTTTTTTGTTTTTCGGGTATGGGGGGTGGGTGGGTGGGAAGGAGGGGGTTCTCTTTGTATTCTTTTCTCATTGTTGTTTCCCCTCTGTTGACTCTTGCTTTGGGCCACATTGACTTTCTGAAGATACAGGCAGTCTGGACATAATAGCCTTGCTTCGATTTGATGCCTGCCCCCGAGATGTAGGCCCTAATACAATGCCTTCTGAACACCTTGGCAAGCACTGTTTGTAGCTGCCGGCCCCTGTGGTTGTAGGCTGAAGGCTGTGTCACCATTCAAATGTCTAATAAAATAGATTTGTTCCATAAAAGTATAGGGCCACGGAGTGAACGCTGACTGCCAGGACTTATGACTGGCTAACCATTAGGGATCTTAATTCACTTTGCCTCACACACCAGCTGATTACCTGTTATCGGCCCGCTCATGACGCCACTGGCTTAGATATTTAAGACTACCTGAATCGTATCTGTATTCTAGAGCCTTCCTGAAACGTGCAGATCAACTGGCAGCCTTCACTAAGTGAGGGACGCCTAAGGGAATCAACCCCCATGTTGGGCTGTCATTCTTTTCCCTTACCCTGAAGAAGACCCGCCACGACACTTGTTCAATAACACTTTTGTCAGGGTCTAAACGCCGACGATAGTATGTGGCTCAGCTCTATCAAGTCGCTTGGTTTCATACCAATAAGCAGTTGTGCTATTCACCAGAGATATTGTCTTCTTCGTTATTCTGACCACCTTTCTATACGATATGCACTGCACCACTGTCACTGAGCACTCATTGCCACTATAATATGTCACTCCAATATTGCATTGAATATTGACAGCCTTGTAAATACCTGTAAAGCTACATGAATGTTCTACTTAACATAAAATAATACTTTTGCAAGCACTTACTTGCCAGTGTTTTTGTGTTCCAACTGCATTGAATAAACGTGCTACTCTATGATGTATTTATTATTTGTAAAGCAATTGCTCTTTCCCGACAGAACCATTGTAGCTTCTCATAAAAGGATAGGGCAGTCTTTCCCCACACCTGTCATCAGAGAGAGCGGTCTGAAAGGAGCGCCCAGTCCCTCTCCACACCCTACTACGCACACCTATCATTACAGGGATAAGTCTCAGCAGAGAGGTCAGTCCCTCCACACATCCTACTGTGCAGACCCGTCTTTTGAGAGAGGTCTGAAAGGATAGTCACGCCCCACCCCACACCTTACTATGCACACCTATCATTACAGAGAGAGGCCTCAGAAGAGAGGCCAGCCCCTTCCCACACCTCACTACGCACACCCGTCATCTTGAGAGATGGGTCTGAAAGGATAGGGCGGTTCCTATCCACACCGTACTGACCACACCAATCACTGTGAGCAGGGCTTTAAGTGGTATGAATAAACTGGGGGGGGTGGTCTCTCAAAGGGGCGTGGCCAATGAATGTAATTAAGGATGTGCCTTAAAACAAGAAAGCTAAAAAAATCTGTGCTTAGCACAGTGTGCTGCCCGACTTGTATTTTGCTGTTTCTGTCATTGCATCCAGATATGACATAACTAGTAACATCATACCTACAACAAGTCAGGACTATTGACTTTACCAATGGTTGTTAGTTACATATGATAAATAAGCAGCAACTATGGCTTGTTGTACATAATATTGAAAAAGCTTCCACTTAAAGCCCTGGTGACACCACAACGATGTTGCTGCTCCCGAGTTTCAAAAAGAGAAGGGAAATCCAGAGAGAAAATGACTCTCTTAAAGGATTTCCCTTCCCCTACAATCTCACCTGGCAAGACCTCATGCAATAACTTCTCCACTAGTGAGAACTGAGCTGTGTGAGCACGCGCTCATTAATGTGCCTGCTGTCACTGCATTCCGGAAAAACACGGACCGCCTGTGCCAGGGCACAAAATGGAGCTCGACAGAGACCCATTTCAAGGCCCTCTTTAAAAAACTGCTGGTGCTCAGCACCAGAGAGACCCGGCCCACTTAAAGCCCTGACTGTGAGAGTAAAGACACCTTAAAAAAAGATTGCTAGTGACATGCCTCAGGTGGCGAAAGTGGCCACTATCTGTTTCGCCGTTCTAAAATGGCTGAGGAAAAATATTTGGTTACTTTCATTCCCATCCCAAAGGACGGTTATTCAGGCACTTATTCTGTCAAGGCTGCAATATGGCAACGCCCTTTATCTGGGGATGGATATAGCCTCCATCAAACGGTTGCAAATAGTCCTGAACTCAGCTGCTAGGCTGCTCTACAGTCTCCCTAAAAGGTGCCTCAGCATCTCCCCTCCTCACGGAGCTTCACTGGCTCATGGTGGAAAAGCGGATGATTCAATTTAAAGCCTTGTGCTATGTGCGAAGAGCAAGGTCAGGTCTCCGTTCACGATACCTTCAAGAACTGTTGAGTTCAGATCAGCCTGCTCATCCCCTACGTTCAAGCGACCTATCCATTTGCACAGTCCGCAGAGTCAGACGGGCATGCATGCGATGCTGGCCATTCGTCTGTCAGGGTCCCAAGGTGTGGAATGCCTTACCTGGACCATTGAGAACCTGCATCTCTCTGACCATCTTTCGAAAATAACTGAAGACCTTGGTGTTTTGAGTCAGTGGCAATTAATTCTTGTGGAATCCCCAATAATTACCTGTTGCTCAATTTATCTTAAAAGCGAAACTGACTGCTTTTGCCAGTATTTGTTTGCTAATGCTGTTATTGCTTAATTTTCATAACGATCTCCACAGTTATGAACTTTGGTAAACAAGATCACTTTGAATGATGGGGACTACGTAGTCCTGTAGCTCATTTCATTTTAAATACTTCGGTAAGCGAAGGCACGAGATCCTGGTTGTTTAATTATTTACTGCACCTCTAGGTTGTGAAACCGTGCCAAGTCGTTAAACTCCACTGCCATTTGTATTTCAAATCTGAGTATTTTAATAGTACGCTAATGATAGAATGCAACTGAAATTGTACTGCCTACTGCTTCTAGAAGGTGTAAAGTTTCACTGCTAAGGCTACCAGTCCCGTGCCTGATTTGGTTGCTCCCACCATTGAAATGTATGTTCCATAACCTAAACCTACCTCTAACCCATACAGGTAGCTGTTGAATGGCTTTGCCTTCATTTTGCTAATTTTTTGGCGCAGGTGGGATTGGTTGTGGCCAGGAGGCTGCTTTAGCTCATTCGCCAGCTTCCTATAATCTTTAAAAAAAGAAATCAACTCAGACATACATACACACCCATATAATCAGAGGGGCTCAACTGTCATTCACGTTTTGCTTCCGCCTACCACAGTCTGGAGCATGGGGCAAGGGGACTTCACAGACAAGAGTACCTTTTCTTTGCGCCAATGAAAATTAACTGATAAAACCACTGTAAGTGTTTCTCTAGCTCTACTAAGTACACTTACCTTCAGAGAAGCACCCATACTGGTCATTTAAAATTGTTTGAATTGGTTATTTCTTTCACGTTTTTTTTGCAAGCATATGGCCACCACGTTGAGATGGCAGCATGATTTTTTCAGTTTTAGTTTAGTGGCATGGGCTTGCAAAGTAAGAAAATTTAACCATTGCATCAGCTTGCCAAGGTTGGCTCTACTAACGATTCTGTGCTAATGAGTGGTAATGCCATTAGGGCTGGAAAAATGATGGGAAATATGAGTACTGTATTAGCTAGGGAAAAAAATGGTTTATTTTAACAACTTTTTCTCATTCTCAGAAAAACTATGAACAGTATGATGGCTTTGTGGTTTTACATGGTACCGACACGATGGCCTACACAGCGTCAGCCCTGTCCTTTATGTGTGAGAACCTCGGTAAAACTATTGTGCTAACCGGCTCTCAGGTAAGATGTCTGCGCAGTTTTACTCCGCTTTCATGACACGCGCCAGCTGTGTGCGTCTTGCTAATCGTTTTTGGTTTTCGTGATATATTTTGCTTTTTTATGTTGTGTGGTCAGATTTTCGTCTCACCAGGTTCGTTTTCCAAGTGTAAATCACATCTGCTTTACAGACGTTATATACACAATCTGAAAAAACAACTGTTTTTACCATCTCTTGTTGGTCCACTAATTGAATGTAGTGCAACATAAATATGATATTTGACTGACAACTAACCTCCTTTTGTATTGTATGTGCATTTTTTAATAAAACATTTTAAATTTGGAAGAAAATTCATTCAAATTCATAGGGCACATGCAGAGTTCAAGTCACAGTTGTAGATATTCTGTGAGATACTGACACATACATGTCTGTAGTCATATATTTAGCTTTGTGGACCAGGGGTATTTGTTTCTTTATAGTTCTAATATTTAAACCTTCAAGTCTCTAAACCAGTCTTCCATTTGGCCTGAGTGGAAGGGGGGGCTGGGGGGGAGGGATTCTTGTTCTCAACATTGTGCAGTGTCACTTTTTTTCAAGTCCTAAGACCAAACAGGTTTTCGCATACCTATTAATGCCCAGCTGTTCCAGAATATTCAACAAAGTAATGTGAGGAGTGAGTAATAAGATGATCAAAAACTTAGGCAAGCACCTGTTGCTCTGCCATCGAAATGACCCTGACGTTTCAGCAATTCCAGACTTTCAAACCTGCAAATCAATCAGTATTGATATTGGCAGTAATCGCCCCTGGCAGCAGCGGCGATTCACAAACTGCAACAGTCAAAATCTCATCTATTTGATAACCTGTCTGTGTCAGCCAGCCTGGCACTCACCGGGTGATGATCTCCGCACCTCCTTCTAGACACCAGCTCACTACTGTTTGCAGTCTATCACTCACTCCTCACCTCCCTGGCACTCACCCTTCACTCCTCGGGCCTGGCAGTCACTCCTCGCACCTGGCACTCACCCTTCTTCCTCTCTGGCACTCAGCATTGACTCTGCGTGACACTCAACTGTCACCTCCCTGACACTCACCCATGTCCCTTCTGGCATTCACTACTCTCCCCCTTGGCACTCACCCTTCACCTCCATGGCATGAGCCCTTCATCCCCCTTTCCTGGCAGCTACCCTTCACCCCTTCCCCGGCACTCACCCTTGACCCTCCTGACTCTTACGTCTCACCTCCATGGCACTCAACCTTCATCTCCCTGGCACTCACCCTTTATCCCCCTGACCTGGCACTCAACCTTCACCTCCGTGGCACTAGTCCTTCACCCCCCTGGCCTGGCAGCTACCCCTTACCCCTGGCACTCATACTTCCCCCTTCTCTGCACTCACCCTTCCCCTCCCTGGCACTCACCCTTGACCCTCCTGACTCTTACGTATCATCTCCCTGGCACTCACTCCTCACCTCGCTGGCACTCACCCCCTATGGCCTGACAGTCACCCTTGTCCCTCTTGGCATTCACTCCTCACCTCCCTGCCACTCACCCTTTACCCTCCTGGCACTAGCCTGGTTTCCCCCAAGAATACAAAATTACAAACATTGGCATAGCCAATAAGTCTCGCCTTTGGGACCTTATAAGTGTTTAGCCACGCAGCAGTTGATATTGTGGATATTGTGCTGCATAACTAAATATTTAGAAGGTCCCTAAAGTGAGACCTATTGGCTATGCCAATGCTTGTTTTTTCTTTGCTCTTCGGTGGCCTAGAACAATGTTGTCAAAACATCCTGGTTCTTAATCCTTGAAATGTGAATCGTGTCTGTCATAAATAGTAATGACGTTTACATGCATAGACTCGGCACACGTGACCCCTAGATGACTTTGTTTGACTAGTTAAGCTGTGCTACGCGTTTCTTTATTTACTGTTGAGTAATGTGTATCCGCAGCGGCCCTCCGATTACGCAATGCGCAGGGAGTGTGTGCTTCGGTGACCAACGACATTTTATTGGCTCGTTTTCTGTTCCCTGCTGCTTCAGAAAGGCATTAGTGCGTTTCACACTGGACAAAAACGTGGTGCCAGGTCCCAGTTGTCACCCGCCGAGGTTTGTGCTGGCCGGGAAGTTTGCCTTCCCGCTTTTGTAGCTCGGCATCCATTGTGCACCGGTAGGAACGTGTAGGAATGCATGCTTTAATTATCGCCTGGTTATGGTGATTGTGGGTCATCATCACCCAGCCGCCTCTTTCCCAGGGCAGACTTTTAGATCAGGAGGGATTACAAAAGTTCAAGTTCGGTATTGTTTAACTTTATGCAATATAACGTTTTGACCGCCGGGGTGGGGGAAGGGGGGCGGGACTGTGAGAAGAGCACGGCCCTAGCCAATTATTAACTTCTAGCCCTCATAATATACTTTCACAAAAAACAGCAAATTATTACCTTATAGACCTCATACTATACTAGCACAAAACATGCATTGCTTTCTTGGTGTTAAATAAGCCGTGCTGGCCTCACCAATGGCAAAAATTGGACTGATGTACACACGTTTATTTGATGGAGTTTTTGTTTAGTGCACAGTTTAACTACAGGGCCCCAGAAGTTTCATCTTGGTCCCAGTATTTGTTTCTGCCCATTGTTTTCTAACATATATCCATGAACTAAGCATTATTGGAAACACCTGCTGATAACCATGGCTATTAATTGTCTGCCCCCACAATTTCGGATCCTAGCCACATACCTGCCAACTTGAAGGGGGCGGGTCCTCGTGCCGAGAAATACCTACGAGGCACTTTTGAACCCCAAGCCCCCTCCTCCCAAAAATAAGAAAAAAACTTGTTGAGGCTGGTTCCGATGACCCTCAGTTCAAAACCTCGAAAAACGAGCTGGAAAACCACTATTTACAGTGGTTTTCATCTCGTTTTGTTTTCCCTGCCACCATATGTTATCGGCTCCTCACCGGGTGATGGGAGCCGATATCGTGTCACACGGTGGCACCGTGTGAGTTAGTAGGTATGTAGCCACACACAAGTGATGACCCAAAATGGGGGAGGGGTGGGGGCGCAGGGGTTAATTAACTGCCGTTATTGTCTTGCAGGGCTATCAACACCCTCTTGTTCCTAAGCCGGGAGCTCTGCAGAAGCTTTACTACGCCACAGCAGTGAGAGGCAAACACCTCCTCTGCTCTGTTCTCCCCTACGGATCTCATCTTGTTACAGATTCCCTCACCCCTACTCCACTGCTCGCTTCTCTGAGAGGGGCAGTCCCTTCTACCACAGCAATGTACAGAAAAGTAAACAAACTACCATGTTTCGTTATTTGTCTCGGCTATACAGTGGCAATCGTGCTTACATTTCTGATCTGCAAACAGGGGTGGAGCCGAGACAGCTACCTCTGCGGCAGACAGTTGCATACGTGGATAACGTGGCTTCAGGGCACTCTTCGGCTGTGGGGTGGGGATGGGTGCTGCACACCGAGACAGGGCACACTGGTAAAAAGAGCAGCCGTCGGCCACAGAAGTTTCCTCGGCTGCACTTAAAAGTGGTAGTTGAAGTCAAATAAGGCTGGCCAACGACTAAGTGCACTAAAGTGTCATATGCCATTAAACCAGTGCATTAAATGGCCAGGTACTGCCCGGTACTGACACTGAGTACCCGAACTACTCTAATTTGAATGGGGAAGTACCTGCACTTTTTAGCACGGCTGCATGACATTTAATGGGAGAGGACCAGTACTTTTTAGGAGCAAATAGGTGCTCTGAATAGAGACTACCAGGACTTCTATATTTCAATTTAAAGCACTGCATTAAACGTTATTGAAGAAAACCACAGTGACTGATGGAATGCATGAACTATTCTTAGCCACTCGTGTTGGAAAGTGTCGCTTTTGACATGGTTACTCCCCACTTTTTGCCTAGTATGTGTTGGAACTTTGATCGAAAGTGTACTGGGTTCCTGCTAACCAGGTCCCAAGTAATGGTGTTCTTTACCTAAACTGTACGATTGTTCCGCAATTGGCACTGCTTTACTCTCCAGTAAGTAGTACCTAGGGCCTTGAAACTAACGCGGGTCCTTAAGGGCTGCAGCACAAATTGTGCCACCTTAAGGGATCCCTCACCAAGCTCATTCAATCTGTCATTGCAGCCTGCGTTTCTAGGTGCAGAGAAAACCGAAGCGTCGACATGGTTCACATTCCTGTGTGCCATGTCTGCCAGCACCACATGTGGCATAGGTAAGTCACCCCTACGGTAGGCCTTGCAGCCCTAAGGCAGAAGCTTTATACCTAGGGCTCCCGGTTTTATGGTATTTATTTTTTTGACATTTGTCAGTTTTATTTTTGGCAACTTTTTCTGTATTTATCCATATTTATTATGGGTTTTATGGGAAACATAAAGCTGAAACTCGTATATTTCCACATTTATTTAACCAATATGCAGCCATGCTAGAATGCCTGCTAGGTTTCAGTGATATGAACACCCACAGAAGATAAATCAATACATTTATTTGAAAATATGCAAAATTCAGTATCCGCCTTGTGCAGATCTACTGCTGTTTAAGCCTCTTTAATAAAACTCCTTTCTTTTTTAACCCCTTACCTATCATTCCACAGTTTTTTGGCCCAGCACTCATGGCAAACTGTATTTATATTCACTCAAAAAGCACCCAATTTTC
Organism: Lissotriton helveticus; assembly: GCF_964261635.1. Lineage (NCBI taxonomy): Eukaryota > Metazoa > Chordata > Amphibia > Caudata > Salamandridae > Lissotriton > Lissotriton helveticus. Next base: position 446,175,886 of record NC_136070.1, read on the forward strand.
GTTTTTACCCACATTTAAAAATAATTATAGACAATAAAATAAATGGTTTTCTGTCTGTATTTATCGGACAAAATCAGTAAAACCGTAAAGCAGGGAGCCTTAATTATACCCATGTGTGGGCATATCTGCGAGAGTAGATATGTCCCAATGATGTCGAAGTTCACCCTTCGATATTACCAGTGCTCAGGGAAGCCATAACGAGTACATGGACTCGCCACTCGTCATTACGAGTTCCCCAGCAGCATGATGGCTTCACTGTACCCCAGGAGTTTTGGTACCAAACACCTCGTCTTAATAAACCACACTTATGCCAGTGCAGGATTTATTAATAAATGCACCCAGAGGGCACCTTAGAGGGGCCCCCTGAAAACCTACCGACTACTAGTGTGTTGACGGACTTGTCTCAACCAGGCAGCCACCATAGAAAGGTTCCTTACCCCCTGAGGTGAGCGTCTTCGCTCTCGGAAGTCAGGAAGAAAGCCTGCTTTGGGCGGAGGTGCTCTCACCTCCAAGCAGGATGGGAATTCCAGAGCGGGAACCTTCAAAGGCCCTGCCGCCTTTGTTATTAGACCCCTAGGCTCTCCAGATAATGGAGGAGCACCCCCCTGTCCTGACCCCTCTTTTTTTGTGGTAAGACAGGTGGGAAAAATTAGCACGATTAGGAGGTGGGCCTACATTCAGCCAGTACCACTGCTAGGGCGGGCCAGCTGATGTGGTCTCCACTTTCATATTCCTCCATGTTGTTTTGGATGGAATAAGCATTATAGGGCCAGGGCATAACCCTATGTCTATATGACCACAGGAAGTGGTCATATAAAGGGTGTAGACCCCCTAAAGGTAGGTAGCCCAATGGCTACTATCAGTCACTCCCCGTAAACGCCCCTAAATTGAGTATTTAGGTGGCACCCCTGAACCCAAGAACTTTGATTCGACAGATCAGCAGAAGAAGGGCGAAGAAGTCACTGTCTAGCAAGAACTTCAGCAGAAATGTGGATTTTGATGTGAAACCCTGCCTTCCTGAGCCCTCTCTCGACAGCCACGACAGAGGGACTCCTGCGAGATGGAGAACTACCAAAGCCGTGGTTAGCCTGCCAGCACTTCAGAAACCACCGTCAGTCTCCCTTGGAGTAGATGAGCTACTCGTTTGCAGACCGCGACAAGGAATCCTGTCCACTGTCTTGCAGCTCCCAGGCCCGACCGATGCCGCACACTACCAGGAAATGGAACTAGTGCTCTGGAAGGTCAGATCTGACTTCCTACCGAGTAGGAAGACACCAGGACCAACCTGAGCTGTGCAGCACCAATCCCTCGGTTACCGGATGCCCTTACCAAATACCAACAGTGAGAGCCCAGTCTGGATTCCCACTGCACCAGCACCAAGCAGCCGCCGAGGCACATCCGCATCACCGATACCCACTTGGAGAGTGGCTCAGCTGCTTTGATTTTTCCCCTGCCTTCTGCTTGTCCCTGATCGCGAGGTGCAACATTCCGCGCCCAGCCAAACTAACCGCTTTGCACCCAAGCCGCCTGCCTGGGTCCTCCAAGACCCCTTTCAACCTCAGCCCCCGTTTGAGAGCCCTCTGACTTGCTCGCAAGTGCCCCTGTGCAGCCTCTTTACAGGTGGCACCCCTTCTCTGTAGCGCGCCAGCTACCAGCCTCACCAGCACCCTGCTCCTGGTAGAACCTAGGATATTCCTGATTAACTTCTGTTAGCACTTTAAACCTTTCCCCACTACTATTCCAATCCCAGCAGGTGACCCCCTGAAACCGACTGTATCTACTTTTATGCATCTTTGACTTTTTCTCCCAGAGGACTGCATTGTGCGTAAAAGCGCACAGGTTTTACCTGTGGATATTTCTGTCAAAAACTATACTTACCTTTTGAATTAGTTCTTGCTTTTAAAATATATATAAAAAAGTGTTATTTTTAAATTTAGTCTCAGATTTATTCTTTGTGTGTGTCTCCTTTACTGCCTCTGTAAGTACAGCAAATGCTTAGCACTACCCTCTGATAAGCCTAACTGCTTGCCCACGCTACCATGGAAGAGAGTGTTCGTATTATCAACCTTTGCTTCTGTAAACCAATTGGGGACCCACTGGACCATGCACAGTGCACTTCATTTTAGTACGCTATATAGAGAGCCAGCTTCCTACTTCTAGTATCTATTCTGGGCTGCAGTCTAGTCCTTTTCTCTGTTCACTGTTTCATTGCAGACTGGGCCTGTGTTCTTTCCAGGAACTAGCTAAAATATAACATTTTCTCATGACTGTTTTGAAAGATTGATGCAACAATTTTTTTTTTTTACAAACTTCTAAGCTCTCTGTGGTGTACTGTTGCATCCGCCTGGACTCTCAGTATCATGACATATCATAATAATAAATATTGCTTTCACTGTACTGTATGATATCCTCAAATCCTTCCCCATACAACCTGAGACTGATTATTCTGGCACACAGCAGAGGACACTACCTTTAATCTGTGCAATAGCATGTGCAACCATTTTATAACTATGAACTTGCAAAATAATCTAGTAGAGTGGTCATACTCTCACTGCAGGGGCATCGTTTTATTTAGGAAGAGCGTGAATAATTGGCACTGGCTCCTTGTCAGTGGTGACCTAAAAGGGAAATCAACCAAATTCCGAATAGCCCAAATGTACGCAATGAGTCATGGCTGTGTAAAAAAACATGTCAAGTCGAACAACAAACATTTGTTGCAAAGCAGTTATGGAATTAAGTGGGAAGGGTAGATGCTCTAGCGCGCTTTGCCAAATGCACTGTTAAGTAAGTTTCCTTCTGACTAGGTATACAAGACACATTTTCAGGCAGACCATATGACCTTTAAAGTGGAAGGAAGAAATAGTGGTTAGGGAAAACCTGTTTGAAAACTCCAATAGCACACCCAGACAAACTCACAGTATTGTTTGTCCTAAACATTTTTGTTTAGGTTTCACATTTTATATGCATTAGTCTCTTTTTTAAATTGTATTGCTTCAGATAGCATCTGTATTCATATTTCACCCTTTTATGTCCTACAGGTGCCCATATACACAATTCGAAATGACGCTCTTGACAACCTGCTCGATGCTCTGCTCTTTGCTGGACAATTTGTAATTCCAGAGGTTGGTATAATTGGCTATATTTAGAAGTGGCTTAGATCTTGTACATGTCAAAACAGTGTTTTTTTTCCCACCTTCGTATTAAAGTTAATATTCTGCTACCTTTTTGGTAAAATGTCCCTTAATCCCTTAATTTGTATATCAGTTCTGAAGGGAAGTGATTGGCACTGTAAGAGTCGAGGATTTGTTAGTAGGCCTTGGAAAACTATTTCAGTGTATTGGTTAGCAAGAAAGTGTTAAACACCTCTAAGGTATTCCCGTTTTTCGTTGGCAGCTTTGGACTAAATATATTTTTGCGCAGATGTGCCATATATGTACTTTTTAATTTGGTATTTGACCATTTTTTTGTTTTAGGATAAACAGCACAAAGAAACCGGCTTCCCCGTTTTGTGAAATAAGAACACATAACGTATCACATTTTTCTATACAGGATCTTTGAGGGTTCAGTTTTTATCTACATTTTCCCTCAATTACAGATTGACAGAGGTGCAGAGTAGAAAGAATGTTTCAAGAAAGCAAAGTGTTTGTGGATCAGCACAATAGGAAGAAACAAACCAAACATGAATACGCATGACAAAGATCGGACTTTTCACGAATTAGACTATGGTGGCGGTGCCTATACTCCACTTGCAGGCGTTTTATTGATTTGGGAAGTTCTAGGTTCCGAGTGTGTCACTTTTGACCGTTACGAGTCAACTGTGGTAGAAAATGAATAGTTGGCATGTAATCTCGATAAGTTATGTCTTTTTTTTGTGGCTGCTGGGTAAATTAAAGAGAAAGAAAAATGCATAATGTGAATCCTCGGGTCCTGACCTAGAACTGCTGTTCAAGCCTTCCTACTCTTGCATTTGGATGGTTTTAATGGCCTGCTCCATGGCTTCCTATTTTCACACTGGCAGCCCATAAAGGCATTGTACATACTGAAACAAGTCTCATCCAGGGCCTTAGAAACATGATTATATCACCATCATCCTGGTGGAACTCCACTGGCTCCCTTTGCTGGCATCCACCATCTTCGAAACCAGATGCATTATTTACAGAGCCATCACGACCAGCACCACCACTTATCTTGTAGACAAACCCACTATCTCTGGTGGTTCTCGGCACACCCTTGGCCAGGATACCATCACACTGCAGACTAAGAAGTGAGAAAAAAAATTCAATCACTAGGCCTTTTCCATTTAGGCATCCAGGATTTGGAAACTCATCCATCAGGTCTGCCCCAATGCTGCTCCAGTTTAGGAAAGAGTTAAACACTCCCCTCTTGGAAGAACATCACATCACAGTGAATGAACCATTCACAAACCAGCTACCTTTCCTGTCACTTGTTGACTTTATGCATGTCTGTCGCCTTGTGCAGCTCTCTGCTGCCTTTTGGCTAGGTTAAACAGCATGTACATACATTTCAGGGACACTGCATGAGAAGATCGCAAGTGATGGCAATACTTTATAAATTGCATGTCCAGTATATATCCCTTATGTAATGGTCTGAATTCTCGTCATGTCTAACCTACTGGGCTGGGATTTGGAAAGTCAAAGATACATTTTATTGCAGAACTCATCATTTATTCCAGGCCCACATTTTAATTTGTACCCGAATGAGAAAAATCTACATAGGTCACTATTTCAATATATTCGACCAAAAAGGTTTAAGATTGCAATTGCTGTTGGGCTGAATAATTTGGGATAAAGCCCATGTGTTCGAGCTGTGTCTACTGGCTCCCTTCCCAAACATATTCTGTATTTTCTGGGCAATATTCAACTTGAGGTCGTTGTTATAGTCTTGTAAGAGCTTCAAGGGCTCGTTGGAGAACATTGTAGGTAGTATCCAGTAAAACTGTATTATCAGCATATTTAAACCAAGATCTGCAGATGCCCTAATTTTGGCAGCAAATGTGATGCTTGAGAACAGATCCGCTTTGTATAGATTTTAGTGTCACTGGGCCAAAACACACCTCTGCCTGGTATTGGTCCAAAGTATAGAGCCACTAAATGGAAGCTGACCCAGGGCAAGAACTGCAGATATCATGCAGGGCCTCAAAAGATTGAATGTCAACCCCAGTGAGCCTTTGGAAATGCCAGACTTTGTTGGAGAAAGGCCTGGGAAAGGAAATTCTGGTGGAAAAGTGGCAACAGTTGTGGAAGAATGTTTAAATGCAGTTTATATGTTACACGTTTCAAATCTCTCTATGCTATATGTGGCCCATTCCTGTCTTTTATCCCCAAAATTCGAGCAGTATTTGAGGCCAGAGCGGCAAGGGAGAGGAACAAACTTTCATTTCATCTCCTTGATACTGACCTTTAATAAATCTTTAACGACTTTTGTTATGTGTTCTACAGAGCTATGAAACTCCTGTTAATGAGTGCTAAATAAATATCAAAATAACATTGTTATTAAACCAAGTTGCAACTGTATCGTTGGCGCACAACTTGGATATGGCTTTCCTTTCAGATCAGAGTACCAAAATATTAAGGAGCCACTCCCTGGCCATATAATTTGTTTCTTTCTTCAGAACTATGCATGCCAGTACTTCTAATCAGATCTAAGGTCTTTGAACGAACAAATATAGCATCCATTCCAAATCTCGATCACCTACCCCCAGAATATTTGTCCTTCGTTTTCTCCTTGTTCACCTTTCATTAAAGGTCTTCTAGGAGGGATGTTACGACTGGTTCAGTGCAGTGGATTGGCCTAACATTTGCTCGAAAAAGATGGAGTGAAATTATTAGTTTCGACAACTTGGTGAAGTTGTTTAAAGGCTAACTTCTCCAACATTTTCCACAAAGAATGTCAGTAGAAATATTGGGTGAGAGCTGTTTGAATCAAAAGAAGGGAGAGTTGCCTTTTTAAGGGAGACTTGATCATGGCATTTTTCCATTCCTCAGTTACTGCTCCTTGTATCAGTGAGTGGTTGAATAGATAGGCCAAGATTGGGTCTAGGAAAAGAGTCATTTGTTTCATAATAATGGCCTGGCATAAATCAGTGGGTGAGCCAGATGGTCTAGAGCTGAAGATGTTTTTGTGTTACTAAAGAGTGAGTCTTTCCTAAAGTAGAAAGCATTTTCCGGTTTTGGAGGTGTTAGGGCTTTCCAGCAGATAAGTTCAGTTTGTAAAATGGTGTATTTTGATGTCAATTTTATCCAGAAAAAATTGAGTTTATCAGAATTTGAGTGGGTTTTATCTGGAACTGATTGGCCAGTCAAGAGGATAGAACATTTATGACCCTGGCTAAATTATGGGTTTTGCTGATATTTAGGAATAAGCACCCCTACTTGTCAAGCACAGGATGTCATTTCTTAGGTAACAGTTAAGTAATTTGGCTTATTGAGAATATTTAAGCCGCCTACGCTTCTGTTTCTAAGAAGCAAGCTCTGGATTGCATTTGGGACTGGGATTGATGGAGCGAGTGCTGGTCTGTGTTGGTAATAAGTCTAAGAGCTGGGTAAGGTTTGAATTAAACAAAGTGAACGTGATTAACATCACAGTCTCTGTTGACTGGCTGACCAACATGAAAGATAGTTAGAATAGCGTTAGCGGCCTCAATCGAATGTGTAGGATCAGCATTTATCAGCTGGAGGTTTAAGACTTACAGGTCTTTAATGATGTCAGTAGTTGTGACCTGCGATGATTGCAGCCACAGGGTAAAGTCACCAATGACACGATTAATATTTAGGGCAATGTTACCAATATCGTCTAACATGAAGCCAACTTACTTCCGCAGGTGAGCACGTTATCATTGAACAAATTGTTAAAGGGTTTAAGTTATGGAGTTGGTGTATAATATGGATACACTTCTGCACGTTTTACTATTGTGATCATGTCTAGTAATTGAGTAGTTTAGTGGCACAAATTCAAGACAAAAATTGACAACTTAATAAAGCCATGTTTTGATTGAGATTGTGTTGTTTCATGAAAATGTGCAGTTTTATGACTGGGTTTCACAGCAGAGCGTGCATCACACAGCAAGGCTCCAATCTTTGAGGAGATGTTGAGTGAGTCCAATCCTAGAACCTACAAGATAAAGCTTTATTCAGAGGGATACTGCGATATAGATTTTCAGTTTTTATGATAGCCATCCATTGTTTTGATTTTAGTGGTAGCGAAAAAGGGAATGTAATTTCACAGGACTAGCACAACAAAGGAGAGGACTTATTTCCTGGCTAGCGCTGGTAGTAGCTAGACTGTTGATGGTGCAATAGGCAGCCTGGCTGATGGCTTTCAGGCGCAGACTGTCATGCCTTTTCGCTGGTCACCAGCATGCCTGCGGTGGTCAGCCACCTTTAAATAGGTCAACAGCCGGGTGGCACATGAAGTACTGCTGCACAACTCTCAGCAGCTTTGTGATCCTCACACAAGATGGCCACAAGTTTAAAGAAATGCTCCTTGGATCAGGAAAGAAAGCTCCGGACCAGTGGTCCGTAAGTAGCGAAACTGGTAAAATGTTGCGTCAAAACTTGGTCAAAAAGTTGTTCTAGTCTGAGCATTCCTCGGTAGTAGCCCAAGAGTGATGGATTAGCCCACAAAAAGTAAAGTAACCAAGGAAATGGGAAAATGTACAACACAATCTTAGAACAGGACTTTCAAACCATGGCAGGCTTTGAAACATTCAGTGACTAGGCAGATAGTTATCGCAAGTTGTGAAGATTAACATTACAGACTATGTGCTGTTCAATTTGTAATAAAATCAATTCATTTTTGACAATTTATTTTTAGGTATAAATAATCTATATTCGCATTTTAAAGTACAACATGTGGCCTCTATACCCACCAGACCTTTTACCCCTCTGCCCACCGCCCACGCCACGCCATGCAACTGGACAATCTGTCTATTTCGTGTTGTTTATGAACTATTCTTAGAAGCTCCTTCCTCATCCCATGGGTTCAGCGTGTAGTTGTCTGCGTCTAGCAGACCTAGTGTCCTATCGAGTAGTGCGCATGTCTGCCCCTATAGTCCCCGTTTGGGTAGGAGTACAGGACCCCATATCTTTGGGGGGGTCTTTGGGGGAGGGAGCAGGCTGGCGGGGCACTGAAGGAGGGGCAGTGGGAGCCAAAGAGGGAAGGAGAGTTCTTGGCCTCTAGAGCAAAGATCGTTTGGGTGCCTGAAGGACACGCAGAATAGATTTAGTTTCTACTCCAAACAACTGGTATGCTCCTCCATTTGGAAGACCCAGGAGCTCTGATTTCAGTCAGGGTTAATGCGCACACCTTCCATTGCTTGTACTGCCTGTAGAACATCCCATCTACAAGGTTTTTTAACTGGGGGCAACTCAACATTGTGTTATGGGCACATTACGCCATCCTGCATTCACAAACTAGGCCAGAATAAATTCGTCTTGAGGATAGCTTTTCTAACTTTGGCATGTCTTGCTAAGTGGGTTGTTCTAAGAAAGATTTCGGCCGACTGGGTTCTGTCTAGCAGTGTCCTCATTTCTTTTTCCACCATACTTTGGTGTAAAATCTGGATGTCAGCTGCTTCGATGAGGTAAGAGTCCTGATCACTTTCCCAAACTGTTAGTGCCCTGGTATTTTCTATCCTAATTTCTGGATTTAACACAAAATGCTTAACTTGCATATACTGGAGTTTCTAGGTCTCTGGGATATTGAACCCTTTTATTTTTCTTGGGACTTGATTTGTTTTTAATTCTCTGTATCCGAATAGTAGGAAACATGTTGTGGGAAATATTTAAATCCCATTCCATTTAGTTATATAATCCCTGATATTAAGCAGAGTTCAAGTTATTGGAGTTGCATTTAGCATTTTTTCTCTGCTTTATGTAGCCATGGGACTTCTCTCAGGGTTGGGATTCCAGGTTCTGGTTAATGGAACACCACAACTTGTCTGTCTCTCCTTGCTACTATTGGACCAGGTATCTTATCTGGGTTGCTTTGTAATAGTTCCACCTTGATTTGAGTTTGGCATGGATTTAATTATGCAAAGTGTAGGTCTCTTCTCTTCTTTTCTATCCGTCCCTTATCTTCGTTTTCTGCTATGGGTAATGTATTTACCGTTTCCCATAGCTCAGTTTTGTACTTTTTCCCAACTTACTTATCCCAGATTACATCCACTGTTTTATGTAACTCTTCCCTTCCCCAAAACCTCCCACTTGAACCAGAGAGATTTTCCCACCCTTCTGCCCTCCATCTCAGTTGTAATTTGTAAGCCCCAGAGCATCAACAAGTGAATGGAAAGTCATTACCTTTTTTGATCTTCCAACCTTAGTTATGGGCTAGCTCTCCATGTTGTCTCCACTGTCATTTATTTATATCATTTATAAAGCGCCTGAATCACCCCAGATGGGGTATCTCCGCGCTAAGGACAGCTGTTTGTATGAATGACAAAGTTTCTTTCTGAAACCTAAATAATTAGTGGTGAGACGAATCTCAAGAGGTATTCGATTCCAAAATTTAGGTGCCAGGTAGGAGAAAGATTTTCCTCCCAATCTGGCTTGCCTTATGCGGGGCATGATAAGCAGACCTTTCCCTTCAGAACGGAGGTATATATTTCAGTAGCTTGTCTGCTTGATAGACAGGACCCATCTGGTTTATGCCTTAAAAAACAATACAACAGATTTTGAAATGTATTCTTTTGCGGATAGGCAGCCAGTGGAGTTTACGTAGCAGGGGAAGTGAGGGGGCACGATAAGAAGCGCTTGTTACCAGGCAAGCAGCAGTATTCTGAACCACCTGAAGGCCTTGCAATGATGATTCCTTGGCGGAGATCAGCAAAGCATTGCTGATATCCAAACGGCTAAGTACCAAAGGCATGAACTAGAGTTTTATGTGTCGGTGCGGGTAAGAAATTAAAAACCTTATGTAAGGGCATGAAAGCACCTTCTTTTTGTTGCAGCTATGTGTTCAACCATGTTTAGATCTTTGTCCATTAGCACCCCTAGATTTTTTACAACTGTCTTAGGCAGAGGCGCTGGCCCTAGATCATCTGGCCACCAACTAGGGGACCAGCTGGTTGTCGCATTCTTAAAGAGTATTATTTCTGTCTTTCCAGCATTCAACTGTAAGAAGTTGCTGCTCATCCAATATGTTATGGCTCTCATACCTTCCTTAAACATGTTTTGAATGTCGGGAGTATCATTCTTGTAGGATAGAATACGTTGTGTATCATCTGCCTAGGAGATCGGGATAAACCCGATCTTCCTGAGCAATGATAAGAGGGGCGATATACACATTAAACAAGGATGGGCTCAGACAGGACCCCTGCGGTACCCCTTTGGTAACTGATGTAGTATTGGAAACAAAAGGTCCAAGATTCACTGTTTGGGTCCTGTCATTTAGGAAGTCCCGGAGCCAGTCCAGCGCAGACTTCTGGATGCCTATAGACCGCAAACTATCCAGCAAGATTTGATGTGAAATGGTGTGAAAGGCGGCGGACAGGTCAAGCAGTATAAGAATCACTGCTTGAACATCATCCGCCAGCACACAAATATCGTCTATTACATTCACCAAGGCTAGTTCAGTACTGTGCCTGGGAAGAAATCCTGACTGAGATTGGTCCAGGCATTTAGAGGCTTCTATAAAGACAGAAAGGTGGTTGTTAATATGCCTTTCCAATAGCTTGCTATACAGAGGGAGCAAAGAAATGGGGTGGTAATTGGAGACATCATTTGGAGACAGTTTGAGATTTTTCCTGATAGGCATGATCCGCGCATCCTTCCATTCTTTAGGAAGACAACCTTGTTTGATGGAGCAATTAAAAATAGCAAACAACAAAAGAAGAGAGGTCTAATCTGGTCAAGTACACGACTACCAGAAATGTGGAGCAAAAGGATAAGTGGATAGTATTGATCACAGTCACTCTAGTTGAGTGGGATCACAGTCACTCTATTTGAGTAAGAAAGCCCTCACACACCGACCTAGTCAGTGTCATGCTTCATCATCGGGCCCCACCGAAGAGACCGAGTGTCTCTTCGGTGTGCTACGACGCCAGAAAGACTGCGGAGCTGGTTGTGTGGGGAGGAAGTGTTGTGAAGATTTCTCAAATTAAAAGTGACTAACAGGGTATCAAAAAAACTTTAATGAGTGATCCCTAAGACACGTGTAAGTGGTATATGTGTCTGAATTTAAAAGCCAAGGTTATTAGGATTTGGTTAAATTCAGCTAAATACCACAAAATTATTAAAATCAGTCAACATGTTTCTGCCTTCAGTGTGGTATATATTCACCATGGCATTCTTCAGGACTATAACCCCGGCGGTGTGGACACTCTAATAGTCCACCCTGACCTGGGGGCGTGAAAGTGAAAAGGAAAAGTGAAAAAAGTGCTTAAAAAATTGGGAGAGCAATTTGCTCAATCCAAAAAAAAACCCAAATTATGGGTGTATCAGCACCTGTAAGAAAAAACATACAGACAAACAAATATAGACAAACATACAATTAGTATATGCCAGCATAGACTTATCATAGTGCTCCTAAGATGGTGGCAAACCTATGTGTGCACACAATAACAGAGAACTTATGCACCTTCCAAGTAGCCCTTAGGGATATAAGTACTGGCTAGGAGGTGAAGTGCTAGAGGTGGTTAAAAACTACTGCTTGTAGTGAAGGAGATAAAAACGCGGTGTGAAATCTCCATGAGAAGGGATCAATTTGACCAAATGGTCGGTGACCCCCACAAGATGGTGAAATATGGAGAACATCTCACTTTAAAATTGGGCGCTACTTGCACCATGGGTCTCGGGAGGGGGGTTGGAGCGCGCTTGGCACATCCTACGAAAAAACGGGATGAAAATGTCAGCATAACCCATACAATCACACAGGCACTTAGCTTTTGTTAATTGTAGTAACCGTTCCGCTGGGGGTGCAGACTCACGCCCTCTGCGCTCACATCCCGCTTGGCAACCTGCTAGAACCCTCTTGACCGGACCCCGACGATGGAGAGCGGGGCCGGTGAATGCGTTTAAGAGCGCTTTGTTTCCGCGCTCGATTCCGGGTTGGGCGTGCCTCGCTGGGTTCGGGTTGGGCGTGTCACGCTGGGAACGAGGCTTGGGGCGCACACGCCCACTTGGGCGGAGCGCGTTTGTGATCAGACCGAGGCTTGGATTGAAAAGCCTATCCCTGCGCTAGCCTAAGGGAGATGGTTACGCGCTATTGGTTACTGTTAGGACCATGGGTGATTATTGTTTTCCAGTGCATAGAACGGGGAATTTGGTCGTTTTCCTATGCTTACAGGATATTGGTAATGATGCCAATCAAAGGGTAAAAAAGTTTTTTTGTAAGAGGGACAGGACGAAAAAAACACATACTTATACAACACAAACTTTCAAAAGGATTGGGATTTTACTGTGGACAAGATGTTAAAGTGCACAGAGTTTTTATGAAAAACATGTTGAATGTTGCATGTTTTTAGCAGACCAGTTCTGTATGATGTCTAACAGCCTACTGGGGTAATGGAGTTCATGTTAGGACTGTGTTCCAGGGGACATCATCGTTGAGCCCAATGATATTTGTCCCCAGACGGTACACCCAACGCTGTTCTTTTTCGAACAGTCTATTTTGTATATTCCTTGCACCATCAACGGTTTCAATGACAGTCCACTTCATGTCATTAGTGGTATGATTCTTTTCTAGAAAATGGCGGCTCAGCTTTGTGGTTACTTTCTTGCACCTTATGTTACTTCGGTGCTCGCAGATCCGTTGTTTCACTTTTCTAGTGGTCATGCCCACGTACCGAAGATTGCAGGAACATGTGATTAGATAGACCACATTGCATGAGTTGCAATTAGTATGATCACGTTGCGTCCACACTTTCCCTTCTTCCAATGCCAAGGTTTTTGTAGGTTGTGTTAAATGGCAAACGCTACAGTCCGAGCAGGGGTAATGCCCGGTGATTTTGGGGAGTCCCCACGACATTGTCACTGATGGTGTAACATTCAGTGGATTCTCTTTTGGGCGTGTGTGGACCAGCGTATCTCTTAGACTGCGTCCCTTTTTAAAGGAAAAGAGGGGTTTTTCCCAATCCTTTTTAAAGGTTCTCACAATACTCCAGTGTTTGTTTATACTCTTTTTCATGATGTTGGAGAGGCTGCTGTAAGTCGTGACGCAGGTGAGTGGAATCTGATCTGAATTCTTAGTTTTTTCTTCTTTAAAAATAGAGCAGAGAGGTGCAGAGAGGTTCTGCTAATTCATTGTACTTCGCATTCCTTAAGTTTCTGTACCGGGGCCATTTTTGGTCTGTTGCGGGTGTTGAAGGACCTCTTTGCTTGTCAATATTTCCTTTCAGTGTGGGTGGAGCTTCTGCTACCTCTGGTGGCCCCATGCTAGTGCTTGTGTGCTGGGGCCGTCATTTGGGACCCCCGGGGCCGAGGACCGCCCCTTTCTGTTTGCAGCAAGACCCAGCTTGCTTTTCACCTCTTCCAATAATGCAGTTGCGAATTGTTAGCCTTCCTATTGAAAGTGAATGGGGGGAGGGAGAGGGGTGACAGAGCTACGTTGTCAAGTTACCGGTGGCTCCTTAATTTTGGTTCTAGAGCGATTAACCCGATAAGGAGCTTAAAAATGAACTGATCCGTTTTTATTGCCATAGTAGCAATGTCCATGGAATGCAGAACACTAGACTAAGGAGCATTGTGGGAGCAGGTGCAGTGGGGACGCACCCTTTGATGTGACTTTCACTACTCTGAATAGGAGATACCCAAGGCCCAATCATTTGTCCATGCTGTGGAGACCACACTGTTTTACAACCATCTATACCTGCAGCCAGAGCTGGAAGCTGTGCTGATGAGGTCTCCTTGCTTAATAAACACCAAATCGCTCTTCGTCCAAGGGGTGATGTTGCTGCTATCTGGAACCCTGGTGACCAGTAACGTCCCTAGCGTATAGCATTATAACGAGCAGCTAAGGCTACTGAAACAATGACAAGGACCATGGAACTATGGAACACCCAAAAACTCACAGACCTAGAAGACCGCGGCCGAAGGAACAGCATAAACATTTTTGGACTCCCAGAGAAGGAAGACCCAAGATATATCATGAATTTCCTGCAAACCTTCATACTGACATTTAAGGGACTGATGGTCTCACCACCATTAGAGTTTGAGGGAGTGCACAGAAGAATGCAACACAGGTCGGTGCACCCCATAATTGCTAACCTTGTACGATTTAATCACGTAAGGCCTGTTCGCTGAGAAGCTAAAAAAACATGGATCATATATGTTCCAGTGAAGTAGAATTTCCTTCTTGGGCGACGTCTCCTACGAAGAATGTATAACATGGATGATGTTTTTGGCATTGCACCCCATGCTGAAAAATCGTGACTTAATTAGTTTGGAATCATGGGACCAGCGATTATGATTGTGACTATAAACTGCTGAACCAAGGAAGTTCGGGTTTCAGCATAATTGGAACTTTTTGCTGGAAAACCCAAGTGCCCACCATACCACCATGGACGTCTCACCCCTACATCTAATGTGGACTAAGTGCGCACCCTAACTATTATCAATAGGATAGGAGTAGAGAGACCAACCTGGACCATATTCCAAAGCACCCTCGAGCCAACCTAATAGAGAAGTTTTACTCCCTGCTCAAGTCACTAAACTAGTCTGAACTACAAAGGATGACCACCTGAATAGATACACCCAAGAAACATACTGACTTAATACCTTCTCAGGACGAAGAAGCATCAACACAGCCTACATTGTGAGCAGGGTGGAGGCCAGACTGCTGGAAGCCACTACTACTCAACCCAAAGGAGATAAAGAAGACCCAGACTGGAGACATGGACTCCCAGGACTACAGAGATTTTATCACCAATAATCCTAATGCGTACTAGATGTTTTCTGCACCTCGCTACACACACCTTTTTGTCTAGCTTGTGAGTCTACCATTCTTTGAAATTGAATCACGCTATACCCTCCTATCCCTTCACTGAAGCTAACAGAGGCCCTGAACATAAGGTCATTTAATGTCTGTGGCATGACCCACTATATTAAATTGAAAAATACACTGAACATTTTAGGATCCAAGAACCCTGACCTAATTCTGATGCAAGAAACTCACTTCAGCTAATCTCGAACATCATTGGGTAGGCACAGTTCTCACCTCTTCAGGATCTGATGATACCGCTGACTGCACTACCTGCATTGAATAAAACCAGGAAGAAGGGAATGGCTATACTGCTGGTGCTGGTTCCAAAAACATCGACAGATAACCCTGGTCGATGTGTTTTTGTCAGTGTAAAAAGCCCTTATAAAATGCAAATTATGTGATATATTTACACCCCAAAGGGGCTAAAAGATCTTGGCTAATGAAAATAAATTGCGCAATGATGGAATTTGGCCCCACTAAAGTGATCATCGAAGGTGACTAGAACATGGTTGTGGTCCCCGTCTTGGATTAAAATATGCACCCTGACTCTAGATGTGACATTAGAGTTGTCCTCCATGGTCTTATGACTGATTATGCTCTTCTAAACGGCACCTGCTACATCACACAGGTTAGGAATATACTTAACTGTCAGTGGCACATGGATCAGAACCCAGTCTGTATTTCCTCCTAACGCTGCAACACTTGCAAGAATACAAACTTGTGAGATTGCTGCAGGAGGTGTTTTTGACACCCCGCTTACTATAGAGGTACAACGGATGATTACTAAAATTTGCATATGCCAAATGAACACTTTGAATCTTAAATCCCCAGATGATACTCGTGGCCCTATTCAATCAGTTGCTGTGTTCCAAATTGGAACCCTGAGCCCTCCATATATTGTACCATTCACAGGGACTACAACCTACACACTTACTGTACCACTTATAGGCACACATACATTCAGCACCTACGTTTAACATGTACTCACTTTATAGCACGGTATCCTTCATGTTCTGTACCACTCCTAGGCACACAAACATCCAGCACATGCAGTTACCAATCACACGCTACTCAGTACTGCATTATCCCTGTATTGTCCTCTTCCCAGGCGCGCACATACATTCATAGCAGCTACACCACTCACGTACAGCACACCACTACAAACCAAACCGATGTAGGCCAGGGTGAGTGAGGAACACAGCAGCGTAACTTTAAAAGAAGTGAGCATGTAGGTCTCAATCCAGTGACACAGGTTAAAAAGGACCTGTTCACTTCTACTGATCCCTACACTGTATGAGTTCACCACTGCGCTCATGCTGCTTAACTCCTGGTAACGGCAGTGCCTCTCACCACTATTAGGTTAGCACTTGGAGTCCCTCTCCCAGTCAAACAAAACTGCAATCTGTGAGACAGGCCTATATCATGGCGCACATGCATGAACCATGTTTGCCCATAACAAAAATCAGCATTAGGGATCCAGCCATCAGTACATTTGGGACTCCAGGCAAGACTGCATATCCATTATCATGCAGAGGACTTTTCTGTCCCAACAATGTATGTCCCCATAAAGCATCATCACGTAGTCGTACAGTTCGTTAGATTACAACTTTTTACTTATGAGATTATGGCATTCCTACTTTTATTCGTAATTGCCGTTTTGCCTCTGTGATTGAGGTTTGCAATCGGTAAGCAATTACCACTAATACAATCTCAATATTATGTCATCGATCTGCACAGGGTGAGCTCAAGGCTGTTGGCTTAAACTTTGCCTCTTGGGTTGTCCAATGAAGGTGTTGAAGTCTAGCATTATCATTTCCTTATGTGAGTTTGAGGCAGCTAATCACAATATATCCTTAGGTGTAGGAGAGGAAGTAATCAAGAAGTCTTCCAGAGCTTGGTGGTGGTCTTGCTTGGGATGTGATGCAAGGTCTGTCTACAAGCCAGTGGCATGCCTTTGGCTGCTTATCTCGAGGAGGGGACACAGGTAGGTATTATAGAGGTAATTACACTCCTCCATGAACTTGGCATATTACATGGAGAGAAAGTCCGAAATAAAGAGTTTCCTTTTGCTGTTAGTGATTGATAAAAAAATGATAAATCAGAAGTGTGAGATGTTTAACACGTTGGCTTCATTAGTGAAGCGACAGATGCCTTTTGCTCAAGTTGATTTTGGCACAGGATGGGGCCCTTTTTGATAAGTGAAGACTGATCATTGGAGAGATTCAATACCTTACTTCTTTGAGGCACCATTTAATGAAGTGTGGGAGATGTAATGGTGAGGGAACGCAAAAAGGAGTTTAGTTTGACTGGTCCTGCTGGGTCAGCAGTCATATTTGAGTAGTGTCTCAGGTTTTGAATTGGAATCTTGCAATCTGTAGTTAATTTGTGTTGGGGAGGCCTTTTATGTGACAAGCTAAGGTTAGTATTGTTAAAGATCTCTTGCATATTGCTAGATATCTGAGTTATTTGTGTCCCAAAAGTTGGTGTTGCGAAAAGACCTACGTAACATAACTTTCTGAGGCTGATTACGGCAAGGGCTGCAATTAAAATAACCGCTTCTTAGTGTTTATTTACAGAACTTCTAATTGGCAGTTTTTGATTGACTTTTTATCTGTTGTGTTGCAGGTGTGCCTTTGTTTTCATCACAAGTTGTACAGGGGAAACCGGGTGACAAAGGTGGATACGTCAAGTTTTAAGGCCTTTGCTTCTCCTAACTTACCTCCACTTGCAAATGCTGAAGTGGATATCACCAGTAAGTAATTCACTTCATAGCTAAGCAAATCATTTGTGAGTAAGACATACAAAGGTGACACAAATTCTGTAGTATAATTTCAGCACTTCCCATCCCAATACCCTAATATATGTAAGTCACCCCTACAGCAGGCCTTTGAGCCCTAAGGCAGGGAGCATTATATTTTGTGAGGACATATCTGTATGAGCAGGGAAGCCCAGTGATGTATTTCTGTTAAGATATTGCAAGTGAGCAGTGAGACCATCTTAAGGTATGTACTGGGCACTGGTCAAAACGAGTTCTCCAGGTACATAATGGCTTTACTGAATCATATGGAGTTTGGTATCAGGCACCTCATTTTAATGAACCCACACTGGTTCCAGTGGTGGATTTAATAATATAAGCACACAGAGAGTACCTTAGAGGTACCTCCCGAACTCAACTAGGCCTCTAGTGTGCTGGCTGACTGGTCCAGTCCAGGCTGCCAGCACAGACCAGTTTCTGACCCCCTAGGAGGTGAGAGCCCCTTTCTTAGAGGACGGAAACAATGCCTGCTCTTGCAAGCAGGGTGACTGGTGATCTGCATTTCAAGGTAGGAGGCTTCAAAGGCCTCTGTCGCCTTTGAAATGCGACCTACGGCTTCCCCAGACAGAGGAGATGTCACCTCCTGGGACCATCTGGCCTACAGGGTGAACAGCCTGAAGTAAACATGAAGTTAGAAATTCTACCATCTTGTGTGTGATGGAATTAGGAATTCTGGGACAGGTTAATGCCCACTCCCCGAGGAAGTGGTAATCTAGGGGATGTAGTGACCCCAGTGGTAAGTAACCCATTGGCTGCTACCCCTCACCCCCCTTAAATTGAGTTTTCTAAGGGACCCCCTGTTAAAAGGACTTCAGATTTCGATGGCCACAAAAAGAGTGAACAAAGAAGATTGCTGACCCGAGAACCAAGGAGCACAGCTGACTTGGCACCAACCCTGCCAGCTGCACCTGACCGCCATGGAGCAAATTACTCACCCTGCCACTGTGCCGACTCCAAGAAACCCCCGGAGAGCTGCCAGTGCTTTACTAATCGACAAAGACACTCCACTGCAGCTGCAGGCACCAAAGAAGCAAAGCCTGGTAATCCGACCTGCTGCTCACCGGGTCTTCCGACGCAGCAGCTGCCCAGGAAGAGGAAGCCGTGCTCCTGCAGGTCACCGTTCTCCCTCCAAGTGTGGGGACATCAGAATCTATCGGAGCAGCACAACATCAATAACCGTACCACTTGCAGCAGCCAAGGCTTGATGTGTCTGGTGCAGACACCAAGGCTGAGGAAACCTGACCTGCACATCGAGGGACTTCAAGGACACTGACACCCAAATTGTGAGTGGCCCAGCTGCCCTGTTTGCTCTTCTGCAGCAGAAACCAAGACAAAGAGAGAGCCTCTGATTGCCGACACCTCAAAGTGCCACAACACCCGCGCACCACAGCCCGAGTCAGAGGGAGGCGACAGTGCCAGCGAGGTTTTTAGTGTCAGCGAAGTCCACAACCAGGAACACGGTGACCCGGGAGCTCGACCAACGGCGTGCACTTTGCGCATCTAAATGCATGAGAAAAAACAGAGGGATTTAGAGTCATATACTCTCTCCACTCTTTCCCCCGCTTTGATTCACTGAACTGGATGGTAGATTGGGGTTATCCACTCCACTACTGGCTAATCCAAAGAGCTCCTGGGATTCCTGTCCGATCACACTTTTCGGCAGTGCCGTCTCTACTTCCTCATTCTTGCTTGAACTGGTCAAGGGCCCCACCGGGTCGGAAGTATCACCGGCAGAGCGACCTTCGACATATACGCAGTCAATTTTTGAGCCCTGAAGATTCGCCTAAGCGATGAAACACGTGTCGGCTGGCTGCTGTTGAGTACATGAAAATTAAAGAACTGAAGACTACCTTTTCTGTTCTGGAAATTACTGTTTTTCTGCAGCTTTACTTGTATTTCTTGTTGCATGTCTCACTACCTACGTTTACTTTGATATCAGATGGTACACAGTCAAAATACCGAGTTGAAAATTTCGACCTACCAAAATATTGTGTTTAAAATTTCGAAGGTAGAGAATATCGATGTCAAGAATATCGTAGGACAGACTATCGACCCTGAGGTAAGTAATATCGAAATCATTTATATCGATGTAAGTAATATCGAAGTTAGTAATATCGATAGCATATATATCGATGTAACTAATTTCGATGTTATTAATATCGATATTTGTATTATTTTTTAGATTTTTATTATGTATGTGTTATATGTTTTTGTAAAGTATTTAAATTAATTTATATTATATGTGTATTATTTTTATATACTAATAAATTTATTTGTAAGTAAATTATATGTTTTAGTACCAGAGCGGGTTGTGGGTTTATAGGGGAATAGGGTGGGAAGTAATTTAATTGTAATAATGAATTGGTAATTAATTATTTTAATTGATAAATTAATTATGTAATTGGTAATTAATGTTCATTTTTACTAAATGTTATGTTTTAGTACCAGAGTGGGTTGTGGGTTTATAGGGGAATAGGGTGGGAAGTAATTTAATTGTAAATAATTAATTTTTTTAATAATTATTAATTGTCAATTATTTTTTTAATTGATAAAATATTTATGTAATTGGTAATTAATGTTAATTATTATTAAATGTTATGTTTTAGTACCAGAGTGGGTTGTGGGTTTATAGGGGAATAGGGTGGGAAGTAATTTAATTGTAAATAATTACAATTTTTTATGTGTAATATATTTTGAAAATATTTATTAATTGGCATTCCCTACTGTTGAACCCTTTGGAGTTGGAATAGTAATTTTTCTCCCTACGCTATCCAACGCTTTCCCTACTGTTCCACTCACTGGAGTGGGAATAGTCATTTTTACCCACCCGTTATCCAACGTTTTCCCTACAGTTGCACTCTCTGGAGTGGGGATAGTAATTGTTACTCTTACGCTATCCAATGTTTTCCCTAATGTTGCACTTATTGGAGTGGGAATAGTCATTTTTACATACCTGCTATCCAACGCTTTCCCTACTGTTCCACTCACAGGAGTTGGAATAGTAATTTTTACCCACCCGCTATCTAACGTTTTCTCTACTGTTGCACTCTCTGGAGTGGGAATAGTAATTTTTCCCCCTACGCTATCCAATGTTTTCCCTACTGTTGCACCCTCTGGAGTTGGAATAGTAATTTTCCCACCTACGCTATCCAACGCTTTCAATACTGTTGCACCCTTTGGAGTTGGAATATTATTTTTTACCCATACGCTATCCAATGATTTCCCAACTGTTCCACTCACTGGAGTTGGAATAGTAATTTTTACCCTTACGCTATCCAACACTTTCCCTAATGTTGCACTCTCTGGAGTGGGAATAGTAATTTTCCCCCCTACACTATCCAACGTTTTCCCTACTGTTGCACCCTCTGTAGTTGGAATAGTAATTAGCCAATCTGCGCTATCCAACGCTTTCCATACTGTTGCACCCTTTGGAGTTGGCATAGTAATTTTTACTCTTACGCTATCCAACGTTTTCCCTAATGTTGCACTCATTGGAGTGGGAATAGTCATTTGTACATACCCGCTATCCAACGCTTTCCCTACTGTTCCACTCACTGGAGTTGGACTAGTAATTTTTACCCACTGCTATCCAACGTTTTCCCTACTGTTGCACTCTCTGGAGTGGGAATAGTAATTTTTACTCTTACGCTATCCAACGCTTTCCCTAATGTTGCACTCATTGGAGTGGGATTAGTCATTTTTACATACCCGCTATCCAATGCTTTCTCTACTGTTCCACTCATTGGAGTTGGAATAGTAATTTTTACCCACCCGCTATCCAATGCTTTCCCTACTGTTGCACTCTCTGGAGTGGGAATAGTAATTTTTACTCTTACGCTATCCAACGCTTTCACTAATGTTGTACTCATTGGAGTGGGAATAGTCATTTTTACATACCCGCGATCCAACGCTTTCCCTACTGTTGCACTCACTGGAGTTGGAATAGTAATATTTACACTTACGCTATCCAACGCTTTAGCTACTGTTGCACCCTCTGGAGTTTGAATAGTAATTTTTACCCTTATGCTATTCAATATTATTTATATTTATTTATGTATTTAAGATGTTACATAATGTTGTATTTAATTAATTTTAAAAATATTGAAAGTATATTTAATTGTTGTTATTTATTAAATATAATTAGTTATTATTATTTATGTTATTTTATGAGTGTTGATGTATTTTTAAATTGTAGTATTTGTTAATTTATAATTATTTAAAAAGTAATGTATATATTATAATTATTTAAGTATATATTAGATATTTAATTATTAATTTTAATTAAATGTTTAATAGTAAATATGTATTTATTCATTTTAAACATTATAACACATTATAACATAAGTTTAAAATATATATAAGTACTATTTACTTAATTTTACCTTTGTTTTAAAAAACAATATTTTTAATTACGATATTTTTAACATCGATATTTTTGTTTCGATATTGTTGTACTTACCAAGTTGTAGATAGGGTGTCGATATACTTGCCTTCGATATTCCAACGTCGATATTTTGTCTGTCGATATTTTCAGCCTCGATATTCTGTCAGAGATTCATATCAGATGTGTGTGCATAGGGTTTGCTTTTCCATGAGAGAATCCAGCACCGAACCCAATTCCAAAAGACACCACTGCACCCGGACACTACAACCTGAGGAGAAGTAGACCCAACAGTGTGCCTACATGCCCGAGCATCTCAAGAGGACGAGCCCCCTTGTGGGTTCCCCCAGACTGATCCACCAGTGTAGGAAGCTGACTCTGTGCACACTATACCTTACTTTGGTATAGTATATATAGAGTCCAGTGGATCCCCAGAGGCTTTACAGAGGCTACAGTAGATCATACTAATGCTCTCTTTTGTGGTAGTGTAGGCAGGTAGTTAAGCTGATCAGAGGGCAGTACACACGCAGGCAAGAAATGATTTCATACACTCTATGACTAAATCTGAGACCAATGGTTTGTAAAAATATTAGTTTCAGTATATTTGTTTTAGAGAACCAATGATACTTTGTTAAGGTAAAATGTTTTGCAATGTCACTGTTTTCAATTTAAAAAGTGGACACAGTGCATTTTTCAATCAATACAATGTTATCCTATGGGAGGAAACAATCAGCAATATGCAGTTAAGTAAACGATTTACAGTACTGAGCTTTTGGATGAAGAATCAATAGCAGACAGGGTTCAGGTAAGTGACCTTACTGCAGCACTGGGGTGGGAGGGTGCAGAGGTCAAACACTGGATCTGGTGCCGATGTTATCCAATGGAGAAAGTGGACATGGTTTTAGAACCCAGTCTTCAGGGTTAAGGTAAGCATAGGGGAAACCACAAGGCAGCTCTAGGCTTACACCTCCAGCAGCACAGGGCGGCTGGGTGCAGAGTCCAACACCGATTCAGGTGCCCAATGCAAACCAATAATAATCCACATTTGTAAAGCGCGAACAATCACCCGTAAGAGTCTCCAGGCGCTGGGGGCCGTCGGGAAGATTAAGCAAGCTATTGCCCAGAGTCACAGGGTGCTGGTCTAATCTGCCGCCAGCGCCGGGGATTGAACCCTGATCCCCAGATTCCACCGTCCGTCGCCACGGCCGCGGCGCCACACCTCTCCCCCCAATGGGGAGTCTTTCACTTGGAAAAAGGCTGGAGGCTGGGCGAAAGAAACCTATAGCTGCACATGTAAGTTGGGATGTGCTGGAGCATCGGGACTCTGTTGGTAGGGCTCCCCAAAGCCCAGGAGCTCCTGGCGCAGGAGTGTCGCTTGGTGTCGTAAGTCAGCTTACAAATGTGTTCGCGGTTGGGGGTGTTTATCGTGCAGAGGCTGCCTTCGACATAGAGTTCTGCAGAGGTCAACACACGAGGGACTCTTGCTCAGGATCGTTGGGGAACGTTTTCTGGACCGATGGGCCTCTTGGACTCCGAACCGTGGGCATCTGGTGCGTCGGTGGTCAACTTCGTGGTTCTACAGGAGAAGCACTTGGTCTTTAAAGTTGTTTTTCTTCTGGACTGGTCCGCTGTACACAGGAGATCAGGAATCTTTCTAGAATGCAGACTGTCCTCCCAGGGTTCTGGGAGTTGCTGGGCTGCATGCTGAGTCGCTCTTCTGTAGCTGGGTCTTTGAGGGCTGCAGAAAGGCCAGTAGGGCTGGGACAAAGTCAGTTGGTGTCTTCAGTCTTCTTTGCTGCACAGCTCTTCTTTGTCCTCTCCTTTGTAGGTCATCGGTAGTCTGAGGGGTTAAGTTCAGGGGTGCCCCTATATACTCAATTCAGGGGATTTACAGGGGTTTGAAGGTAGTAGCCAGTGGCTACTTACCTTCACGGTTACTACATCCTCTGCATGTCCACTCTCTCTGGGGAGGGGGCATACCCCTAACCCTATTTGCTAAAGTCCTCAAACAATATGGAGGCTTTAAAAAGGAGTGTCACCTTAGCTCAGGGCACCTTAGGGGTGGCTGAAGACAATTGTCAAAAAAGATTCCCTTTTGGGTGCAACAACACATTCATTCAGGAGCAAAAAGGAAGTATCAATTAAGATAAAACAGTTTATTCAGTAAGGTATTATTTTTTTCCAATAAAGACATATTACTTTTTGTCGTCAGACATGATTAAAAGATAAACACAGGTTATACAGTATACAGATAAAAAATCACAAGTGGGAGACACGGCTTAAGGAAAAAATGGATCCTATTGGCATGAGTTTAGTACAATAGCGACTCTTGTAATCACACTCTAATGTCAAACTAATTGCTCAATCAGAGTTGTTGTCACCAAAGCTTAAAGTACTTCAACTCAAAGGGAGCA
Source organism: Lissotriton helveticus (assembly GCF_964261635.1). Lineage (NCBI taxonomy): Eukaryota > Metazoa > Chordata > Amphibia > Caudata > Salamandridae > Lissotriton > Lissotriton helveticus. Next base: position 446,200,433 of record NC_136070.1, read on the forward strand.
TCGACGCGTTTCGGTGGGCACAGTGTTTAGGGGCCAACACCTTCTTCAGGATTTAACAATTGAATCCCACATTGGGTATAAAACATCTAATTCGATGCAAGCTCGGAAACTCTATTTCCTGATCAGTAGTTTGATACCACTAAAGTGGTTATCTTTCAGGTTGGTGTAATCTTTTATTCAATTATTCTTTAACGGCCATACTTGCACACGTCAGCGGTATTCTCATCCGATCTTAGACGGTGTGTGGAAATTCAGCCGTATCTTTCAGGTTAAAAACAACCCTACGTGCCTCATCAAGGCACGTGCTCCAAATAATTGGCCCAATTATTTGATGCACGTGCCCTGATGAGGAGCTGTTACAAACATCAGCAGACCGCTGGCGGTTGTTGACTGGGAATTACTAAGTAACCCGACGCCACGTGGAAAAGGTGACATAGGGTCGTTTTTAACCTGAAAGATACGGCTGAATTGATACTTCCTTTTTGCTCCTGAATGAATGTGTTGTTGTGGCAAAACTGTTTCTATGATATAAGGTTGCACCCAAAAGGGAATCTTTTTTGACAATTGTCTTCAGGCACCCTACCCTTTTGGATGTTGTGGTCCCTCTCTTTTGTTAGAGACACCTTAGGGGTGGTCTGGGCCGAGGGTGGGACACACCTCTTCTGCTTAGTTATTTTCCCTTTTACCTTGTTGCCAAAAATGGGGCTTCGTCAGGGGGGACGGGCATCTCTACTAGCTAGAGAGGCCCTGGTCAGCTTAGCAAAAGGCAGGAAGCCTTTGAGGCTCCCCGCCATGCTGTTCCTGCTTGGGGATAGATGTGAAGCACCTCCACCCAGAGCAGACTTTGTTTGTGACCCATGAAAGCAGAAGGCTTCCACCTGGGGTGGTCAGACATACTTAGAGCGATGACAGGCTGGTGCAGACCAGTCAGGCACACAGTGGTTTTGGTAGGTTTGCCGGGAGGCACCTCTGAGGCGCCTAATGATTGCCTTTATTAGCGAATACAGCACTGGAACCAATGTTGGCCCATTAATCTGAGATGTTTGATACCAAAGATTTTGGAATTCTGTGAAGCCATCATGGTGCTGTGGAACTCGTAGTGGCAAGCTCCAAGCCCATGTACTCAGTATGGTTTCACTGTGCACTTCTAATGTCTAAGAATGGACTTTGACACTATAGGGGCATATCTGCTTATGCAGTTATGCCCTCACATGAGGTATAATGGGCTCTGCCTTAGGGCTGTAAGGTCTGCTGTAGGGATGACTTACCTATGCCTCTTGCTGATAGGTATGGCATGCCAGGTCGACTCTTCTCTTTTATCTGCACCTATACACACAGGCTGCAGTGTCCGTGTGTTTGAGGGGTCGCTTAGGGGGGCATAATACATGCTGCAGTCCTTAGAGACCCTCGCTGGTCACAAGGCCCTTGGTACCACTGATATGTTATGCAAGGAACTTTCTTCATGTGATCTTCAATTTTCTGCTTCTTTTTTTTTTATTTGTATATTCTTGAGCTCCTACCCTTGTAAATTATTTATTTTATTGAGTGTGCTTTTTTCTGATTGGGACGTTGCACGAGTGAAACTATGTCCAGCGCAGCACTTGTATCATTGTAGAAATGACATGCCAGCCTTTGGATCACCTGGCAGATGTGGACTTGTTTATAGATGACATGGAACTCCGATATTTTACAGAATCCTGAATATCTAAATGAAAGATTGTATGGAAAATATATCTTTCTCCACATTCTAAAGGTTCTGGTCCCCCTGGTGTGTATGCAAAATCCTAAAATGTGGTATATTAGTATAAATACATATGCAAAATCCTAAATTTTGGTGTAATAGTTTTAATATCGCGCAGCAAACTGGTGGCAGATATTGAGTGAATGGAGTGCCTTTTTTCAGAGTAGTTATATCCACCTGATGGATATTCCGCACTGTGGCGTTTCTTGCAGGAACAGCTGGCCAGCTTTATCTTTGGGCTCATCTGGCCAAAACATTGAGGATGTGTGCTAATGCATTGTGAGCTTCAGCTACATAATCATTCTCAAAAACTAAAACCTACATTTTCAAGTAAACCATTTGTAATACGTTGAACCCAGCATTAGATGGCAGGATACAACTTCAATCTTAAACACGACAATCTGCAAACAGTAGGCCGCAGGTACGTAACATTTCCTATTATTAACAAGGACAAGAATCCAATTGTTTATTTTGTATTCATTGTTCATCATCCATGGTTTTGTGAACATTAATGATTTTGATATACAAACGTGATGCCAAAAATGTGGTTCTTTAACTCACAGGTCTACATTCCACTTTGAATTTACCAAGTGGAAATGGAGTGGGCGGTCACTGCTAAATATGTTTTCATGCATTTTACAGTTAATTGGGAAAATGTGTGGAGGGCCAACACAATAAAGAAATTTAGTGTGCAGACCGACATGAACCGAAACGTTGGATTGCTGCGCATCTTTCCAGGGATTACAACAGAAACAGTAGGTTTCTTTTTATGTGCATACAATTAATAATGTAAAAGTCTATTGATCCAGTGATATGGCTACTGTACCGTAATAGGAAACCTGATAAATTAATGTACTGTGGATTTCTTTAGAAAAGCTGCTGCATTACTGTTCATAATCTATAGGTCCTTACTTATTATTTCTATTGAGAAAAGGGAATATTCAGAGAGGACTCTATGGGGACAATTTACTTGCTTCTTTTAGCTGTATGATATTTAATTCTCTATCGTGTTGTGTATACAGAAACAAGTATTCCTGTCAGTTCAGCTAGATCGAGAAGGCAGATGCATCTTTCTTGTGAAGGGGAGCTGTCCATCTCTTGTCCTAATATCTCCCACTGTTCCATAGAATTCTGCTTATTTCATAGCCTTGATTTCTTCTTTGTCATCTCTCTTCCCTTTTACTTCTGGTGACCTTCAGTTTCCTCTTTTCTTCTGTCCTCTTACTCCGGCTTGGTTCTCCTTATTCCCTCCTTTGCAGTCGGAGCCCTAAGGCTGGCCCAGCCCCCTAAAATCCACCTGTTATCCCACATATGTCCATTCACCCCCCAGCCCTTGTGAATACTTCCTTCCCTATTGGTATTTTGATAGATGTATTATTTTCTAGCTGGAATGCACCTTGTGACAAAATCAGGCATTCTCCCCTTGCTAAAACTCTAAAGCACCAAATTAGCTCTCTTCTGATGTTTGACTACCTTATCTTACAACTGGATAAAATGTTAATTATTGCATCCAAGAGCTTAGTAATCTACAGTCTTGGATAGTTCTTAACAAGTCTGTTTAACAGCGCAAATTCATATGTTTTGTGTGAATTGATTTCATTTGTTATTATTCCCTTTCTTGCCCTTTGCAGGCAAATGTCATTGTTGATTCAGTAAAACAAGCAACCTCTGTCCTATACTTCACCGGCATATAGTTGTGTTGGATTTTTGTTCAGCCCTTTATACCACCCCAAACTTACCATTTCCTAAAAGCATGAGGGGTAATGGTTTGAAAAAAGGCAACATGAGAAAGGAGATTACGTTTTGGCTGGAATGAGCAAGGATATCGTTGGTAGCCATCTTGACCAAAATTCTCACTAGATGGAGTGACCCCTTGTGGGTGTCTGACTGCACACCGGGAGGGAGATGCGAGCCCAGGCAATGTGGATAGGACAGTAGATGGAAGTGGGAGATAGTCATTGGTAAGGCAATCATGGCTCTGACGGAAAAGTAGAAATTACACTACATGATTTAGGAGAGTCTTGGAAATGCCGTATCATGCCGGCTCCGACCCTTATCTTTACTTCCGAAAAACACCAGGATGCTCCTTCAGGAGCAACAGCAGCACTTTATACTTACAAACACAAATTACAATTGTCCAAGGGAGCCATTTAAAGTAGGATTTCTTGCTCCTGTCACCCTCTCAACCTCAGTCTACAGGATGAGTTTTCCTAATTTTCTGTAATGATTCAGTTAAATCGGAACCATGACAATCATCCTGATGTACTAACACATTATGTGTTAGTACTTAATATAATATTGTGTATCAAATGCTCAATGATTGCGATGGTTTTAATGAATCTGATGCAATTGACGACTTGAAAAAAAACGATTAAAATTCAAGGAAAAAGCAAAGTTTAAACCTTAGTTATAGTTAGCAAAACATATTTTCCCTACACAAACCAAGTTCAAACTACACAAACTTTAAAAAAATTCTCAAGAGATAGTTATAACTTTCGTTTACAATTTATCCACTAGCCTCAAATTTTTGAGTTGCGGACCTTGTTACATGCTCTTTTCAGCTGGCTTACCAGACAACACTAACTGTAACTCGCCACACAACCATGCACGGTGCTATCACAAATAATCATACTCCAATGTATAACACTACACTGTACGAGACTCTCCACCACTCTGCTACATGGCACTACACTTGACAACACGGACACTCTACTCCACTGTATCCCACTATGCTCTACAACACTCTGCCACTCTACTTGATGAAACTCCTGTCCACCACACTCCATTTCATGACACTCCAGTCGACGACACTCCACTATACAACACGACGCTCCACTCTACAATGCTGCACTCCCCGATATAACACACCACCACACTTACTGTATAACGCTTTACTCCACTGTATGCTGCGTCACTCTACTCTTCTCTATTCCACTCTACAATACGCCACTCTACAAGACTCTTGTTCACTGTACTGTACTACACTCCACCTTAAGTCTCTCTGTTTAATGACATTTCATACTGCGATTTGAAACAGATTGATATTAAAAAATAAAAACAATTAACATACAATGAAAAAATACAAAGCTTAAACATTTAAAGCTAGAAATACCTTGCATATTCTTTCTATACAATACCTCATGAATGTGGTGTATTGCTTTACTGGGGGGTGCATATCGTAGGTGAGAAACAGCCTAAGAATGCTCCACACAGCTATTCAATACCTGCTGTGACCTCCCTGTCCATCAAAGAAAGGGTGAAGGACACAGAGTGTTGCGCTCTCTGAAATAACCAAAAGATAGTAGGAATACCAGATGGATGAGTGATGGGAGGACAACTTTAACAATTCATGGAAAACGGGCTTCTTAAGTACATACCAGTTACTCAAAACTCTTCTTGGTTTACAACCGAGAGTCTATGGACCACTAACTGAGCTTCCCTTCTGGAAACCTCTCCACGTCCAGTCTTTGCCAGGTGCCTCATTTATTGGGTTACACATACAGTGAAGGCCCGTATAATCAGGCATGTTGTACTTGACTCCTTGAATGAATGACATGTTTTCCTGGTGTATAACAAATTAGAAGATGAGAGTGATACAGTTAGATAATATACTAATTTTCCCAGCTGCTTCATTGGTAGGACCTCTCAAAGAGATGAGATTGGAATAGAACTGGAAGGCAGTGGTTGGCATTCAGGAAATGAACAGGCAGTCATCAACAAGAGAAACGAATCCTTCCTTACAATTAAAAGGCTGGACAATGTCTGCAACAAGCTCCCACAGGGTATTTAAACTGTATCTGTTGTAACTGCTTGGTGCAGTAGTGAGCAAGTTCACTTAGTACTACTACTCCCATGTTTTTAATATTCATGTGGTGATAACTGAGTTATGCTTGTGCGGCACAGGTAAATATGGGTGTTTTGGAAGGATGACAGACCTTTACTACAAGGAGACATTTAAGATGCCATTGTATGTAAGAATGGGCGGGGAAGAATAAGGGGCTGTTAAACCTCTGTTGCTTTTTTGGCTACAAAGGGGCAGGAACACAGTGTTTGCTTACCTAAATCGTGGCCATGACGGATGACCAGGAGAATGGGAAATGACTAAAAATGTTGAACTGGAATAGCCTTGGAAGTAGGATTAATAGGAGATAATGCACGTATTGTAAACATCAGAGACCAGATTTAATACTGCTACATGAAACACTTCCTCTTGGTGCAAAAAAAAGTTGCTAGGAAGTAGAAATTTGTCTCCTTCACACATGCCTCATTCTTTTGAGGTTGGAGATAGGTATCCATACTGGTAAAAAGTCCTCACCCCCTTTCAGCATAAGGAACACATGATCTGATCTGACCCAGATTGCTGCTTTTGCGGGGTTACTGGGACATGAGGGAAGAAAGGATTATACTACATTTTGATATGTATGTCCCACAATGACTACAAAAGACTACACTGTACCTTTAAAAGTCATATTCCATTTTGCACTAATGAAATATTGGCATGTCAGAGTGTTCGAAATAATCAGGATGCAGCTCTCTTGTATAATTTGTGAAGGATGTTTCTTTTAGGTACTTCAAAATTTAGGGCTTAGCATCTAAATGATTTTGAAATGCATACATTCTCACACGTATAAGCACTGTGTAGTTGAACAGAAAAATACAACTAAGATTTTTGTCTGTCATGCCTCCAGCTGCCACATGCCTAATAGTCTTAAAGATTTCACCTAGATGAAAACCGAAAAATATTTAGCATTTGTTCTCTTAAAATTCTACTATGTTGTACTAAAGTTCAGACATGAAAGTTGTTGCATTTTCAACAGTTTGACCTTTTTCCCTACGCTTATTTAAATTTTTTTGCCCTAGTCATGTAGATTCATTATTGCAGTACTATTGTTTTTTACTTTGTATATATTTTTTTAATTACTTTATTCTGTCTTGAACAGGTGAAAGCATTTCTTCAGCCTCCAATGGAAGGCATTGTACTGGAAACATATGGCTCTGGAAATGCACCAGACAATAGACTGGATTTTCTTCAAGCACTGAAGGATGCCACAGACCGAGGCGTATTGATTGTAAACTGCACCCAGTGTTTACTAGGCTCTGTTAGTCAGTCATATGCTACTGGAAAGGTGTGTAGTTTGAACTGTAAACCCTTATCGAATTGTTGTATCATCTGCAATGTATATGTTGGTAGTTGATTATTTGAACCTAGGTGGGCATCCTAAGCATCATGCTAGTGACTAGATATGTAAAACCTCAATAATAATTACTAAATGGGGGAACATGGCGGCCGCCAAACAGGAGCGGTCGTGAGCTCTCTCGCTGGCTGTAGGGCTGCAGGGCGTTTCTACTATGGCTGAGACCGAGAGGCGGGATTTCTGAGTAGAGGTGAGCTGCAAGAGGAGCGAGAGGAGCGAGACAGCTGTGAGCTGTGGTTGCCGATACGTGGAGTCGATACGTGGAGGAGAGTGAGAGTACGGGGTGTTGAGGCAGCCAAAACACCAGCACCGGCAGCCGGGAACCGGGAACCGGGATTTTGAGCGGGGAGACCGAGGAAAGTCAAGGGAGTCAACACGCCGAGACGCCAGCACACCGGTAATCCGGAGAGCGGCGTGAGCAGTGAGAACAGCGAGGCTGTGTGTGGGAGCGGCAGTTGAAACACCAAAGATAACCGTAAACCCAGGACTGGGAGCGGAGAGAATAACAAGATTGAGGAGAGTAGAGGGAGTCGTTGCGCTGTCACGCTAGCTTACCGGTATCCCAGATTCCAGATTTAGAACGGGGAGAACGGTGAGAAACGGTGTGGCTGCAGATAGCTGGAGCGGAAGACACACATTCCTGTCTCTTTGGGTCACGGGAACTTTGTAGAATCTTTTCCATGATTCGGGATTCGTGTTTTCTGAGTGGCAGAGAACAGGGAGTACAGCAGAGAGTACAGCAGAGAGTAGCTGTTACATCCTATCGGATACTCTTTTTTTAGAGGGGGTGCTTGAGGAGCTTTGAGGTGCCCTGAGCTGTGTCACAGCGCTTTATTGGTCAGGGTGTGAGCACGTTTCTAGATCTCTGAATCCCGGCAAAAAAAAAAATAAAGACTAAAATAGGTGGTGCCTTCCGGTAGTTAGTATAGATATACCGGTCTTTTTCTCTTTCTTTCTGGTAACTGGCGCCCCTTGAATGTTGCGGGCAGCCTGGAAAAGATAGAAGGTAACAACGGCAGTATCAGAAGGAATCGGTGCAGTAGCAGCGGCTCGGATCAGGAGGAGCCGTACTGCCGCAGCAAGAGTGGGGAATCCCCATCGAGCACCAGGAGGTAAAGCGCACTATCCCCGATCCTGTATAGTGATCCTAGGGCAGGAAAGAGACCGTATTACACCACAGTTCCTTTTCCCCTTGATATTGGGCAAGGTCTACTCTCAGGAAGAGAAGAAGAATGCCAGTAGGGACTCAAAGGAAGGATCTATGAGCCCAGTAAGGAGGCAAAAAAGGGGTGTATCTCAGGAATTAAAGGATACTCAGAAAGCTGTAGACGAGGGGGGGGGGGGCTCCACTACTAGAGTCGCGGTAGCCAAACAGTGGAGTAAAGGCAGAGGAAGAAAGAAAGAGGGCTCCCAAGACGGTATAACGGAAAAGTTGGGAATGGAGGAGGTAACTACTACCATAAACAGATATACGCTGAGGAGTAGAGGGATTTGGGGTAAAGAGGATCCAACACTGAGTGTAAAGGGTGCAAGAGTTAAACCTGAGGTGCGGATAATCTCCCCCAAAGAGTTAAAAGACTACGGCGTAGGGTTATCTTGCTCCTCGGCCGCTACATCTGTATTAACAACTCAGAATAAAATAGAGCAGGATAGCAACCTCGGCCCTGCACAAAAACCTATTAAAAAAGCATCTTTAAATTTGGGAGGGCGAGAGAAAGGGAAAGGGAAGGAGAGAAAAAAAAAAGCTGAAAGAGTTAAAATTACCCCCTCTCTACGATCATATTTTAAAGTACAGTCACAAGATCTACTACTTAGTAATCCCGATTCTCACCTTCATAATCAAATGAACTCAACGAATATAGAGCCACATGTGTCACAGACGGTAGCTGGTAGGAAAATGAGTTTGCCTCCAGAGTACAGCATACATGAGGATATTGCCCAAATCCCAACTAAAAATAGTTTGGACCCATTGGCGGGCATGGGAGAAGATGTTGGCTCAGAAATGATGGGGCCAAGTGGTTTAACTGCCCAAGGCCCTAAAATCCCTCAAAGGAGACAATCTTCCAGTTTCCATCTTCCTCCTCCTCTTACCTAAAATGTCACTGAAAAAAGTACTGTGGGAGAACCACTGTCTATACAGGAGGAACCACAAGATCTGGGGAGGTTAATGGCAACAATGCTAACTGAGATTAGACATCGGTTTGTAACCTCGGAGGAGAATCAAAAAAAGACCCATAACCACTGTGAATTATTGGAGGAGAATCAAAAAAAAATTCAAGACCACTGTGGGATTCTGGAGGAGAAGCCCAATGGTTTAGTGGAAAGGGTTACAACTATGGAGACTGCGTATGGGCAAATTGCTGCAAAAGTAGTGGTTAACCAGTTGGGAATTAACAAACTCCAGAAAAATGAGCAGGAATTGAGGGACAAGATAGAACAACTTGAAAACAATGCAAGACGTAACAATATTAGAATATTAAATTTCCCAGAAGGAGTGGAAGGAGGGGATATTAAAACATTTGTCACCAAGCTTATTCTGGAGCAGAATACTGACATTGACCAAGCTTCCCTTTCGGAGGACATTCAGCGAGTTCATCGCAACCCTTTTGTTATTCGCCCTGGCAGGAAGGCTGCAAGAAGAATTTTGGTGAATTTTAAGTCATACACACTGAAATAAATGATACTTACTGGGGCATTAAAAGCAGGCTCACATAAGAAAAATGATTGGCAGTACCGTATAAGGTCAGACATTTCGCGCACTACACTTGACCGCCAATGGGAATTGGGAAAGTGTATTGCAGAATTTAGAGATCTTGGCACCACAGCAAAAATTAGATTCCCCGCATCACTAAGAGTTATGCTGAATAATAAAATGCACAATTTTCGCGACCCTAATGAAGTGAGAAAATTTCTGGATGAGTTAAAGGCTCAGCCATAAAAATAAGCTAAGTATTAATACAGCCCTACGGTAGAGAGAGTTCAAATGGAGGTGTAATCACACCTCAAGAAGAAAGGGAGGGTTCCCCAGGGAGGGTGGGGTGGATTGGGAGGGTCACAGGCAAAAGATTAGAATGTGTGGGAAACCCTAAAACCTTAATCTTCACAAAGGGTGGGGGAGCATTGGGGGAAAAAACCCCACAAAAAAGTGTCCTCAATTGTTAGTCTTATTTTCTTTGTTGACATTAAAGTACAGTCAAAGTCGGAGTTTTTTTTTTAGGTTCTTTTTAATCTTAAAGCATGGCATTACAAACAAGAATTAATTGCCTGAGGGTCATGACATGGAATGTCAACGGTCTGAGGGTTTCTTTAAGAAGACAAAAAATCCTAGAGTATCTCAAGCTTTCTGGTGCAGATGTAATATTTATTCAGGAATCCCACTTAACCAAGGAAGAATGGCCAGAAATAATAAGATACCAACCATGGGTGGATCACTGTATATGTACGTCACAAACAGCTACAATAAAGGGAGTGACAATTTTGATTAGGAAATCCTCAAATGCCATATTAGAGGAAATACAGGTTGATTAATCAGGCAGATGGGTAATCGCAAAGATAAATTTCCAGGGAAGACGGACAGTATTTGCTGCCTAGTATGGTCCCAACCTAGATGACCCGGGACCGCTAAAAAATGTATCTTTAAATTTAGTTGAATTTAATGCACCGATCATACTGGGGGGGGGATTTTAACATACCTTTAAGTTCAACACAAGATTCTACAACTAAGAGGCGAATGACGGCAGTTCCAAAAAGGAGGGCAGTTGTAAAGCAATTGATGACTGACTTAGGATTAGTGGATATCTGGTCTATAAAAGGGGTTAAATCTGGAACTGTTGCAGATAGATATACTTTTCATAATAAAAAACATGGTCACAGGTCAAGAATAGATTTTTTTTTAATATCAGCTTCAATCAGTAATCATATCAGTAAGGTTTGTCACATACCAGACACCTCTCTGACCACTCAGCGGTAATATTACTCTTAGAATTAGGTAGTAATTTAGAGGGGAAAAGATTGACATTAAACAGATCTCTTCTATTGGATAGTACAATAATAGAGAACCTAAAGAAGTCTGTCTCAGAGTTCTTTTTATTTAGCCTTAATTCAGCGCCCCTAGATAAAGTCTGGGATACATTTACAGCATATTTTAGAGAAAGCATGATAGGAATTAGTGCGTTTTCTAACAAAAAAGAGAAGACAGACCTACGGGCTTTAGAAAATGCGATCAGACTAGCACAGGGAAAATTAGCTCTAGTTCAGAATATAAACAATTAAACCGAGCTAACTAAAGCTAAAAATGATTTAGCGGATCATTTGGAGGTTAAAGTAAGGAAAAGATGGGAAGCTAGTAAATTCGCGAATCAGTAGTACGGGGAAGGCTGCGGTAAAATGTTAGCCTGGAAAACAAGGGCTGACTCTGTAAGGAATATAATCAAAGAAGTTAAATCTCATGATACCGGATTGGTTGTTACAGATGAACCAGGGATCATTCAAGCATTTACGTCTTTTTTCCAAGAGTTATATACGGAAAACTTGACCCCGAGCAAGGAACAAATAGCCGCCTTTTTACAAGACTTAGATCTCCCACATCTTACCGATCAGCTTAAGGAGGAGATTTCAGCCCCTTTCACAATAGAGGAGATCCCCAAAGTTATCAATAATTTAAAGAAAGGGAAAGCCGCAGGCCCTGACGCTCTCCCTAATGAAATGTATTCTGTGCTAGAACAAGAACTAATCTCGATTTTGCTAGATCTGTTTAATTCTATTTATATCGAGGGAAGAGACTTTCCTGAGTCATGGCGAGCAGCAACTATAATTATTAGGAACAATAGACATGGCTACTACCAATGCTTTACCGTTATCAATAATGACATGTGATGCGGCTAAAGTGCTCGACCGCGTTAATTGGGTTTTCCTTCAAGAAATCATTTTCCGTTTTAATTTAGGCAGCTGTTTTTTGCGGGTAATCGAAGCACTTTATAAGAATCCGGTGGCACAAGTCCTGGTAAAGGCTCTCCTTCGCCAGAGATTATAATTGGGAGGGGTACCAGGCAGGGGTGCCCCCTCTCACCTTTGCTCTTCAATATGTACATCGAGCAGTTAGCCATAAAACTGAGGCAATGTCAGGATATTAGCCCCTTTCAATTCAATGGGTGGGAAAAAAAACTAGGTTTATATGCAGATGATTTAATGATTTTTACGGGTCATCTGCAGGAATCAATAAATCCCATCTGGGATACCCTAAAAAGTTTTGGGGAGATTTCAGGATATGCAGTTAATCAATCCAAGACTGAAGTGATGCAATGGAACACACATTATACTTGTGATCAGATTCGACAAAGTATTAGATATCTGGGGATAAAAGTAGTGCAGAACATAGATCTAATTGCGAAAGTAAATTTTGATAAAATAACATTTAAGGTCAAGTCTCAACTTCAAAAATGGGATTCACTGCCCCGGTCTTTTTTAGGTAAATCGAATTTGTTAAAAATGGCAATTCTTCCTAAATATAATTTTATTTTTAATTCTATACCCTTGGAATTCAGGAAAGAATGGATAGCTAAGATCCTAGGCCTGTTTTCAAGGGCAAAAAAGAAACCCCGGATAGCTTGGCGAAAACTCAGGGAGAGAAAGGAGGATGGGGGAGTAGCCACACCGGACCTTCTGCAATATCAAAGGGCATTCCACTTTAAAATCTTCAGGCAATTGTTAGGGGACTCCATCTCTTATTCACCTTTATTTAAAGCTTTGACTATAGGCTTTCAGGATCAATCCCGGTACTTTTTGTTTAAATTTGGGGACCCAAAAGTTTTCAAGAAAGTTATACTAAAGATTTTATTAGCAGCATGCAAAGGATGGTATCAAATAAGAACATCGCAACGTATTCACTATTACAGTACACTTGCCCCTATTTGGAGCTCACCAGGCACACCAAGGTGTCTTCAAGATTCTTTGGCGGTTCCAATTCAAACAAATGGCGTAGCAAGATGGGGCGAGCTGTTGGAAGGCTCGGACATAATTTCTTGGCAGAAACTTCAGGATATCACAAGTGGGACTGTTTCTAAATTCAAATACTACCAGTTAGTAAGTTGGGCCAAATCTCTTAAAAATCTGGGCAAGGGCAATGATCTTTTTGAAAAGAAGGCAGCTACCACAAACATCGGAGGTAAAGAAATAGCCGTTTGGTACAGGATGTTAACTCAGCCTCTGGAAGAATCTCAGCAGTGGTTCGATGTGATCTGGAGGAGAGAGCTGCCAAACTACGATCGGGAAACCATATGGCAAGTATCTTTTGCGGTTCTATGGCAGAATGTCAAGGCTGCTTCGTTAAAAAAAAATCATTTATTTACTCTCCATAAAGCGTATTGGACCCCAAGAAGATTGTCTAAGATGGGCTCTAAAAATGCGATTTGTCAAAAGTGTGGGGAAGCAGATGCGGATGACGTGCACATGTTCAGGCGATATCCATCAATACAAGGTTTTTGGAACAAAGTAGGTGTAACGATTTCCAGCATTGTGGGGTTTGAAGTTAAGGTGAGTCTTTCTCAAGTAATTTTTGGCATGACCCCGGATGAGGAAGTCACAATCAGATATCTAAGAATTAAAATTTTTAGGTCTCGCAGAGAGACCTAATGCCGCCGATCCAGAAATCTAACTTTTATGATCCGGATTTTCGAAAGTGCACGCCTCGTGCACGAGCTTCTGCCTATTCTGCCTATCAGCCTTTCACTGACTGGCTCTTCAAAGGCTCTGCTCCCCGCCCCCCGCCTGCACTTCACGGCCGCTTGCTAATCTCCCCGTGACTCCCCCCTCACCTCTCCCACTCCACTGCTTCAGGCCTCCACCATTTAGGCCGTGACTTCAAAGGGTTCCGCTGCCCCGCCCCCTGCTTCACGGCCATCTGTTCCCCTCTCTCTCCCCTAATTTACAGGAGCATTTCTCTTCACATCTTTCGCCAGAGCAATGCCTAAAGCTCGCACTCTGCTTAAATACATTTTGCACATTATATTTGACGCAGACATTCGCCATTCCTTTTTAGGTCGAGTTTACTCGAACCTATTACTGTGAACCAAAGTCTCTCAAACCACCTGGATTTTCGACAATGCGTGTTAATTGTTCATCCCCCCCACCAGGCTCACGCTTCTCCAGCGAGCCAAGAGCTTCACTTCAAAGGGATGCCTTATTCAAGTGCAGCTTTGACGATCGAAGCTGACACTCCCCAGCGCTGCCTCGTCGTAGTTGCGCTTACACTTTCAGTGCAGCCTTGTTCTTCTTAATCGCGCCATCGTCCCACATCAGCTCCCTGATCAGCCTTATGCCTGTTTCACAAGCGCGAATCCATTCCCTTAATCGCGGCATCGTCCCTTTACTTTAACATGCTGAAAGCTAATCCTCCAGTGCCGCGATTGATGCAAAACAAAAGAATTCGAAAGAAAAACCTTTTCTTTTACTTTACAGCTGGCATCTGGCAGGCCGCGCAATGTCTTAAATTATTTTCAGCTGTCCTTTCCCTTAATCGCGTCATTGTCCCTTTACTTGAACATGTTGAAAGCTAATCCTCAATTTTTTGATTAAACGTGTTTGAAAATGTGAACATTTTCAATAAGCACCTCTACTCGCGCTCTCTAAGTGCATTAAAACTATATATAACAATCCTGCCGAGCTTCTGTTAGTAGCAGTGAATATTTCTACAGTCAGCTATTTTTGTGAAGTGGAATCCGTGAGTTGCAGGCTGAGCTGCATTATACACTAGTGCGCATGTAAAGTGCTCCAATGCCTTTGAGTCGAGTTTGCGATATACAAATGGACTTCTGTTTTTAAATAAATAAAGGAACTCAAAGGAGATTAGTTGCTTATTCAAATTGCTTGAAAATGTGAATTTTTATAAGCACCTCTACTCGCGCTCTCTTTGTGCCTTGAAACTAAATATAACAGTCCTGCTGCGCTTTTACTCCCTCCCCCTCCCTCACCACAGAGCGCGTATTTTCATTATTCATTTTTAGCCCATGCTACTCTTACATAAAAAAATGCCAGCACCCTGCCATCTTAGTCAATTATTACCGGCTTGTTTTTAAATATACATAGCGCGTGCATTTTGTACGGTCCAATGTAAATTGCTAAATGCACGCACTCTATATATTTAGAAAGAACAAGCATGGAAGGTTTAAGTAAGAACTAAACTATGTGTAAGCTGGAGAAAAGGCTAACTTTTGTGAACAATTAATCTTCCTCCACAAGCGCGGGAATCTTGCTTCTACAGCTCCTTCCTCTGCTGGGAATAGACAACAGGCGCCACAAGGCAGGCAGAGACATCCTCCTTGATGAATGCTTTTGAAATTCCACGTGTGAACACTAAACAGACCCGAGGCGCCAGGAGAGCAGAAGGCACACAGACATCCTCCGTAATTGCTGTTTCCCCTCTGAAGCCAATTAGTTGACGCTTAACGACAACCTTTTTACTTAATCAAAAGCCTTTAAAAAAAAAAAAAAGATACTGTCTTAAACAGTATTGTTTGCGTGCTCGATATATATTAAAACTTTGTTCGCCCAATGTCATCATTTCACACACGCACAATTGTTCCGGAAGGCTTCATAAAATTACAAAAAAGAGAAGTTGTATTTGTAAAATCACCTTGTGCACGGCTATGGTGTTTTGCAACAGTTGATTGATTCTAAACTCGCATTTATTTATGACGTCAAACCCTACAACTATATTACTATCATTGAATATTTCTACAGTCGGCTATTTATTGTTAGTGGAATACGTGCTTTGCAGATTGAGCTGCATTATAAAGTGGTGCGCGTGTAAATGTACTTCTGTTTTGTTAAAAATAAATGGACTCAAAGGAGCTTATTTACGTATTCAAATTGCTATAAAATGTGAAAACGTTTATAGGCACTTCTACTTCCGCTCTCTTTGTGCTTTAAAACTAAATATAGGAGTCCTGACTTGCTTCTCTCGTCCCTCGCCCCTAACCCCTCTCACCCCTAATCCCTCTCACCCCTAATCCCTCTCACCCCTAATCCCTCTCACCCCTAATCCCTCTCACCCCTAATCCCTCTCACCCCTCACCCCTCGCCCCTCTCACCCCTCGCCCCTCTCACCTCTCACCCCTCGCCCCTCTCACCTCTCACCCCTCTCACCTCTCGCCCCTCTCACCCCTCGCCCCTCTCACCCCTCGCCCCTCTCACCCCTCGCCCCTCTCCCCTCTCCCCTCTCACCACTCTCCCCTCGCACCACTCTCCCCTCGCACCACTCTCCCCTCGCACCACTCTCCCCTCGCACCACTCTCCCCTCGCACCACTCTCCCCTCTCTACCCTCTCACCACTCTACCCTCTCACCACTCTACCCTCTCACCACTCTCACCACTCTACCCTCTCCCCACTCTCACCACTCTCCCCTCTGCACTATCACTACTCTTCCCTCTCACCACTCTCCCCTCTCCCCTCTTACCACTCTCCCCTCTTACCACTCTCCCCTCTCACCACTCTCCCCTCTCACCACTCTACCCTCTCCCCACTCTCCCTACTCTCACCACTCTCCCCTCTGCACTCACTACTCTCCCCTCTCACCACTCTCCCCTCTCCCCTCTTACCACTCTCCCCTCTTACCACTCTCCCCTCTCACCACTCTCCCCTCTCACCACTCTCCCCTCTCACCACTCTCCCTCCCCTCTCACCACTCTCCCCTCTCACCACTCTCCCCTCTCACCACTCTCCCCTCTCACCTCTCTCCCCTCTCACCACTCTCCCCTCTCTCCCCTCTCTCCCCTCTCTCCCCTCTCTCCCCTCTCTCCCCTCTCTCCCCTCTCTCCCCTCTCTCCCCTCTCTCCCCTCTCTCCCCTCTCTCCCCTCTCTCCCCTCTCACCCCTCTCACCCCTCTCACCCCTCTCACCCCTCTCACCCCTCTCACCCCCTCTCACCCCTCTCACCCCTCTCACCCCTCTCACCCCTCTCACCCCTCTCACCCCTCTCACCCCTCTCACCCCTCTCACCCCTCTCACCCCTCTCACCACTCTCACCACTCTCCCCTCTGCACTATCACTACTCTCCCCTCTCACCACTCTCCCCTCTCACCACTCTCCCCTCTCGTCACTCTGCCCCATCACCACTCTGCCCCATCACCACTCTGCCCCATCACCACTCTGCCCCATCACCACTCTGCCCCATCACCACTCTGCCCATCACCACTCTCACCACTCTCCCCTCTCACCACTCTCCCCTCTCACCACTCTCCCCTCTCACCACTCTCCCCTCTCAAAACTCTCCTCTCTTACCACTTTCCCCTCTCTTCTCCTTTCCTTCCTCTCCCCTCCCCTCACTCTCCCCTCTCCTCTTCTCGCCCCGCTCTCCTCTCTCCCCTCCCCTCTCTCCCCTCTCTTCTTACTCTCCCTTCTCTCCCCTCCCATCTCCCATCTCTCTACCCTCTCCTCTCCCATCTCTTTTCAAGTACACACAGTCAATGAGCAATGACACTGCACTCTATGCAACATACTCTAAATACCACTCAGTGCCACATAATTACACGTCACATAATTACACAGCACTCAATGCAACATACACTCCAAATACCACTCAGTGCCACATAATTACACGTCACATAATTACACAGCACTCAATGCAACATACACTCCAAATACCACTCAGTGCCACATAATTACACGTCACATAATTACACTGCCCTAAATCCAAAATACACTCCAAATACCACTCAGTGCCACATATTTACACGCCACATAATCACACTGCAGTCAATGCAACATACACTCCAAATACCACTCAGTGCCACATAATTACACGTCACATAATCACACTGCAGTCAATGCAACATACACTCCAAATACCACTCAGTGCCACATAATTACACACCCCATAATTACACTGCACTCAATGCAACATACTCTCCAAATACCACTCAGTGCCACATAATTACATGCCACATAATTACACTCTACTGAATGCAACACAAACTCCACACAATAACACTCAGTGCCACATAATTACACACCACATTATTACACTCTACTGAATGCAACACACACTTCACACAATACCACTCAGTGCCACATAATTATATGCTACATAATTACAATGCAACATACACTCCAAATACCACTCAGTGGCACATAATTATATGCTACATAATTACAATGCAACATACACTCCAAATACCACTCAGTGGCACATAATTACACGCCACATAATTACACTATTTATCTATCGCCCTCACTCTATCCCCCTCACTCGATCTATCTATCTATCCATCTATCTATCTATCTCCCTCACTCTGTCTATCTATCTATCGCCCTCTGTGTATCACCCTTTATCTATCTATCGCCTTTTATCTATCTATCCATCTATCGCCCTCACTCTATCTATCGCCCTCACTCTATCTATCGCACTCACTCTATCTATCTATCTATCGTCCTCCCTCCCTCTACCTATCTTCCTCCCTCCCTCTACCTATCTATCGCCCTCCCTCTATCTATCGCCCTCACTCGATCTATCTATCTATCGCCATCACTCTATCTATCGCCCTCTATCTATTTATCTATTGCCCTCTATCTATCGCCCTCTATCGCCCTTTATCTATCTTTCGGCTTTTATCTATCTATCCATCTATCGCCCTCCCTCTATCTATCTGTCTATCGCCCTCACTCTATCTGTGTATCTATTGCACTCACTCTATCTGTCTATCTATCGCCCTCACTCTATTTATCGCACTCACTCTATCTATCGCCCTCCCTCCCTCTATCGCCCTCTATCTATCTATCGCCCTCACTCTATCTATCTATCGCACCACCACAGCATCACTCAGCACCACCACAGCATCACTCAGCACCACCACAGCATCACTCAGCACCACCACAGCATCACTCAAGGGCACAACAACATAACTATGCGCTACCACAGCATCACTCGTCGCCACCACAACATCACTCAGCGCCACCACAACATCACTCAGCGCCACCACAACATCACTCAGCGCCACCATAGCATCAATCTGCAACCACACAACAACAACTGCTTCAAATATGTTCTCTCAATGTTTCAAGCTTTATTACAAATGTCACAAAAATGTTAATATTTCACTTCTGCTCTTGGATTTTCATCACAATAAAATACACTGAACATAATCTTAACAAAAGTTATTTACAAAAGTTTAAGCTATTGCCATTATAAATTACAATAACTTTTATTTAAGTATTAATTATTAAAAATAAACAAAAGCTATTGTGATTTGTTATATCAATACATCTAAGTCACGTAAATACAACACATTGCATTACAAATGCTATAGGTGTCACATTTGCAAAAGTTAAAAGTATTGGCATTATAAATGATAAAGCTATTAATTTCGCTATTTTCAAAACCAACACATAAATAAAAAATATGTCATTTACAATACCAATAGCTCAAACATTCCTAATGCGAGACCTATTGCATTGCAAATGCTTGTTTAATGTTTGTGCTTTTTCTACTGGCGCGTAGGGAATTATGTATAAAATGGATTTCCCCTGTTTCCCCACTAGAGTGTGAATGGGTTAACTCAATACATAGATTTGCAAAATTAGATAGAGCGATAAGCGACACGAAGAAAACTGCATTTTGGAAGATTTGGGATGAATGGTGTAATAGAGATAATAACATAATTGCTTAAAGATATCTATAAGAGCAAGGGTAAGAGTTAGTATACCTTTAAGTTTGGTTTGGGCCTCTTCTTCTTTTCCTTTCCTTTTTTTTTTTTTCTTCTTCTTTTGGAGTCCTATGATTATGTTGGTAGCCGTACAGGTCAGGAAAAGCCTACCGTGGGTTGGACTGAAATTCCTGGGGCAGAGATATCTGCAGGACCTGTAAGAGTGGAGAACATTTGAAAGGGAGCATGCGGAAATGCGAGGCTTTGGGGGAATGAGTGAAGGTAATTTGCACCTCCTCTGCAAACAGAGTGATCGGGGGTCTCTACCCTGGAGTGCCTGGGTACAGGCAATTAGAAAACTCCGGCCATCGCTGATATTTTTGCACTGTTCTTACTTTAAAAAAAACTCCTAATTACAAAAGGGCTAGAAACAAATGAGGACACAAAAAATATATATACAAAAAAAATAATAATAATTACTAAATATAATTATTTTTGTAGTAGACCTTGTTGAAAATTATGCAAATTGAAGGCAGCAATTGAAGTGCCGGGCCTTCGATCTTAGTGGAAAAATTAACTTTAGAAAGCATTCTGTATCCTGCAAACAGTTTTCAAATGGGTTATGTGTAGTGTATGGCAGTGGTTTTCTCATGAAATCACTGTCCAGTGTGCCTGACTACAGGTAATACCCAGCACGGAACTGTTTGCAAAAGTACTGTACTCAGGCCTTTGTGGTTTTTGATTAAGGCTGCAAACTATACCCTTTGGGAAATGTGGGCAGCAGATGAAGTAGATCTTTACAAAACTCATGAAATTTACTAATGTCTTTGGTTGAGGGAGGTTATGTTTCTCTTCTAAGAGCATATACTTTTTTTTATTTTAATCATTTTATTAAGTTCTTTACATATTGGAAAATCATACAGTTGGCACTGCCTTTTACGTAGATTTTTAAATATCCATCCTTACAATATGTCTTGGGAAAAGATTTC
Organism: Lissotriton helveticus; assembly: GCF_964261635.1. Taxonomy (NCBI): domain Eukaryota; kingdom Metazoa; phylum Chordata; class Amphibia; order Caudata; family Salamandridae; genus Lissotriton; species Lissotriton helveticus. The sequence goes on from NC_136070.1 coordinate 446,220,993, forward strand.
ACTGCAGTAAGGTTTGCTAGATGGTTGTAAAGAAAGTAACGACTTTATGGTCTCAATTTAATATTAACATAAGAGTTGGTTGTGCTTGATAAGTGGAAAAGACATGTACTTATAACACTTAAGAAATCTCAAACTATAGGGTTTCACGTTTGGATATATATCCATGAGTTTGGAGCAGAAATAGTCAAAGTTTACACCAAGTTCTTAAAGGTTTCCTGACTTTCAATAATTTTTAGGTCTTGTCTCTAGACAACGCTTGCACTGTCTCAAAAGAGACCTGTTGTATATACTTTGTGGGCTTCAGCTCACGCATAGGCTTCCCATTTGCTAGCTCCATCGTCACTGTCCTATTCATTCTACCGATTTGTCCATGGCATGCATGCCTCTTCCAGTGTTTAGTCCTTCCAGAAAGCATGGACTAATTACTACTAGCCATCCTCTGCTCCCATTTAATGACCATTTTAGGATTTATTTTTTTTGTTTAATAGCCCTCGCCAGGAGCACTCGTGTTTTCACATGCTCCGAGTAAACAGAGCAGTAAATCATGTTCTTATCTTGTTACATTTTCTGAGCAGTTAAAGACTGAGATTAAATGTCAGACGCTGTTTTCATATGGCGCCTGTTCCGTGTGCCAAACCCCTCCCTCATCGCTGCTTGACCTACCTATTCACCCCCTTCCTCATCGCTGCTTGCCTCCTCCGTCCTTCATTGTGGTGACCAAGCGCATGTGGTGTTGCCGTACTCTGAAGAGGCGATGTAAGTTTTAGAGTTGGACTGCTCACCGTTCTCGCGTCCACTCACGCTGCGCGTGTGCCTCACGCAAACAAGCAGTTCAGTCTTGGATTTTGTTTTTGGGAGGACATTACAGCTCTTTACATGAGTGCCCAATTACATTTCACAAGTTCAGATACATTTTTTTAAGCATGGGGCGATTAACTGATTTGCCAATAATCACAGGATGTAAATTGGGTCTCTGTTGACACACTGCATTTCCACGGGGCAGGCGTAGTCTGACCAGACTCCTTCCCGCAGCAGGTTCCATAGCGCAGTTTACCACCGCCAGTCACCTGGGCCGTACTTCCTTGAGTGGCGCATCACTTCCTGCGTCCATTGGCTTCCCTGCTTGTCCCTGTGTCCGAGGACCTCTGTTAAGCGTATTGGCTAAGCCAGTGGTTGTTACTTGCTGCCTTTACTGAGTGCACCTTGTGTGCACAGGGCTCACCCTCCTGAGCGGACAACTGGGCAATCTGATCTCTACTCTTCTAACCTCCAATCCTATATCTCTACTACCACCTCGGGCTACGAATTTGTGGTGAATGATTAACCTGAAGACGTTGACTGTCTTCAGGCTCCGCACCACATCCCTTTCTTTCAAACGTGAAATTCTGTGTGGCTGGTATCGCTAAACGCCTCTGGGAAGGGAGGGCAAAGCCTTCCGTTACTACGCTAAATAGCCACTCCATAACACATCGCTAAAAGACAATAACATTGACAATGCCAATACATCTCGGATTGCCAAGACCCATTGGCTTTGTCAATGCTTTTTAGGTTTGGCCTTTATGGAGGTATATCATATTGTGAACCCAGAAAAACCCAGAAAACGACTATCTCTGCATCCGAAAGTGAAAGTGAGAAGAATAGCCTGTCATCTATTTTTTGTGAGGGTGCAGACAAATAGCTGTACATGCCACCGGAAGCGCCTGAGCGCTACCTCAACAACGAGGATTCCCTATGTGATGTATTTTGGTCTTTCGAGGCATCATAAACATTGCCTGGGTGGGGAAAGGGTCTTTGTGACTATAGTTGGATAACTACTGGTGCTTTTCAGTAGCTTTTAGGTTTTGGGATGTAATCATGATATCTCTTCAACTGAAGTTTTCATATTGACAATGCATTATTTGTTCTAGCTTGGGTTAGTGTGTGGTCTTGGTAGAGAACCACAACCTCTATCTAACAATTTCTTTACACTGAGAACATAAAATACACAACAGCTGTGGCAGTGACACCTCTAACTTATAGTTGTATTGCATATTCGATTTTGCTAGTGACTTTTGTCCAGTTGTACCATTAGAAATGCTACACAAATATATATTTTAGTTTTATCTATTAATTTGTTTTGCGTAGTTTCAAGTTGGAAATGATATGTAGGTTGACCTCAAACATGATTTTCACCATTTTAATGCAGGAGATCCCATTTATCTATATGTATATATAATCTATATGTTCGAGGCATATGAGCTGCAGATTGTACACTATGCATAGATCGCCATCTGGTGTTGGGCTTGCATGTTTGCATGTTGTTTTTGTCTTCGAAGAAGTGTTGCAGTCACAAGACTGGTGACTCCACCTTCGGTGGACAATGCGCATGGGCATCTGCTCAATCGTTAGATTGTTTTTTTCCGCCATCGGGTTCGGATGCGACATGCTGCGCTCCGGGTCGGTGTTATCAAACCCCCTTTCGACGCTCAATCACACTTAACCGACGATATTGTCTCGATTGCGTGCCTTCAACGCGCACCCTTGCCAACTTTCGAATAAACTTCGACGCCTGCAGACTTCGCGGGCCACTGGGCCTACCTGCGCTGGTAAAGACACTCGGACCTCCATCCTGTTTGCAATCTGTGCCTCTCTCCAGAACATCAAGAGGACGATTGTGAGGCTTGTCTCTCCTTCAAGTCCAAGAAGACCATCCGGGATCGTCGAGCTCGACACCACGAGATGTCCCGAGGCACAGGTTCTATTCTGGACATCTTCCATCCAGATCCCGATAGCCTTCCGGAGCCAGAACAGGAAGAAAAGGTCCCAGACTCCGAAGCAGACGTGTCTGATACCGAAGATCACATCACCCCAGCTCAAAGGGCCGTGAGTACTGAGACCCCCGCTCACCCAAGCCCATACCAATGGCTCCGGTAACACCTTCGCCTTCGGGCTCAGGTCCACACCGTACAAAAACTTTGAGCGCCCCGCCTCCGGCCCAGCATCGAAGAACAAAGAAAAGCCATCCGGCTTGAGCCAACCACCCGGTACCGAAAAGCCATCTTCGGCACCAAAATCTCAGTCATCCGAGTTGCCGCGCCCTCCTCTAAAGGCACCGTGGAAAGATTTGGCACCAAAATCGACAAAAGATCCCTCTGCACTGAAGCAGTCGGAAAAGGGATTGGCACCGAAGCAGCCGTATAAGGCACCGGCACAGAAACAGCTGGATGAAACCTCGGCCCGAAGCACACAGATAAGACTTCGGCACCAAAGCTCACAGAAAAGACTTTGGCACAGAAAATTTCAGAGCCAAGACAAATAAAGGACATAACTCCTATAAATAAGCCTTCTAAACAAACTCCTCCGGAGCCAAAACAACCGGCACCGAAGACCTCTGAACCTGGAAAAGATTTTGTACCGGACACTGTCCTGAAACAGCCAAGAAAAGTTTCCAAGGAGAAAACAAACCTATCAATTACGAAGAGCTTTTTTTCCCGATCCGAAACGGACTACCATCTTTATTCACCCAAAGACTGGTCACATAGTCACCAAGCCACCTACAAAGAGGAAACAAGAACATTTGCCACAAGCTCCAGTTCCTCCAAAGAAAATACACATAACTACTAATACTTTACCACCACCTTCACCTCCACCACCAGTTAACCCTATTCTAATCATTTCTCGAGCACACTCTGCACAACAGGAGAATAGTGACGATTCACATGGGGATGGGCAAGAGGATGAAGACATAGTACCATTAGACACTGAAGATCCTGATGATTCACCAAAGGAACCAGACCCATGGCATGATTATAATACTGATCCTGATCTAACCAATGATCTGGATTTCTACCCCACAAAACCATCCCCGCCAGATGACAATGTGGGTTTTGCCCAGCTAATCAATAGGGCCACCACATACCATAAGGTCAAGCTTCATTCAGGTCCTGTAGAAGAGGATTTCCTAATAGAGACCTTTGCTCAACCACAAAAATCTACTCATGTCTTACCCATGTTACAAGGCCTTCTAAGACACGCTCCTGAGGTGTTCAAAGACCCAGATAGAGCTAGGGTTCTTAACCCCAGAGTGGAGAAGAAATACAAAGCCGCTCCCACTGACCCTATATACATCAAGGGCCAACTTCCCTTGGATTCACTGGTTGTAGCCAATGCACGCAAGAGGGCAAACTGTCAGGGGTCAGGTGACCCACCACCTCCTGACAAAGAATCTAAATTATTAGACGCTTGAGGTAAACATATGGCGTCTCAAGCTGCAAACTCATGGAGAATAGCACACACAAGCCCTTCTAGCAAGATACGATAGGGCCCACTATGATGAGCTGGAAAAGCTCATTCAACATCTTCCTCATCAATATAAGGACAAAGCCAATGACCTTATACTGGAAGGCAACCTAATAACCAATACATCCATCAAATGCGTGCTCGACGCAGCAGACACCGCATCCCGTGCAATAAATACCCCTGTTTTGCTATGCAGACACGCCTGGCTCAGGGTATCTGGATTTAAACAAGAGGTACAAAATACCATCCTAAATGAACCCTTTGATCAGGAGCACCTCTTTGGCCCTGCAGTTGACGCATTTTGGAAAAGATTAACAAGCATTGGCATAGCCAATAGGTCTCGCCTTTGGAACCTTCGAAGTGTTTAGCCATGGAACACTTGATGTTGTTGCACCAATGATATTGTGCTGGAAAACTAAACACTTCTAAGGTCCCAAAGGCGAGACCTATTGGCTATGCCAATGCTTGTTAATGGGACTACAAACCAGGACTACAAATCCCATTCCACAAATAAAAATACGTGGAATAGATGACCCAGTCGAGCTTGTAAGTGGGAAACCTGAGATCTCAGGAAGTGAAAGATGGAGGGGACGTGGGGAGGCTAAGCGCGATGTAGAAGTGGATTAGAGAAGAATGTGGTAGGATGACCAGGTGTCCTGGATTTGCCAGGGCGGCCCCAGTTTTTCACCATCTGTCCCTGCAGATTTCAGGAAATGTAGCTCATGTCCCGGTTTTTAAAGTGGGTTGACTGAAAACGGTGGGAGGTGATTTTTTTTTTTATATTTTACAAACCAGGGATAGTTAGCAGTTGTTTCAAGAAAACAATGTAATTAACAGGCAAGCTGCTGGGTTTAAAAATGGCATTTTGTGTATGTTCTTACTGCCTGTTCTGTAATTCTTTGCTGAGGAGAGCGGTTATTCTGTGCCCGGGCTTGAAGTAAAATTGTAGTCTTTCCTCTATTTTGGAAAATCCCGACTATTTTTGGCTGCAAAATTGTGGTTCCCCTAGAATGTGGGGGCATTGAGAGGTATGAAAGATAAGAGATGGAGGGGGGAGTCAGAGACGGGGAGCAAGAGATGGTTAGGGGAACTGAATGATGAAGAGGGTAGTGACAGATTGGCAAAATGACAGATGTGCAGAGACAGAGAAGGAACTGAGGGCTGAAAGTGGAGAGAGGGCAAGAAGGGACAGATGTGGAAAGCAGTGACGTGGAGGAAGAGTGTGTGGCAGAAGGGGGATGGAGGAAGACTGTCACTCTATAGAGAGGCAAAAGGGAGTTGAGCGAGGAAGAAAGTGAAAGTGTGAGCTGCACTGAAGGCCATGAGTAGCCGAGAGGGTGCGTGAGTAGGAGGCTGAGGCATGTGGTTATAACGTGTGGTGGGCTCTGGGAGCTGCACATCTATAACAGGCCTGTGTGGCTGCAGGCAGAATACAATTAGCCATGCACTGTGCAGGTGAAGTCCCGGGGCGGGCGGGCACGCTCTAATTACCTGGCCCGGGTACACTGGCACCATAGCTGCTAACAAGCCCTCCAGTTCCGAGGCGTTAATGAAGCCGCAGCGGACAGAGCAGCGTGTGTGTAAAGAGTGGCACTCCAGGGCGTACACTGTGCAGACATCCTCTGGGGCGCCCACTGTGGCGGGGAAATGGTTTTGGGCAAGGGACCAGGCTCTATAGGGCTTTAAGGGCAAACAGAATACGGATAATTCGAATGCAAAGTGACGTAGTGGCAGTGCTACTCGGGTAAAAGTGCCAGGGGTTTCAGCGGGTACACGGACCAGAAGCATTAGGCATGAAGGAAGGAGATCGTTGTCTTCTAAGGACTCGGGTGTATAAGGTGTAGGGCACAGTTACAAATACACAGATGCAGCAGGGAGCATAGTGTTAGGGGACAGGAGCGCACTGGAGGGAGGGAGGGAGGGAGGGAGGGAGGGAAGGGCAGGGGGTGGGCAGGGAATACAGGAGCTGGATAGACGAGAACCAAGGGCTGCAGAAACCAGGGAGCAGAAGGACAAACAGAGCATAATGACCAGGGGATGCGCTGGTCATTATTTTTAAGCCATCATCTGTTTCAATTTTACGCCCCCTTTTCTCTTTTTTGCAGATTTATATAATGAGAACTCGAGCGGCGGTTTGCATAACCATCAGTTACATTGCACAAGGACACCTACATTTTTTGGTAGCAGGAGAGATTACGCAATTTGCTCAGAATCTCAGGATGCCGAGCTGACGCCGAGACTCGAACCTACCTGGTTCCCCTGCTCTGGCCATTAGCCACAACCTCTCCCTTACAGAGTTAAACGTGAAGAACGTCCGTGTCACGCCTACGGTGTTACGAAATACTGGGCCACTTAGCAGTTATGAATTATCAGTGGTGAGGTCCTGTGCACCAGACGACATTAGCGACAGGCGGGCATTAGAGACAGGGGCGTGAAGGGTTTAGGAAGCATTTTGGTGCATGATGACAATGAGGTAGAGACACCCAGTTTGAAAGGTTGTACTGGTCAAGACTGGCTGTACAGGTTCCACACCAATACAATAAGGAGACTACATGGGGGCACATCCGTACCACGAATTACTAATCCTTGCTCTTGGCGCTTTTGAGCACAGACCTTTCTGCGTCGGGGCCGCATACGCGAGCAGGACAGCAGATTTACAATTGTACATGCCACACTCTACCTAGCCACCAGGTGACACACAGCACCAAGGTTGGTGTGACGTTCTCTACCCTTGTCCTCCCCAGGAGCAGCTTCTACCACCGCCCTCAACTCACCTGGGGAAATAAGGTCGGATGGCACGCGGGAAAGTGCAGAATCACACCTCTCTTTGCACAAAATCAGGTGGTCGTCATTACACAGAGAGAACGTGGATCGAACTCCTTATTCGACTTCCTAAACATTTACCAACACTGATAAATGGCCCCCTCCACCGGTTTTTATAGAGCATGCCCAAGAGCACAAGTCGCATCCTGGTGGGAGCTGAGACAGATGCAAGCTGATGAAATACATCAGGGCACGTGAGCAGGCGCAGGGCAGGCGCAGGGCAGGCGCAGGGCAGGCGCAGGGCAGGCGCAGGACAGGCCCAGGGCAGGCCCAGGAGACTATGGATCTGCTGGCGCAGTGACTGGTGCTTATTTGATAAAACACACATGACTGTCTCTCCAGAAACCTTCCAGGGTAGCACGTGCAACTAACGCTCAGTTTGCTCAGATTTTATTAGCCTCGGACAGCAGAACTATCGCACACATTATGCATCTCGTACAGGTCTCAGACCACAGTTAGTGCTCTGGAGCTACAGATCTTACAGAACAAGTGTGCGCGCCTCGCGCTGAAAGTTTAAAAAAACAAGCCAAGCCGATGACGACAGCGACAAGTAGGAAAGTAAATGAAATAAAAGCGTATCTAGTCTGCACAGCACTTTTCATTTCCAAGTGGAGTTGAGCAGGTTTTATCATTGTCTCGCCGTTGAAAGCCCATCCCAGTGTGATCAGCTCTGTTGACAGAAAGCTTTGGTGCACTTGCGTTTCACGGGGCAGATGCCATGCCTCATACCAACACCTCGGACTTCCAGAGCGGTAACGCTGCCGCTAGGATCCTGTCCCCCTAACTCAGTACCCGCTTCTCTCCATGAAAACTAAAAAGACTGAAAAACTGCTACCCAATCACACGCCTTGGAGAAAGGATTCTCTGCGTGTTTCTGGTTCCCAATAGATAATGTTGTCACTAGATGGAGCTACCAGCTTAAATTAAACAATGACGAACCAAAAACAAGCCAAGCCGAAGACTACAACAAGGACGAAAACAAAACAAGCGCGCGTGCCTCTTGCAGCAGGGGGGAGGAGGTGGGCAGCGCGATTTACTTGCGGGAGCAATAATTGCTACCATATGGTGAAGATCGCTCCCGCAAGTGCACGTGCACGCGTTGCCTTTGAAGGCAATGGAACATGTGCACGTGCTTGGCTGAAAAGCCTAAGCGATAGCAATAGGTCATTTTGCCTTTGCAGAGCATGCGCGCTGCTAGGCAAGACCTAAAAAGGACACAGAGACCGCAAAGTCTATGGGAGCCTTACAGTCCCCATCTGCCAGAGGCTCCTTTTGTCGCTCTTCCTATAGAGCAGGTTCCAAGACAAATACATCTGAACACCTGTACTCATCCTATAAAAGTCATAACCAGAGCTCCTTTTCCAAGGGATACAATAGAAGAGGTTACAGAGTGAACAACAAGGGTAAAGGCAGGGGTAACAACACCCACAACTCCCCTAATAACAAACAGTGACTTCCCTACGCTTCCCCCGATCATCCCACTCCTGCCGGGGGACGCCTCTCACAGTTCCTGCCTGTCTGGAATTCCATCACAACAGACCAGTGGCTAAGACAAATTATCCAGTATGGTTATTGCCTGGAACTCACTTCTACACCTCCCAACATTCCTCCAAAACAGCATCCAATGTCATTAGAACACCTGACACTCCTCAAACAGCAGGTCTTAGCAATGTTACAAAAACATGCAATAGAACCAGTTCCTGTGGCTCATCAGGGCACCGGGGTCTATTCCCTTTATTTTCTAATCCCAAAAAAGGACAGCTCTCTCAGGCCAAGACTGGACCTCAGACCGCTCAACTTTTACATTCAATCAGACCACTTCCACATGGCCACTTTACAAGTGCTTCCACTACTACAGCAAGGCGACTTTCTCTCCACTCTAGATCTAAAGAATGCCTACTTCCACATTCCCAAACATCCTACTCACAGGAAATATCTCAGGTTTGTGGTAGATGGTCAACACTACCAGTTAAAAGTTCTCATATTCAGAGTCACTATAGCACCCAGAGTTTTCACCAAGTGCCTCGTAGTGGTTGCAGCCCATCTGAGAAGACTACAAATTCATGTCTTCCCTTGTCTGGATGATTGGCTCATAAAGGCAAACTCCCACAACAGCTGTGTACAACACACACTCCGTACAATACAATTGCTTCACAGTCTGGGATTCACAATAAATCTAGGCAAATCCCATCTCCAACCGGCCACAATACAACAATATCTAGGAGCTACAGTGAATACTTCCACAGCCCTAGCATATACCAATCCAGTCAGGATAAGTGCTATACAAATGCTAGTTCAAAGATTTCAGCCACAACACTCACTACCAGCAAGAGTGTTCATGCAGCTAATAGGAATGACTGCCTCTTGCATTTTTCTCGTTCCTCATGCAAGACTGGAAATGCTTCCATTACAAGAGTGTCTAGCACGTCATTGGAACTAAGCTCAAGGTCAGCTAACAGATCTGATGTTGGTGGACGTCCGCACCCATCGCTCTCTGCAGTGGTGGACCACAAAAAACCTTTCCAAAGGGCGGTCGTTCCTTGAGCCAGTCCCACAGATAGTGCTAACAGATGCATCGCTCACCGGCTGGGGAGCACATCTTCAAACTCATACCTTTTAAGGTTTATGGACCTCCCAACAAAAACGATTTCACATCAGCTACCTGTAATTGTTAGCAATTTCTCTAGCATTGGAGTTTTTTCAACCACAACTGCTAGGGAAAGCTGTCCTAATCCGTACAGACAACATGACAGCAATGTATTACATACAAAGGCAAGGGGGGGACAGACTCTCTCCAGTTATCCCACCGAGCACAGAGCATCTGGAGATGGGCTAACTGGGATCTCCAATTCCATACAAAAGTCCATTCCGTTTTTCCAAGCCCTGATAGAAGGAGGTGTTTCCGATTTCCATAACCTGGCTATGTCTCACTTAGCGATGGTAAGGCCAAGACAAAAGAGATGACGTTTGCACCTGTTGCCACCAATCTCATCTGTTATATGACGTATTGTTAGTCTAGGGAATCTAGGCAATTCCTACCCAAGTATTTCAGTTAAGCACACTAATACACCGGAATAGATCCTATCCAGAGCCCTACATGTCCAACCTGTGTGCAGGAATGTACCCTCATCGGTCTGACATCGTAGGCATACTGGGGAGTCAATCAGTCCAGCTCTCCATAGTCTAAGGCACGCATTAAAATGCCCTGTGGAGGTACTTAAACTGGATGAGTCATAGGCGGGAGGAAATGGCCGCTCCGCACCCCCTGTGGCCTCGGTCCAATCATCTGTGTCTAGGGGGCCTATGTCTGTTTGCTAGGTATCTTTAAGTGTCTCGAGTGTTGCGACACTGTGAGTAATGAGGGATTGGTATATTTTGGATATCTTGTGTTCACCCAGGTCTCACATTAGAAGCTTGTCCTCTAGTGCATTAAATTCTGTGAGTGACTCCAGTTTATCTATGTAGGGTGTGACAGCATGGCAGAGCTGTAAATATTTGTAAAACTGAGTTGTGCGTGGAAAATAAGTCTTTTGTCTTGAAATGATTTTAGGACCATGCCGTGGATGATATCACCGATTGTAGAGAATCCTATCCTGTCCCATCCGCGGAAACCCCGGAGTCCAGCCAGGGGTAATAGTTGATTGTGCCATAATGGTGATTCGCGGGTGATACAACCCCACCACCCAATTCTTCGAAGATACTGCTGCCAGGAAAGAATTACCACTCTGGTAGCAGGTGGCAAGGAGTGAAGATTTGATCTGCTATATAGATGAGATGTAGGGGCCGGGTTGTTCATTATCTAGCGATCCGCTTCATATGCTAGATCATCGCTAGGCCCATGGTGCCAACCATTAATCACCTGAAGGTGTGAGGCCCCGCAATAGGCCTTCATATACGCGGCCTAGAAACCACTACAGTACGTTGACTGAAAGCAGGTGTGAAGCGCTACCTGGGATGCACCCCCCCCCAGGAATTGCCCCAGCATGGCATTAATATGTTTGAACCAGGATGATGGGATTGGATGTGGATGAGTCTTCAGATGGTAAAGTAATTGTGGGAGAGATTTGCGGATCTCCCGTATAGCGTTAAAGGCAGTCCCGCCCAGAGCGGAGTGTTGGTTTGCACCTTTTCAGTAACTGCGCCTAGATGCCGGATCCATGATGATTGGGGTTCTCATACAGGAATACACCTAAGTACAGCAGCCGGCCTGTTGCTAGTTTAAGTTTCTCAGCCCCGTTGTTACGCCCCAAGGTGGCCTGTAGTGGCCAGATAGTGGACTTCCGGGGATTCCAGTATAGACCTGACGTTTCCCCGAAGATCCGCATACTCTGCAATATTCTAGGGCCCGTTTTATATGGATCCGTGAGGAAGGATAGTATATTGTCCGCGTACAGTGCTACATGATCTGATACATCTACTGTCCATTCAAAACCCCAAATCCGCGCGTCTTTCCGGAACCATATGACCAGCAACTCAATTGCCAGTGCAAAGAGGAGAAGGGACCGAGAACATCCCTGCCATGCCTTACTGGGAAGGGGTCCGAGACACAAGCCGCGACTCGAACTGCAGTTGTCAGGTCGGAATATAGGAGCTTGATATATGCGAAAAACTGTGGGCCAAAATTATAGCGTGGTAGGAGCGCAAATAAATAGGTCCAACTAATGGAATCAAAAGCTTTGTCCATATCTGCCAATTACAGAGCTGCTGGTCTTTCTAAGCGATCTATTGCTGCTATGGCATTGTGAGCTCTCCGAATGTTATGGCGGGTTGAGCAATGGGGCATAAAGCCCGCTTGGTCTAGGTGGACAATGTCTGACGTGTGGTAGTAGTCTATTTGCCAGAATTTGTGCGAGAATTTGCGCTTCAGTATTTAAGAGCGCTATCGGGTGGTAGGTGGTATGTTGTTCAGGTGGCCTACCTGGCTTGGGAAATATCACTATTACAGCATACCGCCAGTCTGGTGGCAAGAATGCCGGCCTGGTCGTCTCCTGAATTAGGTTGAGGAGATGAGGGCCTAACTGGGTTACTGGGGTAGCCATTGTGAACGGTGGCCTGGCCCGTCCGCAACTCACACACAGCTGTCATTAGTTCTTAAAGTGTGATAGGCGTATCTAAGGATTTCCGTGCGTCCTCAGGGGTGGTTTGCTGTGGTATATTGTCCAGCAAGCTCTCTATTAATGAGATGTGTATGGCCTCTATAAGTCTGCAGAGATCCCCATAAAAGTGTGTGAAGCTACTAGCTATTTCTGTTGGGTCTGTAAGGGTTGGCCCTTGTGTGTCGTGAATAGGAGGGAGAGGGGTGGATGCCAGTCTGCTTACAAAATCGATAGAGTAATTTGCTAGATTTTCACCCCACTGATATATTCTACTCTGGAATGCCAACCAAGCGTGTTGGGCCTCGTCCATTAGTTCACTCTGATACTGTTGTTGGGTTAACCATAGGTTCCTACGAGCTGTGTATGTGTCGCCATCTTGGCTGCGTCTCTCTAGCAGCATTATTTGGGTTTCTAAGCGTGTGAGTTTACGCATCCGGAGTTTTCATTCTGCTATGGTGTAGCTAATGTTAATCCCACGTATTGTGGGTTTCATGGCCTCCCACAGTGTTTGCAAAGAGTGGACGGGATCCAAATTGAGGACAAAATATTCGGCTACTGCTTTATGCAAATGAACCCTATATTTCTGATTTTGCATGTGCCAGGAGGAGAGTCTCCATCTAAATGGGCGTCGATGTGGGGGCGATTGAGAGTGTTATCGCGATTGGGGAATGGTCTGATAGCCCCCGGGGCATAATTGAGGCCTCAGCTTTTCTCTGGAGACAGTTCTCTGGAATAGTCGAGCCAAGAGAAGGTATTGTGTATTGAGTAATCTGTATAGCCTGTGTCATATGGGTGAAGCATTCTTCTTGTATCAAACCAGCCCATCATGTTTGCAAAGGAAAGTAGCTTAGACTCCTTGGGCCTCTCTATGGTCCCCGGGGGGCTGCCCCCTATCCGTGGAAACATGCATCACGTTGTTCCAGTCGCTACCCCTAATTGCAAAGCATTCCGGGAGGAGCCCCCATACTGTTATGTATCATTTTAGGACCCTATTGTAATTTTCCTGATTCATGCCCTTATATAGGTATAAATCACCATATCCTTATATAGGCATAGAAATCATAACCATATTTAGGCATAGCTCATGCAGTCCAAATACGGCAGGGCTACTCCCACTAGTTCCGAAAATCTACAACGATTTCTTGGAAAACTCGGCTTCAGCAGCTAGGGACTTTCCCTTGCTTGAGAACTGACTTGTCCAAGAAACTCATGGAGTTTTCAAAGAACTAAGACTCTTTGATGACGTTATTATGTCCACCTTTACGTCAAACTCTGCAACTTCAAGGTATAAATATGCCCAAACTTGCCTTATCAAACACACAGTGGTTTGGAGCAGTTCGACTATCTACTTGCCCAACGCATCCTGCTACAGCAAGTGCCGAAGGAAGCCGACCCTCTAGCAGACGCATTGAGAGAGACGCTGTCTTTTCTCCTGCCGAGAAATCCAGCTCCAGTGTTTCCAAGCTACCCTTACGGGTTGTTGGGAAATAGAGTCCCGAGACTGACCTTCTCAATTCTAAACTAAGGTACGCAGCTGATTAGACCCTAAGAGAAATCTTGGACAGATTCTTGGAAAAAAGAATACTACATTTATGCTACACCTCACTTACTTCTTCCCTCATACTAAACTTAGGTTAGGTACATCGGGGTAGGCGTATTTTAGAAGCACCAGTTAATTACTTTTAGCCTCTGTTATTTATGTATATATTTATCTATGGTTTAGGAACTATACAATGCTCTTGCAGTATTATTTTATCCTACTCTTAATACTGTATGCATTATATTTTACAACCAGTTTTACGATTGTAGCAGTTCATTTCTTATGCTTGAGAAAGAAGACTGTTCAATAAATCCTTTTATTGAAAACGCCTGTCTATCTATTTCTCTGCAACTCTGGTGAAACGAAGCATGCACGATTGACTGAGTGAAATATCGATCTATTGTTTCCACGACTCTGAAGATCAGTTTTATCTTGGGGAAACAAAGTTGTCATGTTTAGGCGGTTGTCAGCAACAAATCCCTTCTTGTGAATTCGAGATAGTTTCTAGTGACCTCTGAGCTAGCTGGCACTCACAATTAAGTCTAATATATTCGATAGAGACCCAGTCAACCTCAATCCTACGTCTAAACTATAGGATTTATTATTCCAATGCGCAGAGCCTATTGGGAATATAGGAACTACACTACAATACATCTATTAGGCAATCAATGATGGTTTGAGACAGTGGGGGGCATAGATGCTACCTATTAATATTTGCTCTCTGCAGATAGTCCCTTGGACAATAACGTACCACCAATGTGAGTTGATCCAGTGGCGTGTGTATGTGAATGGAACTTGACAATGTATCATGAGGGCCACTCCCCTGGAGCCCCATGTAAATCCCGAATGAAATACCTGGGCATAACCATATCGGGCTAGGCAGGGCGTCTTAGTGCCCATAAGGTGTGTCTCTTGCAACAGTACTATGACCGCTCTAGAACGCTTTGCTTGGAGTATCGCACCATGCCTAATTTTATCTAGCAGACCCCTTACATTACAACTCATGATACACAGTTGACCCTGTGAGGCCTCATTTGTTTGAGATGGCGTTGACATGTAATAAGCATTTATGTGGATGCATTCACATAGTAGGGCACCTATCTAGTATTACAGTGTCTAAGCATTGGGTAAAAACAATAAACAATCCAACCCGCAACCCATCCCTCCCTCACCCTCCTACCAAATACCTCAGAGAAATTGAAGCATCTGTCACAGATTGAACACCATATCGACCCCAACGGGGGTTTGACGTTGTATTTCTCCATTAGATCCCCAAACACCCGAAAGCCATAATGGCAACTTTAAAGGAAAGGAAGCAGGTTCTGGTGTTCCAGCCCGCAATCAACTAACAGACTGCATAAGTCACAGTAATTGTACTTCAGTTTCCTTTGGCCAATATTAAGGTTCATTTATGATGTGTTGAGGCATCCGCTGCTGGCGTGTTTCCTTGTTCTCGTCCTGTATCTTAGAGTGCCACATAGACCTGGAGCGGTGCCACTGTTTACCCCTTTGCTGTGTGCACTGGCAATGAGATTCACCAGATGACAAGTCTGAATCATGGCGAGGAGGAGTGTGAGGCTTGGTTCGTATCTGGGTTTGTATCTGTTTGTCTGTCCAGCTAGAGACTGCTTCCGGTGTATCAAAGAATAGAGTATGGAGGGAGGAGCTTGGCGGGCATCCGAGATGGCCGCTTGAGCACAGCGCTCTCCGGACCCTCGCCGCTCCCGACATTTTATCCTGGCTGAATCCTGATTTCTTGCAAGAATTCGTGTAGGGGACGTTTGGCTGATTACCCTGGCACTTTTCAGAAATCGATTTGGATCTCGTATTCCTGAGATATGGTGCTCTGAACTTTTGGGCTCCGCCCTTGAGGTGCGCCCGGGACGGGGTGCGGTACTGTAGCCGTCCTGCAATTGAACAACAACGGCAGGAGATCTGGCCTTGTGGGTCCCCCCTTCCTAAGTTTCGGTTTCGATTCCGTTCCGACTTGGGCCACGGACGTGGATGTCGTGTTGCGACTGAGACTTTGAGACAGATCGGCTGTTGGGCTTTCATGTGACCTATTTGCTGGCTTGGCGACCTCTACCCGAGTTGTGCCCCCTTTTTATGTACTTTTGATCCTGTACTTTGGGTGTCGGGCCCGTCGAACCTGGTGGCTTGTCCTGTGACGCATCTTCAAAATGGCGGGCAGAGGGGACAGAGAGACGCGCAAGACGAAAACACCTCTGCGCGGAGCTCCAGTTCAATCCAATGTCATGGACCGTTATACCCATTCTAAGGGGTCCCCCGGAGCTGCCCTGCCTGGTTCTAGTATAGCGTCCGAACGAATTGTGGAAGAGCCGGCGGAGCCCTCCCTACAGGATATCATGGGCGCCATCTCGGGCGTGAGGGAATCCATCGGCCTGCAGTACGAGGCCTTGGCCCACAAACTTGACACCGTGGCTATTGAGGTGAATCTGATTCGTGCTGATCTCGGCAAGACGAATGAGAGGGTACAATCACTGGATATTAAATCCTCTAGCCTTACGAATGACGTCTCGGAGCTCCAAACAGAGATTGGAAATCTCCGTCGAGGGAACGACTTCATGACCCGTCGCCTGGAGGACTTTGAAAATAGGGCGCGTCGCTGCAATGTTCGCCTGGTTGGTGTACCGGAAAACCCTGAACCCCACTCGGTGGATCTCCTGGTTGAGGATCTGGTCTTGAACCATTTGGCCCCCTCTGGTCTCACAAAATTTTTCACGGTGGAACGTGCACATCGTGTTCCAGGGGGCAAAGTCAAGCCGGGAGCCCCGCCGAGACCCATTGTAGCGAAGCTTTTTCATTATAGAGACCGGGACGCTATCCTGCAGGCCTCGCGGGTGAAGGGCCCGGTGGCCTTTGAGAATGCTACGGTGAACTTTTACCCGGACTTTTCCCAACAGGTTCAGAGACAACGTATGGAGTTTCGTGGTGCCAAGAAACGTCTCCGGGATCGGGGCCTACGTTACGCCATGCTCTTTCCCACTAGACTCCGGGTTGAATACAATGAACGTACCCTTTTCTTTGATCGGCCAGATGCTGTTAATGACTGGCTGGACTCATTGCCTGACCGTCCTCCTGATACAGACTCCGCCGCTCACCCTGGTGGTGCCGAAGGTGGTGTGGAGATCTAACTGTTCGGCTCTTATCTCTTATTTTGAATACATTCTCAGGAGTGTTGGCCGGCGTCCCTCTACATTGTGATCACTCTGTCTTTCGTTTGTTATTTTTGTTCTTGCTGAGGTCGGGGGGTGGATGGAACGGAGACCTTTCCTCCTCCGGGGTCTTTGTGTAGAATAGGGGTTCTTGGGCGACAGGCACACTGCAGGTTGGGGTGGCTCTTTAGCTTTTTGCAGGGGTGCAGGGTGGGGGGTGTTTCTCTTCAGTTTGGGGGTGGGGGGTTGGGAAGTTTTTTCTTTTCTGTGTGTTGTTTTCAAGGCGAGTTGCTCCTGTGTTTGCTGCTGTTTCTGATGTCTAGCTCATGGACGAGGGGTTTTGGCTCGGGCGGTTGGGATGGGGGGTAGAGGGTTGAAATTTCTTTCCTGGAACGTTAATGGCCTGGGAGATCGTATTAAGCGCAGTGTGGTCTTAAAATGTATACGACGTTTGTCACCGGACATTGTTTTCATGCAAGAAACCCATTTGATTGGTAATGTTTGTTATGCAATGAATAGATGGGGCTACCGCCTTGTGGCGCACTCGGGGTTTACCTCCGGATCTAGGGGTGTGGGTATTCTTGTTCGAACCTCCCTCCCCCTGGCTATCGATGAGGTGATTCATGATGACCGTGGGAGATATACTGTCCTGGTGGGTAGATATGAAGGCCGCACCCTATCTCTCTTCAATGTTTATGTTCCCCCGGGTTTGCAGACCTCTACTTTTACTGACTTGGGCCGTGTTTTGTTAGATCTCCCTGATAGCTCTCTTCCTTGCCGGTGATTTTAATTCGGTGCTCTCCGGCCTTCACGATCGCTATCCCCCTAGAGATACCCCGCAGGCTCAGCAGTGGTTGGGTGGGTTTTTAGATACCTTTGGCCTTGTGGACTGCTGGCGACTGTTGCATCCTACTCAGCTCCAATACACCTTCCATTCTGGGGCCCATGGCAGTCTGTCCCGGCTGGATTATTTCCTGATGCCCGCAGCCCAATCATCGGCGGTTCGCGAGATTTTACATTTGCCGAGGGGTATTTCTGATCACTCGCCGCTCTGGCTTCGTTTTGAGGTTGGGGTAGAGGCGGCGGGCCGAGTGGCTCCCATTAACCCTTGGTATCTTTCCTCCCCTGAGACTCGTACCCTCTTGCTCAAGTCCATGGATGCATATTTCCTGGAAAATGAGGGGTCGGTCTCTTCGGCTGTGTCCCTGTGGGAAGCCTTTAAAACTGTGATTCGTGGTCAGGCCCTTTCCTTGATTGTTGAAGCTAAGAGGGCAGGGAGGAAGGAGGTGGTGGACCTTGAGGGGGAGATCTCTGCTTTGGAGGACGAGTTGGAATCTGGTGTCACGCCTGAGAAACTCCATGCCCTGGGTCTAAAACAGTTTGCATATAAATCTCTGGTCACTGACGCTGCAAGGGTGATGTTTCGTGAACAGCAGGGCAGATTGTACGATATGGGTGACAAGGCGGGCAAACTCCTAGCGTGGTTGGACAAGAAAGAAAGAGTTAATCGTGTGGTGCCCGTGATTCAGTCTGCGAGTGGTGAGAATGTGATTGATCCGACCGCCATTGTTGATCGTTTCGCGGAATATTTCCGTGTGGTATATGCTCCCGTGTCTGTGAGGGATGTTGCTGACTCCCGCCTTCTTTTGCGTGATATCTCTTTGCCCTGTGTCACCGACTTGGACCGTATTGCTTTGGACTCCCCTTTTACGAATGATGAGATAGCCAATGCAGTTCGATCGCTCCGTTCGGGCAAAGCACTGGGCCCGAACGGTTTGCCTATCGAGTTGTACAAGTTACGCCCCGATAAGGTGGCGCCGTATCTCCGCGCCATGTTTCTAGAATCTCGTGAGCGGAACATACTTCCTTATGATCAGCGTCTGGCGACAATCGTCGTCATTCCCAAAGAGGGTAAACCGCGTGACCTCTGTTCCTCGTATAGGCCCATATCCCTATTAAATGTTGAACCTAAGGTGTTGGCTAAACTTTTGGCGACCCGTCTCCTTTCGGTTCTTGGGGAGTTGGTCCATCCGGATCAATCTGGCTTTATCCCACACCGCAACACTGCTCTGAATTTACGTCGCCTCCACGGCGCGCTGGCGAGGGCGGGGCTTTTGACTGAACCGGCCATTTTGGCGTCCCTGGATGCCTCGATGGCCTTTGACACTGTGGAGTGGCCCTATTTATGGGCAACACTTGAGAAATTTGGATTCGGGTGCGAGTTTATTAGCTGGGTTAGGCTGTTGTACGCGGGACCTCTGGCGCAAGTTGTAGTGAACGGTAGAGTGTCTGCCCCCTTCTCCTTGGGCAGGGGTACCCGTCAGGGTTGCCCCTTGTCCCCTCTCTTGTTCGCGCTCGCTCTTGAACCGTTGGCGGCCTGGCTCCGTTGGGAACCGTCCCTTAAAGGTATTCATTGGGCCCCGGACTTCGAGGATCGCGTCTCGCTTTATGCGGACGACATCCTCTTGTATCTTACTTCTCCTCGCAAGTCTTTATCTGTTTTATTTGACGTCCTTGCGTCCTTTGGCGCTAACTCAGGCCTCGTCATCAACTGGTCTAAATCCTGTGTATACGTTTTATCTGGTATCTTGCCTCCGTTGCCGAGTAGACTTCCTCTTCAGGTGGTCCGGGATGGTTTCAAATACTTGGGGGTTTTCGTTACCTTGGATCCGTCCCTTCGTTTTGATCGTAATCTCCTTCCCCCGTTGCTTAGGCTCCGTTTGGACGTTGCCCGCTGGCGCAAACTTCCCCTTTCTCCACTGGGTCGGGCGGCCCTGTTTAAGATGATGTCACTACCGCGGTTTCTCTACGCTCTCCAGAATTATTATGATCCTATTCCCAAGACCTATTTTCGGGAGATTGAGAGCCTTCAGAGGCAACTTATTTGGGATGGGCGACCGCGCATTGCTCTCGCGAAACTTTCCATCCCGTGGTACGATGGGGGCATGGCGCTCCCCGATATTAAGAGATACTACTGGGCTTCCCATCTGTCCGCTATTAATCACGCTATGTTCTCTCCGGGTCGTAATCCGGCGTTTGAGATGGATAAACTTCAGCTTCCGGGAGGTGACTTTAATAGAGTGCTCTATTCTCGCTCCGCTGGGCGCCATCTTGTGGGACCTACTTTGACTGCTTTGACAGTGTGGCGTGCTGCGAATGTGAGCCTGGGCTGGGAGGATCGCTTGACGTTGGCGACGCCGCTTTATGCTTCGGAACGTCTGGGCGGTCTTTGGTCTTCCAAGGGTTTTGACCGTTGGGACTTGATTGGGATCTCTAAAGTGGGGGATGTATATTCTAAGGGTTCTGTGCGCCCGTTTCAGGCCCTTCAGGCTGACTACGGCCTGAGTAGTCGGGAATTCTTTCGTTACTTACAGGTCAGGCACGCTTTGGTTTCGGTGTTTGCTCCTGGTGAGATTCCGCCTGACTCTTCCCCACTTGAAGACCGTATCCTTGACGAACATCTTCCTGATAGCACTATCTCCCTGATCTATAAAAAGTTGATTAACAATCGGACTGACTTATTGGCCCGACTTCGGGAACAGTGGATGGGAGATGGGTTGGAACTTGATGATGAGGATTGGCAATCGGCCCTCTCCTCTCCGAAGGAGGTGGCTATACCGGCTCGACTCCGTCTGGTCCAATTGAAGATCCTTCATCGGGTGTACGTGACGGGACCGCGACTGGTGGTGATGGGCTTTTCCTCCGATGGACTGTGTAAGCGTGGATGTGGTTTGCGTGCTACTTTCCTGCATATTCTTTGGGAATGCCCGATGGTGACTGCTTATTGGGTGGCCGTGCTTGATCTGATGACTGTGGTGACAGGGATATCCTTGCGACCGGAACCTCGTCGCTGTCTTTTGAATGTTTGGGAGCCCACGGACTATTCGGTGGCACAGACTAGATGGGCCACCCTGGGCTATATGATTGCGAAGCGAGATATTGCGCAACTCTGGGGGGCCTCCAGGCCCCCTGCCCTCTCGCAATGGGAGGATAATATGGATTGGTCCATGTTCCGTGAGAAAACTGTCTATGTGGCCAGGGGTAGACCCGGGGCATGGGTGAAGGTGTGGGGTCAATGGAACGAATACCGTGGCGACATTTGTACTCCTCCCCTTGTGGACACTATTGAGATTACCCTATCTCCTTAGGCTAGCGTTCCCGGAATCTCTATATAGGGACTGAGCTGGTGTCTCCGGCTCTTCCCCCCTTCTTCTTCCTGATCTCTGCCCCCCTCCCCCCCCCCCCCACTCCATACTCCTTAGTGCTTAGGATATTACTACTGCACTTCCGCTGCTGTCCCCCCCTTGCGTCCCTTGAGCTGACCTTCAGTGATACACTCTCGCCTTTCTGTATGTTTGTTCTTTCATATATATAAAACCTGTTTTGGTCCTGTATATAACGTGGAGTATTGCATTGTTGATTGACGGTTACCACTGCGGGCATATGTGATATGTGTCTACTCCTTTTTAGCGGCTGGCCCGTGTGGTTGTAGGCCCATCCTTGTACATTTCTGCTTGCTCAAATAAAGGTTTTAAAAAAAAAAAATAAAAAATAAAAAAAAAATAGAGTATGCAAATTGTATACAACTCTCAAACGTGCAGGGAACTGGAGCGAGGATACAATTTTGAGCTCTTGTAGTCGTGCCTTGGCTGCTTGGAAAGATTGTCACTGCTGTAGGACCATTCTTGTGTAGTCTGGGAATATCATGATTCTATGCGAGTCATAGAAGAGGTCCCCCTTTATCCTGGCTACCTGGCTCAGTTTTAAATGATAAACTAAGATTCTAGTACCAGTATAGGCTGGATACAAGACTTCAATTTTTTTATTTCTTAATTAACAGACAAAAAACAATTGGGTGTATTAAGCACTGTTCCAATTTACTGTAAGCTGGGTTAGGTAGCTACTTTAGTTGATGATTCTTCTGTTGTGTAACTCTGTTCTTCAGCGTGATAGAACAAGAAAACAAATCACAGGGTTGAGTGCAAAAACCCTGTTAATTTTGAGACTAATATTTACAATTACTGTAAAGGCAGTTGCCTGCTAAAAATGTTGAAGAGCTGATGTAAAACACTTGGCTAATGCTTTCAAGAGGCATTGCTACTCTATCCCTTTCCACTTTTACAACACCTTGTGGTGTATATCATTTCACGACATTGCAACTCACACTGTACAGTTTCACAGAGAGCACATCTGAGATAATGTAAATAAGCCTAACAGTGGGATACTGTGGGACATACAGGGACAACTTTGCTGATATCTGTCAAATAAAATGGAGTGCCGTGCAGAAAAAAAACTTTGTTTTTGGAGGGCAATATCTTAAGTGGGGGAAAAGGGGGGGTTGAACAAGACTAGGAGTAGGATTCCACAGCACTCGAGAGAAGCAGTTTGAACAGATAACCTAAGAGAGGCCTTATACTGTGACACACCATTGGCAATATCCAGCTGGTCCTCCCGTTGGCAAACTAACAAACCGAATGAATGAGGTACCTCAGTTGGAACAGTATTTTACCTAAGTCTGGTAGATTTGACAGCAGTAGAGTAGGCAGTGTTTGGGCCAGATATGGGTGGTAGACTAGAAAAGCATGTCTAAAATTGCCTCCCTTCTAATTCCACTTCTAATTGACTTAGACATGATTACTTGGAAACAACGTAACCCATTACATAACTTTTTTTATTGTAATGTGTTTCATTACATGAAGTTGGATTGCATTTAAAACTGATGTTGTCTCTGTTCCTAAAGTTGTACATGTCAGAATATTGAAGGTCTCTTACACAGACACGTCATATGTCTAACCTAAACTTGTCTTTTGTAAATTGCAGGTTCTCACTGATGCAGGAGTCATTCCAGGAGGGGACATGACGCCTGAAGCTGCACTGTCTAAACTCTCATATGTACTGGGCAAACGCCACATCAGCCATGAGAAGAAGAGAAAGGTACAGATTTGAAAAAACATTTTTGCATTAAGTATTTTTGGGTGCTTTGTGAAAAATTACTCCCAACTATGCTATTTGTCTCTGTACCCAAAAGTATATATTTATCCAGAGTGATTGCACTGGTGTAGTGTAATTTGAAAATAAGTCAATGTGAGGCAGGTGTGGAGACTTTCCACTGACCGAATTGCAAGTTCAGTTCTTGAGCCTAATTGTACAGCAAAGGTGGCTTCTATGTAACTTGTTTTGCTTCTTTCAAGCAACCAGAGCAATGTGAGAGAGCAGGGGGCTGAATAAGTATGTGGTTTATGCATCAGGAAGTGTATCTCAGCATACCTGAAAAAAACAAAATCCCCGCTCTTTCTGGGCCAAAGGCACTGGACCTTTGACGCAGGTATGAATTAACCAGAAGCTGCAATATCATCAATCACATTACTCACTACAGTTAAATAATCAATTTTAAGAGTCAATGATTAGATGTGATGTGTTTAAAGGGTTTTATTTAGATCTATAGATATGTCTTTATTAAGCATCAATTATTTATTCAATACAATGCAGAATATGTAGCATAAAGCGTGTTCCATACAAGATCATTCCCTATTCTAAATTTCAAGACGAGAAAAGTAACTTGAAACCCATGAAGATATCAAACTCGTAATGTGTAAGCATAAAGCTTAAGAAATTCAAGTAGCACTTCTCTTTAGGAGAAGTTTAGAATATTCATTGTAGTCTTAGAGATAAAGCATAGATTCTGGCAAAGGGGAATAAATAGGTCTCAGCAAATAACTCGATAAAGAGCTTAGAAATGTCTGCGCAAAGTGCAGAGCTTCAGAGTGTAAAGAGTCTGGGTATCTGTGTGGCTGCAAGAAAGAAGCCTTGGGGAAATTGCCTAGCCTAATCTAAGAACACGCACTATTATAACAATTCGATATCTATAACTCATACATTTGTTGCGCTATTTGAGTTTCTTCAGCCAATGAGGTTTTAATGTCTTCAAGGTAATGGGAAGCTTCTACCGTCTACGGTATCTTGAATCAAAGAATCAGATTATTACATTCTTAATAATGTTACATTCCTTTTAACATTGTAAAAATCGTGGTTGGTTTCCACCAGCTTCTTCTATACAAAACAGTTCATAGTTAGGTCTGTCATTTCATAAATGAAATCATCACTTTCTCATATATTCTTACAAATCTGGTCTATGAAGAAACTTTAAAGTATATTTTAACTACATTATCCAGCACACTATTGTATTGTGTGAGATATCATTCTATGAGAAGGTCGAAAACTATCCTTCATCATGGAATTTGGTTAGTTTAGCACATGGAACTCTTCACATTACTAGGAATGTTGTTTTAAAGTCCGTAGAAAAAGGAAAAGAGAACTACGTTCAGAAGCAATTCTAACTCCACACTTTTTACTATCGGAGCATAGTGCCCCCATTTGCCATTATAACATGTGGCTTCTTGTTTTAGGCCTACACATACATTCTACATGTTAATTACATAAATATGCGTTTAATAAAATGCTCTTACAAATGTAATACCCTTAATATGCTTTTCAGAATTAAGAACACTGGTTGTATGCTTGTTGTTGTTCTACTCCATACCCAAATAGTTACTTTGTCTTCTGTGACAAATATGTTTCAAAACGTGCTTTTGAAATGTATTTTTGTACATTAAAAAGGAAAAATACCCTGCGATTTATTTTGATTGCATTTTAAGTACCCATTTTCTGCCCTTGCTTTAAAGTTTGATATAAACCGTTCTATGTGAAATTGTGACATTGTAGTTACCTGTAGTTTGAGTGCTTCGTTGATTTCTTTTGGTCATCCTCTTTAAAAGTAATGACTGTTTTTTCATCTAAGACTGTATTAATTTGGATAAGTCTGTGAAGATACCCTGGCTTCGGTTTGTGAGGGATAGGCTAACCGAGATTGGGTTGGATGAGTACTTTGACACTCCGCCAAGTATCCCCTTAAACGCAAAGGGTATAATTAAAGAGGAGCATAGGGTCCGGGCAAATTCGTGTCATTTACAATTGAAGGCACTCGGCCCTAGCTGCCCTTTCATGCCCAAGCAGCATTTTTTTTTAGTTTTATATAGCGCTAGCTAGACGCTGAGGTATCGGAGCGCTTTACATAAGGTTCCACAGAAATTACAACATTACATCAGTTACACGTTACATCAGTTACTAGAAAAACATTTCAAGAGAGTAGAAGACGAAATAAATGGAGCTTAGACGGGTAAGGGAGTATATATAAATATATGCGACACATTAAACAGTGAGAAGGGGAGACAAATAGAGCGGATAGGGGGAGAGAGAATGGAGCGCATTAAAATTTGTGCCCATTTCTGATTTGAACGAGTCGAAGGAGGCTCCTATGTTCACCTTTATGTCCTCTCTGAGCTCCCTTTTGAGGTCCTTCAGGTTCGCAGGAGGTACTCCCAGGAGAGCGCCACTACCCCGTCTCCTGGTTGCCCTCTTCCTCCTGCACCTCTCCTCCTTTGGGCGCCCACAGTAGATTGAGACTTTGTTGGGCTGCTCTTTTTTGGGTGGCATTGGGGCAGTTCTGTGTCGCACCCCAGACCCCTCTGCTCTGGAGCAGGTCAGAGGAGGGAGAGCGGCACTCTCGTGAGGAATCTGTGGGATCACCAGAGTCCAGGCACACCCTCCACCTCCAAGTGTGCCCGCGGTGCTTTGGAGCGTGCTAGATTATGGATTCCACCCGGTTCATATGGTGCGTGGATTCAGTTGTTGCTCTCTGTGCTGGGGTCACTGTGATCTGACTGGAAGGACCTTGGGCGCCATCTTATGGACAGGCAAAAGGCCAGGTATCTCCTTGAGGGGTGCTCACCTTCCCCAGCGCGCAATGTGGCCCAGCGGGATCGGGCGGGGTAAACCGCCCTCTCCTCTACCTGTCTTCAGGCTATTTAGCTCCTTGCCTGCTGCTTTAGCGGTTAATGCGCTTCGGGGTAGGGGCCACTCACCTTCATGTGTGTCTGGCCTGGGGGTCTCGCCGCACAAGCCAGCTTCACTCAGGCACGAATGCACCCTCAGCGGCCCCTCCTGGGATCCAATGTGATCCGCGCTTCCGGGGGAACTTTATTGCTGCTGGTTGCGTCTGTCGGGCGAGGCCGCCATTCAGAGGAGCAACATCGCGGTTCCGTATCGTGCATGGACCGCTGCTGCCACACTGGTGTCTCCGCTCCATTCACAGGGTCCCCGGAGTCCCAGATAGGGTGCCTCCTTGTCCGTGCTCCCTCTGGCCGCCAAGTAAGGAGCTATTACAGGGTCATCGCAGTCCCTGACCGTCCGCTGCTTTTACATACCTTGCAGTCGTTCCGATGCCACTTCTGCCTCAGCGCCGGCTACGCAACAGCCGATCCGCTCCATCCTCTTCAGGTCTCGGCCAAACCCCAGTCGGCGATTTGCCAGATGCCTGCAACAAGCGGTGATCCCCGGCGCAGCCCTTGTCCTCCGCACCCAGCCGCTCCTCACCTCGCAGCCAGAAATCGTGCGCAACAGGAGAAGTCGGGTACGTTCCCTCATAGCTGTCAGTGCCTGCAGGGTCTCTTGTGTATCGATGTTTTTGCGCTCGCCGCCATTTGCAATTAGGCCGCAAGCCTCGCTGTGCAGGGGACGTTTTCTCCACAGAATTTGCTGCTAGCAGTGAACGGTCAGTCTGTGCAGCTCAGAGGTTGCCGATGTGTTCTCCTCTTATACCCTGCAGGTTCAGAGTTGATTACTGCCAGGTAACCGCAGATGCTTGCGGATATTGCTCCCGGGCTAACAGAGCCTCCCTAGGGTGCGGCCTACCTAGGGTGCGGCCTACCTAGGGTGCGGCCATCTTGTTCACCTATCCTTTACAACGAACAGCCAGAAGCGTTTTCTTTTAACAAGATTCCGCTTTAGCACTTTGCACTTTTTGGTAGCGTTCCCCAAACAATCTGGGGGGGACGGACAACCTTATTTCTTGCCCATGCGACAATAGAACTTCCCAGAGCACCTTGCACTTTACTCTTTTTTTGTGCACTTTATAAAGAGCCAAAGAGTAGATTTTTGATACCCTTACTATTGAATATTTGCCCATGTACATACATTGAGGGGTACCGATATCTTAGAATCACTGTTCAATCCTGTTATTTGCACTGCTGTTTTAAATTTTTATTAGAACAGCAATGGGCATTAGGAAACACTATGAAGTGCAATAATTGGGTGGGGAGATGAAATTATCTGTATTCCTTGTTTTTATCTAAAATTGGTTAAATTTTATGCCCATTATTACATCTATGTAGAAGTATGATTTTAGCTTATAAAGGAATTATCTTTAAAAAAAAAAAAAAAGAGAACATTTTTTTTATTTTTTATTTGTATTGCTTCATTGTCGAAACGTTTATGGCTGTGTGTCGAATAAAGTTTTTTTGACTGAGTGTTTTTTTACATTTTAACATTCTTATTACAAGCATATTGTGCCCCCATCTATTTGACTGTTTTTTTGTTTTCAGTTTATATTTGTGGTGTATGCTTGGATTAAGGAATGCTGAAAAAACTAACAATTGAATCAGCATGCCAAGGCCAAACCTTTTGGGCTTTGCCAGTGCTTGATTCTTTTTTGCAACCTACATGTTTGTCTTGCAACAGTGCACTGTTTTTATACTCTTTCATCAGCCGTGTCTGTAAATACATGTTAGTGGTTCCTCTGGTTACTTGCCAGGTCTGTCTGTATGCTTTTGCATCTTGGTGATGGTAATCTACTGGCGGACATGCCCAGATGCACTTTACTCAGTTTGAAGACAGTGCTACAATCTGCTGTGCGCCCCATTGTGCGAATCTTGAATTTCCACCATGTTTCCACATCTTGACTCTGTTCATGGGCTTCCAGGCGCGGATCGAATTAATTTGAAGTTTCCTTTCAGGCGGTCACTTAGCAACAGTACTCGGAGTGTGGGCGGCTTACAGTAGAACCGCAGCAGATAGTTAGCCAGGCTTGATATTCCACTTGGGTAAAAAAAAAAAAAAATGTTTTCAGTGCCTTTGGCTTGCAACTCATTTTCTGCATCTAGCTGATTTCTTTCATGCAAGAATACAAAAGGCATTTTTTCTATCTGTATTTTGTTAACTTGCTGATTGGGTGCCTGCCTTTTAGGCTTTACAAATTCTAGTGCTTAACGCCATCCATGGCTAACCTATTGTAACCCACACTGAGAGAGCGCGCACATCGCATCCCCCTTCAGCCACTGATCTGTTGGAGTACTATTCATATTTTGAATAGGCTCGGAGGACCGCTATTCTGTGATTTATCAGTTGTCTTAAGTCCTGGCAGTTTACTTCATTATGTCTCAATACTGTTTTTTTTACCTGTTTTTCCTGGTGAGACACATTTTATTTGTGTTATTTTTATGATGTTGCTTTCATGGTGTTCCTTTTTGTGATTTGTACATAAGGTGACAAGATGCCTGGCAATGCACACTAATCATTCCCCTCATGAACCTGCAAACCTTCAAAAGACATTCTTCAGTCAGTCTGGTAGTGGTATTGATAGTGGGGGTATTATTAGTGGTTGTGGTAGTGTTAGTGGTGGGGATATTGTCTTGTTGGTGTAGTTTTGGTGGTGGTATTGCTAGTGTGGTTTTATTATGGTGGTGGTCTTGATAGCTGTGATATTGGTGGTGGTAGCGTTGGTGATGGAGAAAGTGGTGGAATGGCATTGGTGGTTATAATCAATTGTCTATATATTAACATGTGTACATCTTGTACACACGCCATCTTAATGCTATTTGGTTATCATATTGGTGCAGCCTAAGCCCACCTTAACCCTCTATTTTGAAAATCAAAGGGAGTTAGAAGGATATGGTGGGGCGAGGCTTTCACTGATTCATAACAAAAGCATTGAAAAAATGTCAGCAGCAGTAAAGGTAATTACAGCATATATGAGAGAAGTTTATGTACAATAGTGTGTACTTTTTAATGTAAAACAGTCCCTCGTACATTGCAGTTGAAGCACATGGTTGGAGGCGAAATGATATACCAGATTAAAAATACTTCTTTGGGCTGATCTAAGATACAATTGGCAATGATTTAAGCCAGTGACTGGGAGACGCTGATGCACATAAGCCAATAATTGATGGGGGGCTTACCAAAAGCAGATTGTGTATATATGTGTTCGACTTGGCCCTTTTTGTAGGGTCATCCCTGAACTTTTTGCCTTCCTCCTGTACTTTCTCTGACCTGTTTTTGTTGGTTTTATGACTCTGGGAACTTTACCACTGCTGACCAGTGCTAAAGTGCATATGCTCTCCCTATTGTAAATAGATGTATGGATTAGTGATTCCATGATTGGCTGGTTTGGTTTACCTGTCAAGACCCTAGTACAGTGCACCATGAGTGCCCAGGGCTTGTAAACCAAATGCTGCTGGTGGGCTTGCAGCACTGGTTGTGATACCCACAGAAGCAGCCTGTTAAAGTGTGTCTCAGGTCTGCCATTGCAGAGCCTGTGTGCAGTCTGGTACTGCCATGTTGACTGGGCACGTGCACCCACTTGCCAGTCCCTAAACCTTCCCTTTTCTTTGTCAGACAGCCCTATGGTAGGCCCAAGGGCAGGGTGCATTGTAAGTATAAGGTAGGACAAGCCCTGATGTGTGTGGCATGTCCTTACAGCCATTTTTGTTTTTCACTATTGCAAGGCTACCTATTCTCCATAGACCAGAATGAGCAGTTTGATTATTACATCTTATAATCCTAAACTGACTCGGGGAACTAGGTACCAGATCGAATTTAGTATGCCTGAACTCCGAATGATAAAATACATCTTTTAGTGAAGTTGGTTTTAACATTCTGTGACACCCCTACAGAGAGATGTGGTCCAAACTGGACACATTCATAGACTCCTTCAAACCACCATAGAGAAATTACAACCTAACCTCTAATTGGAAGGACCCTTCTGTCACAAACAACCACCACCACTTTATGTTTTATGTTTTACGTCTCCTGTTTCTAATTAGACACGCGCCAATGGCGAGAACTAAATGTTAATTGTTACGTGTAAGCCCAACAGACTGATTGTACAATGTCGTACGGCCGAACTCAACACAAAGAAAAGCCAAAGCGACGACTAACCAAAGTAATATGTATCTTTATGTTTGTCATAATATGTAATCTGTAAATACCAATAAAAAAAAAAAAAGAAAATACCACTTTTAGAAAGTAGGTATTTTCTTGTCGAACTATCCAAGCCTGCCTCTGCTAGGTTGTGTATTCCTTGTCTGGAGTTTGAGTGACAGGGGCTGGGGGATTCCACGGAGACAGGGTGAGTCTGCCCAGTAGTGAATAGAGAGATCTGCATCTAGATGGGAGGGAGAAGTTGCACATGGGACCTGAATAGGGCTGTGCCTTCCCTCCACAATGCTGGCTCCACCTCCTGTTGTGCGTCTGATGTCTCTGCCATGGACTGTGAAAGGAAAGAAGGAGTCATGTCAACAGTGCTCCAGGACTGACCAGAACTGGTTTGGACTAGGCAAAGGCCTCTCTGCCTTCAGAGAACAAAG
This sequence comes from Lissotriton helveticus, assembly GCF_964261635.1. NCBI lineage: Eukaryota > Metazoa > Chordata > Amphibia > Caudata > Salamandridae > Lissotriton > Lissotriton helveticus. The sequence continues at coordinate 446,251,384 of NC_136070.1, forward strand.
AGAAACTGTGTATAAAAGAGGGGACCCAAACCCCAGAGAATTGGATCACTTTTGGACAACAAGAATAAACCTTTGCAGAGGAGTGGAGCCAGAGAGACTGAGGAGAGACTATTCCTAAGCTGAAGTGCGGCTTGGGGGATTGGCCTGCAGTGGTTCCTGACTGCCAAAGGAGAGAGGAACTTTGTGTGTACTTTCATCAACTTGTAAGGATCTCCAGGGGTTTGAGAATAGAGCTTGTCTCCTGCTGAAGTCTCAGTAACAACAGATTTCACCCACCAGCTCCCCAAGAGTTCTTTTGAAGTGCCTGCAGTTGTGCTGGACTTTTTGAGGGCGTGTGTGTCGCAAGGAGCTGGAAGCGCGACTCAAGAACAGGAAGCGTGTCCCCGAACTGCCGCTGCTGCTTCACAACACGAATCGCCTCGCATCGCTGTAGAAGAAGATCGACGTCGCAACAGATGCCGCCGCATCCCCGGGAAGAGTGTCGCAGGGCCTGTCGCGGCTTGCATCGTTGTGGAAGCAACTCGCATCGCCAGGGAAGGGTATCTACGTCGCAGGAGACGCTGCCGCATCACTGGGAAGCGTATTGCAGGGCCTGTCACGGCTCGCATCGTATAAAGCATCTTGAATCGCCGGAGAAGAGGATCGACGTCGCAGCACACGCCGCCGCATAACCGGGAAGCGTGTTGCATCAAGAAGAAAGCGCCATCTTTGTTTCTTTGCAACAGATCTTCAACGCATCACCGTCCTTGCGTGTAAGGGACTACAGCATCACCTTCCCTGCTCCACTTTCGTTGCCCTGTGTTAAGCATCTTAAGGTACTTTGACTCAAAAGTGTCACATTGTAAGATCTATAGAGAATCAAGCTAATTTTACCATTTTTAAGTACAGTATTGTGGATTTTTGTCATTTGTGGTCTTGTGTTAAATCTATATAAAGAATACTTATTTTTAATATACAACTGTTTGGTGTCCATCTGTAGTGTTGTCACTTGATTACTGTATGTGTTCACAAATGCTTCACACACTGCCTCTGAGATAAGCCTATCTGCTTGTGCCAAGCTACCAAGGGGGTGACAGGGGTTATTTTAGGAGTGTACCTGTCAAAGTCCACTTGCCTTCCAACTCAATCCTCTCGAAGACTTGCACAGGAACAGAAGATGCTAGCTTCCCAACTCCCACTTCCAACCAATCAGAATCAGAAATATATCATGACTCTAACTGATTAGACAGGGGGAAGGGGGAAATTGGATAAAACAACAAAAGAGAAACAGAAGAGACTGGTCCTGATCCTCTGGAGTTCCGTTGGAATCTTCAATCAGCTTGTCAATCAGCTTCTCGAAGAACCCTAGGAATACTAAGCACATACAAGACAATAATTTCACTGTATCTATGCACTGCTCTGATTTCCTTATTACTCTTTCTAGAAAACCTACCCAGGAATCAGTAGTGACCTGCCGCTCTTCTATACTTAAGTGTAGTTGTAGTGGTCTGTCTATTCTGTGTTTCCAAATGACAGGTCTACCTCTTAACTTCTGGAAAATAATAAGTGTTATAGTTTACTGCTCTATACACTGTACTTATACTAAATTATATTCCACGTGCTCTCTCTACCTACCAGTGTTATCTTAACGTTGTCCTTATATCTTTCTTTATGACTTCTCTTTTGTACAAAGTGCTTTCTCCTGAATTTGGATGAATTAATCTCATTCAATCCCTTCAGATAAGTTCCATTTTCTTCTTCTTGTAAGCTCCTTTTACTGGTACTGAAAACCTCTCTAACACTGTCCCTAACTCTTACTAGATAATACTAAAGTCCTCCGCCTAGCACTGGTTCAGACGGTTTACAACAATAGTGAGCAAGTCTTTACTTCATTTAAGCAATTCACGTATTTTCCTGGAATTTATAACGTTTCCAAATTAATATACAGTCTCTTGAATTTAGACAGATAACAGAAAACCTTTCACTTAGCTCTGTATGTCTTCTCTGTTTCAAACGAGTCTCTCTCTCTCTCCTTCTGTGAATTATTGACAGGAATTCTCATCTCTGGGTAGCGTGCCTAGCTGACACACCGTTTAACAAGCTCAAGTTTCACCTTTGAAACGAACTCAGCTCTGAAACGCTCTGCAACTCCTTGTCGACGCGACTCTTCAAGGTCAAGGCTGCGAAGTTAAATAAACACCTCGCTGACTGGAAACATTTCTTCTTAAACCTAAGTTTCAAGGACTCTCTCAGACACGACCGCTGTAACCGGATTCCTCAGTGAAGTGCGCAGTTCCGAGGGAGCGCGCGCTGCACCTGGCCTCCCAATCACGCGCTGGAAGAGACTAGACTGCTAACCTAGCATTCCGCGCATTCCACAAACGGGACCACGTGATGCCTTGGCTGGCGCTCCATTTTCTTGTCTTAGAGCATAATGAATCTGCATCAAACTTACTGGAAAGAGGGATCCTGACAGTACCCCCCACCAAGGAGGGTCCTCCCGGTCTTGGTTTAGTTGGATTTCTTTGGTGAAAGAGACGCACCAACCTAGGAGTATGCACATCTGACTCTAACTCCCAAGACCTTTCCTCTGGCCCATAGCCTTTCCAGTCCACTAGATAATACAGTCTTCCTTTTACAAATTTGGAATCCAAAATTTCCTTGACCTCAAATTCTAATCCCGTTTCCAACTGAATTGGTGGTGGAACTCCTTCTTTTCGCAACCCTACAACTGATTTCTTTAATAAGGAGACATGGAAGACTGGATGAATTTTTAGTTTCGAGGGTAAGGTCAGTTTAAAGGTTACTGGATTGATCTGCTCTGCAATGGGATACGGTCCTATGAATCTAGGCTGAAACTTTCGACTGCCCTTTAGTCGAAGATTCTTAGTATTTAACCAAACCTCATCACCTACTTCTAAATCTGGGGAATCTTTCCTTTTCTTATCAGCATACTTCTTATACTTGCTTTTGGCCTGCTCTAAATTCTTAGATGCATCTTCATGTACCTGCTGTAAGTGAGTTACTAAATCCTGAACTGCCGGGACCGAAATGTGAACATCCTGCACTGTGGAATTCGGGTGTTTGCCATAATTCAGATAGAATGGTGAATAACCAGTGGACACATTCTTTGCGTTATTATAGGCAAATTCTGCAGTCCATAAATAGTCCAACCATTCTCCACCCTGCTTCAACGTGAATAACCTTAAATACTGTTCTACTTCCTGGTTTACTCGTTCAGTTTGTCCATCAGTCTCTGGGTGAAAACTGGTGGAAAAACGTGTCTCAACCCCAAGTCCCTTCATAAAGGCCTTCCAAAAATGAGACACAAATTGAGTTCCTCGGTCCGATATCATGACCTCAGGAATTCCATGTAATCTCACCACCTGTGCACTGAAATGAGCTGCTAACTGTCTAGCGGTTGGAATTCCTTTCAAAGCTACAAAATGCGCCATTTTGGTGTATGCATCCACTACCACTAAGATGGTATTAAACCCTTGACAAGTGGGAAGGTCAGTTATCAAATCTAAGGTGACTGTGTGCCAGGTAGATGGGGGATTGGGCAAGGGTTGCAGTAATCCCTTAGGTGCTTGCCGTTCTGATTTTCCCTGCGCACAAATCTCACATGTCTTTACATATTGCTCAATGTCTTTGTTCATATGTGGCCACCAATACTTCCTTTTAACTAAATCCACAGTCTTCAGTTCACCCTTGTGGCCTGCCAACAGATGATCATGGCATTCCTTCATGGCTTGTCTCTGTAGTGTGAAAGTGGGTATGTACAAGGCTTCAGTTTGATAAGGTAATCCATCAATGATTTCTCTTCCATCTCCTTGTTGGACCCACTCCAGCATTTTCTCAGGCGACATGGCTTGGACAATTTGTTCTTTTACACTCAAAGAATCTACTGCGCCGATGATTTTAGAATTGGGAATGATTGCTTGTGTCTTAATTTCCCCTTTTTCCTCTCCTGTACCCATTCGGGACAAAGCGTCTGCCTTTCCATTCTGAGTTCCCGGTCTGTAGGTAATGACGAGGTCGTAGTCGGCGAAATACAATGACCAACGAAGTTGCCGAGGTGTTAGGGTCCTGGCTGATTTTAAAAATTTCAAATTACGATGATCAGTGTAAACTGTGACTACATGATGGGCTCCCATTAAGTAGTGCCTCCATTCCTTGAAGGCATCCTTTATTGCTAACAGTTCCTTCTCGGTTATTGTGTAGTTGATCTCTGCTGGGGTCAATTTCCGAGAACGGTAGGCCACGGGATGTAGTTGACCAGTTTCCTTATTCCTTTGAGACAGTACACCTCCCACTGCCAAATCTGAAGCATCTGTTTCTACATAGAAGGGTTCAGATGGGTCTGCATGAAGAAGGATCGGAGCTGAAGTAAATTCCTCTTTTAAGGCCTTGAATGCTGATTCTGCTTCCTCGGACCACTCAAATTGTACTCCCTTCCTCAACAGTCTAGTGAGAGGGAGGATTCGCCGGGAGAACTCACTAATGAACCTTCGATAGAAGTTTGCAAAACCGATGAATGCTTGCACTTCTTTTACACTAGTCGGAGACTTCCATTCCAGCACAGCCTGAATTTTCCGCTTGTCCATGTGAATGCCTGACTGCGAGATCACAAAGCCCAGGAACTCAACTTCTATGACGTTAAAAGCACATTTTTCCAGCTTGACAAACAACTTGTTTTCTCTCAGCTTCTGTAGAATCTTTTGTACTTGATTCCGATGTTCCTGTGCATCAACAGAGTAGATCAAAATATCATCTATGTAAACTATTGCACATTGATCGATGTATTCACTGAGAACATCGTTTATGAAATGCTGAAAAGCAGCCGGGGCATTGCACAGCCCATAGGGCATCACCTGGTACTCGAACAATCCAAAACGGGTTCTAAACGCCGTTTTCCATTCATCCCCAGCTCTTACTCGGATGAGATGGTAAGCCCCTCTTAGATCCAACTTCGTGAATATCCGTGCCCCTTTCACCTGATCTAACAAGACGGAAATGAGGGGAAGCGGATACCTATTTTTCTTGGTTATCCGGTTGATTGCTCGATAGTCAATGCAAGAAGACTGGGGATTGAGAAGGACGAATGAATCCATTTGCTAAATACTTGTTGAGGTACTCTTTTAAATGATCGTGCTCTTTTTCGGTCAGAGCATAAACCCGACTGCACGGCATATTCGCCCCTGGTTCAAGGTCTATTTTACAATCATAGACACGATGCGGTGGTAACTGTTCCGCTTCCTGCTAATCAAACACATCTTCAAAATCTTGATATTCCGGGGGTATGGACTGGGTATTGATCACGCACACCGTTGCATCGGCTGAACATAAGGCTTGAGCCGGATTTACCTTATGGTCTTCCGTTTGGTTTCCAAAACAATTGTTCCTACAATAATCTGAAGTCATTTCTATGGTTCTGGCAGCCCAATCTATAGTTGGATTGTGCTCAGTGAGCCAAGGAAGTCCAAGAATCAGCTGAAACTGAGGTGCGTCGATCAAATTAAAATGAATGTCTTCTTGATGACCATCCTCTCGAATCAACTGCACCAATTCCGTGTGACTTACTATAGGCCCAGAAGATAAATTTGTCCCATCGATGGCTCTGACTGGTTCACTCTTATTTTTAGCTATGGCTCTCAATCCTATCTTGTTTGCGAATTTCTGGTCACAAAAGTTCCCAGTTGCTCCTGAGTCAATCATAACTGTTATGCCTTCTCGCACTTCTTGACGAAACTTGATGGTCATTGATAATGAGGTGTGGGGACGACGACTGCAGGGTGTTTGCCAATTGGTGTTCTTGTGGAGTTGATTCTTGACTCGCATCCACCTGTACAACTCCTTCTACAGGTGGTGCAGCTAGTTTTCCTTCAGCTTATAGGATCCTTTGGGTTTCTTCGGACAATTTCTCACAAAATGTCCACTTGAACCGCAATACATGCATAAATTACTGGCTCGCCTTTTCTCCTTTTCTTCCTTAGTAAGCGGTCCCCTTATCGTTCCGATTTGCATTGGTTCTGAGCCATTGTTTCCTTCTGTACCCTTACCTGGTTCAAATCTTGCCCTATCAAAACTGGGTACGGTGCTCCGAAATTCACGTCTTCTTTCACCCTTCCGTTCCCCTTGACGAAAGTCCAATTCTAATACTAGATCTATTAAGGCACATATTTCAGTGGGTCGATTTGGTATTTGTGCCAGCCCATCTTTTAGTTCATCTCGTAAGCCATGATAGAATATTGCAGTTCTTTTACTTTCTGGCCAATCAGTCTCCATGATTAACTTGTTAAATTGGGCCAAATACGCCACTAAGTCCCTATTGCCCTGTTTCAGATCCAATAACTCATTGTCTACTGCCTGGGAGATTCTTCTTCGGTCGAATATTCGCAAAAATTCTTTCTTAAACTCATCATAGTTCTGTAGAAGAGGATCATCTCTAGATACCAAGGGCATTGACCATGCGGCCGCATCTCCACTTAAATACGATAAGATGAATGCCACTTTAGATTGTGCGTCAGGGAAGATAGAAGGGCGACACATGAAGTGCAAAGAACATTGTGTGATGAACACCTGTGCCTTCTGGGGATCCCCATTAAACCTCTCTGGAGCCGCTAGGGGTATGACCGGAGACAAGGAATGTATTACCTGTGTAGTTAGTCTACTAGTTCCCCCCGTGGATGTTATAGGAGTCTCCCTATTTCTTGAATGTGATGGCCCAACTCGCTGCGCTAACTCTGCGGTTTCTTTTCTAGAATTTATCACCTCTTGTCTCAGTCTTTGGTTCTCTTCTTTTACCCCTACCAACTCCTTTTGTATTGTATCTAAAACCGCCCCCAGAGTCTGCAAATTAACTCCCTCAACCATTCTGTTCGGGTGCAAGTTTACAACGTGGGCACTTCACTCTGTCAAAGTCCACTTGCCTTCCAACTCAATCCTCTCGAAGACTTGCACAGGAACAGTAGATGCTAGCTTCCCAACTCCCACTTCCAACCAATCAGAATCAGAAATATATCATGACTCTAACTGATTAGACAGGGGGAAGGGGGAAATTGGATAAAACAACAAAAGAGAAACAGAAGAGACTGGTCCTGATCCTCTGGAGTTCCGTTGGAATCTTCAATCAGCTTGTCAATCAGCTTCTCGAAGAACCCTAGGAATACTAAGCACATACAAGACAATAATTTCACTGTATCTATGCACTGCTCTGATTTCCTTATTACTCTTTCTAGAAAACCTACCCAGGAATCAGTAGTGACCTGCCGCTCTTCTATACTTAAGTGTAGTTGTAGTGGTCTGTCTATTCTGTGTTTCCAAATGACAGGTCTACCTCTTAACTTCTGGAAAATAATAAGTGTTATAGTTTACTGCTCTATACACTGTACTTATACTAAATTATATTCCACGTGCTCTCTCTACCTACCAGTGTTATCTTAACGTTGTCCTTATATCTTTCTTTATGACTTCTCTTTTGTACAAAGTGCTTTCTCCTGAATTTGGATGAATTAATCTCATTCAATCCCTTCAGATAAGTTCCATTTTCTTCTTCTTGTAAGCTCATTTTACTGGTACTGAAAACCTCTCTAACACTGTCCCTAACTCTTACTAGATAATACTAAAGTCCTCCGCCTAGCACTGGTTCAGACGGTTTACAACAATAGTGAGCAAGTCTTTACTTCATTTAAGCAATTCACGTATTTTCCTGGAATTTATAACGTTTCCAAATTAATATACAGTCTCTTGAATTTAGACAGATAACAGAAAACCTTTCACTTAGCTCTGTATGTCTTCTCTGTTTCAAACGAGTCTCTCTCTCTCTCTCCTTCTGTGAATTATTGACAGGAATTCTCATCTCTGGGTAGCGTGCCTAGCTGACACACCGTTTAACAAGCTCAAGTTTCACCTTTGAAACGAACTCCGCTCTGAAATGCTCTGCAACTCCTTGTCGACGCGACTCCTCAAGGTCAAGGCTGCGAAGTTAAATAAACACCTCGCTGACTGGAAACATTTCTTCTTAAACCTAAGTTTCAAGGACTCTCTCAGACACGACCTCTGTAACCGGATTCCTCAGTGAAGTGCGCAGTTCCGAGGGAGCGCGCGCTGCACCTGGCCTCCCAATCACGCGCTGGAAGAGACTAGACTGCTAACCTAGCATTCCGCGCATTCCACAAACGGGACCACGTGATGCCTTGGCTGGCGCTCCATTTTCTTGTCTTAGAGTATAATGAATCTGCATCAAACTTACTGGAAAGAGGGATCCTGACAGTACCCCCTTACCCTGACTAGACGCAAGGTTCCCTATTTGTCCCAGGTACCTACCTATGCCAACTAGAGACCCTAAGTCTAACATTGGTGGTCAGCGGTGAGGATTCTGGACTTGCATTTGTGACTCATGTACAGTGATTGGTGAACACTACTAGTGAGTGCAGACCAAAACGCAACCACGTACTATTTTTCCCTATTTCCCTTTGGAATTTGGTTTTTGGAACTCTGGGTAGTTGTTGCACCTTGTCAAAATGAAAGTCAACTTTTCCCACCTGTATATCTACAAGACAGGGGAGCTAAAAGTATTTTGCAAGGAGAGGCGGCTGCCTGTGAAGAGGATATCCACAAAGCAGGATCTTTAGGCAGCCCTGTATAGCTATGAGGTGCTACGCTGGGAAGCAACACTAACAGATGACTCTGAGGAGGAGTCTGAGGGGGAGGATCCCCAGCCAGAATACCAAGAGGGCAGTGGCCCTGAGGAGGAAACATTTAGGGAAAGATGTGCTTGTGAAGAGAGGAATCGGATTCATGCTTGTGACTGGAGGCTGAGGCAGCTAGACCTGGAGTGCAAGGAAATTGACTGAGCCTTAGCTGAAAAGGAAAAGTGTGTAGCTCAGGAAGTGGGCTTGGCTGAGTTGGAAGTGGAGTCCAGCTCAGATGGTGGCAGCAAAATTGAGTTATCCAGTGCTGAGGGAGTAGTACACACACTCAGAGAGGTGGCGCCTGACTTGAAGGAGGGAGTTAACATACACCAGGAAGTTCAAGGGCATGAGGTAGCTCCAGTAGTGCACAGCATCCCGGAGGAGAATGGGTAAACTGACTGTGGTTCATGGTCCTAGTGGTGGGAGGGACGCTACTAACTCTAGATGAGGTGCAGGGAGAGGGGTTCCCCCAAGGTTGAAGTCCTGGTATGTGAGTGTGAAGACCACCCAGAAGAGTGTGGGTTGAGTGACCGAGACAGTCAGATACTGTCTTGCCAATCTCAGAAGAGTGGTGTAGAGTACGTGTGTGAGGCACTGGATGGTGAGGTGAAGGATAGTTTGGTTAACTCCAGTGGGGGGCTGTGTGATCCAATTGTGGGAGAGCATATTGTAAGTCCCTGTTTTCCAGAGCTATGCCAACACCTGCTGGAGAGTGAGCTCTCTGACCCCAGGGACCTCACATTAGAAGCAAACCTTTTGGTGGATGCCAGAGGGTCTGGAGAGGCATTGGGAAGTGACCCTAAGAGGAGTGGCCCAGAGTGGTGGAAGGGGCTCAGAGTAGCCCAGCTAGGTCCCGTTGTAGTGGAAGGGGTATAGGGACTCACGTCCTGTTTCAGTGGAGAAGGGGTGAGTGTGGCGCTGCGTGTCCGAAGGTGCCCGAAACCCAGTCTCAGGGCCTGGATGGTTCTTTAAGGGAACACCAGGTGGGGAGCCTAGTCTGTCCTGAGGGGGTGCCGTTGTCGGTGATCCCCTTGTGTTTGGTGAACTGGGAGTGTCTGAAAGCAGGTCTCCATCAGTTCTGGTTTCTGGCAGTGCCGCTCATAAGTGGAGGGTGCAGAAGTCCAGATTGAGGGGTGAGAGGGGGAAAGAGTTCTCAGTGGAAGAACCAGTGGGTTAGGGGGCAGCCAGAAGGGCTGCGTCACCAGTCAATGACCATGGTGACACCACTTCTGGCCAGGGGATCTTCATGCGCTGTCAGATGGACAGGGGTTTGGGAGATCTGCACCAGGCAGACTGTCACACGAAGCATGAGTTATGTGTCACCCTCGGGGTGGGGGGGGGGCATATGTACTTCCAAGGAAATCCTGGTGCGCCGGGGCAGGTGTTCAATCGCAGGGGTTAGTCCCTGGGTTGGGAAGCCAGGTTCAGGTGTTGTCTGACCTGGAGGGAGGGGCAACTGTAGTCCGTGTCCTGACTGATGTAGCTTCTAGGGGGTATCTCTCCAGGTGGGAGGGTACAGCACTCTGGAATGGGGTGCAGAGGGAGGAAGTCCTCACCTCTGACCCCGGTTCAACTAGAGGGTTTAGACCCTAGTTTGGAGGGCCAGGTGTCCACCCTGACCTGGTAGCCCAGTTGCAGGATAGAACCCCTGAACTGGTGGTCGAATTGTGCAGGACACCTGCTACAGGCACCCTGACAATTCTGGAAGGGGGGTACCTCTCCAAGTGGGAGGGTACAGAGCCCCAAGGAGGAGGACCAAGTGTGGAAGTCTCTGGTCCAGCCGCTGGGTACAGGCCTGCGGCTGGTGGGTCAGTGTCAGGATGTCATACCTGACCTGACAGGAGGGAGAGTGGACAAAGGGGGCCAATCACCTGGGGTTACTGCCCCCCCGCTCTCTGATGCCACAGAGGTTTGAGCGCCCTGAGAGGCATAAGACCTGGGTCTCATCACCGACTACTGTAAGTGGCCACTGTGGCTTGCTGTCTATCTGTTGGGGCACACCAGTGAGCAAGCTAAGGTTAGGTGCTGCACATATGGTGTCCACAGGTGAAGGGTTCAACATGGGTTAGCATGGTGGGCCCTGAGAGTGTGGACAGAGGAATTGAAATGGGTTCAGATTGGCGTAGAACTGGAAGATGCCCCTGCTGTTGCGGGCACCCCTATGGTAGGTGCAAGGGCAGGGTGCATTGTAAGCATAAGTTAGGACAAGCCCAGATGTGTGTTGCATGTCCTTATAGTGAATTACAGCCATTTTCGTTTTTCACTATTGCAAGGCTACCTATCCCCCATAGACCAGAATGGGCAGTTTGATTATTACATCTTATAATCCTAAACTGACTCGGGGAACTAGGTAGAAAATCGAGTTTAGTATGCCTGAACTCAGAATGATAAACTACATCTTTTAGTGAAGTTGGTTTTAACACTCTGTGTTTGAAAATGCCACTTAAAGAAAGTAGATATTTTCTTGTCTAACTATCAAAGACTGCCTCTGCTAGGGTGTGTATTCCTTGTCTGGAGTTTGAGTGACAGGGGCTGGGGGATTCCAGGAGACAGGGTGTGTCAGCCCAGTGGTGAATAGAGAGATCTGCATCTAGATGGCAGGGAGGAGTTGCACCTGGGACCTAAATAGGGCTGTGCCTTCACTCCACAATGCTGGCTCCACCTCCCGTGGTGCGTCTGATGTCTCTGCCCTGCACTGTGAAAGGAAAGAAGGAGTCATGTCAACAGAGTGCTCCAGGACTGAGCAGAACTGGTTTGGACGAGGCAAAGGCCTCCCTGCCTTCAGAGAACAAAGAGAAACTGTGTATAAAAGAGGGTACCCAACCCCCAGAGAATTAGATCACTTTTGGACAACAAGAAGAAACCTTTGCTGAGGTGTGGAACCAGAGAGACTGAGGAGAGACTATCCCTAAGCTGAAGTGCTGCTTGAGGGATTGGCCTGCATTGGTTGCCTGACTGCCAAAGAAGGATAGAGGAACTTTGTGTGTATTTTCATCAACTTGTAAGGATCTCCAACAGCTCCCCAAGAGTTCTTTTGAAGTGCCTGCAGTTGTTCTGGACATTTTGATGACGTGCGTGCCGCAAGGAGCTGAAGCGCGACTCAAAAACAGGAAGTGTGTCGCCGAACTGCCCCTGCTGCTTCACAACACGAAGCGCCTAGCATCGCTGGAGAAGAGGATTGACAACGCAGCAGACGCCGCCGCTTCTCCGGGAAGCGTGTCACAGGGCCTGTCGCGGTTCATCGCCAGAAAAGAGGGTCGACATCGCAGCAGACGCCGCCGCATCACCGGGAAGCGTGTTGCAGAAGAATCGTTGAGTCTTTGCAGGTCCACTGAAGCGCCTCGCATTGCCTGGTGAAGAGGATCAACTTCGCAGCAGAAGCCGCCGCATCACTGGGAAGCGTGTCGCAGATCCTGTCGCGGATCATCGCCAGAGAAGAGGATCGACGTCGCTGCAGACGCCGCCGCATCACCGGGAAGAGTGTCGCGGCCCGCATAGTTGTGGAAGCAACTCTCATCGCCAGGAGAGAGGATCGACGTCGCAGCAGATGCCGCCGCATCACTGGGAAGCATGTCGCAGGGCCTGTCGCGGCTCGAATCGTGTAAAGCATCTCACATCGCCGGAGAAGAGGATCGACGTTGCAGCAGACGCCGCCGCATCACCAGGAAGCGTGTCGCATCAAGAAGAAAGCGCCATCTTTGTTTCTTTGCACCAGATCTTCAGCGCATCACCGTCCTTGCGTGTAAGGGACTACCGCATCATCTTCCCTGCAACACTTTTGTTGCCCTGCTTTACGCATCTTAAGGTACATTGACTCAAAAGTGCCGCATTGTAAGATCTAAAGAGAACTAAGCTAATTCTACAATTTTTAAGTAGAGTATTGTGGATTTTTGTCGTTTGTGGTCTTGTGTTAAGTCTATATAAAGAATACTTATTTTTGTTATACAACTTTGTGGTGTCTGTCTGTAGTGTTGTCACTTGATTACTGTATGTGTTCACAAATGCTTCACACACTGCCTCTGAGATAAGCCTGTCTGCTCCTGCCAAGCTACCAAGGTGGTGAGCAGGGGTTATTTTAGGAGTGTACCCCCTTACCCTGACTAGACGCAAGGGTCCCTATTTGTCACAGGTACCTACCTATTCCAACTAGAGACCCCCAAATCTAACAATATTGTAAGCAACCAGTCTTGCACACAGTTGTCCTTTCAACTCCGAGCTAAAAAAGTAAGTACTTTAGAGTGTGAAAAGAACACATTCTGTCAGATGATACACTAATTCATTTAGAATAGTAAATGATGGCCACTCTGCAATGCTGCAAGTCTAGGTGCACATTTTTTGACAAAGTAAGGGCAAATGTTGAAACAAGTGGCAGTCACAAACTGTATGTGTGGGATGTAGAGCATGGGCATTATTTGGATGTGGTTGCAGTAAGTAGATTATCTTCTTTAACTTTCAAAAACCACATGTTCCATCCATTATTACTCCTGTTTCTGAAAGTAACTGGTCTGAATATTTTCTTGGCATACTTGGGTCATACATTTTAAACTCTTCTGGTCTGCTATAATGGTAGATGCTTGTAATTTCTAATGCAGATTTGTGAATTATATTGCTTAAATTATTTTCCCTTACTTTGGGAGTGACTTACTGTGTTAGACACTGCAACCTAATTTAAGTGGTCACTCCTTGAGTTCTGGACTTCCTAATGTTTCTTAATGGATTCTAACAAGTTCTTACTCCATTTGCCATTCCCTCCAAGCTGTGTCCTTTCTCTACCCACTGTCTTTCACTTTCGTTGACATCTACCTCACACTCCTCCCCCAGCCTCCATCTCAAAACCTGATCTCTGTCTCTCTCTTCCGATCCCTGCTCTGCTTGTCCCCCTCTCTTTCATCTATCTGTGCCACGCTCTGCTTCTGGAGTCTCCATCCTCACCTCCCTCACACCAGTCCACGGTCTCGAAGATCTACCAGTCTCCTAACCACATTCCTTTACTCTCCACTATACTATAAACTGTCCACATTTAAAAGCTACTGCACACGTTTTAAATTCGTGATAGTTCACACTCCATTCAAATGTTGCCCTATTGACCATTTAGTTGCCTAGTCTTGTTTGGATTGTTTACCAGTGATTTTCATTACTCTTAATCTCAGTATTCCTTTTTGCATTCATTACATCTTAAACCCTGCCTCGTCATGGGTGCAGCTTTCACCTATACTATACAAATAAAAAAGCACAGTAAATATATCAACCTAGTTTGACCTAGGTGGCTTCTCTATCCAGATAGCTTAATCCATTCTATCTCCTCCTGACATCCAAGCAAGGACAGAGCACCGTTAAAAAATGTTTACGTTCCCCCAAATACACCATTCACCTAATAAGAGGGAAGGTAAGAGGGAAGGTAGTATTGTGACGAGGAAGTTTAGGCTTGCAATAATGAAGATTACTGGTAAGTAATTGAAGCATTACTTTGTCCATTTTCATCCTTTATCCCAGTCCTTACTTCTTGAGGACTTCCCCAAACAAAACTTTAAAAAAATCACTACATACCCAAAGATTGATGGTGGTTAAATTGCTGATAGAAACAGAAACTTCACTTTCGCCCAAGTGCTGAATAGATTTATGTAGGATTCAGTGTTGTGACTGTTGTTATCCTAAAAACCTGCTGCTGAATTAGACGGGCAATGGATAGAGGGGCAGAAGACTGCACCCAGATCTGTATATTTGGAAGAAGTTTCCAACCCTTCCTTTGCCAATGTCCTTATGGCACTCCACCCAATGTCTCTCGCATCTATTGCGCAAACCAGAGGCTGAGAAGGAGCATGCATGATTCTTTTGGACAGAAGGGCAGGCTCCAACCACCACTGAGGTGCTTGAGAAACTGTGAAGTACCATCAACTCATAGTTTAAAAAACAAATGGTTCACCAGAGTATAAAGATGCACCTGAGCATGAGGAACTAGAAACCAAGAAATGTCCTGTTCCACAGCTGTCTGGAAAAGGGCCCCTAAGAATTTAAGATTTTGTGCTGGTATAATAATAATAATTCTGAAGCTTATAAAGCGCATGGTTACACTTACCAGTGTGTCCCCGCGCTGAATATACCGCTGAGGAACCCGTCCTGGCCTGTTCCTGTGAGGCGCCCAACTCCTGGGCACCCCCCTGGTGAAGCCAGGCATCCTTAGCGATTAGGGCCAGTGTGGAGACTAAGCAAGCTATTGCCCAGATTTGTAGCGTGGGACCCCATGATTAGAGTAGGCACCGTGCCGAGAATTATCGGGTCCGCGGACATTTTAGCTCAAGACCCTGCCGCGACGGGAATTGAACCCTGGTCCCGGGCCAGACCTCTGCATCAGGGTCTGCCGCTCTAATCAGTGAGCCACACTCCTAGTGGTACTTGTCTCTGTTCAGAAGAAATGTGACTCCTTAGTGTTTTGCATATCTGCTGCATGGCTACCACACCCTTAGAAAAAGTAGCACAGGTTAACCATTTGTTCAAGTAGGAAAAACCAACAATCACTGAGAAAGATTGTTACCCACCAAAGGGGCCAGTACGGTGGTGAACACTTAAAGAGTGCACACCAGAGCAAATAGAAAATTTTGAAAAGACTGTGGGAACCGGTCACACACCATCAAAGAAACTTTAGAGACTCTGGATGATCCGGACAACTCCCTCCAGTGAAATATACGGGAGAAATATTCAGCAGTATTATGATCTTGAATCTGGAAGAAAAACATTTACTTTTTAAGCCCAGGATGGGACAAACGTTCCTGAAGACCAGGAACCAGCCTTGAAGACTCAATGAGCAACAAGGGTAGGAATTTGAAAGGAAATACTACTCCTGAGTCTCATGGAATTTGATGCAGTAAACTGCTTTAATTATTTGAAGAACCCAAGCATCTGGCCTTACGGACTACTAAGTCCCTAAGAAATTCAACCTCTCTGCCACCTTCTTAGCACAGTTATGATTTTGAAGAATTTGGGTGGAATTAGAGATGACTGTCTGCAGCTAGGTCTGGTCAGGATAGGGGACTTCCCTGCCTTGAAAGGGCTGGTAGCAGCTTTTAATGCTGTATGAACACCAAACGTGTACCAAAAAGGTTTGCCCCCTCTAATAAGAGTACAAATGAGGCAAACAAGGTATCCTCTTCTGAACTCTTGACAAGATTCTCAAGTTGTGAACCAAAAAGCTTGAAACCATTAAAAGATTGACTTTGCAGGAACTTTTGTGAAGTACCATCCCTCAAAGCCCCCCTCCAAATTTTCTTCTTGACAGCTACTGCAGATTTAATGCAGACACCACAGGACTAAGTCCATCAAAAAAGATGCCGGTAAGAAAATCTGACCTGCCGTTCCATCCATCGTAGAAAGACTGTTTGTTCAGTCTAATCCCTGCTTCATCTCTTTTGCCAAAGACTTCAACCATTATGGCAGGGACTGGAATGCATAGGTTAGTTTCTTATAGAAACTTTGATGCGGTACAGGCTCTTATTGTAGCACATTCAGTCTTCTAATCCACTACATCAGCAAGTGCTGCAACATCAGAATTGATGGTTGCTTGTTGTGACGTGCCTGCCTTCAAAGAGTCTGTATCAACAGCTGATGCGAATTTCCCTTGAAACCCATCCAAAAACTGCCTCCTAGCCAGAAATGTGAGGAAGCTAAGCCTTTCCACATCTGTTCATTCCCTGGCAAGGACTTCCTTATGGCCTTGTGCATTGACAGAGCCTTATTGCTTCCTACAATACGGCAGACACAATTAATCTTCCTTCTCCAGCACAGAAAAAACAGGGAAGCAAGTGTTGGATTTCTTCAGCCAACTCATCTCTTCCTCTGTGGTCAGCCTCTTCCTCGGACGCATCTGTATTGTTGATGGAGAAAGTGACAGGTTTGTCTTATTTATGGGTGAGGACCCCCGTAACATGAAAAGTGCCCCCACTGCCTTATTTATACGCTACTGCTCAGCTTATGTGGGAGGATGGCTGTTGTGGTTCTCCCTGGAAGTATTGGGGCTTTTTCTAAAGAGGAATTTACTTCAACATGCTTTCTCTTCATGCTTGTTAAACTGAAAGGAATAATTAAAGAACTCCTTTGACAGTTGTGGCATACGATTGCAAAGGTTCTCCAAATACAAGGGTAGTTAGTGATGGTAGAAAGACTCCTAGTCCGTGTATTAGAACCAAACTGTAATCCTGTTTTTCACAAAACTTTCAATTGCACCCGCTCACAACTCAAGCCTTTGGACTTCAAGACTGCAGCACAAGTATTGTTTCATACTTCAGTAGCGGCAAGACCTGAGCCCATCAGAGATTAACATATTTTTCTGTCCAGTTTCTCTTCCTATCCCTGCTGATTTGGCAGTTTTTTACGTTGTGTTACATGCAGCATGTTGTTTACCAAGTGTTTGTCTGTGCTGTCTAAATATCTCCGTTAATAAACATACTTAAAGAATGGCAATATCTTTTGCAAGTATTTACCTGTTGTGTACCAGGCCAATGTTAGAGTGAACACATCACATTGGTGTATCACACAATGAAAACCACATGGCTACCAGAACCATGTTACTGAAACTTGGACTCATCAAGGAAATTGTATCAGATCTCAATCAGTAACCAGATAAACATGAGCTCCGACTTCGTATACCTTCTTATGCTGCAACAAATCAAGTGGATTAACCAAGCTACCTCAGTGAATCAAACCCTTCACACTCTGGCCGAAGTTGAACAGGAATGTTTAGCCTCTTGGCAGTAGAAGTGTACAGCCTTACTGTTGCAGAGTCTGCAACAGCAAGGTGTGGGATTTTGAAACAAACCAAGGGGAGGATTTGAATCACAGAGCCTCCTCAACCTTGAGGATCATCGAGCCAGGACTTTCAATGGCTAAGAGGTGGTATAGTGAAAACGGCTTCAACAACAAACAGTAGCTTTGTGAAACAGACAAAGTTTAAGAAAAACTTGAGTTTGGTACTGATAGGACATATCCTGTGGAGTAGCTGCACTACTCTCTCTCAGAAGCAAATTTGGAAAACTACAACGGAAGTGTTTAAAACGTGTAGTTCATGGTCTGTTACATATGGAATACGGAGGGTGTTGGCATATGACCGAGGGGAAGTGCTCTGCAAAACTCTTTCTTCACAGCAGCCTTTTATATGATTATGTTGAATGCAATTTATGAACCCCAGTAGTGCCCAAGAGGCGTCCTACACTAGAAGCAAAAACTGAAAGAATGCTAAGATGGCTCTACAAAGGAGTAGGTGGAGTAGATATTCATGTCTTCAGCTACCTATGGAACATCAAATAGCTTGAGTTAGTGCCTAAGTGAGAATGACAGCTATACCAAGCTTCAGGGTATTAGTAGGAGAATGTGTTGGCCCCAACATGGACCTGGTGAACAGAAGGGATTCTAAAGAGATGAGCAGAAGTAGCCTGGAGTTAAATAGTTTTCCTGTGGAAAATGGATTGCAAGGCTGGACACCATTATATTCAGATGTGTGGGCACCTGACTTGGAGCTGTTCAAAACCTCCTTTGGAGACTGAGAGCGAGAGCAGATCTGACAGGTCGTTAGAGAAGATGCCTCTATGGTCCAGTCCCAAAGTACCTTAACTCTGCATTCTAGATAGCTGAATTTAGAAGATAATGTATTTGAGGAGTTGCCATGATTTAGGTGAGATGTGTCTACCACCCAAGTCACTGGTTTACGATATCGAACTGTTAGCAGAGATAGAAATGTCTTCAAAGTTTTAAGACTAACATTATAATCTCATGTAACCGGGAGCTTGCAGGAAAGTTTGCGCTCCAAATTAAAGCAGAGATTACAAGTTCTGTTTACAGTTTCTGTAAAGTGGCCAGTTAAAGAGAGCCACCAAATGTTTGTCCATACGTTTTTCATTGACCATGTATTTGAGGGAAGGGGGGGGCTAATTTTATATTTAGAAGTTTGGTTTCCACAGTAATTGTCCTAAGTATGTGATAGCATGATTATTGTGTGTTGTAATAGAAGAGGAAGGCCTGGTATTACAGGAATTAAAGCCAATGTTCTCAAATTTCGCAGAGAGGAAATCTTCGAGCTCCTTGCAGAAGCATTCCGACATGTGAATAGACAGGGTAGTATATTATAGGCTGAAATAAAATATCATTGACCAGTTAAAAAATAAAATCTTTCTGAGAGCTGGGGCTGTAAACCTGCTCTTGATAGTCTGGCCAGGCTTCATTGGGTGCAGATTTATCGACCTTAGGGCAACGAAACGGATATTTTGGTGAGATATAATATCTTGTCCTGTCGTTGCATTCTGTTACAAACCTTTGTCAAAAACCTGAGCATTTCCATGTACCAGGAAATGTTAGGACAGAATGCTTCTGCGTTAAAGTTTCTAAACTTAAACTTGTAACTTTAATGCAGTTGAGTTTCAAGCATTAAAAGTGGAATTAATAGTTTTCAAATTAGGAGACAATTAGACTTTTCCATTATTAAGGGGCATTCTGAAATGTGAGAGTGACTTTATGCCAGGCTCTGCCAATGGTGGGGTCAGTATACATAGAAAGGCATGGCAGGGTCAAACTTAAAGTGAGAGAGAAATTAGCTGCACCGGGATAATCCCGAGGCAACTGCAATTTTTAAGAGGGATAGTACGAGGTCCAGAGTGTGACCTGTCACTGATTGGTTAAGACTCTGCATAGGGCATGTGTTCAAAATGTTGGTAACTTTCGTGCAGGTACGAACTTCACCCATCAGTTAGTCACCCAGTGGCAGAAAGTGAATTTAAGTCCACAGTATACCAGTAATTCAAGTATGGTTGAGGCAAAGCATGGCACAGATCTGAGAGGATGATATAGTAAACAAGTAATGGTATGGTGATGGGTGACTAACCATGAAGATTTCAGCCAGATGGCAAACCGGTTTTGGTGGAGAAGAAAACTTATGTCCAAGTCATATGAGCTGTAGATTACACACTATGCATAGATGGCCACCTAGTGTTGGGCCCGGACGTTTGCAGTTTGTTTTGTTGTAGAAAAGTGTTTGGAAGTCTTGGGATAGGTAACTCCTCCTTTGGATGATACTGCGCATGGGCATCGGCTCCATCCCCAGATTGTTTTTTTCCGCCACTGGGCTCGGATGTGTTTCTAGCGCTCCTTGTTGGAACCTATTTCCTTCGGCGCGCAATCCTCACCAACTTACAGAAATTAAGTTTCGAACGCTTTTCCAGTCGACGCTACTCTTCAACACCGAAAACTTCGATTCTGGTCGTCCTCGACGGCCTTTGGGCCTAACTAGGCCTCGACTCCAGCTCATGGAAAGGACGCCATTTAAAAAGTGTCCTCAATGTGGGTCGAAGTTTCCCCACACCGACCTTCATGAAGTGTGTAACCTTTGCCTCTACCCGGAGCACGAGGCCAGAGACTGTTCCGCTTGTGCCTCTTTCTGCTCCAAGAAGACTATCCGGACCGAAGAGCAAGGTGAACAATGGCGCGGTCTTCAGCTTCGATTCCGGAGGATATCTTCGAGGAAGGCGTCAACGTTCCAGAACAACACGACGTCAACAGCAATTCCGAGGCAGAAGACTCCGAAGTCGAGGACATCAGTCCAGCACAGCAGGTCGTAAGTAAGACCGTCGACCCCGACCCTTCCTCAAAACACCCAAAGAATGCCCCGGTCACACCCTCGCCCTCGGACTCGGGTGCACACTGACAAACTGCTTCTACTGCCCCACCTTCGGGCCCGGCTAAGAAGCTAATGAAGCCTTCAGGTGACTCGGGCTCAAGTCGGCCTTCGCACGGTGCCGGCGCACACTTACCGGCACCGAAAAAGACCACTTCACCAGCCACGCCGACATCCAAACCATCGGCGCCGAAACATACCACTACTCCTTCGGCACCGAAACCCAGGTCGGAACCAAGCAAACCCGCTTCGGATTCGAAAAAACCACCGGAACCGAAAAAATCATCGGATCTAAAAAACATACTGGAGCCGAAAGACATTGCCAAAAAAACAAAACAAACCCATTCGGTGCCAAAACCTTCTTCCGCACCAAAAGGTCGGCCTCCTGCAGAGGACTTACTTTATCCAGACCCTGCTCAAAAGACTCTAGCTAAAGATCCAATCACTGGACAGCTGATTTTGGCTTCAAAAAAGTGACCACTGGACACACCAGCTCCGCATTTAAAGAAGGACCTGGCTACCTCTCCCTTAAGACTGCCTTCCTCTTCTCTTTCACCTGTACCATCACCACGTCCTCCCATACCACAACATTCCCCAGCATCCTCTATCATACCAGACAATGACAACAGGGATGATCGCTCTGATGACATGGGGGGTAAAATGCCTGATCCAGCTACTCCTACAGGATCACCTGACCCGTGGGATGATTATAACACCCCAGATGTCCCAAATATCCCTCAGGATGACATATACCCCTCAAGACCTTCCCCACCAGAAGACACTATGGGTTTGAATCAATTAAAATGACTGGGCTGCGCAATATCATGGGGTAGACATGCATACAGACCCTGTAGATGAAGACTTCTTAATGGATACCTTTGATAGTGCACAAAGGTCCTCATCCATTTTACCAATGCTTAAAGGAATGATTAAGCATGCTCCTGAAGTCTTCAAAGACCCAGTTAGAACTCGGGTCATTATTTACCAATGCTTAAAGGAATTATTAAGCATGCTCCTGAAGTCTTCAAAGACCCAGTTAGAACTCGGGTCATTAACCCTCGCATAGAGAAAAAATATAAAGCTGCTCCCTCAGACCCAGCATATATTAAAGGTCCTGTACCACTAGACTCACTTGTAGTTTCCAATGCACGCAAGAGAGCAAACTCACAAACATCAGGTGAAACTCCACCACCAGATAGAGTCTAAGCTACTTGACGCATCAGGGAAAAGAACGGTGTCTCAAGCAGCAAACATGTGGCGTATCGCCAATACACAGGCATTATTAGCCAGATATGACAGGGCACATTATGACGAATTAAAATCATTAATGAGGCACCTCCCTGATAAGTACAAGGATAGAGCAAATGAACTTATCCAAGAGGGTAAAAATATTACAAACACCTCTATTGGGTGTGCACTGGATGCAGCAGATTCTGCCTCTAGGGCAGTTAACACCAGCGTCTTATTACGTAGACATGCCTGGCTACGCATCAGGGTTCAAACCTGAAGTACAAAGTGCCATTCTTAATCAACCCTTTGATGAGCAACACCTATTCGGACCTAACGTAGATGTATCACTTGAAAAAATGAAAAAGGATAGAGATACCGCCAAATCTATGGGAGCCCTGCAGTCGCAGGCTCCCAAACGTTCATTTCGTCGCTCCTCCTATCGAGGTGCCACCAGGGGATACTCTTCAGACACAGCTTCTACCTCGTACAAAGCCCCTACACAGTCCACTTACAGCAAGGGCTACCAAAGGTGTGGTTACAGGGGTAACAATAACAAAGGCAGAGGTAAAAACTCCCGCTCTGCCTCTACCCCTGCCCAATGACTCTCTTCCTCTTCCCCCATCCCATTCCACTCCTGTCGGGGGAAGACTTCAACAATACCTGCCTGCTTGGGAAAACATCACATCAGACAGGTGGGTGCTCCAAATAATTCATTCAGGTTACTGCCTCAACTAACATCCACCCCCCCAAACATACCACCCAAGCAACGTCCAATGTCACTAGAACATTTAACTCTGCTCAGACAGGAGGTAATATCCCTCCTGCAGAAAAATGCAATAGAAATGGTTCCAACGCATCCTAAAAACAAAGGAGTATACTCCCTATATTTCCTAATACCAAAGAAGGACAGATCTTTAAGACCCATCCTAGACCTCAGACCTCTAAACATTTACATACAGTCGGACCATATTACATGGTCACACTTCAACAAGTCCTTCCACTTCTGGTACTAAACAACTTCCTGGTCACTCTAGATCTCAAAGACGCCTACTTCCATATTCCAATCCACACAGCGCACAGAAAATATCTCAGATTTGTGCTAGATGGGCAGCACTACCAGTCAAAGTGCTCCCATTCGAAGTCACAACAGCGCCAAGGGTGTTTACTAAATGCCTAGCAGTAGTAGCAGCACACTTAAGAAGACAACATATGCATGTCTTCCCATACCTAGACGACTGGCTCATAAAAGCCAGCTCATACAGCCAGTGTGTACAACACACTCACGCTACTATTCAACTGCTTCTCGACTTGGGATTCACAGTAAATCACACCAAATCGCATTTGCAACCCTCCCACATACAACAGTATCTCAGCGCTACAGTAAACACCCAACTAACACTAGCTTATCCCTCTCCAGCCAGGACAACAAGTGTACAAACTCTCCTAACAAAATTCAAACCGCAACACTCGTTACCAGCTCGAGTGTTCATGCAGCTCATAGGAATGATGGCATCTTGCATATTTGTAGTACCTCACGCAAGACTACAAATTCGTCCACTTCAAGACTGCCTAGCACGCCCATGGAACCAGGCTCAAGGGCAAATAACAGACCTAGTGTTGGTGGACGGTCAGACTCCTCGTTCTCTGCAATGGTGGAACACCAAAAACCTTTCCAAAGGGCGACCGTTTCTAGAGCCAGTTCTTCAAATAGTCATGACAGCGGACGCATCGCTCTCCGGCTGGGGAGCTCACACCATGCAAGGCAGGTGGACACCGCAACAGAAGTTACTCCACATCAATCATTTAGAGTTGCCAGCTGTGTTTCTAGCCCTAAAAGCATTTCAAATTCAAGTGTCAGGCAAAGCTGTCTTAGTCCACACAGACAATATGACCGCTATGTACTACATAAACAAACAAGGGGGACACACTCTCTGCAGTTCTCTCAGTTAGCACAGCAGATATGAAGATGGGCTATACCACTAAAGATCTTCCTCTTAGCCCAACACGCCCCAGGAGTACAAAACAGTATGGCAAATCTGCTAAGTCGACAAACACAGCAGATCCACGAGTGGGAACTTCATCCGCAAGTTCTTCATCCGTTCTTTCAAATGTGGAGACAACCTCAGATAGACCTCTTTACCACCCACGAAAACGCAAAATGGCCAAGCTTTTGCCGCCAGATACCCACACCCATTGTCCAAAGGCAATGCGATATGGATGAACTGGTCAAAACTATTTGCGTACGCTTTTCCTCCTCTCCCACTACTTCAGTTAGTGGTACGCAAACTACAACAACATTCCCTGACGCTCATTCTAGTCGCTCCAACTTGTGCCAGACAACCGTGTTACACCACGCTGTTGCAGATGTCTGTAGTACCACACCAAAAACTAATCCTTTCTCCACGCCTATTAACACAGAACCATGGAGAGATCAGACACCCGGACCCAGCTCAGCTCAACCTAGCGATCTGGCTCCTGAGGTCATAGTTTGGTTACCTCAGCCGCCCTCCAGAATGTATGAACATTATTAAAGAAGCTAGACGTCCCACTACTAGAGCATGTAATGCTGCTAAGTGGAAACGCTTTGTCATATACTGCCAAAACAACCAAAGAAATCCCTTAGACGTGTCTATTCAACACATCATAGTATATTAGTATATCTATTACACCTTCAAAAGTGTAATTTAGCCTATACGTCTATCAGACTACACCTTGCTGCCATTGCAGCATACTTACAAAATAGACAACATCGATCTCTTTTTAGAGTACCAGCTATAAAAGCTTTCAAGGAAGGACTCAAAAGAATAATTCCTCCCAGAACGCCACCTGCACCAGTGTGGAACTTAAACATTGTTCTTACAAGATTATGGGTCCTCCCTTTGAACCATTACATAAATGTAAATTGCAATTCCTAACTTGGAAAGTAGCTTTCCTAGTAGCAATTAGTTCTCTCAGAAGGGTTAGTGAACTACAAGCATTTACAATTCAAGAACCTTTTCTGCAAATGCATCATAACAAAGTGGTTCTTCGTACTAATCCTAAATTCCTTCCTAAAGTCATTTCACCATTCCATCTAAATCAATCAGTTGAGCTGCCGTATTTTTCTCGCAGCCTCAAACTGTCGCAGAAAGAGCTCTACACACCTTAGATGTCAAAAGAGCATTACTGTACTATATCGAAAGGACACAAACTTTTCATAAAACAAAACAACTTTTTGTGTCCTTTTCACTGCCACATAAAGGCAACCCCATATCAAAATCAGGGATCGCTAGGTGGATTGTTAAATGCATACAAATGTTACCAGAAGGCCAAATATACGTTAACAATTCCTCCAAAAGCCCATTCAACAAGGAAGATAGGGGCTTCAATGGCATTCTTGGGGAACATTCCCCTAGATGATATATGCAGAGCAGCTACATGGCTTACACCGCACACATTCACAAAGCGTTACTGTGTAGATGTGCAAACTAAACAACACGCCACTGTGGGCCAGGCTGTACTAAAAACAGTTTCAAACAAGTGCAACAGATACTGGTGGTCGCCGCTAGGTGTGGGTACTGCTATAGAAACTATGCATAGTGTGTAATCTGCAGCTCATATGCCTCGAACGGAAAATGCTACTTACCAGTATGCATCTGTTCTTGGCATGTAGAGCTGCAGAGTTACACACGCCCACCCGCCTCCCCGGCTACCTTTATCTGTTCCAGTATTATCTTAATTGGATACAAATCACATGGACATCACTACCTCTTGTACAGCTCCATCACTTCCCTAATGGCGAAAAACAATCTGGGGATGGAGCCGATGCCCATGCGCAGTATCATCCAAAGAAGGAGTCACCTATCCTGTGACTTCCAAAGACTTTTCTACAACAAAACAAACTGCAAACATCTGGGCCCAACACTAGGTGGCCATCTATGTATAGTGTGTAACTCTGCAGCTCTACATGCCAAGAACAGATGCATACTGGTAAGTAGCATTTTCCTTGTCTTTGCTAATGACAGGGACACACTAACCTGTCTGAAGAACACTGTCTGTGCAAGTGATTTAATATGGGGTGGGATTAGTGCTGTGGCCGCTTGTGACATCCATAAGTGGAGGGCCAAGAAAATTAATAATTTTGACCCACTGACTGGCACTGTGGGAAATCAGCAATGCACTAAGAGTCCACACCAAAGCTCTTAGTCATGGCTAATTATAAACTGTGGTTCTAACTAGCCACCACTGACCGCTCTCTGGAGTTGAGGCTGAAGGCAGTGCAATTTTCTCACAGGGCCTGTCAGTCTGTCATAAAATTGAAAATAAATTGTTTACTTACCCATGGGCTCGCCAACTCCGGTCCTCGGTGTGCTCCCTGTCAGAGCACGTGGTTTCAGAGCTAACTCCCCTCTGCCAATCAAGACGCTGCTCTCATGCTGCTGATAATGCTAAGCAGCATGAAATATGTACCAAGATTGGCTGGAGCGAGCTGGGTTGACACTCCCTCAGGCACTGGGGGGGTGGGAGGGGGGGAGTACCTGTGGTTGCTTTCCACCCAGCTATGTAAGACAGCTTGGGTTAGAGAGGTTTAAAGTATGCCTGTCAGGCTGGCCGTCACAAGGCAGCTGGCTAAAGTGACATGCACACTTCAAACAGGAGTGAGCATCACTCCTCCCCTGCTGCCAATCAGCAGCAATGGCCCCGCCCCGCCTCTTGGCTCGGGCTGGAAGCAGTGAAAAATATAATGGTAATAAATTAATTTTATTGCCATTTTATTTTTCACCTTTGCAGCGAGTTCAGCAATTGAGTGACCCTCCCCCCCTCCCTAATGAAGGAGCCACGGATAGATTATTGTGTCCATCTCATAACAAAACGTGCTCTGATACAACTCCTGCAACTGTTTAATTTCAAGTCTAACATTTGGTCATGGATAGGTTTCTTTCTTCTTTTTTTATTTTATTTTTTAAATTAGTGAGTGTGTCCTAAGAGGAGTCTGTACATGTGAAATCGTCGAGAGGACTGGGAGGCGGGCTTAGGGGAATCCGAGGAGTAACACAGAAGGAAGAAGTGGCTTTGGAACGTTAACTTTGTTTAGACTTTTAAAGAGTGCTTAGCCCTAAGAGGGATTCCTGACTAGAGGTGAAGTAGAGAAACCACGGTCCTTTGAGTTAGGATGGAAAAAGAGTTCCCACCATCCACCTGTTTGGAGCACAGACTGGCATGCTTTCGGGGTCCCTGACACTCCAGTGGTTTATTTACCACTAGTTTACATGTCATCAGACAAGTGAGCGGTGCTGTCTTCTGGTGAGAAGAGGAGCGATCGCACACAAAGATAGGAAAGGGTTGTGGGAAAACAAAGTAGACCGAGACCCGCTTCTTCAACTGAAAGGAGCTTACATGAAAAAGGAGAAATGCCAGACAAGAATATTACCATCAACTAAAACAATAATGCACCCTCGTGCTCAGATACAAAAGTTAAAACCAAGATATGACTCTAAGGCTAGAACCTTAAACATACCAAGAAGGAAAAAAGTGGGCTAAAATCATTAAACACACAATATGAAGTGGTGGCTGAAGCTTCTGTCTGTTTCAAACCAGCCATTACATTCTCTGGTCTGTAAGCAAGTACTGGCAAAACCAGTGGCCTCTTTTATTAGTTTTACCATTGCTTTTGCCAATGCTGTTCAGAAAACGTAAAATGAAAAACAAATTGGTTTTGCCGATGCTTAACGGCATTAGCACAAAAAGTGCCCTGTCTGTGTGATTCAGTGGCAGTGCTCCTTGATGTCTATTTGAGCATGGGTCACTGTGCATGCACATGCATCCTTGATGATGCACTGCCTTTAAAAAAAAATGTGCTCACCCAAGATGGCAGATTTCCATCCTGGAGAGGTAAATGTAAACAAAAAAAACTGCAAAGCGAGAAGAATGAGCGAAGTAGCAGAGTTCTGGAAAAGCAACACGGAGAGTGCAAAGAGAAGATGTTTGAGGGGTATAGCAGCATACAGAGGAGAGATCCGGTAAACACATTCACTTCCAAGTTGTAAGCAGTGGATGGGACACAAGTCATCCAATCAAAAAAATGGTGAAGAAGCTATGCAGCATTGGAGGGACAAACACATGAAAAAGAAGAAATACTGTGGAATAAGAAGCTAGCAAATGAGACTAGAAAGTTAAACAATGATAAGCAATGGGCTCACCCAAAGCCCACCGCTAGTACTCGCATCGTGCACACTAGGTCTTTCAATAACACACTGGTAAAGCTGTGTGTACGCAAGACCTATAAAGGAATGCAGCTAGATAAAGAGGCATAAACAGCACCTGCATCAAGATGTGTGCTTCTTTAGAATCATGCAAACGCCAGAATCCAGAGGTCAGTTTGAAGTATACCTGGTCCAGAAAGAGCTGTATTGTATTTATGTATGAATGTCTGTGTGTATTTATTTATTTATATATTTATTAATATATTTTGTATATTTGAGTGGCAAGCAAGAATGCGTCTGAGGCATGAACTCACCCTCACATTGTAAGCACTGTGAAGAGGGAGGTGGTGGTTAGGAGAAATGCCATCATAAAATAGAGATTGACAACTATTCATAATACCTTGGGCAGCAGACTCCCAGTTGGAAGGTTTAAGTAAAGACCAGGAACTCATTTTCCTTCCAAAATCAGCCTTTTGATATTTTAGTTTTTTAAATATAATTTTTCCTAGTTCTGAAAAAACTTTGGTAAATACTTTAATTATATTTTCATCATAGATTTGCTTTACCGATGACCAAGTCTTTATCTAGAGAACTCTAAATGAAGCTCAGGTCCTTGTACAAAAGAACATAAACAACTAGGAAGAGATTGAAGCAGCAAAGGATTACAAAGTAGTTTCACTTTTAATCAAGATTGCTCTTGATTTGATGCCAAACTGACTTGAGTAAACTAGCTGTGTGTGTTTTACGCAGTGTTTTTTGTTATGTCATAAATTTGAAGAACACAACTCATTGTTTTGGTAGCATTTCCTGTTTCTTTTATAACCAGCTGATTTTTTCCCCTAAGATGCTGTCTGAGAATCTAAGAGGTGAAATAAAAGTCGCCCACTGTGGAGCCAAGATCTCTCTTCGAGACAGCAAGTTCATTCAAGTCATTGCTCAATCCCTTGGCATGAGTTGTAAAGAGGTACTTGATAGTTTAATCTAACCTGATTTTTATGAGTTCGATGGCTGTGTGAAATGCAATGTAAATGCTAGGCTCCATACTAAACCATAGTTTGATTTGAAAAAGTCAAGATCAGTCAAGTTACATATATGGTATTGTGATATGTTAGATAAGGAGCGCTATTAACAGTGAAATAGGACCACACTCAAGGAGGTACAAGCTACCGAGTGACTTTACAATGAAGTGTCTGGTCTAGGACAAGGATATTCAAGGGTAAGGAAATATGGGGGACAACATTGCAGTGTTAGAGTGAGGGAATACTTTTGAGTGGCCATAGCGAGTTATATATGCCAAAGGGCTGACCCCCCTATCTCCTCCTCTTATCATGCTCAATTGATTTGTTCAGCCCAGTGGATTTTCTAATATACTGGTAGAACAAATTTTAACTCCTATGTTAGTTTAAATCTACCTCCAACAGACGGGGGCTGGTAGGAGTGAGTGAGTGAGAGAGAGAAGGAAAATAAAATGGCCATAGACCTTGAACCTGCAGGCCACAATGCCTACACCATTCCCTACCCACCCAACCTCTCCAAAAATGCTACAAAGAAGTTTAAGCACAGGCTTATGATAAATCATCCTGAGACTCTTGTTTTAGACTCTTACTTTTGCACTAACAAAGGCATTATTTCCAACGACCTTATCGTCCACACGAAAAAAACGTGCCTAATGGAGAAATACCTTCTACGCTATGCTCCGTATTTCCATAACGAAGAAATTCCCGCATGCCCTCAAACTGACGGTTACCGCATCGGACCTTTGCCCAGTGAATGCCACCATTACTATCTACAATAATGGTAATATTCTTATACAAGCCTCTAATGATAATCTTGATATCATTGACAGGCTCTTCCCTACTCTCAAGAAAGCAGTAAACAATAAGATTAGCACCCTTGCATCCTCAGGATTTAGAGGCCTCCCTAACTCCTGGTCTTCAAAATACCTCATCAAACTTTCCCAATCTGACAAATGTCGTCCCTGACATTGTGTTCAGCCCCCCAGACACACCCGATCCAAATACGCATGGGCCCCTTGGCCCAGGTGTGACGGGGTTGTACTTAGTCACAATCCTCAGCAGTGGAGAAACCACCAGTAACCCCTACCACTTAGTCCGTTTGGTCGAGTCCCCGCCTGGATCCACCAGACCAGAAGAGACGGGGATAGGCTTTGCCACCGATCTCATCATGTCTGATGCACCACCGTTATCCACGCCTTACTCGAGGGATGGCACCAAACGGGATGACATCAACACTGCCCCCCCCCTTCATAAAAAGCGGCTTGCTTAGACCCCCTCACCCACTCCCTCCTCGATATCTGAGGGAACCCTTACACCCTCTACACTCACCCCACCCATCCAATCACAGAGCACAGTGACCTTTCCCCAACTTCATGAGGAAACCCCCATCAGGCTGCCTAGCCCTGATACCAGATCCATCATTAAACCTCTCGGTTCAGCTTCCCGCATTGACCCCTATTGAAGGTATCCCCAAGCAAATAGAGAACGTGATTTTGCAAACAGAACATACTGGTGGTTCGCCCTCCATAATTGATCATACACCCATAATTAATGTAGATATTCCCAAGCAAGTGTGGGCTCATTAATTGCAGATCTGCTAGCCAACATGCTACTTATATATTCAATCTCATTTTAGAGAATGATTTAGACATTATGGTCCTCACAGAAACTTAAGTTGGAGGAGGAATCGCCATCATCCACAAGAACAGCAGCAGGGTCTCGACTAACACCAACGACACGCTCAGCTCAGCCGAACACATGCATTTCCAGATCCACACAGACCCTAACTCCACCCTCAGAGGCACCCTCGTCTACCGACCCCCCCCCCCCCCCCCCCGGACCCCACCCTAGTTCAGCGACTTCATCGCCGACTTGATCAGCACGCACACCCTGACCTCCACCGACTACATCCTCCTCGGAGACCTGAACTTTCACCTTGAGAACAACAACGACAACAACTCCACAACCCTGATCACCAACCTCGGACTGAAGCAACTCGTCACAACGTCCACCCACTCGGCCGGCCACACGCTCGACCCGTCTTCTCCGCAAGCCTGCACGTCTCCGTCAGCCACACCACCGAACTCCTCTGGATCGACCACCCCTGCATCCACTTCGCCTTCCAGAAACCCATCACACACCACCGCACCCAACAGATCCCCCGCCGCTGCTGGAGCAAAATTACTGAAGACCAACTGCACGCAAACCTCGCTCTCAGCCCACCCACCGAACCCTCCAACACTGACGACGCTGCCCACAGCCTCAGACGCTGGATCGAGGACTACACCAACACCCTCGCCCCGCTGAAGAACCCCCCCCCCCCCACAGAGATACCAGCAAGAGGGCCAGCTGGTTCACCCCAGGACTCCTAGCCTCCAAGCAAGCCTGCCAGAAATTAGAGAAGAAATGGCACAGTGAAAAAACTCCGGACAGCCACGCAGCACACAAGGACGACATCCGCAACCACCACCACCTCATCAGGGTGGCCAAGAGGACCTCTTTAAAAGACCGGCTCGACAACAACGCACCCAATAGCAAGGAACTCTTCAACATCGTGAAGGAACTCTCCAACACCAACGACATCCCGCCGGCGCAAGCCCTGTGCGACTCCCTCGCCACCTTCTTCCACCGCAAGATAGCAGACATCCACAACAGCTTCAACACCCAGACAGCCCCAACAGACAGCAACACAAAAGACTCTCCACACACCATTGACCACAACACCCTGCTAGCCTGGGCCAGCGTGAGCATCGATGACACCATCAAGACCATGCGCACAATCCGCTCCGGCTCTCCGTCGGACCTATTCCCGCACCATGTTTCAGCAGAGCAAGCAGCTCCATTGCACCCCACCTGCACGTCATCAATCTCCCCCTCGAGACCGCGACCTTCCCAGAGATCTGGGAACACGCCAAGATCAACGCTGTACTCAAAAAACCTACGGCAGACCCAAGAGACCTCAAGAACTTCCGGCCCATCTCTCTGCTCCCCTTCCCGGCCAAGGTCATGGAGAAAACAGTCAACAGACCGCTAACCCGATACCTCGAAGAAAACAGAGTCCTGGACTCTTCCCAGCCAGGGTTCCGCAGCAACCACAGCAGGACCCTGCTGGACAACGGCGAGACCGCAGCACTCATCCTCCTAGACCTCTCTGCCGCCTTCGACACAGTCTGCCACTGCACACTACGCGCACGCCTCCACGCCGCAGGGATTCGAGACAAGGCTCTGGATTGGACCACCTCCTTCCTATCCGGCAGAACCCAGAGCGTCCGCCTCTCCCCCCTTCCGTTCCACAGCCTCCGAGATCATCTGCGGCGTACCCCAGGGATCCTCCCTCAGCCCGACGCTGTTCAACATTTACAAGGCCCGCTCGCACACGTAGCCCGACAGCACGACCACAACATAATCTCCTACGCCGACGTCACTCAGCTGATCCTCTCCCTCACCAAGGACCCCAGCACCGCCAAAGCCAACCTCCACGAAAGAATAAAGGCCATCGCCAACTGGATGAAGACCAACCGTCTGAGACTGCACTCGGACAAGACGGCGGTCCTCATCCTCGACTCCAACCCTTCAGCCTGGAACGACTCCTGGTGGCCGACGGCACTGGGGGCAGCCACGACACCCACCGGCAACGCTCGCAACCTAGGAATCATC
Source organism: Lissotriton helveticus (assembly GCF_964261635.1). Classification (NCBI taxonomy): domain Eukaryota; kingdom Metazoa; phylum Chordata; class Amphibia; order Caudata; family Salamandridae; genus Lissotriton; species Lissotriton helveticus. The sequence goes on from NC_136070.1 coordinate 446,283,797, forward strand.
CTCGACTCAACGCTTTCAATGACTAAGCAAATCAACCCTGTCTCCTCCTCCTGCTTCAACACCCTCCGCATGCTCCGCAAGATCTACAGATGGATCCCGACAGATACAAGAAAGACAGTCACCCAGGCCCTCGTCCACAGCAGACTCGACTACGGAAACGCCCTCTACGCGGGAGCCCCGAACAAGCATATCAAACGAAACGCATCGGCACGACTGATCCTCGACGTACCACGCCACGGCCACATTACCCCCACCTGAGAAACCTGCACTGGCTCCCCGTTAACAAGAAGATACCCTGCAAGCTCCTCAACCACGCGCACAAGGCACTCCACAAGACCGGCCCAGCCTACCTCAACAGAGGGCTCTCCTTCTACATCCCCAACCGCCAGCTATGCTCCGCCGTCCTCTCACTCGCCACCATCCCGCGCATCTGAAGAACAACTGGTGGGAGATTCTTCTCCCACCTCGCCACCAAGACATGGACCATCCTCCCACTGAACCTACGACAGGCCCAAGACCTGCTGACCTTCAGGAGGATACTCAAGAACAGGCTGTTCGATCAGTAGCCCCCCCAGCACCTTGAGACCCTCGTGGGTATGTAGTGCGCTTTACAAATGATTGATTGATTAGCTCCTCCTCGCCCATCCTCGACTTACTGGTTCCTCCTTCCCATAACCTAATCCAACTAGATAGATTCGGGAAACTACGGGGAGGGGTAGCCTGCATTTATCGTAACTCAATAGCAGTCAAGCAAGCGGACTCCATCGGGCTATCCTATGATTATCTATGCATTAATATCTCTGTTGCTAAGTGCATTGCCTGCAAGCTACACATATTCTACCACCAGCCTGGTGAGAACTTGACTTGTATCGACGAGATAATGGAGATCATGGCATCCAATGCCAACTCACAAGTTTCTCAGATTTTCTTTGGTGACTTTAACCTCCATTGTAAAAACGCAAACGTTTCTGTCAGAACTGGAGCTTTCTCAATTCTGTGACAGCCCAACTCATCACAAGGGAGTCATTGGACCTCATCATTGCAAAATCAAACATCGTCCTACTAGAATCCATCACTCCATGTGATTGGTCTGATCACTATTGCATCCTCTTCTCTATCAATATCGAAGCTACTCAAAAAAGGGGCCAACCCTCAAAAACAAGGCAATGGAAAAGGAACTTACAAAATATCAACCCCATCACCTGATGTACATGACCTCACAACCTTCTACAATGCCACATTACTCGAAATTCTGGACTCTACAGCACCCCTCCAGGAAAAAAACACATCTCCTCTAAGATTTACAAACCTTGGTTCAATGAGTGCCCGAACTCAGAGCGTAGACATCTAAGAGTTGCAGAGCCTCTATGGAAATCGGCTCCTACCACTGATAACCTTGAATGCCTTAGAAGGTTAAGGAACTCTTACAATAGGAAGATTCATAAGGCAAAGGCAGAGTTTTTCAGAACTCAGCTGAACCAATCTATCAACCGGCCCAAAAAACTCTTTGAAATCGTCAAGCATCAATTATGCAATACAACTAACTCTAGGGAATTAAATGACCCGGCCACACCTACCTGTGATGCGCTTGCCAATTTCTTCCATGAAAAGACTAAGACCATCGAGCTAGACATACATTCCAAGTTGGCGCTCCCGCAAACTATGGTCCAAGACTCTAAATGTAGCGCTCTATTCAAAGTACATTTTAATAATCCAGGGGAAGTCACTAAAAACAATGCCTCATGGCACACCTTCTCGTTAATCTCTCAACAAATTATCGACATAACTCTTCAAGCAATTAACCAATTATTTCTCTGACCCCTCCCTCCTGCTCTGTTCAAAATTTTAAAAACATCTATCCTACCATTATGGGCAACAATTGTAAACGCCTCTCTGAGTCAAGGAGACATTCCGGACTGCCTTAAAATGGGGCAGGTCACACCTATACTAAAAAAAGCTGACGCACTCCATGTGATCTAAACAACTACCGTTCTATAACCAACATCCCCACTTTGGCGAAATTATTGGAGAAATGTGTACAAGTTCAATTATGCAACCACATTGAGAAATACATCCTCTTAGACAGTCACCAATCGGGCTTCCGCCAAGGACACAGCACACAATCTACACTTACACACATTATGGATGACATACTAAAATGCTTGACAGCAATGAATCATGCCTATTGATACTTCTTGATCTGTCCTCCGCCTTTGATACGGTCATGCATGACAACCTTCTGTTCCTATTGGAACGAAGGATGGGCCTCTCGGGCACAGTGTTGCAATGGTTCTCCTCCTTCCTGAATAACAGAACTCAAAGAATCAAGATGAAGAATTCACTCTTGCAACCCTCTGTGGTCACCCTTGGTGTTCCTCCGGGTTCTACCCTATCACCAATTCTTTTCAACCTCCTAATGGAGCCTTTGGCGAACGCACTGAAATCAGCGAACATTCTATATCACCTGTACGCGAATGACACCCAGCTGTATCTGAAAATCACCTCGCCAGAAGACTTCATTGCCCTCAACACTATCTTGCTGAACACGCAAAGCTGTCTCACTAACAACCACCTCATGCTGAATACCAAAAAAACGAAATTCATTCTCGTCACCGAGCCACACACCAAAGCTAGACCTATGGTTAAAACACCTAACCTCCTTTGTCTGTGTCCCCCTCATCATAGACTCCGTAAAATCCCTAGGAATCACGATAGACGAACATCTGAATATGCAGTCGCACATCTCTGTTGCCACCAAGGGACCTAATCACAAGTTGAGTATATTAAAGAAGCTAAACCCTTCCTCCCTCAGGCTAATCTAAAAATGTCAGTACAAGCTCTAGTGCTACCAAGATTAGACTACAGAAGCACCACCCTCTGTAGTCTACTTAAATATAAGCTGGCTCCGCTGAGAGCAGCATTGAATGCTGCGGCTAGGCTGGTATCAGGAACCAAAAGAAATAGTCACATCTCTCCAACCCTGAAAGCCTTGAACTGGTTGCCTTAAGAGGCAAGAATACCCCTTAAAGTGGCCTGCATGACACACAAAGCAATTCATAACAATACACCCAGTTACTTAGCTCTAAAGCTGGAAAGGTCTGGAGGCTGCAGACAACTACGAAGTGCGAGCACTTTCCTTCTAAAACCTCAATCCTTCCATAAGAAGAGAAATGGTTGTAGAGCTTTCTCAGGGATTGCATCAAAGATTTGGAACTCCTTACCTTTGTTCGCCATAGGTTGGCAGGGTATGCTCCGACGTGAGTCCCTTGCTCACTTTGCCACTGGCTTCAAGCAAGCCGGGCTGAAGACGGCTGAAATGCAAGAAACCGGTCCTCGGAAGCTTGTTTCCGGTCCAGGGAAGGCATGGCTTGGCAGTTCGGCTGGGCTGTTCCCATGAGGCACAGGGTCAGACTGATTTGCATATGGCCATGTCTGAACTGGGGTGGCAGAGTGGGCTAAAGAACGGTGATGGAGTAAACCCAGTTCTGTTGACTGGGTGTGAGTGTTTGATTGGTTCAGATGCTCTGTCCATCACCACCCCTTTTTGTACCACTTTCTAACAAAGACAGCACGCAATTGGGCAAATGCGGGCGCATGTCCCGCATTTGCCCGCCCACGGCCTATTGGTGTCTGTTACCCGCATGGCCGAACATCTGTTATGCATTATCGTGCCCAGACTCGTGTGCCATAATGCAAAACAGATGGCCTGCTCCCTCACACAAGCTTGCACAAGCACTCTCGCGCACCACTCGCGGCTTGTTTCCTATAGGTGTTGGATGCCGATGCTTTCAAACATGGGGTCCCTGTATTTTCCCCTGGGATGCGTTATGGTTTGGGGTGGAGCTTGCTTCTTGGATGCATATTGTTTCTGGGGGGCATGTTCAGTCTGGGGTGCCTGGCAGTCAGGGCGCTTTGAGATCGAGGCGCACATCTACTGCTGTTTTTCCACAACCCGGTGTCAAACTGCAGTGAGCTGAGAGAGCGAAGGGACAGTTCCCTTCTCAGGGCTCGCATATTTCAACAGCCAGCCTAGCAACCACTGCACACAAGACAAAAACATACATTCAGCAATTCAGTTGTTCCGCCATTTAAATAACTTCGCTCTCTACTCTGACAGAAAAGATATTATCTCCATTCGGGTTCCCACTCCCAGCGAAACAGTATCAGGTTAAACAGCGAGCCCCAGCTCTGCGAATGTAGAATAAGGGATTCCTGAGTGTCGCTCGCACCTGTCCCACCCTGTACACTCAATTGCTGCTTACGTTGGAACACTTCAGAGCATGAGTATTTCGAGGTATCCATCACAGCTTTCAAAACGTGACAAAAAACCTGCCCGGCTTCGAGTGTTGCACAGTTCCTGGAAACCATATTTTCATCATCATCATCAAAAAACTTTATTCGGCTATTGCAGCCATAAAAGCACATTTAAATTTACAACTTATTAAAATCCGTGTCAAAGGGAGAAGGTACAAGATCATAGAGAACACTGGAATATAAACATGTGAAAAATGGAAAGTACAAAATCGTCATTTATGGGAAATTCATGGTATTAAGACATACATTAAGAATATATTTTAAGCTAAAAATATATAAAAAAAAGTAATAAACACATCCAATATTTTTTAAAAAGCCCAGGATCTATGTACCAGAATTCTATCTCTCACATAGATTTAGCTACCAGTACCTGCCTACAGGCTTAATTATTACAAAATGAGTGATCAGAGTGGGTAAAAAAGAAGGAGCTAGGTGTTCCTTATAATCAGATCAGATTTTAGTAAATTCCTTCGTTTAGACCACATAGCAAAGAGAAATTTCGAGATTACAACAAAATAAACCGGGTCAGTATCAGATTTTAGGATCCTAAAGAATTCAGGATAGTTCCTAATGTCCAAGTTTCTACATAGTTGTATAACCCATTTAGACCTTGCCTGTTTACATGCCGAGCAGAAGAACATTACATGGATTACTGTTTCTTCCTCCACTAGGCATCCAGGGCATAGGCGTTGGGTTACGCCTACCCACTTATTAGTTATAGCGTGAAGCGAGAGCGTCCCATATTTAAATTGCAAAAACAACTTCTTAGCTAATTGAGGTTGTATTGAATCTAACACCTGCTCAAATTTATATTGTGACTTAAAATCCAAAAACCCGTATGTTAAGCTCGAGGGTTTAACTACCTGTAGAATACTAGTCAATTTGCACTTTTTCACTGCATTTGCCAAGGTTTTTTTTTTAGAAATAGCTAAACAGGATTCTTCAGGAGTGGTCCATAGATCCTCCCTTCCCATTGCGCGAAAAGAATCCCTAACAAAGGACAGCCAAGGTATGCTACCCCCAGCCATTCAATTCAAAAGAACCCTGTCCCTGGACGATAAAAAAATATATGTGTCCGTTTTCAACATTAGAGAGGCTATATATCAGTTTCTGCTATTGTGCCACCAGGCTTTGCCAGTTTAAACTTCAGGTGTAATACCATATCTCGTCCTATTCTAAAAACTGGAGAGTTCCCTTGTAAACTTTCAAAGAGACAGTCAACACGAACACAAAATGATGTCTGGATTCACAATTTTCACAGTACATCAACAGTCAAACGTGGAAAAAGGTGTAAAGAGCAAAATGACCCCTCACGGGCGCACCACCCTCGGGGTCACTGGGAGGTACTCATCAGATTACACCCCTTTTCTCATCATAGGTAGTCATTTTGTTAAAAAAATAAATGAAAGTGTCCAAAAACAAACCAAATATGTGAGGTGCACAAGGGTAATTGATATTTACTCCTTTTGTGACAAACAGTGCTTAAAATCAACAGGCACACCTCGCACGCAACTTTTATTCTTTATTCTCAGGCGTGATCTGTTGAACTAAAAAGGCTGGTAGCTAACTCTGCATACCATTACCTATTGCCAACATGTTTCTCAGCACATCAGCGCGGACCGTGTTCCTCGCACGCACAACAGTTCACTAGTTCCTGCACCAATCCTACACACACACACACACACACTCTCCCTCTCTCCCTCGGAGCAAGGCTACATCAGTAGACTCTACGCACACACCCTCCATCCAACACATTGCCCTCCGTCACAAGACTCTTGCCACTAGTGCAGGCCTGTCCCTCACTTAGTGACACCCAACATTCACTCACCTCACAGGGAGTGTCCGGAATGGGGAGACTGAGACGACAATAATTTGGAAGAGCACATCCCGCTTATTGCACACTGTTTCCATGGCGACACAGAGCATCTGTAACCCCAGGAATAGTGATGTGTGTTTGAAGCCATCACTGCATCCGGGCTGAGGTCCAGGTCAGTTGTTTTACCCCACTGGGAGGAGGTCTGAATTGTGTCATCTATTCGGTATATCTGCTGTTAAATTGGGATCCATTCTTGTTGTGGGGGGCAGTGAACACCTTTACCTTTACCCTTTATACATTCTAAGTGTTTCGGTGTACAGCTGTACATAAGTACTCTTGTGTGACATATAGTTTTATCTAAAGAGTTCGGAGGAGCATTGAAAATGCAATAGTTCTTGCCTTTAACTAAGTTAAAGCCATTTGCTTTGCTGATGGTATTGTAAAGCAAAGCAAATGGCTTTAACTTAATGAAAGGCAAGACCTATTCCATTTTTTATGCTTGTTATCCTGGCCCTTCCTTCACCAGAGTCGCGGCTTCACACCTGACTCCTCCTTTTCACCTCAGCCTGTCATATCTCCTAATGGTACCCCACCCCCCCTTGTCCTCCTGCCCCTACGCTCTCCTTGTTACCCTGTACCTCCCTTCATCAGAGGCTGGCTCTTTTTTTTATTTCCCATTAGCTCGTTCTCCAGTGCCACAGGGTCATAACAAAAGCAATAGCACTATGCAAATCATATTAATGTACTGCAAATAAAGTAAAAAAACATCATTTTCAATGCCAATAGCTCCAACTTAAACAAATGCGAGACCTATTGCATTTTAAATGCTCGTCATTCTTATACTGTAAAGCGCTTTTTTTATTCTTATACTGTAAAGTTCTCTGATACCCTCGTGGGTCACGTTCGCGCTATATAAAACTTTATATATAAATAAATAAATAGGTTTGAGTTTCTGGCACTCAGGATCCCCAAAGAAGAAAGCAATTCTACATACTAAAAGCTACCTAAGGGGTGTGGGTCCCATGCATGGATATAGACACAACTTTTTTGTTGAATTAAAGATTTCCTTTGTTCAAGAGGTTGAAGTCCCGTCCTCTGCACCGGAAAAGTTAAGGAAGGTCTATAGTTAAGTTTTTATCAATTATATCCTTTCAGTCGTTATTTGTTCACTATTTTATTATAACAATTTTTAGAATTTTTTATTTAGGTCTTAAATTGTTTTTGTTTGAAATGTTTGGGCTTCTTTGTAAGAAGAATAGTTTTGCTTTCTTTTCTAGTCTTTTGTGGAAAAATGTATTTTCTTTAGCAGTCTGCAAGTTTTAGATGTGAGATCTGTCTCTTTTAGGAAGCAACAGAAAAAGCAGTTTGTTTTTTGTTGATATGGTGACATAGGAGCAGTAAAAAACTGCTTTGAAAACTGCCTTTAAATGTATAGAACATATGCTTTTAGTCCTTGTTTAGGGGACCTTGGGGTTAGACAGGGGGCTGTTGTCCCTCAATCATGGTGGTTGAGTTAATTTGCCTCTAATGTCCTGGGGCACTTTCTTCTGTCGGTGTGCAGCACTTTCCTCATTTGACTGAGTAGTGAGGAGCCACAGGTTTCTGGAGGAGGTACTGTGGGGGTGAAATTGAATGTCCAGCCATTGCTTATCGTTTAAAGAAAGTACTTTAATCACATAGTTGCACATAGTACTATACGCCACAATAGTCCTTAACAATTAATTATTTCTGGGCGCCATCTTTGGCAGGAGATCCACCCGCCCATCCCCTCTCAGTCCCCCTCCAACACCACTCCTGCCCTTCCCCCCCCTTGCTCCCCTTCTCCAGTCCTGCGTTCTATTTATTTCTCTAGGATAGCATTTCCCAAACTGTGGGCCAGGACCCACTGATATGGTGTTAACTGATGTTTGGTGTGTTGTGAAAGTCTTGGTCTATGTAAGAAAGATTTAAAATGATTAGGTCTAGCCAAAGACGACCTTAAGCGCTGGCAAACCCTACTACTTAACCCCCTCGGGAGAGGAGCACTGTTCAAAATGATGGTCCTCCTGCGCTTTTTATACATTATTCAGAACACCACCTTTCACTTCCCGAGCAGCTGGTTCAGGGAATTGGACAGTGTGGTCGCAAGGTTTCTGTGGGGGGGGGGGAAGGCCGCATATCTCCCTGAGCCGCTGCAGGATCCCACCTTTTGACGGAGGCATGGGTATGACCAATCTCCACCTATACTATTTAGCCACCAGGCTCCTCGTCATCCACGACTGGTTCACTGGTGGGTGGCCTCACACGGCCTACACAACTGAACTCGGGGACCTGGACTTCCCCCAAATCCAAGCATACTTATACGGGAACCCTATACCCCAGGCGCACGGCCCTACGGCACACACGCTGGGACAAGCGACTTAGTAAACACACACCTCTCTGGCAAGGCTTATGGCTGCAGGAAGTGGTGATCCTCAAGCGTTTCCAGAAGTGGGACCATATAGGGATATCCCTCCTTGGGGATGTGTGGGCGGGAATCATATTAGGGCCTTCCCAGACTTAGAACAGCGTTACACCCTCCATACTTCTCAATGCCATTCCCCGAATTTAGCCCATTGGAGGTTCAAGTCATGATGGATAACCTGGGCTGGGGAGGGGTATCCCGGATCTACCACTCCTTGGTCAACAACGGACCGACAACTCTGGCCTCGCTCCTGGCCTGCTGGGAGGGATGGCTGGGCCCTCTGGAGGAGGAGGACTGGCGTGGAGGAGAACTGGCGTGACACCATTATGGCTCCCAAAACCCGCCCGACCTCATCCAAACTATGCCTCATTCATCTCTATTAATTACACACGGCATATCTCACACCAGTGTGTCTACATAAAGCAGGACTGCGCCCCTCCCTGGACTGTACACATTGTGGCCATGTTCCGGCGGATATCTACCAAATGGTCTGGTCGTGCCCCCGTCTTGCGCCTTTCTGGTCAGGGGTAGTCTGAACTCATGCAGACCCTGGGTTGGCAGGTCACCCATGATCCCCTCCGCCTCGTCCTGCGAGAGTTTGATGGCCAGGATGGCTTTAGAGCAGATAACACAGTTTCTGGGGTCGGCAATCGCCATGGCCAAACGAGATATTGCGGCAGCCTGGGATGAGGTCAACCCCCCCCTAGCATAAGAAAATGGCGCCGTGGGGTAGACTGGTGCGCTGCCCAGGAGGACCCCCTATATGAGGCACGCGGATGGATGCCCAGCGAAATTCAACAGGGTCTGGGGCAAATGGCTAAATCTATCACACTAAAACCACCCCACCTGTACTCTCATGTATCTATGCGTTGCTTTTCAGTCTTGGTGGTCTGCCTGACTATTATTACTGTGGCTGTGATTTATACTATCCTTTGTGGGCAGGGTATGCACCAATTTGTAATGTACGTGCTGTCACTTTGTTTGCTTTTCAAAATAATAAAATTGATTGTCTAAAAAAAAATATTAAGTCTGTTTGTTCACCAGTACAAAGGTGCTGAACAGAAATTGAAGACCTGGATGTTTGAAATATTATGTCAAAGCACATTTAAATGTTCACGCCATATTTTATGTGATCATGTCATTTTGCACACATTTGTTTCCCCTTTCTGAAATGGCTACTTGCCATGCAGTAAGTTCTCTCATGCACTAATGATTAATTGAAGGACATAGTAAGGACGCCATGCATTACAGGAAGAGATTCTTTTTAGTTTGAGTGGCTTATGTTGCATATGATTTGAAAGACATGTTTGAAATGCATTTCCTGTGAAATGATTTTACTGCAGAATGTTAGCAGTGGCATTAGAATGTAAATGGTAAATGTAAATGTAAATGTTGTAAATGTTTTTGTACTTGTATAGCGCACAGCTACCCGCAGTGGGTTTCCCGGCGCTTGTACGAATACCGCAAGGGAACCCTTCCTGGCTTTCCCTGTGAAGTTTCCACTCCTGGGCACCCCCATGGTGCAGACCAGGCATCCCTTGCGTTGTGGGGGCCGTTGTGGAGACTAAGCAGGCTATTGCCCAGAGTTGCAGCGTGGGACCCATGATCAGAACAGGTACTGAGGTGAGAATATCCGGTCAGGGGAATTAATGAGCCCGAGACCCGCCGAGGCGGGAATTGAACCCTGGTCCCTGGCCAGAGCTCTGCATCGAGGTCTGCCTGCTCTAACCATTGAGCCACACTTCTCCACCAAATGGTATATGCTTTTACATTGTAACAGCCTTGTTTTTATATTCCAGGAATTGGAAGCCGTTCGGGATGCATTGACACCGTCTTTGGCTTGTGCTGCTGCGAAAACTGGTGACATCAATGCATTGGAAACAATCCGTGAAATGGTATGTCGTACACACATTTCTACTGATGTCATACTGTGTTAATTCAATTTGTGTATATGCCAAAGTGGAGGTATACTTTCTCATTGTACTGCTGTCAGATGCATTTTGATGGCTTAATTTTGTTTTCTTCAAATGGGCAAATTCAATTGAGTCTAACTATGCTGTTACTCAGTTTATTGTATGGCAGATTCAAAACGTTGTCGTCTGCAATTAAAGTGCAGCTAATTGTGAACAACCACGGGTCATGTCTGCATCAAACTTGTTGCAAAGCTCGATGAGACTTGTTACCTGAACCTTATTGGCAGAAAATTGACTTGCATTTTGTGACAGTATATGAATATCGTCTGCGTAAATTTAATTCCTAGTTTGCAAACTTAATATTTGACAGTAGGTATTTATGCTGCGAGACAACTGATTTATCAAAGGCAGTGGGAAGAGCATTTCTGTTTACTAAAATGCAAATTGTGACTTTCTTGTTGAGAAGGCGGCGGGGTATGCTCTAACGTAGGTACTCCGGAAAGAGGCTTTAGGGGCAGGCTTACCTTCAATGAGATAAAGCCTGATAGGGAAAATGGTCATTTGAAGGCCATGCTTCTCAATACACGATCCCTAAGCAAACATGCCCTTCAAATCTATGATTTACTCGTGGATAAGAGCCCTGACCTTCTTTTTTTTTTTTTTTTAAACCGAGACATGGCTTAGAGAAACATCAAATCCCACCATCGCCATGGCCATTCCCCCTGGTTATCTGATGCTCAGGAGGGATCGGTCGACGGGTACTGGGGGCGGCATTGTTATAATCTTTAAACACTATTTTTCCTACACCATGGTCCCTATAGCTGACATAGCTGGTGCCGAAAGCTTGGGATTCCTCGTAAGGGTGTCAGCGCAACAATCTGTGGCAGGCATTTTGATTTATAGACCCCCCCGGTCCTGCAGGCCAGTTTCCCGACTCTATCAGCAATGCTGTTTCTCCTCTGGCCATTAATTTTAAACACTGTTTAGTTTTAGGTGATTTTAACATCCATATTTATAATTCCACCAAACAGGAGCATATTTTTTATTTTTTTAGTTTTTTTTTAATGTCATCTTATGTCCTCCATGCGACTCATGAGAAAGGACATATTTTGGACCAGATTTTCTCATTCAATAGTGACCTCTGTCCCGAAAGTAGGGCCCGATCACTCGATGATTGATTTTACAATTGAGAAGGTCCTTAACACCTGCAATCCCAGGGAAGGCCACCCTCTCGAAGCTTCAGACCTTTTAGCCAAATTACAGCTGAGGCTATCACTACTGCCCTCAGCAATCATCTGATCCCCTTCCACAGGAATGTGGAGGAGGATGCAGAAGGTCAGGACAACTGGCTTCAGTCACAGGCTGATGAGCTCGCCCCCTCCTCCGTGCGACCTGTCAAGGCCTCACGCACCTCAGCACCATGGTTTACGGTGTCCCTCAGAAAAAGTAAGTGATTGCAAACGCCTTGAAAGGGTATGGCAAAAAAACTTTGACCCTACTGAAAAAATAATCTATAAACAGGCACTAAAGGTACATTATAAAAAAGTTTTAGAAGAGAAAAAACTTTTCTTCTCCTCTAAAACAGCACAGTCTGCTAACCATAATAAAGAAGTGTTTAAAACAGTCAAGGAGTTTCTATCCCCAAGCGCGGTCGCAAGGCCATTTACTGAAGCATGGATGAGCCACCTAGCCTCCTACTTCCATGAGAAAATTAAATCCATCCAAGATACCTTTTCTTTGCTGCCTAGGACTGAGGGTGAAAATCGAGCGTTTTTCACCCCGCCTACACAGCCAAGGGACCCGCTACTCATGCAGTTCCCACCAATATCCTTGGACAACTCTGCAAATTATGAAGGCCCTTAAATCGGGCTCTCCGTCTGATCCCTGCCCAGCCAAGATGCTGGCGTCACTAGCAGAGGTAATTAACCTTGCGTTAATTCTGATTCTTAATACCTCTTTGGAGTAGGGGCTTTTTCCGGACAGGTGGAAGAATGCCAAAATACTCTGAAAAAAACAAGGGCAGATCCGGAGTTAGCCGCTAATTATAGGCCAATAGCCCTGCTCCCTTTTTTCCTCTAAGGTTTTGGAAAAATGTTAATGGTGTTATCACCACATATGCTGAAACCAATCAGGTATTACACCAGAGTCAGTCCTGTTTCAGGTCAAATTTTAGTACGGAAACCGTGTTTCTAGAAGGATCGGAGGCCATTAAGACTAAGACCAAGGTGGGAAGGCCGTGCTGATACTTTTGGATTTTTCCGCAGCCTTCGATACCGTGCCCCATGATCAGCTCCTTCTGAGACTTCAAGAATGTGGCTGTGGGGGCACAGTACTCCGATGGTTCGCCTCGTTTCTGGAAAACCTCCAACAAACGGTCTGGTCTCCCACTTTCGCAGTGGCCATCCCTTCCTTAAAGGTGGGGGTTCAGCAAGGCTCAATCCTTTGCCCCACACTTTTTAACCTTTATATGACCCCCTTGGCACATCTGGCCGAAGCCCATGGAGCCAAAATTGTATTGTATGCGGACGATACACAACTGCTTTTCACTTGTGATAAGAAGGCAGACTTCAGAGGAGAAGCGATAAACGCCTGCCTCTCTGAGGTGTTCTCATGGTTCCAACTACACCAATTTAAGTGTAATCCCCATAAATCTGAGATTATCCTTTTTGGTCGTCCTGCAGACAATGTATGGCGAAATTGGTGGCCACACGACATGTCTGCCCCATCACGTCAGTCAAGACTGTTAAAAATTTGGGAGTCAGGATGAAGGTTAATTTATCCATGAACTCTCAAGTACAAACTGTTATGGGGTCTTGTTTTGGAGTGCTTAAGCAATTCTTGCCCCTTCTGTCGGTAGCACACAGAAAAACTGTGATCCAGGCCCTAGTTTTATCCAGGCTGTACTACGCCAATAGCCTTTACTTAGGAATCCCTCAATACATGACACCCCTACAGGTAGTCCAGAATGCTGTGGCTGGGGCAATACTTATGCTCGGGCCCAGATCACAGATGCCTACCCATTTGAAAGCCATGCACTGGCTGCCGATCCGCAAGAGGGTAATATTTAAAGCTTTGGTCCTGACCTTTAAATCTCTCCATGGGATGGGGGCCCCGTATCTTAGGAAGAGAGTCCAATTCTATTACCCGCGCTGTGCTTTGAGGTCTGCTGCACTTCAGTTAGCTTGCATCCCCAAATTTTCCCATGCCCGAATTGGTGGTCGCTCCTTCCAGGTACAAGCAGTGCTACTTTGGAATAAGCTTCCTCTGGCACTCAGACAGATGCAGGATCTTCTTCCTTTTAGGAAGTTATTGAAAACCTGGCTATTCCAGCTATAGTGTAAATCAGCTAGTCTAGAGCTCACTGTTAGCCCCACCCAGTATGTTTAGCGCCGGGACACTTTATCGAGTAGCCTTGCGCTTTATAAGTCACTAATAACAGAACTGTCAGTCCCTGAGGCTGTACTGAAATAACCTGTCTGAGGCACTAACGTCAATATTAGAATTTACCTTTCAAATGACACACAGATAGCTCGCTTTAATAACTTAGATGAGATAGATACCCTAAAGCTGTTTGTGAGGTTTGTTTCCCGAGGGGCAAGCGGACATCGACCAAACATGGAGGGCAGCAGAAGCTACCCCTACTATGTAAGTGGAGGCACTGGGTGAATTGCTTTTGGATATTAGAAAAGCAAGTCTTTGATCTGCCTGGCTGTCCACAAACCTGAATGTTTCTGGGGAAGACAGGTAGACTTATTTGAATCTGTCAAAGATCAATAATGAGTGTGGAGGAAGAAGAAATGTGTATTACGATCTTATCAAAGAGAAATGTTGATATGAGGCTGCAAAATATTGTTTGCTTAGATATAGAAGAAGCTATTGTTGAGGTCCATGACGAAGTCCCCCTACATAAGGCATAACTTTTTTGTGCCGGGCTGGTGTATTTGTGGTCAATTTTTCTTGGTTTGTGTTTCAGGGTGGAAATTTGAGCAGTGAAGATTATGATGGTCGAACCCCTCTCCATGTGGCATGTTCTGAAGGACTCCTGCCTACAGTGGAGTACTTATTAAACAATGGTGCAACTGTTCATGCTAAGGACCGGTTTGGGAACACGCCACTGAGGAACGCAGTCAAGTTCAGGTGTGGAGAACAAACTACTAAAATGCTTTCTTTAAAACCTGTTCTTGTCTGTAAAGTAGCCGTTTGTTAGAATGTTATCTACAGTTTGATAGCACAGAGTGCCACCTCTTAGAGTATTCTTGGGCTTCTTGCAAAGTTAAAAACTCATGTTCATCTTGCCTGAGAGTACAATACTTGGAATTCATCTCCTTCCACTTCCATAGAATTTCCATCGACTTATTATTCTGTTCGACCCCATCTTTTCTTCCACTTCCAGAGAACCTCTACTAAGATGCGAATGCATTTATCTAAATTCATTATGACACCACATGTGTGGTTCTGAATTTTCTTCTAGTTTTTGTTTCAAAAGTTATTGTGGTATGGGCCACTCCATACTTCACGTCATAAAAGACAGTGTTCAACCCTGGGCTTTCAAATGACAAGCTCATGCAAACTGTATGTTTTATTTATGGTTTAGTTTTATTGAACTATAAACAAATGTACCTGAATCTGTGATTCATATGTGAACCGGCTGGCACTGGAAACGGAACTAGTGAGAAAGTGGCACACCATACACAGGGCAGTATGCTTGTTGTGACTGCTTTGTATATTTTATTGAATTTGTACTGCACTCTATTTTAACATCTTTTATGTGTTTCCTACAGTCTAGTTTAAAACCAGAGACCATTAGGTTAAACTTGTAGTAAAAGGTTGGCTAAAGTATGTCATACCCTTGGAAGGTATGACACATGGGGAGAGGAGTTGGCCTAATGGCTAGGGCAGTCGACCTCAAATCTGGGGAACCGGGTTTGAGTCTCAGTAATGACGCTCAACATCCTGTGATTCTGGGCAAATCACGTAATCTCCCTGTGCCTAACAAAAATGAATGTGTCCTCGTGTAACACAACTGATGCTATGTAAAGTGCTCTGATACCCGATACCGGGTCAACTTTGCGCTATATAAAACTCCGTTAAAAAAAAAAAGGTGCATCCGACCCCATTTGAATCTTTTGCCTAATAATGCTGTTGAATCATCCATATATGCCAGCATGGACACATTTAAAATCATATGTGAATTACACTCATTTTTTTGAAAAATGTGAATGAATTTTTTTTTTCAAGAAGTCCCAATGACACAATCGGATAATGGACACAGCACCATGAGGAATAAGTCAAAATTCAACCCCCCTGATATCCACCATCCCTCCAGAGGTATTCACCTTTGAAAAAGCGGTTATAAAAGAAGTGGAGAACCTGGACACTAGGAACGATGGATTCCACAACCTCATTACAATTGTGAAAAGAGCTTTGGATTCCATCAACAGCAGGACCAACCTGGTTATTAAACCGGAGGACAAAGGTGGGGCCATTGAGATCCAGGACCAGAAAAACTACAGGAAAGCGTGTCTAACACTACTCTCCAACACAAGACATTATTTACCACTTCAAGCAGACCCAACTAAAAGACTACAAAACAAGATAAAAAATGTGACGAAGGAGGCCCAACAAAATGGCTGGATCAATAGAAAAGAACGTGAGTTTTTACTCACCCAAGAACCTAGAACTCCACAGTTATATACACTGCTGAAAATCCACAAGGGAAGAACACCACCACCATGCAGACCCATTGTGTGTGGGATTGGCTCACTCCTTGAACGACTATCACAATATAAGGATTGGTTCCTTCGCCGTTTGGTCACTAAAATAAGATCATACATCAAAGACACCAAGCATCTCCTGAACCTTCGAAACAAGATGGTATACAACCCCCCTACTGAAACCTTAATATGCTTAGATGTAGAAGTTCTCTACACCAGCATTCCACAAGAAGAAAGCCTACGTGTTCTCTCTGGACTCCTGGAGAACGAAGAGTGACCCTGGCAAACCCCAGTCTAATGAATTGACATTAGCACATATCGCCTCCAGTTCGAAGGCCAACTATATTTACAACATGGGACCTCTATCGGCAGCATGTTTGCCCCGAGCATAGCATGTCTATATATGAGTTGGTCTGAAGAGGGAAATATCTGGAACAACAACCCATACCACAAGGAAATCTGCATGTGGTGCAGATATATAGATGACATCCTAATAATATGGCACGGCACAGATGACCCCATAGAAAACTTCAAGAAATGGCTGGACCAACTCAATCCATACCTCAGCTTCACCATGACTATTGACAAAGAGAAAGTTTCCTTCCTAGACGTGAACATCCTGGCAAAAAATGGAAGACTAGTAAGCACCATATATACAAAACCAACCGACCGCAACAGGTTACTGCACTTCAACAGTGCTCATCCCTGGGCTCAGAGAAAATCTCCTGATAGGCCAGTTCCTCCTCATCAGAAGAAACTGCTCTGACCTACAAGTTTTCAAAGACGAATCAGAAAAGCTTGCAAAAAAATTCAAGGAGAAAGAATACCCGGCAAGGATTATCAAACCGGTGCAGAAAAGAGCTCGGAATAAACCACAGGCAGCCATACTGGATACTAATGTGAGGTATGAAAGTTATGGAATCAACCCGTGTCATGGGGCTTTACCCCTGAGGCTCATGCACGATCTGTGCACTTACAAAACAGTCAAAAAATATTGATTTGGGACTCCCTACCCTTTGGCAACAAAAACATCATACTAACTGTAACAGTAATAACATAATATACATGACTACCTGCCCATGTAATCTTCGGTATATTGGGATGACCACAAGGAAAGTTAAAATTAGAATCAATAAACACAGGAGCACCATACGATGCAGAAACATCTCCACAAACCTGACATCACATTTCTTGGAAAAAAGTCACTCCAATACGGATTTGAACTGGACAGTAATAGAGAAAATGGACACCGTTAGGGCTCTAACAAACACGTTACTGACCAAAGCACAGCTCTGTGTGTACAAGTTAGAAACATAAAAATCAGGATTGAACGATGACATACCATTGGGGCAATTATTGTATTAATCGCACAGAAGTGCCAAAAACGTTAGTGGGACGTATTGTAGGTAAAATAATCAAAGAAAAGCATATATCTTAGGACCTGCACGAACAATCATTTGAAGATACAACTCTGGCTACTAAGCTACGACCTACAACTGACTATAGCCTATTTTCCTTCGATGACCCCACCTTAATATCAAAAGACTGGTGTTGACCTGTATAAATATTTGCATACCAATTGGATAATGCGGTCCCATCTGATTCACATTACATTTTTATTAGGAGTACTACTACCCCTTGCCAATCATACATCTATACCAACCTCATTACAGCTAGCAGATCGCCATGTGGTGATCTCACCTTCGAGCGAGATACACACTGATATAACTTAAAAACGAACTGAACTTCTTTCCTATCTCAATGTCTCTAACACGAGGGCTCAGACCCTCTGTGATGCATTTAAACAGGCGCTCTTTGCCGCCAAAAGCCGGGAGAGGTGGAGAGAAACTTGTGTACTAGCCGGGGCAGGATCCTTGAAGGAGTGAGGGGCTCCACCATACACACGAAAATCGGTAATAAGTTTCACATACTTTTTGAAAGTGGGATGACCAACCTTTAAAAATTGCTGCTCCGTCTTTGTTTCTCCTGTATGGCACCTACAGGGTGAGACTGCAGGGCACCACGCTTCCGCTGCTGAGATACACGATACCTAACAATTATGGGTGAGTATTTCTAGGCGCGAAAATTGCTTGAATTGTCCATTTCTGGTCCTATACATATCACTCAGAGAACGAATGTTGAATAAACTTGATGGGTACTGTCGTGTCCCACGACCCAGGAACTCACACAGGACACGATGTTGATCAGCAGGTATTCTTTTATTTCCATCTCCACAGCATGCATGGATCATGACTTCTTGCCTCGAGGTCCAACAGCAGGATGTCCCTCCTCTCCCCACCCCTTGACGGGCTGTGGTGTCTGGTGTCCCCTTTCTCCTTATTCCAGTCAATTTCTTCTTTAATTAGCTCTTTTTGTTATTTTTCCGACTTCGCCTGACCTCAAAATGGCCGCCGCGCTGTTCTCCGCTCCTATTGGTTCATTTTGCCTGACCTCAAAATGGCTGCCGAGATTCTCGCAAGACATCTTGTTCAATCCGGGCGCTGCCTGACTTAAAAATGTCCGCCCGCTTTTCCTGCCCTGTGATTGGTTCTTGCGCCTGATCCTGAAATGGCCGCCGAGACTCTCGCCAGAGCTCGCGCCAGTTTCTTTCAATTTCTTTTCACTTCCCGCTCATTGCACGGCGCTTACCGGAGCTCGCAGTCTTCTTTTTTCTGTGATCGGGGTGGGCTCCCGCGTTGTTGCTCTTCGTCTGGGGCACTTTTTGTTTGTTCTTTCCTGCACAATGCGATCCAGGGTGGGCTCCTGGTATAAATCGCGATGATCTTCCGATGGGCACAGCGTCCAGTTCGTCGAACTTTCGTCACCAGTTGTCGTGTCCCATGACCCAGGAACTCACACAGGACACGATGTTGATCAGCAGCTATTCTTTTATTTCAATCTCCACAGCATGCATGGATCATGACCTCTTGGCTCGAGGTCCAACAGCAGAATGTCCCTCTCCCCACCCCTTGACCGGATGTGGTGTCCGGTGTCCCCTCGCATCTGCACTGTCCCAGGGTCCTAGTGCCCTTGTCCTGGACACGACAGGTACTACTTGAATGGGGATTTATGAACCTCCTCGGAACAACCAAACTTGCACAAGGGAGAGAGATGTATCGAACTCTGTCAGGATGACGATTAGGTGATCCCAAAAAGAGAATACATGCGCTGTAGTATTGATGAAGGATTGAAATGCAGAAGGTGACCACGTAACAGACGTCCCGACAACTGTTACCTATGGTAACTTGCACAGAGGCACAGAACAACAGTGTGTACCAGCAGCCTCACTTACACACTATGGGCCAGATGTAGGTAAATCTATTTTACCGACTCATAAATACCGAATTTTACCGATTACCGGTAAAATAGAGGCAGGGAGATGTAGGTACATCCAGATGTTTTTTTACCGAATCGGTAAAAATCGGTATTTACCGATTCGGTAAATACCGACCGGTAATGGCCATTCATTCCTATGGGCTTTGAAGCCCATAGGAATGAATGGGCATTACCGATTCGGTATTTACCGAATCGGTAAATACCGAATGTCACAAGGGTGCAGGGGGTGTCACTTTGACACCCTCTGGCACCCCCAAAAGAGGTTCGGGTGCCATGTGGCAGGCATACCTGCCCTAAGGGCAGGTCTGCCTGTCATATGGCACAGGTGTGCATGCACACATGTGCATGCACACCGGAATCGGTATTTTACCATCAAATTGATTTGATGGTAAAATACCGATTCTGTAATGCTTGTGGGACTCAGAAGAGTCCCACCTACATATCAATTTTACCGAATCGGTAAAAAATACCGAATCAGTATTTTACAGATTCGGTAAATTTACCGATCGGTAAATTTACCGATTCTGTAAAATACAGGGCCCTACATACCATTTCTGACATACCGGTCGGTAACGGCCGAAAATACCGATTTTCGGCCGTTACCGACCGACCTACATCGGGCCCTATATGACTTGCATGCAGTGGGAGATGCATGCTGCCATTGATGCCTTTTGCCCAAACACAGTGTTGGTTGCAGTGTTTGCACAAAATAAGCATGCAAAATGTACGCACACTGTAATATGGATAACTATGTGCTCTTGTTTGAGGTGATCCTGCCCAAAAACTGCACGTGGGCAAGTACTATCACTGCCCGATTTTCACTTAGTTGGCACACTCTAGCCATGTATCAAGTTCACCAACAACCCAGGGAGAAACCACTCCGTAACCCTGATGAAAGCCCTGGACCTTTTGGGGCCTTGGAGTAGGGCTGAAACATGTTGGTTTGAAACAGGGTAATAGGACCATAATAGTCCACATCGCCCGCTATGTATTGTTTGACTTTCCCCACCTCCTCTGCTAATAAAGCGATACCTTGGAGCATATGAGGGACATTTAATCTCTAATTAAGCCTCCGGGCCACCCTTTTTAGAAGTGCTCCTTGGAATATGGTTGAGCCCACCCTGACCTCTAGGAGTTGGGGTGTACCCAATGATGAAGCATGACACTACTAGAGTGTGTGAGGGTTATATAAAAAAAAATTCCCTTCCCCACACTAGCTACGCTGATCTACTGTACCCACTTGGGGTTACCTACCCCACTATCCGCCGTCTGTCTGTTTTGGTAAGGAGCACTCTTGTGCTCTTAGGTGGGATACTTTTTTGGTTGAAACGAATCATTCATTTATCCAATACGTTTTCAAACATGAGGAATAAATGGTGTTGAAAGTTGCATTAATAGCTTTTTTAATGGTGGAGCGAGTAACATGGTGCTTTAGGAATGGAGTTTAGCTTCAGTGACGTATCGATGAAGCAGCATTTGCTCTTTTTATTGGTATTCTACGTGTAAAATGTAAGTTATCTTGATAGTAGCCTGTTTGAAAAATGGCATATCCTATCATGCACTGTCTGCGTGTATATCTGTGCACTTGACTTACTACTTGAAGAGACCTCTTTTCTCCCATGATTATCGCAATTAGGACAAGAGCTTGCAGCACCCAGGTGTTTCCAACCCAGTGTAACCTTTGATGTGGGAAGGAATAGTACAGGGTATGCAGATTGGTTGGGGAAGGCTGGTCATGGGATTAGGTGCTGTAGCTCTTACTATTTTGTTTTATTTTTGCCTATGGACCTCATAACTTTCCTGTAACCAATCCCAAGTTGCAGTATAGTCACTTGTTCAATAGCTGAGGGGCTCCTGAGGGCTCTCGAGCACAGTATTCATCTGCTACACATCCCAGCATTCATTCTGTCAGTGGGTAAGCTTAAGTTCCATTTTCTCAAAAATGCAGACTTTTTACTGGTTCAGTGCCTCTTTCTGTTTCTGTGAGCCGGGGCCTGAGGCAGCTGGTTGAGCCTTCCGAATCTGATCATTGCTGGAGATCCTTGCCTCATGCTTAACGCCTCTTCCATCTTTGTGGCCGGTTGATCTCACTTTGATTTGGCACCCCACCCTTCACTCATGTCATCTGCAACTGAGAGCTTAAACGATATAGAATGTTATGGGAGTAAAAATTCTAATGTGGGGATTCGCCCTTAAATTTATCAGTTTCACCACAAATGTGAAAGCTGTTGCCATCCTAATCTACATTTAGTCATGTCATAACTTTCCGATTAACTATGTCAAGTTTTTAAATGCTGTAGAAACTGTTTGTTTTTAGCATGTGTGGCTGATGATACAAATGTTCTGCATACTTCTGCCATCTAGTGTTTGGTTCGGAGATTGCAAGTTTTTCTTCGAAGAAGTTTTTCGCGTTTCATGTGGTCTTGGAGACTCCTCGCGTCCAGAGGAGGATTCACGAGACCTTGTGACTCAAAAGATTTATTAGAAGAAAACATCTGGCAACTTCTGTTTTTTTTTTTTTTCTTATTTATTTATACAGAAACACATGAGTCGGTTGGAACAACAACAGAAAAAAAGAGAAGACCTTTTGTCGAGCACAAACAAATTCAAATCATGTCATTTTAACACATACAATACAAGAATGATATGGAGAGAGGAAAAAAAAACAAGAAAAAGAAAAAAAAAACAGCTGTTAGGTATACATTTCGTAAGGGCAGCCACAGTTAGGACCGAGATAAATTATAGACATTACCCTCAAATCCCCCCTTACATCTCCAAATAATTTGTAACTAACCCCATATCTGTTCCCCCAATCTTCTTTCTGCGGGAGCCCTTTAAAACATACAAGCTGTGCTCCATATTATCTACCGAAAAGGACCGGGACCGCCAAGCTTCAAAGGCAGGCGGTTCCTGTTGCAGCCATGCAGATGCAATACACAGCCTATAGACTGCAGTCACTAAGAAGATTAATTTAACATGCTTCTTCAGAATGTTGGTGCTCGGTATGCCCATTTCTACACCAAATAATATCTGTGTTGCTGATAACTGTATCTGACCACCCACAACTGCCGAAATAAATTTTTCTATCTGACAACAAGGGAGCTAGTACAGTGCATGTACAGAAAATGTGGACATCATCCGCTGAGACAAGCCCACAACGAAAGCATTTCCCTATTGCATTGCCCGGCCATTTGGACACTTTGTCTGGGGTGTAATATAAATTGTAAATTGATTTAAAATGTTGCGCCGCTAACTTTGCAGACAGGAATAAGTCTTTAGCCATACCTAATGAAATTTCTATTTGAATATCCTGTCTGCCGAGTTTAGCGCCCCATTTACTATTCTGTTGCTCTATATCATCTTCTTTAGTATTTAACATATGATTATATAGAACACCAATCCTTGCCCCTTTCATAATGTCCTCAATCAGAGGATTCGGTTTAAAGTTACTTCCAGTACACATTAAATAATTTCTAATCTGTAGATATTTCACAAAATGCTGTCTAGGGAGAAGATATTGTGCTCGTAGTTGTTCAAAAGATTTAAAATAGTTAGCAATATACAGGTCACCCACCACTCTAATACCTTTCTCCCTCCAAGTGTATACTACTCTATCCCACACATCTACAGGTAAGAAGAACGACGATGACAATGGAGTGTACAACGTTATTTTCTCCAGGCCCAGTAGCCCCGTAACTATACGCCAGACCTTATATGCAGCCTCCATTGTCTTAAAGCGCGTGCATTTGTAATAGCTTTGTTCTAGATACATAAATAGGCAATTTTTTACTTTTACCCCCAGCAACATTTGATAGATCGAAGGACAATCCGCAGGCCTTGCTGGACCTTTGCCGGTTAATAAAATCCCCATACCTTGCAACATACAGGCGTAGTAGTATAATGTAAAGTCTGGTACCAACCAGCCCCCCAAGTTTCTTGGCAGAATCATAAAGCGCCTAGCCCTTTGTGCTTTACCCCCGGACCACATAAAGCGCATACATATTGTCTGCAGTTGTTCTAAACTTGTCTTGGGAACTTCTAGGGGTACACATCGAAAAAAATATAAAATTTGAGGAAGAATCAACATTTTTAATAGGTTACATCGTCCCACTAATGAGAGATATAAGCATTCTGCCTGGTCGAATTTTTTCCGTACACCAACCAGGAGTTTATCCCAATTAACTTTAACTAAAGAAGTTGTACATGCTCGTAACGTAACTCCCAAATATACCACCTCTTGGCATAGTCTTGAATCAGTATAGCCTGGTATATTTATACTGAGTAGCTGGGTTTTGGCCGAATTCAACTTGTATCCTGACGATTTACCAAATTCTACCGCCAGCTGCTCGATAGCCTGCATTGCCAGGATGGGTTTGGACGTGACCACTGCCACGTCCTCGGCATATGCCAAAACCTTAACCTGATATATATATGCACCTTTAACGGGGTTATATGCATATTAGTATCCAGCATTCTTAAAAAAGGCTATATATATATATATATATATATATATATATATATATATATATATATATATATAAAGAAAATAAGGGGGAGCAGGGGCAACCCTGCCTGGTCCCCCTACAGATTTGTACTACCGCCGATTCCAAACCCATGGTACTAATCCGGGCTACCAGATGGTGATACAGGACCTGTACTGATTTAATAAACTCTGGACCAAATCCTCGACCCTTCAAAATATCCCACAGAAAAGACCACGCAACGCGGTCAAAGGCCTTCTCAGCGTCTAATAAAATTAAACAAAAGGGTTCCCTGGTTGCCTCAGCATAGTTAAGTAAAGTTATCACTCGATTAACATGATTGGTAGTGCTGCGTTGAGGGATAAACCCATGCTGTGTTTTTGATACAAGACCCGAGATGACCGTGGAAAGTCTATTCGCTAAAATCTTCGAATATATTTTTCCATCTACATTTAGGAGCGATATAGGGCGATATGATCCCGGTAGATTCACTGGTTTGCCCTTTTTGTGAAATACCACTATACTTGCTTCTTGCCATGATTTGGGAGAAGAGCCTTTCTGTGCTGCTAGCATTGTTGCCAAGAGATCCTTTTTTTAAAGCGTAAAAAACTTTTGTATATTTCCAATGGTAATTTATCTGGGCCTGCAGCCTTTCCCAGAGCCAATCCATTTACTGCTAATTCTAGTACTTCCAAAGTAATGAACGCCTCCAGCATTGCCCTATCATCTACCGAAAGATCCTTCAGACAGTATTGACTAATCAATAATGCAGCATTATCACCATTATACTCATCACTCTGATATAGTGTCTCTTAAAACTGCCTGAATACCTCCAAGATACCCTGCTCGTCCTTGACAGAATCACCATTCTGATCTAGTAACTCATCAATGCGCTGGGCTGCAATTTTTGCTCTTAATTTTTGGGTGAGACATCTGCCACTTGCCTCGCCATATTCATAGTGGATTTGTTTTTTAGCAAAAAATTTCTTGGCTGCTTCCTGGGACCACCTCAGATTTACCCTTGCCTTCAGACGCGCTACTTCATTGATCTCATCATCTATATTAATCCCTGCCTGTATCCCCACCATGAGCGCCTCTTCGGCCCTAATCAACTCCTGGTAGAGTACCTTAATTTCAGCTGCCTGCTTTTTTTGTTTATACAGACCCAAACTCAATGTCTCCCCACGAAAGGCAGCCTTGAAACAGTCCCACACACAACCCTCATTACTACTCCCGCGATTGATGTTAAAAAAAGATACGATCCACTCATTCATATGCTCAATGAAGAATTGTTCAGTCGATAATTTACGATCAAAGGAGAACTGTCGTGGACGCTCACTAGAAATGATGCTAGATAGTCAGTACAACTGGCCCATGGTCTGATGTCACTCTAGGATATACTTGGAATTGCAGCCTGATTTAACAACAATACAGAAGTAAAGAAATAATCTAATCGAACCAATGCCAATGTGGAAAAGAAAAAAGTGTACCCAGGTGACCCACCCCTTAAAAACGACCACACATCCACCAATGCATGAGCTCCCATGAGTGCACGTAAGGCTTTAAAAACTCTCGGCTTCCTGCCAGTATAGCTCAACTTCTCATTATTTAACGCGTTGGGTGCTAGGTTTATATTGAAATCACCACACATGATCAATGGTGTGGGCCAAGCTGCTAATTCTACGTTTAGGAAATTGAGAATTTCTGCTTCATCTAGATTTGCCCCATATACCACACACACAGTAACTTTAGTGTGGCCCACAACACATTCTGCTATTGCCCAACGTCCTAGCCCATCTGATTGTATCCTCCCTGTAGTACCTATATAATTCTTGCCAAGAATTGCCACTCCTCTAGCCGCCCCTGAAAGTTTAGTGCATACAATTAAATTAAACCCTAGTTCTGTTAAAAGTTGTCTCTTAGACCAAACCACATGGGTCTCTTGTAAGCATATGATATCACATTGCAAAGCCCGTATCTTCTGTGCAACTCTTCGTCTTTTCTCCACTGAGTTCAACCCCCTGACATTCAGCGTGCCCACCCTTAGACCCCTACCTGCCATTTAACCACTTCAAATTTTGCGCCTTTAATCCAACTAATTTTCGCAAAGTGCTCACCGACATCAACAAAATACAAGTTTCTTCCCAACCTTATCTCATGTGGTATTTTCTTTTTCCACCCCACTTCCCCACCCCCCCCTTACTCCCTCCCTCGCCGACCCCATCCACCCACCCTCGCCACCACCCTTCGCGAGGCTTAAGGACCATGTCCTCTGCGATGTAGAAGTGCCTTCACTGCATATCATGACTCCCCTTCTCCCCCCACAGATTCGGTCGCTCCACACCCTGAATCACCAGCCTTGTTTCAGGCTTATTATATCCTCTTCAGGATGTCCCCCATAAACTCTAACTCAAGAGCCAGCATATCAAGTATTACATCATGCATATAGTGTTTCTCCCATCCACAGATAATCTAAGGGATCAGGCCTCTATCTACGACCAAGTCAAACATTACATCATGTTTATAGTATTTCAGGCCCTTGTCCCCAGGGCACCAATTACCTATCCAATATTCCTGCACTAAGTTTCCAATGCTAACTCCAGAAAAAAAATTGCCTGAAAGAAAATTAGATGGGGGGAAACAAACCATCAAATGTGCAGAGCCTATAATCTAAAAACAAAACAAAGTTACCTACCCTACACCCCTGATCACCCATAGTCACCCACTTAGATTACAACTCAACTCAAACGCCCTCCCACAAGTGCAACATGTCCATTATGGCTTATTGTCTTAGGGCTAGTACTTGGAATTAAATGTTCGTCTGTTTGTCCATTTGATTCAAATATAGCTGAGCCTCAGACCCAGAAGTGAAATATCGAGTTTGTCCTTTAAATATAGTCTTCAGTTTAGCCGGGTTGAGTAGAAAGCATTGAGCGCCTTTTACCTGGAACGGCGCAATTAATTTCCGCATTTGCCATCTCTTGTTCACTGTTGGGCAAAAGTCAGGGCGGACAAAAAACTCACACCCACCCCCGTTCCTCCTTTTATCTGGGCGTGCGAGATCATACAATGCCTCCCTTAAAAGAAAGTTGTTCAAACAGATCAAAATGGCCCTTGGATATGTATTCTGACCATTGTCACGCCGCCGATTCGCAAAAGGAAATCTATGTGCGCGAATAATTTCAATGTTCCAAGACTTTAATTCCGGAAAGGCCTCCCTGAACGCCTGGATGATAAAGCTACGGGGGTCCGACCCCTCTTTACCTTCCGGGATGCCCAGAACACGTAGATTATTGCGCCTAGCGCGATTCTCAAGATCTGTGAGTTTCCAGTCTGTGTCCGACTTTGACTTTTGCAGTGTCTCAATGGCCGATTGTTGTTTTCCCAAGCTGTCTTCAGTTGAGGAAACTCGCTGTTCCACCTCAGTCACCCGGGTGGTTACGTCGGTACAGGTTTTCACTAGGCGCCTAACTGTATTCTGGAGTTTTTTCACCGCTCCTTGTGTCCGCAGTCCTTCAGCTCTGGTCTCATTCCGGTGAGCCATTACACTTTTGCATATCAGCCCTAAAGTGACTGCATCTTCGGTAATCTCCTCCTCATCCAGATTGAACTGGCCACATGGGGCACCTTGATTCTGGTCTAGGTTTCCTGCAGCTTCTGCCACTTTCCTGACTGTCTCACAGATTGCGCCGTGTTCATAACCGCCATGTTCTTCCTCACCCGGCATTGTCCCCCAGTCACCAAGGTTACTTAGGCTGTCTTCATCATTTTCTTCATTTTCCTTATCTGATGGAGTGGTCAGATCTGACATTGAGTAAAATTTTCCATCTGAGCCTGCGTATTCTGACCCGTTTCCTCTCTCGTCCCCAGGAAGGGTGTCTGTAGCTATAATATTATCCGCCCCTGTGCTAGTGGTATTTACTACACCATGTGCCTCCCTCAGTATATGCTCTTCATCGCTATTGACAAATTCAATTTCCTCCCCCAGTTCGGGCTGAGATATTAAAGGCGGATTGTTATCAGGTAACGGAGTTTTCTGCGGGTCATATTGAAATCCAACCTTCACTTGATCACTATTGATCTCCAAATTTGGGACACCGACCTTGAACTTGTTACCCTTTTTGTTAAAGATTGCTGGGACGAGTCGCTGTCACACTGCCCCCTCTTGTGAACCTTGGCTTGACTGAGTCGAATTTTTTTTTTGAGGCTGCCGAAGCTGGGAATAGACAGAGTTGCTGATGCATCTTGTTGCGCATTACTCGCGCCCATGGAATGCTCACCATTACATACAGTCTCCAGAGTTCCATCCATAATACTGGGTTGCACTGTATTACCTGCCGTATTCACTTCTGCACCCCCTCCTGTTGACGCACCCACAGGGGCTGATGCAGCTGCGGCCCCCCCGATTCCTTGTGCCACCTCTCCCTTTCGGCGCCATTTATGATTCCGAATATGAAAGCAGGCTCTCGCTTCAAAGACCTCCAAAATTGGGCGTTGTGCTTTGCTTTTTTTTCCCCCACTATAGTTTATACTGGGTTCGCATTTGCAATAAAGCAATAGAGCACCGTGCATGTAATAGACAGTATACGACGGTATGCAAAGTTGCAGCACCAATTATTTTTTTTTTTTTCCTCAGCGCAGCTCACCGTTTCAGTGTGGGTTTCAGTATCAGGAATTTCTTTTACGCCGATAGTGTCCCAGCCGCCGCGTTTCAGCTCTCACCAACGGCGTTCTGCCGCACTCAATCCAAAAACTGACCGTAGGAGCACAGCTGCAGTGCGTTTGCAGGCTAACGGCCGGACACTCCCTGCTCACACCAGGGGCCGCCTCTTCCTCGAGCTCCTCAGCGGCTCTCCAAACCATTGACCCGGATGTATGACGTTACAACGCATACTTTTACCACGCATACCTTTACAACGCGGTTTTTACCACGCATACCATTACAACGCATAGCGCTTAGAGGTGCTGGATAGTGGTAAGTATAATTTTCTATTCCAACTCCAGTCCCCGTGGACACTAGGGAAGGTGTTGGATGGAAAATGTAACTTATTCCCTATCCTAGAGCGCCCCCCAGCGCAATGCGTTGTAATGGTATGTGTGGTAATGCCTGCGTTGTAATGGTAGTGCATTGTAAAAATTTCGTTGTAAACGTTACATACCGTTGACCCGAGCTGACACCCGAGCCGACACCTCCGTGCCCAAGGAACACCCGCTCGAGAAGCCTCACGTTCTATAGACCAAAGACGGCATCGATGTCTGCGGTGAGCCGCCGTCTCATGGGTGTAGAGGTGTAGGGAGAGTCTAGCAGAGCGGATTAGCGAGGAGTCATGCAGAACGCAGCTCACAGCACTTCACCGGCCACAGCAGCGGCCGCCATCTTGCCCCTAGACCACCATCTGGAAACTTCTGAGTCCAACACTAGATGGCAGGGGTATGCAGAACATTTGAATCTATGGCACTACATCCAATGAACAGTTGCTTAAAAGGTAGGTCACCTATTCCTTCAGCTGTGACTTTGACATTTAATTGGGATCCAGTTGCATGTATTCCCAAATGTATTTTTATCTTTGTTAAACATGAACAAAAAGAAGACTGATTAGTATTTAGAATATCCCACTTGTAATAACCTCTGAGCAGTGCAAACTTCATTTACCAGCATGCTTTACCTTCTGGTCATTTAGCTTGTGTTTGAGCTTTCCATTTCGAAATAATGTACAACAAAATAAGTAGATAACATCTTTCACTCATCAATATGTTGCAAGTAACTCCAGCCTCAGTGCGCAAATAGTTCTTTTGTCTGACATGCCTTCCACTTATTGAAACTATGCTGAAGAAGATCGAGTAGACCTGTGGCATAATAACATACTATATTGTCTTAGATCTGCTCCCAGAAAGTATTAATTCGTTTATTAAAGAGTTATCTGTTTCTCGCTACTTGCTCACATGTTTCCATCGGGCTAAGTAGCGTACTACCCCAGCCTCTTTCAAGCACCCTCTTCACTACTTCCAAGAGGGCCACATGTCATGTGTGACTCCCATATCCAGTACTGGCTTTTTAGTGAGCAAAGCTTTGTGTGCTAGGACCTCTACGTTTGAATGGAACAAGTAAATCTACAAATCTGACAATGCAAAATGCTCAAATGAAAGGTTACGGCTAGTAGCAGGCATTGTACCTTATATGGGGCCTTTGAAAGAGATGCTTATTTCCGAATAAAGGAGCACATTCTCCCCTGCAGTAGTGTAGCAGTCATGCACAGTTTGTGCAGCTGTAGCCACGGTTTATTAATTCCAGACACTGTCTTTTCGGAGAGGTCCTTTTGTCCATGCTTACTTCTCTGACACATCTGTTCCATCAAATACCACTTGGAAGATTATTTTTTTTTCATTGACTAATTTTGTGTTTTTCAGAAACACCTGTGTTTGTTTTCAGTGATAAAATCCATGCCAGTCTCCTGTCATTACCAAATCTAAAAGATTAGTTTTAGTGGCTGGACTGAGTTTTCATCAGGGTGTGAAGACCGACAGGGTAAGTTTATATTTGTTTTATCCCAGGCCCACTATGTTATGCTGTGGGCCCTCCGGAGGTTTACCTGTTGGCAACTTTGGCCGGTCCTAGTTTGCCAGATCAGGCCTCTTTGTTAGAGTCTCTGAGTGTGATAGATTTCTTGAAAATGTTTACATATGTTTCTTCCTGCTCCCTTTATTATACTGCACTGGAACCTCAATTTGGTTCTTTATTTTTAGATGTGCACACCGTTGGCCTCATAAACAGTTCTACCCTTAGACTATTGACTCTTAATAACCACTTCCTGATTGCAACGATGTCCATGTACTGACAGTTCATCGAAAGAGCTATCAGTACATCCGTAATATACCGCCACCTTTCCTGACAAGTTGATTCTGAGTACCAAGGGCTTTTTTGTTCTGAAAGTGGTATTGCCCTTCCATGTGGGGGTGGGGGGATAGGGGGGGGGAGAGAGAGAGTCCTCATACTCCATGCTTTTCTTTCCGCCAAATACCATAAAGGAGGAACAGAGGCTTCATCAGTAGAATCCTAAATGGGCCCAGAGTTTCTGCATTGATAGGACTGAGGAGCACAGTGTGGACGACCAACATTTTGTTGGATTCGCCAATGAGAAGAATGGGTGAACTGTCCAGAAGAGAACCCTGATCTAGGTCGATTGTCATGTGCATCTCTGCTAAGCTTTGACTGCTAAGAATGAGCCTCCTGAGGGCCTCTAGGCTCATTCTACCATGGCAAAAGCTACTGCTACAGGCCTGGCTAGAGGCATTTCTCAGGTAGGCATCAGTGAAGCTGCCCTTGGACATCCGTCCATAGCTACTCCAGGCATTTCAGTATTGACTCTCGGGTTCACAGGGATGGCCATTTTTCCTGGCCGGTCCTGTAGGACATCCTGATGTAAAGTCCATTCCTCAGACCCACATCCAATGGTAGGTCAATGTTTTCATATTGAATCACATGGTATGGAATCTTAAAGTAAAAGTATCCATCAGGAGAACAAGTTGCTTACCTTCAGTAATGCTCTAATAGCATAATTATCGGGGCCTGCCTTCCTTCTTCTTCTGAGGAGTAGAAGTCTCATTGTTTATAAGATCCTAACATACATTTTGAAAACTGTCTATCACTGATTTTGTAAGTACCTGTGTGTTGGCGGGTGTGGAAGTTGTCTTGTGAAAATAACATCCACATGCAGGGTTGGGGTCTATATGTGCCTCAGAATTGTCTTCACAAGGCAGGATGGATCAGCCATGTAGCCTGAAGGCTCCCTCCTGTTGGCATGCTGGAGCTAGAGCATGAAACCTTTGCAAGACCAGTCTGGCTCCTTAGGGGTGGGGGGAGGGGTTCAAAAGGTGAGAGATCTGCAATTATATCCTGCATCCACCAAAAAGAGTGTTACTGAAGGTAATAAACTTGCTCATCGGGGCAGAGGGGCATATCGAAGCTGAGCTGACCTGGTCTGCAGCTTGCTAAGGGTCAATGGCCTCAGTTCATTTGTGGAAAGGCTCAAAAGGAT
Source organism: Lissotriton helveticus (assembly GCF_964261635.1). Lineage (NCBI taxonomy): Eukaryota > Metazoa > Chordata > Amphibia > Caudata > Salamandridae > Lissotriton > Lissotriton helveticus. The sequence goes on from NC_136070.1 coordinate 446,315,850, forward strand.
TCGTACACCAAAAAGGTTGGGACCAAATTAAGGTCCCACTGCTGCATAATGAAGGGACTTGGGTGAAACGTATGTGAGAGCCCTATTAACTGATGATTTGAATTAGAAGTGCTGATGATGCAAACAAAGGAAAGGTGCCTGATAACCCTTAATTATGCCTACAGCAAGAATTTGCCAGGCCAAGAATAGTGCCAACAGAAAATCAGTTCATTCTCCTTCAGGAGGCCAGCTTGCATCGTTCAAGTAACCTTCCCAATTGAGCGATGAGAGATTGGTCACTATCGTGACTTCTGAAGGGGGTATGCCGCAGGTCAGATATACATCAGTCATCCCTCAAAGGAGGTGCTAAGCCACCTCGTCAAAGACGCATCTCTGATCTGAAAGATTTCCCTAATTTTGGACCCGCTGCAGACCAGGTTTCATTAATGTGGCAACGACCGTGCGGTAGTAGCAGGAGGAGGTAAGATGGTAACAGACCCCCCAAGCTTCAGAACCATTAAGACAGGAACAGTAGCTCTTGCCCAAAATGTAATGACTTTAGCTTTAATGTCCCAGACTTTCTGTAGAGGTGGAAAGGCCTTCAAGGCTACAGTGTTCAAGATAGACCAATAAAGGCCAGCCACTATGAAAGATTTATTTTAAAAAAATGTTTTGGTTTTGTTCAACAAGAGCCGTACATCAATATAAATTCCCTCTACGGTGCTTAAAATTAGTTACAGTGCATTCATGTGTACAGTCATTAAAGCAATGCTAAATCCAACAATTTACTTGAGCCTCTTTGAAGTTTGAAGAGGAGTCTTGAACTTGATGAATAATACAGGGCAACAAAAATGAAATAGTCCAAGACTAGTTTAAGTGAGCCTGCCTTCAACAGCTAACCATCGAGGGACACAAATACATGTATGCCCCCAAATGTGAAGATGGGCTGTGACCACTGACATGACTTTCTTAAAGACTGGAGGGGCCAATATAGAGCTGAAGGCAGGACGGTGAAGTTGAAGTGGTCGGCCCCAGCAGGAAGCAGTGATGCTCCCTGTGGGACTGTATCACTTGTACGTAAAAATATGTATCCGGCAGGCTCAGGGACCACATGGGTCCAGGGCTAGCAGAACATGTGTGAGGATCATGTTGATCTTCTCGTTTTTCAGTAACAAGTTTTGCAATCTGAGATCTAGGATCTGTCTCAAGCCCTTGACCTTCTTAGGGATCAGGAGGTAGCGATAGTAACAACCCAGTCAATTCTCCGCCTCTTGGACAAGATCTAAAGCCCTCTTGGCAATCAACATGTTTTTGGAAAGGATACTGGCCTGGTCCACCAATGTCTGGGTGGGTGATACAGGTGCAGTTTGTGGAGGATTGATGCGGTCTTCACCGTTTGCATTGCTTCCATTAGCACCACTTAAAGTATGGCCTATGTTGGTAGAAGGCGAACCCCCTAGGGTAATCTCAGACCAGTGGGGCGGGCAGTAACAAAACAACTTTAGGTCTTTGAACTGTGAAAAAGGCACTTTTTCAGCTGAGGCCCTTATTAATATATGTGAGTATATTTCTTTGTTGAAATTGATAAAATGCTGAAAGAAGTTGTCCTTCCTTCTAAGAATTTCCTCTAACTTATTCTGCGGGATATTGTAACGCGGATGGGAGAGCTTCCTTTGACTTTATTTCTGACACTTACGGAAATGGAGAAGACAACATACTGATAAGCATTTAAGGGCTCAGAAGTTGTTGTCCTAACAATTCATCCATTTGCCAGACTTTGCTAACTGGGTCTTTATACTCTTCATAGTCCTTATGTGCCGCACTGGGGTTGCTATTTGTTGATCTCTTTCAAAGGCCGTCTGATGATTTGCGGAGTTGTTTTAAAAATAACTGTCTGGCCAGTAATTAAAATTATATTTTGTGTTTGATTTTTTTTTTAGCCTGCTAGTCTCTTAAAACCACTTTTTCAGATGGATGATAATTTTGGGAATATGTTAAGCTACAGAAAAGTTGAATTAGTAGCGAAACTTGCAGTCAGACCTCATGCACTCCTGTAGTAGCAGGTACACCTTTGTTGTTGGCTAAAAATGGGTAGACAGACTATAATTCGGGATTCTTTCAAGAAATGCTGTTTCTTGTTTTAACAATAATATTGATTGCTTATTTACAGGTTTGTTTTAATTGCCAAATATTATCCTTGTTTGGCAAATAAATAACTTACATGCATAATGATTAACCATGATCTATTAACTTTGTTTCTAATGTAGTTTTATTTGAAATATGACTATTGTGGGTATTGTAGCATGACCATTTTATTAAGAGATCTGGTTTTCTTTTAAAGGCACATGAAAGTCATAGAATTGCTGCGTCAGACTGGTGCTCACCTCAAGTGGGAAGAGTTGGTAGATGCTGGAACAGAACTTTGCCGGTAAGAAGTAACTACGGTGACGGGGTTGTCCTGGATCCATTTCTTCCACCCTGACACTTTTAGATTCCCACCTATTTTTTTGCAGTTTGAAAAAGCATTCTGGGAAAGCATTCTACCTGCTTAAATGGAGTAAATATTCCAGGGCTCAGTTGATGTAGGTTTGGAGAGAGTCCAGCATTAAATACTATTGTATACTTTTTGGTGGCCTGATGCTTGGCTCTGTCTCTAATGGATTCACAATGTAGCTTCTGTCTTACCTTTCTCCAGTATTCCTGTTGTCTCCTTGGCTCAAACTCTTCTCTTCCTACTCTGAGTGCTTGCTCATCTGCTGTCTTTTTTCACCCTCATCATTTTGTTTGTAAAATCCCTCAACATATCTGTTTTGTGCCCTTGTTCTTCTCGTCCCAGAGTTTTAATCAGCTCCTTTGTATTGTTCCCTGCAATTTGCACTCATTTCTATTATATCTTTTACCTTCACTCAACCTGTTTCTGCATCCGTGTCTTCCCACCCCGCATTGTTTTTGGTCATACACCAACATGGTTAGTGTTGTTGAAGGGCAAGCTGCCTGACCACTTGCTTGGTAAACAGAGAGCACTTCTGTGTGTCTGTCTGTGTGTCTGTCTGTGTCTGTCTGTCTGTGTGTCTATCTGTGTGTCTGTCTGTCTGTGTGTCTGTCTTTGTGTGTGTGTGTCTGTCTGTCTGTCTGTCTGTCTGTGTCTGTCTGTCTGTGTATGACTTTTAGAGGTTTGGAGAACTTGTGAAATAAGTGTAAACAACTAATGGGTACCTCTAGTGATGTATCGGTGCTCTTTGCTGTAAGAAGATTGAAAATTAGAGATCCTCATAGTAACATAGATATACATAGATGTTGGACATAAGAGTGACCCAGTCAACTAAATAAATGACCCAAATTATAAATCCACATAAATATAGAAAAAGTGCCAAGAATGAATCACATGACTTGAATGCAAAATAATCAAACAATCAGAGTTTTGTGGTGGCCAGTCAGTTTGCAAAAAGGTTTGAAAAACAATGTTGGTAGTCTTCTGAAAATCTTTCTTTCTATCAATTAATGGAGCTTCAGAGAAGTATGTTCACGTTCCTATGTTCCCAAAGACAACCAAGTTTGGCTATTAGATTGTCCTTTTTCTAAGCAGTGGAGAAATGTCCTAACATACTCTACCACTTCTCTACTTCCAGTAGCTACCGCCAACTCATTTCGACCTCCAGTGGGGTTTCATTTTCTGGTGCAGCTATCCTCGGAGCTTTAAACTATTATTCTGACAGGAAACTGTGTATAAACAAAAATTAGTATAATCAGTATATATACTCAAGAACATTTTTTAAGGATATGTTGATAAAAAGGGAATAAAAGTAATACCCAACGTGGTTTCTTTAGACTATGCGAACATAAAGTTAATTCATGTAACGCTGAAGAAATTAGCATTATAAACTTGTCAGTACTCTATTAGTGATGTGAGGAAAGCATACGGTATCGTACTTCTTCTGAGCCAAGAGATAATGCCTGGTAATGGTGAGAAGCAATGTTCTCTTTTGTCTACCAGGTGTCAGGCAGTTGATTTGCGGTGCAACCAGTCATGGCAATGTTTCCCAGGAAGAGGGCAGGTCTTTCTCAATCATCGGCAGCAACAGCATGAAGGATCTGCCCGTGACTGCCTACTGTGCTGGGTTGTTGGCAGGCTGGGTTTTATTCCTGTTCAAAAAGCGATTTGATTGCAATCTGCACAATCAATCAATCAATCAATTCATTTATAAAGCGCACTACATACCCGGGAGGGTTTCGAGGCGCTGGGGGGGAGCTGCTACTGGTCGAAGAGCCAGGTCTTGAGGAGTCTTCTGAAGGCCAGCAGGTCCTGGGTCTGTCGTAGGTTGGTAGGGAGGGTGTTCCATGTTTTGGCGGCGAGGTAGGAGAAGGATCTGCCGCCGGCGGTGGTCTTCCAGATACGGGGAACTGTGGCGAGGGCGAGGTTGGCAAAGCGGAGGCAGCGGGTGGGGGTGTAGAAGCTGAGTCGGTGGTTGAGGTATGCTAGTCCGGCGTTGTGTAGGGTTTTGTGTGCGTGGATGAGGAGTTTGAAGGTGATCCTCTTGTTGACTGGGAGCCAGTGCAGGCCTCCCAGGTGGGGTGTGATGGGGCTGCGTCGGGGAATGTCGAGGATCAGTTGTGCCGAGGCGTTCTGGATTCGTTGTAGTCGTCTCAGGAGCTTGGTTGTCGTTCCTGAGTAGAGGGCGTTCCCGTAGTCGAGTCTGCTGGTGACGAGGGCCTGGGCGACGGTTTTTCTTTTGTCAGGGGGGATCCATTTGAAGATCCTGCGGAGCATTCGGAGGATGTTGAAGCAGGATGCGAGACGGCGTTGACTTGCTTTGTCATGGAGAGGGTGAAGTCGAGGATGACCACAGGTTGCGGCGTGGTCGGTGGGTTCCGGGGCTGTGCCTAGCGATGGGGGCCACCAGGACTCGTCCCAGGCTGATGAGGTGGGCCTGAGGATGAGGACCTCCGTCTTGTCTGAGTTTAGCTTCAGTCTGCTGTTCTTCATCCATTCGGCGACGGCCTTCATTCCTCTGTGGAGGTTGGCTTTGGCGGTGTTGGGGTCTTCGGTGAGGGAAATGATCAGCTTTGTGTCGTCGGCGTAGGAGATGATGTTGAGGTTATGTTGTCGTGCGACGTGGGCGTTGGGTGCCATGTAGATATTGAACCGCGTCGGGCTGAGGGAGGATCCCTGTGGGACGCCGCAGATGATCTCAGTGATTTTAGAGCAGAAGGGTGGGAGGCGGATGCTCTGGGTTCTGCCGGAGAGGAAGGATGTGGTCCAGGCCAGGGCCTTTCCTTGGATTCCGGCGTCATGGAGCGTGCTGATAGGATGCGGTGGACGACCGTGTCGAAGGCTGCTGATAGGTCCAGGAGGAGGAGGGCGGCTGTTTCTCCTTTGTCCATCAGGATCCTGATGTCGTCGGTGGCGGCGATGAGGGCGGTCTCGGTGCTGTGGTTGCTGCGGAAGCCGGATTGGGAGGGGTCCAGGATGTTGTAGCGGGTAAGCTGTTTGTTGACAATCTTCTCTGTTACTTTCGTCGGAAACGGGAGCAGGGAGATGGGCCGGAAGTTCTTGAGGTCCTTGGGGTCCGCCTTGGGTTTCTTTAGTAGGGCGTTGATCTCGGCGTGCTTCCAGCTTTCCGGGAAAGTTGCTGTCTCGAAGGAGATGTTGATTGTTTTCCGGAGGTTGTGGTTCTTTTGCCGTGCTCTGGTGGACCTAGGTTACTAAGTGACATGATCGCCTTTACTTCAATTCATGTGGGTGGAATCCTGTAAGAGGAAGATCGTGGGAAATGTAATTCTGCCTTTTAAAAAAAAAAAAATGTTGTTTGTGAGTCTCTTGGTAACTTGTGATTTCATCCTGTATTGTTTTTTGTTTTTGGCTAAAGCATCTGCTTCGACTAACATTCAGAACCGGGTTGACCTCTGTAATTAAAGTTCTACTTAAGAAATTGTTTCGAAGTCCCAATCTTTAAAGTGGCTATTTATCAATGGCTGTTAAATCGGTTATGTTGAATTCTGGGAGTTGTGGTTCAGATAGAAGAAAGCCAAACATGAAATTTACACAAATGGAATTCAGATGAATATTTGACTAATTTCCGGTAGTTCATTTAGGTTCAAATCAGTACTTGATAAGTGTATTATCATGAATGCCTTTCCTCGAGAGGGCTGACTCCGTATCCTCCTTATTCTTTACTTGTCTTAGAACCGTTGATTTAAATTCATACGCTTAGTGTTTGGATTCCCAAAAAAGGCCCAACAGAGGCACTTTCATAATTTTACAGCAAGTACGTTATTTATGTTGTCCAGTCTTTTTCTTTTTTTTTTCCCCTTTTTTTACATTTCTCCACAAATTTTACCAACATATGCTTTTCCACTTGGACATGTAATGCAGTATATCATGTTTTTGGTATTACAAATTGCAAATTCTGAATGTTTAATGGTATTGTTGTTTTTGATTAATTCTTCTCCTTCAATTGTATTTCCACAACTTCAACAATTGCTACACTTGCATTGTCCCTTTATTGGGGTAGGCCTTATAACGTCTGTTGTTGGATTGTGTCCTTTTGCCCTCAATTGTAGTAGAATGCACAAGATTGTCTCTCGTGATCCAGTTTCTTTTTAGGGATAATATGGGTAGGTTTAAACTGGCGTAAACTTGAGCATAAGTCCCTGTGTGGTATTCCAACTTTGTTTTGCTGGTTAGTATTTGCATTGAATGTTTGACCCACACTATTTGGTCCTGGGTTTGTTTTTGGTTGTAGTAAGCAATCTCTTGGGGTGTAGCATGCTGTTTTTATGAAGCATTTCAGAAGTTTATACGATTGTCTTTCCCTAAGATTGTTGAGTAATATCTTGGCATTGTGGAAGTAATCATATTTTTAGGAACCATTTCTTCGGATCTGTAAGAATTGACCAAAAGGGAGATTATCCTTCATCTCTTTGTTGGCTTCTGGTATAATGTAGAAAAGTATTCTTGTCGGTTTCCTTAGTGCACATATACAGCGTGTTATATACATAACCTTCATCTTGTTTTATTGTTAGGTCTAAAAAATATATTTTACTGTGGCAAGTTGTAGTTTTAATATTTGGTGTTTACCCATCCTGAGATGTCCCTCCACTTCTCTTCGCCACCTTTCCAAATCATAAATGTATCATCAATATTCCTTTTCCATGTCATAATATGTTGTTTAAAATGATAATCTCATCCTTCCTCCTCTCTTTATATTTCGCCATGAACATTATGGCCATCTCTGGTGCAAAGGTTCAACCCATCGCAAATCAATTGACTGGTGATTAAAGCAAAGGAAATGTATTGTCATGCAAATTTTCACTGAAACGGATATGAAGCTTTTTGGTTCCTCATGTGGCCTAAGTCTTAGTTCCAAAAAACATTCCAATGCTTCCAGTGCCTCCTATGGAATATTTGTGAAACTGACTATACCCATGGTTACTAGCTTTCCTCCTGTTCATCAAATTCTTTATTGTGAAGTTTATTTAAAGTATCTATAGTATCTTTCCTTGCGGTAAGAAGAGCACACAGCTGACTAGCCTGTGAGTTTATTTGTAACATTTACTCTGGGGTTCTGATGCTGAACATACGTCTTTAATCAAGGCACTATAGTAGTCTGCTTTTTGATGCTTTGTGTGATTGCTATTTGTGGAAATTGTGCCTTCCCCTGCAGGTTCTTCAGTTGTAAAATAGCTTTCCATCAGGCTGGGATTCTGGAATCTTTAGTGTATGTTGGTGCTTTTAGGTGCACCTAGGTAGGACACCATGACAGCAAGCATTGTTTTTTGGACGTGATAACTCTAGAGGACCTAGTGGTGCTCCTTTGCCTTAATCTTTAATTGCATTTCTGTAGTTCCTATTTCTTTTTCCATTCTTTCTGGGATTTGTGTTCTATAAGCAAACAGGCCTTTATATAAACATATAGAGACAGGTAGTGTCTGTCGGTTTGTCGTAAAAGCTCTCTGTAGCCTCAATGGAGTCCTGTCTCTGTCGAGGCTCTATATGTACAATGCATTCTGATTCCCAAAAATATCAAGAGTGCCTCTTCGTGTGTAGAGCTCATTTGAGAAGGTATTACCTCCGAACTGTATCCTCCAAGAAGTATAAGAAGCACTTCTGGTCCTACAGCAAATCCCACTTTTTGAACTATGTCAGTTGTGAAAGATATATGCATGTATGTCAGTCTTACTTGGGCCCAGTAGATGCTGGTCCCATATGACCCTTTAGCTGGAAATATTTCACTATGCAGAGGCATAGCAAACTCTAATGCTAGGACCTACAATGAATCAGCCAGAGCTGGAAGGGTCTTAGAAATGTTAAAAAGAAAATGCTGCAATATTTGTATCGTTGGTAGTGAAGACATTATCCAGACTTGGAATCACACCACGTCTACCTTCTTTACCTAGAGTGAGATTCAAACAAGGGCATGCATGACCTGAACCATTTACAGTCATGTGGCTACTATTATTGGTTCTGTATCTGTGCTTTTTGCCTATTTATTTATGTGGCGTCACACGCAGTACTTGGTTTCTCTCCAGCTACCTGGCTTGTTTTCCACTCTGTCCTCAGATGTTTTAGTGCAGTACTTTAGTGAGGTGGTAAAGCTCTCTCTGGTGCCTGACTGTACGGGTGTGGTCCAGGATTAGTTCTGTTACAGTAGAGATCTTTGAAGCTTCATTCCTTTATTCATCCTGAAAGGGAGCACTTTAATGCTGGTTACTAGGACAGATTTGTTCATATAGGTGTAAATTGTTCCCTTCCAAAGAGAGCACATTCCTCAAGCCCAACAAAGGAATAACAACAACTGCACCTTGAGTCTGAGCTTGGCTACAGTGTGTGATTTCCTGGAATTAAAGAGTATTTAAAAGGGCATGTTCCTTTTTGGGGGGTGAGAGGGGCGCTGGGAAGTGCTTCAATGACCCTCCTCACCAAGCCCCCCACCAGCCATACGCCCTCACATTCTATGGCGTGACCTTGTTGCCGATTGTACTCGCAGTCATGCACATTCTCACGGGGTATTAAATGTACGTAATAACGACACCAGACACGATAATACTGAGGTCACGCCTCAGCAGTTTACTTTATTTATCCAGTTACTTTATTTATCTCCTCCGCCCCTACGTCACGGGTCCTGACAATCGGGACTCCGAGTAGGAGGGTGGACTAACAAAACACCCCTGCAGAGGAAGTGGAAATGGAATGGACTAGGCCACTTCCTCCAACAAAACAACCTGACTGATGCATGAAACTCACGAGAGCAATAACGACCTTTCCGCTTTACATCTGTAAATATGTATTTGTGCAACCCTAATTGCTTTAACTTTTATAAATATGTAATCTGTTGTGAACATGTAATTTGTAAATATCTATCGCCATGAGGAACTGTAGAATTCACACTTATTGGCACCTACTACCATGTTACTCTGAATTTCTTATGTAACATTCTTCGCTCTGTTGTAAAGCGCTCTGACACCTCTGGGAAATGTCCGCGCTAGATAACAACGCATAAATTAATACATGACTCACGCATGTTTTCTCGATGAGAAGTTCTCGGGGCTTTGTTTAGTGCTAATAGGTGGAAGAGTGCTCTGTTGGGAGTTCGAGGAGTTCTATAGACGTATAGGCTTGCGCTAGGGATCCTAGTTGTTTATTGCTACAGACAGTTCTGTCTTGTTTGGCGGGAGACAGCATCGTAGCTTCGTCATTCATCCTGCTCTAAACGCAGCGTTGTAAACAGAGCACGTTTGAGCAAACATCAGTTTCCTGCCTTTAAGTGCCACCTAGTGGTCAATAAAGAAACTACCGCAGAAATGTGAAAGGTACATCATGGATCTGACTGACCACTATAAACAAGCACTGGCAATGTTAATCTGTCGCGCTTGTATGCACACATTGCACAGGTGAGACCGATTTGCATTGCCAGTGCTGGTCTCCTCACCTGTTCCCGGAGTCCCCAAGATGGGACTAAAAATATTTCGTTCACTCTCTTTCGATGAAGTATGTGTAGGATTGGACTTGGCGTGGACAACACTTTAGCAGGATGTCTACAATTGTATTTAGCGAATAAAGCTGTGAATGTACCTGTAATAGATAATCTCTGTAGACAAATTAAGAAAACGGTGGATTGTCCTCCCTGTGTTTGTGATAGTGCGTATGTGTAGAGATGGAGGAGGTATAGACGTGTTGATGGAGGGTAACGTATTCAGATGCCCTTGTTTAAATAAGCTGTTCCTTTATCACACCTGAGGCTGGGTGAGAGCGAGGTGCGTAAAAATTTTGGTTTAAGTAACCTCCACAAACTCTTTCAGGCACCAAACATCTGAGGAGGCCCCCAGGCAGGCTACCATCAGTGGATCCATCCACTATCCCATCTGTGACTCTTGAATCCACTCTAGGGTCTGTCTTGATTCCGGCCGGTGACCAACCATACTTTGAATCTAGCATCATGATCTTCGCTGGTCCCTAGCGCGTCTACGCCAGAGGAACAACCCATTGTCTTACTGGACTCTGAAGCAAACATGACACAACCTTGACCAAAGTCATGCCCTCTGCAACCTTTGGCGCAGCCTACAGCTGGTCCAATTTCATTATGGCTTGGAACTCTTCCTTTGCCTCAAACGCTCCTTTCCTTTTGCTTTGGATTTAGAACCCAGTCAACATGGTGTTGAAGATGAGCAGGATGAGGCAATCCATTGTTATAATGAGGATCATCAGTTCATGCGGTCAGGATGGCAGTTGGTTAGACACTTCCACAGATACTGGATTTAAGTCTCCCCATTGGCTCGTCCCAAGAGGAATCCACTTTTGCTCTCTGATCAGACGGCCTGCTGAAGTTTTAGAACTTCAGCTTCTGCCTGTTAAAGTAAAGAATAATGTCCTGATGGACGTCCTGCAATCTGTGCAGATTTCCACAAAACAACTTTTCCGTTTCAATGAATTCCTGATGGACACACTTGTGGGTAGATGGACCAAGCCTGGCTCATGCCCAGCAGCCAACAGACAAGCTGCTAGAAAATACAGACCTGCTCCTAGTGATCCTTCCTTCGTTATGCAACACCCTATGCCTGGAAGGTTGTCCAGGCGTCAACAAATAAAACTAATCCTAACTGATTACCAACTATACCTCCGGAAAGGTAATCTAGATGTACGGAGGCACTTAGGAAGAGAACAATGTCCTCAGCCAGCCTTGCCCTCCAGTCAGTAAATGCTAGTTGCCTCCTGGGACGATATATGGTCAGTATTATCTTGCTGACAGCCCGAAGAATTCTGTGCCAACCTTGTGCAGATTTTCCAAGAAAACTTCAAAGTACAACATGTCTTGGGCCGGACACCACTGACTGCTTGAGCAGGGCAGTCTGTATCAGTGTAGTGCTTCTACTCCAATCATGGATAAGATCCATGGACGTCTTGACTGACGTTCTGACATGCCTAATGACATGGTATTTGATGCGATGTGCCTCTTCAGTAATAATGTGGACTCACCCTGGAGCACCTCAAGGAAAGCAGCAACACACCCCCTGGTCGATTCCTTCGCAGATCCTCCCGTTCATTATATCCACGTTGGGTATGGTGCACCTTCAATCCTTCCCTCTGGATTAACTAGTCCAGGATATTCTGGCTATGATCTTATAATAATTTTTTAAAAGCCTCATTGAGAGTGGCTGCGAGACTTCTCAGACATCTGCATACTGCACAATGGACTTAAGCTGATAGAATAATCTGGCTCTGCAGTGGGATCTGAAGTCTCAGTGGGCTCATCAACTAGAGGACCTGTTGGATTCCATCAAAGGAGAGTGCAAAAGGCCTCCAGTGGTGCTGGGTGGTGCTCAACTCCAATTGGAGTGGTGGCGGATCCCTGTCCCTATTCCACCCAGAGCTGACGGTGGGGACAGATTCATCACTGTTGTGGTGGGGAGGCAATCTGCGAGAGGTGGTGATCGGATGACTCTGGGCTTCAGTGGAAACCCACCTCCACATCAATCTGTTGGAATTGTGGGCCATTCGCTTAGTGTTGAAAATTCTCTTACCATCCATCAAAAGGAGGCTGACCCAGTTGCTCACAGAGAATACCACCACCATGTGGTATTGCAACAAGCAGGGCAAAATGGGGTCAATGGTCATGTGCCAAGAGGTCCTGCACCACTGAAATTAGTTAAGTCAGCAGGGCATAGTCCTGAACCACTTGCTCAGATCTTTAAATGCCAGGGCAAACTTACTCCGTTGCTGACGCCGAATGGATCATGAATGGCGACTACATGCAGAGGTGGCACTGGGCGTTTCCTAGCAATGGTTTAGATTTCTTCGCCACCACAGAGAATGCGCAGTAAACAAAACATAAGTGCATTGGCATTCCCAAGAAAGATCTCTTAGAGACACATTTTGCTTAGTTGAGCACAAGACTCCTGTATGCCTTTCTACTGCTGCTGCTTCTTCTGCTGTGAGCTCTGAAGATCAGAAACGACTGGGCCCAAGTCATTCTAACGAGTCCAGATTGGGCCAGGACAGTGCGGTAACAAGAAATTCTGGGCATAAGCATTTGTCCTCCGACCAGGCTGCTGCTTCAGGAGGATTTTCTGTCACAATAGCAGGGTAGGGCCCTGCACCCAGATGCAATCAATCTACACTTTAGTGTAGAGAGATTGAGCAGTGACAATTAACTGCCTTTGATCTCCCTCCTGAAGTAGTGAATGTCATTCTATCAACCGGGATTCTGTCAATTACATTTGTTGACACTGGACACTCGCACATGTTTGTGACCTGGTATAATTCCCCCCACACAGACCAATTGAAAGAAAAGTTGTTGCATGCTCTGCAAGGACTCGCCTTGTGCATAGTTAAAGGTTACTTGTCAGACCTTTCAGCCTTTTTAATTTTTTACCGGACCAACCGTCCTTGGCTAATCACTTGTGATGCTTTTCCTTTAACGTCTGGTCCACATGATCTCAACTAAACCCGTTATAATGGTACAATGAATACTAATTTGGTAATAACATTTGATCTGATGCACAGCTGTCCTTTGCTTCTACTGACTCTCAAAACTGTTTTCCTCATATTGCTAGCCTCAGATCGTTGCGTAAATGAGCTACAGGTTTTATCAATTCATCTTCCGTACACCACCTGTTTCCGGAACAATCTGGTGTTGAGGACTATGGTGGCGGGTTTTACGAAAGTTGTGACTCCACCAATTCGACCCTAAAGAGCTTTGAGCTTTTGCATTGATTTTACTAGAGGCCATTGAGTGGACAATCCGCTCCTCGTCTGGTTTGTTGGAGAGAAAAAGGGTAAGACACCGCAGAAAAAGACCATAACAAGTTGGATAGTCCTCTGTATACAGATCTGCCGTGATTTGGCCAAGAAGCAGGCCTCAGGGTTCATTTGAACAGAGCCTAGTTTGCTACCACTGTGGTGGTACATGGAGAGGCTGTTCCAGACACATGTCAGGATGCAACGTGGGCATTACTCTATACAGCCAGGTCTGGCAGGAAGGGCAGGGTGTGCATTTAGACAACATGATTTTCTGGTTTGAGACATTCCAGACCCCACCACCTTGGGATGTACTGCTTTTTCATCGATTGACAAGGTGAAGTCTTCGGCTAGAAGTACCCATCATAAGGACAAGCTAGCATAGTAATGCTCTTTCTTGTGGATACTCTATGTAACCACAGATTCCTCACCGCCCTCTCTCCTCCTGTTCTGTGAAATAGACTGTTTTCAAAATCCCTAAAGATCCCTATTTAGGGGTCTGAACACTTGCATCTGATCAGTGAATAAGCTTTACGTCCAGTGGTGCAGGCAGAGTCATGAAACTGATGTCCACTTGTAGGCATGGTTCATATTTGTGGCTCTCAGGGGTGGATTGAAACTGACTCAGAGCCTCACAACGCCTCCTACAGGTACATGGAAGCAATCCAGAGAAAAATCGGCAGATCCAATCTGGCACTGTGTTGGGTGTTGCGTTATTCACATGATGTGAACTCATCGATTAGATATAGTATCCACCATAAAGAGTGTTACCGAAGATCAGTAATTTGTTCATTTGACTATGGTCCTGGTGTTTGCATATCTTCCCCCCCCCAAAGGAGTTGACCCAAAAAGGTAGTTCTGCAGTGAATCCCACATGTGTGGAAAGACCATGCATAAATAATATCCCTGCAAGCTCACTTCGAGTTTCATGATCTTAAAATGTAACTTGGCCTGGATCTCATGTGGTCATAGAACTCCTCTGTAATTTGGAGTTTTCTTATAATGTACAGCAGACAGACACTTTATTCCTCCTAAAATTTCCCCATTTAAACCGTTTACACCACAAACTAAATTGAACGTTGATTTTAAGTATGTAGCTATAGTATTATACTGAATGGTGCTTATTGAGCTTGGGAAGAATGCTCAGTCAGCAGCCGCGGCCGGTAGTGGGAGTACTGGCCGGGCGGTGACGAGGGGAGGAGGAGGGCCAGGGTAGGGGGTAGTAATGTATGGATTACGGTTTTTAAAAGGTAAGTAAACATAAAAATGAATAAAACAAATTTCGTTGCACACACTGCATCGCATTTGGTGATACAGTGTGTGCAACGAAATTCGTTTTATTTATTTTTATGTTTACTTACCTTTTAAAGTCCGTAATCCATACATTACTACCCGCCACCCTGCCCCTCCCCCTCCCCACGTCACTGCCCGGCCGGTACTCCCACTACCGGCCGCGGCTGTCAGTCAGCCCAAAAGAGCTCAAACTTTGGGCGACAAATGGTGGCCGTTAGAACTGGGCCCTATTCCCACTCCGGCAGCTGAGGTGAAAAATCTGGGGGTGTGGCTAGACCCCTCCCTTAGCTTTTCCATGCATACAAAAAAAGTAGCAGCCACCTGCTTTGGGATCTTACGCGGTCTTTGGCCGATTCTGAAATTTTTTGACGCCCCTACTCGACAGCTGATAATTTAGGCTGCCATACTATCTAGACTCGATTATGCAAGCTCACTTTTGCTCGGAGCTAACCTGGCGGAAATTACCAGGTTGCAGCGCGTTCAGAACGCGGCTGCCAGGGCTCTGGTTGGCCTTCCTAGATTTTGTTTGGCCAAAGAAACTATCCGTAAGCTTCACTGGCTACCCCTGATTCAGAGGATTGAATTCAAGACTTTATGTCCATCTTTTAAAATTTTGAAACCATCTTCGCCTCAGATACTGGAGCATCTTATTACTCCTTATGCTCCTTATCGGCAGCTGAGGTCATTCGGGCAAAATTTGGCCGTTGTTCCACGTTTTAAGAGAAGTAGAGCAGGTGGTCGTTCTTTCAGAGTGTTGGCACCCAAGCTGTGGAACTCTCTTCCTGCCCATATTCGCGCCCTGGATGAGTTACTGGCATTTAGGAGAGCCATTAAGACCTTCATCTTTCCCATTGGTTCTTAGGGTTTCTCTGCTTGGTTTCTTTTCTCGCCCTGACTGAGTTGTGTTTCTTTTCCAAATACAGCGCCGGGACGCCCCTTTGCTGGGGCAGCTGTGCGCTTTAAAAATTGAAATAACATAACATGTGATCTTGACATAGCACACAGATTTCCTTTTAAATGTTAATTGGGAAATTGCTTGTTTGCTGCTGTTGGAGGGTGAGTTTTTTTTTTTTGTGAATGCCTTGGAGATTTTGTCTCTAACAGACGACCTTTCTGTCTTACAGTTTGGCTGCTAGTGGTGGAGTTGAGGGCTTGACAGCTTGGTGGCTAGCAGGCGCTGACATGAACCAAGTTGGTTATGATGGGAAAACTCCTTTTCAAGTGGTAAGTATGGCTGTTGACACATACTGCATACAGCATTTTTGATTTGTTCATGAATGTAAAGAAGGGACTGAAGTTATCTCCACTACCTGATTTTGAGGAAACACATGTTTTTTATTTGTTATTAAACTCCTCTTGGATGTCTGTAATATAAGGCTTAAGCATTTGTAAGTTCTCTTCTAGATATTTAATGGCCAGGCCCTCAGTCTAAGTGTCAAATCCATCTACATTTCTTTAGGTTCAGTTACCTTACAATTTACACTGGCATTATTCTTTTTGACTTAGTTATTTAGTTGTTTTTTGAGGCCTTTAAGAATATTTTGAGCATGAGTCTTGGTGTGGTGACCTTGATTCTTTTCTTCAAGGTTGATATCAAAAATACACTTGTCCAAACAATTTGAGTTCCATGACTGTCCATGTATCCTTTTGATGCTGCTGGTATTGTGCAACTGCTGAAAACATCCAGCTTTCACTATAGCTTCTGAGATGTCAACCATGGCACTTCACCTACAGATTGCCCTAAGGAATATCAGATTTGAATGCAAAATCTTGAGTTGTATATTTAATTTCACTTGTTCTCACCTTTCTTGTGGCGTTTTCTACTCTTCTTCAGTTAACTTTAGTTCTTTTTTAACAGTGAAAATATCAAACAGTAGTTGGCTTCGGTTAGAAATGGGATTTCTGGTTGGCTAAGGCTTGCGCCAAAGCCAGGCAGAAACCACCACTCTAGTCAGGGCAAGGGCGTTACACGCCAAAGATAACCCCTGCTCACCCCCTTGATAGCTTGGCACGAGCAGTCAGGCTTATCCCGGAGGCCATGTGTAAAGCATTTGCGCACGCACTCAGCAACAACATCCCAGGCACACCACAAAAGGAACTCCACACAAGGTTATATAAAAAAAATAGCCTTTGTATTCTCATAACACATTAGAATAGTAAACACATAACATACACTGTGCCAACTGGCACGGACAATATTCACAAGGGATTATATACACATGACAGTTCCACATGGACCACTGTCAGAACCATCACAAAGCAAACTTGGTAAAAGTAAAACAGATCATAAATGTACAACCAGTAAAAACTGGTAATCACTGTACTTAGCATCAGCCTGTAACATAAACTACATTATGCACAGCCACAACATTCTGCGCCAACCTCACCAGCATAAACGCATTACGCAATTCTCTCACAAGTCTAAACACATTAGACCCTAACCTCCTCAACATAACTCACATTAGGGCAATAAATCACACAGAGACATAATCTCACTAGCATAAACCATGATATGCAAAACAACCTTATAATCCTAAAAGTCCACATTTAAAAGTATCACACAGGTGCGTAAAACATACTACATACATTACATTTCCTAGCACCACAATCACATTAGGGCCTGGCGCCCTACAAAACTCTCAGTCCCCCTGGCCAACTGGCCATCTCCAAAGGGGCTCAAGTGCCCTGTGTCCAACAGTCAGGACGCACTGACTAGGCAGCGAAAGTCAAGGGTGCGCAATCTGCGCAGAATTAAACGTTGCAGCTTCCCACTACTTGCTGGGCAGCTGTGAATCTCAAATGAGGGCCTAAACTGAGCAGCGGGCACTAAGTGCTGCACAACTGTGGAAGGATGGGCAAATGAGTGCATTTCACTCTAACTTACAATCAATGTCCCTCAAAGAAACCAATGGCCTAAACGGTGCAGCTGCCCACTACTTGCCGGGCAGCTGGCAATCCAATGAGGCCTGGCACCACTGTGCCGCTCCTGTCCCTCTCAGGGACTCCCAAATCAAAACTGCGCCACTGTTGCAGCTGTAAATGATGGTGAAGGCCTGGCACCTCTTTGCCATGTCGGTCCCTCTAAGGGACTCTCTCCAATACTGCAAAAACATGTGGCCACCACTGTGCCACACCACGGGGAAAACATGGGCCCCTCTGGGCCCACTAGGACATAATTATGCCCATCGTTGGAACCCTCTGGCTCTGAAAATAAACATGCCCCAAGCGCTGCAGCGGGCGCCGCAACTGTAGGGCCGCTGTGAAGGTCTGCCCCACCTTGGGGGCACTAACAAAATGCTCATTGGTCCTTTAGACAATCAGGGGCTCCTTAAACAATAAAAGCACGGTCCCTTCTGGGCCCTCTATTACAAGGAGCCATTACTCACTGTTTCTGTGGGGCGCAACACGGGTAAAAAACGGGCACCACTGGCACTCGGGACCCCCACTGGGGCCCTTTAATCAAATGTGCCCAAACTTTGGAGCGTCCCGCAACGGCGGGCCCGCTCAAGAACAAGGAATCCAGCTTTGTGCCTTATAAGGTACCACGAGGTGTACAGGGAGCTTCCACCTCTCCTCCATGGGGACTCCCGACTTCCATCAAGGCTGCCTCCCCCTCGGCTCCACTCACCGGGCCTCGTGCAGGACTTCATGTTCTCAGCACAGAGGGGCAGGCACCGACAATGTGCCTCGCGACCCCTCCGCCCCAGCTCCTCTCACCTGGACTCCTCCATGCGGCAGCAACGCTTCTCTCGCGCACGTGGTGGGGGCAGGCACCGGCAATGTGCTTCGAGTCCCCTCTGCCTTCCGTCTCCACTGGTTGCGCCCGCAGGGCTCTCCCTCGGCAATGGAAGCCCCGCACAGGCAGGCGCCATCACCTTCCTTCTGAGCGGCTTTTCAGGCGGCGGCGTGCGCGGGACTTCCTCACAAAACCGGAAGTCCCGCCTACCGCCAGGCACAGCGTTGCATGACTTCCGACCTGTCCGTGACTCGGGCCACAGCGGTGCTTTTAACAGCGGAAAAACGCGTGGTGGGCACCCGCAATTTCAATAAAATAAACGCAGTGCCCATGCGGGGTGGGCACCCGCAATTCACATCAAAATAAGCAGGGTGGGCACCCGCATTCGTGATCACCGCAAAAATGGCAATGAGGGGTAGGCTCCCTTCTAATTGTCATGCAGCCACGGGGCAGCGAAGCTCCAGCGCCCCAGGGAATTCAAACAGAGTGCTCCATTGCGCAGAGAGAGACCCAGGTACATTTCAAAAACAAAGCCAGCACTCACAAGGTGCTGGGGCAGCGCCAACTTCCCAGGGCTACAAGCAGTCCAGCAAAAAGGTTCCAGGGCATAGCTGGGCCCAGGCAGGCAGCCTCCTGGAAAGTCCTCCTGGGCCCCAGCAGCAGCACACCCTGCAAGATCAGCACCCACAAGCAAAACATTTACATGGGGTCACAGCCCCTTCTTTTATACACCATTTCCCTTTGTGACACAGCACAGGGCTGGGGGAAAAACCAGACACAACTGGTTTGGGGGAGCTTTGGAGCACTTTGTTGTGCTCAGTTCCTCTCCTCTATTCACAGTGCAGGCCAGGGACATCAGACTCGCCACAGGAGGTGGAGCCAGCATTGTGGAGGTAATGCATAGCCCTATTCAGGTCCCAGGTGCAACTCCTTCCTCCCATCTACATGCAGATCTCCCTATTCACCACTGGGCAGACCCATCCTGGCTCCTGGAGCCAACCACACCAGCCAGGCCCTGTCAATCACAAGCCCGACATGCAGTTCACATCAGGCAGGCAGACACACTACACACAGAAATGCCAATTTCTAAAATTGGCACTTGTCCACTAGTCACAATAAATCTGCGCACACCATTGTGCAGCATTTATTCTCACGAGTTCGCCCCTGCACTCCTCTCATACAAGGAACTACCAGGGACCCACATATCCCCCATGCATTCCTATGGGAGGGCAGGCCAGTCTCACCACACATGCACAGAGAGCGCACGCACTTTACACTGTACCACAGTGCTAAAGTGCGCAGAGGCCTAAAATCACCAACACTAGGTTACAGAAAAAGGCTAGGAGAACGCAAAAAGTTTCGGGGTGAACCTGCCAAAAGAGCTACGTCCAACAGCGTCCAACCTGTCAATGGAGTCAACGGTTGCAGTTCTGTAAAACAAAGCAATTTCACACAAGAGCCTAGGATCTTCCTGGATTTCTTTTCATATTTTAAAAGAAATCAGGTGTTTTACTACAGGCTCTTGCCACTTATCGTTTTTTTTTTTTTTATATATGGAGCTTTTACAATTTGACATTACTCACTATACCATACAGAATTAGTCTGAAATTAGAACTCTGGTTGATAATGAACTTTTATGTTGAGGCTGCCCATTGTCAGCTTAGCAAGAACTTACAATTTGCTTAAAGCCTGCACAAAATTGCCTATAATAAGTTTGGTGTATTGTCACCCTCATTCTTGTTTTTATTTGACAGCTTGCCTTGTGCATCTTGTTTCTCTATAGCCCTGAGCACTTTTAGGGAATTTCTTTTTTCTTTTTACTTAATTACGCCATAAGAGTGCACATGTTTTCCTGCTGTTTCCCTCAGGTACCTTCTCCCTCGCATGCTCCATGTTGCTCTCTTGGTCATTTACTTGTCGTCCCCTGTACTCTGGGATGTTCTCCCTTGCCTGTGTGCTTCCCCCACTCCATGGTCCAAGGTGCACTTAACCGTGTGCCTCTCCTTTCTGCCTATTTTGGTCTTTCCCTGCTTTAAATTTCCCCTGCCCTCCTTGTTGCTCCCTTCCTATTGTGCTTCTTTTTTTTCTTTTTGAGGGCCAGGTGAAAAATTGCTGCCAGCCCTTCCACTTTATAAGTAAAGCTTTTCCGCAATGTTTTCTATATTTCCCGATCCAAATCAAAAGTTTTTTTTTTTTTTTTAAAACGGCTTCCCCACAACTGGCATGCATTATGATACATGCGCGATCCTGCAAAATGACACCACTGGAACTATAAAATGATGCAACTCCTTCATTGCATTTCTTTTTTTTGTTCATACAGTACTTTCTGTCTTAAATTCCATTTGTGCTTATCAGACTTTGAAGAATACAGTTTGACTGGAGCAAATCTCTAAAGGGGAATATTACAGGCACTACCCAGTGCTGAAAACGTGTGGTCTGAGGCGAACTCTGAGGAAAGGTTTATTGACTTGCAGCGTCATTTTCAGAGCCATGAGTTCTTGGAGTTTAGAATTTTATGGTGAATTCAGGGAAGTGGGGAGCCAGTAAACCCATTGTTTCCCACATCCCTGTTTGCTTGTTTCTTTTAACCCCACAGTGATCCCCCACAAGAACTCAACAGCTGGCATAACCCCTGGTTGCTTACATTTGTTGACCCCTGCCCTGCAGTTCTGAGAACCTACCTCCAAGACTTATGCTGGGATCGATCCCAGAGTGCATTCTCTTCTAATCTTGTTTCTGAAACTCTTGATGCTGCTGTGCAGTCAGGTATTTGCTGCCGAACAAAACTCCCACCTAGTCATCCTCTCGAGGTACCATTCTATATCCTGCACTTGATACTAACTTCTCCGCGTCACATCCACTTGCTGACTGATTTGTTCAGTCCCTTAGGGCATGCAAATCTTGAATCCAGTAAAAAAAAGTCCAGTGCTGAGGTCTAGCCATTGCCTGCAGCTGAGGTTTTTCCCAAGTGTTACTGTATCCTCCTGGCAAGTGTTACAAAGTTTTTTTTCTACATAGTGAGCATTGACTTGTTCTTTGTAGTTGGCATTTGTTCATTCTAGCACTGTGATGTGCAGATGATCTAATAACAATATAGATGAGGATTTGGAGGTCTTTATTAATGCAAGTGCGCAAGATCCTTTCTACTGAATGGGTTAACCAAACTCTGCAGGCTTTGTCAGCTCACAACACTACAGTCCTGACCACTTTCTTGTATATCACCATAATAGTCACCAGTATCACTAGTGGCAATAAATATACTGCTGTTTAGATGCAAACATGCAAACATTAATCCCTTCTGTGAAATGGGAAAGCAAGCGGGTCCAAAGTTAGGAATCCTTTTGCATCTGTGATTTAAGAACATAACGAAAGATGAGTTCCTCCAATGTAAGAATACAATTAAACTTGAATGTCCCATGAGAAAAATGAAAATGACATGCTGTTGCCGCAAATAACTTATGTTCTTGTCCATGCCATCAGATGACGTAAGATTTTTATTTTAATATTCATTATTTTTCAGATTTAGGCCAGTAATAATCTTGCATTATATACATCACACTAGGACATGCAGTTTTACATGTATGCAAATCATGTGGGTTCTGAGTATCTGTTGTATCTTCTCTCATACTGAGCTCCTCGGCTAGAGCTCCTTCCAACACATCCTCTTCCCAGTGAGGTACCCCAATGGGTCTTCGTTTGCACCTTTGAATCCTGGTGTCATTTGGCCATAAGTGCAAACTTGTATTGGGCTTTCTTATTTTTGGGTTTCTGGACCATCCCTAGAAGACACTGCTGCACAAAACTTTCCAAACGTTCCGCAGTCATCTTTCTCACCTTGGCTACTATCTCACCCCAATAATGTTGTAGCTTCGTACACAGCCATGGCACATTGAGGAATGGAGGCTGAGTCTCTCCACACCTAATATAAAGCAGGGCACGTGGATTTTTCGTGTTAAAATTCACTAGTGTGAAGGAGGTTCAATGTAGGTAATTGAGAATATCGAATTAACCAGAAGTGGTTTATGGTAATTTCCTAGAGGAAATTCAAACTTCTTGAGTTTGTCTAGCCAAACCTTCTAAATAGTATCCAGCGTTTTGAGTTGTTTGCCCCTGGATGGTTTTCCTCCTGTGAAGACCACTAAACAACAGATAACTGGGTTGATGCGATCATGGTCTGCATGTTCCTACTTTCAAACAATGCCCAGTAATGCAATTTCATGTATGGCACATCCCTGTCCCTAGGAAAACAGCTGCAGCCATTTTACAGTCTCACTGGTCTACTTTGCCTTCCAAATAAACTGCATTATCAGTGCGTGCAACAATTTAAAGAAATGGAAAGAGGCCTAGCGCAAATTAGATTGAATGAGAGAAATGTATGACGGCAGTGTTGGTATTTTAATACAATTAATTGGTCCTGTGAATGAGCGTGGTAGCTCCTAACACCTTTTCAACTGATTATTTGTTTCTTTAATAATTGGTCAAAATGAACAGCAGTTATTAATGCAAAGCCAGAATTAAAGTTGCCCTCATGTTGTGCTAGACAATCTTCTTCTTAGATGAGTTCAACAAGCACCCAAATATGCCCCAGGTTGAGCTGCTATGTGTCATCTTAACTATGACCAATAATCTTGCAGTATGCACACCATTGGGTTCATAATATTCGACAAGCACTTCATTACGTAATGGAAAGAGTGTTAGCGGGTTCCATTCCACAAAACTGTGCCCATCATTTAGTCTCTTATGTTTGCTCGCAGCTCTTAAAATGTGGTATAACCTCAATTGTGTAGAATAATATATTGTTGTTGCTATACTTGTAAACCGTGCCAGAAGACAGCTAGAAGCAGCTGTGGAAGCATCCAATGTAATGGCACCAAGTCATACGCTCTCTTAAACACCCAGTTCTTCACCACTTTCGTAAAACTAAGATGGTGTCTAGTCATAGAATAGGAGAGACTTATAATCCCACAATTAAGCACCCCGAGAAGCCTATATGGATCCATGAAGAATTTCAGCTAGATCAGCCTCATCTGATTCTAGTATCTTTTTTCTCGTGATAGTGTATTCTAATTCAGCCTGCTATTTCTTGGGTAGCCGGAAAGGGGTGACATGAAGGCTTTTGTTAATGCTGAAGCAAAGCATGCTTTTATGTTTTTTGCAATCATTAAATATGTGCAACAGGTCTGCAGTACACCCTGCATTGGCTTAGTCTGGGCTCTTATGAGCACAGTCTTTTTGACAATTCCAAAGAGTGACCATGATGTTTGCCAGCTTTAAATTAAAAAGTAGTGTTCACTTCTGTAGAGATCTGGGGGTTTATCAATAGATGATGATCCAGTAGACTCCCACAATCCCAACGTAGTGTCTTTTACGAGTGATACTGAAACTTGTATTGCCACAGGACTATGGTGATTATGGGAATGGACACACATTTACATAACCCCTTCACTTTGTTGCCATTAAGGGAAGGTTAGTCTTGCATCAGGCGATAAACTTTGCTTAAGCCTTTACATCAGAATAGGATGACTCACTGTATCAAACTGTATTGACAGGTCTGACAAAAATAGGACCACTAGCTTCCTTTTTTTTTTTTTTGAAAAATATTTTTATTGCGGAAAGCATAGAAAATACAATCAAGTAGGTCCACTCATAGGCACTGATAGACAATAAATAACCAAAGTGTTCACACAGGATAATACACAGCCATGTAGCCCACAGCTCGGAGGCCAGGCGGCGTAAGGTCGAAAAGTGCCAAAGATATACAAGCATAAACGTTGGCATGAACTAAATGTGTATCGCTAGTATCCGCTGTTTTGTTTCACCCCCCCCATCTACCGTCGCTCCCGTCTCTCATCGTCCTTTACATTTCGTTTTTTGATAAACCCACATTCTAACATGGACCACTAGCTTCCTTAGATTGTGTACCCAAAGCAGTAATGTCAACTTAATCTGACTTGGTGTCATCATTTGGACTCAAGACCGATTTGACATTCAGCCAGCTAAGGACAGTCCTCTAGATTCTGCTAATCCTGCCCATAGACCACGCCTCCAGGTTTGTGGTGAGAACCCAGAGATCATTAAATTCCCTAAAATTAGCCAGTTCATTCAGAGATAGTGTATCTCTCTTTTGAAGCAGGCAAGGTCATTATTGTTTGTTTGTTTTTTTGTAATAGTACCACATTGGCCCGATGACTGAAGCAAATTAGGCATGCTGCAACTGGCAACTCATCAGAATGAAAGCCACCCTTACCACACCCTAAGTCAGACATCACACAATGGTTCAGGTTTAAGACTGAAAACTCTGTACCAATAAGCGACTATGTGGTAATATTACGTCACCCGATTTAACCGTATTGTGCAATTATTTTACTGAATTTTCATGCTCTTCTGTTCAAAGGATAGACGCAGGTATTCAACTACTGTTTGTGATGGTAGGACTTTGAAAAATAATTGGTTATGGTAGAATACATAATAAATTAAATTTTTGCTGTCATCTGCTATACATTGTTTTGTAAACTGTAAATTTAATGTTTCCACAAGTGGGTGTAACAGTGACCCCAAGCTATGTTCAATGTCTCATCCTGCTGGCTTGATTTTGCTCCTGGTTAGCCTGTTTTAAGCAAGGCTTAATCTTTTGTTTGACAGGTGAATCATGTTCAAGTTAGACACTTAATAGCCTTTATCTGTCATACACGGTCTTATAAAAGGCCTCTAGGTCCTCCTCTGCAGTACCATTTAAGCTTAACAGGATGTTCTCTGTCAACATTCTTGGATTTTGGCAACCTTCAAATTAGCCTATCTGCTTTTGTGTACACTGGGCTTTCAGTATTTGTCTTTTCAACTCTCTCTATTGACAATGTCAAATGCTCTTATGAGAAAAGCGGCACTCTATGGTCCGATTAGGGGACCAGGCCAGACATCACCTGCAACCTAGTCCAGCTGATGCCCACCCTAATTTTAGCCTTTGTGTCTGATTTTGAATCTTGGAATATCCTAGATCATTTGGGTCAGTTTAGGGAGTGGCAAGTCATCCTTCTGCCTGTCATTCAAATCACTCAGCACTAGGACTTGGTTGGAATGACCTGTAATACGTCTGGATTAGGTTCTCGATCCTCCGTCGTCCAGTGGCTGATAGCTTACACTCAGAAGTCATAACCGGCATATTGCCACAGTCTTTTCAGTTAGGTGTCGAAAACTTAAAGAACGGTTATTTTCCTCCCAATTTGGCCTTTAAGTCAAAGTGTGCTCAGACTACAATCCAGTACACAAACATCAAAGAACCTGGTATCCTACTTAATTAAAAACAGCAAATAACCCCACCACTAAAAGTATATAGTGTGGTTGCTGTTTTTAATTATGTAGGATACAAGGTTCTTTGATGTTTGTGTACTTATAAATGGTCCTACCTGGTTCCTTACCGTTGGGCCTGACCCCCATCTTGGTCACACTACAATCCAGCCACCCCCGTTGTGTTGTTATCCTTAGCAAATAAGTAAGAATACTGATATACCTTAAATGATGGGGCTTAAGCCGGGTTTCCACAATGACAATAAAATGGAGAAGCTTGCTCATGAGTTGGTGCAAAAATGGTTGTAAGCAAATGGAGGCTGAAAATCCCTTATGTAGGTCTGGTTACACTGTAACAACATACATGAGCAGCCCCACACCAGAAACAAATCCTCTGGTATGTCACTTCACACCTTGGCATCAGGCAAAGTGGCAGGGAAATCCTTCAGTAGCCTCCAAATGCAGGGAGGAAACTCCCTGAATGTCAGCATCGTTGATTATTTTACAGAAAAATTGTGGCTTTGTGAGTTTGGCAAAATGCACACAAATTTAGAGCAAGGTGAAAATTGCCATTTCACGAAGCCTACAGTGGTGCTGATGGTTAGGAAGGACCAATGTAGGCTTAAATAACCCTGCCAGGTAGGTAGGGATCTCTTAATCAGTCAGGCATTCCTCCACCAAAACCTCAGCTGACCTGATTGGCTGAGGAGTCGCCCCATAGGGTCTAAATAAAAACTCTCAAAATTATAAAAGGGAACTAAAAGAAAAATGGGTTTGTGGGATTTTAATGGTCCTTATACTGTATTTTACCAGCCTGGCCATCAGAGCCCATCACCAGGTCAAATGTTACAGAGGGTCAGTGAACACCTCTCCCGGGCACACCCTGAAAAGACCTACAGCTAGTACTTGTGTAGCCTGTCCACCCATCTAATAAAGAGACCGAATCCTTAACTCTGAAAGACTTTTAAACATCTAGTCCATACTTCAGGTTTTATTTATTTTTACTGTCCAGCCTCCGTAAACTACTGGGATTCTTCCTTGATTGCATCCCACAACCAAGAACCCTCTACACTTGTTCGAGATGGTGTTACATTTACAGTAAAACCCTACCAGTCTTCCATAACTTGCTCAACATTCAAGCGTGTGATATATCAGCCATTGCCTTACTTCAATATTGTAGCTTGTACCTCAATAATTTGACCATGGTTGGAATGGCCTACATTCTAAATGGTAATTTGTCACTTTTAATAATAGTCTGAGAATGCCTACTTCACCGTAATGTTCTAACTTGCTTAAACACTGCCTGCAACTGAATGATTCGTAAATTGGAGAATATTTCATATGTTCAGAATGTAAGACCCTTTTCTCCTGGTGTCTTGCCTTTTCTCCCTTCCTCCCTTCCTCCCTTCCCTATTTTGGAAAGCTCATTTGATAGCTTATATCAATATTGTAAAGTAAATACACTAGTGAAGAAACTATGGGCCAGATGTAGGTAATTTAGATTTACCGACTCTTAAATACCTACCCATACCGAATCGGTATTTGAGAGTCAGTAAATTTGAAGGAGGCAGATGTAGGTAAAAAATTACCGATTCTGTAAGAGTCGGTATTTACCGATTCTGTAAATACCGAATCTGTATTTCACATTGATTCCTATGGGCCTTGAAGCCCATATGAATCAATGGGAAATACAGATTCGGTATTTACAGAATCGGTAAATACCGAATCCTGCAAGGGTGCAGGGGGTGGCACTTTGACACCCTCTAGCACCCCAACTACAGGCTTGTGTGCCATGTGGCACACATACATGCCCTAAGGGCATGTCTGTGTGTCACATTGCACAGGTGTGCATGCACCGATGTGCATGCACACCTGAATTCGGTATTTTACCACCCAATAGGATTGGGTGGTAAAATACCGACTCTTAAGGGCCTGTGGCACTCTCAGGAGTGTCATGTACATATGGATTTACAGAATCGTTATGTTTACCGATTCGGTAAAATACCGAAGTGGTAAATTTACCGAATCGGTAAATATACCGATTCTGTAAATTCCGACCCACCTACATCTCAAAAGCCAAATACCGGTCGCCGTTACCGACCGGTATATGGCTACCTACATCTGGCCCTATATGCGTTGCTGGGCCGAAGTAGATGATGGGTGTCTAGGCATGCCTTACGCTGTAGTAGTACTTTATTTACATTTTCTCTTTTTCTACACTTCATGATGCCTACGTACGAATAGTACTCAGAAAACACAGTTATTGAGCAAGAAAACTCTTGAAAAAAGAAAGGATCATAGCAGCTGTAGGAATAACATGTGGTTTGCACAACTGTGATCTTTCTGTACTTTCTTCAAAGAATCCTCCTTGTTTCCCTCTTCTCGCTCAGCAGACATATGTATGTTTTCACCTTCCCTTTTGGGGTTTCCCATTCATGACACCGTATAGCTTGGGTTGTGGAGCAGAAAGACAAGAGGAAATGTGTGATTAGATAGCAGTCTTCCTGGCACCCCGGCGGTGCAATATAATTTATGAACTGACAGTTGTGGGTGCTTAAAGCATGCCTTTTCCTCTTGGATGAAGGCTGAAAGGGCAGCCCCATCCATATACCATCCTGGACTCACTCTGACCCCTTGAGCAGAGCCTGCTAGAAAACGGATAGTCTCATTTATTAGGTTCTTCTTACTAACAATCATCCCTTCTTGGTTATTGTAATTGAAGTAGCTGTGTATGGATAATCATGCAAGGACATTTTCTACATTCTACTCTTCATCATGTTTCTTGCAACACACCTTTCTGTCTTCCCATCTAAGGATGTCATCTAAGCCTTCTTTAGTCCCAAAGTGGCAGACCTGCATATCTATTGAAACATAACTGTTACTGCTATCCAGTTAATTTCTTTTCATACCACTCAACCATATATTCTTTCAAGTAAAGTTTATTTCATCACTTGAGTTCAAGACCCAAGTAGAATCTCTTTGTCACCAGGTATGTTTTTTTTTAACTTGTATGCTGCCATCACTTAGCGATTTATGAAATTACTCTGAGTAAATACGTTACTTAAAATAGCCCAACGGTTCTGGAATAGGATCTGTAAATTATTGAGAAAACGTGTAAACTGTTTCATTAGCTTCATCGCTTTCAAGAATCCACTAGGCCATAGTAGGTGCCTATTTTCATAATGTTTCTTAGATGACAAACAAGGGGTCTGGTAAATCTTAATTTGATCCGTCATACTATCCAATATAATCCCATTAAGCCCAAGACGCGACCCATTGCCCTTTGTTCATATTTTGCCAGGTATAAAGGAACACTATAGAGCCAACCAGAATAGTCTGCTATTTATCACCAAGAAAGAAATCCAAAGTGGTATATATGACCACACCTTTTTATTAGCAGTGTATCACACTGCACATGGGACAAATGTTTCTACTATAAAAAGGTACTCCACATTTCTCCTCCACTTACTGGACCAGATAGTAAATTGCTTTACCTCCTCATTAACACCCTTGCATTTTTATAAACCTTTATAAGACAAATAACTTTTTCAGCAGTATGATATATATTACCCATATTGTTACAAAAATGTGTTCTATGCTCAACCCTTCATCTTCTAGTCCTAAACAAAATCCTCTTAAGAACCCAATCACCTCATCCAATCTGGTTGTAAAAAATTAGTCTCTTTGTGGGGAGGAGAGTATAAAGAAGTGGTGAAACTGGAGAGCATCATGTGACCGAGCTCCATAAATTATCATCTTCATGTAAATTTAGGGTAACTTCATAAAAGCATTGTAAGAGTAAAAGATGAACTTTGGCAGAAGAATGATCCTAATCACAAAGAAGTATCTGACTGCATAGAAAATCAGACTTTACATTTCTTTTGTGCAAGAAATCAAGAAGGACAATGGACATGCAGACAAGGTGCAGAGTATTAAAGCCTTTTACTGACAATTAAAAAAGAAGTTTTCAAGGAAGATGTTTTAGATGCAGCAGTTGGGGGTCACATGAATAATTCAAACAATTTCCTACATGACAAGTTGTATGTGGGTTCAAAGGCCATTATGGAAAGACTTACAACAAAGCTGGTAAACCAAAAATTAGAGAGATGTATGAAGACAGGCTCATTAGATTGTGAATTACATTGGGGGTTCGAGAGTTTTGCAAGGAGGACTCCTGGTCTCACCGTTCTGCAATTCTTCTTCGTTGTCTGTGTCTGTGCTTCTTCCAGGATCTTCAACAGACCTTTGGGCCTCAAGGACACCTGAAATAATCTCCCTTGGAGTGAAGGAGTCACTCCCCTGCATCTGCAGGCACCGCAACAATGCTGACCGTCTATTTCTCATGATGTCCCACAGACTTCGAAAGGCTTAGCAAAACAGGTAGTGGTTCTGCAACTCCCTCGAGGCCTGACCTGCCCTCTCTGTAATTTTTAGGTGAGCCCTCGTTGAACACCTGGGAACGTACCCCTGTGCACCGCGTCGATTTGCCGTTGCCAAAGTTTGTTGGCTCTGCACTCCAGAGATCTTCGGGCTAGAAGAAGCTCCAGCCTCCAGCGTCTCTTCCTGCCAAGATCTTCGTCCTTACAGCATCCTCTGCACCGCGGGCTTTTATCTTTGGTAAGTTCCTCAAGATCCTCTTGCGAGTCCTGTGCCTTTGCCATGTGGATCCTCTCGAGTCGTCTCTTGCTTCAGTGGACTCCCCTGCTTGCTCAGGCCTGCTCAGACTCTCCTGCACTTGGTGAGTCCCTTGGACCTTGCTGGTCCCCACGTTGCTCCTTCATCATGTACCACGTCTGTTGTTGCTGCCAAGACTTGTTGCTGCTCCTGCTGGACACTGACCCCCTGGTACCCGACTCCCGACATGGGACAGCTTGTGCATGGCTCCTTGTCTTCCTCAGCAGTGCCTGGTCCTCACAACTACAGCAACAAGGTCACCATCGTTGGGCTACGAGCTGACGAGCTCTGATCACGCACCCACGCGCCTTGAGAGGTATCAAACCTGAGAACACTTGGCAGCCTGCACAGCAAACCCCGAAGAATCCTACACTCTGCTGATGAGGAACAAGAATTCCGAAACACCGGTGTCTAGAGTTGTTGCTGCAACCTTGCAATAACACACAAATCTTCGAAAAGCCCACACGCTACAAAGACTGCATCTACCATGATGCTCCTGGGGTTCACCCGCTGGTGGGTGGAGTCGGAGTGCGACCTTCGACTTTTCACCATCGTTGGGGTGGCAGGAGCTTTTGCCATTGTGCTGCTAAGGCATGGAATAGCCTGCCTTTCCATCTTAGAAACATAACCAAGCTCCTCCCTTTTAGGAAAGAATTAAAAACTTGGCTATTCACATAATTACTTATTCCAGCAAACAGTCACAGGTTCTTTTTAGGAGGGTAGTGCACAGTGCCAGGACACCTCAGGGTAATAGAGCACTATATAAGTCCTATTAACATTAACATCATCCCTCCTGCATCTCCCCTCATCCCCCTCATTGCTCTTCCATACCTCCTGGTCACCTCAGAGTGGCATAGAATCTGTCCACTCTGCTTGCAGGTTCTTCTCTTCAAGAATCAACCCTTGGATTACACCGTACTCTTGCACAGTCTTCACCAGCTTAATCTTTTCTGAAGTACTCTATTGTGGTCTACGGCAGTTTCTGACGTCACTTTGCACCTATGCATCCGGCTTCGCTTGTGTAGGGTTCCTGGGGTATCCATGGTTAGGGTGACTCGCCAACCTTCTGTCTTCCACTGGGTTTTTTCGGGGTCCACTGGAAAGGGTCTTTTTTAAAACTGCTACTGCAAATTTCCAGTTGAGCTGTGATTCCACTCTGCTCACAGTCTCCATGGGGTTCCTCAGTGCTTACCTTGGGTGGTTCCTTGTGCCCCCAGCTCTTCTGATTCTCTTGGTCCAAGTCCTGACTTTGGTTGCAGTTCACATTCCACTTTCTTAGTATATTGTTTGGTCTCCCCCTGGAGACCATTGTGTATTGTCCTTACTTACCTCTTACAGTTGAAGTATTGTGTATTTGTGTTCCTATCTCCAGATAGGAGATATAAAAATGTATTAGTGAGTGTTGTGTAATAAATAGACATATTTTTATAACAACACTGTATGGTTCTTTTTCGTTTAACCTACACTACATGATTAGATCTGGTAAAAAAAGCTGCTTAACACTCCTTCTGGACTAAGGCTGAAGGCTGCTCTCCACAGCTACCACGTAGAGAGCTTTCTAAAGTTGTCTAAGACCTCTAAAACCACCATAAGGGTTGTCTGGACTAGTGCAGGATGTTTCACTTAAATAGGTGTGCACCATATACTAAGCCAGCCTCCTACAGCGACCCTTGGACCAAATTCCTTTAGTAGTACTTCAACCTTCTGCACGCAATGCTACCATTCAATGTAGAAAACTCTGATGTCCAATCTGCTTATCTAGACCTGCCCTTTTAAGGTACCAAGTTTTTGGGGATGGGGCATACTCATCCTTAGGATGTTTTAAAACGAGTTCTGCTGCTGCCCGCTGACTTGGTCTACAGCCCAAACGGAAGGAATTGCAAAGGTTTCTAGTTTTGCAGTTTTGGGCTAGGTCTCAACTTCTCTCAAAGTCGGGTAGCCCTTACCCAGCAGCAAACTCAGAACCCCATTGTGCGACCGTAAGGAGGCTGTGGAAAGGGTAGAGGCAGTGTAACCCTTTTGGCTGTCACTACTTCCTCCTCCTCCACAGTCACTGCAGGGAAGCAGCTCTAGTTCTCCCTTGTTGGGACATTGAGGGCCTGTAAGAGGCTGGATGTCATCTGTGGATCCTGCAGGTTGTGACAAATGAGTATGCCATACCTTTCAGCAGTTCCCTCCCTGGATTCCCCCTCCCTGTTAAAAACATTTGCAGGAACACCTTCCCGCTACTGCAGCAAAAGTATATAACCTTGCTTCAGAATGGAGCTGTACAGTATGTGTTAAAGCAGGAGATTAGTCATGGTGGTTGTTCTCGTTTCTTCCTTTTTCCAAAAGTCCTGTGCTCAGGTGCCTTTGGCGCTCAAGATTGGAGACTGAATGGTGTCACTCGACATAATGTGTATTTCCATATACTAATCCTGAAGTCCCACAGGAATCTCCTGGGTTTTGTGGTGGGCTTGACTCTGTATCAATTTGTGGTTCTTCCCTTTGGCCTGACTTTAGTATGAGATTGTCACAAAGGTGATGGCAGTGGTGGCAGCCAATCTGATGTCTGGGAATAGTTTCTCTCTACCTGGAAGGCTAACTTTGGAATGGCAGGACTCGGCACATAGTATAGTCGCACCTGCAGTCAACGGAATACTTTCAGCACGAACTGGGCTTCTCCATCAATGTGCCCACATCTCACCTGGGGCCTTCTAAGTGCCTCCTGTTCATAGAGGCAGTACTGGATACCACCTTGGACCAAGCCTTTCCTCCTACGCAAAGGATCACCGAGATCCATGTGTTGGGTCTGCGCTTCCAGGAAGTTGCTTGGTTTCAAGTTAATGTGTGTACTTCGCTTGCTCAGTCTGCAAACGTCTTGCAGCCTCCTGGTCATGCATACCTGCTGGCACATGAGGGCTCTCCGATGATGCCTCCATAGACCGTGATTCCGGCATAGGGGAGACCTTGCAAACTCCTTTGTGGTCTCCGGGGACACTGCAGCAGAGCATGTCGGTTGGTGTGTGGGGGAGAACCTTTCCAAAGAGATGTCCTTCTAACCCTCCTCCAGGCATGGCTCCAGGAGCGACAGATGCCTCCACTCTATGTTGGGGAGCTCACATGGAGGAGCTGAAGATCAGAGTCCTTTGGTCTCCGCAAGAGCATATTTTCCCCATCATTCTGTTGACCTGAGGGCAATGTTACCAAGTGCTTAGGACATTCTCTCCCTTTGTGGCTGGTTAATCTAGAGCTTCACAGACCATACAATTGTGATGTGGTGTGTCAGCAAGTCGGTGAGAGTAGTGTCCCAGTCTCTGTCAAAGCTCTGAATCTGTGGTCCTGGGCTCACAAATACGCAATGCGGTTGCTGACAAATCTTC
Source organism: Lissotriton helveticus (assembly GCF_964261635.1). NCBI lineage: Eukaryota > Metazoa > Chordata > Amphibia > Caudata > Salamandridae > Lissotriton > Lissotriton helveticus. The sequence continues at coordinate 446,349,412 of NC_136070.1, forward strand.
TGGTGGGCTCGCTGAACACCAGAGCTGATGACCTAAATCTGTGTCCTCTTGCTGACCACGAGTGGCGTCTCCACCCCAAGGTTGTGGACAGCATCTTCAATCAGTGGGGCACTCCCCACATGGGTTTCTGCCACTTGTTCAAATTCATATTGCCCCAAGTTTCGGTTGAAGTTGGACATTCTTCTTCACTACGCATTTCCCTCCATACCCTTGATAATTCTGGTTCTGAGGCAGATAAGTTAAGACTGGGCGCAAGTCATTTTAGTGTCTCCAGATTAGCCGAGAAGAGTGTCCTTCTGCACCTCTAGCTGTGTCTCCTGCTCCATCTTTCTCTCAGGGTCGATCTACTCTGACTCGAATAGGCAGGCCCCCCACCTGAATCTCCAGAGCCTACACCTTCATGCATGGAGATTAAGTGGGAGCAAGTAACTGCCTTTCAGCTTACTGATGACATGGTCAATGTGATCTAATCAGCCTGTCGTTCTGCCTCCAAATCTGTGAACTTCAGGCGGATGCACAGATTCGTTGCTTTGTGTGCAGATCACCCTATTGACCTCTTTTTATCGTGACTGTCTGACATTCTCAAGTTCACACTTTCTTTGGCCCATGAAGGATGTGCCTTGGTATGGTGAAGGGGTATTTAGTGGTGTTGTCTGCTTTACTTCCTCTTCCGGAACAGCCGGCCCTCCTCAAATACACCATTATTTTACGACGCTTGAAAGGTCGGACCAATATGTTTTCTCCCACTCCATTTGTTGTGCCACAGTGGAATCTGAACCTGGTTCTTATTTGGTGAGAACTAAGGTTGAGCATTTCACAGTTGTTCCTTGATGCCTTAAACCATTACAACAGTTTTCCACTTACTATTACTTAGGCCAGGTGTACTTGGGAGTTACAAACACTGATGCTCAGACCCAGAGCTGCTATTCTTCCAAAGGTGGAGACCCTCTTCCATCTGGGTCAATAGCTCACTCTTCCACCCTTTCCCCACCTTACCCCACAAAGGAGGAGGAGAGCAGTACAGTCTGGGCCAGGAAAATGCGGTGACTTTTTATATTGACTGGACAAAGGACTTCTCTACAGTTGATGAGCTCTTAATAGGCAATGTAGTTAGCAGAAAAGAGCATAAAAGGACCGTATCCATGTGAATTATTTTGTACATTAAAAATCTGCTATTCCATGGCCAAAGCACCACCACCCAGGGCACAGTCCATGAGAGCAAAGTTCTCAAGTTTTCTCTCTTAACTAGGGGGGTCCTTGTAGGTGACATCTGAACTCTGACACCTTCGCCAAGCTCATGTCTGGATTCAGAGATGAAAAGGTATGAACATTTTGGCCTATTTGTGCTACAGGATTTCCCGGTGCCACTCATCAAAGCAGGCCATACTGTATGTGGGTATTGCTTGGGAATCTATTCGAGGTGAAGAATCAGCAGGTAGAAATATCCATAAGAAGAAAAAGTTAATACACTTCAGTAACCAGATTTCTGGTGGATATTCTAGTTGCAGATACCTTTCCCTCCCACCTCCCCGTGTGGTGGAGGGTTTTGGGCCAACACAAGGTTTCAATGTTCAGTTGTTGCACTGCATATCTTATCTCCTCCTCATCCTGCACATTGGCAGTGTGGAAAAAATGTCTGGGATACTGACATTGGTATGAAGTTGGGAGCACTTTATGGGTCAGCGACACCCCTTTTGGTGTTGATTAGAACATGTGCCCCCTACTTTTGGGGAAGAGCTATGTAGAAAAGTTTCTATGCCAGTCAGACACCTGGAAGAATATTCACGAGGTGATAAATCTGTAGGTAGACAGAGTATCCCCAAGAAATATAGTTACCGAAGGCAAGTACCTTTTTCTGGGCACTATGCTTAAAAGTAAATTACTGAAAGTACTTCACAAGACACTAACTCAGAAATGAAAGCAAGAGTGGAATGGTGCGTTACTTTCTAAAATCCTTTCTTGGTCCCCACTATTGCATAACAAAAGTCCTGACCTATACAGAGCCCTATGTGATAAAAAAAACTGCCCTTAGCAGAGGCCATTCACAGACCGAGCCTATGAATAGTCAAACATTTGACATAAATAGAACCACAATATGTTAAGCATTCAGTTTCATCAGTAATGTGGCATCATTAGAGCATTGCTAGGGTCCAATTTCCAACATCACATGACCACTGGCATAATCAGAGAGAATATCATCAGTTATCTGATATGAGAACGCTAGCATAATTTGTCACTTCCAGGAAGGATGTCACATGGCACAAATGGGTTTTTATATACAACATCTAAATATATTAAACATTTTGCCCATTGGAAAAGTAGATACTTTATAAAATTTCGTACCACTGCACCCGAATATACAACTTGGAGTATAGGATTACAGTATTTGCTGTCACAGAGTTGAGAGGGTATATGGTCACCATCTTGGACACTCCTTTCTACTGGATGTATTTTCAGGTATTTAGTATTGTTTTTCAATTAGTGTGAAATGATCTTAATGTTTATTTGCAAATATTACCATAGATTTCTCACTAGCATCAAAATATGTAATGTGTAGCAAATGAATTAGTGACCGGTATTGTTTCAATATTGAACTTCTTCCAATTCTTTCTCTCTTACCCTTGTTATCCCTAATCTCCATTTCAGTGTGTCTGAACTTTGGAGATTTCATTAATGATAATAGCTTTTTTATCTTTGGTGTATTCTCTGTTAAAAACTAAAAACAATGTTGAACACAGGTTCACCTGTGATGTAAAAGCTTACATCAGCATCCCAGGTATGTGATATTACTGTAGCAGTGTGGTTGCCTAGCATCTGCCTCTATCAAACTCTTAGAATTTGACTTCAAAATGGCCAGGCGTTTTCTAGGCCAAACAAACATGCTTCATACTGCCACTTGTCCAGTGGCTTCTGCGGTCTATCGGGCCTGGACTCCACCCACACCAGTAATAGGTGGGCACATCTACAGAGGCCCCAGGGAGCTCAAGTGTCGAATGTCTAGAAGAACTTTTATGGGGGAAGAACATGGTAGAAAAGGGTGATGTCCTCTTTCAATCCAGTTGCTTAACTATACCTAACATGCGTAATCTTTTTTTTAAGTTTGAGTTTATTTAAACAGTAAAGAAAGAACAAAAAAGAAAACTAGGGACATGAAGAAACAGGCAATATGATAAATCAACAAGTCATACAATAATGGGAGAGAGGGGCATGAGAATTATACAACAATATAAAGGAATGAAAAATACAAGTACATCATAAAATCTAGTATCTGAAAACAACAAAGTAAGCATTGCATTCTACAAATAGATAAGCAGTTAAAATGATGAAAGAAATTAAGGTGGTTTGCGTACCTCAATAGAGTGAACATCATGGGTGGTGGAGGAGGGGGTAGATGAGGATAAATAATTCACTAAAGGGAGCCAAAGGAGATCACGTTTGATTGCTAGAGAGACAGGGGAAACAAAGTTAGTATCTAGTCTGTGATGAAAACAGACTGCATTCCACCATGAACGGAAGGAAACATTAGCGGCTTGTTTCCAATTAGATGTAATATGATGGAAAGCAATGGCAATGAAGAGATCCATTAGGAGATAATGTCTTTGTGTCTGGGGGAGTGCAGAGGATAAGGAACCTAAAAAGATGTGTGTGGGGGAAAAAGGGATACTAAAATGGAATTTTTTTGAGATTTGTGACCAAACCAAATTCCAAAATTGCAGAATTGAAGGGCAATCGAAAAGCATGTGCTTCAGATCTGCAGTTAGACAGGGGCATGACCAGCAAGTAGGACGGGCGTCTGTGGAGAAGGAGGATAAAACAGATAGAGTAAAAAGGGTGCGGTTGTAAATAAAATTTAGAGTTTGGGTTGTATTGGTAGCTCTTGAGGTCTTATGGAGTTTGAGCCAGATTTTGTCCCATAATGCAATTGACCAATCCAGAGAGAAATCTCGCTCCCAGGGTAATTCAATTTTCGACTTAGATCTATCAGCAGAAAATTTCGTCGAATTGTACAAGACAGAGGCAGAAGGAGAGGAGTCCAGAGCTAGAGCTATAGAACGACACGCAGGGGGATGGGATAGGAATTCGGCAAGGATGAAAGATAAGACAAGAGAACAGGACGTAACGTATCGTACTGAGAACGTGAGTTAGAGGGCAAGGAGAATTGAGACCTAAGCTCTGAAAAAGATAAGGCAGATTCTGAGAAATAAGCTGAGAAATCCAACTGAGACCGCGGGAGTGCCAAGACTTCCAAAAGAAAGTGCGATTACGAATTAAAAGTTGTTTATTATGCCAAATGGGCTGTTCATGTATCGAAGAAGTAGAAAGATAAGAAGAGGATAAATATGGAGAGAGAATCTTGCGAGAGTGGGAAATAATTGGGCTACGAAGACTAGTCAGAGGGAAAGTAAAGGATAAGAATTCGCGAAACTCAAAGGGAGAAATAAAAGAAGATTCAATCGACAACCAGAGGGGACGATGGAAAGGGAGATCAGTGGAAAGCCAACGAGCCGATAGTTTGAGAGAAAAGGCGCGATGATAAGCTTTGAAATCAGTGAAGCGAACTCCGGATTGGGATTTATCTTTCCGCAGCGAGGCAAGAGCAATTCAGGATCGTTTACCTTTCCACAAAAATTTCAGCAAAATAGAATCAGTCTTTTTAAAATAACAATCGGGAATATGGATTGGAATCATGGAAATAGTTTATAATAAGAGAGGTGAGAGCATCATTTTGATCGAACTGAGACGTCCCCACCAAGACAAGAAAAGCGGGTTCCAGCGAGTAATGGCAGATTCCAATTTTTTAAAACATATTCAAAATTAAGCTTCAGTGTGTCTGATAAAAGGGCAGCGAACCAAACACCTAAGTATTTAATTTTAGTTGGTTGCCACGAGAAACCAGAGATATCAAAAAGGTGTTTCTTACATAAAGAATTTAAAGGAAGGATTTCACATTTGTCTACATTGAGACGATAGCCTGAAACGGCAGAGAAGGAGGAAACCTGTTTTAAAAAGGAGGGAAGAGAGGAGACTGGATCCGAACAGTAGAAGAGAATGTCATTGGCATATACCGAGAGATTGACTTGTTGAGAAGCAAAGTGAAAACCGGAGATTGAAGTATCCTGGCGTATTTTGGTAAGAAAAGGTTCCAGAGCCAAAACAAATAATAAAGGGGAGAGAGAGCAACCCTGCCGAACTCCTCTGTGAAGGTGAAAATAATCTGATACAGCGCCATTAACAAAAATCGACGCCTGGGGACTGGAATAGAGTAAAGCAATGAGGGAGATAAATTTGGGAGGAATGCCTATCCAAGAGAGAGCCTGAAACAAAGTCCCATCCAATCCTATCAAAGGCTTTCTCCGCATCCAGAGAAATAGCGGCTAGAGGGACATTTAAAGAAGAGGCTTTACTAAGGATGTTGAAAAAGACTCTGGAGTTGTCAGAGGAGAGACGACCTTTCACAAAACCGGACTGTTCAGGACCTATCAAATCAGGCAATAAGGGGTCTAATCGAAGGGCCAGTATTTTAGCCATAATCTTATAGTCAGTATTTACTAAAGAAATGGGCCGGTAATTCTTACAAAGAGAGTGATCCTTATCTTCTTTAGGAATTAAACAAATTAAGGCTTGTTGAAAGGAACCTTTTGAGAGGCCGTAATCCAGAAATGTTTGAAATGGAAGTAAGAGTTTTGGTAAAAGAAAAGGAGCGAAGTGGCTATAAAATTCAATGGTGAACCCATCAGGGCCCGTAGCTTTACCATGACGCAGTTTAGAGACAGCGTGAGAGATTTCAGAAAGTGAGATATCGGCCTCCAAAGATCCAAAATTCATGTGAGCCGAGGGAGGAGGAGTGAGGGAATGGAAGTAGGAAAGTATGTCACCCGAAGAAGGAACAAGTTCTGGAGTGTAAAGATTTTTATAAAAAAGCATACATTCATTGAGGATGTCCTGATCTTTAAATAGGGAATCTCCAGTCGAAGTCTTAATCAACTCTATTTTTGTTCGTTCTTTTCGAATTTTCAGATAATTAGCAAGTAATTTCCCCATTTTATTTTGACCCCCATAATAGCGTGCATTACATTTCAGTAATAAGTTGGAAGCTGCATCAGTGGTGAATTTGTTAAAAGAAATGTTGGCCTCAATAAGGTCTTTAAGGGAGGATTCAGAATTCGAGGAGTGGTAGGCGAGTTCAAGTTGTTTGATTTTAGTAAGGAAAGTAGAAGATTTAGCCTCGTTAGCCTTTTTCTTGCGTGGGACAAAATTAATAATAAAACCTCTAGAAGCTGCCTTAAAAGAATCCCAAACCATGACATAAGAGGAATGAGGTGTGTGGTTGAGCGCAAAGAACTCTGATGCAAAGTTGGAGAACTCTGTGCAAAAAGTAGGATCAAGGAGTAGGGAATTATTAAACTTCCACATGCCGAAATGTGGAGAGAAGGGAAGGAGGTCAATATCAACGAGTACCGGGGCATGATCGGAGATCAAAATGGAACCAATATCAGAGTGGATAGCATGCTGGGGAAAGGGATTTGCGAAGAAAGAGGTAGTCAATGCGTGATTGAGAATTGTGTGCAGGGAAATAAAAACTATATTCTCGGAGGTCGGGGTTACATAGTCTCCAGATGTCTACTAATGCATTGTTTTGAATGGTTTTGGTGAACTGGGAGTGCATCCTAGAGGGTGAGAACTTAACTTTGGAGTGACGGTCTAAGATGGGGTCGAAAACCAAATCACAATCTCCACCAAAAATGATATAATCCTCCGATAGGGAAGAGAGTTTGTTAGAAATAGAGGGCCGGAACAGTTTATCAACACCAGTGGGAGCATAAACACTAAAAACCACAATCGGTATCTTATCAATGAGCAGTTTAACAAGTATCCAACGACCCTAATCATCACATTCCTGAGAGACTACAGAAATATTTAACTTTTCATTAAACAAAATCAGAACTCCACCCTTCTTATTGTCAGTGGGAGAGAAGAAAACATGTCCCACCCAACAACGTTTAACTTTTAAGGCTTCAGCTTCCGAGAGATGGGACTCTTGAATAAAAGCCACATCAGTTTTGAGTCTGGCGAGATGTGACAGTACTCGTTGTCTCTTAATTGGGTTGTTTAAACCTCTAACATTCCAAGTAGTAACACGGAACGAAATACAGTGAGAAAAATATAAAGCAAAGCAAAAACATGCTTACTAAGTCAGTAAAAATCGAAAAATGAAAAAAGGTAACATGGTAGAAGAGAAATAAGATGAGGATGACGGATATGAAGAGAAGGAGAAGGGAAGCGAAAAGAAGAACAGTAAGGAAGAGGAAGAAAAGTAGAAAGGGACAAGAAACATAAAGACAGTACAAGTCCAAAAAAGACGACTGAAGAACATACTTACGAGACAAACGTGGAACAGGGGATGACGGCGCCAGAGACAGTGGTGACAACAGCGAGAACAGCAACCGCAATCGAACTTCCTCCTACACAAGGACAAGGAAAGCAGGAAAAAAGGCCAACGAAGGGAACATCAGGGCAGAAGGTCAAGGAGTGAACCTATAAGGAGAGGGAATAAAAACAAAGGTTAATCAGAAAGGATAAGACATTAGGATGAAATAGAGCACAAATTAAGACAAGGTTCACGGGACTAAGGCCAATCAGAAACAGCCATGTCCAATCAGGTGGCTCTGGAAGTGTCCATGTCGTTTGCTCCATGTCGCCGAAGGAACTCTTGCAGCACAGCTGGGTCCTCGAAAGTAGTACTTTTCTCCTTATAAGTGACCTTGAAGAGGCACGGATGAAGGAGCCCATATCTGGCATTGAGAGCTCTCAGCTGAGGGCGAATATCAAGGAACTTTTTCCGATGGTCAGCCGTGACTTTAGCAACATCTTGAGAAAGATAGAGACGATGACCTTCCCAGATCACTTGTTTTTTAGCCTTGGCGACAGAAAGCACTTGTAGAAGATCCGTGTACTGAAGGAACAGCATTATGACACCGCGAGGCTTAGAGGACATCCTGGGACCCAGGCGATGAGCTCTCTGTATGTTAATGGAAGATAAGGCAGGAGCGTCCAGCAGTTTCGGAAGGAAGGTTTGGAAGAAGGCAGTAGGGTTAGACCCCTCCGTGAGTTCAGGAAGACCATACAGGCGAAGGTTGTTTCTAGGATTCCAGTTTTCTAAATGTTCTGTCTGCTTTTCAGATGAAGGATTTCAGCCTCCATGGACGGAATTCGAGAGCAAGAACTCTGGACTAACTCTGTAGACTGTACGAGAAGTAAGACTCGAGTATCAAGGGTCGTCCATTTGTCCTGCATGCTTTGTAAGGTTTAGGAAGTCGTCTCCATAAATGGTCTAAGAGCCCGCAACTCTTCCAGAATAAGATCTAGAGATGAAGGTGAAGGGGAGCCATCTGGAGATGGAGGGCCCTTTTTAAGGTGTTTAGAAGAGGCCAGAGTAGTTGGGAGTTTGCTGCCATTGTGAGTCTTAGAGATTGCCCCTTGATGACTCTCAGGCTTAGACATCGCACCCTCCTCCATATCTTGTAAGGGAGAGTCAGAATCCGAGTTGGTAGGCCCCTTGACTGGAGTAGACAGTTTCAAATTGTGAATTTTCCCCATGTATGGGTAATGGCGAGCTGAAGGTAAATAAAGCGTAGGCCGCTCAGGATCAAAAAGGATGAAGACAGACTGTCAATCAGAGGAGCTGTAAAGAGGATCGGACAATAGACCTGAATCCGTCCAGCTAACCAGGAGGCAGTAGAAGGAGTCAAAAAAGGAGAAAAGTTGTCATCAAAAAGAGCCTCATCGTTCTCTAGGAGGAGCAGAAAAGAGCTGCGTCATCGTGATAATTAATGTGAAGGGACGAGACCGCCACAGGAAACATAATGACAATGAGGCAGGAGAAACAAAGTTACGACAAAATACTGCTGCCAGAGACACACTGTGGGGTTGGAACTAGAGGAAAAAATATGAGAGCGTCTCTAAATCCACATTGGAAAGGAAGCACCTCATTGAACGAAGAAAAATGCTACAGCTGGGCAAAAGAAACCATGGAGAGAGAAGGAACAGCTGCCAAGGCGCTGCGTGCATAAGCAGTGTCAGTAGAAGTAGTAAAGTGCCCACCGGAACTCCTGGTTGATAGAATGACGCTTTAAACAGGCAAAAAGAGCCCCCTTCACATTGGCAGAGCAGCACTGTTGCAGAAAATGGCGGCCGGAAATCAAGAACCGAGACCGCAAGTAAGAAGTGGCCAGGGCATGAATAATAATAAAAGTACCCGGAGAAAAAGGCTCACCTCATCTTCAAACAGGGCAGGAAAACAAAACAGTAAGGCTTGCGACCCTGCAAGCGAGCGAGGACACCTAGGTAGGTCAGCGAGCTCCGCCGTGTCTAATTGCGAAATGGCGGCCGAAGCCGCAACAAGCAGAGTTCCGTCACGGAGACGGCAGAAATCCAATTAAAGCGAAATGTAGAGGGTCCACTGGGATCACCGGATACTGCAGGGGAAGCGAAGGTATTTCCTGCTCGAAATACTGCTTGAAGCTGCTGAAAAGGTGCAAGGAGTGAAGTCCGTCGCGGGAGCTCCGCTATCACCCCACCATCTTGGCTGGCGCCGAAGCCACGCCCCCCCTAACATGCGTAATCTGATCACGATTTTTTAGGGCTCTCCTGCTTCAGTGCATGCATTAGCAAGAGATAATTTTCCATCAGGGGCTTGGAGCCCTCCTAGTGTTTATCATTCTTTAGCTTCATTGTCGCTCTTACTTGCTGCCTCACAATTGGTTATCACTTACTGGCTTCACTTCCTCTTCTTTCATGTAGAGCATGGACCAAGTACTGAATACTTCATCTTGATGTTGGTCCTTCTGCTGTGATTGAACTACTGTTTTTCTTTTTTCTTCTTACTGTTGTTTCTTCTTCCCTCCCACCCCCTTGTCTGCATTTTTTTCTTCCCTATTTCCGTTGTCCGTGTTGCTTCTTCCTTCACACGCTGTCCATCTTGCATCGTTCCTCCCACCACCCACCCTCCTACTGTCAGTGTTGCTTATTCCTCCCACCCTTCAGTTGTTCCTCACCCCATCTGCCATAAGGAGAAAAAAATCCGAAATGATTGTCCGCACTGGCCTTGTTGTGCTTTGCTCCTCGTCTCGTTGCCAATTTCACTCCCACCCTCCCTTCCGTTGTCCATGCTGCCTTCACTAAGAAAAAAACCCCTGAAATAACATGGTAACCGCGGGTTGCTACCTAGCGCTTTTTTTTTTTTACATTTAACCGTACCGCACAGCAGCCACCCTGCTTTACAACATGACTGAAAGACATTGGCAACTCAATAGCTCTTTCATAGGTGAGACCTATTGGCTTTAACAATGCGTGTTTATTTTGCCTGCCAGGAGACCATAGTTCTAAAGCCACACTTGCTGTCCAGATAGAGGGAAAGCCTTTCTCTCTTCTCCCTTACAGATCGTTATCCTCTGCGGTGATACTAAAAGCATAGTACTGAAGCCCAGTTAGTCACTGCATGATTGCCGTCTACTGTTCATGGTGCTGTCATTGCTGCTTTACCCTTGTTATCAGTGGGGAATTGTGTGATGAGTAGTCAACATGGCGTGTTGCAGACTTATCATGATACAAAACGTCTTTCAGTGTTGCTCTGTGTATTGGTTGTGGATTGATGCGATCAAATGTATTGGTTCGAATGGCAAATTCATTATAATGCTAGTGTACTAAGACTGTTTTACGTTGGATTTCTTGAAAATGCTTACACCAATTTTCACCAAATCACAAAAGCATACGGAGACTGTGCCAGCCGATTGTGGTTCCCTTTTTTTTAAATGCCTGCTTTCACATGTAAAAAAAAAAAAAAAAAGCTAATGATCCTAATAGGGAAAAGTTTCTATTGGTTTGTATAGTTAATAATGCCATGATAGCAATCATTGTTGTAACTCTTTACTTGCAGGCAGAAGCTGCAGGAAACGAGGAGACGATTGAATTTTTCAGTCAGCTATACATAGATAAATGACAGGTAAGAGATGCAGCTTAAGCATTCACATATTTCAGTTTAGGATAGATTTGTTGTAAGCGTACATCAAAGTGTGAGAAAGTAGTATAGCTATTAACAGTGATTGCGTATGGGTTGGTAAGGGCATTAAGCTAGGAAGACTGTTGGTCAAAACCTATTACCAGAGAAATGTTCACTTGGGAACACAAAACAACTAGCTTCAAAGGGCACCAAGTACAGTTGTAGCAAATGGTGATGCTTTGAAAGAAATGATATCAGAACTGTGAAAATGTGTCTAAAACATAGAGGAGCTGAATATGGGTAATAATACAACTAGCAGACTTCCCTTCCCACTAGGTTCCGATCATTCCAACTTCTGGTCTTGAGCTTTGCCCTATAGGTTTTTTTCAAGTGTAACTTTGAAATCATCCCTGACATACTTAGTAGTGGATTTCCAAAATGTTCCTGCACTCACTACAGTCTAATGGTTCAGGGATGTTTTGTTTTCAAGGATCTCTATTCAAGCTCACTTGATGTGATTTTGAAAAGAGGGCGCGAAGTCCAATCTGGAGGTGTTAGTTACATCTAATTACGGTAGTAGAATTTTTGGGGTTAATGAAAGCTGCATTGGGTTTTTCGCACTTTTATGTTGCCAGTTCATCTATGAGCTAGGTGTTTGCAAAATTGCAAAGTCTAGGGACTTGCACATCTCAATTCTTTTTTTTTTTTTTAACTTAAGAGCATTGCAAAGTGAGAAGGATTTGAATTTTAAATAAAAGGCTTTGCAGAAACATTAGAGTACTGTGATAGGCTGCTCAAATAAATAGATTGACTAGCACCACTTAACACCAATTGTCTTTACCTTATTACAAGACCCCACCTCGTGTCTCACCCCTGAAAACATCGGCAGCCCACCTGCAGTTCTGGTTCTCAGACTCCATTCTGACCTACATAGTGAGTCAGGAACCTCAGACTATTGCTTGATCGCACACTCTGCACTGTTCTCTGTAACCTTCCCTGGTTTATCTTAACCTGTGACACTAGGAGGGATACAAGTTTCAACAAGGTCCTGCAGTAGATAAATGCTGGAAATGCAGAAGCAGACTATCATCGCAGACTGCATGCTAAAGTTTCCACTAAACTTGACAATGAACGGGGCAAAGTCTGGAAACTTGGTAAAGACCATTAAAAAAAATGTTCTACTACATTCATGACATTTTCTACCCAACCGTAAGCCGAATCACCTTTCTGAAAATAATCTTCTCCTGTTGCACATTCTTCTACAATTTACTGTACAACAGATGTTCCCTATATAGGTCCTGTAGATAGGGATCCATTCTACAATTTCAAGATCACCACCTTCTATGCAGTTGAGCTCCATTCAGATCTATTGCACATATACCTAACCTACCAATTTGACAGTGATCTTGTTCTTCCAGATATAGTCCGAACAGACATGCTCTCCAGCACATACATTACTTTACTTTGATTATGCTGCATGCCCTGCTATCAACCTCCAATCCTATTCAGACTAATCCATTTCTAGTATCCATAGATTGGGTCAAAATCAATATATGATTTGCTAAATGGGATTCACAATTTGTGTGTACTTTGTAAAACAAGCGTTGGCAAAGCCACTAGGTCCTGTGTGTTCCAGCTTTCATTGATGATCTGATGTCTCCAGTGGAAATATACATTCATCCAGTCATAACAGAGTGAAATTAACATGATCCTTGTGCAGGCCAAACACAATGTGGAGGAGAGCCATTGAACCAGGAGCAGGAAAGTGATGCAATACAAAAGTGTAGTTTTACAAAAGGTGGGTGAAGGCGAGCGCTAAAAAAAAAAAAAATTGAAACATATTATCATTGCTAAATTAGTTTTCCTGGGAGTTATCTATAAAGAAATTTGAAAATATGCATTTCAGTTATGTGCCTGCAATATACCTGTAGTTTCCGGTTTATGCTAGTTATTATTCATCCACTATTGTCGTATTCCATGCTGGACGCATTGTTCAACTTTGATCTGCACCCTTAACTGGGTGGGCCAGGTTTAGACTGGGACAATGCAGCCTTTTCAGGTGACTATGCTAATCAGAGGACAGGCCCAAATTCGAAGCGGCAGTCTAAACAGTTCATCCATTAGAAGCCGCCGGTCTGCCTTTTATTTTGAACTGGAGAACCAGCCTTAGTTTGAAGGTCAAACTTAGACTTCATGTCTAAACCTAGGGCCTTTTTACGAGTATGGCAGTCCACAGGATTGCCTTACTCGCGATGGCGGTCTGACCAGCGCCACCACTATGGGCTCATCCATAGTATTTTGACTGTGGCGGTTGGACTGCCGCAGGACCCACATGTCTGCCGGGATCCAGTGGCACAGCATTCAGGAGCAGTAACATGCTGGTGGTGCCGCTGCGGCGCCGATGAGCATATTATGAGTCGACTGTCCAGCACCCATTATATGACTGTGAGCCCACCATTAAAAGGGTGACGGAAAGGCCCCCTGACACTCCTGGCTCTGGGGGTTGCATCCTGGAATTGCACACCTGTTCCTGCACGTTTTGGCATGGCACACAATGGTGCAGTCTGCTCTTCAAAAGGTGACGGTCTGCATCTAAGGCTCTCCTATGAGCATAACAGACCACCCCTGCATCCCCGCCCACACCCCATGGATTATACTCTTAATCGGCAGGCGGGTGCAGTATGGGCTTGGCGCTCCTCCTGTCCGCGTGGTTGTGGCAGGCCGACTGGAGGTCTGCCAAACTTAATGAGGCTCTTAGACTTCAGGTCTAAGTTTACCTTTGTGAATTGGGCCCACAGCGCATAGAATCAAAGCGTGGTTTAAAACAATGTACAAGTTATAATTTGAGTTGTTGTCATTGATTTTAGAGCTTCATTAAATTATTACTTATTATGGGACTTACATGTTGGTATTTCTTGCAGGGGTCCCTAATATTGGGGTACACGGGGCTGGAGCCGAATGTTCTAACTATCCATGTCACATGTTTATTCAGTCGTTCTAAATAATTAACACAGTTAGTAATCCTGAGAAAACTTCCATGGTCGACCAATATTTGATTTTCCCAGGAGGAAACTGGATACTTTCGCAATAGACTGGTGCAGCTCAAAGAGTGCAAAGGTCTGGGGGAAGGTAATTCACATGGCATTAGACTGACAATGAATTATTCTGCCTCAGCCCTATGGCTTTTCAGAGGCTCTGACATATGGGAAATCAAGCAGTTTCTGCAAATTGCAGTACATCCCTACTACTAGAATAGTCTATGAATCAACCACTTTTTAATGGGATCACTCCAGAAATGCTAGCCACTGAAAGGGATGTCCCTTAAGAGACATTCCGCGCAGACCAGTCTTCAATATGAGCCAGACATTTCATGATCCCCACAGGCAGCCATGAGACTGTCGTAGGCATTGCCACAGTAGTGCACCACCACGCGTCTTCAGCCTAACCAAAAAATGACTGTTACTGTCACAATGTCATATTTAATCGAGGCTGCACAAGTTTGCAGGGATAAGTCTGGCAGGAGATTATGAGCTGGATGGCAAGCTAAACATGATCTAAAGCAAGAATTACATTGTTTTTAAATGAAATGCAAGCCTTTTCGACATCACTAAAAGGGAGGCCCCATAGAAGATGGGGCCCTGGGCCAGAGCTCACTTTGCTTGTGCCTTAAATGTCTGTCTGCATCCACATCTGTAATAAAACATGGGTTCAAAGTATTTCCTGATTTGCAGTACGCCATGCTCTCCAGCCAATGAGGCAACACCCCATTGTGATAACGCGGCACAAAACCTGCACAGGCACGATCCATATTATAGAAGATACCCCACAAGCATCTGCCGGCCAATCTATAGCACCAAAATGCCCCAGGAATATCAGAAGTGGGTGCAAATCCGCTTTGCAGCCCTGTGGCACTTTTTGTGATAAGGTCCTTGGTAGTCTAAATGGAGCACAGTTTTTCTTCTCGTGTTTTCTTAACTGATAAATTTAGGAACTTAAAAAGCTCACACCTATACCATGTTTTTTCTCTTTCTTTCCAAAAGGTATTTAACAGGAGTCTTCAGCATCAGATACGTCCTGGCATCATACACCAGCAGCTGTCACTGAATGTTACATGATCCCGATAAAGAATATGTGAATCAATTCAACCTTAGTCCAACACAGCAGTTCAACAGTGTCAAGTCCTCAGAAACCCTTTGAGTCCATTATAGACTTAAATCTGGAAATGAGTGTGAAGGAGCAGACATCTTAGCTGTTGTGCTAGTTTGAGGACGTCAACTTTGCTTATCTGGTCTGAGCCACTTCTCTATATCTCGTTATGTTAAATGATGTATGCGTCCTTGAAGTCAAGATTGTGCCTTTAGCGTAAACTATTGTTTGTTTTTTGTTGAAGACAGCACTTTCACACTAGTATTTAAACTTTTTCTGGAAGTATGTTGTTCAGAAGTTGCTCATTTAAACTGTGTCCCTAACCCCAATACAACAGACAAATATTTAGACACCAGTTTTAATAGGAAGGTGTGATTCAAAGTTTGATGGTATATCCGCTTTTGGAATGCGATAAATGTTAACAATTGACTGGAGGGTGAGCATCCCGCATTTACCACCAGTAAAAGGCTTTTTGGTAAGTGCATGGGGAGAAACACAGTAAACTGGTGGCTATTGGTTTGCTCTGACCTGTTTCTGCCCTCAAAACTTATTCAGAAGGTCAGCCCCACCACAAAAGGTAATGCTGCTGCAAAGTTATAATCCTTGATTTTGCCACCTAATCTAAAATGATCACCAGAGTGTTTAATATTTCCTGAAGCACATTCTGGGAAAATTATCCATATATTCGAGATTTAAAAAAAAAAAACCACTGAACGCTGGGGTGAATGTAGAAATAGTCCATTACTGTGCTAAGCAGTATTTATAAAGCCTTCCCCATCAAAAGGCTACATTTCATAGCAATATTCAAATGTGTTCAATGTGAATTTCTTTTTCGTTCAAGATTTGCTTGTTGCATATACGTATTTTAGCTATATTTACTTGTTTTATTATTATGGGTAATTGGCTTGAAGAGTACACATGAATGTATGTTGGGTAACTACCTCTAGGTAACAGAAATCCACTGCAGCCATTGATGTATGTCACATGAGCTGCAACCAGTTCTTCCCTGCAGTAAAATGATGCATTTGTTTTTCAGCACAATATTGTGCTGCCTCATGTTACATTATGTCCTTGTTAGCATGTTCATTCTCTGAACCGGTCTCATCTGACATTATGCTAACTAGTTTCATACAAGAGTGTTTCAAATTTAAACTACGAAGACTGGACTACCAAGTTTATGCATCCATCCATCTTAAAAATATTGTCATCATTTTAATTTTTAAATATCTCCACATCCAACTGTCCTTGTGTAGGGCTCTCATGTTTTTTGCTTGGCTCGCAAGCCATTGCTTGTTTTCTTGGGCCAGACGTAGGAACAAACAGATTGTAAATTGTGGGTACAAATGATGCCCGACCTTTGCTATCTACCCATCATTTTGTAATGTGATCTAGTTACGACCAGGTCTTATTTCAAAGTACCCACTAGTAGGGGTTGCAGGACAACCTGCCTTAATGTGTCTCAACTAGGCAAGTTGTGCTTTGTAATTCTATGCTCTACCACCACAGATGACTCCACCTCCTTCATGGAGCACCTCAACTTCCAACTCCAAAACAAACCGCAAAGCCACCATCCAAGGCACCATCGTCTACAGACCCCCCGGACCCTGCCCTGTCTTCTGCAATGCCATTCCTGACTTTATCGCCATTGACTCGAAGTTGTACATCTTCCTAGGAGACCTCAACTTCCACCTTGAAAACACCGAAGATGCCAACAATTTCCGAGAAAGTATGGCCAACCTCTGACTCAAACAGCTGGTTAACGACACCTCACCCACACCACAGGACACATGCTTGACCCTATTGTCTCAGCCAGCAGCAATGTAAAATACACCCACAGCCAGGAGCTCACCTTGACTGACCTCCACTACGTCCAATCTGGCATTTCAGAACCCCCAACGCCTCTGCCTCCACCAAGACACAACACAGCTGGGCAAAGGTATCCCAGCAATGATGGACTAACGCAGTCAACTCCTGCTTACCCACCACCACCGAAGACCCAGAACAAGGTGGCGGACAACTTCTCCAATTGAATCAGGTCAAGCGCTGACAGTCGCACCGAAGAAACCCACCAAACCCAAGAAACAAACACAACACCCTAACTGGTTCGCGGCAGAAAAAGAAAACAAAGAAACTGGACTGCAGACGGAAGGAAAGAGGATGGCACGCTAATAAGACCTTCTAGGACCGCAAACACTTTCAAGATACCCTCAACTGATACCACTACCTGAAGAACACCAAGAAGACCGCCCTAGCCACCCGCGTCAAAGACTGCTCCAAAACAATAAGGAACTTTTTAGCATAGTCAATGAGGTCATCAACCCCTCTGCAACCAAAAACATCACCCCCTTGCCATCTCCCTGCTACACCCTTGCATACTTTTTTTACACAACAAAATCGACACCATCTACAAAGACCTTGCACCCCTGCCCCTTGCCGAGGACCGCATCACGTCGACTGACACACCCCCACAACAGCTCACCTCATGGAACACACTCACTGAGAAGGAAACAGTGTCCATCATGAGATCCATCCACTCCGGATCCCCAGCAGACCCCTGCCCACACCATACAATCAACCTCGGCAATCAGCTCATCAGCAAATAACTCACCAAGGTCCTAAACCCCTCAATCACTACGGCCCTCTTCCCCCAGAAATGGAAATATGCAGACATGAAGCCGTTGTTGAAGAAGCGGACCCAGGAGAACCTAAGAACTACCGACCAATCTCCCTTTTCAATTTCCCAGCCAAGGTCATCAAGAAAGCTATCAACATCCATCTCTCTAGATATCTGGAGAACCATAACCTTCTGGACCCCTTCCAATCCAGCTTCAAAGCTAGCCGCAAGACAGCCCTAGTCGCAGCCACGGACGACATCAGAATGCTGCTTGTCCACAGACAAACGACAGCCCTCATCCTATTTGACCTCTCAGCAGCTGAATTCCATTCTTCCTTTGCGTCCTCTGTTTCCGGTTTCTCCTTGAACGCCACAAGTTCGTCTTCCCGCGGAGTAAAATCCACACTTCTTGTGGAAGACTAGACCATTTCCCTGCCTTGCTCCAAGGAGCACGTTGGTGGCCATTTGGATTTCTCACCAGGCTCTTCCGTCTTGTGTAATTATTTTATTATAATGTGTAGCCATTTTATGCTAATGTGTTCCGACAATCACATTTGTGTTTATGGATATCAACTCATAAAAAGAGTATTAAAAGAAATCACATCATTTTGGCAAAATATTTTATGTTAATTTGTTTATTTAGATTTTTTTTCTTTCAAACATTTCTTCTATCTGCGAGATTTATTATAACACAAGCTTGGATATAATTTATCAAATAGGTGTTAGGGTAATGGGAAGTGTCTTCCTATCATTATTGCTGTACTTTTATAATTTTTATAAATTGTGTTCTCCTTTTTGTGACATATGAAGAAAACAAGAAGTGTAGACAGTGTTGCAGGTGTTTTGCTTCAGATTTTATGGTAACATACTACATAATCACACACACACATATCGAGAGACAAACACATCACAGACTTCTGTACCTGGAAATTCCTACACATGCTTGGAGCTCTTTTGACACTGCTCCTTCAACACATACAGAAAGTCCAGTATATTAGCTAATTCTGCTGCTGCCCCAGTGATGTGTGTTCTTACAAATCCTGTTAGTTCACCCTATATCATATTACAAAATTTTTTACCCCTGCTACCATCCAATGCAATAATGAT
This sequence comes from Lissotriton helveticus, assembly GCF_964261635.1. Taxonomy (NCBI): domain Eukaryota; kingdom Metazoa; phylum Chordata; class Amphibia; order Caudata; family Salamandridae; genus Lissotriton; species Lissotriton helveticus. The sequence goes on from NC_136070.1 coordinate 446,368,278, forward strand.
ACTGCTACTGATGATATTACTATTAGGATTACTAGAAGCCCTACTAATAGTGTTGGTGTTATGTCTAGTCATAAGGGTACTTTAGGAATAACTGCCACCAGTACTTCGGCTGGCACTACTACTATCATTGCTGCTACTGATGACATTAATATGGTTAATCTTGTTACTACTATATATCCTATCTTTACTTGAATGAAAAAAAAATGTAATACTACTAATTTGTCTAGTTCTGCCACTACTGGTGCAGATCTTGAAAAGTACTCTTTACAATAAAACTACTGGGAATGAAAGGAATGCTACTATCAGTGATACTACTACCACCTATTCTGCTTTTGCTACTGTCACAATTAGTGGTACTGTTAGTAACCACATTACTAAAGTTGCTGATACTTGTGCTGCTACTGTTATTGAACTTACTATATTACTATCCTTGATTGGTCTTGCTGCCACAGAGCCTCTAATATTAATGTCCGTGATATTACTCGTGAGCCTTGTTAGTAGTAGTACTTGTAATAATGATAGGACTAATATTAATATCAATTGTAAGACCATTAATATTACTTGTAGTGATAGTTCTTAAAATAGTATTACTACTAGGATTGACCGTAGTTAGTTGGGTTAGCCAGTGGTACTTATGATAATCATTGGTTTACCCCTACTAGTTGTATTACTATTGGTGGTTGTAATATGGTACTATTGGTAGTATTAAGAATGCCTGTAAAAAATCCATTCATACAGAATCTTCTTTATTCACTAGCTAAAGATCAAGCAAATCTCAACTCCCTTGAAATAAATCCATTGGATCCCTGTCATAATCCCTCTCAGATGCTGTTATAATATGTACAAATCACCCCAATGCTTGTGGAATTACATGTCATTGCACCTCAGGCTTGCTGTTTTGTTTGTACAGTTCATAGAGGTTGTCATAATTTACCCTTACATAATCTTCGTTCCATCCTAATACCATTTTAGACTATGGGCGTGATTTAGGTATTGTCAGAGCACAGTCCATCAGGGTAGAGTACAGTTCGTCAGGGTGGCAAAGGACATTACCTCTGCCACCATGATGGACTACTGTCCGTGAAAATTACAGATGGCCTCTGGCCCACCAATTACCTCTGTACATTGAAAGGAACTGCAGTCACAGGGGTTCCCTTTAAGGTAAAACATTTTTGGTTGATGACAGCTGTCAGTTTTGATGGCCATCATCCATATCTAACCTTTTTTTTGTTTTTCCTAAACACACTCCCAAAGCGGTACTTTATTTTTGAACAACAACAAAAATAATGACCCCAACACCCTGGCAGTTTTTCGTTCGCTCACAGCCTTTACTTGGCGGTGAAACACCAGCAAAAAGGAATATACAGTGTCTATCCTAAATTGGGTAGATGGTATAACTGTGTTAATCCTATGGCCCCTGCTCTGTTTTTCTTTGAAAGGGCCAACTTGGGCTGTGTTGACAGACACCTTACGGGTGCCCATCTCAAAATGCGGCATAGGGACCTGGTAGTCTGTCACAAATGTGAATTAAAACCGTATCCCGCAAACTCTAAATCAGCACCTAGAACACTTTACTCCCCCTCATTTCAGTTTTATGCAGTCCTTCTGATGTCTTCCATATTTATAAGTATGTACTGTCCTGCAATCTCATTGTAAACATACCTGCATTTCTTAGTATGTTCACATGTTGGCTAATTATCCTATGGCCACACACATTGCGCCAGTGCACTGTTTAGCTAGATAAGTTATATATACATATTCCCAATAATTGTTTTTAAAAGTACTAGTACCAGTATGGTGGTATTGCTACCAGCAGTGCCTGTAGAAGTAATACTGCTGTAGGCTGGATCAGTAGTTCTATACGAGTGGTAAAAACACTAGTTGTTGGAAAGTGCTAGAGTAGTATTGCCAGTCAGAAGAGCAATAGCACAAGAAGTTATGGTGTTGGGGATATGTTTGCTACATGTATATGTTGATGGGGGTGGGGACAGGATTGCTTCGTATTTTTCTATAACGGTAAAGATACAGGAATTTCTTACACACAAGCTTTTGAAAGGGGGAGGACCAGGATCTGAGGGATGTGAAGTATTGGAGGATTAAGGAAGCAATGTTTCAGGTACATAAAATCGTTGGTGGAACAGAAAAGACATTTAGACCTTTTATATCAATCTGTTGTTTCCATATAATGTATGTGCTGTCTATCCTTTTTGGTTTCAAAGTGGGTCTTAACTAGGTGATAATAAAATACGGTAGCTAGATGTATAGTGTTTATGAAGCAGAAATCAAGTGTAAATTGAAGCACAGATAGAAAGGGACAACATAATTTATTTTGCAAAACAATGCGTCTTTGAATGTAAATATCAATAGTAGAATTTTAAAATGTTTTCATGTGACACAGGAAGGAAAGACCGTATATAATCTATGGTTTCATGTTATGGGTCAACACATTTCTGTATTGTACTTTTCTACTTTTTACAATTGTATTTCTTGGTATTGATGTGAAGAGCACAATAAATGACATAGTTAAAATTATAAGAGTAAGTGTACATTTTCCAAAATTGCTTAAATAGTTTGATTTGTTAAAAAGAGTATTTTTACAGACTTTGTTTTTTATAAGATATGAAAATTTCGTTTAAAATTAATTGCATTTGTATTTATTTTATTTACTATACATTGTTAAAGAAACTGTACTTGTGTTAGGTTTTTTCTGGATTTGAGTCTAATTTTTGTTTAAATATTTGTGTCTCTGTGTGTGTGTGTATATATATGTGTGTATATATATGTGTGTATATATATATATATATATGTGTGTATATGTATATATACATATATTCTACAAGAAGGATGAGCCGAAAGAACAGCACTGTGAAGCAAGCCCACCATCTAATCCTCTTTTCATCATCTGTTTATTCACAGCAAAGATTCCAGCGCAACACGTTTCAACTTCTACAGGTCTTACTCTTAATTTAGCCTTATCCTGGCTGGCCTTCCGTTGTTGTACATTATTCTCAATATATTTATATCCTATATCTGGAGAATAGACGCTTGCCGGCCGCAAAAATGATTGTTAAGGAAGTCAACTTCAAGGTGAGGCCACTGTACAAAAACGGGAGGCCTGCCATGATAAGGCTAAATTTCTCAACACGTCAAGGCGGCCAGTGCTTGTAATGAGGTATTTACCTCTGCACTTACCGATCAGTAATTTTGTGAAATCACAGCAGAATCTTTCCTGGGAACAAAATCACAGACGCATTGACATACAACAATTGGAACAATTATTCGCAATATATTTATATGCTTTGCCCTACATGAAATTGACTTTTCTGAGGCATGTTTTTTTTAAAATTATTTTTATTAAACCATAAAAAGTCGACATTACAGGGCTCTATAAATGTATACATACTTCGAGTATAGAGCATTTATGGGTACAAGTATACAGGCATTTCAACTGATAACAATGATTATGGTATCAGTTGGTCATCTGAGACAGGATCAAGGGGGGGAATACAGATACTTCCATGATTGATATTCAATTTATTCCATATAGAGGACCATTTCCTGGGACAGCCATGGGAAACATAGACCGTTTTTTCCATGAACATACCTGGGCTGTACCCCCGCTCCCCACAGCTGCGCAATGTTCAGTTTGGCTATCATTTTGCCCAGCGCGACACAGATTTTATCCTTACTGTTGAGATCAGTGGGCTCACATATATTCAAAAGACAGCTCTTAGCTTCTGGCCGCAAGACCACCCCCAACACTTGATACATTCGTGCACTTGTGACCAATAGGACCGAATAAGTGGGCACTCCCACAGTATATGCACAAAGGAGCCAAGCTGCCCACATCCACCCCTACAATTACCCTCATCTACCTTTCCCATTTTGACCAGGGTTGGTCCTGAAACATATACCCGATGTAGGATCTTTAACTGGACCAGGCGCAATCTGGTAGAGCTTGCAACCTCCTTTGGGAAGGCCAGTGCCTCCTGCCACTCCTCATCGTCCAGCTCCAACCCGTCTCCTTCCCAGTGTCGTCTCAAGAGTGTCAAAGGATCTGGAGTGTTATTTATCAGTTTTTTCATATCTCAAGGATATAGCTCCATCTGGAAAATAGCTGTCTAAAAGTCTGTCCTCTAGTGGCGAAGCGTCAGGCAGGGAGATGTCTGTGGGCAGGTTCGACTGTAGTGCATTTCTGATTTGTATATACCGGAAGTTTGCGAGCTCATGGCTCTGCTGCAGAGCAGAGAAGGTAATCATCTCGCCGTTTTTCCATAGGTCTCCGATGGTTGAGATTTCAATCATGTCCCACTTGTCAAACCCTTTTGTGGTACCCATTGTGTGCAGACGTTCCGAGTCCCGTAGGGGGGTTGCCAGGGTGGATTTCTTCTCCCACCCTAAACTTTTGCCAGCGACATGTCAAATTGCCACTGAGTGTTTGGTCGGGCCCGTAAGGGGATATCTCTGGGGCCAAGTGTAGAGAGCTCTGTGATATGTACCTCCCGGTAACAGCCATTTGTCCATTCTATACGCAAGGTCATCCCCATGTTGGTATGTTCAGTGGTTAATTGCCGAGTGAGCGGCCCAATAATATCTTTTTATGTCAGGTAGACCGATACCCCCATCATACCAATCCATGACCAATTCCTGCAGTGCAATGCGAGGCTGTCTGTCCCACAACAGATCTCTCTGCAAGGTCTCTATCTCGCCAAAATATCTGGCTGGGACTAAGTCGAGGGAGTTTTGCAGTGCGTATAGGAAACGCGGCAATGACATTATTTTGAATAATGCCGCTCTCCCTAATAGCGAGAGCGGGAGTTTCTTCCAGGTGGCGACATCACGCTTAAGTCTATTTAGTTGGGGGGAGGAGATTGCGTTCGTATCTGAGTTTGGGGTTGGCAGTAATAAAGATGCTTAGGTTGTGGTAAATAAAATATTACCCTGGCAGAATTTCTAGGCATTAACAAAGTATCATGCATCAAATGAGAGACAGGATCCGTGGTGTCCAAGTTAAATGGGCTTTATTCCAATAACTCGAGTCAAAGGGAGAATCAGTTCCATCACCACAGAGGTTCAGGAAGGGTCATCTAACATTTAATAACAATGAACAGAATATATACATTTTACTCCTTGTACATAGGGCGGAGCGCTCCAGGCAGAGCAAGAAAGAAAGAGATAAGAGCATGTGGGCGTACATGAGGGTGTGTACTTCGATGAGTCATAGGTAGGTGATAGGTAGGTGTCATAGGTGGGTGGGTACTTAGAGGAGGAGTTTGGATAGCTAGCTGGAACTATGCCCTAATTGTGCAACTTTGAGCATGACGTGCAATTGACGTGTAACTGGGAGGAAGCTGACTTTCAACCTAGTAGAGAGATCTCTTGTGTCAGGGCGACCAGCACATCTAGTACTAACTGATATCTTGAGTCAGGGGATGTATTATCTGAAGCAAAGGTTGCTCGTCCCTAAATGACAGAAAGGGCATATTTATTCGTTCATTGCATGAGCTTTCTATGGATGCAAGCACTGTAATCCACTTAAACAGAGACAGAATGGCTGGGCCCTATCTATGCAGATGGGTTCTGTGTACCTTCTTCACCAGACTGAAATGTGATTCTGTAAAGCAAACAGATAACTGTTATTCATAATACTGTCTTGGCAGGCCTCTTGCTGGGCTTCTCTCGGCTGAGCTAGAAGTATGCGAGGTCAGAGGGACGTAACTGCAGCTTCAGTGTGTCAGGAGTCATGAAATGCAAATACATGGGCCTTATGCTACCTTAACGTTTGGGAGACTTTGATGACTGGCATTTCTAATGCAGGACATGATTGCAGGGGCCTAGTGATTCAGGCCACTACAAGGAAATATGCATGGATGACATGCACACACATGTAACATAGGGTATACGCAGGGGGCATCCTGGTCAGGCAAAATTTCATTTTCCACATTCCCTCCTTGTCCCCTACTTAACCCTTCAGGATACATCTATATTCATGAGACCGTATAGTTCATCATACAGAATCATTTGTTCATCTTTAACTCTTTGTTTACGTGGTTGGGGAACACAGGCAGTGGCACACAGGCCGCAAATCACCGGGCCGCACTGCAAACAGAGACAGCAACCAAATATCATAAGTAGGACCATTCCTAGGAAGGACATAACTTTCCATCCCCATGCCGATATTACACCCCAGAACCAACTGGACCAAGTCCATGTGCCTGGATCTTGATGTATGGCATGAGCAATTTTGTGGAGCCTTGTTATTGCTTCGTACACAGATGGTGCATTATCTGGGATGAAAATGCAACAACTAGATCGGATGACTCTACAAGCTCCGCCCCTATCCGCCAAGATGACGTCTAGAACGAGGCGGTTTTGAAGAACGACAAGTCTGATAGCAGACTGTTCCTGGGTCAAGTTCGCCAGGGCAGATGCAGTTATATTTACAACTGTTTCAAGAGTCCTTGTTAACCTGCGTATCAGTTTACTGTTTTGGACGGGACCTATGAAGAAAAAGAAACCTTTGTTGAAATCTGTATATTGCTCCCAAGCTGTTTCAGTCTGATCAATCCCTGGAGAATCTGTCTCTCTCTTTTGTCTAACATGTTCTAGTTGTGAATCTCTGTGATAATTGGATGGGGCCAGAAAAACAGGTGGCAATAAGAATGCTATATAACAAGTCCCACCCCAGTCTAAGGGCAGATGTACATAGGCTGTCTGACCGCAAATGAAATAGGTATGGCGTGATGTTTTGAAAGAAGAAAGTCCTTTATCATTAAATTCTACTACAACTTTACACTCGCTATGTCCCATAAGTACTGAGCCTTTCTTTCTAACACATAAATCACCTTTTGCTGGCAGGACTGATATAAACGGTGGACCTGTATTTTGCTTGGGCTGAACATTTAACATTATAAAATTAACAGATGCATTTCCCTGTTCGTACTCTTCATTCTCTAAATTGGTTCCCTTTCTTTGGGGGAATCCGTCTTTGTCTGGAAAGCATGCTTCATTCATTACTTCATTCAGGTTTCCATATATCCAGCCACCTGGATAAGCCATGTACCTTCTATCTATTGAGGTCATTAGAGCAAATCATGCTCCACATGAACCATTGTGTGAGAACGGTAAAGGATAGAATGGCAGAACTCCCTTCGTTTTCTGGTAAGGGGGCAGTTGGCCACATACCCAGCAATCAGTTGCATTGCTGGTCTGGTGAGAATGGTGTAACATTCGAATAAATGTATTGTTACGTAGTGCAAGTCGATATGACAATTCATGGGGTGGCAGTTCACTAAATGTATGCTCTGCGGTGCTATTACTGGAAGAATGTATATGTGAGGAAACGGGAAAGAAAACATGTAGCAATAAACTGATACCAATTATAACAATGCACAGAATAAAAAAAATGATCAAGGTAACTATACATCTACTGCGTAATGTCTTGCAGTATTTTTCCTTCTTATCTCTCTTCTTGCTATTCTCATATGTGATCTTATACATGTCAGAAATCAAGTCTAACCGATTCACCACCGGGTGGGCTTAAACAATTAAACTACGTCTGACTTATAATAAGTTTCAAGTTTATTATGATAACGGAACTCTTTACGAGGTCCACATAAGACATAAAATATACATACAGAAAAAGCAAAAATTTTCAAATATACCAACATTAATACAGATCCAAAAAACATTTTAAAAACTTGTACAGTTTAAAACAAAACATTTCATTTGGCGGGGAGATCATAGCCGCCCAAAAAGCAGTAGCTGACAAAATATTGAGTTGGAGGCAAATTGGTCTTAACCATCTTCGCCTAAGAGGCATCAAAGCTGGACAAACGAAGATGACATGGGACAAATCTTGATCATACATGTGACAAAAATCACAGATCGCTGAATGGCCATACCATTTGGAATAAAGAGTTTTCAACGGAAGCAAATCCTGTCTTACTAGAAACATTAGGCGTCTAACGCCGTGAGGAATATTCCATTGAATATACGGTTGAGCTTTCCTCAAAAGACAGGACTCAATAACAGGCGTACAGCCTTTTTTCAACATCCGGTAATCTCTATCTAGTCTGAACCCTAGTTCCCACGTAGAGGATTTCAGAAGAGATTTTAACTGATAAGGTGATAGAGAAAATAAAACATCTTTATCCAATTGCAATTGACCCACAGCAAATCTAAAAATTTTTACGATCGATGAGTAATTATTAAAGTTTCCCAACAGCTCCCTTTTTAAAAGATGTCTTAAAGTGTTAGGCTCACTCTTTGCAAGACTTGTAACCCAGCGTATGATACCAGCTTGCCCTTGGACCCAGCTGCTTCTTAAGCCGAGTTCCTGTCTTAAGGCCGGAGTTGAGTTCGCCGTGCTGACAGATAATAAACTACGTAACATTTTTCCTTCCGAGGATTTTAAGAAGCTCCAATTTTTTGGGTCAATTAACTCTATTCCGTAAAGAAGGGAGGCAGGAACTTTTGCTCTAAATACATCTAATAATATAGAAAAATGCCTTCTACCTGTAGCTTTATACAAGGATACCAAACTCTTTCCCTGCGACACAGCTTTCCGTGAATTATTGGCCATATGAGCTTTCTCACTTAAATTACTCATCACAATTTTACCAAAGAAGGTATAAGATTTCACGGTTTCCAATTTTTGACCCCCTACTGCCCATGGAAAGTTAGGAAATTTGGGTTTCTTCCTTCCAGTCATGCACATCACTTTACTTTTTTCAGTATTTATCAACAGATAGTGGTTTCCAGCATATTCATAGAGAGCTTGCAGGCGATTATTCAGGCCCTTCGGGGTAAGATCGAGAATCAAAATATCATCAGCATACATGAGGCATACAATCGGAGCCCCCCCCAATGTCGGGGCAATACCCGAGCATGCTGAGAGAGCCAGAGGAAGATCAACTGTGTATAATGAAAAGAGCAAAGGAGCCAAAAGGCAACCTTGCTTTAACCCGTTGGATGTGGGTATTATTCTAGATAAACCTCTTTCACCGCCAAGCAGCACTCTGCACCAGGTATCTGAATAAAGAGCACGGATTAATGTAATAAGAAAGGGGGGCATCCCTAGATCAAATAACTTTCTCCACAGCAAAGTTCTGTCCACTTTGTCAAATGCCGTGGAGAAATCGATGAATGCACCGTATACATGCCCTTCACGAACTTTCACATATTTTTCCGTGATAACCTGAAGTGCAGACAAGTTATCTAACGTTCCATGTTTTTGCCTGAAACCAGTTTGTTCAAAGGGCAGGATTTTGAACTCAATTACCCAATCGTTGATTAAAGTGAGAATACATTTTGCAAATACCTTACCGATGGCGTCAAGTAAAGCAATTTGACGATAATTTTGAGGGAGGTCTCTTGCCCCTTTTTGGGTTTCGCCTGCCGAAGGCTGCGCTTTGCGCAGCTTTTCAGCGCAGGTGAAATCCTATATCGACAATAAGGACTTCTGGAACGTCCCCCGGCTCTCATTGGCTAGCTCCATAAATGGAGGCTAGCCATTGAGTGCCGGATCTGTCCATCAAGGCCGGACCAGATTCGGGGGCGTTCCGGAGATTTTGTCCCAGGGCGGAGTTACGTTTTTTCCCGTTCCCTCCCCTTTCACTGAAAGTGAATTCAGATGCGCTGTCCATTCCCGCCCCCTCCGTGAGCCTTTCCGCCCCCCTTGCTGTCCTGTGCACGTTTCCCGCCGTCCGTGTCCTCTCCCGCCCCCTCCCGCCGTCCGTGTCCTCTCCCGCCCCCCTCCCGCCGTCCGTGTCCTCTCCCGCCCCCTCCCGCCGTCCGTGTCCTCTCCCGCCCCCCTCCCGCCGTTCGTGTCCTCTCCCGCCCCCCTGCCTCCTGCCGCTGCTGCTCCTCTTGGTGCCGGGGCTCTCCCTGCCCGACACACCGGCTAACTGCAGCTTCCAGGACCTCCAGGGCTCCTGGCTCTTCAGCGTGTATAAGGGGGCGGGGGAGACCCCGGACCGAGGCATCGACTGCTCCAGTCTAGGTGAGTGAGTAGGGGCAGGGGCCATCATTGACTGCGCATGGGGAAGGGCGGGGGCAGCGGGTCACGGCCGCGGCGCGGTTTCACCGTGCGAGCGTGTCACACAGCAGAAATCCGGCGAAACAAAGACTGAGTCGCCCGACTAGCACCGAGCCTGCATGATCCGCATGGCGGGACTTTGATTCCCAGCTGGAAGTAGTGCCCGTTCCTACCGCTAACCTCCCCTCTGACTCCCTTGTTGCTGTCCCCGTGATGGGCCTGCGCTGCACTGGACCCGCAGCTCCGCCTGGGCTTTGACCCCAGAACTCAGGATGAGTTGGAGCGGAGCCCAGCCATGGCACAGCCGGTACCTGTGGCTGCAGCTTCAAGCTTTGGGCTTTCAGGATGCACCTCCACCCGCCGGCAAGACGCTGAACCCCGCGACTCTGGGAGTGTAAGTGCGAAATAAAGGTCGGCGGGGACTTGGGGTAATATATGATAACGGGTTTGAAGCACAGTTTAAGAGGTAGAGGCATGGAGGATGTAGAGGGGACACAGCGTCACCGACTCGCCGCCTCACTTGCCTGTTCCTTGCATCTGTTTTTCCTCGAGATGAACTTTTCCTAGCCGAAACTCTGCTTTTATTGAGACTCCATCTCTCCTAAGTATACGTATTTACGCATTCTGTATACTAGAGTCTCGTGTATTTTTTTTTTACATGTTGTAACCCCCCACCCAGTCCGGTTTGGGAAGCTCCTATGAAAGAAGGGTGACCAGACATCCCGGACAGTACCGGTTATCCACCAGCAGTCCCGACAGATTTTGGCCCATGTCCCGATTTTTAGAGGGAGTCGACTGAAAACAGTGAGAGGCCCTTTTTTGGGTGTTACAAAGCCGTGCTAGTTAGCAGCTGTTATAAGTAAGCAATTTAATAGGTATGATGTTTAGGAAAATAAATAAAATGTAATTTCTACAATGCATCTTCTGTGATGGGTCGTGCTTGCATGCGCATATGTGAGTGTTGTGAGTTTAACACTTGCATCTCTTTCCAATTCCGTGAGTTTCGCACTTGCGCCTCCCTCCCCTTGCAGTCAGCTGCACTTTCCATCTCTGCACTTAGTTGTACACCCATCTCTCCCTTGAAGAAAATAGCGCTCCTTATTGTATGTGGAGTGCATTCGCTGCCTGGCACTGTTGTTTGCTTGGGGTAGGCATGCGCACCCTGATTGTATATAGTGTGCTATCCTCTTTGTATTGGCATGTATGCTCCCCGTTGCATGGATTGACGCCTGCATACACGCTCTTCCTCTTGCATATGTGGGCCTTCCTGGTGCACATGTGGGCGCTCATAGTCTTCTCCGTTCACATACATAGGTGCGCTGCATTTAGTAGTGCTTCTCCTATGATGTAGTTGAACTTTCTCTACTGTGGTTGTTCCTTATTGATCATTGCACTTTTTTCATATGGACATACTTACATTTTCTGTAACCATGGAGTGATTGTGTCCTGTACTAATGTGGTTTCTTCCCCTTTGTATTTCACTCTTCCTGAATTTGAAATGTATCTGTAACAACATGCCTTCTTTTGTCGCCAAGTCCCCATGTTCTTACTGTCATGTAGTTATTGGGGTGAACTTCATGTTTAATGTTGGGTGGTTATTATAGCGCTACTTTGCAGTCAAGAGCAAACTGCTCTTTTCTTGTTATGCTGTAGAGAGATTTCTCTGCTCTTATGTTGTCTCTTCTCGCTTACATGAACTTTTGGACTTGTATAGGTTAAATAGCGTCATACAGTGCATGCGCCAGGGGAAAAGGCACAGAAAAAGGTCAATCTGTAGCAGTTTGGGCTATGTAGCATTAGGATTTGAATTATGATCTCATGCAGCACTGTATGGGCGAGAAACTTGTAGCTACGCTTTCAAAACTGTGGTCAGCGACATTTTGTGTGAATGGCTTCTCAGCACCGCTGCCCACTCCTGTTGTCGGGCTGAATGCCTGCAGGTGCACATAGGTCCATCCATACTCAACGCCCCCTCTCCTTTTGACATCTCTTCACCTTTTCCCCAGTGATGGCATCTTTTGTCTGTCGCTTTCGTTAGTGATCGTTCTGCTTGGAGAAGCACTACAGTGTTCTGTATTGAAGAGTGAATCTGATGTGTGTATTATCTTCTTCTGGGCTGGGATCTTTATTCTATTGTTATTTGAGGTGGTACGTTGATGGCTGTACATGCAACCGTGAAGGTACAAGTTGTTTAGGTTACTTTTTTAGTGCTTCATTATATTAATTGACATCACGGTTTTAACGTAAGGGTTACGAGCATATGTAGATAATCACTTTATTTTGTGGAGCTATTGCTTGATGCCACTCGTGGTTCCATTCTCTGCACTGATGCTTCGTTGGTAAGTTTTTGCCCAGCCGTCTTTCCCCTTGTCTTTAAGTGTCTTTCCCCTACAGTAAATAAGGCTGGCACATAATCGGTGGTTGCCACACTTGATGTGTACCGGTATTGGGTCCATACTGCCAGGTTGTCACAGCGTGAGATCAAGTTGAAGCGCTTGAATTATCTATCTGGGGTATTGTTTTCTGAAAATGTAATACATTTCTAATTTTTATCGCTATTAAAAGCTTACGTCTAGAATGCAATGTTTGTGTCTTGATGTATTAGCAGTGTTAGGTTGGCACGATTTAGCTGCCTCTCCTTTCTGCGTTTCCAATGTGTTGGTCGTCCTTAAGGTGCTCTTTGAATAGCCTGCCTCTCACTAAAACATCGTTTAACGTAGCAGGTTCACTACTACCCTGAATTACACTCTGTATGATCGCTGTTCTTTCTCGGGGCTTCCATTGGCTTGGCCTTCACTGTCATCACTCCCTGCACTGAAGGATTGTGGTTTTTAGGTTTCGCCTGGCGTTCGCCACACACACCACACCACACACAGCTCACCACACACAGCTCACTACCATACATGCCAACGTTTCAGAAGAGCAAAGTGTGTGTGTGTGGCTCTGGGTGGGTGTGTGTGGCTCTGGGTGTGTGTGTGTGGCTCTGGGTGTGTGTGTGTGGCTCTGGGTGTGTGTGTGTGTCTCTGGGTGTGTGTGCGTGTGGCTCTGTGTGTGTGTGTGTGTGGCTCTGGGTGTGTGTGTGTGTGTGTGTGGCTCTGGGTGTGTGTGTGGCTCTGGGTGTGTGTGGCTGGCTCCGGGTGTGTGTGTGTGTGTGTGTGTCGCTCTGGGTGTGTGTGTGTGGTAGTAATTGCTGTCTGCTGAGCTCGTCCGTAGGGTACAATAGGTCTCACATTTGCGAGAGATTAAGCTAATGGCAATGTAAATGACAATGCCATTTATTTATCTGTTTTCAAAACAAACACATAAATACAAAATTTGTCATTTACAATGCCAATAGCTCTAACTTTTCCAAAGGCGAAACCATTGCATTGTAAATGCTTGTTTATATAGAGGGACAAGGATACTCCCTTTCCAGGAAGGGGGGACTATTCCATTAACAAAGCAAGATTTAAACACAGGAAAAAGTATTTTGCTCCATAGCTCCCCCTGTTGTTTTAGGACAGAGATGGGAACCTCATCGGGACCCATCGCACCAGAGGAGCGCATATTTTTAATGGCAAGTTCAATTTCCTTTTCCGAAGGGGAGTCGTACACACGAGAGTCAACATAAGAAACATCCTTATTTAATTGTAAATTGTTATTACTGTACAAATTCTCAACAAATTGGACCCAAATGCGCTCATCAATAGCAATAGGCGTAGGTCTGACCCTAGTACGGCAGCCTTTGCCAATTAATGACCAAAATGTCTTGGCTTGGCCGTTATATGAAGCTTCCCTAAGCTGAATCCATATGGAATCCTCCTTATTTCGTTTCAAACCGGCCTTAAGCCTGGATCTCCTTCTTTTTAGAAGTGCTAATTTCTGGTTAGCTTCCTGACTAAATGATAAATATTGCCCCCTTAATACTTTATTTATTTCTTTATTTAACTCCCGAAGCGGTTGAAGGACTACTAAGGATTTTTTAACAAGGGAGCTCTTTTTGGCTAATGAAGTTACTGATTCTAAAAAATCTACAAATCTCACTAGTTCCCTCCCCTCCCAGCAGGATAAATTCTCTATAGTAGAATTTAAAAGCGTCAACAAGTTCTCACAAGAACGAAAATTCCAAAAACATTTCCCCGAATTTGAACCAAAATTCACCATATCCGTATCGATGCTCCAAGTGTCCGCCATAGGAGGGCTGAGGGAAACAGAGAGCATCAACGCATTATGGTCACTAAGATTAGTATTTATAACCAAAAGGTCTTTCAAGGAAGAAAAAAAAGCACAATCTGTAATTACGTAATCAATAATGGAGTTTCCCTTATTAGAGTTATGAGTAAAAGCTGCCGGGATGTCAGAAGGGAGTCTCCCATTTACTATTAGACAATCCACTTTATATAGACCTTCCAGGAGTAGTTTACCTCTTTTATTGGATTTGATATTAGCTGGGAACTGGGCCTGAGGAATAATCAAAGACTCTTCCCTAAGTTTATTTCTAAACAGGTCAAGCCCGCAATTAGATATGTTACAATTCAGGTCCCCGAGTACTAATACATAAGGGGAGGGGGAAGTGTCCATTATTTTAGTTATAAAGGAGAAGAGTACTTTTAAACCATCATTGAAGCAACAGTTTGGGGGGATATAGACATTTATCAAAACAAGGGATCTATTAGGGCAATCCTTAAATACATTTTTTAAAGTTATTGACTGGAACAGTTTACCCGGATCAAGATAGTGAGTATAGTTCCAATTAATTCTATTTGATAATAGACAAGCTATTCCACCCTTCGCGTGTCCTCTCCTAGAGTGGATTGCGCTATCTTCTAAGACAAAGTACTCTTTTTCTAATATTAATTTACCTTCCACCCACGTTTCTTGTAGACAAATTATGTCTGCCTCTAGGGAGCGCAAGAAGCGTAGTTTTTCCTTATGATCTTTAAAACCAGCTGTATTCCAAGAAATAAACTTCAAATCACTGTTAAAAATTAGAGGACGGTTTGGAACAGGAAGAGGATTTACTAGACAGAACTCCTGGTAGCCAACTCCATTTAGAAAGATCGTCCTTCAGAGTTTGTTTAAGCGGGGGAGGGTTTTTATAAAGAACTTGTCTTTCATTTTTTGACACACATATTTTTAAATCCTCAGATCTAACTGAGGAACAATCAAAAGGTATCAAATTGGAATTAGAGGAAGAAGACAAATTGGAGGGTACATTTTGGCTTTGTTTTTCCATAAAATGTGGGGTAACATCAATCCCTCTGATTTGGAGATCCTCAGCCCACTGTAAAATATGGTTTAATACCACTTTAGATTGAAATTTCACCCTTGCAGTTTTCCCTACTGGAGTGTTAAGGAGAAGTACCGCATCCAGATCTGTAGTTTGAATTAATTTTAAGCCTTCAATCTCTTTAAAACAGATAAGTAAGGCTGATCTGTTTAGAATTAAATCAGTATCAAATAAGGGCGAAAAGTCAAGAAAGAATGTATCTACATTTATTTTTTCCCTAGTAGGCACCAAGGGAATAGCTGAAGTTGTAGGAGAATCTTGAAAAGGTCTTGCTAAGGGATTGAGAGAGGAAGGGAAAGGAATAGCCGGGGGTAATAAGACATTAGGGCGGAAGGGGTTAGTGGAACTTATAAAACCAGACCCTATGGACGTTAAATCTACCTTAGGAGAAACAATCCTATCTTCTTGTGAAACAAAGGATTGCTCAGTCTGGGCAGAATTTTCTAATATTGGTTCCAAATTTTTTTCAAAGAAGCGTTTCCTCTGTCTTTTTTTTAGAAAATCTTCGGATGGATTATCTCTTTTTTATTCTATTCTTTTTTTGTTTTGGGGAGACTATCTTTTCAGTGGTTCCTGAGGAAACTATAAGAGCCTCATCCTCTTTTTTTGACTGTAACGAAAATATAGGGAAGAGAGAGGGAGTTTCCGAATTTTGATTAACAGGGGAAACGGGTACCACCTCTATCTCGTCATTATAAGTAACTATACAATTAGCACCGGCCGAAGCCGCCTTGAAAACCTTAGCATCAGCTGATGTAACTACTGGTTTGATTATTTTCTGACCTTCAAGATCAGAAAGCGTTTTAACTGGGTCTAATAATACCTTTGCATCCGGGGATTTTTTATTTGGCATCTCCAAAAGATTAGCGGGCATTGGAAGAGAATCAGAAACTGACCCGCACTTAGTCTGTAAAAGTACTCTTAGGATTTGAGTTACAGTATCAAAGATACACTCCGACCCTCCCACAAATTTTTCAAGTAAACTCAGAATAGAAGATATTAAAGATTCCAAAGAGGACAATGAGTTGGAGATTAACTTCCCATGAGGACTAGAAGGACTCACCGGTAAATTGTTCAAATTGGGGCCAGAACAGGAGGTAAAGTTTAACTGAGCTAAAGAAAAATCTAATTTATTTGAGGGGGTACTACTAAGAAGACAAGGAGTCGAAATTGTTATAGCTTCATTTGCATTAGGGTTAGCTTGGACATTGTCCTGAGAAGGTCTCAGCAAACCTTTATGTGCTATCAGATCAATATCTGGGAGTGTAAAATCACCCTCTGGGATAGCAGAATTAGTTGGTAAAACTGAAGAAAAAATATTATTCACTAAATCTTTAGGAGCTACCATTTGAGAAACTTGAGGGAGGCTTGCATTGTCAGATCTCCTAACAATACAACCCGAGGTCTCATGAGGAAGCTCCAATTTCTGTTGCGCGTCAGTGGACACCAAAGGGAAGGCCTCCACTGAATCGGAACAAAGAGATACGGACTGAAACTGGACAGGAACCGAGCCCAGAAAGGAGTTATCCTTACTAATAACTGTTGCTGGCTCAGGAACATTATCCTCTAAAGTATCACTGAGGGGGCCGGACTCAACGGCCTTTTCCTTCCCTTTATCCCATAAATTAAAAAGTTGACATTGGCCTTTCAAAAGCATTGAAGAGGTAATTTTATTACGTAAAGGGTTCGATTTAGTTTTAGAACCAGATCTCCCCACTAAAACGCGACCAGAACGGAGTTTTTTTGCCGTCATGTTTAAACTAGGGAAGATGCTAAAAAGTTTAAAACGTAAAATAGCACAATACAACCTACAGGATACAACAACCTTGTAGTGGATTAATGAAAAAAAAATGAACAATGTTGATTAAAACTGAAATCAAAGAGAAGGGGCCCAGCCCAGCCTACTTCAGCCTCTGACGGCCTCAGACGGTCCCGCCCTTGTCCCGGGCTTGTCCCGGCGCCCTCCCGCGCGCTACCGCGTAGCGGGGGAACTGCCTGAATTTGTAGCTAAAGTGAAACAAGGGGGCGTGGCCAACAGGGAGAGCGTCACCAGGTGCTTCCAGTTAGGTGAGTAGCAGGGACTCTTGGGAAGTGGAGTCCTGCTATGGGCACGCTCGCAGCCCTGTTTTTTTTCTAGTGCCCTGCAAGTTTTCTTTCAAGTTCTGCACACCCTTTACTTCCAACCGCACCACTCCGCGCAGCGGGACCCGCAAAGCGGGTCCGGCAAGGAGCGGCGGTGAAAAGGTGCAGGCAGTGGCAGGACAGAGTTAGAAACGCCAACCAATCTCCAGAGCGTCAGAGTTACAAGGGCAGTATCAGCAAAAAAGAGCAATCCAACGAAGGTTCCACTCCGGCAGCTTTAAACGAGCAAAAGGGGGCGTGGCCAAAAGGGAGAGCGTCACCAGGTGCTTCCAGTTAGGTGAGTAGCAGGGACTCTTGGGAAGTGGAGTCCTGCTATAGGCACGCTCGCAGCCCTGTTTTTTTTCTAGTGCCCTGCAAGTTTTCTTTCAAGTTCTGCACAGAGCGGCGGTGAAAAGGTGCAGGCAGTGGCAGGACAGAGTTAGAAACTCCAACCAATCTCCAGAGCGTCAGAGTTACAAGGGCAGTATCAGCAAAAAAGAGCAATCTGTCTGACTTACTAGATCTTAATTTAGATTTATACTCCTGCTGAGGGGTCTTTTCTAGCAAAGGTCAGTGTTCTTTATAAAAGTTCCAAAGTTCCAAATAGTCCAAAGTATCTTTTGTAGTGATGAAGGTGAGTTCGGCCTTTACATCCTTCCACCAACTTCGGCGTCTTCCAACGTGGCTCAGGGGACTTGAACGATCAAAATTCCGGATGCATACAAAATTCTCGGGGACAATGGCGTGTTCCTTGACCTGGGTGTTGTCAGGGAAGGCAGCAGCAACCTGTGAACAACAAGAGAGTAGTGCAGAAATCAAGGAAGCCAGGTAATCTGTCAGCATGTTACTGTCAACATCAGGTATTTACTTAAGCATAGGTGTACCCCACATATTTGGCGGTCTACCGAAAACTACTTCATAAGGAGATAGGCCTGTTCTGGAATGAGCTACCATACGCATGTAAAAGAGGGCAACCGGCAAGGCCACCATCCAATCCACACCTTTTTCTGTACAGATCTCAGCAACATTTGTCTTAATTGTCTGATTATGTCTTTCTACAAGGCCTGCTGCTTCTGGGTGTCTTACACAATGGAACTTCCACTTATATCCTAACAGAAGAGACACTTGTTTCATTAATTCAGAAGAGAATGGCTGACAGTTATCTGAAAGATCACACGCGGCAATCCATACCTGGGGAAGTACTCGCGCACCAACTGTCTGGCTGTTGTCACAGCAGTATAACCTGGAACTGGATATGCTTCTGTCCATCTAGATAGTGCACACACAACTACTAAGACATATTTGTAACCTCTACATCTGTCCATTTGGATATAATCCGTCTGGAGAACCTCAAAAGGGTGGTCAGGAGGATGAAATCCGCCTTGTTCCACCGGGATGCCTTTACCTGGATTGAACTGGCAACAGATCATACATGTTCACACTTTGTTTCGCTGCTGCACGCATGTGCTTGTTAAACCAACTGTTCTGTAAGCTGTCTATCATTGCCTTCTCTCCCGAGTGTGCGGGGCTATGTGTTGTGTTTATGATTACTTGTACCATGGAATCTGAAAGAAACCATGTACTTTTCCCTTAGTCATCCAACCTTGGTTAGTCTGGACCCCTCCTTGTTCAGTCCAATTCTTTATCTCATCTGTTGTGGCATGTGTCTGTATGTCGAGTACATCTTGTGTGGGATCCCTGACTGTCATACATGTTGTCAGTAATGGTACCTCTGTCCTTGTCGTGTCTGTTGGTGTCTGTGCTGTCAGTTTAGCTGTTCGGTCTGCCAGGTCATTATCCTGGGAAATGATGTCTGTAACTTTGGTGTGAGCTTTGCACTTCAGGATAGAAATGGCTGTAGGTAAATGTATGGCCTCTAACAGGGCTTGGATAAGCTGGCCGTGCTGAATCTTGGTCCCATGGGAGGTCAAAAAACCTCTCTTTTGCCACAGGACCCCAAAATCATGAACTACGCCATAGGCATATTGTGAGTCAGTATAAATGTTTACTTTCAAGTGCTTAGCTCTTATGCAGGCTTGCGTCAGAGCGATGAGCTCTGCTGCTTGTGCTGACAGTGTGTCTATTTTTTTCTTGCAGGATTCAGAATGTTACAACGTCTGATCTCTATGTGTGGTTGAAACAATGTCAGTTCATATCCTGTCAGTCTCGCTACAGTCAAATGTAAAAATAAATAAAAATAAAAAAGCATAAAATGTTTACTGTAACATGGAGTCGCTGAAACTGGCGCTTGACATAATGCTCTTTTTAATTCCTCAAATGCCAAGGTGTGTTCTTGTGTCCTAGGGAGTACAGTCAGAGCTGCTGCCTCCTGTGTAGTTAACTGTATGAGTGGTTGGCTAGATACGCATACTGGGGAAGTCCATTGCCTACAGTAAGAAGTGAGGCCAATAAAGCACGTACTTCCTTTTGTGTCTTGGGCTGTTAAAGGTTAGTAATGACCTGTATGTGATCTTGTGTTAGCTGTCTACGGCTGACTACCCCCCTTGGAAAGCAAGTGTGACACCACTTGCTTTTCACAGAATTGCAACTGTCAGTGATGCATTCTCGCATTCTGTGCCTGGATGTCGTCTACGTACTGTATCAGTCCTGTGTTGGCAGGCATGTGAATACTGTCTAGCCGTTTCTTTAGTGTCTGACTGTAAATACTAGGGCTCACTGTCATCAATCTAGCAAAAATAAATTATATAGAAATAAATAAACAAATAAAAATGAATGTTCAATTCAAAAGCACAATTTTGATTTTGGGGAACCTCTTTCCAAAAGCTCTGCAGTTTAAAAAAAAAAAAATCCTACTCTAAATCTTGGGAATAGTATGACCATACTACCTACAACATGTTCTCTAAATGTATTTGAATAAAATCCAAATTATTCTTGTCATAGACAGAAGGCCTGGAGCCTCGCTACTCCACACTCCTTTGAGAAACAGCCCCTCCCTCTAGAAAGATGTTCGCGCTCGGAGGTTTGAATCAACTCCAAGCCGGGCTACACTGTGATCTAAAATTGAATGACTGCCAGATGCTTAACACATTTCAAGAGCAAACCTCCTGCCAATTATGCTGTTTACACGGCTGAGGGACAAACTATTCATTTGCAAGCGTGACTTATCTGAAGCCAATGAAGCTTTTAGCGTTGACTGTAAGGAAGAACAATTTTTTTTTTGTACACAAGTCAGAGGGGCTGGGGAGGTAACTTCGCTACGAACTCACTCCTTGCTCACCTACCCCTCCCCTCAGAGCCAGGAACTGGCTCAGTGTCAAACATCACTAAGAGGAGACAAGCCTCTCACTCGTCTCTGCTTCTCTAAAATTGGGTCGCTGCCAACGCTGAGCTCATTGAAAGAGCCAAACGTCTGCCAAGTTTCTTAAAGAGTGAGCTGCAAGCCTCCTCCCTCCACATTCGAAGGAAGCTAGTGTAAGTCGGAGCAGTAGCCCTCCCTTTACATAAACATTTCTCTGCGGCTCATCACGGAGGCTCTGAGAGCTGAGAACAGCTGCCAAGTTACTGAAGACAGAGCTCGGTCTCGTCCGCGGAAAAGAATTGGAGTATGGCCAATAACAACAAGACAGACACGGCAAGAGGGAAAAACCCTCCCTACTGGAAGCCAGGACCTTCAAGGTCGAAAAACACATTCTCTGTAATTCAAAACATATCTGTACCCAGGCCAGAACCATTATTCTCTAACTAACTGAAGTAAATTTAAAACGTGGTAAAAAGCATTCTAAAATCAGTAATTAATAAGGACATATTTTCTGTAACTAAGTGACATGCTAGTACTTTAAAATAATCCTGTACTGCTACTTAAAAGCTCCACTTTCTAATAAACACTTCTGTCTAACTAATTCAGCTAGAAGGCAAGACATTTGAAACATGGGCATTTGTTTAGCATGCAAATTAACACACAAATATGGGACAATGTGCTTCTGCACACAAGGCTATGCATTTTGCAGATGAGAGAAAAAACGAATTATCATGGACTGTTGGGTTGGGACTGTTCTCTGCATACATCAATTGAAGTGTCTCCACTAAATGTTTATCTGTAACCATCTGTGTAAGCATTGCAGCCTGACTGACCTCTGAATCAGACATAATAAATCCTATTTTCCAAGTCTTGTTTTATGAATACTGCTTTTACCGTGCAAGATTATACCTTTCTATGAGCAGCCTGTCAAAGCACATAGGTGAGCCTTGAAACTAAATGAATGCAAATTAAACTAATGTAGGGGACACATAGCAATGCATTAAGATGGTAATGTATTATAGCTATCAAAAAGGCCACGTTCATTAATTTACAAATAGCCACTTTCCTAATTAAGTGTGCAAGCTCTTCTATTCTACCTATAAAAAGGGCCAGATTCATAATTTTTACAAACAAAAAAAACCCCATGTTTTCTAATTGAGTCCATTAACTGTCACAACGCTATTCTAAAGGGCAGCTTGCATTGGGAAAAATATTCTGTAGAAACATTCCTATTTAAAAAAACACACGGTTGCAGTACACTAATTAAAAGCACATTCTCTAATGGGTCTATTCTATAATTTCTTCTCAACCGTGAAAAACATTAAAGCACTCTCCGTGTAAAAACCCTTATCTCAATAAGACTGGTTTATTTACAACTACCGACCTCTGAGTTAAACACAATAAAATCAAGTGTTCCAAGGCAAACCCTTTACAAATACACTTCTTTACTCTCCATGCAAGATTTTACCATTCAATCTGCAAACTGACAAAGCACATAGGCAGACCCAGAATGAAAAATCAAGGAAACCTTTATCTCAATTTTCAGAAATACGCCCATTGGATAACATGGCAAATCGCACCTCCACACAAAACATGCTTTTTCCACCACTTCCACAGCTCAGATCCTTTCCAAATTTTGCATCACAGTAGTCCAAGCTATTCCCTAAATCCTCACCAAAAAGCAACCAAATCCCTCTACTGGAACGGGTACGAATTTCCGCTCAAAAACACGCCCCCCGCAAACACCAAAAAACGCCAAAATCCCTCAACACCTTGTTAAACAGCATGTTAAAACAAATACTGCCTACTCAGTACAAGATATTAACTCTTTGGCAGCTGAAGCACAATCTTTCCTCAATGACTGCAGTACATGGGAAAGTCATGAACTCATTTCTCCACGTTATCACATAACACGTACGCACATCTTCAAAACATTTTCTCTAAGTACTTGAAAGAGATCCAGCTCTCTCCTGACTAACGTAATGATAACAAGCTCTGTACAAAACATAACCACATGGCGCTATTCACAAGCCATATTTACAAGAAACTCAACATGTCACAAAAATGACACGCTATTCACAAGGCATATTTACAA
Organism: Lissotriton helveticus; assembly: GCF_964261635.1. Classification (NCBI taxonomy): domain Eukaryota; kingdom Metazoa; phylum Chordata; class Amphibia; order Caudata; family Salamandridae; genus Lissotriton; species Lissotriton helveticus. The sequence goes on from NC_136070.1 coordinate 446,391,061, forward strand.
GGCGCTATTTACAAGGAACTCCACAGTAAACTTATAGCTCTAACTCTAACTCTAGCTAGTTCTTCTGAGAGGACGTGATTCTTTTTCTTTGGCTTTTTCCTCTGCTAGTTTATTTCTCTCTACTTTGTTGTATTCTTTCTCTGATCACCTATGTGACTCTTTGCGCCATAACTCAATGGCATCTTTCTGAGAGGGTCTTGACTTTTTTTATACATATCATGACCAGGTGTATCTCTTGGCGGGATGTTAACTGACTCTTCTAGTATACCCTTTCCTGATCCCTATCTGACGCAATTTTGAAAACAGTGGCATGTTTGAAATCAATACAATGAAAACACAATACACAAAAATAGACTGAAACAATCAACAATCATTCATACAAGAAACATTATAACACTAAAACAGACACAGTCTAACCTGATACATGGAATAAAACATGTACTTGAAAACAATAAACTTTGTGCACTGGAATACAGTACAACCATACCGGTCCCAAAAAATGAGACACGTCTTTACCGGGCCCACGTTTAACCGTGGACCCGTCTTGACCGTTCTCATTTAAAATGAGCCCGTCTTGAAACTTGATACATTCCCCATAGTGGTACTCACCGGGAAAGCAGAACTTGAAACTTGAAGGCCTCGGAAAATTGACTTGACTACGCTTGCGCCTTGGAACAGGTGGACCTCTGGAGACCTCGGACCTTGCTCTCTCACGGGCTGGGCTTTGGTTGAGACGATCCGCGTTCCTCACCGCCTCGTATGGATGCCTGGTCACAGTCCGTCCTCCTCCTGGGCCTGAGGGAGTAGCAGGAAATCCCGATGGCGTGCGCACTTTGAAGTCCGTCACGGCTGTAGAAGGGGGCAAAGACTAGATCTACAACTCCGGCGAGTGAGGAAAGGGATATGTCCCTGTAAGCAGAACCCCTCCTTTGTTATTTGCATAGGTTAGTCGCTAGGCAAGTGGGGGGGATCACCGCTGAGAACCTACATAAGGGACTTACCCCGGTTAATCCTGTACCCCGAGTATCTTCCAAAGATAATGAAGATATCGAGTACAACTCGTAGGGAAGACTTAGGGGAGGCCAGGAATAGGAGGATATTTTCCGCGTACAACGAGATGCGGTCCTCACGTCCCACCGTCCACTTGAGCCCTCTGAAAGAGGGACTCCAACGTATCTATGCTGCTAGAGGTTCTAGGGAGAGGGCGAAAAGGAGGCTCGAAAGAAGACAGCCCTATCTGAAAGAGACACGTTAGTATTAGATTCCTTACCTTAGAATATCCCCAGGCGTCAGACTGGATCCGGATATTTTTGTGTAGCAGTACCCTTGCACGTTGGTAGGCGTCGTCTGCGGCTCCGCGTCCGTCGTGGGCTCCGTGATGACGTCGTCGGAGTACTTAGATGCCGCCTCCGCGTGCTGACGTCAGTTCTTCTTTTTTCCGCGCCAGCAGCGCAGATCCGGAAAAAGTGGTACCTTAGTCACTTTTTGACTAACTCTTTTTGATCTCCTTTTTCGAGTCTTCGACTCCGAAACGGTGCCGGTAGGGATGCCTAGTTTTAAACCCTGCGATGATTGCGACCGACTAATGTCGGTCACGGACCCTCACCGTCGGTGTCTCCACTGTCTCGGCGTCGACCACGACGACAAGGCCTGTTCCGACTGCCGGGCCCTGACTTCGAAAGCTAGACGGGAGCGGTCCCGTAAGCGTCTCGAACTCCGGCAGTCGGCCCCGCGCCAACAGAGGTCCCGGTCCGGACGGAGGTCGAGGGACCGGTCGCGGGAGCGGAGCCATCATAGCTCCGGGAGTCGACATCACTCCTCCGGGTCGAAGTCGTCAGGTAAGCACAAGAAGTCGAAGAGACGTCATCGCTCTTCCGACTCCCCCCGACGCGGCGGGGGTTCGGGTGGCACCGCCCACGCGGCTCCGTCGGAGTCACAGGCGCCGCGTCCGGCTTCATACCCTTCGGTCCATGGGCCTAACGCGACGCCGGAGGAGATCGAGCGGTTCCTCATGGCCATGAGGTCCCTCTCTCCTCAGACGGGCTCCGCGGCACCTTCGGGCCCAGCGGTCCCGTCTGGGGGGCCTAGCGGGTCGGGGGCTTCGGCCCCGACGCCGCAGGGCCCCACTGGATCCGGTTCCGGAACCGGGTCGTCGCCGGTGGATTTGACGACCTCCCCGGTGCCGATCGCTCAGGTGTCACCTCCGGCGTCGTCCTCGGGCGGCGTCGTCCCCGACACCTCCCTCGATCCGGTTCTGGCGCCGACGCCGTTCGGAGAAATCGTTTTCCATGAACCCGCCCCATCGTTTTCTTACCCTGAGTACCAGGAGATGGGTGCTGAGGAGGATTGGGAGGGGTCTGAGGATCCTCTGGCACGTGAGTGCCAGTCTCAAGAGGACTGGACAGATGAACTTGGGGAGGCCAGTGGTATTGACACCTCGCCTGACACTGGCTTTGTCTCACCTCCTACCGTGGCTACGGAGGAGGGGGCAACCTATAGTGTGGTGTTGATGAGGGCGGCCAAGGCCTTGAGCCTTGGACTCCCCGTCGCGGCCGTGAGGACTAACCTCACTGAGGTCCTTAAGCCGCAGTCATGCTCAGCCGAGCCTCTGCTGCCGTTTAATGAGGCCTTAACCGACTTTCTTTTGGGCACTTGGTCCAAGCCCGTTACGGGTTCGCCCGTAGATAGGAACTTGGCCAGACGCCTGTCCACCCACCCCACCCCCGAGAGCCTGGTAATCCAGGCCTCCAATTCCCAGACTGCGTTCCCGTCGGCTCCGCCGGACAGGGAATCCAAGAGGTATGAGCAGTATGGTAAAAAGATCTTCTCATCCCTTAGTCTGGGACTGCGGTCTTCTAACACCGCATGCCTCTTGGGCCGCTACACCCACTCTCTGTAGGACACGGTCGCGGAAGTGCTGCCAGAGTGTCCGTTGGAGGTACGGGCCAAACTCGGCCAAGCCCTTGTGGAGGGCCGGGATGCAGCCAAGTATTCTATCCGGTGTGGGCTGGATACCACCGACGCACTAGGTAGAGCGATGGCAACGACGGTGGCGGTCAGACGCCACACCTGGTTGAGGTCTGCCAACTTTTCGGCCGATGTCCAAAACACACTGATGGACATGCCGTTGATGGCCGTCGCCTTTTGGCGACAAGGCAGACCATGCGCTTGGGCGCTTTAAGGACTCCAGGGCTACGGCCAAGTCCTTGAGCCTCTCGGCCCCGCGCCAGCAATCGGCTGCCTTTTACTCCTTTCGTGGCCACGGAAGGGGTGTACCCACACGTGCCGCCAGCCACGCTCCTCAGGGTAATACCCAACGCGGTGGCGGCCGTGGAAACCGCCGTGGTGGCGGTCAGGGACAACGGCGAGGTCAGTCCACACCTTCCCCCGCAGCATCCGCCTCAAAACCCTCCTAGTCCGTGCTTTCAGGCCCATGTGATGCCAGTGGGGGGCAGGGTTCGCCATCACCTCCTCCACTGGCGCACCGTCACTTCGGACAGGTGGGTGCTGCAGATCGTCCGAAGGGGCTACTCCCTCCCCTTCGAGGCGACTCCTCCAGCCATGCCACCGCAGAACCACCGTGTATCGGGGGATCATTTGCGACTACTGCAGGAGGAAGGTACGGCCCTCTTGGCCAAGGGGGCCATCGAGCGCGTTCCTGGGCCAGAAGTAGGGTGTGGTTGCTACTCCCACTACTTTCTGGTACCCAAGAAGGGCAAAGGGGGCCTACGCCCTATCTTGGACCTACGGAGCGTCAACAGCTTCCTCCGGAAGGAGAAGTTCAAAATGCTGACACTGGCTCAGGTCTTGGCTGCCCTGGACCCAGGAGACTGGATGGTAGCGTTGGACTTGCAGGACGCTTATTTTCACATCCCCGTCCTGCCGGCCCACCGGTGCTACCTGCGGTTCACGGTTGGCCACGAGCACTTTCAGTATACCGTGCTCCCCTTCGGCCTTACCAGTACCCCACGGGTGTTCACAAAGGTGATGGCGGTGGTCGCAGCTCATCTGCGCAGGTTAGGGGTTTCAGTCTTCCCCTACCTCGACGACTGGTTGTTGAAGGCGGGCTCGCCCCAGACAGTCGTCAGCCACCTCCAGACTCCGGCAGATCTCCTGCACCAGCTGGGGTTCTCCATCAATGTGCCGAAGTCACACCTGTGCCCCTCTCAGAAGCTCCTCTTCATCGGAGCGGTTCTCGACTCGGCGCGGTTTCGGGTTTATATTCAGGCTCTGATTCCCATCTTTCAGCCGTTATCCCGGGTCTCGGTCAGGTTGACGCTGCGGCTTCTGGGGCTGATGGCCTCCTGCATCCTACTGGTGCATCACGCCAGGTGGCGGATGCGGGCTCTGCAGTGGGACCTGAAGTTTCAGTGGGCCCAGCATCAGGGCAACCTGTCCGACCACGTCGTGATCTCGGAGGGCACTGCGAGACAGCTGCAGTGGTGGCTCACGGACCGCGATTGGGTCAGCGGCAGATCCCTCTCCCTACCCCAACCGGAGCACGTAGTTGTGACGGATGCGTCCCTCCAGGGCTGGGGAGGCCACATGGGAGAGGCGGAGATCAGAGGCCTCTGGTCTCCGGCGGAGTCCCGGCTCCATATCAACCTTTTGGAGCTGCGGGCGATTCGTCTAGCACTGAAGGCATTCCTCCCCTCTGTCCGGGGGAGTGTAGTGCAGGTGTTCACGGACAACACCACCGCCATGTGGTACTGCAACAAACAGGGCGGGGTGGGGTCGTGGACCCTTTGCCAGGAGGCTCTGCGCCTCTGGCAATGGCTGAAACGCCAGGGCGTGACCCTGGTGGCTCAACACCTGGCAGGTTCTCTGAACGCCAGGGCGGACGAGCTCAGCCGTAGGTGCCTGATGGATCACGAATGGCGTCTGAACTCGGAGTTGGCGCAAGGCCTCTTTCAGCGATGGGGAGAGCCTTGGTTAGATCTATTCGCCACCGCGCAATGTCATCTGTTCTGCGCGTTGGAATTTCCAAGGCGGCACTCGCTCAGAGGCGCTTTTCGTCGCGAGTGGAGTTGCGGTCTATTGTACGCCTTTCCGCCTATACCACTTCTGCCCAGAGTGCTGAAGATGATCAAGCGCGACCGGGCCCAATTCATCTTTGTGGCTCCGGACTGGGCACGAAGGTACTGGTATCCAGAGCTACTCAGTATGTTCGTCGATCCACCGGTTCGTCTGCCTCTTCAGGAGGACCTTCTGTCGCAGCAGCAGGGGACGGTCCTCCACCCGACCTGTCCAGTCTCCACCTCCATGCTTGGAGATTGAGTGGCGACAGTTGAGGCCATTTGACTTGCCTCCTGAAGTCTGTAACGTCATTCTGGCAGCCAGGCGTCCCTCCACAAAGTCGGTATACGCCTGCAGGTGGAACAGATTTGTGGCATGGTGCACAGAAAAGGCTGTGGATCCCCTTGCTGCCCCTCTCTCTGAGGTTCTTCTCTTCCTTCTTTCTCTTGCCCAGCAGGGCTCTGCTCAGGGCACTATCAAGGGCTACCTTTCTGCCCTTTCAGCCTTTCTGAGGCTGCCTGATCAACCTTCTTTGTTCAAGTCCCCTATTGTAAATAGATTTCTAAAGGGCATCACTCACACATTCCCTCCTGTTCCGTTTGTGATGCCTCAGTGGGACTTGAGCCTGGTTCCTTTGAGCCACTTCACAACTGTCCTCTCCGCCTTCTTACTCTGAAGACTGCTTTCCTGGTTGCCATCACCTCTTCTTGTACTCCACCTTTCCTTTCTGTCCATCCGGACAAGGTTGTGTTGCGTACTAAGCCATCTTTCCTGCCCAAGGTTGTCACAGCCTTCCACATCGGGCAGTCCATCACCTTGCCGACCTTCTTTCCGCCTCCGCATCCCTCTAAAGAGGAAGAGCGGCTCCACCGTCTGGACCCAAAACGTGCGCTCTCATTCTACTTGGATCGCACACGCCAGTTCCGGGTGGATGACCAACTCTTTGTTGGTTACGTGGGCGCTAAGAAGGGGAAAGCGGTGCACAAGAGGACCATCTCCCGGTGGATCATCTTGTGTATCCAGGCATGTTACTCCTTGGCTAAAAAGGAGCCCCCTGTTGGATTGCAGGTTTATTCCACCCGAGCCACGGCAACTACAACTGCCCTGGGCTAGGGAGTGCCCTTACAAGACATCTGTCAGGCAGCTACGTGGGCATCGCTGCACACGTTTGCAAGACACTACTGCCTGGACAGCCAAGTCCGAAGGGATGGCTTCTTTGGCCGTTCTGTCCTCCAGGACTTTCTGGTGTGATTATTGGTTCGCAGACCCACCACCAGGGTTGGTATTGCTAAGGTATCTATTCTAAGGTAAGGAATCTAATACTAACGTGTCTCTTTCAGATGCACAAGTTACTACATGTGTAACGATATATCTGTAAGAGACATTAGTTAGTATTAGATTCCTTACCGACCCACCCATTCTCCCCGTTCTGCGAACCGATATCTAGGGTTAGGGTTACCCCCTTTCAGGGCCCTAGTTTCATGGCACCAGTGTTGGTTTTTAACATGGCTCAGCGTTTCTGGCGCGGAAAAGCTGTGTCTAAGAACTGACGTCAGCACACGGAGGTGGCCTCTAAATACTCCGACGACGTCATCACGGCACCCACGGCGCCGACGACCGACGCGGAGCCGCAGACTACGCCTATCGACGCGCAAGGGTACTGCTACGCAAAAATTTCCGGATCCGGTCTGACGCCTGGGGATATTCTAAGGTAAGGAATCTAATACTAACTAATGTGTCTTACAGATATATCGTTACACAAGTAGTAACTTGTGCGACGGGTCCCTCGACCCATTCCAAAGACCTATGATTTGTTATTGTTGACCACCACCTGCGCCAGGGGCTCAGAATACAAGAGCCGCACAAATAAAGTCAGGCCAAACCCTAATTTTGTCAGGACAGTGAAGAGATAAGACCACTTTATCATGCAAATGCCATCGAGGCATCCAAAGAAACCTCAACCACCGCTTCTTGAATTGTGTCAAGTCTCAGTAGGTTCAATGGTGTATTGCGGTGGAGCATAAAACCCGATTGGTCAGTGTGTATCCGCTTACAGATTACACTAATAAAGCGGCTCACCAGCACTTTGGCTAAGATTTTGGGTTCAGCGTTCAACAAGGAGATAGGTCTGTAAGAGGAGCATTGATTTCTAGGTTTCCCCTCCTTATGTATCGTTACCAGGGTGGCGATACGCTGCTCGTATTGAAGGAGTCCCTTCTTTCAGCTTTAATTAAACATAGCGCGCTGGTGGGGAGCAATAACATCGGGCTTCAGTTTGTAGAGCTCGATCGGTAGTCCATTGGGGCCCACAGCCATGCCAGAGCAAAGTCTCTGGATCGCCTGTGCCAGTTCCGTGTCCGTCGTCTGTGAGGGCGCTGTCCAGCGTATCCCTTTCTTCAGCAGAGTCTGCATCTGAATATCCCTTAGGGGCGGCGCAGTCTGTGACGGAGAGAGTGGAAGTCGAACTGTACACAGAGCTATAGTAGTCTGCAAATGTATGTACAATTGCTTGTGAGTCGGTCATTATCTGCCCCTCCCGTCTATGAATTCTGTGACTAGCCTATTAGCCATTTCTTTCTTAGCCAGCCAGGCAAGCTGTTTCCCAACCTTATCCCCAAGATCGTACAGTCTACCAGCTTTTTTCTGAGGCATGTTTAAGAGTGTATTTTGTTGGATAATTAAAAAGGCTATTAAGACTTCGAAATACTAAACCAAGGATTAATAACACTTGTGCAGTGCATTATGGTCATTGGAGTCCAGGATTAAACAATATGGTGAAAATGTGCAGTGAATATTAAGGTTCTATGTGACTGTTAACATTTTTAAGAAATAGCGTAAAATCAATGACTAAGTTATTCAAAGAGCATTATTTAAAGGTTGTACATTTTCACTGCTGCAACTAACGGCACGCTGTACAAAGTGTAAACTGAAGGAACTAATGTCATCATGTTCAAAGTCTTTTCTTATTGTTGGAAGTTACATTGTAAAAGAAGTGTCTGGTTACCTGGTAATTGGCATATGATTAAGACCTGCAAAGGTTGAAACGCGTTATGCTGGAATCTTTGCTGTGAATAAACACATGATGAAAAGAGGATCAGGTGGTGGAATTGCTTCACGGTACTGTTCTTTTGGATCGTGTTTCTTTTTTAATATTGAAAGTGGTGGCGCCCACCTCATAAACCCCAACCCGAGAGGCTGGGTGTCCATTTTGCATCCGATTCAGTGGAGAGATAATATATAAGATTTAGAAATAGAGCAAGAGATAAAACAGCGTTTTATCGAAAGAGGTTACTCTATCAGTGCCTTGGAAACAGCATAAAAAAAGCTAGAAATCTAAATAGAGAAAAGGTGCTGTTCCAACCATCTAAAACATGGGGAAAACTTCATCTTTGAAAACAACAAGACAGTGAAGATCAGAGGATGTTTGTTGTGCAAATAGAGTTTTGTGGTGTACATCTTGAGGTGCCCATGTAAGAAAATATATGTGGGGAGAACCACACTCCCAGTCCACAGACGAATACTACTGCATACATCATTAAAAAGGATAGGAGCTATTCAATAGCCAGGCACTTTGAAAAGGAGCACCAGAGTGACCCCCTCAGCTGTGACAAATACCTGCCTAGCACAAGTACCCAAGAGAAGGAGGAGCTAGAGAAAGGGAACTGAGTAAACTGGAAACTTATTACATCCTATAATTAAATCCTAATGAACCCAATGGTTTTAATCTGGATTAAGAGTTGTTCACATGTCTGTACTGAACAAATGTTTAAATAAATCTCGTAACGTATATTCATCAGGAGGGGCAACATAAGGAAGAGTAGAAGAATGAATTTCTTTTAGAACAATCAGAGGACTACAAAAGAGAAAATGAGCACTAGCACTTTTAAATCCTAAAATATATAGAGCACTGTAGAAGATGACAGCTTTTTTCATAATTCATTTAAAACGAGTAAGAGACAAAATATTTATCTCTATTCTTTAAGCCCTGTTAATGTGAATTTTTAAGAACAGCCGGGCACTTTATAAAATCATTAGTATTGCACTTTAGAAACCACAATGGAGCACTAGCACTATAGACGAATTGAGCACTAGCCCTTTAAAAATGATTGATAAGAAATAAATTCTTCCATAGTTGATAAAAGAAGTGTGGTCATATAATCAAATGTGGCGGCTGAAAAAAATATATTACTTATTACATGCACTTGAGAAAAAAGAAATACAACAAGCAATTGTGTATCGAAATGGTGAAAAGAAATGCAAAGGGGTGATTATATATATGGAACTTTCCATCTACAATCCAGGTTGTATACATTCAGTGTGTACGCCACTATGTGTTCAAAGTTGGCCGCCATGTTTCCACAACAAGGTCATAGCATTTACAACTGTGGAAATTGACTATTTTTGTGTTTGCCAATGCATTGACGTTTTTGTGTATTTAAACAGATTTTTGTATGTTTCTCTACATCAATGACAGGGCCGTGAGGCAACGGCTGAAAAGCGTTGTTGTTTTACTCATTAAATAAATAAGCCATACTGCAAACCTACGAAGTGCCGATCCCGCTTCATTTGGATATTAGAGGCTTTTTTCGTTTTATATATATATATATATATATATCCACGCTCCTACACACCAGTTACGAGTCACTCCAGCAGCGGGTGCCGTTTTTCGCGGTGGTGCTACCGCGATCCAAAATGATTGCTCCACTTACTCCAAATTCTCCCAGCCGGGATTGAAGACAAAGTAAGGCACTCACGGGGTTTCTTTTAGCTCAGCAGCAGTATTTATTTTTCAGACGCGTTTCGGGAGAACACTCCCTTCGTCAGTGTTTTACAAAAAACGCGCGCAGTGGCAGCATATTATATCATTTCCGGTTTACAGGCATTGACATAAACATAGGACAAGCTTCGAGTCTAATCATGCGCTCCATCTTGTAGTGTCTAATGCCATCTATTTGTCGTAATGGGTGTACGATTACATCAAACCAATTTGCCTAAATGAAAGTTATTCATATTATTCAATGTGTATGGCCATGATGCTTACTGGTAATCCACAAGTCAAAACTGTGGACACTATAAGGACGCCAAGATGCGTGTTGTGTGACCATCTAATTTAATAAATGATCAAAATGTAGCCGTGGATCGGCTATAGCAGCATTAAAGCTGCCAGTATTTAAAAGTATCAAAATAGTGCAATGCGACTGAAGACCAAACGGTCTACCTGTCGTGATCTCGCCGTGGATCGGCATTGCAGCCACTAAGGCTGCTCAATACCTAAGTATGCTTCGTGACCATAATTCCACATCGTAAATTCTAAGGCTGGTTATTCTATCACACCCAAACAAATGATTTTCCATCCAAAGCTTCAATCATCAGAACAGGACCAAATAAATTTCCAAATGTCCAAACATAAAAAACATGTTACATAATTCAGAAAGCTCGTCTGTACATCAATTAGATCCAATTAATGTCAACATGTTCTACAGAACTGTAATCAAGAGCACATAACAACAGGTAAGAATTTGTGCTTTAGCCCAGATGAGTTGCCAATTCTTCCCCCATATTAAGCCCCCCCGGGGCCTTCGTTTCCATGTCTATTATATAGCGGGATTCCAAACTTCTGAGCATCTGTAACCTGTTTCCTCCTCTAGGATTGTCCACTACATAATCCACACAGAAGAACCTCAACAGATCCCTGTTGCTGTTGTGCTTGATAGCAAAGTGACGAGCGACCGGATAGGAAAAATCCTTATTCGCGATCGCTCGCATATGCTCAAGTATTCGAAGTTTTACCGAATTAATAGTGCTACCAACATATCTAAGTTGGCAGGGACATATCAAACAGTAAACTGCGTGATCTGTGTGACAGGACATAAACTTCTGTATCCTCTTTCCCCCCTTTACAACCTTTCACCTCATATGACAATGTACGCCTGCTGTAGGCGCAAGCCTTGCATTTTCCGATCCACGGCTACATTTTGATCATTTATTAAATTAGATGGTCACACAACACGCATCTTGGCGTCCTTATAGTGTCCACAGTTTTGACTTGTGGATTACCAGTAAGCATCATGGCCATACACATTGAATAATATGAATAACTTTCATTTAGGCAAATTGGTTTGATGTAATCGTACACCCATTACGACAAATAGATGGCATTAGACACTACAAGATGGAGCGCATGATTAGACTCGAAGCTTGTCCTATGTTTATGTCAATGCCTGTAAACCGGAAATGATATAATATGCTGCCACTGCGCGCGTTTTTTGTAAAACACTGACGAAGGGAGCGTTCTCCAGAAACGCGTCTGAAAAATAAATACTGCTGCTGAGCTAAAAGAAACCCCGTGAGTGCCTTACTTTGTCTTCAATCCCGGCTGGGAGAATTTGGAGTAAGTGGAGCAATCATTTTGGATCGCGGTAGCACCACCGCGAAAAACGGCACCCGCTGCTGGAGTGACTCGTAACTGGTGTGTAGGAGCGTGGATACATTGCACGAGTGCACCGTCGCCGAGGGTGAGGAGAGGACTGTAGAAAAGACCCGTCTTCCTTACCCGATGACACTCTGAACTGAGGCTGGACAACGCTGAACGGAGGGGGCGGAGAAACCGCGAGGAGACAGCGGTAAGCCAACCTTTCCGATTGATACAGTTAAAAGGAGTCCAGGGTGAACAGACAGTGTGGGACAGACGGCGCAGCGAGGGGTTCTGAAGTATTCTCAGCGGAGCAGAATAGTGATACTTCCGGGATCGGATTATCACGCGGAAATTTAAAATGTTTAACATGTCGGAACGCAAAGGAGCGGCAGTAGACATATTTAAAAACAAAAATCCAGACATTTCTAAACCTCCGAATAAAAAGATCACGGAAACAACCAATGCTTTGACAACCCAGTACAGGAAACTGGAAAAACTTTATGAGAGAGAGTTGCGGAAGTGGTGGGAGGGCACATCACTGCAGGGATACATAGAGGTCCAGAGGGTACCAAGAGGATTGCGTATCTTTACTGTCCCTGCCTACGAGAATCCTGATCCCCTCCTACTAGAGACATGGGCCGCACATATCGCATCCTCATGTAAAGGAATGCTTGAAATTTTGGTCCAATTTGCTTGGAGTGACCGAGACAAGGTGATAAAAGAGATCGAGGAACTGGAAGAAGAACTTTCCAAGAATCCAGATAAAACTGAACAAGAGCAACTAAGGGCTGCTATGAAAATAAGACTGGGAAAATATGAGACCAAGATTAAAATGAGGAAACAAGAGAAATTTGACCGGGACGAACGTGACTACATGATGGGAAGAGTCCTCACCTTTTCCAAAAAGTATGACCAACCGCGCAAAGACCTGGCAAAGAAGAAACAATCACCAGGCAGATCCACAGAGGGAAGAGTGGAAACCTCTGATTCTGACCTCACCGTCAGTGAGGCATCAGGTGATGAAGCGGCAGGCACCTCAACTATGACATCGGAGACTCCTTTTCAACAGGAGTTTGGAGTAATAAGAGAGAGCTGGCTGAGGGGCGGCAAAAACAAACCCCCGGAACACACAGACAAACCAGACGAGGTGGATGGAAAGGGAAGAGGCAGAGGAAAAACCAACTCAGCCACGAGGGTGACAAGAAGTCAACGCAGAGGGAGATGGTAACAGAATCCAACCATCTCACCATCGTGAACTTGTCCGAAAGAATACTGACATCAGCTGAAGAGTCTGTTCTTAAATTGGGTCTGACATTCTGTCCCAATGTGAACTTTGAATACACACAGACTAGAATAGACCTCTATAAATTCATTCGGAAGGTCAAACTTTACAAATTCTTCAAAGTAAAACCAACGGCCCTAGAAACGAAACATCTGAGACTCAATAAGAAAAATACCGATCTCCTCACGGTGAACGACTTGACCGCATGTGAAATGCTGCAAAACCTCCGTTCAGAAGGGAGCATAGAAGTTAATGAAACAACACACACATTAACACAAAGATTGATGAATGTGGATGTTGAACAAGAGGTTCCAAAGAGTGGGCTGAAACTACCCTCGAAATTCGTACCACAGACGGCTGTAGACGCGATTGACATTTTTTCGGACACAGTCGTCAAGGACCTGATGAAATCGAGAACAAAACATACCCACCAAACGAATTCTTTCAACATTTCCAAAGAACAGAGGATGGCAATAACAACTCTATCTAAGGATAAATCCATCATATGTAAACCCTCAGACAAGGGAGGTAACATCGTCATTATGACAAAGGAACAGTATACAACTGAAGCAATGCGGCAATTACAGGATGGGAATTGTTATGCCAAAATAACAAGAAAGGAATATGCCGAAAGCATAGATAAATTATATGACATCTTGAAGAACTAGCATGGAAAACAAATGATAGACCTGGAGGAATATTTGTTTTTAAAACCTACACATCCCATCTTACCAACGTTTTACCACCTTCCCAAGGTCCACAAAAGCATAAGTAATCCACCGGGTAGACCCATCATTTCGTCTATTGGTGGCTTAACTGAAAATCTGTCCAAATACCTTGATCATTACCTGTTCGAATTTGTGATTTCACTAAAGTCATACATAAGAGACACGTCTGACTTTATTGAAAAAATTGAGAAGATCCATTGGTACCCAACCTATACACTCGTGACTCTTGACATCACGAGTCTCTACACGAGCATTGAACATGAGAAAGGTCTGCTTGCTGTGAAATACTTTCTGGATAAGAAACCATTGAAATTTGCTATGCACAACAAAATGTTGGAACTTATCCAATTTTGTTTGTATTTTAACATCTTTATATTTCAGGATCAGATATACAAACAATTGTCTGGCACAGCAATGGGTTCCTGCTTCGCCCCCAGTTACGCGAACTTGTTCGTGGGCTGGTGGGAGGAGCAGGTAGCCTGGGCCCCACAACATGAGACATCTAACAGGAAGGTGATTGCCTGGTACAGGTATATCGATGACCTGTTTCTTATTTGGGATGGGTCCATAGAAGAGGCTAAACAGTTCGTCCAATCATTAAATACCAATGATTGTAATCTGATATTCACGGGGGAGATCAGTAAAGGGCAGGTCAGCTATCTAGACCTACTAGTCACTATAAGGGATGATAAAATCTGTACTTCATTGTACCGCAAGCCAACAGCGGGGAATAGCGTTTTGCACGCTACAAGCAGCCACCCTAATAAATTAGTGAAGAGTATCCCTTACGGAGAATTACTCAGATTAAGACGTAACTGCACTTTAGATAGTGATTTTGAACAGGCTGCTCGAGAGAGTATTGACAGATTTTCTGAAAGAGGGTATAAACACAACCTCTTAAATAATGCACTCAACCGAGTTAGAGGACTTTCCAGACACTCTCTTTTTGAACAAAAGACTAAACCACGTCCAAATCTAGAAAATCAATTTCGGATGATTACCCCCTATTCAGCAAACTCCTGGCAATTGAGAGCAATCATGCAAAAACACTGGCACATTCTAAAAACTGATCAGATCATTGGATCGGATTTGCCAGCTGTCCCTTTGATCACCTTTGGTAAGGCCAGAAGTGTACGAGACCATTTGGTCCAAAGTCATCTGAGTTCCACCAGAAAAAGCCCCGGGACCCTGAATGAAACTAAGGGCTTCTTTCCGTGTGGAAAATGCAAGGCTTGCGCCTACAGCAGGCGTACATTGTCATATGAGGTGAAAGGTTGTAAAGGGGGAAAGAGGATACAGAAGTTTATGTCCTGTCACACAGATCACGCAGTTTACTGTTTGATATGTCCCTGCCAACTTAGATATGTTGGTAGCACTATTAATTCGGTAAAACTTCGAATACTTGAGCATATGCGAGCGATCGCGAATAAGGATTTTTCCTATCCGGTCGCTCGTCACTTTGCTATCAAGCACAACAGCAACAGGGATCTGTTGAGGTTCTTCTGTGTGGATTATGTAGTGGACAATCCTAGAGGAGGAAACAGGTTACAGATGCTCAGAAGGTTGGAATCCCGCTATATAATAGACATGGAAACGAAGGCCCCGGGGGGGCTTAATATGGGGGAAGAATTGGCAACTCATCTGGGCTAAAGCACAAATTCTTACCTGTTGTTATGTGCTCTTGATTACAGTTCTGTAGAACATGTTGACATTAATTGGATCTAATTGATGTACAGACGAGCTTTCTGAATTATGTAACATGTTTTTTATGTTTGGACATTTGGAAATTTATTTGGTCCTGTTCTGATGATTGAAGCTTTGGATGGAAAATCATTTGTTTGGGTGTGATAGAATAACCAGCCTTAGAATTTACGATGTGGAATTATGGTCACGAAGCATACTTAGGTATTGAGCAGCCTTAGTGGCTGCAATGCCGATCCACGGCGAGATCACGACAGGTAGACCGTTTGGTCTTCAGTCGCATTGCACTATTTTGGTGCTTTTAAATACTGGCAGCTTTAATGCTGCTATAGCCGATCCACGGCTACATTTTGATCATTTATTAAATTAGATGGTCACACAACACGCATCTTGGCGTCCTTATAGTGTCCACAGTTTTGACTTGTGGATTACCAGTAAGCATCATGGCCATACACATTGAATAATATGAATAACTTTCATTTAGGCAAATTGGTTTGATGTAATCGTACACCCATTACGACAAATAGATGGCATTAGACACTACAAGATGGAGCGCATGATTAGACTCGAAGCTTGTCCTATGTTTATGTCAATGCCTGTAAACCGGAAATGATATAATATGCTGCCACTGCGCGCGTTTTTTGTAAAACACTGACGAAGGGAGCGTTCTCCCGAAACGCGTCTGAAAAATAAATACTGCTGCTGAGCTAAAAGAAACCCCGTGAGTGCCTTACTTTGTCTTCAATCCCGGCTGGGAGAATTTGGAGTAAGTGGAGCAATCATATATATATATATATATATATATATATATAATCACCAAAAGTCCTGAACCACCGGAGCCTCCGTCGATATGAGGTACAGACCACAAAAGTGTGCAAATATGTTATTCACTGCTTAATTCTTTATTTCTTTGCCAGCATGACGTGTTTCAGCTGCGTGGCAGCAGCCTTGATCACATGACACCCCAGAAAAAGTGCATAGTATATATAGTGTGACTTCCTGGTCAGGCTTAATTACGTTACACATAGAGACAGAAGAAATACTTCAGTAAACCATTGATATCCTGGATTAAGTCAAAATTCATAAATGATTAATACATGTTGAAAACATAAGTATGTGTTAAAACAATGTATTTTAAATAGATAAAATCTCCACTGTAAAAACAATCATATTTAAAACCGTTAAGATACAGAGTTAAAGGGATCGTAATTTGTAATGATATATACATATTTTCACTGAAAAATACACCGGTTACAGGGACGTTATTGTTGAACGTATGCACAATGCACTGCTTATGACCTTACATATTACATCACTTATTACATGGTAAGTGACATTACTGATGACATCCCTGATGACATCATCCAATATTTGTGAGTGTTTTCTAAACGTTTCTGTACTGATGACATCACTGATAACATCTTCCATTATTTGTGAGTGTTTTCTAAAGGTTTCTGAGTGTTAACCATATATGCTAAGGTACTACAAAAGTTACATTAGTACACTTTGTGTACTACTAATCAGTGATTCCATTTTTAAACATATATTATGTGAGTGGCTGTGTATATTTGTGTCTAAGTGACTGGATGAATAAGCGGGGGTGTGAGTAGCTATATTGGGGAGTGAGTGACTATGGGTGACTGAGTAGCTCAGAGAGGCTGTATGAGTGAGTGGGTGTGTGCGCATTTCTATATTGGTGACTGAGTGGGTGTGAGAGTGGCTGTATGGAGGATTGAGTGGCTGTGTGAGTGACTGTATAGGTGAGTGAGTGGATGTGTGAATAGGTGTTTGGGGAAGTGAGCTGCTGCATGTGTGAATGAGTGGGTGTGTGAGTGCCTCTGGATGAGGGAATGAGTGTGTGAGTAGGTGTGTGAGAAGTTGTTTGGGGGTAAGTGGTATTTTGAATGATGTAATCAGTGATGTCCCTGATCATGTCATGAGTGATGTAAAATGTGAGGTCATGAGCAGTGCATTGCTGGTGCATATGTTATAGTTAGTTAAGATAACTATAACTGCTGAATTTCACTGTTTCTGTACGAGTAAAATCTGGCCTAACTATAACGTCCCTGTAATCTTGTTATTTTTTTTTTTAAATGGTGATTTTCTAGGTTGTAAAAAAATATATATTTCCTAACTATAATGTCCTGTGTAACATTTGTTTTTTTCAGTGATTTTCTAGTTTTCTTAAATTTGATTTCCTAACTGTAACCTTTGAGAGAGGGTGTGTAAGTGGTTGCATAGTTAGGTGAGTGGTGTATTGGTCTCTTAGTGGGGGTGTGAGTGTTTTTGTGGGTGTGTGTGTGAGTGGGGGTAGGGGTCTGTGAGTAGGTGTGTGAGTGACTGTTTCGGTGTGTACATGGCTATGTGAGTAGGTGTGAGTGCATGTGTTAATCTCTGACATGGGTGCATGAGTGGGTCTGTGAGTGGGTTCATAAGAGTGAGTGTGCCTGTGAATGGGTGCATGCGTGTCTGAGAGGGTCTGTCAGTGGATGGATGCGTCATTGAGTGGGTGAGTGAATGGGTGCATAAATGTTTGAGTGGGTGCATGAGTCTGAGTGGGTCTATGAGTGGCTGTATGAGTCTATCAGTTGGTATGTGATAGCGTGCATGATTCTGGGTTTGTGAGTGGGTCTGTGAGTGCATGAGTCTCAGTGAGTCTGAGTGGGTGCATGAGTGCTTGAATGGATTTGTGAGTGGGTGAGTGGGTCTGTCAGTGGGGTTGTGACTGAGTGGATCTGCAAGAGGGTTAGTGACTGTATAAGTGGTCCTGTGAGTATATGCACGTTAAAGGGAGTGCACTTGAGGTGCCTCCTCTGCTTGTTTTCAGCCTGTTTTTCTGCCTCTTCGATGTTCACTCCTGCTCTCTACTCTGCCTCTTTCTGCTTGTTCTGACCTTCATTTTGCCTCTTTCTGCTCGTTTTTCTGCCTCTTCTCTGCTCTTTCTGATTGTTTCTGACAGAGGTTATAAACTCTATCTTAGAATGCGCGATGGACGCACTCTGCGCCCAGTACAATCTGGTAACTAATGTAAACAACTTCAGTGAATCAGACGTGAAAACATTGCCTCACTTTTATCATGTCTGTCCTGAAGAGGTGGTGCTCACTCTCATATAGACATGCAAACCATAACAGACAGACAGACAGGCAGAAAGAGAGAATGCTGTGGGGGTTGGGGTAGAAGTGTGCGCTTTGGAGACTGACAGTCCAGGCCCCCACATCCCAAAAAACAAATCAATATAAGTTAGTTTCAAAACACTTACTGATCCCTAGTAAGCAGAATACAAACTCTCAAACGTATCCCCTCACTGTGCACGTTCATTTTATAGGTCTCGCCTAGCGACGCAGCACATGCGTTGCTCGCCTTCGCGAGACCTAATGTTGTCGGTTTGGTGAGCGAAGGGGGACAGGACATGTGCACTTGCCTGGACAGCCGATGTGCACGCGCACGGCGCTACTTCCCACATCGGTGTCCAGACACGCACTCTGGCCGGAGGTGCACTCGGCCGGCTTTGCGCGCTTTCAGTTTTTTTTTTTCATCATGCCATGCAAACTTTACGTTTCACAATGGCGGCGGCCGCCGCACACTCCCCTCGCAGGAGGCTGCCCTTGTCTTCCTGACCCCTCCCACCTCCAACACAGCGCGAGCAGTGCAATGGTGGCTGCCGCACAGGTACGAGGCTGGCAGCTGGATAACGTTTGTAGTGTACTTTAAGAGAGCGTGAGAAAGTAGGACACTTGTATCTCGGTCTGTTTGTTGTCCAACTTATAGTGAAGTGACAAACAGGCGTGCTGGTGATGGGTAACTGGTTTCCAGTCTCTGAGTCTAGGCCTTACTATAGTGCTTAGGCTGTCGCTCAGCGCAACACTGTGTGTGCGGGCATTAACGGTGGCCTGTGTCGTACGTCTCATAGTTCACACTCCCACTTTAATGTAAGCTGGACGATTTGCTGTATTACGGCTGTCTCCCCCCTGAAATTGCCTCTGCTTGAGAAGTGCAGTGGTGCCCGCCGTACAGGTACAAGGCTGGCAGCTGGGTAATGTTTGTTGTGTACTTTAAGAGAGCGTGAGAATGTAGGACGCTTGTTTTGCTGGCTGCAACTGTCTCAGTGGTGTAGCACAATGGGAGCAAAGACAATTACAGATCACCTATTTGCCCCCCCAGGCCACTACTTGTAACATGCAGTTTGTCGATCTTGATTGGGTACACGATGCGGACACCTCTTTCCGTTTCCGACCTCCTTCCACAAGCACTTGTGGAGGCATGAGTTGCGCCCTTCAAGGCCTCACTGGGTGCCTACGGCGTGATTTGGGCGGGTGCAGAAGCCGTCTCCCTGTTGATCCTTTCAGAGTGATGTGTCTGCGTAGGAGGCAAACAGATGGTGCACGTGAACAGGTGCTGCAGTGTCCCACCCGCTGTGCAGGAGGGTAATTTCCAACACTGGAAAGGGGGGGGGGTTCATCTTGTCACTTTGGCTGTGTGTTCTTCTGGTGCCCTTTATCTGTGCCACTACCAACATTTGTGAGGAGGAACTGAGATGCAATGGAGGTTGCGCGTTTCTTAAGTGAAAAATTAAAAATAAACAAAAGTTGAGTGAATTGGATTTCAGCAAGGCAGAGCGAGTGTCGTGTCAATCAGGGTTTTAGGCAGTATGGACTCACGCGGATACAGTAAGAGGCCCGGGTATTGCTAGTTTGCAAGCTGAGGCTAGTGCTATGTACTGCCCTGCTCACGCTCGCCTTGTACTCTGTAATGTCGGGTTTGAGGGCAGGCTCTAGTTTACCGGATGAGATAGCTAGTTTGTCCAGGTCACAGTTATTCGTGGCTGCAGGTTTGGGATGTAATCCTGTGTGGATATAAAACTGAGCAGTGTTCTGCCGTAAGTGTGGTTCTATGGCTGTAATCTCGATGCCGTTTCTGTGGGAACGAAGCTGTCAGTAGTCAAAGAAGCAGCATGACTATGTCCTCGGATTTAAATTTACCAGCACACGTAGCCTTTGCATACACAAAAGCAAATACACCAGACAGTAAGCAAACGCATTAAAGCGTAAGACCTGTACAAGTTAGGTTACCGAACTCGTTTCAATTTAAGAATGGGTTGAAAATGACCAACTCCCAACATGGTGTATAGTTTATACATATAATCCAAATTCAATATGGCCTATAATCTCGTGATATTAGATGTAAAGGGACAAAATCTCAGCGAGCACGTTTGTTAAAAATTTGAAAATCAGTTTGTTGCGTGTTTGGACATACTGAGTTGCTTTAGGCTTTCAGCTCTGAGATGTAAATCATTGATATAATTTACTGTGAGAACTTTGCATCCAGTTTCTGTAGTTGTTAAATGGCGTGTGCTTATGCTGCCAGAGCAGCACTCAATGAACTAAAGGAAAGCCACTATAAAATCTCAGCTGCTCAAGGACCTCTGGCTGCAAGCGTGACTCACTTTAATTTCAGATACAGGGAAGCGCAAGTTGCACTAGACAAACTGCTCTCAGGACAACTGTGCCTTGTATATGGGGATCTTTTAAGTGGCACCGTGTCACGCATTACAGCTTCCATCATATGTCACGCACTGCAGCATCAATCATAGCATCAATCAAAGCTGATAGTCTTTTTATTTGTGGACTGTTATCTGGTCAAAAACTCCACCTACACATAGTGCTGCTAAATGAAACTCAGGGCAGGTGTAAGAGGGTACATGGGACCTGTTGACAGGAGAGCGCATGTTAACCAAGGAAACAAGAAATTGCAATGCAATAAGGTCACGCATTTGCGAGAGTTTGAGCTATTGGCATTGTAAATGACAATGCATTTTAATTATATGTTTTGAAAACCTGCAAGTGGTGCATAAACACGCACTTTGTACTCGTACCCCTTGCCCACGAGAAGCAAGACTGGCTGTACCAGCCTTGCTTCTCATAAGCAACAACTATAAGTAAAGGGCATTATTATTTACAGTGCCAATAGCTCAAACACTCCCAAATGCGAGACTTATTGCATTGCAAATGCTTGTTTTAGCCAGTACTCAACTGCTTCTGGCGAACTTTCTCGACAACTTTAAATGTAAAAGGTGCCCTGAATTCTGTGATGCAGACATGAATACAGATTGTCACCCACCTCTGTCTGAAACGCTTTGTCCCTTCTGGTACACAGCATGTTCTCTACCGGACAGCTTGGCCCAAATGACCCTACAACGTGTGCACAATAGACTGAATCCGCCGGACACAAGGTACTATAATCTTCTGAGTATCTGAATGAAGGGTGCACGCATTCTGTCCGATACGCACTATTTGTGTGGCTAGAGCCTCTACCTCAGCCAGCCACCTCTCTGTGCTAGTTGCTGAGCTACAGCACTATTGAGTCAGGAATCTAAGCACCAGCAAGTTGAACAACTTACACTGTGCTTACTGAGCTTGTACACGAGGGCTGTTGTTTAAGCTCCTTTTCAGCTGCACAGAACTCGCCACCTATCGCTACACTAGAAAATCCATTTTCAGGGATAGGTTATCAAGATAACAATTTTTTTGCGAATATTATTTTTTGACATCTATACATGAGAAATACATTATGCATTATCACATGCTTTTGTAAAACAGGGCAGGCACATGTGAGCTGCAAATTTTTACATTCCAGCTTTGCATGTTTCTGCTCTGTGTGTTTTTAGCTACAGGTGTGCACCATTAGCATCAGTGCAAATACACGCACTGCAGATTTAAATGAACCTGCACTGCAGTTCTGTACATCCTGCTCTGCTACTCTGTAAATTAAAAAAAAATAATGTTTTCAGTTTTATATAGCGTGGACTCCAGCCAAAGGTATCGGAGCACCTTACATGAGGACTAATCACATTTGCACAGAATCACAGGATGTTGAGCCGATGCCGAGACTCGAACCTGGTCCCCAGCAGTTATAGCCGCGCACTCTTGCATTCTGCACTGGAGTTCTGGACATGCTGCGTGTCAACTTTAAACATTGCGACCCTCAGCTCTGGACGTTACTTTGCTGCAGGCTGCAGCTCTGCATGTCACTGCACTTCGAGATGGCATATTCTGCACGGCAGCTACATATTTACTGCAGAGCAACTGCACACTGAGTGCCCTGCAGCTTCTTCTGTCGGCGCTACAAATCTACAAGCTCTGCACTGCATTAACACAAATTTTGCCCTGCAGCCCTGTGAATTCTGCACTGCAGTTGCGCATTTCTGCACTGCAGTGCTAAATCGCAGCTGTGCTGGTTCCCAACACCAGAGCCCACCCCAGCCCTCCCTGTTTTGCCATGCTTACTGCACACACTTTTACACTGTGTGTACACAAATAAACACACACAACACAATACATGCATCCTAGACACCAGTTTCCAAACACACAACAACTGTTTAGGCCAGGGGTTCCCGAGGGTACATAGACCACATTCCTAGGGGCTGCTGGTGACTAAGGGAGACGGGAACCCTCCATCAAGAGTCAGGCACATTCTATGCCTTCGGGAGAGCATGGGAGAAACGCATGGTATACATTTCAAACCACTCCAAGGGTGTCTATGCGCATCAACTCTGGTAAAGAGGAACACAAAGAAACAGGCTAAGGGATCATTTAGGGAGCAATTAAGAGCAGTAATTATAAACAAACTTTTTATTTTATTTTTTTAAGTTTTGCCACGGATTTGCTGTTCTGCTCGTTTCCACATATTTGAACCAGTTGTTGAATGGTTGCACAGATTGATGCTGTGGTGGCACTGAGTGACGTTTTGGTGGCAACGAGTGATTCTGTGGCATTCAGTGATGCTGTGGTAGCGCATAGTGATGTTGTGGTGCCCCTCAGTGATGCTGTGGTGGTGCTGAGTGATACTGTGGTGATGCGATAGATAGAGTGAGTGCGATAGAGGGAGGGCGATAGATAGAGGGAGGGTGATAGATAGAGTGAGGGCGATCGATAGAGTGATGGCGATAAAGTGAGCGCGATAGACAGAGTGAGGGCGATAGATAGACAGAGTGTATTTATGTTGCATTGAGTAGAGTGTAAGTATGAGGTGGTATGAGTGGTATTGTGTGGAGTGTATGTTGTATTCAGTAGAGTGTAATTGTGTGGCATGTAATTATGTGGCACTGAGTGGTATTAGGAGTGTATGTTGCATTGAGTGCAGTGTAATTATGTGGAGTGTAATTATGTGGCAATGAGTGGTATTTGGAGAGTATGTTGCATTGAGTGCAGTGTAAATATATGACTTGTAATTATGTGGCACTGAGTGGTATTTGGAGTGTATGTTGCATTGAGTGCAGTGTAATTATGTGGGGTTGTGTGTGGGGGGGGTGTGGGGGTGTGTGTGAGGTGTGTGTGGGATGTGTCTGTGTGCGGGTGTGTATGTGGGGGGGTTGTGTGTGTGTGGGTCATTCTCTCAAGAAAAAACAGATGTAAGTGAATGTGTGAACATTAGTCGAAACAACACTGCAAAAAATACAACCATGAAAAATGTGGAATCCATGAAGTTGCATAAAAAAACGAGATAGCTACATTCCCTAAATGTGTAGTACTCATGGCTGCTAGCAGATGAGGTCTGTTGATGGATGGATTGCCTCCTGGTACTTCCCCTCATGATGAGCAGGCGTGGAGAGCAACGTGCGGCAGAGCAACAGGCCACAGGTTGGGGAGAAGAATTTTTGAAAAATCTAAAGAAAGCCAAGGTCGAAGAAGCACTGGGCAGGTGAAAGAAGCAACAGAGAGCAGGTCTGGGCAAGTCGAATAAAATGCAGCAAACGAAGAAGAGAGCAAACTGGGTGAGGGGAGCAACATGGAGCGCTCAAGGCGAGGGGTGCAGGACTTTAGTGGAAAGAAAGCTGCACACAAGCCCTCATGTTTAGCGAACATGAAAAACTCTCTACACATGAAACATTACAACACCTTTCTTTAAAACTGTATTCATTTGTTTTTTTATTAATATATTTATTTAATGGCAGCATCTTCTTTACGGAGCCGTCTAAACAGCAGCCCGGGCTGCACTGACCCATGGAACTTCAGGAAAGCTGAGCGTCACTATGAGGGTAGACAGCCCATGCTGTTAACTGTTGGCAATGGAAAACAAGCTGCCTTTGAAGAAGGACAGGCAGCGCTGGGAGGAGGGCTGATTCTGCGGAGCGGGTGAAGTGGCTGGTGGGAAATGTCTTGCTTTGTGGGAGGGATTCGGGGAGTGGGGCGCGCATGAAGAAGCGGACATCAAAGGAAGGGTGGGAGGGAAGGAGCATATGGGGTGTGAGCGATAACGAAAGTAAGAGGGGGAGCAGACCTGACAGCCAAATGTGGATTTGTATCATCCAATATTAAAGGGCAGTCCTTTCCCGGTGCCCAAGGAGGCAAAGATCTTTTAGATACGGTTAATTTTTTTAAATTGATTTATTTATTTTATTCAACTGAACAGTCAGCGCAAAATAGTGTGTACATGATGTAATAATAAAATTTGAACAGTCACACATATAATCAGTATCAGCAAGCCCCCCCCATTGATCCTTATAAAACAGGATATGTCATTGGTAACATTTGTCATGGTTATATGGTTTCGTCATGAACCAGAAAACGAGTTTTGGTAAGTTAACTGGGCAGTCCTTAGGGCGTTATGTTCTCGGGCCTCTGAGATGCGGTTTATTTTTGACAGTCCTTTTTTGTTGTCTTGTATATCTCTGTAACAGTATAGGAAAACAATATACAGCGTTCTTCAGTGGCCAAAACTCAGAAAAAACATTGATTGTGATAGTGATTTTACAAATATAGTCAGTATTTATTTATTTAAATAAATGTCCAAGTTAGCATCTTATTTGGAGTTTCATTCACTAAGAGGACTTAGAAGGATCCCATTTCTTCATACATAATGCTGATCACGTAAAATCATTTATTATCCATATCACAATGCATTTCAGAGATAACAGATTCCCTCTTCTTTGGGTTTACATGATCTATTGACATGTGAGGTATCAATATATTTATACATTGGTAGTGTGCAGTAACTATATTGTGTTTTGTGGGAATTCTTAAAAATAAAAAAAGCTTGGTGGTTTCAAATGCCTCATATACAATGCTGGTCAATAAACATTAATGACGTTATTACCTGTTTAGTAAGTTGTTTTATTGTCATGCCTCTCGAAGTACAAGCTCTGGCATTGCACAGAGGGGGCGGGGGAGCGCATTCCTTTGAAGTCTGAAGCTCTCGGCATTGCTGTGGTGGGGGGGGCGGGGGAGGGGCTTCCTTTCAAGTCTGATGGGGGGGCGGGGGAGCAAATGGCGAACGTGTGCCCGTCGCACATGCACTGGACAGAATCCGCATTTCAAAGCCCTCTTGGTAGGATTTTCTGGTGCCCCTCTATATCTCTCGCCAGCAATGCGCAAGCGCATTGGCAGGCGAGACCTAAAAACGCACTGTGCTAGCCATTCTTGAAGATTCTACAGGCAATAAGGAGTACGCCACAGACCCCACCTGGAGACCTATATAGGATTAACTCATCCAGAGAAACCATGGAATAACATGAGCAGTACAGATTATTAATGTCTCTCCAACCAAACAACCCCCACCCACGCTATACAAACCCCAACTGCGCATAGTCTGATACTGCCCTGCCTCACCCTCTAAGTTACCCTCGTACAGCGAGTAACATGAAAGAAACTTATACTAAACTGAAAACAACAAATGAGGCACTTCCCTTGTGGTTCGCACTCTGGGGCAGATGTTGCCCGGCTCAATTCTCTCCTCACTTTGGCATGCATGATCGCTCGTGCTATAAGAATAGTTAAATGTTTGTGTATATCGTTCTCAATGAGGTCCCTGTAATGATGGAGGACAATGACAGGTAAAGAGAAAGGCGTTGTGTAAAGCTCCCAAAAATGTACAGTTTACCATATAGCATTCTGCGTACAGTTCATACTCAAATGATATCCCAGTCACTGCATAGGATCTTACCACCATGCATCATGCGGGATTCTACAAATCAGGAATTGAGCCCACTTCACTTCAATAAAGCTCTGTGACATAAAGTTCCTAGAAGTATATTGGAAGCAAAGAGTCCTTATTCTTCTCCATGTGGAGTCTCATCCCCAACGTTTGTCTGAGGGCCTTTTCTGAAGCGTCTGGCATCTTTGTTTAAGGAATTGCATCACCTGTGATGGATTAGTGAAGATATGTGTCTTTCCTTCTGCATTGACTCGCAGTTTGGCAGGATACATCATGTTGTAGTCCAGTTGCAGCTCGCAGAGCTTCCTCTTGAGTGGCGCGAAGAGTCGTCTTGCATCCTGCACTTGTTGTGTAAAGTCTGGGTAAAGAGAAACTGTCATTCCCTCATAATGAAGTTCCTGCAATTCTCTAGCTCTGTGGAGCGCAGTGTCTTGGTCCCTATAATTAATAAGCCTTGCTCTGATTGGGATTGGCGGAGTCCCAGGTACCGGTCTAGGGGCCAGTCAACAATGTGCCCTCTCATCCACAAACATAGCAGAAAAGCAATCTCTTCCCTGCAGAGTGGTGAGTAGTTGTTCTCCAAAAAGGTTAATGTTCGGGATGTTTGTGGACTCTGCAATTCCTACCACGCAAAGATTATTCCGCCTTGAGCGGTCTTCCAAATCCTCCACCCTGCCCTGAACAAGTTGAAGTTGTTGATCAATGGTGGAGTGCAAAAGGGTTGTGGTGTTTAAGGTGTCTTCTGCGTCAGACACTCTTTTCTCTACAGGGTCTAGGTGCTCTGCTTGCTTTTCTAGCCTTTCAGACATACTGTCCATCCGGAAAGTTAACACATCAATTTTCCCATCTATCTTGTTCAGACTGTGCTGCACAGCTGCAAAGATTTGTTGTAAATCTGAATTTGGGGGAAAATCGTCAGCCTCTGAGCCCGATTCTGAGGCATTTTTTCCTGGTCTTTCTGCCTTTGTGGTTTTCTTGGTTCTAACTGTAGTTTTGATTGCGATTTTTCAGTATTCCCCATGATGTAGCCTCACAAAATGTGGTAAAATTTGCTGGCGCAACAGTATTAGAGGGCCACCACTCTTTATATTGCTGTGATCTGACTTGGCCCATTTTCCCACACAGGCTCTAGTAGTTGAGGTGGGAACTTCATGTATGTCCCCCTCTCGCACTAAGAATAACTCCAGTGGCAGTGAGGGGCAACGTGGCGCAGCAAGTAGCTCCAACTGTAGGCATCACCCCGTGCTGCAGCGAAAGCAAATGCCTAGGGCCCTCGCTTCGCCGGGGGTGCTGGGAACAGCATGGAGACCTCCCAGCAAACCCGGGCACTGGACCGCAAGCATGCCCTAAGCACTCCAGTAAGGCCAAGGACATGATCGCCCCCCCAAGCAGCTGCGACCAGCCCTCCGGCATCAGCAGTCAGGAGAAGGCCACCCAAGGCTCTCGACATGTCAGCAGGAGCTGGGACAGCAGATGGGGTGTCAGTTTGCCCGCTGCTCTCACCTGGATAGCCGCTGCAGCTTTGCGGCAGACCGGCACTCGGCTGTGCATCCAGCACGTAGAATCTCGGTCAGCGATCCCTCCATCGGCAGCAGCGCAGGCCCGGGCTAAGTGATGACATACCACACTGCCGCTGGAGACCACCAATCCGCTCAGACCTAGTAGCGGGGCAATTCGCTTGTGACCAGCAGCTGCTGGCTCCCACAGGGCAGCCGCTCAACACCTCTCAGTTTTCAGTTGACTCCCGTGCACACTCCTCTGTTGTGTGCGCTGTGACGCCGAGCACAAGTCATGGAGGCCTCACTTAGGTCCTCATCTATTTTCAGCTCACCGAGGAACCGTAGCACATTGCAGCTAGGTCTGAGGACTCCATGTAAGTTAATCGTCAGTTTCCTTAGTTTTGGGTAAGGTTTAATCTGTTGTAAGCAGGATTTTGGAGGATGTAAAGCTAAAATCGGCAGAGAGATTCTAACTTGCGGCCATCTTAGATCCGTGCAATCTCCGCCCCCCTGACTATTGTATTTGACGTAGCTCAAAGACGGTTGAATGGATTTACAGGAAATTTGGCTGTATTTTACATTATGGTACAGCGGTGATGCTATTTGGGTACCCCAGTTAATTAGGGTAGACATGTTTTTAAGTTCTAGTACATTTAAACATAGTCGTATCCTTCACCGCTGTACTTTCGCAGAATTTCACAAAATGTTGTGAAACTGATGTCATACAGGGTCATAAACTTGTTTACAAATATATTTAAAATAAAAAAATGTACCTACCTATTACCACTTTAATAATTATAAAGTGAAAATAGGTAGGGACCTACTACTTAGCTATATCTAAGGCCTTAACATTAAACACAGCCAAAGTGTAGTACAAACAACATGGCTGTCTTTTCATTTTCGAAAAACGGGCATTACACAATTACATACTGGCTTGTCATTGCCATGTATCATGGTATACTGCAAAGTTATCACTGTATACCATGGCCCAAAATATAACCACGGCCTAGCTGTATTGTTGAATTGCAGAGCGCTTGCTTCAGTCATGGTGTTGAATGTCCAATGCAGTACTTAAGTCCGATTTACAAAGGAAAGTAAGGCCACCATATGATGCCCTGCATTGATTGGTAAAATCTGAAGAAACGCAATCAGCACCATCAGCTGTTTTGTGTTACTATGGACACCATAAGCAAAATTGCTGTTAAATTTCATATACATCTGTATGCCACACCAATGTAGCCTCTCAACTATATTCTATTCCGCTTTACGTCACTCTACTGGACGCCGCTCCACTAGATGCTACTCCACTATACACTATTCCACTCTACGCCATTCTGATGTACACCACTCCACTCTATTCCATTGTATGCCACTCCACAGTATGCTACTCCACTCTAAGCCACTTCAGGGTATGGCTCTCCACTCAGTTTAATTCTACGCTATTTGATTGGACCCCACTCCAATGTATGCTACGCCACTGTGTGCCACTGCAGTGTACACCACTCCATTATATGCCACTCCACTGTACAACACTCCGCTCTGTGCCTCTACACTATTCCACTGTACAGCACTCCGCTCTGTGCCTCTACACTATTCACTTTTACACTGTATGCAACTCCACTCTGCATTTTCAGTGCTCGCCACTTCACTGTATTCCACTCCGCTATACTCTACACCAGTATGTGCTTTATCACTCTATGCCATTCCACAGTATGCAACAACATTCTATGCTATTCCACTGTATAACACTCCATTTTATGCTACCCCACTCTATGCCACTCCCGTGTATGCTACTCCACTCTACCCACTCCATTCTATAGCATTCCATTGGATGCCATTCCACTGTACTTCACTCCACTGTGTGCAATTACACTCTACCCCGTTCCAGTGTACGCCACTCCAGCCTATACCACTTCACTTTACCTCACTGTATACTATTCCAGTCTACACCCCTCTACCGTAACCCACTCCACTCTAAGCTATTCCACTGTATGTATCTCAGCTATACATTAATCCACCGTATGCCACTCCATTCTACGCTAGTCAATTGGATGCCTCTCCACTCTATGCCATTCCACACCATTTCACTCTACCCACTCCACTGTACACTACTCCAGTCTACACCACTCCACTGTATGCCACACCACCGAATGCTATTACACTGTTTGCAACTTCAGTCTTTGCCCCTCTACTGTATGGTATTTCACTCTACCTCACTCCACAATACACCTCTCCAGTTTATGCCACGTCACTGTATGTGACTCCACTATATGCTACTACACTATACACTATTATACTTTACACACTCCACTGTCCAAATTCGTACTCTACTTTATGCCTGTGCACCCTATTGTACAACACTCTACTCCACTCTGAGACGGTTTCCAACACTGTACAACATAGCACTCTACTCCTGTATGAGACGCCTCTCCAATTTATAACCGTTTCCTCTATGCTATGCCACTTCAATGTATGCCATCCCACTCTACGCTAAGCCACTATATCATACTCCACACTATGCCACTCCACTATACCCCACTCCACTCTATGCTATTCCACTCGTATACACTCCACTGTACCATATACCACTGTTCACTATTCCACTATATGCTACTCCACTTTACGGTATTCCATTCTGAGCCACTACAGTGTACGCTCCATTGTATGAAACTCTCCTCCACTCCATATTACTCCACTCTATAAAATTCTACCACACTTTATGGCACTCTACGATATTTTGCTCCACTGGATCCCTGTACACACCACTGTTCAACTCTGTACTCCACTCTATGGCCGTTCTCTCCAATGTACAACAGTCTATTCCACGATATGACACTTTTCTATACGAGACAGCACTCTACTGTACGAGATGCCATATCAATACACTCTATTGTACTTTGCTCCACATTATGTTACTCCACTCTTACTCCACTGTACTATACTGTATGCCACTGTAAAACGCTCTATGATACTCTAGTCCACTATATGACACTATACACATCTCTATGTACGCCACTGCACCCCAATTTACTCCACTCTACTCTGACACTGTACTCCTCTCACATAATGCCATTTTACTTTATAACACTGTATGCCAATCCACTGTACCACACTCTACAATACTGTGCTGTATACCAGTCCACTGTGTAAAAATCAACTAGGCTGTATGACACTTTGCTGTAGCCTACATCACTTTTCAGTACTGTATGACACCCCACTACACTCAACTGTACAACACATTACAATTTGACAATTTACTCAACTGTTTTCTATGCCACTCCTGTACTAAAGTCCACGCTACTATAAACTACGACATGCCACTCCACTCTGATCCTTTACTTCACTTCATATTACCCCACTCCAGTGAACTCCACTATACTACACTTTATCCTACTCTGCTATACTCTGCTGCATGCTGTTCCACTGTCTGACACTCTACTCGACTGTATGCAACTCTACAACACTGTACTACTCTATGACATTCTACTTCACTCCAAGCCCATTCACTCTACACCGCTGCACTACACTTTAGGACCCTCAACATCAAACCGCTCAACTTCTCTATATGATATGCCAGTCCACTATATGACACAGCACCCCACTCAGACACTCTACTCCACTCTACTCCACTCCACTCTACTCTACAACACTCCACTGACGATACTCCTCTCTGACACTCTACCCTATTCCATTCTAAAACACTCTACTCCACTCTGACAGTCTACGACACCCTACTCTACTATTCGACTAATTGAGATTAGATAGACTAAAAAAAGACAGGAGGTGGTATAGCTTGTATTCACCGATCGGATATAGAGGTCAGCCAAATACAATCCGGCCCACTCGAATCCTGTGAATACCGAGGTCTCAATATAGGATCGGCAGACAATCAAAGGCGCAACCTGCATGGTCTTTACCACCCACCAGGAAATAATGCTACTTTCATAGACCAGTTAATGGAGATCATCACGGTTAACTCGAACACTCACTCTAATAACATATTCCTAGGTGATTTTAATTTACACTGGGACGACAATAATGACAAACAGGTCAACGTTCTTAAAGATTTTTTTATCGGAGCTAATCCTCACCCAAGCCTGCACACAGCCAACACACTCGAAAGGAGCTACGTTAGACTGGATAATATCGAGTAACAAGGATACTCCAAACCACTCAATTGTTCTGTGCGACTGGTCAGATCACCATGCCATAACCTTCCTGATACTCACCTTGAAAAATAACAAGACCAAGCAGCCAATCAAACTCAAAAAGTGGACTCGGGACACTAAAGACTAGAATATTGAACTACTAGTAGAAAATTGTGAGAAGGACGTAAATCCGCCTAACAACTTGCAGAATGTGAATGATCTAAAGGATCACTACACTATATCAGTAACAAATATAGTCAACTCCACCATGCCACTAAAACTGAAAAGTCACAGAGAAGGTTAAAAATCCGTGGTTTAATGGGGCACTGAATGAAAATAGGCGGAAACTAAGACCTGCTGAAAGAAAATGTAGACAGCACCCATCATCCTCCGAACTTAAATCTCTCAGAAAAATCAGAAACATTACAGCAAAAAGATCCTCAATTCCAAAAAGGAATTTATTCGATCAGAACTGGATATCGACAAAAAAAGACCACGGAAACTATTCGAGATCTTAAAGCAACAATCCAATAGGTTGGTGAAATCTGCCCAAGAAACTACAAAAACGCAACTGAGTTGTGAAGAATTCTCAACATTCTTCACCGACAAGGCCAACAGGCTTGAAAGAGAGCTAAGGAGAGCAGCTGACAACCTTCCCAACCAACCACCCTCACTGAACAATAACACCTCAAAAATCTACCATAATAGGGCATAAAAAAGGCACATTGGGATACCTTCAAACTATATGACCAGAATACCAACTCCAAAACGCTCTCGGATATCAAACCCAATAACCAATATAATGGTCCACTCCCCTCTAAATGCCTAAAAAAAATCAGCCGTATCGTCATTCCAATTTGGACAAAAATAATAAATGCCTCTCTATCCGAAGAGATCCTTCCAGAATGCCTAAAAAGAGGTCAAGTCGTCCCCATCATCAAAAAACCTACAGCGGACCCGGCACATTCTAATGACTTTCGCCCAGTGACCAATATTCCATTACTTGCCAAATTAATTGAGAAATGTGTGCAAAATCAACTGAGCCATCACATCGACAATTTCACTCTACTGGATGACTGCCAGTCGGGATTCAGAACAGGACACAGCACGGAAACAGCGATCCTACATATTGTCGATGACGCATTACAGGCCTTAGACCACAATCGAACATGTCTACTAGTCCTTCTTGACCTGTCGTCTTCATTAGACACGGTAAATCATGAAAAATTACTAACCAGGTTTCATGACAGGATGGGAATGTCTGGAAATGTGTTGAAATGGCTTGAATCCTTCCTTCAGAATAGAACGCAAAGATTCCTGGTCAACCAGACACTGTCACCATCATACCCTAACTTAATTGGAGTCCCTCAAGGATCTACACTATCTCCATCACTGTTCAACTTGTATGTCGAACCTCTTACAGAAATTCACATGTACGCGGACGACACGCAGATATACATCAAGATTGCGTCTCTGGAAGACATCAAGTTAATGAATGAGGCCTTAAAAATGTCATTACAATGGTTAACTAGCAATCATCTGAAGCTAAATGCACAAAAACGGAATTCCCATTAATTTCACCACTAAAGAACCACACAGAAGTGAAGGAATGGACCAAACTGATCACAGCACTAAACTGCAACCCTACTCTAGTAGACTCAGCAAAATCATTAGGAATGACGCTGGATGAGAACATAGACATGCAAGCCCTCATCAAATCAATGACAAAAAGTGCCCGATTTCATTTGAACTGCATTAGAAAAGTAAAACCATTCATTTCTAAGGCGGATCTCAAACTGGCAGTCCAATCCTTAGTTATCTCAAGGATTGAATATGGATGTACAACCTTAGCAGGTCTACCAAAAATTTCCACAGCACCACTAAAAGCATGACCCAATGCAGCTGCAAGACTCATCACCGGATCGTGGAAATTTGACCACATCTCTCCACACCTGAATGCGTTAAACTGGCTACCTTATGGAGCCAGAATTTAACTTAAAATGGCATGTATTACCCACAAAGCGCTTCACTACAATACACCAAGATACCTCGCCCAGAAAATTGAGTTATCAGGAGGAAGCAGACCAGCCAGGAGTGCCAAGGAGCTGTTGCTGAGACCACCCATCTTCCGGAAGAAGAAAACATATGATAGAGCTTTCTCAGGAGCAGCGCCCAGAATCTGGAATTCACTCCCTCCGAATATTAGGAAATTTCCAGACACGGCAAGATTTAAGAGGGAAGCTAAGATCTTCCTAATGAGTAAGTTCCTTCCGTAGGCAAGACAGTTCATCACTAGCACCGTGACATAGAGGATACCAAAACAGAACAACAATGTAAGTAAAGAGAAAGTCACAAGCTATACTGGGGATAACCTCTGTTGGTACCATACTACTCCTGACTCAGGAATATAGAATGCACGGGAAAAAGACATTTCAGAACTATTTCGTACTGGAAGTCCCAGTACACCTTGATATCAAGTTGTATCTTAAATCTACCTCTTGTCATTGTATATATTTATGTTTATATTTTATGGCTGTATACTTAACCTACCTCATATCATTGTGAATCGTTCTACTATACAAGATGTATCTCTAACCTAACTCATGTAAGTGTGAAGCGCTCTGATACCCATGGGTCACGTTCACGCTATATAAAACTCTTTAAATAAAATAAATAAAAATTCGACATGCCATTCCACTGTATAACTTGCTGCTCCAGTCTACGATACTTGACTCCACTGCATTAGACATGACGCCACTACACTATATATTACATTTCTACAATATACAACACAGTACTATACTCTAGTCGATTTCAAACTACAATACCTCAGTCTAGGACAATAAACTTTACAACACTTTCCTCTACTGTACTGTACTACACTCCACATAACAACTCTCCACGTGTGACGCTGGACCGTATAACAAAAATATTGACGTCCATTGAAAGAAAGCAAAGGTTAAAGGCTAATTGTAGATAATAAAACCTATTCTATAGTAAGTGTTGACTGGTTAGCGAGTGTGTAACGAGGTCCTCTACTTTCTATAGCGAAAAAAAGTTTTCCTAACTACTACTAAGCTTTAATCTTTATTTTTTTGTGTGAAAATGTGTGTGTGTGTATAATGTGTATAAGGGATCCCTTGAACTCTGTATCACAGAGAGGACTCACCTGGAGGTGGCTGGTGCTGTTATCCTCCGTTGTGACCTGACCTGTCCTGCCCTGTACTGCCACCAAAACTCGCCGCACCCGCTTCGCGGCGCTTGACTGTGTGGAGGGGCTGCCGTGGAACTTGTGTGCACCGGGGGCGAGACCAACATCTGTAGGGGAGTAGCGCTGCAGGGACTCGCTTGACCAGGAGTCCCTGCTCGGCGTTCTACTGCTTGCCGGCGCCCCCTGCTAGCTCCGCCCTGGCCTGGAAAATTCGCACATAAGCCTCAAAGACATTGCAATCAACGGGAACCCTTGGACGCCGTATCACAGAGAGGACTCACCTGGAGGTGGCTGGTGCTGTTATCCTCCGTTGTGACCTGACCTGTCCTGCCCTGTACTGCCGCCAAAATTCGCCGCACCCGCTTCGCGGCGCTTGACTGTGTGGAGAGGCTGCCGTGGAACTTGTGTGCACCGGGGGCGAGACCAACATCTGTAGGGGAGTAGCGCTGCAGAGACTCGCTTGACCAGGAGTCCCTGCTCGGCGTTCTACTGCTTGCCGGCGCCCCCTGCTAGCTGCGCCCCGGCTTGTCACGCGACCTATTAATTTGCCCTTTCCCCCGCCGAGCGGGATGCGAGCGGGACGCCGGGCTAAGCCCGGGCAAAGGCGGGCCCTCTGAGGCCCTCAGAGGCACGACTAGGCCGGGCTGGGCCCATACCTATACTCTAACGTGTTGCCAAGGATTGTTGGTGTATATTCTTTGGTTGCCTATTCGCCATGGCTGCAACCTTTGACAAATCCACACCTGAAAGCGTAGTTGGGATTAGTAAGGGCACAATAGACAATTATTTCACTAAGGTTGTTGATTTAGACAGGGAGAGTGTTTTGGCTGAGCGTAGGGCTGAGCGACGGCGCTCTATTGAAAGTTTGAAAGGTGGACCTTTCTTGGAAAGTCTACATCAAACTTCTTTACTCAATGTAATTTCCCAAACTGAAAATGAGGATCCGCTATCTACTGATAGTGTGCCTATACTCTTGCGAGACACTCCCCCCCCCCCTATTTGAAACTTCCAACATCTCATACACGAATATTGTATCCTTTTCTAGTAACTCTATCGTAGGAACAGATGTGATAGCTGAGCCACCGGCACTGATAGCCGAGTCCGTTAGGAAAAAAAAGGTTAGGAAATCAGCTATGCCCAAAGTTTATGGTCTGCCACCGAACAAAAGAAGGAAGAGGCGTGGTGATCCGCAAAGAAGTAAGATTAGCCACTCTGACTTTGGAAAGACCATTAAGGCGAATGCAAAAATTGCACCTATCTTAAAGGCCACCGTACCAAATGTTCCAACTTCAACGGCTCCCATGGATACAGTACTAATTTCAAATGCCCCTGTATTGACTGCAATTACCACACCAGGTACAGCTACTCCTTTACACTGCCCGCCTAAGGAAGTACTGTCTGCTGTCCCTCTCGAATATTTTGAACATCTAATTAGGTCATTTATCCTACCCATAATAGAGAGGCTGAAGAGAGTGAAAAAGTGGTTGGGGGACCTAGAACTGGCTATTAGTAACAATGTTGGATTACTTAAGGGCTCTGCGAAGCCAGTTCCACCCCCCGCAGTCATATAGCCATCCCCTACCCCTGTTGTTAATAAAACTAGTAAGCCTACGAATCTTAAAAAACAGAGGGTAATACCCCCTAAATCGGTTCAACAAATACCACCACATGCTGCCAGTGAAGTTCCGAAGGCAGGGAACAAACCATCTACAGGAAAAATGCAAGAGGAGAGGGGAACTTCTAGTCCATCTAGGACAGAGAAATACAGGGGGCGTCAAGTTGAACTATCCCCTGAAGTGGTTCCTTTTGTGGTTGTCCTCACGGGAGTCCCGAAACTGGAGGAGGCAGGAGGGAAGGGTTCTCTCAGTTAAAAAACAAAACCATCCATTGGCCTAGCCAAAACCGACCACTTCCCTTTAATATTAATGAAGATATTTTGCATGTTCGGCGACTTCCCTGGTTGGGAAGTAGAGTGAAAAACATAAAGGGGGACCTAATTGTTATTAACTTTAGATATCCCGGAGCTGTTAGATATATTCTAAATTGGACTCCATGGAACGTAGGTAATTCCATCGTTCCTTGTGACCTAACCTATTTCTATCCGAGATCTCTAGCGAACCCTACACTCTATCCCGGGGATTTAGCATGCCCGCAGATTAAACCTTTTATACCATTTAATAACCGGTATATGATGCAGGCACCTAATCCTATGACTGCTGAAAATGTATTTGGGTGGGAAACCGTACCGTTCAGGAGCCACAGAAATGGAACTAGGAGGATGGACCATTTGCTAGGAAATAGGAGGATGGACCACCTGTTACCATTTACCCCACTGGAAGTCGCAAATAGGTTTGATGCCCTCTCGGGCTTCGACGGTTGCGATTGACAAACGGGATCCCCTACCAATATGCGATTTGCAAATGATAACCAAGCTGCAAATGCTAAACCTAGCCTCCTAGTGCAAGTCCTGACACCAGAACAAACTACCCAACCTGCAATTGTTATTTCTCCTGATGACCAAGTCCTACTGAATCGTGAGTCTGAGTTGGGGACAGCTTTTAGTATTTTTAGTATTAATGACCCTTCTGGTACCTTGGATTGTAAACCAACCAAGCAAGACTTGTCGGCTGCCCAGGTCAAAATCCTCTCCTGGAATGTGGCGGGTCTTAAGAATAAATTGCCCATCCCAGAGTGGGGCTCTTTTATGGCCTCACATGACATCTGTATGTTGCAGGAAACCTGGGCGCTAAAAGAAAGTGGGGTCCAGGGTTTTGCAACATACGATGTCTTGGCAAGTATGGGTGAGAGGGGTAGGCCCTCGAGTGGGCTGTCTATATGGGTTGGTACGCACCTAGGAGTCAAGGCATCCCAAATTCCAACTAATTCAATGGATGTCCAGTGTGTGTTGTTGAGCACGTTAAATGGGCTGTACATTGCCTTGATTAATGTATACTCCAGGCCAGTTAGGCGGGGCCTTGAGTCAGAGGCTATTGAGACCTTGCTAACCCTCATTCAATCGATTGATTCCTCCACCGTGCTAATTTTGGGTGGAGATTTTAACTGTCACTTTGAGCCACTCATGGACCCGAATTTGAGCAATCCGGATGAGGTTGATTTGTTGTGGGCTATTCCTGAGCCATTGACTACCCGGGTCAAGGCATGGACCCCTCTAGTTCTGCAATTACAGTCTTTCGTCTTAGCGACATCATTACGAGCTTGCAATGGGAGGGTGGAGCCTGATAGACCAGGGAAAGATACGTTTAATCGATTAAAAATTAGTACTTCAATAATCGATTATATTTTCATTGAGGCTAGGCACTGGGACAGGCTGCATGAGTTCAGGGTCATTGAAAGATTTGACAGTGACCATAACGCCTTGGTCCTGTCACTTAAACCGGGGAGATTTGGGTTGAAATGCCAAACTCCGGCTGAACATCTCGCCATCGTGCCTTCAATAATAACAAATTGTAGGCGCAGGGTTAAATGGCCAGACCTCCAGATGTCCACCAGTAAACTTGCCGAATTATATGAGTCTGTTATTCCATTCATTGAGGATATGGGGAAATTCGGCCACCTAGGTAGGGCATCTGAAATACATATCCAATTGATTGCCGCACTCAAAGATATTTTCTATCCTGTGAGAAAGTTAAATCAGTCACAAACTGCAATATCTAGATGGTACAACTCCTCCTGCCGGAACGCCAAGAAGGCCCTTCTCGCAGCAATTAAAAACAATAACAGGGAGGAAATTAGGGCCCATCGCATCATGTATAAAACGGCAATTCGTGATGCCAAGAAGGAATGGGAGGCCTCTACGTGGGAGGAATTGGGATCCGCGCTTAGTACCAATGACTTCAAATCATTCTGGTCCATTGTTGCAAATGGACTTAGCAGGCATACCCCCGCACTTGTACCTAATATTGCCGTTTCAATTTGGGAAAGCCACTTCTGTGCTCTTTATGGCATCACTGAGCCTGATGAAAAGCCTGTTAGCGACCTTGAATTTCAGCAGCCTCAAAGTATTATCTGGGCTGAAGAGCGGGGACAGTTATCTACAGTTCCCCCATGTCCCGCCCCAGTTGAACTCTTTGCCTTGGCTGAGGTAGAAACAGCTATAGGCAAATTGATACCTAATGAGGCTCCACGCTTGGATAAATTGCCAGGGGATTTGTTTAGGATGCAACCGAAAATTTGGGCCCCCTACTTGGCTGCTCTATTTAACGGTATTCTACAGGGAGATGACCCGCCACCTACCTGGTTAGGAGCTGAAATTGTGCCTATTTTAAAAAAGGGCTGCCCATTAATCCCTTCTAATTATAGACCGATCAGCCTAATTGATACATCTCAAAAGCTGATGGGGAGGGTCATCCTTGATAGGATTTTAGGGTGGATCGAGGATAATGGGATTCTGTCTATACTTCAGGCAGGCTTTAGGTCTGGTACCTCCACTCTAGATCAAATATTTCGCCTCCAGGTCCTGTACTGGAAGACATCTAAGATGGAGGGGGCAGCCTCTACCTTGTGTTCGTGGACCTGCGGGCAGCTTTTGATCTAGTTCCGCGGGAAAAATTGTGGAGAGTACTTGCAGACCTGGGCCTCCCGCCCTATTTGCTAGCCATTCTTTCCAGGCTCCATGCATATAATTTTGCCCAGGTGAGGTGTGGTAGCCATGGCGAACTCACAGATCAATTCCCTGTTCAAAAAGGAGTTCGCCAAGGGTGTGCATTAGCACCAACGCTATTCAGCCTCTATATAAATGGCCTTGTGGAACACTTGAATGGTGTGGAAAATAACGATGCCCCTAAATTGGTTACAGGTAGAGTACCCGCTCTGATGTTCGCAGACGACACCTTGTTGTTGTCTAGAACATCATCGGGCATTCAGAGAATACTTGATGGCTTTGTGGAGTTTTGCGATCTTTGGGGCTGGAAATCCATTTAGGAAAAACAAAGTTTATGATGTTTAACCCCCCTAAGCGCGTACGCCCAAACCCTGTTTTACATGGTACTCCCCTCGAAAGGGTTAAAACATTTGTTTATTTGGGTGTCACTCTATAAGAGAATTTTGGTTGAACATGCAGATCGCTAAATCCACACTCAAGTTATCCCAGTTAGCGGGGGGCATGAGTAAAGTCTTTAGGGCGTCTACTTTTAGACCGGTGTCCCCAGCCCTCGAGATATACTGCCACCAGGCTAGGCCTGCAGCAACCTATGGGGCTGAACTTTGTGGGCACATGCAGATAACGAACCTTAAAAAGGTGGAGCAGATCTTTGTTAGAAATTTAGTTGGGTTACCATCCAGTACGCCTTTAATCCCCCTTAGATTTCATCTTGGCATGTTGCCAATAGAGGAGATCACTAGTGCTAGACCAACTATGTACTGGAAGAGGTTGTGGTCAGTTCCTGAATTGGTTGCATACAGAGCGGAATTTTTTGAGATCTGGCTTCTCCTTAAAAACAAAATGATCCCTTGGCTCCAGCACATCAGTGCTGTTAGTACCCGTTTAGGTTTTCCTGAACTGTGGGAAACTCCTGAGATTTTCTGCCTCGGGATATCTAAGAATGAACTTCTTTCCCAGATACGTATGTTAAATTACCAAACATTAATGAGCTCTGCATCACTGGGTAGGCTGACATCTGAGTTTCTCCTAATTAAACCAGGACCCAAAGTTGAGGAATTTATGGACCTAATTGAGCCTCCAGTTGTTCGAAAGCTATACATACAGTTAAGGCATGGCACTCTTCCTGTTAGGTCTTTTACATCTAAATGGTCAAACCCTAACAACGAAGTTTGCCCAGCATGTAGCTACAAAACTGAGAACGTAACCCATGTACTGTTTTTCTGCCCTTCCTATTCTGCAATTAGAAAATGCTGGCTGATACCCATCTGCAAGAACTTGGGACTTTTGCACTTTACACAGGCCTGTAGGATACTGACTCATGATACCCATCCTCCAATTGTGTTTGCGGTCTCTCGTTATTTATTTAATATGTGGCGTAGGAGATATACCTTTTTAACTTGATTGCTGTAGAAATTGTTTTTAACATCTTGTACTCTGATAACTTCTAGTTTAATTCCTTACTAATCATTTTACGATTATTTATTGTTTTATTGTCCGTGCTGATGTATTTTATATGCACTTTTTATGGTCGCTTGACCGAAATAAAAGTTATCAAAGCAAGCAAGTATATGTATGTGTATGTATATATATATATATATATATATATATATATATATATATATGTGTGTTTATATATATATATATATGTGTGTGTGTGTGTGTGTGTGTGTGTGCATATATATATTACCTACTGGCGGTCGCCAGTAAGTAGTTATAGTTAAGACCAAGTTTTCATAGGAAGAGCATTTTTTGTTTTGCTTATAATTTTGGCGTCGTTTGATGAATCTTCATGACATTTTCAAAACTAATTCTTTGTTCATATCAACTCCTATGTTTAAAGTAAAGTTTGGGGATGATTGGTCAAGGGGGGGCCGAGATAAAAGGGGGTCCCAAAACGTGTTTTCTCCATGTTAATTTCCATAGGAAACTTTAGACAAGGATAGAGGTCGAACGGGTGAACGGAATTACCCCACATTTGGCAAGGAGTAGGGTCTTGGTCTAGAACACACACTTTTGTTTATTTGGTGTAAATCCATTCAGTAGTTTTGGAGAAATATCGAAATTTACAGATATCGATATGTGGAATTCTGCCATCTGATTGGCTGAGGCGTTACCAGCAAGACCTTGCTGCTTATTAGTTGCTAGCGCTGCAAGCGGTTGCAACTAGGAAGTGTTGGCCGCCATTTTGTGATTCGGTTGAAGCGAGTAAGGGAAAAAAAGGGCAAAAAAAGTTGGAAAGGAGGGTAGGAGCATTGTAACCTCTCTGGGGGAGTGTGAAGCGAAGTAGTCACTGTTACCGGTCTGAAAGTGCGGTGTTGCTCAGAGTGACATGGTGCTGAGATGATATGCTGCTACACTCTGGTATGAAACTGAGAGCCTAAACCGTGAGCTCATTGCTGTAAAGTGATGTGCTCTGGTCTTTGTAGCATATGTGTGCAAGTAGTGTTAGTAGGTGTTTATACCATACAGGGAGTGGAAAGCGAACTACTGACAGTTACCGTGCGTTTATACTATACCGGAAGCCGGTAGCGAAGTACTCATGCCTACCGGTGTGAAGACTTGGGGATCAAATCGAGGTGATTGCTGTAAAGGGATGGGCTCTGGGCGCTGTAGTATACATGTGCAAGTAGTGTTAGTAGGCGTTTATACCATACAGGGAATTGGAAGCAAACTACTGACCGCTACTGTGTGTTTATACTATACCGGAAGCGGGAAGCAAAGTACTCATGCCTACCGGTGTGAAGACTCTGGGATCAAAGCGAGCCAATTGCTGTAAAGTGATGGGCTCTGGGCGCTGTAGGATACTAGCCTCTTTAGTATAACTGTGTAAGTAGTGTTAGTATGCTTTTATAGTACATAGGGAGTGGGTAGCAAACTACTTTCTCCTACTGGTCTGAGGACTTGGGGATTAAACTGTGAGCCTAAATCGTGAGCTCATTGCTGGAAAGTGATGTGCTCTGGGCGCTGTAGTATACCTGTTGAAGTAGTGTTAGTTTGTGTTTATATAATACAGGGAGTGGGAAGTGAACTACTCACCCGTACCGGTCTCAAGACTTTTGGATGAAAGCATGAGCTCATTGCTGTTAAGTCATGTGCTCTGTGAAGTATTCCAATGTAAGTCATAGTAGAATGTTAGTATGTAATTCTACTAGAATGTAAGTATGTAACGTTAGAATGTAGGGGGCTGTCCTGAGGGGAACCGTGGGGAGTTTGTACACGGTGCTGGAGAAGATGGTTGCCTTGCTGTCTGCTCCTGTTGGTGGGTGTTTAAGGTGTCTTGTTTTCCTGCAATAAATCTACTTATCGGATCCACTGCTGTCTGCCTCTTCACTACATAAACTTGGCGAAGAGCAGGAGAAGGTGAAAAGAAGACAGCACTCACCAATATGTCAAAGTTGCTTGCATTGTGCTGAAGACCCGTTTTCTTCGTGTTGCTGCTTCTACTCATCCCAGGGTTGTTGGCTCATTGAACTATGTAATCCGACCTCTGGTAGGATTTATATTTTTAGATTTTGCGCTTCCTCTGCCTCTTCACTACACTCTGGTCGCTGTACTACACGTGTGTAAGTAGTGTTAGTATGCGTTACACTAACCAATGCATCATGGTCCTAGGGAATGTGACCTCCAAAGCGCAGCTCATACAACATCCCTGGGTGGGCATCCGCAGGACATTTATGTTTGCTATTAGAGGGCGGGTGCATGGCTTCCACCCTTTCATAGCAAATCCTTGTTTGACTAGTTGAAGCGAGGGGAGGAAAACCTTGTATCGCTTTAATAGAGCGGCTCCAGGTGGTGGAAAGAAAAAAAAAAAAAGAGAAGCGGGGTCTCACACGTTCATTTAAATGAGGCCCCTGGTGGGTGATGTTCCATGGCCAATCCTATTATTATATTGCGGGGTCTCTGTAGGACTGGGGATCTTAATGTCACATGTAAATTAGGCGCGGGAGGGCGCAGAGACTTTTTGCAGCCTAGGGGATCGCCACCTTACCGGGTATTGTTTACTAATTGTTCGGGGGGCTTCGAGGCCAACTGAAGTCCGGGGATCGCCACCCTCTGGGGCGTTACTTAAATATGCAGGGTGGGCCTCGGCAGTCCCTGAAGCCTCAGTGGTCCTAGAGAGTGCCTTATTAGTTCTGTAATCACACGGGCAGTACTCCTGGTGTTATAAAGTGATACATGCATAGAACCCTTGCAGTTGTAGAATTACGAAGGCTTCATTTATGTAATAGTCTGTTGGTTTATATTTGGTAGGAGCCCCGCAAAATTACAAATGTTTTCCATCATAACCTCCTATAAACCAACGATTTTCACAATAAACTACAGACAAATGTTGTCAGAAAAAGAAGACCTATACGCTCACTTATTTATTGGAAAAAAATAACCTTTATTAAAACAACACAAATAAATGGAAACACAAGTTTATTAGAACAAACAACCGTATAACATGAAATACGTGGGTGGGACTCCTCCAGAAGCAGCGTACAAGATCTGCAAGATAAAATTAAACATATGTGTGCCATATGGAAGAGAAAAAGAAAGGTTGTCAGAATGAAAGGAAGAAAGTGAGAATGGGACAGAGAGTGAGTGGTTGGAAGGGAGAAGGGGAGGGAGAGTCAAAGGAACAGAGGGAGGAGGAGACAGAGCATCGGCCTACTGCATCCAGGCCTCAGTGTTTACCTCCAGTCACGCGTTTGTCTAGGACGCTGGGGTCCGCGAGAAAGAGTGTGGTCTAGCAAGTCTTTAAATGAAACATATGAATGAGGCAGGGATTACATTATTACATCGCTTGCCTGCACCTGTGCACCCCGGGTGCTGCACCCCAGCACCTTTCCCCGCAATGTGCTCAATTGTATGTCCTGCGCATCCAGGCTTCACTGCTCACCTGCACCATCGGTGTGTCCAACGACGTGTTGGTGCAAGCTTGGAGTCCGGGGTACCTATTTAGGATAGGAGAGCAGGTCTCCGGTTGAGGACGGTGTCTTGATACCACAATGGAAGGTGTCAGAATGCCGAGGCACCATGACGGGGTGAGCACCCGCTCCGCCCATTTTGGCTCAATCAATTCAGTGTCTGAAAAGGGAGAAATAATTTAATGGTGGAAACGTCTGGAGGTAAATGAAGGTGTATTTCAAGCTTAATAGAAAACACCAGTTGAGTGCATCCTTCGTTTTGAAGTACGATCTACCAACTGCTAGTGGTAATCGTGGTTCAAAGAGTAGTTGGAGTGCACGAGAATACAGAAGGTTAAATAATATGTTATGCCAACGTTTACATACAAAGGAACAGAGCGCATGCTAGAAGCATAATGTTATATTATGTTATGTTAATAATGATTTATTAAGCGCACTGACACCGATTGGTTTCCTGGCGCTATCGAAAGACAGAGGGCATGACCAGAGTTATAAAGCGTGCGGGATTGTTAGTATGCCTGTTGATAAAGCCAGGT
Organism: Lissotriton helveticus; assembly: GCF_964261635.1. Taxonomy (NCBI): domain Eukaryota; kingdom Metazoa; phylum Chordata; class Amphibia; order Caudata; family Salamandridae; genus Lissotriton; species Lissotriton helveticus. The sequence goes on from NC_136070.1 coordinate 446,436,058, forward strand.
CTTTAGAGCTTTCCTAAATGATATAAGATCCGGGCAAAACCGAATCTCGAGAGGGAAGGTATTCCACAACCGTGGGGCCAACGTTCCGAATCTGTAGCCGCCAGAGCGCTTGTGTTTAAAAGATGGTGTCTGTAAGAGGCCTTGGTGGGCTGAGCGCAGATTACGGAATGGGACATGCTTCGTAATGAGTTTTCCAATAAATTTGGGGCTTTTGCAGTGTAACGCTTTAAATATCATGCAGCCCGTTTTGAAGATGCAGCGCTGAGCTACAGGGAGCCAGTGGAGTTTCATCAGGAGAGGGGTGGCTGGTTGCCATCTGGGCTGATTCAGAATCAGTCTGACTGCGTAATTTTGTACCATCTGAAGACGTTTCAGAAGGTACTGAGGTAAGCCCAGATAAATAGCATTTGCGTAATCTAGATTGGAGATCACGGTGGCGATCACCACCTGTGTCAAAGCCTCTGGGGTAAGGAGGCGCCTGACCTTCCGGATTTTCCTAAGTTGGAAGAAACACTTGGAGACCACCTGTCCCACTTGGGTTTTAAGTGATAGATCACTATTCAAGGTGACTCCAACTGTCTTTGCTGAAGAGGAAGGAGTTGGTGCTTGACCCATATCTGGCGGCCAGTAATGGGGGCCCCAATGTTTGACACTGTCACCTGTGAGGACCAGTTCGGTCTTTCCTGGGTTCAACTTCAAGTGATTTTGATCCATCCAAGCATGGATGTACCTCATGGTAGATTGAAAAATGGAAATGGACGATTCAGAATTGTCGACTGTAAAGAGCAGTTGCAGGTCATCTGCATAGTTGAGCACCGTCACCTGTTTGTCTCTCAGAGCCTGGATTAGGGGGAAATATATAAAGATTAAACAAGTGGGGTGACAGGGAGGAGCCCTGGGGTACGCCGCACGTGATGGTCTGTTTGGTGCCGGCTAAATCTCCCAGGCGGACTGCCTGAGATCGGTCCTCCAGGAAGGACTTCAGCCAACTGGCTGCTGTGCCCCGGACGCCGGCCTGGGTGACACGGTCGATGAGGATGGTATGATCGACCGTGTCAAACGCGGCCGACAAATCCAGGAGCACTAGGGCTTGGGGGGAGCGTTTGTCGGCACAGTCCCGGAGAGTGTCTAGTACCGAAGTTACCACCGCCTCCGTTGAGTGGGCGGGGCGAAACCCCGCCTGATAAGTATCGAGGTAGTTTGAGTCCTCCATGAAATTGGACAGGCATTTGGCAACATGAGCCTCCAGCACCTTTGCTAGAAAGGGGAGTAAGGAAATAGGACGATAGTTTGCCTTGCATGTTGGGTCCGCCCCGGGTTTCCTTAGGAGCGGTATGACAGTAGCTTCCTTGAACGCAAGGGGGACTAGTCCGGAGGCCAATGAGTCATTCAGGAGGGTACGGGCAGGAGCTGGGATAACTGAGAGACAGTCTTTTAAGATGTAGGGTGGGCATCTGTCTGACGGGGCCCCTGATTTCACTCTCATCAGCAGATCCTGAAACTGCTCTGGGGTAATTGGAGGGAAGCTGCTGAGAGTGCCAGTGATATTAGTGCTGGCAGTTGTGAAGATGGTGGAATTTATGGGTTGTGGGATACTAGCTTTGATGGCCACGATTTTCTCGATGAAAAAGATGTTCAATGAATCACAGAGGGTCTGGGTCGGGGGTAAGCTAGGGCGGGCATTATCGAGGTTCGTTAGCTTGTTAAAGATGGAAAAAATATCCTTTGATCTGTTTGTCGAGTTGACAATGCGGGAAGAAAAGTAAGCAGCTTTGGTGGATAGAATGGATTTCATGTATTCTTTCCTGGCTGTGATGTATCTAATTTTTGAGTCAGGGGCATAACTGTGGCGCCAGTGTCGCTCCAATTGGCGCAAGGCCAATTTCTTTTGCTTTAAGGTCTGATGAGAACCATTTTTGGGTGTCTGCATGCCGGGCCAGTTTGACCTTCTTGTATGGGGCATGGACATCACGAGCTGCTTGCAGCCAGCCAGAGAGTTTGGTTTCGGATGCATTAATATCCGAGTGGGGGGGTGGAATGGAGTTAGCCAGTGTATGTAAAAATTCTGATCTGTCAAAGCAGTTCCATTTCCTCCCTCGTCCACCCGCTGCTGTAGCGGCTATCTTATTGGGAGAATAGGCAAGATTAAATTTAAGGAGGAGATGATCAGACCACACGCAAGGGGTGGTTACTGGAGTTGTGACTAACAAGGAATTAGACCAGACCTGATCCAGGATATGGCCTTCACAATGTGTTGGTGAGAGCACTTGTTGTACAAAATTCAGGTTCGAGAGGAGGTCGGTGAGTTCACTCGAAGGGGGGCCTTCCAAGGGGTCATTGTACCAGTAGTTGAAATCCCCTACCAGAAGAATCCTGGCATGATCTATAGCCAGATTAGCGATTTGTTCGCTAAACGTGAGAGGGAAGGAAGGCATATTGCTAGGGGGTCTATACAGGAGAACACAAGCCACTGTCATGTGGGGGGTTTCAAGGTTTAGGACCAGGTTGTCAGTATCCGGGAGATTCAGGCAGGTCAGGCCAGTGACTTTCAGATGGGAACGGAAAATAGCCACTACCCCTCCGCCTGGTTTGCCCAGCCCACGGTCAGCATGAATGATACAGTAACTCGGTGGGAGTGCCGCTATTATATCAGGGGCGGAGTCAGGGGTCAGCCAGGTCTCAGTGAGTAGAAGGATGTCAGGTTTATCCATATCTAGCAGGAGAAAAAGGTCCAACTGATGTTTCACCATGGATCGGGTGTTTAAATAGAGTATGGACAGGGAATGGGCGTGTGTGCCAGGCTCTGGCCGGCTTTTAGGGCATAGATTCGTCAGTTTGGTAGGTTCTGAGGGAGAGGTGCAGTTGACCAAAATCCCTTGTCTCCGAGCTCGGTTATACGTTTCCCCAGGCAAATGTCCCTGGCCTTTGTTGTATTTCAGCAGATCAGCACGGGAGTAGGGAACCGACCCGACAGCATGGCTGGCCCCGGGGCCCGTCTGGGTGCGGACGGGCGCTGATGGGCTTGCCTTTGCGCTCCCTAGACGGGGGAGCCATTTTGTACCTGCGAGGGCGGGAGAGGCCGAGCACTGGACCGCTCGCCTGCTCCTCACCCAAGATGGCGGCGGCTAGAGGGCTGGACCCCAGGCACCTCCTAATCGTCTGCTGTGGGGACGAGCACCAGGGCAAGAATGCAGATTAGGGGAATGAGCAGTTCCGTGTCCGCTCAGGAGTGCAGTGCCACAATTAAAAATTCAGTCAGGTAAATGACCACAAAACGGGCGTAGTGCTATTAAAAATAAAGGTAATCCAAATACACACACACACACACTCTCAGTCCCGGCTTTCCGCCTCAGGACACAACGAGCACACTGTCAGTCGGTGCGCGCTGGGAGCAGTGGGGCTTTTGTACCTGCGAGGTCGGGAGGGGCCGAGCACTGGACCGCTCGCCTGCTCCTCACCCAAGATGGGGGCGGCTAGAGGGCTGGACCCCAGGCAGTTCCTAATGGTCTGCTATGGGACGAGCACCAGGGCAAGAATGCAGATTAGGGGAATGAGAAGTTCCGTGTCCACAAAGGAGTGCAGTGCCACAATAAAAAATTCGGTCAGGTAAATGACCACAAAACGGGCGTAGTGCTATTAAAAAAAAAGGTAATCCAAATACACACACACACACACACACACTCTCAGTCCCGGCTTTCAGCCTCAGGACACAACGAGCACACTGTGTGCGCGTGTAATGCAGTGGCGGAAGCCTGTGTGCATGTACACTTAGTAATGAGCTCACTGCAGTGCCCTAAAAGCCAACGCCACGTGTCTGTAGGGCAGCTCTGCCCGCTGGATCTGGCCTACAGTACGGTCCAGCCGGTCCTTAAAATGAGACAGAGATGAGACTGAATCAGGTCAGAGATCACATCATTACGCATGGCCACATCGCTTGTTTGCTTCTGCACACCCAGGCTGATGCACCCCACCCCAGCACTGTGCTCAACAGATGTCTGTGGGGCAGTGCTGTCCGCTGGCTCAGGCCTACAATACGGTCCAGCAGGTCTTTAAAATGAGACAGAAATGTGACTGAATGAGGTCAGAGATCATATCATTACGCAGGGCAACTTCGCTTGTTCGCACCCGCGCACTCAGACTGATGCAGCTTACCCCTCCTGCAGCACTGCGCTCAATTGGAGCCGCTGTGCACCCAGGCCCCACTGCTCACCTGCTGTCGTTGTGTATGCAACACTACGGGTAGCAGTGCTAACAATTCAGTTGCAGTGTTGATTGCAGGATGGTGTACACCTCATGGATCCCTTTCAAAACACGACTGGCAGTAGGGTTCACAATTTAGAGCCAGTGTTGATTGCGAGGATGGTGTACATCTCATGAATCCCTTGTTTTTTTGCACATTGTGATATGCGAGGTGGATGCCGCCTTATCACCTGTGGTACAAAAAGGGGGTGGTGATGGACAGAGCATCTGAACCAAGCAAACACTCACACCCAGTCAAACGATCTGGGTTTAATCCATCATCGTTCTTTAGCCCACTCTGCCACCCCAGTTCAGACATGGCTATATGCAAATCAGTCTGACCTTGTGCCTCATGGGAACAGTCCAGCCCGAACTGCCAAGCCATGCCTTCCCTGGACTGGAAACAAGCTTCCGAGGACCGGTTTCTGGCATTACAGCCGTCTTCAGCCTGGCTTGCTTGAATCCAGTGGCAAAGTGAGCAAGGGACTCACGTCTGAGCATACCCTGTCACACTTATGGCGGCCAAAAGCGGTACAAAAGGGGGTGGTGATGGACGGAGCATCTGAACCAATCAAACACTCACACCCAGTCAAAAGATCTGAGTTTAATCCATCACCGTTCTTTAGCTCACTCTGCCACCCCAGTTCAGACATGGCTATATGCAAATCAGTCTGACCCTGTGCCTCATGAGAACAGTCCAGCCCGAACTGACAAGCCATGCCTTCCCTGGACCGGAAACAAGCTTCCGAGGACCGGTTTCTGGCATTACAGCCGTCTTCAGCCCGGCTTGCTTGAATCCAGTTTCAAAGTGAGCAAGGGACTCACGTCTGAGCATATCCTGCCACACTTATGGCTGCCAAAAGCGGTACAAAAGGGGGTGGTGATGGACGGAGCATCTGAACCAATCAAACACTCACACCCAGTCAAAAGATCTGGGTTTAATCCATCACCGTTCTTTAGCCCACTCTGCCACCCCAGTTCAGACATGGCTATATGCAAATCAGTCAGACCCTGTGCCTCATGGGAACAGTCCAGCCCGAACTGCCAAGCCATGCCTTCCCTGGACCGGAAACAAGCTTCCGAGGAACGGTTTCTAGCATTACATCCGTCTTCAGCCCGGCTTGCTTGAATCCAGTGGCAAAATGAGCAAGGGACTCACGTCTGAGCATACCCTGCCACACTTATGGTGGCCAAAAGCGGTACAAAAGGGGGTGGTGATGGACGGAGCATCTGAACCAATCAAACACTCACACCCAGTCAAGAGATCTGGGTTTAATCCATCACCGTTCTTTAGCCCACTCTGCCACCCCAGTTCAGACATGGCTATATGCAAATCAGTCTGACCCTGTGCCTCATGGGAACAGTCCAGCCCGAACTGCCAAGCAATGCCTTCCCTGGACCGGAAACAAGCTTCCGAGGACCGGTTTCTGGCATTACAGCCGTCTTCAGCCCAGCTTGCCTGAATCCAGTGGCAAAGTGAGCAAGGGACTCACTTTTGAGCATACCCTGCCACACTTAAGGCGGCCAAAAGCGGTACAAAAGGGGGTGGTAATGGACGGAGCATCTGAACCAATCAAACACTCACAGCCAGTCAAAAGATCTGGGTTTAATCCATCACCGTTCTTTAGCCCACTCTGCCACCCCAGTTCAGACATGGCTATATGCAAATCAGTCTGACCCTGTGCCTCATGGGAACAGTCCAGCCCAAACTGCCAAGCCATGCCTTCCCTGGACCGGAAACAAGCTTCCGAGGACCGGTTTCTAGCATTACAGCCGTCTTCAGCCCGGCTTGCTTGAATCCAGTGGCAAAATGAGCAAGGGACTGACGTCTGAGCATACCCTGCCACACTTATGGCGGCCAAAAGCGGTAAAAAAGGGGGTGGTGATGGACGGAGCATCTGAACCAATCAAACACTCACACCCAGTCAAAAGATCTGGGTTTAATCCATCACCGTTCTTTAGCTCACTCTGCCACCCCAGTTCAGACATGGCTATATGCAAATCAGTCTGACCCTGTGCCTCATGGGAACAGTCCAGCCCGAACTGCCAAGCCATGCCTTTCCTGGACCGGAAACAAGCTTCCGAGGACCGGTTTCTGGCATTACAGCCGTCTTCAGCCCGGCTTGCTTGAATCCAGTGGCAAAGTGAGCAAGGGACTCACGCCTAAGCATACCCTGCCACACTTATGGCGGCCAAAAGTGGTACAAAAGGGGGTGGTGATGGACGGAGCATCTGAACCAATCAAACACTCACACCCAGTCAAAAGATCTGGGTTTAATCCATCACCGTTCTTTAGCTCACTCTGCCACCCCAGTTCAGACATGGCTATATGCAAATCAGTCTGACCCTGTGCCTCATGGGAACAGTCCAGCCCGAACTGCCAAGCCATGCCTTCCCTGGACCGGAAACAAGCTACTGAGGACCGGTTTCTGGCATTACAGCCGTCTTCAGCCCGGCTTGCTTGAATCCAGTGACAAAGTGAGCAAGGGACTCACATCTGAGCATACTGCCACACTTATGGCGGCCAAAAGCGGTACAAAAGGAGGTGGTGATGAGGCATAGGGTCAAACTGGCACCAGGGCAAGAATGCAGATTAGGGGAATGTGCAGTTCCGTGTCCGCACAGGAGTGCAGTGCCACAATTAAAAATGTGGTCAGGTAAATGACCACAAAACGGGCGTAGTGCTATTAAAAAAAAAGGTAATCCAAATACACACACACACACACTCTCAGTCCCGGCTTTCCGCCTCAGGACACAACGAGCACACTGTGTGCGCGTGTAATGCAGTGGCGGAAGCCTGTGTGCATGTACACTTAGTAATAAGCTCACTGCAGTGCCCTAAAAGCCGACACCACGTGTCTGTAGGGCAGCTCTGCCCGCTGGGTCTGGCCTACAGTACGGTCCAGCCGGTCCTTAAAATGAGACAGAGATGAGACTGAATCAGGTCAGAGATCACATCATTACGCACGGCCACATCGCTTGTTTGCTTCTGCGCACCCAGGCTGATATACCCCACCCCTACCGCTGCACTGTGCTCAACACATGTCTGTGGGGCAGTGCTGTCCGCTGGCTTAGGCCTACAGTACGGTCCAGCAGGTCTTTAAAATGAGACAGAAATGTGACTGAATGAGGTCAGAGATCACATTATTACGCAGGGCAACTTCGCTAGTTCACACCCGCGCACTCAGGCTGATGCAGCTTACCCCTCCTGCAGCACTGCGCTCAATTGGAGCCGCTGTGCACCCAGGCCCCACTGCTCACCTGCTGTCATTGTATGTGCAAACACTACGGGTAGCAGTGTTCACAATTCAGTTGCAGTGTTGATTGCAGGATGGTGTACACCTCATGGATCCCTTTCAAAACACGACTGGCAGTAGGGTTCACAATTTAGAGCCAGTGTTGATTGCGAGGATGGTGTACACCTCATGAATCCCTTGTTTTTTTTGCGCATTGTGATATGCGAGGTGGATGCCGCCTTATATTTGCCACTGGATTCAAGCAAGCCGGGCTGAAGACGGCTGTAATGCTAGAAACCGGTCCTCGGAAGCTTGTTTCCGGTCCAGGGAAGGCATGGCTTGGCAGTTCGGGCTGGACTGTTCCCATGAGGCACAGGGTCATACTGATTTGCATATAGCCATGTCTGAACTGGGGTGGCAGAGTGGGCTAAAGAACGGTTATGGATTAAACCCAGATCTTTTGACTGGGTGTGAGTGTTTGAATGGTTCAGATGCTCCGTCCATCAACACCCCCTTTTGTACCGCTTTTTTGCCGCCATAAGTGTGGCAGGGTATGCTCAGACGTGAGTCCCTTGCTCACTTTGCCACTGGATTCAGGCAAGCCGGGCTGAAGGCGGCTGTAATGCCAGAAACCGGTCCTCGGAAGCTTGTTTCCGGTCCAAGGAAGGCATGGCTTGGCAGTTCGGGCTGGACTGTTCCCATGAGGCACAGGGTCAGACTGATTTGCAGATAGCCATGTCTGAACTGGGGTGGCAGAGTGGGCTAAAGAACGGTGATGGATTAAACCCAGATCTTTTGACTGGGTGTGAGTGTTTGATAGGTTCAGATGCTCCGTCCATCACCACCCCCTTTTGTACCGCTTTTGGCCGCCACAAGTGTGGCAGGGTATGCTTAGACGTGAGTCCCTTGCTCACTTTGCCACTGGATTCAGGGAAGACGGGCTGAAGACGGCTGTAATGCCAGAAACCGGTCCTCGGAAGCTTGTTTCCGGTCCAGGGAAGGCATGGCTTGGCAGTTCGGGCTGGACTGTTCCCATGAGGCACAGGGTTAGACTGATTTGCATATAGCCATGTCTGAACTGGGGTGGCAGAGTGGGCTAAAGAAAGGTGATGGATTAAACCCAGATCGTTTGACTGGGTGTGAGTGTGTGATTGGTTCAGATGCTCTGTCCATCACCACCCCCTTTTGTACCGCTTTTGGCCGCCATAAGTGTGGCAGATATGCTCAGACGTGAGTCCCTTGCTCACTTTGCCACTGGATTCAGGCAAGCCGGGCTGAAGGCGGCTGTAATGCCAGAAACCGGTCCTCGGAAGCTTGTTTCCGGTCCAAGGAAGGCATGGCTTGGCAGTTTGGGCTGGACTGTTCCCATGAGGCACAGGGTCAGACTGATTTGCAGATAGCCATGTCTGAACTGGGGTGGCAGAGTGGGCTAAAGAACGGTGATGGATTAAACCCAGATCTTTTGACTGGGTGTGAGTGTTTGATAGGTTCAGATGCTCCGTCCATCACCACCCCCTTTTGTACCGCTTTTGGCCGCCACAAGTGTGGCAGGGTATGCTTAGACGTGAGTCCCTTGCTCACTTTGCCACTGGATTCAGGGAAGACGGGCTGAAGACGGCTGTAATGCCAGAAACCGGTCCTCGGAAGCTTGTTTCCGGTCCAGGGAAGGCATGGCTTGGCAGTTCGGGCTGGACTGTTCCCATGAGGCACAGGGTTAGACTGATTTGCATATAGCCATGTCTGAACTGGGGTGGCAGAGTGGGCTAAAGAAAGGTGATGGATTAAACCCAGATCGTTTGACTGGGTGTGAGTGTGTGATTGGTTCAGATGCTCTGTCCATCACCACCCCCTTTTGTACCGCTTTTGGCCGCCATAAGTGTGGCAGATATGCTCAGACGTGAGTCCCTTGCTCACTTTGCCACTGGATTCAGGCAAGCCGGGCTGAAGGCGGCTGTAATGCCAGAAACCGGTCCTCGGAAGCTTGTTTCCGGTCCAAGGAAGGCATGGCTTGGCAGTTTGGGCTGGACTGTTCCCATGAGGCACAGGGTCAGACTGATTTGCAGATAGCCATGTCTGAACTGGGGTGGCAGAGTGGGCTAAAGAACGGTGATGGATTAAAGCCAGATCTTTTGACTGGGTGTGAGTGTTTGATAGGTTCAGATGCTCCGTCCATCACCACCCCCTTTTGTACCGCTTTTGGCCGCCACAAGTGTGGCAGGGTATGCTTAGACGTGAGTCCCTTGCTCACTTTGCCACTGGATTCAGGGAAGACGGGCTGAAGACGGCTGTAATGCCAGAAACCGGTCCTCGGAAGCTTGTTTCCGGTCCAGGGAAGGCATGGCTTGGCAGTTCGGGCTGGACTGTTCCCATGAGGCACAGGGTCAGACTGATTTGCATATAGCCATGTCTGAACTGGGGTGGCAGAGTGGGCTAAAGAAAGGTGATGGATTAAACCCAGATCGTTTGACTGGGTGTGAGTGTGTGATTGGTTCAGATGCTCTGTCCATCACCACCCCCTTTTGTACCGCTTTTGGCCGCCATAAGTGTGGCAGGGTATGCTCAGACGTGAGTCCCTTGCTCACTTTGCCACTGGATTCAGGCAAGCCGGGCTGAAGACGGCTGTAATGCCAGAAACCGGTCCTCGGAAGCTTGTTTCCGGTCCAGGGAAGGCATGGCTTGGCAGTTCGGGCTGGACTGTTCCCATGAGGCACAGGGTCAGACTGATTTGCATATAGCCATGTCTGAACTGGGGTGGCAGAGTGGGCTAAAGAACGGTGATGGATTAAACCCAGATCTTTTGACTGGGTGTGAGTGTTTGATTGGTTCAGATGCTCCGTCCATCACCACCCCCTTTTGTACCGCTTTTGGCTGCCATAAGTGTGGCAGGGTATGCTCAGACGTGAGTCCCTTGCTCACTTTGCCACTGGATTCAGGCAAGCCGGGCTGAAGACAGCTGTAATGCCAGAAACCGGTCCTCGAAAGCTTGTTTCCGGTCCAGGGAAGGCATGGCTTGGCAGTTCGGGCTGGACTGTTCCCATGAGGCACAGGGTCAGACTGATTTGCATATAGCCATGTCTGAACTGGGGTGGCAGAGTGGGCTAAAGAACGGTGATGGATTAAACCCAGATCTTTTGACTGGGTGTGAGTGTTTGATTGGTTCAGATGCTCCGTCCATCACCACCCCCTTTTGTACTGCTTTTGGCCGCCATAAGTGTGGCAGGGTATGCTCAGACGTGAGTCCCTTGCTCACTTTGCCACTGGATTCAGGCAAGCCGGGCTGAAGACAGCTGTAATGCCAGAAACCGGTTCTCGAAAGCTTGTTTCCGGTCCAGGGAAGGCATGGCTTGGCAGTTCGGGCTGGACTGTTCCCATGAGGCACCGGGTCAGACTGATTTGCATATAGCCATGTCTGAACTGGGGTGGCAGAGTGGGCTAAAGAACGGTGATGGATTAAACCCAGATCTTTTGACTGGGTGTGAGTGTTTGATTGGTTCAGATGCTCCGTCCATCACCACCCCCTTTTGTACCGCTTTTGGCCTCCATAAATGTGGCAGGGTATGCTCAGACGTGAGTCCCTTGCTCACTTTGCCACTGGATTCGGGAAAGCCGGGCTGAAGACGGCTGTAATGCCAGAAACTGGTCCTCGGAAGCTTGTTTCCGGTCCAGGGAAGGCATGGCTTGGCAGTTCGGGCTGGACTGTTCCCATGAGGCACAGGGTCAGACTGTTTGCATATAGCCATGTCTGAACTGGGGTGGCAGAGTGGGCTAAAGAACGGTGATGGATTAAACCCAGATCTTTTGACTGGGTGTGAGTGTTTGATTGTTTCAGAGGCTCCGTCCATCACCACCCCCTTTTGTACCGCTTTTGGCTGCCATAAGTGTGGCAGGGTATGCTCAGACGTGAGTCCCTTGCTCACTTTGCCACTGGATTCAGACAAGCGGGGCTGAAGACAGCTGTAATGCCAGAAACCGGTCCTCGGAAGCATGTTTCAGGTCCAGGGAAGGCATGACTTGGCAGTTCGGGCTGGACTGTTCCCATGAGGCACAGGGTCAGACTGATTTGCATATAGCCTTGTTTGAACTGGGGTGGCAGAGTGGGCTAAAGAACGGTGATGGATTAAACCCAGATCTTTTGACTGGGTGTGAGTGTTTGATTGGTTCAGATGCTCCGTCCATCACCACCCCCTTTTGTACCGCTTTTGGCCGCCATAAGTGTGGCAGGTATGTTCAGACGTGAGTCCCTTGCTCACTTTGCCACTGGATTCAGGCAAGCCGGGCTGAAGATGGCTGTAATGCCAGAAACCGTTCCTCGGAAGCTTGTTTCTGGTCCAGGGAAGGCATGGCTTGGCAGTTCGGGCTGGACTGTTCCCTTTTGTACCGCCTCATCACCTGTGGCAGTGTGGAAGAACTGGGACATGTGGCATTGTCGTTATCCTATTTATACGTACGCAAAGTGGGCGGGGGCGTGTGTACGCCTGGTCAGCGTAGGGGTGTGAATATTTGTTCCGGGGATCTGAGCATTGTTTAGTTCCTGCCTGGCCAGGAAGTGTACTTATGTGTGTTTCTTTTGCAGTTTTGACATCGCAGAATGCGCAATTTACATTAATTTAGCATGTACCGGGAGGGCCGCAACTATCGCTAATGAGATGCTGTTCGAAAACATCACATGTCGTTGTCAAGCTAGTCACGCGTGTCAATGGGGTGCGGTATTATTGAAAGTGTTGCCATCGCGAAGCTCACACATGTGAATGTGCTCAGATGGAGTGAGGATCAGCAGTGAGGCTACGTCATACACAGTGATAACGCTCCTTACAGTCAAGCATTGTATATCAAACGTGAATCTGAAAGTCTCACATATGACACTCTACTATACTGGTAAAGCCTGACAACAGAGCGTACAGCAATACAAATCTACACATTACTGTTTACTGTTTGTCACATGTGATCTAGGATGTGCACTCTGCCCGTGGCTGATGATACCCCTTCGAGCCACCAATACCCAGGCCGAAAGGCAGCACAGTAATGCGCACACACACACACCAGGGGCATTGTGTAACACACATTTGTTTTTTGATGTAACGTTTGAGATGCATGGCCATCACAAGTGGAAGGCTAATGTACAGACCATGAATATTGATCAAGATGATTGTTGCATGTTGTGTGTAGTATAAGATATGTGTATACAGCAAAACACTTTTCAAAAAAGCTCTCTAAGCAGAAGGGGTGTGTCTCCTCAAACGCTGTAGAGAGAATGACTAAACTGGGTGGGGTCGTCCAACTGTTACAATGGGAAATGTTTTAAGGTCACATGGCAATCGCACAGCGAGCATATAAGGAGGCCGCACTCTACGCGATTTTGAGAAAATATATTTATCATAATATAAGTTTATTACAGTTAGAAATATATACATTTTAAAAATATTTTAGATTATTGCTTGCTCTCATATACTGTGTAAAGTTACTTAGATATACTTTTGAGACAAAAAAAAGGAGGGAATGGCGTACCCGGCGCAACACCATACGTTTGTGATGTAACACAGGGCCTGGCGGCGTGCACTCATCGCATATGCAACGCGCAGTGGGTGCGACCCCATACGTACATGACGTAATGCATGGCTTGATACTGCGTACCCGTCGGATACCAAACTAGCAGCTTGGGCGACTTCATGCGTATATGATGTTATGCGGGACGCAGTGCCACGAACCCGTCGGATACGAAATGTGCATCATTTACGGGTTCAGCAAAATGGTGGATGGGATTCATGTGGTGATGGAGCTTGATACGCTACCAGTATGGGAGTGCAGTTTTGTCAAAAAAAAAAAAAAGAGATACATATTTTTGAGGGAAGTTATAAAACATTACATAATTTTTAAAGTAAAAAAAAAGAAGTATAATGGAGTTCCAAAATATTTAAAAATATAATAGAAAAAATATAGTTTTTATAAACTTTAAAATATGAAATTACCATGAAAAAAAACCTTTGAAATTCACTGAAAAAAACATAGGTTTTACAGAAGTTATAGTTAGGAAATAGCAGTTAAAAAAACCTTAGAAATTCACTAAAAAAACCATAGGTTTCAGGGACGTTATAGTTAGTTGAAGATTTGACTCATATAAAACCAGAGAAATGTGCCTGTTAGTTGAGCTAACTACAACTTGCATGCCCGCAATGCACTGGTGATGACAACACATATTACATCACTCATGACATGGTCAGTGACATCACTCATGACATCTCAAATGACATCACTGATGACATCATCCACGTGACAATCTGATTCATATACTGATGCCATAATATGAACTTTAATATACGCACTATAAAATACAGACTACTATTTTTGAAACCATGCACACAAGAATGCTAGATACTACATACCACCCACTATTCCCTATGTCTATACACACATCCAGTCACTTATACATGCGGTTACTCATCAATACAGTAATATGCACTCATACACCTATACATACAGTAATACTCAGCCACACATCCATAGAGTTACTCTCACACACCTGTATATTTTAAAGCATTTGATGTGGCACGTGGGGAGGAAACAATGAATTTATATGGCATTGATAGATGACTCCCATGCCATGGAAACAGAAGCATTGAGGATGACATAGGGGTAACTAGGTTTTAAAAAAACAAATCATAGACTCAGCTACATTTTAATAAACAGAAAAACATGTATTTCAATACTGCCAGCTTTGATTGCCACAAAAACCTTTTGGATTACTTCGCCTCATAAATGTCTTTATTCATTGGGGCAGATTCCGACTGTAGATATTGTATCAAGGTAATTATATTGTTTTATGATTATAATACGTGATCTAATATGATTAATTTTAGTTCAATGTTTGATTGAATTATTTTTGTGTTGACTATGAAATACATTAAGAACACGTTAATTAAGTAATTAGTTAGGGACACCATTACATCTGCTGGGTTATCACATATTTCTTTACAATGAAAGCTTTTGAATGTGAAAACCTCGGGGCTGTAGTCTTTTTAAAAATAAATTCTATGAATTAAAAATTTAATGAAACTCGTAACGTGGTGTAAATTCATCTATTTTATAACATTTCTTCAGGTCTTTTTAAGTTGTGTTATCTACCAGATATCTTTGTAATGTAAATTGAAAACCTCTCGTTGTACTCTTCCCCCTCAGATGCTAAACCGTGGAATTATATATATATATTTTAAATGATAGCATTGTAACGTATGCCATCCTATTTATGTTCTCTGATAAAGTGGAAACTGAAATACCATTGCTCTGTCTAAAGAAGGAAAATGATAGTGAAGTTTAAAATGTAAATTTGTCGCATATTAAAATAATTCAGCTTAGAGTGGTCTATATACATTTTTTCACAGCGCTAAGAAATTGAATGCGTCGGCTTGTTCTTGGGAGCAGAACAACCACAAATTCATGTGTTTAAGAAACCAGCATTAATTGTTGTTAAAGTCCGGATACTGAGTAACCTCAATGCAGCACCTTTAGCAGGGACCTCGTGTGCACCAGTGATAACCTGCATGAGTCAATCGCCTCACAGACAGCCATAGTGTGGGTGACGAATAGACCATGCACATGTCAATGTCTCACATGATATTTTGCCACTGCACACCTTATCGAACGCACGTAAAGTCAAACAACTGCACACCTTATTGCACGTGAATTCCAACAAACATAATATACTGATGTACATTTACCACTACCACAGTGCTAGGGCTACAAGCACCCACTTTCATCCGAAGCAAATGCCCACCCTTCAGGCACCCCATTAAGCATAAAGCCTATGGATTTCTGTGAGATATGAGTTTTGGGGACCCTCGTCACATTTTGAAGGTGACCCAACATTTTGTGTTACATCACAGAAGGCTGCCCGCAAGTTACCATGTTGATGTTCTATGAATCATTGTGAATTAAAAATATTTGTTACCTCTGCACAATGATACAGTGTTAAATTATTAATGAAACACTTGTACACACAACAATATTCAGAGGTCTCTTGGCTGTACGTGTCTACAGTTGAGAATGTGTGATGGTTAAAATAAAAGTCTAAAATATCTCTCAAAATGTAGTCATGTATGTGTACATTTTGGGCATTCATAAAAGAACAAATACTAATGAGGTGTTGCATGTTGGCTCAAACATCTACTAAGTATTTAGCCAGCATCGGGCACAGCATTCGCATGGACAACGTGGATGCCATTGTTCATATAGCCAACCTTTTTGAACTGTGAAGTAGCAGAACATGTTACATTTTGTGTGGTTTCAGTTGAGGGTGGATGGATATTTTACCATAAATCCTTCAGTTCCAGCTCAGGCAACCAGATCAGGAAAAAAACAACTCAACACAGGCCTTTTTCTTAATCTCATCACTGCTGCAGGAATTCGGCCCCAGTGTTGAACATTCTTATCGTGGGCGTGGTCATGACGGCTCACGGCCGTCACCAGCACACGCCCACCGTGACTCATGAGTGCATGGAAGAAGTTAAAGACAGGTGCTGTGCACTGCCCAGGAGACTGTACACATATCTGGAAAGCACTCTACAATGGATGACCTGGCAATAATATATCCACTAGGTTGTATGCAGTTAACGACAGGCACAAAATAAGTTAACATAAAATTCTCATCTTCCCAAGTTGTCACCCTGTTATGTCAAGAAGTGTAATCTTGATACCATCTGGAGAAAATTTAGGAGTGCATCATACTCACGCATAGCCAGTACTCAAATATACTCTGTTGTAACTAATGTACTGAAAGGAGTGGAGTATTTTATACTAAAGGCATTTTTTTGAGAAAAATGTATTTAGACTGTGATTAATAAAGTAAGGTGACAATTTATGCATTAATGTGACAGGAGAACATCACATAATGTCGTATTGTGAGATATTTAAGTAGGATGTTTCCAGCTAATTTTTACCATTTATAAGCATAATTTGAATTAATCGTGCAAATGCATTCACAGTGAGACGTTTAGAATTCGTTGCATTTAGCCATGCCTTAAACAGTTAAATTTTTTTATGTGTAGAAAGGTTCACATATTCTGTAATCCTGTGCATATGTTAACTTAGCAAAACTAGGCCTTGAGAAAAAATTAGTTTAGTTGCAGCTCACATAAAGATGCAAAATGTATTTTACGTTTAACCTTCATTATGGAAAATATGCTGTTGAGCTTGTTTCTATTGAAGGTATGGATAAGCCTCATTATTTAGAATAAAGGAGTTTTGTCTTTGTAGATAGCAAAGCATGAGAAGGAGGAGTGGGCCGAGGGAGTTGCAGTAACAAGCAAGAAGAGGAGTTTGTATGGAAAAAGAATGGCCAAGGACAAGAAGAGGTAATGTGCTATCCAACTGGGAAAGGAGCTGAAAGTATCCAGTTGTGCCAGAGCTATGCAAATTTCTCAAGGAGAAGTCACATGGGAGTGTCACGCCAAAGGTAGATGATATTATGAGCTGTGTTTACTTAGGGAGAGAGTCCATCTTGGGTTTACTTCAAGAGCAGACCTATGCTTGTGTTGTATTGCTTTAAGTTACTTGATCCATCGTCAGAGTTTAATCTGCTGAAGACTCTGATGGCTGACACCTTTCTTCTTTTCACATTAGATTACGTCCTACCCAGATTCTTTCAGTTTAGGCTTGCCCTTATCAAGGTAGTGTAGGGATAGTCCTGATACTCATGCTCGTTAAGGAGAATCATCTGATACATTTTAATCTCTATTT
Organism: Lissotriton helveticus; assembly: GCF_964261635.1. Classification (NCBI taxonomy): domain Eukaryota; kingdom Metazoa; phylum Chordata; class Amphibia; order Caudata; family Salamandridae; genus Lissotriton; species Lissotriton helveticus. Next base: position 446,453,262 of record NC_136070.1, read on the forward strand.
CGTTTTCCTGATTGCCTGCGTCCTTTTCTTAGAGTGTGTCGTTTGCCTTGTACTATACAAAGTACATCTCTTAAGGAGATTTGGACTAACTGATCTTTTTGGACTTTTATACTAATTTACTGAGATTGTTCTACATTGATTTGTTTCTGAAAAACAAGTTACTTACCTTCGGTAACAATATATCTGTAAGAAATATAGGTTACTTATAGATTCCTTTCCTTAGAATTACCCCTAGGCGTCCGACTGGATCCTGAATGTTTTTTCGTCAGCAGTACCCCTGAGCATTGGAAGGTGACGTTGTTCAACTCTGCGTTCGGCGTTGTGGTCACCGGGATGATGTCGCTGTGGCTGCATAGATGCCCCCCTTTCACACTGATGTCTGTTCTGTACACAACTTTCATGCAAGACACTGACCACTGGTGCACAAAACTAGGGCCCTGAAAGGAAGTCCTTAACCCTAGAAGTTAGTTCGCAGAACTAGGAGGATGGGTGGGGTGGTAAGGAATCTACAACTAACCTATGTTTTTTACAGATATATTGTTACCGAAGGTAAGTAACTTGTTCATCTGAAAGAAACAGTTAGTTCTAGATTCCTTACTTTAGAATAGATACCCCAGCAATACCAACCCCGGAGGTGGATCTGTGAAGTAAGTTCACACCAGAAAGTCCTGGAGAACAGAACAGACAAAGAAGCGGTCTCTCCGGACTTGGCTGCCCAGGCAGTAGTGTTTGGTGACCGTGTGCGGGGATGGCCACGTAGCTGCCTGACCGATGTCATTTAGGGGGACTCCTTCTCCCAAAGCAGTGGTAGCCGACATCGCCCTGGTGGAATGGGGCGCAGTCCCACTGGAGGCTCCTTCTCTGCCAAAGAATAGCAGGCTTTGATGCAAACGAGCGACTTATCTGGAGATGGTCTGTTTATGCACAGCCCGACCTTTCTTGATGCCCATATAACCAACAATAAGCTGGTCATTCACCCGGAATTGTTTGGTGCGATCCAAGTAGAAGGAAAGCACATGTTTTGGATCCAGACGGTAGAGCCTCCCTTCTCTTTCGAAGGATGTGGAGGCAGGAAGAAGGTGGGCAAAGTGATGGTTTGGCCGTTGTAGAAAGAAGTAACCACCTTGGGAAGAAAGGAAGGTCTAGTTCTAAGGACGACTTTGTTCAGATGGACAGCCAGAAAGGGGGGCTTGGAAGAAAGAGCTTGTAGCTCACTCACCCTGCATGCAGAGGTGATGGCCATCAGAAAGGCAGTTTTCAAAGTTAGAAGTCTGAGAGGGCAGTTATGTAGCAGCTTAAAGGGAGCGCACATAAGATACGTAAGAACCAAGTTCAAGTCCCACTGGGGCATTATGAAGGGAACAGGAGGAAAAAGATGAGTAATGACCTTAAGGAATCTATTCACAACGGGGCTTGAAAAGAGAAGGCTGATCAGGAAGGCTGAAATGGCCGAGAAGTAGCCCATGAGAGTGCCCAGAGCAGAGCCCAGCTGGGCCAAAGAAAGATGAACAAGAGAACCTTTTAAAGAGGGGCAGAAAGGGGTTCCACAACCTTTGCTGTGCACCATGCCACAAATTTGTTCCATCTGCAGGCGTATACCGTCTTAGTGGAGGGACGTCTGGCTGCCGAGATAACATTGCAGACTTTGGGAGGCAGGTCAAACGATGTCAACTGCTGCCGCTCAATCTACATGCAAGGAGGTGGAGGCTGGACAGGTTCGGATGGAGGACCGTTCCCTGTTGCTGCGACAGAAGATCCTCCCACTGCAGAGCCCGTATAGGCCATCTGGCATGGCCCACCAGCCGGATGCAGGAGGCCAGTAGTCTGAGGGTCATCCTGACCAAAACCGAGGTTATAGGCTGAAAGATCTGAATCATCAATTAATCAATCAGAACATTTGTAGAGCGCACTACTCACCTGCGAGGGTCTCAAGGCGCTGGGGGGGAGGGGTGCTGCTACTGCTCGAATAGCCAGGTCTTGAGTAGCTTCCTGAAAGTTAGAAGGTCCTTGGTCTGCGGAAGGAGGATGGGAAGGGTGTTCCAGGCCTTGGTGGCGAGGTGGGAGAACGATCTGCCGCCGGCGGTCGCTTTTCGGATGCGGGGGACGGTGGCGAGGTTGGCGGAGCAGAGCTGGCGGTGTGGGGTGTAGAAGGTGAGTCGTCTGTTGAGGTATGCTGGTCCAGTGTTGTAAATGTAAATGTACAGGAATTTATATAGCGCAAATCACCAAGCGGTCTCTAAGCGCTTGCTTAGGGAACCCGTCCTGGTATTCCCCTGTGAGATAACCCCGGCAGGGTATCCGCAAGGTGAAAGCCAGGCATCCCGCCGCGAGGGGCCGTTGTGGAGATTAAGCAAGCTATTGCCCAGAGTCGCAGAGTGTGAACCCGTGAATCGAGTAGGCACCGGAGCGAGAATTGTCGAGTCCATGGACATTTTAGGACTCAAGACCCCGCCAAGCCGGGAATTGAACCCTGGTCCCGGGCTGACCTCTGCTTCCAGGTCTGCCTCCTCTAACCAGTGAGCCACACTTCTCCTGTTGTGGAGTGCCTTGTGTGCGTGGGTGAGGAGCCCAGATATCCGGGACTCGAGCCGAAACTGCGTTGTGTCCAGAACCGCTCCGATGAAGAGGAGTTTCTGAGAGGAAATCAGGTGTGACTTCGGCACGTTGATGGAAACCCCCAGCAAATGCAAGAGGTCGGTCATAGTCTGGAGGTGGGAGATAACAGCCTGGGGCGAGCCCACCTTCAACAGCCAGTTGTTCAGATAGGGGAAGACTGGAACCCCTGATCTGCGTAGATGAGCTGCGACCACCCCCATCACTTTCGTGAATACCCGAGGGGCACTGGTAAGGCCAAAGGGGAGCACAGTAAACTGAAAATGCTTGTGGCCTACCATGAACCGCAGGTAACGCCGGTGGGCCGGCAGGACAGGGATGTGAAAGTAAGCGTCCTGCAAGTCCAATGCTACCATCCATTCTGCAGGGTCAAGGGCAGACAGGACCTGAGCGAGTGGCAACATTTTGTACTTCTCCTTCCGGAAGAAGCGGTTGACGTTCCTGAGATCCAAGACATGTGATGGTACTGAGGTGGTCTGGATGGAGGGGTAGTCTTGAAGGGGAGGGAGTAGCCCCATCAGGCTATTTGCAAAACCCACTTGTCCGATGTGATGGTGCACCAGTTGGGGAGGTGATGGCGAATCCTGCTGACCACTGGCATTTGGTGGCCCTGAAAGGTCATACTAGAAGGGTTTGGAGGCTGCTGCAGAGGGGGCTGTGGTGGACTGGCCCGCCTGCTGGCCCCCAGAACCACGGTGTTGGCTCCCACGTCTGTGGCCATGCTGATGCTAAACAGCTTGCGCTGGCCTGTGGCTCTGGGTGGGGAACCCCTTTCCGTAGCCCCGAAAGACAGACTGTGCAGGGCGGGTGCTGGAGAGGTCCAAAGACCTGGGGATAGCCCAAGAGTCCTTAAAGCGCTCCAGCGCGTTGTCTGCCTTGGTGCCGAAAAGGCAACGGCCATCAAAGGAAATGTCCATGAGTGGATTGGACATCCCCCCAAAAAACAGTTGACCTCAACCAGGCGCAGCATTGAAGGGCTACCGATATGGAAATCGTCACTGCATCTCTCCCTTCGGCAACTGCGAGAGAGAGCACGGCCAGGGCCTCCTCCGGGCACTAAGGCAGTACTTGCTCAACCGTATCCCACACAGAGTGGGTGTAACGGCACAAAAGACATGCAGCGTTTACCATCCGCAGTCCCAAGCTAGAGGAAAAAAACATCATCTTCCCAAGATGGTGCAGATTTTAGGATTCACTATCCGCTGGAGCAGAAGGGAATGTGCCCTTGACAGTGGAGGCTTGGACCACCAAGTGCTCAGGAGTGGGGTGTTGGGAGAGGAAAGTGGGGTTACCCGGGGCCAGGCGGTGGCGTCGGGCAATCATCCTGTCCACAGGAGCCCCTGTGTTGGGCCTGGACCAGCTGCCCAAAAGGATGTCCGTGAAGACTTTATTAAATGGCAGCAGAGGCTCCGAAGAGCTCGCTGCCGGTTGAGGCACCTCTGTCAGGAGGTTAGTCCTGACTGACACCGTAGGTAGCTTGAGGTGTAGGGCCTCGACGGTCCTACACAACACCATTGCATGTAACGCTCCCTCCTCCGTAGCCACGGTAGGAGGAGAAAACATGCCTAGGTGCATAAGCCTGTGTGGGTGTGTGAGGGGGTGTATGAGTCTCTGAGTGGGTCTGTGAGAGGGTACACAAGCCTCTGAATGGGTCTGTGACTTGGTGCATGGTTCTCTGAGTAGGTGCATGAGTCTCTGAGTGGTTTTGTCAATGGGTTTATGTGAATATGAGTGAGTCTATCTGTGGCTGAATGACTTTCTGAGTGGGTCTTTAAGTGGGACATGAGCGTCTGTGAGTGGGGCATGAGTCTCTGAGTGGGCTTGTGAGTATATGTGTAAGTCAGTGATGATCTGTTAGGGGGTGCTTGAGTCTCTCAGTGGGTCTGTGAGCGGGTGCATGAGCCTCTGAATGGGTCTGTGATTGGGTGCATGAGTCTGAGTGGGCATGTCAGTGGGTGTATGTAACTGTAAGTGGGGCATGAGGGTCCGTGAGTGGGGCATGAGTCTCTAAGTGGGTTTGTGAGTTGGTGCGGGTCTGTGAGGTGGTGCATGAGTCTCTCAGTGGGTCTGTGAGTGGGTGCATGAGATTCTGAATGGGTCTGTGACTACGTGCATGAGTCTCTGAGTGGGTGTGTGAGTCTCTGAGCAGGTCCGTGAGTAGGTGTATGAAAATGAGTGAGTCTGTGAGAGGCTGCATGAGTGTCTCAGTGTGTCTGTAATTGGGTCATGAGTCTGAGTGGGCTTGAGAGTATTTGGGTAAGTCTGTGAGGGGATATGCAGTGGGCCTGTGAGTGTGTGAATGAGCCTCTGAATGGGTCTGAGACTGGGTGCATGAGTCTCTGAATGGGTCTTTGAGTGGGTGTGTGAGTGGGTACATGGATGTCTCAGTGGATGTGTAAGTGGGTGTATGGGTATGTCAGTGGAGGTGTGAGTGGGTGTACAAGTCTCTGAGTGTATCTTTGAGTGGATGTATTAGTGTCTGAATGAGTCTGTGAATGTATTTTTAAAACTTTTCACCCATATTAGCGAATTCATGGTGACGTTACACAGGGGGCTGTGCTGCCAATCGCGACGACTTCACGAATATCGTGTTTCAAAAAGCGACATTTTCAACACATAGCTTCTCTCATTAACAACCCTATATCTCAAACATGAGTTCAGGGTACTTTTATCCTGACCCGTTATACCACTTTTGCGGTGAATTTATTTTCAAATAAATCTACATAACATCATATGTACATAAATATCAATTGAACATTAATCTTAGGCCATAACCTCCATACATTCACTCCTCACATTATCCACAGTCATTCACAACTTCTCACATCAGTCATACATACAAAAAACTCAACATCATAACTCTTACAATTCATTACCTGTCATGTAATTTGGTGGTATACAAATTAATGTTAATACAGTGGATGACCGTAAAAGCATATATGTACGTTTTTTTCTGAAATTCCTCAATTTCCTTCCAAAGCAACGTTAGAACATCACACAAATTCAAATTGCGTAAATTCCCCTAAGGTTGATAAATATTCAATTTCCTTCCAAAGCAACGTTAGAACATCACACAAATTCAAATTGCGTAAATTCCCCTAAGGTTGATAAATATCCAGTGGCTAGAGTTCTGAAATCTCTTCTTCTTTGTTTCTGATCGGGTTGGGATTAGGGAGTCATGGAACTCCTGTTGGTGCATGCATTAGCGATTAATCGCAAAATAGTCGTGTATTAGCCGTGGCCACATATATCACTATCTTTATTTTCTTAAACTTCTCAATAACTACTGAACAGATTTGCACCAAATAACTGAAAGAGTGATTTGTATAACCAAATATAATTTTCTGCCAAATTTGGGGTAATACTGTCCAGTGCTTCAGGCTGCAGCTTCAACTCAAGGTCCTGTGGGAATTAACATGGGAAACACACTTTTTTTGACCCCCTGTTTCTCGGCCCCCCCTTGACAGACCGCCCTGTAAATTACCATGCACAACAAGATACACTGGAGCACTTAAAAAAAATCGCTTTTCCTGCGGAAACATGGTCCTAACTATGACTACCTACTGATGACCATATATATTATATTATTTCTTTCTCCCTTCTCCCTTCCAAGAAAGTTGAGTCACTCTGGAATAGGCTGCTGCTTAAGTTATATTTGCTTTAGGGCACAAGTTATGACTACTTTGGATAGGTATAACTGGTAAGTTTCAGTAATTTTCCGGAGGAGGGGCTAGCGGTGTGCGCTCCATTGATGACTAAACACAATATGGCTCCCTTGAGCTTTGGGCCGACGGGCTCTTGGACGACGCACCTGCGTGCCGGTTCTGGCATCGAGGCCTTTGACTGTTGTGTGGCGGCCTTCTCTTCCACCCCTAACGATCTTTCTCTACTGATGAGAGAAGTTATCCCGAAACCCGAGACATGTCTCGGGCGATATCCTAAAACCCGGGACATGTATCGGGTCTAGAGATTCATCAGTCCAACAAGTACCGACTTGCACCCACCTGGGTGATCCATTAAAGAACTACAAGCACCAGAGTCCCGAGGGGCGATCCGGAGGAGGGGCTAGCGGTGTGCGCTCCATTGATGACTAAACACAATATGGCTCACTTGAGCTTTGGGCCGACGGGCTCTTGGACGACGCACCTGCGTGCCGGTTCTGGCATCGAGGCCTTTGACTGTTGTGTGGCGGCCTTCTCTTCCACCCCTAACGATCTTTCTCTACTGATGAGGGAAGTTATCCCGCAACCCGAGACATGTCTCGGGCGATATCCTAAAACCCGGGACATGTATCGGGTCTAGAGTTTCATCAGTCCAACAAGTACCGACTTGCACCCACCTGGGTGATCCACTAAAGAACTACAAGCACCAGAGTCCCGAGGGGCGATCCGGTGGAGGGGCTAGCGGTGTGCGCTCCATTGATGACTAAACACAATATGGCTCCCTTGAGCTTTGGGCCAACGGGCTCTTGGACGAGGCACCTGCGTGCCGGTTCTGGCATCGAGGCCTTTGACTGTTGTGTGGCGGCCTTCTCTTCCACCCCTAACGATCTTTCTCTACTGATGAGGGAAGTTATCCCGAAACCCGAGACATGTCTCGGGTGATATCCTAAAACCCGGGACATGTATCGGGTCTAGAGATTCATCAGTCCAACAAGTACCGACTTGCACCCACCTGGGTGATCCACTAAAGAACTACAAGCACCAGAATCCCGAGGGGCGATCCGGAGGAGGGGCTAGCGGTGTGTGCTCCATTGATGACTAAACACAATATGGCTCCCTTGAGCTTTGGGCCGACAGGCTCTTGGACGACGCACCTGCGTGCCGGTTCTGGCATCGAGGCCTTTGACTGTTGTGTGGCGGCCTTCTCTTCCACCCCTAACGATCTTTCTCTACTGATGAGGGAAGTTATCCCGAAACCCGAGACATGTCTCGGGCGATATCCTAAAACCCGGGACATGTATCGGGTCTAGAGATTCATCAGTCCAACAAGTACTGACTTGCACCCACCTGGGTGATCCACTAAAGAACTACAAGCACCAGAGTCCCGAGGGGCGATCCGAAGGAGGGGCTAGCGGTGTGCGCTCCATTGATGACTAAACACAATATGGCTCCCTTGAGCTTTGGGCCGACGGGCTCTTGGACGACGCACCTGTGTGCCGGTTCTGGCATCGAGGCCTTTGACTGTTGTGTGGCGGCCTTCTCTTCCACCCCTAACGATCTTTCTCTACTGATGAGGGAAGTTATCCCGAAACCCGAGACATGTCTCGGGCGATATCCTAAAACCTGGGACATGTATCGGGTCTAGAGATTCATCAGTCCAACAAGTACCGACTTGCACCCACCTGGGTGATCCACTAAAGAACTACAAGCACCAGAGTCCCGAGGGGCGATCCGGAGGAGGGGCTAGCGGTGTGCGATCCATTGATGACTAAACACAATATGGCTCCCTTGAGCTCCGGGCCGACGGGCTCTTGGACGACGCACCTGCGTGCCGGTTCTGGCATCGAGGCCTTTGACTGTTATGTGGCGGCCTTCTCTTCCACCCCTAACCATCTTTCTCTACTGATGAGGGAAGTTATCCCGAAACCCGAGACATGTCTCGGGCGATATCCTAAAACCCGGGACATGTATCGGGTCTAGAGATTCATCAGTCCAACAAGTATCGACTTGCACCCACCTGGGTGATCCACTAAAGAACTACAAGCACCAGAGTCCCGAGGGGCGATCCGGAGGAGGGGCTAGCGGTGTGCGCTCCATTGATGACTAAACACAATATGGTTCCCTTGAGATTTGGGCCGACGGGCTCTTGGACGACGCACCTGCGTGCCGGTTCTGGCATCGAGGCCTTTGACTGTTGTGTGGCGGCCTTCTCTTCCACCCCTAACGATCTTTCTCTACTGATGAGGGAAGTTATCCCAAAACCCGAGACATGTCTCAGGCGATATCCTAAAACCCGGGACATGTATCGGGTCTAGTGATTCATCAGTCCAACAAGTACCGACTTGCACCCACCTGGGTGATCCACTAAAGAACTACAAGCACCAGAGTCCCGAGGGGCGATCCGGAGGAGGGGCTAGCGGTGTGCGCTCCATTGATGACTAAACACAATATGGCTCCCTTGAGCTTTGGGCCGACGGGCTCTTGGAAGACGCACCTGCGTGCCGGTTCTGGCATCGAGGCCTTTGACTGTTGTGTGGCGGCCTTCACTTCCACCCCTAACGATCTTTCTCTACTGATGAGGGAAGTTATCCCGAAACCCGAGACATGTCTCGGGCGATATCCTAAAACCCGGGACATGTATCGGGTCTAGAGATTCATCAGTCCAACAAGTACCGACTTGCACCCACCTGGGTGATCCACTAAAGAACTACAAGCACCAGAGTCCCGAGGGGCGATCCGGAGGAGGGGCTAGCGGTGTGCGCTCCATTGATGACTAAACACAATATGGCTCCCTTGAGCTTTGGGCCGACGGGCTCTTGGAAGACGCACCTGCGTGCCGGTTCTGGCATCGAGGCCTTTGACTGTTGTGTGGCGGCCTTCACTTCCACCCCTAACGATCTTTCTCTACTGATGAGGGAAGTTATCCCGAAACCCGAGACATGTCTCGGGCGATATCCTAAAACCCGGGACATGTATCGGGTCTAGAGATTCATCAGTCCAACAAGTACCGACTTGCACCCACCTGGGTGATCCACTAAAGAACTACAAGCACCAGAGTCCCGAGGGGCGATCCGGAGGAGGGGCTAGCGGTGTGCGCTCCATTGATGACTAAACACAATATGGCTCCCTTGAGCTTTGGGCCGACGGGCTCTTGGACGACGCACCTGCGTGCCGGTTCTGGCATCGAGGCCTTTGACTGTTGTGTGGCGGCCTTCTCTTCCACCCCTAACGATCTTTCTCTACTGATGAGGGAAGTTATCCCAAAACCCGAGACATGTCTCAGGCGATATCCTAAAACCCGGGACATGTATCGGGTCTAGTGATTCATCAGTCCAACAAGTACCGACTTGCACCCACCTGGGTGATCCACTAAAGAAATACAAGCACCAGAGTCCCGAGTGGCGATCCGGAGGAGGGGCTAGCGGTGTGCGCTCCATTGATGACTAAACACAATATGGCTCCCTTGAGCTTTGGGCCGACGGGCTCTTGGACGACGCACCTGCGTGCCGGTTCTGGCATCGAGGCCTTTGACTGTTGTGTGGCGGCCTTCACTTCCACCCCTAACGATCTTTCTCTACTGATGAGGGAAGTTATCCCGAAACCCGAGACATGTCTCGGGCGATATCCTAAAACCCGGGACATGTATCGGGTCTAGAGATTCATCAGTCCAACAAGTACCGACTTGCACCCACCTGGGTGATCCACTAAAGAACTACAAGCACCAGAGTCCCGAGGGGCGATCCGGAGGAGGGGCTAGCGGTGTGCGCTCCATTGATGACTAAACACAATATGGCTCCCTTGAGCTTTGGGCCGACGGGCTCTTGGACGACGCACCTGCGTGCCGGTTCTGGCATCGAGGCCTTTGACTGTTGTGTGGCGGCCTTCTCTTCCACCCCTAACGATCTTTCTCTACTGATGAGGGAAGTTATCCCAAAACCCGAGACATGTCTCAGGCGATATCCTAAAACCCGGGACATGTATCGGGTCTAGTGATTCATCAGTCCAACAAGTACCGACTTGCACCCACCTGGGTGATCCACTAAAGAACTACAAGCACCAGAGTCCCGAGGGGCGATCCGGAGGAGGGGCTAGCGGTGTGCGCTCCATTGATGACTAAACACAATATGGCTCCCTTGAGCTTTGGGCCGACGGGCTCTTGGACGACGCACCTGCGTGCCGGTTCTGGCATCGAGGCCTTTGACTGTTGTGTGGCGGCCTTCACTTCCACCCCTAACGATCTTTCTCTACTGATGAGGGAAGTTATGCCGAAACCCGAGACATGTCTCGGGCGATATCCTAAAACCCGGGACATGTATCGGGTCTAGAGATTCATCAGTCCAACAAGTACCGACTTGCACCCACCTGGGTGATCCACTAAAGAACTACAAGCACCAGAGTCCCAAGGGGCGATCCGGAGGAGGGGCTAGCGGTGTGCTCTCCATTGATGACTAAACACAATATGGCTCCCTTGTGCTTTGGGCCGACGGGCTCTTGGACGACGCACCTGCGTGCCGGTTCTGGCATCGAGGCCTTTGACTGTTGTGTGGCGGCCTTCTCTTCCACCCCTAACGATCTTTCTCTACTGATGAGGGAAGTTATCCCGCAACCCGAGACATATCTCGGGCGATATCCTAAAACCCGGGACATGTATCGGGTCTAGAGATTCATCAGTCCAACAAGTACCGACTTGCACCCACGTGGGTGATCCACTAAAGAACTACAAGCACCAGAGTCCCGAGGGGCGATCCGGAGGAGGGGCTAGCGGTGTGCGCTCCATTGATGACTAAGTTTCAGTAATTTTGTTCTTTTAAAATGGTATGTTTTAACTGACTTTTTGACCTAACTATAATGTCCCTTTAATCTTTGCTTTTTTCCAGTGAGTTTCTAAGGTTGTAAGGTTTGTTTTTTAATTTTTTTACATTTGTGTTTTCAGTGAATTTCTACTCACCTTGATATATATGTATATATATATATATATAGATGCACACGCATACATACAAATATATATATACACACTTACATTCATTTATATACATACACACATGCATACACACATACCTACACACTGACTTACACGCTCTGTCATGTGTCAGACTTGTCTTTGCCTTCTTTGTATATATTATACATTTCTGTGGGATGTAGATGTTGCGGAAAGGGGCTTCTTAGCCCCCCGATCCCCATAGGCCCATTCTCTGCCCCTGCTCATCATTGTGTTTGGTCTTTGGTTTTGGTGGGCTGTGCCCTGTGCTCCATATGTGGCCAGGAGTGATTTGGAATTGCTCTTTTGGCAACTATTATATTCTCTTGCAACTTATTTTTACTTGTGGATGTGATTCCTCCTGTGGGCTCTGGTATGGGTGTTTATTGGACAGAGGCTTTGTCTTTCTATCTTCCATTCCTGCCCTTCCCTTAGTGTTATATTTGGTGTGGGAGTTGTTGGCGGGCCTGCCAATGTGCCCTGATGTGTCCCTTTGGCTACCAGGCTGTGTTTTGGTAGAGATGCCCCCTTCTTTGTGTAGAGTTGCTTTTTTGTAACTTGGCCTTTGTAATCCCGTTAAATGGTGAACGCACTGGATGGCTTTCGCTTCATGCTTTGCCTCCCTCCTCGTTTCATTGATGTTTGACTCTTTGGGGAAGATTTACAAGAAAATGACGCATCTCTAGAGAGTCACTTTTCCTGCGCCATCATGAGCAACCCTTGCACCACCGTGGATGCACTGTATTTATAATACGGAGCACCATGGCGCAAGGATTGACAGATGCATCTGAAATTCTGACGCATCTGTTGGGACAAAAGTCACGCATTGCTGAAGTCGTTGTCGCAAGCACGAAGCATCTCCAGCAATGCATTTTGATGCCTATTCTAGAAGTGGCACAGTGAAATCTTGTAGATGTCACTGCATCACTTTTTGTCAAAAGTATTTTTTATTGATTAATGAGAAAAGGGGAAGGGGGAATCATGGAAGAACAAGCGACAATCCCGCACATCAACCCACACAGGGGTATGCCGTACATGAGTCCAGGGACGACCCGGCTGAGCCAGGTCTAGCTGTCAAATAGAATGCAGTGTCATCAACTGGACGCCCAGGGTCATGTAACGCTGCTAGCATATGCGATAATAGTCAATGACCCCCCTCAGACGACGTACTGAAAGTCAAAAGTGCGCCAGAAGCTAGCAACAGGGCGCCATGAGAGTTCCAGGAATCTTGCTGTGGATATAGGGCTCTATGCTTTCAGTGCAACAGCGCACTTAGTGGGATGAAACGATCAACAGAGAACACATAAAAAACTACACCCGCCCCACCCTCACCCTCCCCACTCCCTCCTTTAGTGGTGGTAGCTAAGCATGTTGGGCGTAGAATTAGTTAAGTAGTGTCAGGAGCTTAAACCTGGAACAAGTGGAGCTTACGAACGCTGGGCGGGCAGACTGCAGATGGTAGGCCCTTGGAGAGGAACCTTACCAGTGGCCCCCAGCGAAATTCAAAATTCTTGAAGTCGTCCAAAAAGATATCGGCCATTCTTTCCAAACTGAGTAGTTTCCACATTCTCGAGTGCCAGAGCGAGATGGCCGGGGCCTCTTTCTTTTTCCAGGCTGTTGCTAGAGTGATTTTGGCTGCCCCAACACAGAGCCACATTATTCTCTTATCAGCCCTAGTCTGATGTTCGAGCTCGGGGACCCGAAGGCCCAGCAGGGTGGCCGCCATTGTGGTAGGGATGGGGTACCCCAGGACATCCTTAATTTGTGCCAGGATCTCTTCCCAGAATGGGCGTATAACGGGGCAGTCCCGCCAGATGTGTTGGAAGTCCCCCAGCAGCCCACAGCCCCTCCAACACCTGTCAGAAGTATCCGGGAAGATCAGTTTCAATTTCGCTGGGTACAGGTACCAGTCCAGCACTGTTTTCATGTGTGCTTCCCTAAGTTCCACCGAGTGGTTGAATTTAGTAATGTCGGACCATAGGTGAGACCATTCAGTGTCAGTGATGTCGCGTTGGAGGATCCCCTCCCATGTGTGCATGTGCTTGGGCCTAGGGGAAGTGGTCGTAACCAGGAGGTGTCGATAAATGAAAGTGATCGCCCCCTTCATAGTCGCTGTCTTGGTCAGAAAGTTCTCAAATGGCGTGAGGGGTCGGGTAGCCGCCTCCCTTACTTGTGGTGAAAGAGCCCAATGAAGCAGTTGTGCATGGTGGTATCGTTCAGTTTCTAATATCCCATAGTCCCTCTTGCAATTCTCAAAAGTAAGCGGGTCATGAGTGTGGAACAGATGGGTTAAAGCTCGACAACCTCCGTCCTTCCACGCCGTGAAGGGCCCCTCGTGGGACGCCGGCGGAAAGGCAGGGATGGTTGAAGTGAATGGGCGTGAAGGGGGAGGGAAAGGTGGTCCATCGATCGTCAGCGGAGATAGAGTCCCATACCTTCAATACTGTGCTAGTAGGGGTGCTTAGGTAGACATTTTTTGGGCGGTCACACTTGGGCCTCCACACCAAATCCCAGATCGACCTCCCTGCCACGCTCCTGTCCATGTGTAACCAGTGTTTTTCTGACTCCTGTTGTGACCATTCAACTATAATGCGGAGTTGTGCAGCTTTGTAGTATAGAAGCATGTCTGCTAATCCCACCCCTCCCTCCCCCCTTGGTCTGCGTAGGGTGGCGAAGGATAGCCTCGCACGTCCTCCCTGCCAAATAAAGCGTAGCAGCATCGACCGTATGCGCCGAAAGAATTCCGCATCTAGATCTATGGGAAGGGCTTGAAAGAGGTATAGGAGTTTGGGGAGGAGGGTCATTTTGATTGCGTGTATTCTCCCTAGCCAGGAGATGAACATGGGTTTCCATCTGGCCAGTTCCGCCTGGATGTTGGCTAGTAGCGGGGGGAAGTTAGCAGCGTATAGTCTCCCTATTGTGGGGGTCAAGTGAACGCCCAGGTATTGAATGGAGGAGGTCGTCCATGGCAGGGGGGTGAGTGACTGGAGGTTAGGAATCTCTACTTGCGGGATCGTGAGGTTGAGGACGTAGGACTTATCATAGTTAACTTTGAAGCCCGCTACTGCCTCAAAGCGTTGTAGGGCTGTCTGCACCTGCAGGAGAGAATGGGCCGGGTCCGAAAGGGACAGCAGGACATCATCCGCAAAGAGTGAGATTTTGTGGGATTCCCCTGTGAAGGGTATTCCATGGATGTCAGGGTTGGCTCGTATCGCAGCAGCCAGGGGTTCAATGCTAAGGGCGAAAAGCAGCGGCGAAAGAGGGCAACCCTGTCTGGTGCCCCTAGAGTGGTTAAAGAATTTTGAGAAACGACCATTCACCGCTACTCGGGGCCGGGGGGAAAGATAGTTCGCCCGAAGCATCGTGATGAATTTAGAGGAGAAGCCTAATGCAGTCATTCTTGAAGAGGAACCCCCAGTCCACCCTGTCGAATGCCTTTTCGGCGTCCAGTCCCACTATGACCGCGGGGATACGGAACTTGGTAGCTTTTTCAATAAGATGGATCACCCTCCGGGTATTAATGTGCGCCTGATGCTCCTTGATGAACCCCGATTGATCCGGGTCTATAAGAGCCGGCATGAGGTCTTTAAGTCGGTGCGCGACGATGGAAGAGTACAACTTGGCGTCTAGATTCAGGAGGGCAATCGGTCTGTAGGACGCGCATTGACTAGGGTCCCTACCGGGTTTAGAGAAGACGGAGATAAGTGCCTCCGCCATGGTCCGGGACGACCCCCCCTCCTCGGCCATTTGATTAAAGAGCCGCACCAGATGTGGGCAAAGTTCAGACGCAAAGGTTTTATAAAAGATGGCTGTAAAGCCATCAGAACCTGGTGCTTTGTGGGGCTTCAGGGCCTTAATCGCCGACAGCACGTCTTCTCTGGTGAAGGGGACAGCTAGTGCCTCGTTCCATTCCGGCGACACTTGGGGTAGTGCCAGCCCCTGCAAATACTTGTCTTGGGCAGTATCATCCAAGCCTTCACCTGTGTAAAGGGATTTGTAGAAGTCGCCGAAGAGCTCTGCCTTTGCCTCATCCTGGTGTGACACCACCCCTCGGGAATTCTGAATGCCCCCAATGTATTCGCGCTCCCTCTTATCCCTTAGTTGCCTGGCCAGGTGGCGCCCCACCTTATTGCCCTGGGAGTAGGAGAGCCGTTGGAGTTTTAGTAGGGTTTATTCAGCTCTATTGTCATAGTGGGCTTTGAGCTTACCCTTGACGGCCGTCAGTTGCCGGAGCCCGAGCCTGGAGGGTTTTTCTTTATGGGCCTGTTCTAAGATCGAGAGCTCAGTCTCCAGTTGCTCCAGTTCCCGACCTCGTTGTCGGTTAAGAGTGGCGTTTAGCGCAATGCAGTGCCCACGAAGATACGCCTTGAAAGCATCCCAAGTGTTGTATATAGAGGTCTCCTCGGGGGCATTAAGTGAGAAGTATTCATTGATTAGTTCCCTCAGGGAGGTGCAGGAGGGTTTATCCCTAACCAGGGGGTGGGGAAATACCACTTAGAGCCGCCCACAGGTCTCGTTCCCCACCGGAGTCCCATCGCAAGCAGGCTGTGATCAGAGACAGAGAGCGGGTAGATCTTGGCGTCTCTCAAATCTCCTCTCAACGACTGACTCATGAAGAAGTGATCTATCCGAGAGTAGGTGTGATGGACGTGTGAGTAGAAAGTAAAATCTTTGGACTGAGGGTAGAGGGAGCGCCAGACATCAATAAGGCCCAGATCAGAGATATGTTGTTGCGTGTCGGGGGAGAACACACCCGTCGCGGATCTGTGGGAGTGTATGCAATCTAATTCCGGAAGCCAGACCATGTTGAAGTCCCCCATAGCAATCAAAGGCCCTTCCACGAAATTTACCACAGCTGTCAGTAGTGTATGCAGAAAGGTATTTTGCCCCGTGTTAGGTGCATATAAAACTAAAAGTGCAGAGCCTACCCCTCAGGAGGCCTTTAACCATGATCCAACGACCCTCCTTGTTGTCACCCTGTACCCCCATAGGCTGAAATTGCAGGGCCGAGCGGAACATAAGGGCCACCCCTCTGTGTTTTGTAGGTGCGGAGGATCTGTAGATTAGTGGGAACATCTTGTGTCTAAGGCGGGATTCTTTTTTTTTGGCCAGGTGAGTCTCCTGGAGTCCCACTATATCAAGGTGGTGGTCCAAGATATACTTCCAGACCTTCTGGCGTTTCTGCGGGGAGTTAGGGCCCTTCACGTTCCAGGTTCCTAAAGTTAGGGCCGCCATTAGGAGGGTCTACCACTCAGTACTACAGCAGTCGGGAGTCTCCGGGAATCCCGGTGTGGGATCAAAGGGGCACACACCCCCCACCCAACCCGGCTCCGTAGACCCCATTCATCACACAGGTCCCCACCCATGTCCAAAGCAATCCAGGCCCCAAGCAGCGCCCAGTTCCAGCTCTCCTGCCCCCTCCGCCCAATCCGTGTTGCTATTAGAGCTCCTAGAACAGGCATTATACACTCTCCCCTGCTACCACCACTATTCCATCCCTCCCCCCTCCCTGTCCACCACCCAAAACGAGCAAAATACAAGAAACAAGAAAGGAAGAGTCTGAGAAATAAGGAAACATGGGGCCAGGTCACGAATCTCCAGAACCTGACGGTGGGCTCCCTCAAGGCCATGGAGCGAAAGCGCAAAAGTTACCTCAGGGTGGAAGCCCCCCCGGCACCTGCCATCGACCTCCTCGGACTCATGGGACTTCTGCATTCTGTTCCGCTCCCGCATCGGTGACCTGGGCCACCGAAGCAACCGCTGCCCCTCATTCATGCAGTCGTGCGGAGAGGTCCGGGCCCCCATTTCGCTGTTGCTTGCCCACTTTCTGCCACTCCGTCGATCTTCGTCGCCGTCTACTTGACAAGCCAACGCTCCCAGATGCAGATTCAGAATGCTCTAGGCCCAACAGGGTCATTGCTACTTCCAGAGAACGCACTTGGATTAGCTTATTCTGCCAGCGGAAGATGAGGCGGAACGGGTGCCCCCAGGAATAGGGCACTTTCTGTTCTTGGAGAAAGTTGGTCACAGGTCTGAAGGTCCTGCGCTTCTGCAGGGTGGATGCTGCCAGGTCCTGATAAAGCTGGGGACGATGGTCTCGGAATTGGAGGGGAGCCATATCCCGCGCTTTGCGAAGGATCCGTTCCTTCAGTTGAAAGTCATGGACACATACTAGAATGTCAGGGGAAGGCGCCTGAGCTCCGCGCGGCAGACGCACCCTGTGCACACGGTCCATGCGAATGGTCTGGATGTCTTCCTCTGCCAGGACGTGTTTGAAGAGCATTTCAACGTAGTCCCTCAGATCCGTCCCCTCACCCTTCCAGGAGACTGCGCGGATGCGGATATTATTGCGCCGGGACCTATTTTCTAGGTCTTCTGCGTGTGCTTGCAGATCCAAGTTTTGTTCTGTTAAGCGGAGCACATCCTGTTGAAGGTGGTGAATGTCCTCCGCTGTACTCAGATCATGCTCTTCCAATGTCGCTACCCGTTCTCCCACCTCGTCCACATCCATCCGCATTTCACGGAGGTCAGAAGCCAGTTGCGCGCGTAGCTCGGCTATGTCCTCTTTAATTGCTGTAAAGAGTTCTCTCATGCAGGCTTTGGTGGCAGGTTCCTCAGGTTCAGATTTTTTGGGAGGTTTTTTATCGAGGTCCCTTCCTTCCCTGGCTTTTCCTTCTTCGTCCTGACAGACGTCATGGTTAGTGGGCCGCGTACCTAGGGTCACTTCAAGCCAGGCTCCCGATCCAGTGGCAGGGGACAAATCCAGGCAGGGGACAAATCCAGGCACTCCAACGCCGGCCGGGTCGTGGCTTAGATTAGTTGTCCGCTGGGTCCAGCACTTCCCCCGCCAGACACCCGCCTCTGAGCTTGTGGCGTGCCCCGTCAAGTGAGGGTCAGCTCCGGTCAGTCGAGGTCGCTCTCCCACCGGTGGCTGGGCCAGCACCGCACCCCTCTTCGCAGGTGGATATGGCTGGATGGGCCGCCTCCCAAGCTCTCCGGTCACTCACCACCACTCAGCCGCACCCCCGACCCAAGTCGGTCACTCAAGCCGGGAGAAGGGTCCAGTATAGTGGCGCGCCTCGCAGGCTGCTGGCACCCCTCTGTGCGAACTGGAGCCTGCCTGCAGGTATGGGGGGCCACAAATGAGCACGGTTACCTCCCCAATCAGGCCAACCGCCAGGTCCCAGCTGCCCACTGGCCACTGCACTGTTCGTTATGGGCCAAGTGTGCCTATGCCCGCATTTCCAGCCTCCAGAAGCTCGCCCCGGGGAGTCTGCCACACGAGCCAGACACACCCCGACAAACCCTCAACTCCGTAGGCCCGCGATCCCCGGGCTCGATTTTCGCGCCGGCGGCTCCTCTCCCACAAGGCCCTGGTGTAACGTCGCCGCGTTGCTGGGGAAAGGCACTGGTTCGATATGCCCCAAAGACCGACCCAATCTGAGCACCAGCAGGGAAGCGGGTTCGCTTCAGGAGGGCCGACCAGGCCGCCCTCGGTCGACAACGTAGGCCGGAGATCCCCGGGCTAAATTTATGCGCCTCCGGGCCACTGCACAGCTCCCGTGCCTCCCGGCGTCCGACGCGCTCACCTCAATTGGCTGCTTCGCTGTTCCGTCAGCAGGAGGTGGTGAGGCGATGGCGTCCAGGGATCAATTCGAGCCGGTCCGGGCTGGAGACAAGGGGCAGGCTCCGTCAGACTACACACCGGACGGCCCAGCTCTCAGGACCAGGCGCCTCAGCTCCGGGTTCGCTTCTCGTCTGTCCCACACTGCCTACGGCACTCCGGGAGGTCCCATTTCCGGCACCAGGCCCCGGGGAGAACGGGTGACAGAGGGTCCCGTGTTCAGACCGTCCGGGAGGGTACTAAACAAGGCTTAGATGATTTGGCGCCGGAGGGACTTAGCAACACGTCCTACTCCGCCGCCATCTTGGCCACGCCCCCACTGCATCACTTTTACGTGGCTTTTCTGCCTGGGAAGGCCCACCCTGCATACATTTACCTGATGCAGGTATAATGTGACGCAGGGCTTTACAACGTGACACATCTCCCTAGATGCGTCACGGTGTAAATTGGTTGAATTTTTTACGCCGCCGCTGCGTCACAAAAGTGACGCATCAGCAGCGCAAAAATGTTGCAAGGGGCTTGTATGATAGGGAGTGTTCCAGGCATACCTCCCTTTTTTCTCAATGTTAGTTAGGCTTGACTAACCCTGTGCCCCTGTGGTTTGGAGATGCTTTGTCTACTGTTGTGTTCTTTTGTTGGGACATTGGAAGTTGGACTCCCTCTTGTCCTGCTCTTCTGTATTGTGAGGTGGAGTTATGTGCTTTGTCCAGTATTCTCATTTGGGTTCTAGGATGGTGTTGAACCTTGTCATGGCTGTGGACGTTGGTTCTTGGACGTATGTTCTATGGTATATCTTGCTCCAATTGGTATTGATTTATTGACGTCTTGCACTTACCTCATCTGGGCCCTGGTATGCTTGTTTGCCATGGCACCTGGTATGTATAACCTTTGCCATCTGCATATGCCTCTAAATGTGACATACAGGGTCCTTGCCTTTGTTTGAGAGGTACATCTTCTGGGGACTTCTTGGATGGTTTCCCCTAGGTTACCTGATAAACTAGGCTTGGATCCCCTCCTCTTGTGGGTTGTGCAGTGTTTTGCTCCCTTGTGGGCCACTGTTACCATCTTCTAGTTTACCCATTTCATTTGCCTTTGGTGTTTAGTTTGAGGTGTTGTGTTCACATGACCGTGTTTTCGGTGTGGTGTGGTGCCAGTTGGTAGCTCTCCACCTGTGATCCTTGCAGTGCTTTGGGGTGTACTGAGGGCATTGAGTTAGCTTTGAAACGTTGACAGGTTATACAGCTCTATTGCACAAGCATTGAGAGAGAATGTGTTCAGTGTTCATCATTTCACGAGGCTAAAAAACAATAAATTTGAGAAAATTTCCCTGAACTTGAGCACATATAGAACTCAAGGATGTGATAAAGGTTGTTAAGCTGGACATTCACTGGAACAAATCCATGCTCTTGATGTTTAATACGAAGCAGTGATATAATATTTGCAGAGATGGCAGCAATACTATACAAACATATTGTAAACGCAAGCAGCCACTGTTATCCGAATCAGTCAAAGACGAATGGCAAAAAAATCCAGCACTTCTGCGCATCTTACTCTAACGTCTATGATAATGTATGGCTCAAGAATACAAATTCGGGTAATAACCAAGACTTACCATATCCCAACCAACAGTTTTCACTACCTTTAAGGAGTGGCCTCGATTCTCTAATTGTATAGGAACAATCAAGCCCAGCAAACACCATTATCATTATTTGTAGGGGTTTAGACTCTTTAAAAACAAGATCTAAGGACCTGGTGGTCTTCTTGTTTTGTTTCGACATGTCATTGTCTTACAACTACGTCTTAAGCATCTCAGCTGAGCTATAGGACTTGGTTGTGGCTAATTTGAATGAAACTGGTGTTTTAAGCCATTCAGACTTAACAATCAGTGTCTTTGAAACCTCTGCTGCGGATAAGATTGTGCACAAACCCAGAGTAACAAGTGCAGATGAATCATTGCACAGAAGTAGAAATTCTATCTTCTAGCACCCTAACAAAGAAACCAGCGATACAATCCAAATCATGAAAATTAGCAGTCATTCTTCCAAGCTTGATACAATTGCCTACACGTTATTTACTAGTAAATACAGTTGCTTATACCAAGTTGAAAGGCTCTCCTCCAAAGCTCCCTGATCTTAAATGCTTCATAAGAATTGGCAGATGAAAAATCTGTCGATGGGCTTACTTGATGCTGATGTGTTTTTGACCTCCTTGAAAACAAAGAGTGATGACAAGACAAATATTCATGCACATTAGTCTCCTTTCCACTCTGGTCAGAGAACCCAACCACGAAAACATCTTATTCCAAGATGATTCCAAGTCATCCCATGGAAGTAATTAGGAATGCAATGGCTGTTTGGAATCCAGGACAAACATCTGTGGTTACGTGTGATCACGCATTCTAGAAACCTATGAAAGAAATACAGTGGAGTGGACCTGAACAAATGGAGAGGATTACTCAACTGTTATCCTAGGCCGGGTAAACATCAAAATGCCCCTTTACATGTGCTTAAGAGACTTCTTAGACAGCAGTGGATGGACTGCAGCTTCTCAACAAGAAAACACTTGCTTCATTAGGACAGCAGACTCTTTTTTGAAAGTCACTCACATTAAAAAAGACAGTACGAGAACATCACATAACAGAATGCACCTTGTAGAAGGCCTAGGCAGGAAGCTTACCAACAGCACTACATTTTGAGTGGAGTTCAAACTAACATTCTTTCAAAGGAAGTGTCAAGAGGATCAATACCCTCTGTTGCAGTTTTGTGACATTACACTCACCAACAACTGGAAATATTCAGTTCGAATAGAGCTGTACATGGAGGAGATTTTGGTCGAACTTAGCGTTTGTCTAAACTTTTGTGGCTGTTCCATGCCCTTGGCCATCATACTATTCATGGCAATTGGTTGTTTACCTCATGGACATGGTACCCTCCTCACAAGTCACACAAATGTCTTTGAGGAGGTTTCTAAAGGAAAGTTGCCTGTTAATAAATCAGTTTGCTGTTTTTTTTTTTTTAACAAAACATTACCCTACTAAAAGCAAGACTTAACCGAAATTCCGCATTCCTTACAAGGATGGATAGTGGGTGATCCAGAGGCAGAAAATATTGTGGATGAGTTTTTGCGCCTAACCAAACCGGCCCCAAACATACAATGCTCTCACCATAACGACACTCCTTGTAAGAGGCAAATGTTACTGGATAACATCTTTTTACCTGCCAGCCTCCCATAAAGGGAAAGGACAATCAATTTTCAGATATAGGTGAAGCTCTGTGGATTCTAAACATTGCAGGGATGATGGAGGAGACTGTTGTTAATTCCATAAAATCTATAAAAAGAGCTAGATAAATTCTGAGTAGCAAGTTCTTTATTGAAAGACTAATAAAATGTTAAAAGTCTGTAGACATGGCTATCACCAGAAACAGTTTCTCTCTGGTAATCTGTAAATCACAAACCACAAAATATTTTTATTGTTCAGTCGCAATAAAATTGCTCAAAAGACAACTGAACATAGCTTGCCTGGCTTGCCACGGGGATGCCAGTGGCTTTTTATATCAAGAAAAAAACTGTTTATCCATTATGTTCTTCAGACCATGGTTATTAAACAGTAAAGGAAAGTATGATCTACTTAAGCATCTTGCGAACTTGGTTCCAGGAGCAGATGAACAGGGTGACGCACATCATGATCCTGATGTTGATAAGAACATACTAGATGGGCATGCCATTGTGCATTTGATTACACCAAACTAGACTGATATCTCGTGTGACTAATTCATGAAATTCATTGCCTATACACAAATTTAGTGTAGCAAACCCAGAGGCACATTTATGGTGATTTTGTGTAGGGCAGCGCTGCAAATCACCTTTCTGCGCTGCCCTACGTCAAAGTGAAAGAGCAGGAATGCGCGGTATTTTTCCCATACAATGCATTCCTGCCCTTTCCCTCTGCACTGGTGCCGTTGTAATTTCAGCAGCCTAGTGCCAGCTCGGGCACCCTTGCACCATAGTGAAAGTATGCCTGTGTTGTCGGCAGGATTGTTTAAGTACGGGAATGGGCACTTTCCTGCACAATCAACCAAGGCGTGTTCCTCTTTCTTTGTGTGCTGCAGAATAAATGAAGTTATTTCTCCTTGTTATTTCTCACCTCGGGAGGCGTAAGGTTTTAGCGCATCCGTAATGTTTACATGGTCTTGGAAATCTGGAGAAGCCTCAAGATCCATGGGTGTTGCATTAGAACACCCCCCTACAACTCCCATGGAATGCCTCCCTAGCTCAGAGTAAGGCAATGCAGCGATTTGCGCGGCCTTGCCTTACTCCATATCTATGAGCCCATTCAAAGCCACGCAAAGTGGCTTTGCATGAACTCTTAATTATGATTTGGTGGTTTGCCCCACAGCTCATCTTTGATGTCTATAGAGCGGACAGTCCTCTGTGTAAGTTACAAGAGGCCTTAGGAAAAGACTGAAATATAGCACTACAAGTCTTTCAAATACTGACAAGGAGAGACACAACTTCAAACATTTTTTGGAACAGGCAAAATAACTTGCTGGGCAATTTGTACAACCACACAAAAGTGACGGTGGCTCTTTGTACCCTTTCCAGGTTATCTTCATTAGAACAGAGTGTAGCAGTTATGGCAGCTATTGAAAGGTCTGTCTTACTTCTGTATTACTGCTGCAGCTAAAAAACAAGTGTGAATAACTTGTATTATTTGCACAGAAAAACAGGAATATATATACTACACCTTCAACTCAAGAGGCCATTCAAAAGTCAGTGAACAGTCTAGCCTGAGAGACAGGGCACATTGAGGCCAAGTCCATGAGAAATTAACTGAGATTGAGGACTTACATGTCTTTGGTTGGACCCAGTATAGATGTCTGTTAGACTGCACAGCCTTAGGGTAGTCTTCCCCAAACATTTTGCCTGCTTAACTCCACTTTTGCTGTATTGTTTGTGTTGGCCTTAGGATCTGAGTATTTTACCACTGCCAACCAGTGCTAAAGTGCATGCACTTCTCCCCTACGCATGGTTTCATTGACTTATCCACAGTTAGTATATTTAATTTATCTGTACGTCCATAGTAGAGGCCCTGTAATTTAAAGGCTACTAGTGGGCCGGCAGCACTGATAGTGCCACCCACATAAGTGGCCCTTTAAACATGGTTCAGGCCTGCCACTGCAGAGCCTGTGTATGGAGTTTACACTCTCATGGGGACTTGGCATTTAAAACCCCTTGCCAAGCCTTAAACTCCCCTTTTATTGCATATAAGTCACCCCTAAGGTATGCCCAATATAGCCCATAGGGCAAGGTGATGTGTAAGTAAGAGGCAGGACATGTACCTTTGAGTTTTGCATGTCTTGGTTGTGAAAAAACACCTACATTCGTTTTTCACTTCTGTGAGGACTACCCCTTTCATAGGTTAACATTGGAAATTCCTTACTACACCTTTAAGCTGTGATTCTTTATTGATAAGGAGTAGCTCTGACATTTTTAATATCCATGGAATAGTAATGATAAATCCTCTTGGCTGGCAAAGTTGGATTTAACATTACTATTTTAGAAATGTCACTTACAGCAAGATGGCATTACTCTCTCTTGGCTCTGTGTGCCTGCAACCTGTCTCCAATACATATCTGGGGTAGGTGACAGCTAAACTTTGTACATTCCTCTAGACAGCCACTCACAAAGGAAGGTTAGGTGTGACTAAGTGGCCATCTGCATCCTGATGGGTCATCCTGGGCAGGATGGGAGGGAGGAACTGACACGCACATCTAAATGGGCAGTATCCTGTCCCACACAAAGGTTTGCATACACCCCTGTAGTGAGTCTGGAGTCAGAGCTGGGAAGAGAGGACCTCTGTGCACTTCAAAGTCCCTCTTTGAAGTCACTTCCACTTCAAAGGCACAACTAGGTATAAGTACTGGGTTTCTGGCCCCACCAAAACGGACACTTCTGGACCTGTAAAGAAACTGTCAGGAAGAAGGACTGCTGCTTACTGCTACAAGGACTGCCACTCTGCTGGACTGCTGCTCTGGAAGTACTGCTTTTCTGCAGTGCTGCCCTGCTGCCTACAACCCTCAGCGCCTGCTGAGGAAGAACTGGACTCTTGCTTGAAACCAAAGTGATCTCCAAGGGCGTGCTGGCTTGCCTCCTGTTTTAAGACTCGGGGATATCACAATCTCACATCTTGCTCCTGTGCCTGATCCATTGGAAGTGGATCTAGGTGCTTGCTCAAGTGGAACGGACGTTTCCTCTGCTGAGTGAAGGAGAATTGCCACATTACTGCTGTTGTAGGAACAAAGCCAGTGCATTGCCTTCAGAATCTACGCATCTGAATCAATGCATCGCCGTTGCTGCAGTGAGAGACAACTGATGCATCCCCTCGACTGCGTGGAGTAACCTGGCGCATCAACTTTGGAACCAGTGCATCTCGGCTTTGCCACCTGTTCTTTGAAACTGATGCATCAACATCGTTGCTTGGAGAAAATCAATGCATCACCTTAACTGCGGGATGGACACCGACGCATCTCTCAGCTGCACCCCCATCTCCCTGTTGCGACTAGGATCAATGTACTTTGTCAGTGGGTCTTGCTTGGTTCCGGTACCTGGCCCATGCTTCATCATGGTTTGCCTTAACTCTTGACTTTGCTCAGTCCAGTGCGACCAGATAACCACCAAAGGAGCTTATTGCTTCTAAGCACTATTGGCATTGTTAATGTTTAAAAATTAATGTCTCGACTTCTACTCATTGGCTTTTTTAATTTTGGTCTTGTTTTATGTATGAAATCATAATCTATTTTTCTAAACTGATGTCGAGTCTTTATGTGGTGTTTTCGCTGTGTTACTGTTTGAAGTATTGCACAAATAATTTGCACATTGCCTCTGAATTTAAGCCTGCCTGCCTGCTCTGTGCCCAGCTGCCAAAGGGTGAGCACATGCTAATTTATGGTATCTGACTTACCCTGACTAGCATTGTGGTTCCTGCTTGGACAGGGTGCCTACCTCTGCCAACCAGAAACCCTATTTCAAACAATGGCCTTGATGGAGGCAACCAAGATGGATCACTCAGCTGCCTGCAGGTGCGGATTCATGATAATTGATGAAGTGCAAGTGTTAAGTGGATATGGTTAGCTGTGCAAATATACAGAGGCTGATTTACCCTGCAGTGCTCTTTCTTTCTGCAGTGATTGTGGGTGTGAATATTTTTTATTTTATTAACATTCTTTTTTTAATTATTAATTATTAATGCCCTTCTTTCTAATTTTTTTAAAATATTTTATCAAAGAAAATAAAATGAAGAAAAACTACTTTTTATAGGAATCATATTTTTCTTGTTCTAAAATGATTCTATTCTATTCTGTAGTTCTTATATAGCGCATGACTACCCGGAGGCCTCCCAGCACTAGAACAACACCGCATTCACCATAACCACCATGGGTGGGGAGATTCGTTCCTAAACAGCCATGTTTTCAAAGCCTTAGTTCATGGTCCTCTTGGCGTAACTCTATTGGTAGGGTGTTGCAGAGTTTGGGTGCTAGGTAGGCCCTTGAACGACCTTCCCATTAGATTCTGAGAATGTTAGGGACATTCAACTGGTGTGCTGAGAATGATCTGAGAGGTCTCCAAGGAGTACATATGGAGGCTAGAGGCTTTATCAGTAAAGGGCCTTATTCGTGAAGTGCTCCATGGAGAATGCATAAGACCTTGAACTGTACTTGCTGGTCTACTGGAAGCCAATGTAGTACCACCAAAGCCTTTTTTTGCAGACTGATGCCTTGGCATGTACATAAGGAGGTGGGCAGCAGCATTTTGGACAGCCTGTAATCTCTTTAGGTCATATGGGGGGAGAGCCAACGTACGAGGCATTGCCATAGTCGAGGCGGTAAATTACGAGGGCCTGTACCATCAGTCATTCAGCTGGAAAAGGGAGAATGCCCAAGACCTCCCTCAGCATTTTAAGAAGGCTGAAGCAGCTGGCTGTGAGCTTTTTCGCTTGGTGGTCAATGTTGTTGCCCTGCAACATTACCTCTGTCTTCTCTCAGTTTAACTTTAGTTGGAAGTTTGCCATCCATATAGCCACTTCCTGAAGACAGGGGGTAAATAGGAGGTGATTCAAGCTAGAGTCTGGGAGATTGACAATACTGGGTGTCGTCGGCATAGGAGACTGATGATAACCCATAGATGGGCACAATTTCACCCTCGGGGGCATATACAAGATAAAGAAGGTGGGGCTCGGGGCAGAGTAATGGGCACACCACAGTTCAGCTGGCGGCTGTTAGAGTAGAAGAACTGATCTAGCATCAGGAAGGTTCTATTCTCCGGAAAAGAGGTGAGCCACTTCAGTGCCCTGCTTTCAATGCCAGATTTAGATATTTTCTGATTGAGTGTGGCATGATCGACTATGTCGAAGGCTGTACTGAGATCTAAGAGAATGGTAGCTACAGCGCCTCCTATGTCCAGTAGCTGTCTCAGTTCCTCTACCACAGACCACAAGGCTGTTTCTGTGCTGTGCTCTGATGCCCATGTGGATGGGTAGGAGGTCTTTGTTGGATTTGAGGAAGGCAGAGTGGTGTTTGACTAGTTTTTACAGGAGCTTAGATACTCCTGATAACATGGAGATCGGCTTGTAGTTACAGAAACAGAGGGGGTCGAGACAGGGCTTCTTTAGTAGTGGTTTAACTAATGCGTGTTTTGATTGGGGGAGACCTGACCACTGAAAAGAAACTGGTTTACTAGGAAGATGGGGGAAATACTTTGAGACCCTTGGCTGAGGATGTGCAGGGGGGCCGGGTTCTAAGAGGGAGCCTGACTTCACTAGGCTTAAAAGGTCTGTGAGAAGGCTCAGTGGTAGGATGGGAAAGGCAGAGAGGCTGTCTGACTGCTCTGGGGGGGAAAGTGGGGGGGGGTTGCTGGGATGG
Organism: Lissotriton helveticus; assembly: GCF_964261635.1. NCBI lineage: Eukaryota > Metazoa > Chordata > Amphibia > Caudata > Salamandridae > Lissotriton > Lissotriton helveticus. Next base: position 446,481,057 of record NC_136070.1, read on the forward strand.
GGATCATCCAGGATTGGCAAGTCAGAGAAGGAGGTGTATATGTCCATTATCTTCTTTTGGAAGTAGTGTACCAGGTGTTTACTAAGCTCCATGGATGCTTCTGGAATGGAACTGGCTGGCATGGGCTTTGTGATGGCGCTAAGGATCTGGAAGATCTATTTAGGGGAGTTGGAAGAATTTACAATCTTTGCCAAGTAGTAGAAGGCTTTGGAGGTTATTATTTCTGTGTGGTAATTCTTAATGTCTTTCCTTTATTCTGATTAGCTAAACTCGTTTTAGGATTTCCTCCAACTCCTCTCTAAACGATTGCATTCAATTTTTAAGTATTATAGGCAAAAGAGGGGACTGTTAGGGCTTATGTACGAGGTCCAGCGTACATGCCCAGTCAAACTCTAGTCACAAAGGATATGCAGTTTCTTAAGGTGGACAAAGTGGTAAAGAGGTGGGAGGAGGGGGATCCTCCTTGTCGGAACTAGAGTCCTCACACACCCAGCAAGCTAGGTGTCATGCTTCATCATTTGGACTTGCTCCTTGTCGGGTCGGTGCTGCAATACCAGACAGGCACCCTTGAAGGGGCTCTTTGGAAGAGATCTTTTGTTCCTTGCCGTATGGTGTGGGTGTGAGAGGTCTAGATAGTGTTGATGTGGTGAGTGTGAGTGATATTGAAAAAGGTTGGATAGTCCAAATAAATTTTATTCAGGCTGGCTATCCACCTTCTTAACAGCAATTAGAGTGGCCGCTCTCTGACTTTATAGTCCAGTGGAGTGGTCATGAGAGTTGAGCCTAGCTCCACTGGACCATAGTCATAGAGTGGCCACTCTAATTGCTTTTTAATATCACTCACACTCATCTACATTATCTAGACCCCTCACACCCTCAGCACCATACGGCAAGGAACAAAAGATCTCCGCCAAAGAGCCCCTTCAAGGGTGCCCGTCAGGTATTGCAGCGCCAACCTGACAAGGATAATGACACCTAGCTTGCTGGGTGTGTGAGGACTCTAGTTCCGACAAGGAAGATCCCCTCCTCCCGCCTCTTTACCACTTTGTCCGCCTTGAGGAACTGCATACCCTTTGTGACTAGAATTCAATTTTTAAGGTCATTAGGCGAGGATTAAACCAGGGGGGTTTGTTGCCTGACCGGGCACTCTTGTGCCACCTTGGAGATAAGACCGTATCTAGGGAGTAGTTGATCCTCTCGCTGAATCTGTGGGTGGATTGGGTAATTTGGTCAGAGGGGTTGGGTATGGTCACGTGTAGGGCATCTGACCAATCCTTGAAGTTCAATTTGGGCCAGCGTTGTTCCAGTCGTCTGGCTGGAGGGGGAAGGGGCAGACAGGGTGATGGGGAGTAGAAAGTGATCTGTCCAGGTGAGAGCTAGGGGACTTTGCACCTGTATATTAGTGTCATTACTGAATACTAGGTCATTTGTATGACCTTTTTCATGGGTGGGGCCTTAGGCCAATGCATAAACCGAAGGGAGGCAAGGTCTTGTAAAGGTTTCCTTGAGGCGCCATTGTTGGTGTCGTCAGCATGTATATTAAAGTCCCCAAGCAAGGTAAAATTGGCCCTGTTCATGGCCAAACTAGCAACCAGTTTAGGGAAAACCTGTAGGAAGTGTGAGTACCGGCCAGAGGCCTGCACAGTAGGATTCCTGAAAGGGCGAAGGTAGGTTTGAGTGTGATGGAAAAGAGCAGGCTTACACAGTTCAAGATATTAAGAAGTGTAAAGGAACACCTGAGCGTTTCCATATATTTGGTAGCTAACCCGCCACCTCCCTGCTCGTCCAGTCTAGCCTACTAATAAGGTGGTGGAAGGGCTTGGACGACATCAGGTGAGGAGCTCTCACAGAGCCAGGTTTCGGGGAGAAATAACACCCCCGGCAATGAGTCCTCTAAGAGATCAAAGGTGCCCAATGTATGCGGCGACTAGCGGAACGGTGTTCATTCAGGCTTACAAAAGGTCATTTACTTTGATAAGTTGATAACAATAAAAACATATTTATTATTTGAACTTCAGTATTGATTCAAAACCTATTTCTGTTATTTCACTTTGTAACATCAAGAGATAATGGCATATTGTTTGGAATAACTGATTTGCAATGATATTAAGAATTTAAGAGAGAAACATTCATAATGCAAAAATGTTGTTCTTGTAGAAATGTGCCTGCTGACAAATTACAAAAAAGAAATAAAATACGATGATCCAATAAAGAAGTTATGAGTGAAAAACTTATTTGGGTGGGAATTTTCTAATATGGCGCCTCAAAGCGTTTAAGTGTAAAACGAGCACATACCCTCTGGAGTAATTGCCGTTTTTGACTGGCAACTTTAGTGGGTGATCTAAGCTGGTCGTACCTGATTTGGTAGATCATCATGCTGTCGTGGCTGGCTGGCACGAGAAAGTAATTTTTGGATTTCTTCTCATGAGCCGCGGCCGGTAGTGGGAGTACCTGCCGGGCTGTGACGTGGGGAGGGAGAGGGGCAGGGTGGTGGGGTAGTAATGTAGGGATTACGGAGTTTAACAGGTAAGTAAACATATAAATAAATAAAACGAATTTTGTTGCGCGCGCTGCATCGCATTTGGTGATGCAGTGGATGCAACCAAATTTGTTTTATTTATTTATATGTTTACTTACCTGTTAAACTCCGTAATCCATACATTACTACCCCCCAGGCCTGCCAAGTATCACGCAACGGCCGTGACTCTAACGCATTTCAGTGAGGTGTTCCGCAACACTGCACTGAAATGCATAGTCATGCATTTTAATGGCACTGTCTCTCTGCTCTGTACCAGCCGCGCTGAATTAACTGGAAACGCCAGACTGCTAGCGCGAGCCGGCGCCAGCCTGTGATACTTGCGAGAGTTAATTGTGGACTGACTGCTGCTGCTACAATGTGTCTAGCTGTGCTGAAATTGCGGGCGCGGCTGAGTCACTCACTATAGAAGGGCCTGACGTCACCCGGCCGAGTGGCGGTCCTGTGCCCATTCCGACACCGTAACCTGCGGCGGGTGGGGCCTGCCCTCAGCAGTGGTTGCGTACTGGCTGTGGCGGGCTGGGGTGTGACCTCACGTCCTGGTTGTGAAGGGAAGTGAGGTCGGATTGGTAGGAATTTAAGCGGGGACTGGACAGAAGTTTGGCGTGCAGCGTGCCGCCGGTAGGCATATGATTTAACTAGTGTGCGGTGCTGCGCATATTTTACCGGTCAACCCCCACCCTGCCCTTCCCCCTCCCACGTCACCGCCCGGCAGGTACTCCCACTACCGGCCGCGGCTGATTCTCATTAATCTGGTTCTACTTCCTTTATCCCAGTCTTTATTACCCTCTGACCTCCCTGCTGTATGCCGGGCTTTAACATTGGGCTGCTTTCGTAGTCATCTCAAGACGTTTGTAGGCCAATCAACTGGACGGCGAGGAGTGCAATCTTTTTTCTTTTAGGTAGGCAATGGAGTGCCAGCCTCTGGGTTATGGACATACTTTGTGATGCAAGGACTGGGATGGGGAAATACATTTGGTATAATGAGAGCAGCAATAAACAATTGAAGAATTAAGCGCGTTCCAAAGATTGTTTCTGAACAAAAATTAAAATGTTTGACCTACATGGCCACGTCACATGGATCTGCCCAAATGTAGGGTTGCTACTAAAAATTACGAATCATCGGCAGCGAGATAGTAAAATAGTTAACATACAAATAAACCCCTGGACAATTGGCCATATCTTGGGCAGAAACAAATTATAAGGAAAGATAGGAGGCTGCTTTGTGAATGGTTAGTATTACTTTTTTCAAGTGTGTACTGACACCGTCCAGTTTGCTCATTTAGTTTTGGTAATGCATGTATTCAAACCTTCTTATACATCTCTAAAATATCCTCTTTGACATTAGAACCACTAAATATTGGACAGCAGAGGGCAGTGCGACATCAGTAGAACGCTTCGTATTTATTCTGCTTTGAAACTATTTTCATGAACAGCATGGCCACTAACTGACTATTCACTAAATGTTGTTATACGAGCACACACAAAAAAGTGCCAGTCAATCGGGCAGCCAAAAGATTTTATACTCACTTGCATTCTCATAGACATCTCTTGTCCCCAAACAACCACAGAGCTTCTTGACCTATCACACCTGTTTAGTTCCCAAAGAATGCATGTTAACTGGCGCGTCGTTTCTTATTCGCTTCTCGGAAGCAACCTGTTGGGGTTTTCCAGCTACATTATTTATGACTAAAATGTTTCAAAATTGTAGAACTCGCTTTTTTATGGCGCACTGTCCCCGTTTACTCTAAATACACGTGCTGTTATTTCTCACCTAGCAGGCATAGTTGTGCAAAGTTCTAGCATCTTCTTTTGGTCCGGTTATTATTCAAAACAAACTAGCAATAGTGTCTCGTTCTTAGACGTGGATTCTGGGAACATATACACTTGTTCCTTGAAACTATCTTAAGCATCGGAAGTTAATACTACCCCAATAGCATTACATAAATATTCGAATTTCGCATTTAGACTTTCAGAGAAGAGACTATTATATATATAACTTTTCTTTTCAGTATTTTATTCTACAAGTTTTTGAGTTAAGCGAAGAGGCTATGTTTGATAGTTATGCCACAGGAGCCAGAGTGCCTGTACAGTCGCCAGGAGTGTTATTTATACAGAAAGAAGCAGCATTTTCAGGAGGGTTACCCCCAGTGAGATTTACTATAGGTCCGGATAACACCAGAATTGACATAGCGCCAGACGTGTGGGTTGGGGGTCCTGTGAATGCGCTAGTGGAGGACAACATTGACTTGTTTGTATATGACTTCCAGCCTGAAGAGGGGGCGTTTTTGGGCAGAGGTGGTGGGCTACTTCCTTGGGGGCCGAGTGTGCCTAGTAACATGGACAGTGAGGTGGTGGCTGTTTTTCCGGAGCCCCGGCCACCGCCGCGTCACCCACAAGTGGAGTTTGACTCAGACTTTGGTCCACAGCAGGGGCAGTGGGTATGGGTTGAACACACTGAATTGCCCAAGAAGGTGTTGTCTGGAGTAAATATGGATAAGGTAATGGGTAAGTTGAAGGCGGTTCCTTGCCGGAGCGGCGGGAACTTGTTAGCGGACTCTGGTTATAGGTATGTTTCTCTGAGTTCTTTTCCATTTACGGTGAAGCAAGGTGCGGCTTTTGGTAAGTCAACGCATACCCGAGGCGGATCTGGTGCGGATTTCGGGTCATCGGCCGGGCGCTCTCAGCAGCGGCCTGTGTCCAATTGGGGGAGATATGATGGTGGTATTGGAGATGGCGCAATGCCAAGCACAAGTTGTGTGGATAATACGGTACATGATGACTATGGTGTTGACTATGATGGGTGTGATAAAGAAAATGTGGATAATTCGGGGGAATGGTTGTCGCGTGATGCGGCTCTTGGCTTGGGCGGTCAAGAGTTTGGGGTGGGGGGTAGGGGACATTTCACGTCTTCTCGTGTGTTTCAGAGAGCTGGAGCGGACTTCTCTGCAGATCGGGGGCGGCGTGGCGGACATCATAAGCGTGATGGTCTCAAAGAATTTCAGCAAAGGGCTACACAGCTGCCTTCAGGTAAGAAGGACTGGTGGGCTGCGTGGACGCGGCCTTTGGTGAGTGGCTCAAGTGAGGTGCCAGGGGAGGGTGATGCTGAAGGGAATGCAAATGTTCAATTTGAGTTAAACAAGGTTCCACAGGAAATGCCCCGGTCAAGTACGGGGTCATGTGGTCAAGTGGAGAGGGGTGGGGAGGCAAGTCCTGTTTCGTCTGTAGTTAGTACTCTACAAAGTGGGGTTCAAGGGTGTGATCGGACAAAATTACCCTATATGGGTGTGGCCATGCCCTTGGGCACACATTTGTCGGAAAGGACGAGACAAAAAATTTGGAGCCATGATTACGTAGATGTTTTCCGATTATTGCATAGGGATCTGCAGGCTAGAGGGGGATCGAAAGAAGAAGAGATGGAGTTGTCCCGCCGCCCTAAAGTGCCTAAGACCATAGAAAACTGGACAGCCGCTTTTATAATTTATGCTAGTGTATACAGTGAGCGGTATCCGAAGAGGGTGGTGGCGATGTTCAAATACATTGACATCATTAGGAGGGCACACTTGCAGGTGGGGGGCTATGCCTGGCTTAACTACGACGAGGAGTTTAGGGTCAGGGTGAGTCTTTTCAACGACAAGCCGTGGGGGGAAGTGGACCAGGAGCTCTGGCTTCAATGGATGTCAGTGCATCAGTCATCGGCGACTATCCATACGGCAAGTGGTCTCCCCATAACTTATCGGCCCTTTCTCCAGTGTTCCGCTCCATTGGGGGCGGGGGGAATGGGAAGAGCGCAGTTGCCTGCCACGGGAGCGTGTTGGAGCTTCAACCGGGGTGCTTGTGTCGGGCAATTCAGCAAATTCAAGCATGAGTGTGCTCAGTGTGGGGGTAGACATGCCATATTTCAGTGCTTCCCCAATCATCACCAAGGGGATCAGGGGAGGGGGCAGAGAGGCAGAGGGGCCCTTCCACCTCTTGTCCCAAAAGGCTCCTACCCCAGTTAGGCTTCAGGCCATGTTACCCTGTCTGGAGGCTTACCCGGATGGGGTAGCAGCGGTTAAGTTGTTCTGGGGTTTTAGAGTAGGTTTTCGCATTGAATACTAAGGTCCTCGGGAGCAGCGTTGGGCTGACAATTTGAAATCGGCAAAAGAATTACCTCGGGGTGTTCGAGACAAATTGAGGTAGGAATTGGAACTGGGCAGAATAGCGGGTCCGTTTCATCAGTGTACTTTGCCCAATTTGATGGTCTCGCCTTTGGGGGTTATTCCAAAGAAAGCCCAGGGCGAGTTTCGATTCATTCACCATTTGTCTTGGCCGGTGGGTCAGTCAGTAAATGACTTCATCGCATCGGAAGATGCGGCGGTTTCATATGCCTCGGTGGGTGATGCTTTGCGTCTGGTTCGGCTATCTGGGGTGGGTGCAGAGCTGGCCAAAAGTGATATTCAGGCGGCTTTTCGGTTACTGCCCATCCACCCCTTGGATTTCAAACTGCTTGGGATGTTTTTTGAGGATGCTTTTTATGTAGATCGTGTATTGCCCATGGGTTGTTCCATTTCTTGTTCTCTTTTTGAGACTTTCAGCATGTTTTTGGAATGGTGTGTAGTACGGAGGTCTGGTCATACAGCAGTTTGTCACTACTTAGATGACTTTTTGTTTATTGGACAGGCAGGGAGTGAGCAATGCAGCAGGGTGTTGGCTTGTTTTCAAACGATGGCAAAGGAATTTGGAGTGCCATAGGCTCCAGATAAAACGGAGGGTCCAACCACTAAATTGGTTTTTTTGGGCACTGAAATCGATACAGAAGCAATGGTGACTAGCTTGCCCTTGGATAAAGTACAAGAAATCAGGACCTTTTTGCGGGAAGTTCTTAGTGCAAGGAAGATGGAGCTCAGGCAGGTTCAACGGCTGCTGGGGTATCTAAATTTTGCCTGTAGAGTTGTGAGAGCAGGAAGAACTTTCTGCAGACGGATTGGTTTTGCTATGTCGGGAGCTTCCCTGCCACACCACCGCATACGATTGACTAGAAAAGTAAAGGAGGACTTGGCCATTTGGTTGCGGTTCTTGGATGAATTCAATGGGGTATTGATCAACTTTGTGGAAGATGACACTGTATGGCAGGTGCAGATTTTTTCGGATGCTTCATGGGCTCAAGGATTTGGGCTGTTTTGGGAAGGGCGTTGGTGCGCTGAGCGTTGGCCGGAACATTGGCTATCGCAGGGTCGTATTATCGCCTTCCTGGAGTTCTTTCCGCTACTGGTGGCATTGCAGGTATGGGGTGAGGAGTTCAGGGACCGCAGCGTACTCTTTCGCATTGACAATATGCCAGTGGTCAGCTTAGTCAATGGGCAGGGGGCTAAGGATGTGCGGGTTCTGCAATTGTTACGTGCATTTATGTTGCAAACTCTTAAGCTCAACATTGTTTTTAGAGCCAAGCATATACCCGGTGTGAATAACTCAATAGCCGATGCTCTGTCTCGTTGTAATTGGCAGAAGTTTCGATCTCTGGCGCCAAACGCGGACAGCTGCAAGACGGAGATTCCCTCGGACATCTGGGACCTGGGGGAGTGAGGATTACGGAATTGGTGGAACATTCCATTGCTAGGTCCACAAGACGAAGTTACCAGCAAGTGTGGTCTGAATTTTTAACTTATGCTTCCTCGCAGAATCAGGGTGGTGCGGCTGTGGGGGATGAGCAGTTCATGTTACGTTTTGTGTTGCATTTGATGGACAAAGGTTTGTCGCACACGACTATTTCAGGCAAACTTGCTGGCATTTCATTTTATAGTCAGTTGCTGTTAGGGAAAGAAGTACAGGTGGTGTTTTTGTTACGCAGGATGTTAAAGGGTTTTGGTAGAAGCAAAGTTCATTCCGTGCACTTGCGGGAACCTATTACGTTTGAACTCTTACAATGCATCTTAGATGTTTTGCCTAGTTGTTGTTATAGTGAATGGGAGTTGGTTAGGTTCAGGTTGTGCATGATATGGATGTTCTTTGGTGCTTTCCGGGTTTCGGAGTTATTGGGTTTACGGAACCAGACTGGGATCCAAACGTCTGATATACAAATTTTAAATGAGAATGTTTTTAGGATCAGGTTACGACAGTCAAAGGCAGACCAAAAAGGGGTAGGAACTTGGATACAGCTGGGAGGGAGCGGGGTGGCGGGATGTTGTCCGTTGAAAGAATGGGAGTCATTCTTAAAGTCACCTGTTTTTCGGGCTGGGGTCATATTTTGTCATGCTGATGGGGGTCAGGTATCTTGTTTTCAGTTGTTAGCAGTTCTGAGAAAAGGTTTATCGTTGGTGGGTAACAATCCACTGTGCTATGGGACGCATTATTTTCGAATAGGTGCTGCTACAGAGGCTTCCAGAATGGGTTGGGGGAGGGAGGAGATTCAACACATTGGGCGATGAAATCTGACTGTTGTTATAGATATGTTCGTCAATGAATACAGTATGTTTCTTTTATGCTAGCTCAATTTTGTTTCTTATCGTAGGTCGAGTTTTGTCTTTTCCACGGAAAAAGACGACACGGATTGTGGGCCACTCTCTGGTGAAGTGGTCATCAGTGTTTGCGGAACAACAGATATGTGGAAGGGCTTTTGGGTTTGCATGGGAAAGGCCATGAAGTATTGTGGAAAGGGGTTGGTGGGATGAAGTGGAGAGACCTTTTCCCTTTATTGTCCAAACTGGCTAACGAATGGGGATTTCCAGATCTTTTAATCACACATCTGGGCGAGAACGACCTGGTCGAACTATCTGGCCTATCATTGATTCAGCAAATGAAACTGGACTTAGCGGTCCTGAAAAACAATTGGGTGGGCACAGCGGTGGTCTGGACAGAATTTGTGTACCGGCACCAATGGAGGGGGGCTCATACGCATTCGGCAGTTGAGAAAGCTCGCTGGAAGCTGAATAGAGCCATGAAAATGTTTTGCACGGCAATGGGCATTACTGTATTGGCTCATGAACATATTTCAGGCAAGGAGCTGCATTTGTTCAGATGGGATGGAGTGCATCTGTCTCAGATGGGGCAGGCGTATTATCTAATGGAATTACGGGACCTGTTGGCGGGGTTTTGGGGAGTTGATTTATGGTGTTCTAGCAAGGAATTTTGAATTATGTCCTCTGTTGGGGAGGGGGGGTTTGGGGGGGCAGGAAAACACCTTGGTTTTCCTGAGTGGCGTGTTTTTGGGGATAAGATAGTCTAGTGCGGACGTATCCTTTCCCTCTGGGGGTGGGTGGGGGGGGGTAGGTGGAAAAGGGAAAGGGAAAGTTTGAAGGAAAACATTGGTTTGGAATTAAACAGTTTTGGAGTTTTGACAAATGATGAAATCGTTGGGGAATTTGTGATGCAAAAACCAGTAAGAAAAAAGGTTGGGAAAAATATCCAAAGGTGTATTTATTTAATAAAATGCAAGAGTTGGAGTCTGTCTTTGACTGTCCTAAAATAAAGTGACCTTTTATGCTACTTGAGAGAGATGTGTGGAGTGTTCTTATTGCGCGATGGGTACCAGGGGGATTTGGCGCTAGCCGGTGTCCCCATGGGATATTTCACGCGGTGTAACGGTCCATGCGACGCGATTGGGGCAGTTTGGGGAGAGGGAGGGGCTTGGTGGGCTCAGGGTGGGAGCGGGAGAGCTGACGTCACTCGTAGGAGTGAAGGAGCTGTGGCGTCTTTGTTTTTTGCCCCACCCACCCGGCCCATTTTAGGCTTGGCGGGGTTTTTTGTCTAAACTCTTCTTGTATCCTTTTATATATATAAAAAAAAACCACAAAAGATGTCACTCTAGGGCAGTCTTGACAGTTCTCCTATTGTGTTCTATTTTCTTTTAGGCATGTTTTTGGGGATAGGATAGTCTAGTGCGGACGTATCCTTTCCCTCTGGGGGTGGAGGGGGTAGGTGGAAAAGGGAAAGGGAAAGTTTGAAGGAAAACATTGGTTTGGAATTAAACAGTTTTGGAGTTTTTACAAATGATGAAATCGTTGGGGAATTTGTGATGCAAAAACCAGTAAGAAAAAAGGTTGGGAAAAATATCCAAGGTGTATTTATTTAATAAAATGCAAGAGTTGGAGTCTGTCTTTGACTGTCCTAAAACAAAGTGACCTTTTATGCTACTTGAGAGAGATGTGTGGAGTGTTCTTATTGCGCGAAATAAACATTAGACCACTCAGTGTCTCAGTTGGGTGACGAGTGACGTCGTGCGGTCACGCCCCCATTTATTACGCACGCCCAGAACCATGCCTTGTCCAAGCGCATATCCGGCCCACTCTGGGCCCAACACTGCACCGCTAACTCATTACATCCCATCTTAACGCAGTCTCTTTTTCTTTTCTCCATGGGCTGGCTCATGACCCACCACTTGGCATGCAAAATCTTTGAGGCGGGAACTCGTGACAGGATTTCCCCTCAGTCCGTACCTGGGATGAGGACCCTGATTTTGGGGCTGATTTGGCGATGTCAGGGGTGCTTCAGGTTGGTCCACTGGGTTCGGGGGCGGGCGCGCTGGTCTCATGATTGGCTTCCCTCAGCCCTCCTGTGTGAATACTTGGCAGAGTGCCCAAACTGTCCATTTCAACACATTCATCTCTTACTCTCCCTCGGCGGAGTCGCCTTCTCCACCTGTGGCTGGTGAGGTTCCTTCTACTCCCTTGAACTATAAGATGTTTCTGGTTACTTCCTCTCCTCCCTTTTCCACAGTGATCATGGTCACTTTGACGCGGGTTACAGTCCAGTATCCCGGTTCATACGGGGTCCGGAACTTTCCTCCTGGCCTTTGATCTCGCATTATTACTCGATCTCCGGGTAGCAGATTACAGGGCCTAGCTCTCCTCTTCTGACTGGCTGTTAGATTCTGCTTTTCTCTCCTTCCTAGAGCATCGTCCTCTTTATAAGACAGCGGGGTCCACCCTGGGCAGGTAGGAATGGTGTCACAGCATGGGCTATTAAACATCAGCGTATGACGAGTGGTGCTGTGTGGCGTGCTTCTGTATTCCTGAAGGAATAACTGCTGGTGGCGCTCCAGGTCTGCATTTTCAGCCACTGCAATGTGCAGTACCTAGTTAAGGATCCTCATGAACCTTTCAATTTCTTTGTTGGATTGTGGCCATAGGAGGGGTGATACGACAATGCTGTGCCCTGTGGAATTGCATGGATTTGCGGAATTCTACTCCTTGGAATGGGGGCCTATTGTCGCTTTTGATCTCGTTCGGACATCCGATCATTGCGAATGTCTTTTCAATTACCGGAGCAATCCGGGAGAATGCGGTAGAGCTGATGACCTCCACCAACTGGGTATCTCGATTGGGTGTCGACCATGACCAGGGTCATTCGGCCATCGGGGAAACCCCCGAAGTCGATGCTCACTTTCTCCCATGGAACCTTCCCATGTTCCTCCTTCTGAATAGGCGCAGGTTGTTCTGGCGCACTGGTCAACTTGCACGCCGGGCATCTCATCACGATCTCCTCCACCCGGCTTTCTGGCCCTGGAAACCAGACTCTTTCCTGCATCCTGGCCTTCAATTTTTAAATCCCTTGGTGTCCTCCGTGGGCCTATTGGGTTGTGTGATGTTGTAGGGCAGCAGAGATGACTATGCAAGACCCCCGCAGTAGGATTCCATCATGGGTCACGCTCAGCTTGTTTCGGATCCTCCACATTTTTGTGAGGTACTCCCTTTCGGGTCCTGACCAGTCATTCGCTGTCTGCAGGAAACAATTCCAGTTTCCCCCTTGGACAGTACTGCACACTCTGATGATGATCGGGTCTCGCTCAGTTGCTGCTGTGATATCAGCTAGGGTTAACGCTTTAGGGCATGTAATTATCGAGATCATGTTCAGTTTTGCCTCCTGCACTTCGACGACCTGCATCTCTTCTGGGCACTCTCGTTGGGCTGGGTGGCGAGAGAGGAAATCAGCTGGGTTCTTGGTGCCTGGCCGGTACACTACTTCCATTTCATACTTTTGGAGTCCGATTGCCCATCGTTCAGTCCTCGGGGTGGGTGAGGTGTTGATCCTTTGAATAGGGGCACTAGCGGCTGGTGGTCTGTGATAACCTTGAATGGTTGGCTGTAGATGTACAAGTGAAAATGCTGGCATGCCCACCGGATGACCAGGGCCTCTTGCTCAATTTGTCCATAGCGTGTGTCGGTGGGTGATAGGGTATTGCTGGCATAGGCTAACGTGGCCCATCTTCCAGGTTCATGCTCCTGGGTGAGCACTGCCCTGAGGTCCACGAGCTGGCATCGACAAGGAGCTCTGTGCGCTTGGCAGGGTTGAAGTACACCAACATGGTGTGGTCAAGGAGGGCACTCTTGACTTTCTGAAACTCTGCCTCTTCCTAATGTTCCCACTTTCAGGTGGCGTCGAAGTGAAGTTCTGGAGGGGTTCTGCTATGGAGGCCAGACCCGGGATAAACCGCCCAAAGTATGTGGCCATACCAAGGAAGCTTTGCACTTCCGATACTGTCACAGGGAGTGGTGCGTCTTTAATCGCTTGGGACTTTTGCGGGTCTACCAGAAGGGTCTGGTTGAAAAGGTAGCCGAATAATTCTATCTCTCCCTGAAAGAAAAAACACTTTTCCCTATGTAGGGTGACGCCATACTCTTGGAGCCGCTTCAGCATGGCCCTTAGATGTTGATAGTGCTCATCCATGGTGGCGGAGTGGATGAGGATGTCGTCACTTACTTTCAGCACCCCCAGTAGGCCCGTCAGGGTCTCCCGTACTGCATCTTGGAACACTTCCGTGGCTGGGGATATTTCAAAATTGAGGCGCTTGTATCTTCGCACGCCCAATTGGGTGCTGAACATAGTTAAAAATCTGCTCTCTTTGGCTAGGTCCAGCTGGTGATATCCCACGTTTAGGTCCAGTTTTTAAAACCAACCGGACCCATTGACGTCAGCTACAATGTTGTCCATCGTTGGTGTGATGTGGCGTTCTCACAGGATTGCCTTGTTAGGAAGGCGCATGTCAATGCACAACCTGATCTTCCCCTGCTGACTTGGCTTCTCTGCTACAACCATGGGTGACACCCAGGGAGTTGGCTCAGACACTTTCTCGATGACCACTTGGTCTTCTGGTTTTTGCAGCTCTTGATCCCTCCATGGCGTAGGGCCATCAGGGCAACTGCTTGGTCGATGTGGAGATTTACTGGGGCCTTCTTGATGCATCGTTGGCCTTTAATCAGGTCTGTGATCTGGTTCAGCAGCTCTTCTGTCTGGTTCGCACACAAGCTTGTCGCGAACGTCACCAACCCTAGATCCTAGGCGGTGTGGCTGCTGAGCAGCTTGTTGACCTCTTGGTCGATGACATGGACGACTGTGACAATTTCGTTGTCTTCCGGTTGGATTGGCACTGTAATTTTTCCTCGCAGCAGCAGGGGTCAGTTGCTCCCATACGCAAAAATCTTTGTTTTGGATGGTGTCAGTTCAGGTATGGATCGCAGTCGATTATATTGCTGGATCCCCCATGATGTTCACAGAGGCACCGGTATCAATGACTGCTTTTACCTCCAATCTGGCTGTCTTCACGGTGCACATGGGCTGTGGTCGTCTTTGTTTTTTCAGTTCTTGGGCGAAGGACACCAGGTATGTCTCGACTTCTTCGACATCTGTTGATGTGTCTTCTACTTGGTAGGTGGCTTGTTTGGTCCGCTTTGCGCTACTCGACTGGTCCAGAGAGGCGATCAACAGTTGGCGCACCATCCTTCGCATTGGTCTTCCCCCTCTGCTGTCCTTACTTTGGTTTCTTTTCTGGCATACGAAGCGAAATGGTTTGGGACCCCACAGTGGGAGCATGTCCAACCCTGGTCGAGGCATGCGTGAACAGAGTGCTCTTCACGCCTGAAGTACCCCTACTGGCCCTTCGGGGTTTGGGGTGGATGGGCCTGCTACCTGCTCCCTCTGTCTCGTGTCCTCACGGCATCAACCTTCTCCATCTTGACGGTCATGTTCTTCTCTGTCGCATCAGGGCCAGATCCAGATCCATTTCATCAGCTCTGGCTACTGGGAGGCCTGCGTCCTGGTCAGGACCAGTATGTCATTCAGGGGTATGTTCAGCTGCCTCAAGATCAACCCACATAGTATCTTGCTGCAGACACCCTCGATTTTTGGGTGCAAATCTCTTCTGTGGTCCGTTCATCCGTGATGTAGGTGCTCACCAGTTCTCTTTGCTTGGCCTGGCGCAGTTTGAACCTCTCGAAATCTGGGTTCAACTGCAGGCGTAATGTGCGTTGAGCGCCGTCCCGGTGGCATCATAGTCGTTTGGTGCACCTGTATTCGGGAGGTGTCTGATCAGGAGTTATACCTCTTCTTCTGTGTAGTGGAGTAATAACAACAGTCTCACAGCCCCATCCGTCTCTCTCATTGCTATGAAGTAGTTTTCTAATCGCCCCAATCATGTCCTTCATCGTGGGGAAGCGGTAGTAGAGTCGGCTGACTCACTGAATGGAGGTAACACCCCTGTGGGGGGCATGTTGCGTGATCACAGGTGCAGGTGGCTGATTATTGTTGGGGTCCAGGTCTCCCATTTTGTTTTTCTGGGATGCAGATTCTGCATGGCAGTGGGTGGTTTATGCACACTGTCTTTTACATGCTCCCTTCCTTCGATGTGATGCCCTTCTCTTGCTACTGGGTACAGGGCTGTGGCGTGGGTGCGCTGTTCCTTCCCAGCCTTGCTGGGGTGAGTGTCTCAGGCTCTATGTAGGTCAATGTCCGTCCAGTGTGACTTTGCCCCTGGCTATGCCTCGCTGTGGGGACTCTTCTGCATTCCTTCTGGGGGGAGAGATCCAAGACACTGCTGCCCTGCCTCAGCCCTTTTCCTTTGGAGTACAATGTCCTCTGCTGGTTATCCATGTGGGCGTATGTGCTGGCCTCTGGGTGTTGCACGTGGTGAGGTAACACGCTCCGTGCAGACTAATGCATGCCTTTGTCCTCTGCAGGGGGCTGTGCTCTTACCGCCCTTTGATGCCTTGGTGATCGAGTTTTCACCCGTGCGGCACCTCCCCTGGGAGTGTGAGGATCGGTGTAGGCTGGGGGTGCAGACGGCACTCCCGCCCTCCTCTGATGTGTAGCTGGTGTGCGCGATGTCAGGGCATGCCTCTGGCTCTGCGGTGGTCAAGCGGGAGCGTGGATCCGGCTCCGCACTCATCGCCAGTGTAGGTCTATTGCGCTGTGGGGTGCAAAAGGCCTAAATGCACAGGGACATATCTCGTGCGGGCACGTCCTCGTTTATTAAGACATTTTTTGTTTCAAAGGAAGTCAGAGGGACACAACTGTAATTTCTCTTGTACTCACGTGGCACGAATTCAGGTCCAAAACTCTGTCAAACACGTCAATTAATTGATGAAGAAAAACTAGAGGTCAATCTTCCCAACACACAAGATAACCCTGCATGTCAGGCCTAGATTGGTACTTGAATTTGACTCAAAAGCAGAGCTCAGTTTGTACCTTTAGCGGCAGGTGGTGGTTACTGGCACTTATGTTTTGGGGACAGGGACTTCTTTTTCAACATTTATATATTTTAAGTCAGCTCAAAAGGCAGAAAGGGAAGTTGGAAAGAGGAAGAAAAACATAGGAAGACACTGACAAAGGGAGAAAGCAGGGCTGAGAAAATCTTGCAAGAGTGAGCTAGAGCAAATAGACAAGAGTTACACTTTAGTGGCGGAAAGCGAGAGGCATGAGGTGAAATCACTAATAGGCAGTCTTAATGTTCGCAGCCTTAGCATTGGAGAGTGCTGACAATGGTTCCTAGCTCCAAACTGGGTCTCTTTAGTTATTATTATTGTTTTTCAAATTAAGCATTCTGTAAATGCAACACCAGCCATAGAAACAAATGTAAGGCATATTGCCAATGGAAAGTTCGCAATACCACTCATTTGTGAGCAGTGCAATAATCATGTGAAAGCTCTGCACATTAGCGCAGTGGCAAAGAATATGTGTGTGTGGTCTCATGCCTGTGGTAAACATGCAGCATCATTTGACAATGAACAATGGGAAAGCCCCGAGGGCCAACTTTATCATAGGATTGAGTTGCCCTTGTGTCATGCAAGGTAATGCAAGGACAACGCAATCCTTAAGTCATATTTACCATGCCACGCAAGTCCACCCTGTGTGCTCCTCCGTGGCTTGATAAATCCAGATTATTGTTTGGCAGCGCAAATTACTGCCTTGTGTTACTCTGTGGAGCGTGTGTCTTTCCACGCATTCACCCATGTATTTTGGCGCAGTCCCAGATTTACCAAGTCTGGTGCACCTGGGAATGCATTCAAATTGTACGCCTTCCCGACACGCGCAGTCAAGAGAAATATCTTTATTTCTCCTCGTTGTTTCCTCTCTCAAGAGGAAAACGCCTCTAAGGATTGTATTTGTGCAGGAAGATGTCCCGTGGTGCAAGGGTGCCCGTGTTGGGGCTAGGTAGCCACAAGTGCGCCAGCGTAAGGACAGAGCAGGAATGCAACATATCTTGATATGGTACATTCCTGCCTTCTCTATTTGACGCAGCGCAGTGCAGCAAGTTGTCTTGCTGTGTTGTGCTGCGTCAAATTTTGATAATTATGTGTCTAAGTGGGGTGCAAGTGTGAGCCTTGAGTTTGGAGAGAGCCGGACCATTTTTAAGTCAGTCATTGTTAGGTAGTTTGTTTGTATGCCTCAAACATGTAGGAATAATTTTAGCACTGTGGGCAGCAAATATTGACCCCTTTATGCCATGGTGGTGACTAAGTTGCTCTTTATTTGGGAATTCAAATAGCTATGCAACTGCCCTGAAAAATCAATAACTCCAGCCTTCAACTTTTGGAAGGCATTAATAAGGAAACCGTTCTAGCTAAGGCTCTGGCTCTCTGGTCACTTAATTCCGTGCCAGCACCTGCCTCACCACATGCATTCCCTTTGAAGGAGTAACAAGCAATCTCCTGATCTAGGTAGGAGGGAGATGGGATATCACCCGTTCTGACCGGGTCATGCTTTTTCAAGGCCCCTAGGTTTCTGCTCTTGGGTCAAGTAAGGGGTATTGAAAATATTTTTGCTGGCAAAGACAATGCCACTTAACTCAAGGGGTCAGATAATGGCCCTCAACGTGCTTGCAACACTAATGGAGGGTTATCAAGCTATTTAATAAACTTTAGGTTAATGGTATAAAACCTTAACCATGTGACCATCCATTATGGCTGCTTATTGACTCCCGAGAAGGTGACAGAACCAACTGGAAATCATATTTTAAAAAGATGGGTAGCAAGGTTATGACAGAGACCCCTCTTCTTCCACTTCTATGAATGATGGATATAATCGCTGATATATATAGGAAATATAAATATCATAAAGGGAGAGACTTGTGTCTGTATTGCTGTTTTCCTTCAGCAGTCTTTACTTATCAAGCCTAACCTCTTACACTCCAGCCTGTAAGATGATGCTGTCATAGTGAGAAAGAAGAGATGAGATGGACTTAGAAAAGAAATGACCAAATATTGGCAAAAATAAATGATTCTTCGTTTGACTTGGTGATGCCAAATGGGTCTGGAAAGAGCAGCTCCGATTCATTCCCAGGGCCATCCTAAACTTTCTGTCTCCAGCAGCATGGAATGTAAATTTGAACCCTAACTGAAGGGACGGCATCTAATCTAAATAGGGGAGTGACTAGGGAATGACAAGACAGACCTTCTCCAGATTCAATATGGGAATAGCTATTTTGGTTTCAGGGCTTCTGAGAATGCTTGCAGTAAACCAAGAGTGAAGCTGCTGAAAAACGAGTTGGGAATAGTTTGAGAATTAAGTCATACTTAGGTGTAGGAAATTCTCCTATCACTTACAAGTACACAGGCCAAGACTGGCACCTCAATACCACCCCCTCAGAACATTCATGGGCAATGGAGGTCAACATCTGGAAAGAAAAGGACTCTGCCTGAAGACTTGAAGAAATAAGGGTCCAGGTGTCTTCTGGAACCTAGGTACTGGAACTGTTCTCCAAGGGGCAAGTGGTTGGTTTCCTGCTTGCCTGTTCCAGGGACAAAGTAGAAGCACTCCAGACTCCAACATGAGTGTGTAAGGCCCTAGGTAAAGAGAGCCCAGAAGCCTACCCTGAGGACCTCTGGGATGCAGGAGGACTAAGAAGAACATTCCCCTCAGCTGGAGACAATTGGTATTTATTATTTTTCCAACCACCAGAGAGCCTAGACAAGGTGCTGGGCCAGGGGCAGCACACTAGCACTGAGCAAGAAAATCAGTTCTTCCAACTCAGAGCTTTACGCTGCCCGGGTGATGAAGTGGCCTCAGAAACTACAAAATCCAGCTTTGTCCCTCTCAAGGCTTTAGGTGACAAAACTAATGGTAAAACCAAAAGACCAAAAGCAGCAAACAAGGTCAAGCACAACGGATCTTAAAGTTCTCAGAGGTTAGAGTGGTGCAATCTCTCCCAACATCCGCTGCTATAGGATGTATTATCTACCACAATGCAAAGAACCAAAATGGAAGGTGCACTCAAATGAAGTCAGTAACAAAAGTAATTTATAAATATCTTCTTCTTTATTCAAAGGTTATTCGTGGAGCAAAGGCACAGCCAACGCGTTTCGTTCCCATTTGCCTTAAGGAACTTCGTCAGGGCTGTAAAAATTACAAACATATATATACACATAAAAATACAGAAAGCATGTTACATATAAACAAAAGTGCTCACAACACTAAACTGAATTAGACTAACCCAACAAACAACAAATCACTGAAAATATAATACAACAGTCAATATAGCCCATTTAAAAGAACGTCCGATTACATGTCTTCACTGATGCTATAGTAATGATACTAGTGGTTTAGGAAGATAGATTTAAATAATTATATTTACAAATACTTGTAGCCTGGGGAGGACTATTCCAGGCTGTTCTATTTACAACATAAAAAGAGGACTGACCCATGTCCGTATCCAAGTATATTTAACACTAATCACAAAGCAATAGATAAAGGATAAATTCAGACAAGAGACATATAACTAGAACCGGACATCTCAAGAAACATATTTAAAAAAAACACCAAATAAGAGGAAAAAAAGAGGAAAAAAGGAAATGAGTTATTTAAGATCCCAAGAAACTTTGTAAGTGCGATTGAGAAAAGATAATCCAGAACTAAAAGTACAAGAAAATAGAGAAAAAAAGGCCCAAGGTCCAGAAAGAAAAACCATAAGGAAGAAGCTGAGTTTCAGCTCGTCTAAATGTTAACTGTTTTTTTTAAAGATCTGCACCTATCAAGGGGTCATTTAGTACTAAATTCCAATTTTTATTCAGAATTTTTCGGATTGCTCCATGTTGTTTATTGTACGTCAATATGACCCTACATGTCGGTTCCAATTTTTGGGAAGTTTGTGGCTTTTTGTCTTTCCTTACTAGAGCCTGATCTTGAGTCATTGCTCTATCTATGACCCCTGGGGCATAACCTCTTGATAGAAATCTCTGTTTGCTGCTTTCTTGTGCTAATTGGCAATCCAGATCACTGCTACAGATCCGTCTCATTCTAAGCATCTCCCCATTAGGGATGCTTTGAATTAGGTGCTGCGGATGATGACTACTCGCATGGAGCAGTGAGTTGCCCCTAGTGGGCTTTCGGTAAATCCTGGTTGCAATAGACTGTTTGTGTTTGTATATCTCCACATCCAGGAAGTATACAGAGTATTTACTTAGATTCTCAGTAAACTCAGGATTTAAGTGGTTACTATTTATCTGTTCAATAAATTCTAAGGCTGATGATTCAGGGCCCCTCCAGATAAAAAATAGATTGTCTATATAACATAACCTAAAGGGGTACATGTTGGTCTATAATGTGTTTAAAGTGCTTCATGAGGACCTGCTCCTCCCACAGCCCCATATGCAAACAAGCATAGCTGGGTGAGAAGCAGGCCCCCATTGCAACTCCCCTTGTTTGCTGGTAAATTTGATTATCAAAAGTAAAAAAGTTTTGCCCCAAGCAGGTTGTAACCATGCTTATCAACATTTTGTTATGTAAAAAAAGACAAGCTGGTCTACGATTTAAATAATGTTCTACCTCCTTGATACCGTCCTGATGACAGATTGATGTATACAGTGCGGTGACATCCATGGTTATTAAATTCAAATCTGTACTCCATTCTATCCCCGCAATCTTTCTGAGGAAATCAGAGGTATCCTGAAGGTAAGATGGTAAACCTCTAACCCATTCCTGGAGAAAATAATCTATATATTTAGAGGTGTTCTCCATAAGATTATCTATCGCCGATATAATCGGCCTATCAGGGGGTTTGGTCTCATTTTTATGTATTTTGGGGATGAAATATAGCGAGGGGATTACCGGATGTTCTTTTATCAAAAAACGATATTCATCATCACACAGTAACCCCCCACTCTTCCATGCTAGAAGTTTACCAAAATAATTGTTCCAGGCAGTTTTAACAAGACTGATGTTGCTCTTTTTATAGCATTCAGGATCACCTAATTGGAGGCGGGCTTCCTCCATATACAATGTCCGAGACCACAAGACAATATTGCCCCCCCTTGTCTGATTGTCTCACAATAAGGTTGTCATTGTCCTGCAGTTTCTTCATCAGTTGTAAATAGCCTTGATGGCTACATTTTTGCCTTGCAAAGTTCGTAGATTTGTAAAGTTTTTTTAGTTCCAATATTGCCTGATCGTGGAAAACGTCTATATTATCATATAGCATAATGGGTTGGAATATAGATTTTGGTTTAAATGGTGTTTTTTCAGTCCCACTTAAAGTTGTCATTTCCCATCCTAAATTGCTAGTAGTGGCTGTTTGCTCACGTTGAAATCCAACTAAATCATGAAACAGATGAACATCTCCAGTTGTCAGTAATGATGGACTGCCTGCAGTTTGCTGTCCCAATTCTGGTTGCTTTTTTGCCTTTGATTTATGAAATTTCTGCAATTTAAGTTTTCTAATAAACCGGAATACATCCATTCGTGTTTCTGAATAATTGAAGCTACTTTCAGGGCTATAGGAGAGTCCCAATGCCAGAATTTGTGTTTCTGCCTTTGTTAGGGTGATATACATACATACATACATACATACATAGATCCCTCTTGTGTGATGCCTACCATCTATAGAAGTATCAGTGAGGAAGTTCTCAAGTGATGTTGAGGGAGATTGCTTCAAAAACATCTGATGAATAGACAAGGTGGAAAGACTAAAAATGTTGCATATGTTCTGCACTTGTGTATGTGATCAAGTCCAAGCATGGGAACCGATTTGTGAACTGATTTTGAAACAATAATTTTGAGCCAGTCTTTTGTGTTCCAAATCTAGAAAACACGCAGGGGCTTATTTACAAGCCTCTTGCACTGGCAGTTTGTCACTTTTTGTGATGCACCAGCAGTGCATTTTGCTCCCCCATATTTACAAGGACACATGAAGCACCCAGCGTGGCTGTTCGTGTCCATGTAAATACAGCCCCTTTTCATGCAGCACTTTGGGTGAAAGGGGCATGCCATGGGTGTTGCTGTGGGTGTTCCCAAGTAACACCCATGGCTTCTGCAGTGTTCCCAAATTCACAACCTTTTGTAAACCTGGGATGCGTTAGAATAATACGCCCCCCCAGGGATGGGGGCGTAGGGAGGTGCAATGAGGAGAAATGTTTTCATTTCTCCTCGTTTTTCCTCTTTCTATGCGTGCTGCATTCTGCATACTAAAATCAGGGAAGTATGTAGACTATACAGGATCAGCAGAATTGACCAAGCTGGAAATTATGCTAAAGAACTGTTTAAGATACTAAATGAATTTACCAAGCATCTGGCCTGCACATCAGTTATTTCAGCTTCTCAAGCTCTGCCTGATACCCTGGTGAATCATTTGAAACAGAAACAGAGAAAATATACCAGAATGTTTGTACCCTCGCTTTATCCTCTACTGATCTGTCCATCAAAAATTCTCTCCCTAGAGATACTTTAGCAGTGGTTGAAAGGTTTGAGCCTATCACTCACACGCAGGTGTTAGAACTATTGATTAAAGTTAAATCAGGTTCACCTTTTGATCTCTGTCCTTCTTAAACAATGACTGCTCCATCTACTTTAATCACCACTACCCATCACGTACTTAATTTATTGTTAACCTCAGCTGTTGTGCCACTGGAGTGGAAATCTGTACAAGTCACAACCATGCTAAATAAACCTGACGCTGAGCCAAAGGAACCTGCCAATTATCAGCCTATTTCACTCGTTCCTCTCTTGGGCAAGGGTCTCGAATCATATGGACATAAACAACTTTCCTCCTATTTAGAGAACCATCATCTTATGGACCGCTCACAGTCTGACTTTTGAGCTTTTCATAGCACTGAAACAGCCCTGGTGGCAGTTGCCAACTTTATCACGCTATCTGTAGACACTGGAATGCAGGCACGTTGGTTCTTTTTGGCCTGTCAGCGGCGCTTGATACCGTCTTGCATTCTAGCTTGATTCAACAAATTTATGAGATAGCTATCCAGGGGGAAGACCTAGACTGGCTCAAAGACTTTCTGAACATCAGGACCCAAATGGTCTCCTTTGGGCACCTTTAATTCAAAGAGCTTACCTCTGGGCAAGGGGGTCCCCCAAGTAGCTTCCTTTAGCCCCACTCTTTTTAACATCTGTGTGGCGCCCATTGCCCGGAAAGTTTAGCCCTGTGGTTTTGAAATACTCTCCTATGCAGATAATACTCAATTAATCTTCTTCTTTGGGCAAAACCCAGAACATTTAAAAAATAGGTTCATTGACTGTGTGAGAAAAATTGCCACATGGATGACCCATAACTGTCTACAGCTAGATGGACACAAGACAGAGATCTTGTTGTTTGGAAAAGCTTAGACATATTGGTCAGATTACTGGTGGCCCTCTGAGCTAGGAACAGCACCTTCTCCCAGGAGGATGGCTAAAAATATGGGTGATCTCCTTGATGGAACCTGTTCATGAAAGATCAGGTTATGTCTAATTGTGTGCAAAAACAACAGTTGATGGACAGAATGCAGAACAATGTCATACATTCACCCCAGTACAGAGATCTGGGCCTAAATTAATCTTTTGTTTGCTCACCACACCAGGGTTCAGATAATGGCCCTCAACGTGCTTGCAACACTAATGGAGGGTTATCAAGCTATTTAATAAACTTTAGGTTAATGGTATAAAACCTTAACCATGTGACCATCCATTATGGCTGCTTATTGACTCCCGAGAAGGTGACAGAACCAACTGGAAATCATATTTTAAAAAGATGGGTAGCAAGGTTATGACAGAGACCCCTCTTCTTCCACTTCTATGAATGATGGATATAATCGCTGATATAAACAGGAAATATAAATATCATAAAGGGAGAGACTTGTGTCTGTATTGCTGTTTTCCTTCAGCAGTCTTTACTTATCAAGCCTAACCTCTTACACTCCAGCCTGTAAGATGATGCTGTCATAGTGAGAAAGAAGAGATGAGATGGACTTAGAAAAGAAATGACCAAATATTGGCAAAAATAAATGATTCTTCGTTTGACTTGGTGATGCCAAATGGGTCTGGAAAGAGCAGCTCCAATTCATTCCCAGGGCCATCCTAAACTTTCTGTCTCCAGCAGCATGGAATGTAAATTTGAACCCTAACTGAAGGGACGGCATCTAATCTAAATAGGGGAGTGACTAGGGAATGACAAGACAGACCTTCTTCAGATTCAATATGGGAATAGCTATTTTGGTTTCAGGGCTTCTGAGAATGCTTGCAGTAAACCAAGAGTGAAGCTGCTGAAAAACGAGTTGGGAATAGTTTGAGAATTAAGTCATACTTAGGTGTAGGAAATTCTTCTATCACTTACAAGTACACAGGCCAAGACTGGCACCTCAATACCACCCCCTCAGAACATTCATGGGCAATGGAGGTCAACATCTGGAAAGAAAAGGACTCTGCCTGAAGACTTGAAGAAATAAGGGTCCAGATGTCTTCTGGAACGTAGGTACTGGAACTGTTCTCCAAGGGGCAAGTGGTTGGTTTCCTGCTTGCCTGTTCCAGGGACAATGTAGAAGCACTCCAGACTCCAACATGAGTGTGTAAGGCCCTAGGTAAAGAGAGCCCAGAAGCCTACCCTGAGGACCTCTGGGATGCAGGAGGACTAAGAAGAACATTCCCCTCAGCTGGAGACAATTTGTATTTATTATTTTTCCAACCACCAGAGAGCCTAGACAAGGTGCTGGGCCAGGGGCAGCACACTAGCACTGAGCAAGAAAATCAGTTCTTCCAACTCAGAGCTTTACGCTGCCCGGGTGATGAAGTGGCCTCAGAAACTACAAAATCCAGCTTTGTCCCTCTCAAGGCTTTAGGTGACAAAACTAATGGTATAACCAAAAGACCAAAAGCAGCAAACAAGGTCAAGCACAACGGATCTTAAAGTTCTCAGAGGTTAGAGTGGTGCAATCTCTCCCAACATCCGCTGCTATAGGATGTATTATCTACCACAATGCAAAGAACCAAAATGGAAGGTGCACTCAAATGAAGTCAGTAACAAAAGTAATTTATAAATATCTTCTTCTTTATTCAAAGGTTATTCGTGGAGCAAAGGCACAGCCAACGCGTTTCGTTCCCATTTGCCTTAAGGAACTTCGTCAGGGCTGTAAAAATTACAAACATATATATATACACATAAAAATACAGAAAGCATGTTACATATAAACAAAAGTGATCACAACACTAAACTGAATTAGACTAACCCAACAAACAACAAATCACTGAAAATATAATACAACAGTCAATATAGCCCATTTAAAAGAACGTCCGATTACATGTCTTCACTGATGCTATAGGAATGATACTAGTGGTTTAGGAAGATAGATTTAAATAATTATATTTACAAATACTTGTAGCCTGGGGAGGACTATTCCAGGCTGTTCTATTTACAACATAAAAAGAGGACTGACCCATGTCCGTATCCAAGTATATTTAACACTAATCACAAAGCAATAGATAAAGGATAAATTCAGACAAGAGACATATAACTAGAACCGGAAATCTCAAGAAACATATTTAAAAAAAACACCAAATAAGAGGAAAAAAAGAGGAAAAAAGGAAATGAGTTATTTAAGATCCCAAGAAACTTTGTAAGTGCGATTGAGAAAAGATAATCCAGAACTAAAAGTACAAGAAAAGAGAGAAAAAAAGGCCCAAGGTCCAGAAAGAAAAACCATAAGGAAGAAGCTGAGTTTCAGCTCGTCTAAATGTTAACTGTTTTTTTTAAAGATCTGCACCTATCAAGGGGTCATTTAGTACTAAATTCCAATTTTTATTCAGAATTTTTCGGATTGCTCCATGTTGTTTATTGTACGTCAATATGACCCTACATGTCGGTTCCAATTTTTGGGAAGTTTGTGGCTTTTTGTCTTTCCTTACTAGAGCCTGATCTTGAGTCATTGCTCTATCTATGACCCCTGGGGCATAACCTCTTGATAGAAATCTCTGTTTGCTGCTTTCTTGTGCTAATTGGCAATCCAGATCACTGCTACAGATCCGTCTCATTCTAAGCATCTCCCCATTAGGGATGCTTTGAATTAGGTGCTGCGGATGATGACTACTCGCATGGAGCAGTGAGTTGCCCCTAGTGGGCTTTCGGTAAATCCTAGTTGCAATAGACTGTTCGTGTTTGTATATCACCACATCCAGGAAGTATACAGAGTATTTACTTAGATTCTCAGTAAACTCAGGATTTAAGTGGTTACTATTTATCTGTTCAAATAAATTCTAAAGCTGATGATTCAGGGCCCCTCCAGATAAAAAATAGATTGTTTATATAACATAACCTAAAGGGGTACATGTTGGTCTATAATGTGTTTAAAGTGCTTCATGAGGACCTGCTCCTCCCACAGCCCCATATGCAAACAAGCATAGCTGGGTGAGAAGCAGGCCCCCATTGCAACTCCCCTTGTTTGCTGGTAAATTTGATTATCAAAAGTAAAAAAGTTTTGCCCCAAGCAGGTTGTAACCATGCTTATCAACATTTTGTTATGTAAAAAAAGACAAGCTGGTCTACGATTTAAATAATGTTCTACCTCCTTGATACCGTCCTGATGACAGATTGATGTATACAGTGCGGTGACATCCATGGTTATTAAATTCAAATCTGTACTCCATTCTATCCCCGCAATCTTTCTGAGGAAATCAGAGGTATCCTGAAGGTAAGATGGTAAACCTCTAACCCATTCCTGGAGAAAATAATCTATATATTTAGAGGTGTTCTCCATAAGACTATCTATCGCCGATATAATCGGCCTATCAGGGGGTTTGGTCTCATTTTTATGTATTTTGGGGATGAAATATAGCGAGGGGATTACCGGATGTTCTTTTATCAAAAAACGATATTCATCATCACACAGTAACCCCCCACTCTTCCATGCTAGAAGTTTACCCAAATAATTGTTCCAGGCAGTTTTAACAAGACTGATGTTGCTCTTTTTATAGCATTCAGGATCACCTAATTGGAGGCGGGCTTCCTCCATATACAATGTCCGAGACCACAAGACAATATTGCCCCCCCTTGTCTGATTGTCTCACAATAAGGTTGTCATTGTCCTGCAGTTTCTTCATCAGTTGTAAATAGCCTCGATGTTGATGGCTACATTTTTGCCGTGCAAAGTTCGTAGATTTGTAAAGTTTTTTTAGTTCCAATATTGCCTGATCGTGGTAAACGTCTATATTATCATATAGCATAATGGGTTGGAATATTGATTTTGGTTTAAATGGTGTTTTTTCAGTCCCACTTAAAGTTGTCATTTCCCATCCTAAATTGCTAGTAGTGGCTGTTTGCTCACGTTGAAATCCAACTAAATCATGAAACAGATGAACATCTCCAGTTGTCAGTAATGATGGACTGCCTGCAGTTTGCTGTCCCAATTCTGGTTGCTTTTTTGCCTTTGATTTATGAAATTTCTGCAATTTAAGTTTTCTAATAAACCGGAATACATCCATTCGTGTTTCTGAATAATTGAAGCTACTTTCAGGGCTATAGGAGAGTCCCAATGCCAGAATTTGTGTTTCTGCCTTTGTTAGGGTGATATACATACATACATACATACGTAGATCCCTCTTGTGTGATGCCTACCATCTATAGAAGTATCAGTGAGGAAGTTCTCAAGTGATGTTGAGGGAGATTGCTTCAAAAACATCTGATGAATAGACAAGGTGGAAAGACTAAAAATGTTGCATATGTTCTGCACTTGTGTATGTGATCAAGTCCAAGCATGGGAACCGATTTGTGAACTGATTTTGAAACAATAATTTTGAGCCAGTCTTTTGTGTTCCAAATCTAGAAAACACGCAGGGGCTTATTTACAAGCCTCTTGCACTGGCAGTTTGTCACTTTTTGTGATGCACCAGCAGTGCATTTTGCTCCCCCATATTTACAAGGACACATGAAGCACCCAGCGTGGCTGTTCGTGTCCATGTAAATACAGCCCCTTTTCATGCAGCACTTTGCGTGAAAGGGGCATGCCATGGGTGTTGCTGTGGGTGTTCCCAAGTAACACCCATGGCTTCTGCAGTGTTCCCAAATTCACAACCTTTTGTAAACCTGGGATGCGTTAGAATAATACGCCCCCCCAGGGATGGGGGCGTAGGGAGGTGCAATGAGGAGAAATGTTTTCATTTCTCCTAGTTTTTCATCTTTCTATGCGTGCTGCATTCTGCATACTAAAATCAGGGAAGTGTGTAGACTATACAGGATCAGCAGAATTGACCAAGCTGGAAATTATGCTAAAGAACTGTTTAAGATACTAAATGAATTTACCAAGCATCTGGCCTGCACATCAGTTATTTCAGCTTCTCAAGCTCTGCCTGATACCCTGGTGAATCATTTGAAACAGAAACAGAGAAAATATACCAGAATGTTTGTACCCTCGCTTTATCCTCTACTGATCTGTCCATCAAAAATTCTCTCCCTAGAGATTCTTTAGCAGTGGTTGAAAGGTTTGAGCCTATCACTTACACGCAGGTGTTAGAACTATTGATTAAAGTTAAATCAGGTTCACCTTTCGATCTCTGTCCTTCTTAAATAATGACTGCTCCATCTACTTTAATCACCACTACCCATCACATACTTAATTTATTGTTAACCTCAGCTGTTGTGCCACTGGAGTGGAAATCTGCACAAGTCACAACCATGCTAAATAAACCTGACGCTGAGCCAAAGGAACCTGCCAATTATCAGCCTATTTCACTCGTTCCTCTCTTGGGCAAGGGTCTCGAATCATATGGACATAAACAACTTTCCTCCTATTTAGAGAACCATCATCTTATGGACCGCTCACAGTCTGACTTTTGAGCTTTTCATAGCACTGAAACAGCCCTGGTGGCAGTTGCCAACTTTATCACGCTATCTGTAGACACTGGAATGCAGGCACGTTGGTTCTTTTTGGCCTGTCAGCGGCGCTTGATACCGTCTTGCATTCTAGCTTGATTCAACAAATTTATGAGATAGCTATCCAGGGGGAAGACCTAGACTGGCTCAAAGACTTTCTGAACATCAGGACCCAAATGGTCTCCTTTGGGCACCTTTAATTCAAAGAGCTTACCTCTGGGCAAGGGGGTCCCCCAAGTAGCTTCCTTTAGCCCCACTCTTTTTAACATCTGTGTGGCGCCCATTGCTCGGAAAGTTTAGCCCTGTGGTTTTGAAATACTCTCCTATGCAGATAATACTCAATTAATCTTCTTCTTTGGGCAAAACCCAGAACATTTAAAAAATAGGTTCATTGACTGCGTGAGAAAAATTGCCACATGGATGACCCATAACTGTCTACAGCTAGATGGACACAAGACAGAGATCTTGTTGTTTGGAAAAGCTTAGACATATTGGTCAGATGACTGGTGGCCCTCTGAGCTAGGAACAGCACCTTCTCCCAGGAGGATGGCTAAAAATATGGGTGATCTCCTTGATGGAACCTGTTCATGAAAGATCAGGTTATGTCTAATTGTGTGCAAAAACAACAGTTGATGGACAGAATGCAGAACAATGTCATACATTCACCCCAGTACAGAGATCTGGGCCTAAATTAATCTTTTGTTTGCTCACCACACCAGGGTTCAGATAATGGCCCTCAACGTGCTTGCAACACTAATGGAGGGTTATCAAGCTATTTAACAAACTTTAGGTTAATGGTATAAAACCTTAACCATGTGACCATCCATTTTGGCTGCTTATTGACTCCCGAGAAGGTGACAGAACCAACTGGAAATCAAATTTTAAAAAGATGGGTAGCAAGGTTATGACAGAGACCCCTCTTCTTCCACTTCTATGAATGATGGATATAATCGCTGATATATACAGGAAATATAAATATCATAAAGGGAGAGACTTGTGTCTGTATTGCTGTTTTCCTTCAGCAGTCTTTACTTATCAAGCCTAACCTCGTACACTCCAGCCTGTAAGATGATGCTGTCATAGTGAGAAAGAAGAGATGAGATGGACTTAGAAAAGAAATGACCAAATATTGGCAAAAATAAATGATTCTTCCTTTGACTTGGTGATGCCAAATGGGTCTGGAAAGAGCAGCTCCAATTCATTCCCAGGGCCATCCTAAACTTTCTGTCTCCAGCAGCATGGAATGTAAATTTGAACCCTAACTGAAGGGACGGCATCTAATCTCAATAGGGGAGTGACTAGGGAATGACAAGACAGACCTTCTCCAGATTCAATATGGGAATAGCTATTTTGGTTTCAGGGCTTCTGAGAATGTTTGCAGTAAACCAAGAGTGAAGCTGCTGAAAAACGAGTTGGGAATAGTTTGAGAATTAAGTCATACTTAGGTGTAGGAAATTCTTCTATCGCTTACAAGTACACAGGCCAAGACTGGCACCTCACAACCACCCCCTCAGAACATTCATGGGCAATGGAGGTCAACATCTGGAAAGAAAAAGACTCTGCCTGAAGACTTGAAGAAATAAGGGTCCAGATGTCTTCTGGAACGTAGGTACTGGAACTGTTCTCCAAGGGGCAAGTGGTTGGTTTCCTGCTTGCCTGTTCCAGGGACAAAGTAGAAGCACTCCAGACTCCAACATGAGTGTGTAAGGCCCTAGGTAAAGAGAGCCCAGAAGCCTACCCTGAGGACCTCTGGGATGCAGGAGGACTAAGAAGAACATTCCCCTCAGCTGGAGACAATTGGTATTTATTATTTTTCCAACCACCAGAGAGCCTAGACAAGGTGCTGGGCCAGGGGCAGCACACTAGCACTGAGCAAGAAAATCAGTTCTTCCAACTCAGAGCTTTACGCTGCCCGGGTGATGAAGTGGCCTCAGAAACTACAAAATCCAGCTTTGTCCCTCTCAAGGCTTTAGGTGACAAAACTAATGGTATAACCAAAAGACCAAAAGCAGCAAACAAGGTCAAGCACAACGGATCTTAAAGTTCTCAGAGGTTAGAGTGGTGCAATCTCTCCCAACATCCGCTGCTATAGGATGTATAATCTACCATAATGCAAAGAACCAAAATGGAAGGTGCACTCAAATGAAGTCAGTAACAAAAGTAATTTATAAATATCTTCTTCTTTATTCAAAGGTTATTCGTGGAGCAAAGGCACAGCCAACGCGTTTCATTCCCATTTGCCTTAAGGAACTTCGTCAGGGCTGTAAAAATTACAAACATATATATACACATAAAAATACAGAAAGCATGTTACATATAAACAAAAGTGCTCACAACACTAAACTGAATTAGACTAACCCAACAAACAACAAATCACTGAAAATATAATACAACAGTCAATATAGCCCATTTAAAAGAACGTCCGATTACATGTCTTCACTGATGCTATAGTAATGATACTAGTGGTTTAGGAAGATAGATTTAAATAATTATATTTACAAATACTTGTAGCCTGGGGAGGACTATTCCAGGCTGTTCTATTTACAACATAAATCAGGACTGACCCATGTCCGTATCCAAGTATATTTAACACTAATCACAAAGCAATAGATAAAGGATAAATTCAGACAAGAGACATATAACTAGAACCGGACATCTCAAGAAACATATTTAAAAAAAACACCAAATAAGAGGAAAAAAAGAGGAAAAAAGGAAATGAGTTATTTAAGATCCCAAGAAACTTTGTAAGTGCGATTGAGAAAAGATAATCCAGAACTAAAAGTACAAGAAAAGAGAGAAAAAAAGGCCCAAGGTCCAGAAAGAAAAACCATAAGGAAGAAGCTGAGTTTCAGCTTGTCTAAATGTTAACAGTTTTTTTTTAAAGATCTGCACCTATCAAGGGGTCATTTAGTACAATTTTTATTCAGAATTTTTCGGATTGCTCCATGTTGTTTATTGTACGTCAATATGACCCTACATGTCGGTTCCAATTTTTGGGAAGTTTGTGGCTTTTTGTCTTTCCTTACTAGAGCCTGATCTTGAGTCATTGCTCTATCTATGACCCCTGGGGCATAACCTCTTGATAGAAATCTCTGTTTGCTGCTTTCTTGTGCTAATTGTCAATCCAGATCACTGCTACAGATCCGTCTTTTTCTAAGCATCTCCCCATTAGGGATGCTTTGAATTAGGTGCTGCGGATGATGACTACTCGCATGGAGCAGTGAGTTGCCCCTAGTGGGCTTTCGGTAAATCCTGGTTGCAATAGACTGTTCGTGTTTGTATATCTCCACATCCAGGAAGTATACAGAGTATTTACTTAGATTCTCAGTAAACTCAGGATTTAAGTGGTTACTATTTATCTGTTCAATGAATTCTAAGGCTGATGATTCAGGGCCCCTCCAGATAAAAAATAGATTGTCTATATAACATAACCTAAAGGGGTACATGTTGGTCTATAATGTGTTTAAAGTGCTTCATGAGGACCTGCTCCTCCCACAGCCCCATATCCAAACAAGCATAGCTGGGTGAGAAGCAGGCCCCCATTGCAACTCCCCTTGTTTGCTGGTAAATTTGATTATCAAAAGTAAAAAAGTTTTGCCCCAAGCAGGTTGTAACCATGCTTATCAACATTTTGTTATGTAAAAAAAGACAAGCTGGTCTACGATTTAAATAATGTTCTACCTCCTTGATACCGTCCTGATGACAGATTGATGTATACAGTGCGGTGACATCCATGGGTATTAAATTCAAATCTGTACTCCATTCTATCCCCGCAATCTTTCTGAGGAAATCAGAGGTATCCTGAAGGTAAGATGGTAAACCTCTAACCCATTCCTGGAGAAAATAATCTATATATTTAGAGGTGTTCTCCATAAGACTATCTATCGCCGATATAATCGGCCTATCAGGGGGTTTGGTCTCATTTTTATGTATTTTGGGGATGAAATATAGCGAGGGGATTACCGGATGTTCTTTTATCAAAAAACGATATTCATCATCACACAGTAACCCCCCACTCTTCCATGCTAGAAGTTTACCAAAATAATTGTTCCAGGCAGTTTTAACAAGACTGATGTTGCTCTTTTTATAGCATTCAGGATCACGTAATTGGAGGTGGGCTTCCTCCATATACAATGTCCGAGACCACAAGACAATATTGCCCCCCCTTGTCTGATTGTCTCACAATAAGGTTGTCATTGTCCTGCAGTTTCTTCATCAGTTGTAAATAGCCTTGATGTTGATGGCTACATTTTTGCCTTGCAAAGTTCGTAGATTTGTAAAGTTTTTTTAGTTCCAATATTGCCTGATCATGGTAAACGTCTATATTATCATATAGCATAATGGGTTGGAATATAGATTTTGGTTTAAATGGTGTATTTTCAGTCCCACTTAAAGTTGTCATTTCCCATCCTAAATTGCTAGTAGTGGCTGTTTGCTCACGTTGAAATCCAACTAAATCATGAAACAGATGAACATCTCCAGTTGTCAGTAATGATGGACTGCCTGCAGTTTGCTGTCCCAATTCTGGTTGCTTTTTTGCCTTTGATTTATGAAATTTCTGCAATTTAAGTTTTCTAATAAACCGGAATACATCCATTCGTGTTTCTGAATAATTGAAGCTACTTTCAGGGCTATAGGAGAGTCCCAATGCCAGAATTTGTGTTTCTGCCTTTGTTAGGGTGATATACATACATACATACATACATACATAGATCCCTCTTGTGTGATGCCTACCATCTATAGAAGTATCAGTGAGGAAGTTCTCAAGTGATGTTGAGGGAGATTGCTTCAAAAACATCTGATGAATAGACAAGGTGGAAAGACTAAAAATGTTGCATATGTTCTGCACTTGTGTATGTGATCAGGTCCAAGCATGGGAACTGATTTGTGAACTGATTTTGAAACAATAATTTTGAGCCAGTCTTTTGTGTTCCAAATCTAGAAAACACGCAGGGGCTTATTTACAAGCCTCTTGCACTGGCAGTTTGTCACTTTTTGTGATGCACCAGCAGTGCATTTTGCTCCCCCATATTTACAAGGACACATGAAGCACCCAGCGTGGCTGTTCGTGTCCATGTAAATACAGCCCCTTTTCATGCAGCACTTTGCGTGAAAGGGGCATGCCATGGGTGTTGCTGTGGGTGTTCCCAAGTAACACCCATGGCTTCTGCAGTGTTCCCAAATTCACAACCTTTTGTAAACCTGGGATGCGTTAGAATAATACGCCCCCCCAGGGATGGGGGCGTAGGGAGGTGCAATGAGGAGAAATGTTTTCATTTCTCCTCGTTTTTCCTCTTTCTATGCGTGCTGCATTCTGCATACTAAAATCAGGGAAGTGTGTAGACTATACAGGATCAGCAGAATTGACCAAGCTGGAAATTATGCTAAAGAACTGTTTAAGATACTAAATGAATTTACCAAGCATCTGGCCTGCACATCAGTTATTTCAGCTTCTCAAGCTCTGCCTGATACCCTGGTGAATCATTTGAAACAGAAACAGAGAAAATATACCAGAATGTTTGTACCCTCGCTTTATCCTCTACTGATCTGTCCATCAAAAATTCTCTCCCTAGAGATTTTTTAGCAGTGGTTGAAAGGTTTGAGCCTATCACTCACACGCAGGTGTTAGAACTATTGATTAAAGTTAAATCAGGTTCACCTTTTGATCTCTGTCCTTCTTAAATAATGACTGCTCCATCTACTTTAATCACCACTACCCATCACGTACTTAATTTATTGTTAACCTCAGCTGTTGTGCCACTGGAGTGGAAATCTGCACAAGTCACAACCATGCTAAATAAACCTGACGCTGAGCCAAAGGAACCTGCCAATTATCAGCCTATTTCACTCGTTCCTCTCTTGGGCAAGGGTCTCGAATCATATGGACATAAACAACTTTCCTCCTATTTAGAGAACCATCATCTTATGGACCGCTCACAGTCTGACTTTTTTTTTTTCAAAACCGTATTTATTAAGAGTTCATGCATAAATCGATACAGCCCTCCACAGTCAGGAGGAGACTGTCAACGACAGACATTGAAAAAAGGCATAGCAGTGAACCCAGAGTTATAAAAACATACCCCAGTCCCCTCCCAGACCACCCAAACCCAACCGCCCTACCACACCCCCCCCTACTACCCACCCCTTAACCCTCCCTAACCCAGTGCACGTGTTCACAGCGTAGCAACATAAGATGCAAAACAAAGGTGGAGTCAGCCAACAGTCTAAGGTATGGGGTCCACATTCAGAGCCAACACATCATCAAGATCAGCGGGGGGGTCGAGGTGCAGACCCCTGTAGTCCGCCCATCTTTTCCAAATTTTGTAGTGCTTCCGGGGACACCCTCTGGCCTCAAAAACAGGTAATTCCAGGCCCATAAGGAAGTCCAGTCCCGCTTTCCACGCACCAAGCGGGGGGGCACGAACGCTTTTCCAGGCCTGGGCCAGATCTCGCTTGGCCACCACTAGTCCCAAAAGCAGCAGGTGACGTTTGTAAGCATTGCCCCCAACATTTTCCAGGATATGAAGGAGACCCAGCCTAGGGGTACGGGGCAGGTCCCACCCCAGCACCTCCGAAAGACAGTCCCAAACTCCCGCCCAGAATCCGGTCAGCCTCCCGCAGGACCACACAGTATGGAGAAGCGTCCCTCTCTCAGCACCACACCTCAGACACTCCGGGGCGGCTATAAGGCCCGCCCGCCACAGCCGTTCTCTAGTATAGTAGGCCCTGTGAAGGTACTTAAACTGAATAAATCTGAGACGGACAGCTATAGCAGCTCCCCGGGGGGATTCAAGCGCCTCGCGCCAGTCATCATCATCCAAGGGGCCAATATCAATCTCCCAGGAGGCCTTCAACGACGAGAGGGAAGGGGAACAGTGTGTAACCAAGGAGCGATATATCTGAGAAACCTTTTTGTCGCCTAGGTCACCCATAAATAGTTTAGCCTCGACGGGACTGAAATCAGGGAGTTGCTCCAAGCCCACCAGACTCGGGCCAAGGGCATGACGGAACTGGAGGTACCGGAAGAATTGGGACTTAGGCATATTGAATTCAGAGCTAAGGTCCTGAAAGGACTTAAGCGTAGTACCGGAGAGAACGTGACCAAGGGACGAAATCCCGATCGCGTCCCAGCCGCCAAACCCGGAAAGGGAAGCCAGTGCCGGGAGCAGGCCATTATGCCACAACGGCGTCTCGGCCGTCAGTTTGCCCCACCACCCCATACGATGCAAAGCTTGCCGCCAGACCGCGAAGACCACCTGAGTGACCCTCGGCAATATCCTCCTCCGCCTGGCCGAGTACAGCAATGTGTGGAGCGTGGCACCGCCCATCAACGAGTGCTCTAGAGCATAAGCCGGATCACTACGGTCCCCATACCACCACTCATTGAGCACGAGGAGGTGGGAGGCTTGGTAATAAGACAGGAGGTCCGTGGACGCCAAGCCGCCACTGTATGTAGAGAGAAAGCAGGTACGTAGCGCCACCCGAGAGGCGCCCCCGGCCCACAAGAACCTACCCATACCGAGTTGACACTCCGGAACCATTGTGGGTCGATTCTATAGGGATGATTCTGCAGTTGGTAGAGGAGCCGAGGCAGGGCAACCATCTTAAAAATTGCCGACCGCCCATAGATGTTAAGGGGCATACGGGTCCAGGCCTTAACGTCCATCTGGACCCTATCCCACACCGGCCGAATGTTCCGATCCCATGCCACCGCGGCCGAGGCCGAGAGGAAGACGCCCAAGTACTTCATGCCCTCGACCACCACCCGGAGGGACGCAGCCCATGGGCAGTGCACCGTGTCACTCCCCAGCACCCACAAGGTCGACTTATGCGGGTTAAGAAAAAGCCCCGACGCCAGACCAAACTCATGCATGATCTCAAGAACGCGAGGGCCCGTACGATGCAAGTCAGTCATAAAGAAAAGCACATCGTCTGCATATAAGGCAACGCGGTCCGTGTGGTCCGCCCCCCATACAAAGCCCCGATAGAGCGCGTCCTGGCGCACCCGGGCGGCCATAGGTTCCATAGCCAGCGCGAAGAGGTACGGGGAGAGGGGACATCCCTGTCGGGTGCCCCTGGCCACAGGGAACCGCGCAGAGACCGCCCCAGAGACACGTACCGAAGCGGTGACATCCGTATAGAGCAGTTTTACATAGGAAATAAAAACCGGTCCCAAGTTCAGTAGTGGTAGGAGAGCAAAGAGATAGGTCCAGCTGACCGAGTCAAAGGCGCTATCAATGTCTGCCAACAACAGCGCCGCTTGTTCCCCGGTGGGTCCGATCGCGTCCAGCGCGGCCTGGGCCCGCCGAATGTTGTGCCGCGTCGCCCGGCGTGGCATAAAGCCCGCCTGATCCGGGTGGACAAGGGTTGAGATGTGCGGGAGGAGGCGATTCGCAAGCGCCTTGGCCAGGAGCTTGGCTTCAAAATTAATAAGGGAGATGGGACGGTACGACTCATGGCGCTCGGGGGGCCTGCCCGGTTTTTGAAAGACCACAATCTCGGCATGCCGCCAGTCTGGGGGGAGGGTGCCACGCTCCCGCGCCAGTTCCAACGCCCGCCTGTAATGTGGCCCAAGCTGTAGGTGGAATGTCCGATAGAATTCGCTGGGGAACCCGCTCGGCCCCGGTGCCTTACCCGCGTTTAATTGACCCAGTGCGTCGCCTAATTCCTCCGCCGTCAGAGGGATCTCCAGAGCGTCACGAACATCATCGGAGACCGCCCGCGGAGGGACCGCTGCGAGGTATTCCTCAATGCCATCGGAGGAAAGGCTCTCCCGAGGGGCATACTGATGTTCATAATGGCGCGCAAAGCTCGCCGCAAGGATCACGGGGTCTGTAATCGCCACTCCAGTATCGTCAACA
Organism: Lissotriton helveticus; assembly: GCF_964261635.1. Classification (NCBI taxonomy): domain Eukaryota; kingdom Metazoa; phylum Chordata; class Amphibia; order Caudata; family Salamandridae; genus Lissotriton; species Lissotriton helveticus. The sequence goes on from NC_136070.1 coordinate 446,518,762, forward strand.
AGCCCCGGCAAGGTGATCGGCTGCAGAGTCTGCTGACAAAGCCTATGGAGCATTGTGCAAGACTTGTCGCCCCACTGGTACACCCTACTACGCGTAGCCAGCCACGCCTGGCGTGCCTCATCTAATAAGACCGAGGAGTAAGACTGTTGCGCCTGTAAAAGCAGCCGCAGTGTCACATCATCTGCCGCCGTCCTGTGCCGCGCCTCCAGCGCCTCCACCCGCACCGCGGCAGCAGTAATACTGTGTTGGCGAGTCCGACGAGCCGTCGCACACCAGGCTATATCCACCCCCCTCAAGGCGGGCTTCATGGCCTCCCACACTGTGATGGCATCCATCCCTACCGTAAGATTGTCCTGCCAGTAGTGGGCGATCGCACCGCGCAGATGCTGGGAGTAATCCGGTCGCTGCAGGTGCCACGTAGACATCCGCCACCGAAACGGCTGGCGCGCCTTACAGAGATCTATTTGCACCGCCACAGGGGAGTGGTCCGAGAGCCCGCGAGGCCGGATCGCCGCCCCCTGCACCCTGTCAAGGAAGGCCCCCGGTACAAACACACAATCGAGGCGCGAAAGAGAGCCATGCACAGCAGAGACATACGTGTATTCCTGCCTCCCCGCATGCAAATGTCTCCACACATCCACCCATCCAAGACCATCAATCATGGCACTCAGCCGAGTAGGGGAGGCTACAACCTCGGCCCCTCGTCCCCTCTGTCTGTCTAAGGTCATGTCCACTACATCATTCCAATCGCCTCCAATAACAGCCAGGGAACGGGGAAGTTCGGCCCACAAGGCAAACAGTCGCTCCGCAAGGGCCCACTGCAACGGGGGAGGGGCATACACACAACCGAACACCACAGGCTCCACTCCAACCCTACCCTGCACAAACACAAACCGGCCCTGAGGATCGAGCCATTGACGCTCATGAGTGTAAGCCAGCCGTCTGTGAACAAGAATGGCCACGCCCCTCGACCCCCGAGTGAAGCCAGCATGAAACACCTGGTGGAAGCCAAACCTCTGCAGACTCAGTGCCTTGGTACCCATCATGTGAGTTTCCTGAAGAAAGAGCACATCTGCCAAGTCCCTTTTCGCCCAGCGAAGCACAGCCCCCCGCTTGATCTTGTCTAGGAGCCCCCGGACGTTCCAGCTCAGTACCCGCATGGAAGCGCCAGGAGACACAAGCCGTGGGGCTTCAGCCATTGTCACGATGAGCCAGTACCCATCCACCCCAGTACCCGACCCCGGCCCACAACACCCCGTTTGCCAACATCATAAGAAACACGTGCACCCCCCAGAACACTGCCCTAAACCCCACTACCCCACTAACCCCAGCCCAACCCACAAGCAACCAAACACCCCGAAACCCCCCACCCCCACCCCCATACCTCAATAAACAATGAAGTATCTGTCGCGGTAAATGGTACTTCAGGCCCAAAACATAGCGCCCAAAGCCAGCCATACCAAGGGATCCCAACTAGTTCCCCCCCCAAACTAACCAGACACACTCCCTGAACTACCCCCCAGTCCCAACAGGAGGAGGCAGCCCATAGTACAGGCCCCGAACCCCAAAAAAAGAACAGACAGTCGAGTCATAAACAAAGCACCATAGAAAAGTACCAGACCAGGATGGCCCTGGTATTCGCCAAAAAGGAAGTCAATACTGCACCGGCCAATGTCTGTCCCACCGACCACAGCTCAGCATCCGCAGCATACAGTTTGACATATGAAAAGCATCCAGCAGATAGTCCCTGTGAACGGTGATCAAGAGCCGTGTTCAGATTGATCCGTATCGGGCTGTGTGTCCCCCAAAAGAGGGTCCCGGGACAGGGACCTCCGCCGGGAGCGGGACTTGCGGTGACGTTTCCCTCTGCCTGACGTGTTGCCCCGGTCCTGAGACGAGCCACGCGACGACCCGGAGTGGAGCCCTGGTTGGACATGAGGTCGAACTCTGACCGTCTCATCGGTCCAGTTGAAGACGGCCTCCGGTGTATCGAAGAAGAGGGTCTTGGAGTTGAAAATCACACGGAGGCGGGCCGGGTAGAGCAGTGAGTATTGAATTTTCAAGCCACGCAGCTTGGCCTTGGCTTCCAGGAAGGAGTGTCTCTGCCGGTGGACCAGTTTGGTATAGTCCGGGAATATCATAATTTTATGATTATCATAGAGCAGGGTGTCCTTAAGCCGAGCCTCCCGGAGGATGACGTCCCTGTCGTGGAAATTGAGGAGCCTGGCGTTGATCGGGCGAGGCCGCTCCCCGACCGGCGGCTTCTGGGTCAGGGCGCGGTGAGCACGCTCCACCACGAAGCATCGCGACAGGGAGTCCGGGGGTAGCCAGCTCTCCAGCCACCGAGACAGAAAAACGTCCATGGGCCCATTCTCGCAATCCTCCGGAAAGCCAACAAAGCGCAGGTTGTTCCGCCTTGCCCGCCCTTCGGCATCCTCCACACGGAGCGCCAGGCCCCGCTGAATCTGTTCCATGTCGGCAATCTTCTTCTGAAGGGCCCCAACATCTCCCTCCACAGCTGTGACCCTGGTCTCGGTTTCAGTAATGCGGGCGACCGCATTACGAAGATCTTGCCGCAGCAGCATCACGTCGGCCCCCACCGCGCCAATCTTCGCATCCAGCATGTCGCGGGACTGTGTAATGGCGGTCAGCAACGCCGCGTTGTCTGGTCCAGCATTTTGGCCCCCGCCAGCCGCACCAGGTCCTCCACCAGGGCCGGTGAACTTATCAATGGGTCCAGTCTTAGTGGCGGCCGAGCCCCGAGTCATGGCTGCCGCAGAGATGGCAGACCAGTATCACGCACCTGTAGCGAGGCCGCACTGCACAGTAGTCCACCAACCAGGCCTCGGCCGGGGCGTCTAGGGCACACCAGGCCACACAGGATCCTCACGCCACTGGGCCACAGATCGGGCAGGCCCCCAGGAAAAACGCCGTCTCACCAGGGCGTAGTAGGTCGTCCCCGCGCCCACTGGCACGGCGCAAATATGGGCCACTCTAGCCCAGTCCACGAGTCTTCCGGCCGCCGCCCCGGCGACCACAGGGGCTTGGAAGGGCAAGTATCCGGGCCAGGCGCCCGACTGACACCCCAGTCCCGGGGACTCCCACTCGGCCGAAGGATCTGGGCCGGCGACTCCAGGTGGGGACCACCAAACTCGAGGTCCCGGCTCCACCAAGGCCAGGCAGGCCGCGGGTCTTCCGGGGCCCCCCCGGGCACCAGCCCCCACCGCTGATGTGGCGAGAAGAGGCAGGGGGGGTCCCACAGCAGGTCGCCGGCAACCAACAGCCCAGGGTCGTGGCCAAAGGAGAGCGCCGCAGGCCCCGGATCGAGACCTCCAGTCCAGATGCGCCAAAATTGAGGCCCCGGCTTGCTCAACCGGCACTAGGCCGCCCACTGCTCCAGGCTGCCCTACCGCCGAGAGAGGTCACAGCGCGTCCCTGGCAGCACCGGATGACTCCCTGCGCCGTCCGCCACCGCAGCCCCAGACGTGGTGCACAATTCGGGTCCGGGGGCCAGGAGAAATCACAGGATAAGTATCGGGCCGGCGGGAGCTCTAGCAAGCCACGTCCGCCATGATCGCCCGCTAAGCCACGCCCCCTCACAGTCTGACTTTTGAGCTTTTCATAGCACTGAAACAGCCCTGGTGGCAGTTGCCAACTTTATCACGCTATCAGTAGACACTGGAATGCAGGCACGTTGGTTCTTTTTGGTCTGTCAGCGGCGCTTGATACCGTCTTGCATTCTAGCTTGATTCAACAAATTTATGAGATAGCTATCCAGGGGGAAGACCTAGACTGGCTCAAAGACTTTCTGAACATCAGGACCCAAATGGTCTCCTTTGGGCACCTTTAATTCAAAGAGCTTACCTCTGGGCAAGGGGGTCCCCCAAGTAGCTTCCTGTAGCCCCACTCTTTTTAACATCTGTGTGGCGCCCATTGCCCGGAAAGTTTAGCCCTGTGGTTTTGAAATACTCTCCTATGCAGATAATACTCAATTAATCTTCTTCTTTGGGCAAAACCCAGAACATTTAAAAAATAGGTTCATTGACTGCGTGAGAAAAATTGCCACATGGATGACCCATAACTGTCTACAGCTAGATGGACACAAGACAGAGATCTTGTTGTTTGGAAAAGCTTAGACATATTGGTCATATGACTGGTGGCCCTCTGAGCTAGGAACAGCACCTTCTCCCAGGAGGATGGCTAAAAATATGGGTGATCTCCTTGATGGAACCTGTTCATGAAAGATCAGGTTATGTCTAATTGTGTGCAAAAACAACAGTTGATGGACAGAATGCAGAACAATGTCATACATTCACCCCAGTACAGAGATCTGGGCCTAAATTAATCTTTTGTTTGCTCACCACACCAGGGTTCAGATAATGGCCCTCAACGTGCTTGCAACACTAATGGAGGGTTATCAAGCTATTTAATAAACTTTAGGTTAATGGTATAAAACCTTAACCATGTGACCATCCATTATGGCTGCTTATTGACTCCCGAGAAGGTGACAGAACCAACTGGAAATCATATTTTAAAAAGATGGGTAGCAAGGTTATGACAGAGACCCTGTGTTGTATTCCTATAGGTTCTGTATCGATCCCCCTATTCCTGACCCTATTCTGGTTAACAAGTTAACTAGCAGCCATCCCATGATGCAGAAACCGTTATCTGATTACGCCAGACCACGGCACAGGAGCGCGTTATCTGATTAGGTCATAACGCTTGCCATCTAATTAGGCAAAGCAATATTCCTCCAGCCCCTGATAAGGCATACGGAGTTCTCAAAACAAATCAAACCTATGACAACCTGGGAAAAACCCTGCGGCCATTGTTTTGATTTCACCGAGAACTTCAGCAAAAGAATGTGCTAACGACCAGTTCGTATGACATCCTTATTGACGTATCTATGTCCATCCTTACGTCAATCTGGGCACCTTACAGGTATAAATATTACCGATATTGCCTTAAGCAAACACACGCGGTGGTGACGAGATCGGAGCAGCGAGACTTGCCGAAGCCCAGAGCAGACCCCGCTGGCGCAGCCCCGCCTTGCGCCTGATGCGCTGAGAATGAGACGCTGCTTTCTCCTGCCGAGAAATCCAGCTCCGGCGCTTCCGGGTAGCCCTCGCAGGCAGCCTGGAATATCGAGACCAGAGACGAGAGATACCATCCCTCATTCATCCTAGATTCCAGGTACAGAACTGAATAACCCCTTGCAGAGAATTCTTTAGTCAGTCACTTGGCAAAACAAACTTAACTTTTTTCCCAGGTTGTCATAGGTTTGATTTGTTTTGAGAACTCCGTATGCCTTATCAGGGGCTGGAGGAATATCGCTTGTCTAATTAGATGGCAAGCGTTATGACCTAATCAGATAACACGTTCCTGTGCCGTAGTGTGGCTTAATCAGATAACGGTTCCTGCATCATGGGGGTTTTCTACCTCATGTGATGGCTGTTAGTTAACTTGTTAACCAGAATAGGGTCAGGAATAGGGGGATCGATACAGAACCTATAGGAATACATCACACCCACTCCACGCTAACTATGGACATATTTACGAATCTATGCATAGTAAAACATACTGTAGAGTATCATGTATACCTTACCACCCCAAAATACATAAAATGCATTTTGAAATTATCAAATATACGGAAAAAACAGCCACATGTAATATATGCACTCAAGCTGTAGAATAATGCTAAAGTAATCACGCATATCTATACATTATCACTAATTTGTATATGAGAATTTACACATGAAATGGCTCTTAATACAGAAAAAAGGTTCGCGACCATTCCATCACAGAATAAAATAATTATGAACATACCAGCGGGCAGCTAATGTCTATAAAGTATCTAAAAATAGAAATTTTAGTTCTCTAAGAATAGTTCTTACTTTAAGCAGAAGATAAGTGTCCCGAAAAATATGTAGAAATATTTTGGGGCTGTTGAAAAAAATTTGCTGTCCGTGAACTGGAGGGAAAATTGTTCATGGTATTTTGCTATTCTAGTTGAAGGCCAAATTCAGGGAATGCCGTGTGCGAGCTTGCTCAAAAGTCTCTATTTCTGCTCTGGTGAGAACATCATATCATTTAGACTGTCGAAAAAGCTGTCAACAGCTTCCTGGGAGAGTTCCACTAACTCGGAAAAAGGTGTAACCATGCATTCGTGCGCATGATTGTCTCCATTGACGTTTTGATTAGAATTGCTGACAGAAGGTCGTACCTGATCAATGCTGCTTTCATCTTGAACTTCACTACACCTTAATCGTAGTGGTGAAGCTTCCACGAATGCCGTCATCAGGATTGGTAGCCGTTGAGGGCAGCACAAAGCATGAGCCTTTATTGGACTCAACAATGTTTCTGCATCCATTGGCGCATCCGATTGTAGCGTCAGACAGGTGTCCAACACGCATTCTTCTCCGCATAGCAAGCACCTTAATACAGGTAAAACACATCGTTGCCACATTGGTCGAAATGAAAGAAACCAAGTCATGTTCAGGTCTCTAAGCCGGGATAGTCCCAGGATTTTTGATATCCGATCCCGGTATCCAATGGCTAGGATTGTTTCTTCCCTTGTCGCAGGTGTTTTGTCTGTGACATGGTTTGCCATAACGAAATATAAGGACTAGGAATAGGATTCCTGCAATTAGTCCCAAAATGAGGGGAAGTCCGCCAAAAATCGAATGGACGAAATCTGGAAAAATACCCAGTATGGCTTTGAATGGTGTTAATGCCATCGAAAATACTGTCCTAAATACTTTTGAGACTCCACTGGTATCAGAAATATTTAAGATTTCATTCAGGATTTCTGCGAAATGTATGGGGGAATTAGTTGATAACAATGAGTGAATCTCTGCAGTCGTCCTTGCGACTAGGAGATCATACGTTTCTTTTTATGACGTGAGCCTGGTCGGCGTCTGAAGAAGCACTGTTTTCATTCTGCTTAAAGTATCTATTCGAATAGAAGTAATTTTCAAGTTGGGCCATGCCCTTGCCTCCCTGTCTGGAAGGGAGCTGGGGAACAATAAGCGTCCACAGCACTTGACCTTCGCAGTCGTAGTTACGAGATAAGGAGTCCCGGGCATAAGACTACAACATCTGCGGTCCACAATTAGAACGTAACTCCCATTATAGAGTCTTTGAAAGAATGGTTCTATCTCTGTTGCAGGTGCGCCTAGCTGGTGACATGAAAGGTTATTTGAGTTCCCTTCACAGGCTCCATGCAAACTAATTCCATTACACAGAAGTGTACCGCTCAGTGACATCGCACAATTATTGCCACTAAGAAACACTATCTGTCCTTTATTACTGACACATGCATGTGAATAGGGCAAGTTCCATGTTGTTTTAATGTACCCTTTTCCCAATTTTTCGTACATGCCAGCCTGTATATATTTTTGGCAGTATTGAAACCTGAAGGTAGATATTGGAATATTAATTATCCCATGTATTATCCATTCACTGACAGGTCGTTCTGACATTGTCACTGGTAATCTCTCGAGTTTCTCAATGCTCAGGATTGTATAATCAGCACCCTTTTGTGCCATACTGATTTGTTTATCAGTCAGGTTAAAGATATTGAATAGTGACGTTGTGTTGATTAAACGCCAAGGCACATAGCCTGAACGCAGATTTTGTAACGTCCAGCCAAGCTGTACAATAGAACGCAATTGGGACTGACCGTGTTGTAACAACAGTAAGTCTTTCGATAATATGTCGATTGCTGAAGACACAATGCTGTCCAGAGAAAAAATTCTGGAGGACAGAGTCATTAACCCATTGTCCACTACAGAAAGTGATTTTTCCAAATTAATACGGTCAATTTCCCGTATACTTTCTGCTGTCTCAATTTGAGTCACCTTCCAGGCCTCATTGTATGCTGCATATACAGAGGCTGCTATGAAACGTTTCTGACGCTGTTTGCGCGGTCCCATAATGAAATCACGCAAGTCAGCACCATCAGTAAGTAAAGTTAGGTGTTGCTTAATTTCTGCCAGTGTGGAAGTTTGTAGCCACTGAAGGCATAATTTGCCCACACTGTAGGTGGTTATTATCCCTGGGTGTTGTCTTTGGGAATATCTAGGGTCTGGCCTGGTCATTTTGAACCCCTGTGTTTTGTTCAGGAATCTGTCTTGACAGTTATTAGTATCTGTGGGCCAGATCGACCACTTTTTCCAATCAGGATGTGTTCTGTTTTGGTTTAATACATAATTTACGTCTATCTCTTCATCTGTAGAGCTATTGCTGTTCATTGTTGGTTTTGGAATAGACGGTTTATTTAAGTCTTTGATTTTGGCTAGGCTGAGACAGGTAGTTTGTTGAACAGTGTCATTTAAAAATATAATTTGTTCTGGGATCATGCAGGCTCTAAACAAAGATTCTATACCCTGTACTTGCCATTCTTTTGTACCCCAAACACTCTTTACTTCAACATTTTTGTCCCAATAATCAAAACCAAAAGTATTCATTTGTTCAAAGAATGAGTCTGAATATATCAATTTCGTGTTTGTTATCATGGTCTTTGTCCCTGTCTTATTTGACAATTTGAAATAAAATGTTTCAGCATTACTTGTGTTAAAACCTGAAAAGTATGAATATTTGTCATAAACGGTTCTTGAGCTTCCTTTTGGAGGGGTTGCACAATGTTCCCATTGATTATAATTTAAAACATTTCTAGGTTGTGCAGATCTATGTAGAAAATGGTTACCATAGTGGTTATAACAGTACATACTATCATAATTTGTCGAACCCTGCAAATAATCATGTTTGGTAAATTTAGCAGACATCACTAAATCAGACATCATATTATTTATACTTTCAAAGTCCCAATCATCAGCAAATGAGCTTGCTTTTACAAAGTCACTCAACGAGATCTTGATTTGGTGTGGATATTTCAGGATTTCGACCGGACCATACATTTCGTAGTCAGTGTTGTCCCATGCTACCCCACCCGGTATAGGATTGGCTGTGAAGTTGACTGAAGAAAGTTCTCTTTTCTCGACGTGTGAAGATGTGTGTGGTTTGAGGATCAAGTTGATTTTCTGACTTGCTGTGTCCATTTTAGCATATTTTCCTTCAATGAAGCGTCCCAAAGTTAGTACCATGATGAGCCAAAGTATGAGGATAAATGCACCAAAACCCACCCAAAATTCAATCCATGGAGAAATCAGATATGTTTCTTTCAGTTGTTTCAAAAGTACTTTAACTTTATCTTTAAAGGTTTTTGTTGATGGCTGTGTTTTTGATTCAGTGAAGCCTTCAGAGGAATCATCGAAGTTTATGAAGTAGCCGGATGCAGTTCTGTCAATTGTTCCAATTGCTTCAGGATTACTGTTTCTTGCATATTCGTTTGTTACTTCATTGTAGGTTGGTGTGTCTCTGCTAAATGTTTTTATTTGGGTTTTCAGAGGTTTAAGTTCCATTGCATTGTTGCATAGTCCTTGTTGTTCTTCTGTAGGCGTTTCGAATGTGATTAGCCTCTTAGTTAGGACCTCTGTATTGGTAGCAAACCTTGGTGTTCTACTACTTATCGGGAGTCCACTTGGCCTACTGTTTGTTATCGGCCACATGATTGTGGTTTTACCAGGTCGATGGATACAACTCGGTTCTCCTTTTTACCAGCAAGCAGCGGTAGTACAACTGATCTTGTCCCGTTGATAGACAAGACAGGAACTGCTTTTCTGTAAGAAGGCCCAAATTCCTTCTTTACCGCGATCTTTTCTCTGACTAGATCCCCGACTTTTGGAATCCAGACAGGTCTTGCTGGGACAGGTGGTGGTTCTTCAGTGGTTGTGTGCTGCTGTTTCAACTTTATGTTGCTCAGGTCTTTTCTTGTTTCGTTTAAGTCCTGCAAAATAGCCAAACGATCTTTGATATCAAAGCTTTTTTCCTTCACCACTGAAGTCTGACTGTCGAGGTCTAAGACTAACATCCTAGTTCCAAACAATAATTCGTACGGACTGAATCCCTTCAGAGAATTTCTTGGCAGGTTATTTAGACTACGTTGGACACTTATTAGATGTTTGACCCACCCAGCTCCCGAACCTAATACCTTTGCCGTTATAGATTGCTTTATGTCACGGTTTTTTCTTTCAACAATTCCGTTCCCCTCAGGGTGAAATGGACAAGAGTACCGCAATGTAACGCCCATGCTGACCATGGCCTCCTTATAAGCTCTAGAGCTAAAAGCAGGACCATGGTCCGAATGCAGCATGCCAATTGCGTATGTGCCGATAAAGACTCGCAAATCTTTTATAACAGTTCTGGCGTCAGCCGTTCGCTGGGGCCACATCCATATGAATCTCGTGCATGAGTCCACTGCAACCAAGATATATTTATAGTTACCATCCCTTTGTAAGGGACCACAGTGGTCTAGGTAAACAGGCTAATGGTTTATCCGAGATTAGAAGGGGCGTCTGAGCTGGACGTCTCACCGTTGATACTTTCATTCTTTGACATATTTCACATTCTAAAACATAGTTCCTTGTTTGTCTTCTCATTTGTGGCCACCAGTATCTCTGTTTTAATAATGATACTGTGGCTGAGACGCCAGCATGTGCAGAAGCGAGCCCTTCGTGTGCCGCTATTATCAGTCCTAACCTATGTTCCATGTTTGGAATTGCCCTATCCCCCACTCCAGGGATTCGAGCAAAAGGAACATTGTTTGCATCAGTTATGTATGAGTATTTTACTGGAAAGCCTTTCGGGAGTGTTTCTATCGAATCCTTTTCTGTAGCGCTGACAGCCTGTAATATTTCGCTGTCTATTTTTGTTTTTGACCATGTGATGGCAGCTACGGAAGACGTTTGCACAGCTGCCTTCGCGGCCTCATCAGCCAATGAATTCCCTGCAACGTGAACGCCATCACGTTGATGACTCAGCGTATGTATCACGTGAGTCTTTGGTAGTTTTTTTTGTAATAGAACTACTTGTTCCCAGAGCATCTTATGCTTGATTGTGCCTCCTTTTGCATCCTTAAAGCCATTCTGGAGCCAGATCTGCAAGTATTCATTGTAAGACTGAACGCAGTAATACGAATCGCACACTATGAGTGTGGGGAATTCTCGATCGGTATTTTCAAGCGCCATCTTGAACGCCAGTAGTTCAGCTCGCTGAGCTGTACAATCTCCTAGAGATTGTGTCTTAGTGATAGCTGGTTTGAATTTTCCTTCGTGCCAGCAACCTTTAACAATCGCGCACGCAGCACTGTAAGCTTGTTTACCCCCTACTGCGGGTTGTGCTGATCCGTCTGTATATATTATACAGCCGTAATGTTCTTGAGGCAGAATTTCGGTCGGCGGAGAACATTCAAATTCATATTGGAGAAATTCTTGTGTTTTTAAGTTAGGATCAAATTCGTATGCCACGTCTGTTGCAGCAAGAGAATTAGCCCATTGTATCCATCTCGGATGAAGCGCTTTAGCATTTGGAATGCTTGCTTTTGTTACAGCCTCTAGGGCAGGTATCGGTGTCACGATTATTATTCGTTTACCTTGTGCCAGGGCTTGTTCTTTTGCTATAGCTGTCTGTGTTGCAGTAAGAATTTTTTCCGTTGGGCTAAATTTCATTTCAGCCTTAGTGTACAAGTGTGATTTGAATGCAATTGGTACCTTTTTTCCCTCATTAGAGGTCTGGTATGTGAATCCGCATCTTCCTGGGATGACTCGAATCACAAGATTGCGTGTGTTATCACGTGTTTCTAATTTTGTTTTAATTAACATGTCTGTTTGTAAGGATCTCAGAATTTCTGTGTGTATTTGAGTCCAATTGGTTCTTTTAAAATCTGGTTTTATTAGATCATAAAGGGGTTTGACCCTTTCTGCGTAATTTGCAATGTATGTTCTTCCGAAATTTAGGAAGCCTAGAATTGACTGTAGGTTTTTTAGTGTTCTAGGTGCTTGGAGTACGGCACATTTCTCTAGGAAATTGTCAGCCAGGCTTTTGCCTTCACTTGATAATTCATATCCTAAGAACAGGACTGTTAGATGGGCAATTCTCGATTTTTTAAAGTTGAATTTGTAACCCTCTGCTGCGAACCCAAGTATTATGGTGTTCACTCTCTTCAAGTGAGTATCCAAGTCATCATCTGTTAGGTATATGTCATCGACATAAGATAATGCTTCGTCATCATATGTTTGTAGTAACTCTGTTACTCTCGCTGAGAATACCCCTGGGCTATTCTTGTACCCCTGAGCTAACCGACAGAATTGTTTTTGAGTGCCATTTATTGAGAACGCAAACAAATATCTGCTCTCTGGTGCTATGTTTTGACAAAAGAATCCATTAGAGATGTCTAATGTTGTTTTGTATTTTTTGCGCACTATGTTATTCATTAGTGCAGCACTATGCGAATTTTGCACTGCAAAAGTTTTGCAACATGAGTTAAGGTGTCTGTAATCCAAAACTAGACGATATGAATTGTCTGGTTTGGAGACAGGAAACAAAGGGTTGTTCATTTGTGAGGTGCAAGTTTCAATCACCCCCTGGTATTCTAATTGATCTAGAATTTCTTTTACCTGTTTTTTAGCTTCTTGCTTGATTGGATACTGCCTTTGTGCAGTAGGTTGTGATTTTAACTGGATTTTGTGAGGAGGAGAGTCCTCATCCCATCCTACATGATTTTTATATAAAGCAGGAGCTTGAGCTACTGCCCACTTTCTGGCAAGTGTGTATTTTTTATGAATTGGGATATGATTTAAGAAGGCAGGCATAATTATTTCTTCGCCATGAGGGCACTCCCTGACAAACTCTGGTGGCCAGTCTTTTTCAGCTAGAAGGATGTCATAGCCCTTGGAGAGATTATCCCAAAATAGTCCCCTTATTTTTCTAGTCTTATCCCCTTCTATACGTAAAGTTATTTCATATATTTTGTGAGGTTTGCTAACTCTGGTGTCTGCAGTTTCCACTTGAAGATATTCATTCGTGTCCACTGTCTCCAGATGATTCATAAGGACTTTGCGAGCTATGCTCACTTCTGCTGCGCTGTCTAGCATTGTCTGAGCCCATTCTCCGTTTTTCAGTTGTGTCCTCAGTATTCTCGGCATTGTTTACTACCTTGATACTGGCTACCTTCTTTTTTGGGAATTGTAGTTTCTTTTTTAGATGAGCAGATTCCTTGTCTTTGGACTTGGCGTGCTCTTCTCTTTGTTCTGATCGTCCTCTTCTTTCCGATTTCTGCGAGGAAGTCTGAAAAGATTGAGAGGGACGTGTATCAATGTCTTGATATCTATCAGGCTTCTTTATATTATCCCTATTTCTAAGGTTATATCTTTTCCCAGAGGGGTCACTTTGGGGTGACCTGTGTCTTTGGTTCGGAGATTTTTCTCTCCGCCGAGGAGACCTTCCTCTGGACTGGAATTCCTTTTCTTTAGGATTGGATTGTTTGTTTCCATCCCAGCTCTTTTTTTGTGATGTTGAATTATTATTAAAAAATATTTTTCCAGGACTTTCAATCAGTTGTGGTTTTACTGGTATTCCACCTAAACTATCTCTACCTAGTTCCTCATAGGATTTTTCTATAATTCTGGCAATTTCAGCTGGTTGGTCTGCTATATCTGTCTCCTTTAACCTCTGGCGGATCGCCACGTTTGCTGCTTCTCCCTTTATGTTGGCTAATAATATAGCCGAGACCTGCTTGAAGTCTTTTAGTAATTTCATACCAAGAGTTAAAGCGGGTTCTGGACCGTATTCGTCTTGAATTTGTTTTAGCACATCTGGTATTACCGAAATGGATGGAACACCGTGCGTTTTTGTGTAGATGGAAGCAAAGACTGTACCCCAAGTGTCACAGTCCTCCACGTGTGGTGCGATTCCCATTGGAAGACAGATAGTCAGAATCCTGTGTTTTTCTAACGGGTTGGTGTCTGGAAACACCGCCTCTATTTGGGTGATTTTTTGTGCTAACCAGAATGGTATTTGTTCCCGTTTAGCTGGTACCTTACCTAGGCAGGATTGTATGTTCTGTGGTGTAATTTTATTTGTGTTCCCCTGATGAGGGGTCAGCTGTGGAATTTTAATTGCTGGTTGAATTGTTGAAGTCCGCATCACATATTGGACTAATTGTCTATGTAATTTTATTAATTGTTTTAGCTGTGTTAAAAGCTCTGCTGCAGACAACCCATCGATGTCTGGATGTGGTGTGTATCCGGCTAGAACCGGCCACGTTGCTCCTGGTCTACCTAATGGACCGAGCCTGGTGATGTGATTATTATGTTTTAGGGCGCCATTAAATAAGAGCAGATGCTCTTGAAATTTAAGTGGTACTTCCACCTCCTCGAAAGGAGTGTACTCATTAGGAGGTTCCTCTGTTTTGTAATAGTGGAAGACCTTTGTTACAGCATTAGCTGCTGGAAAGTTTATCCATGTGTAGAATACCTCTGTCTGCCGATATTCGTGTGTCTCAATTACGAATATGACTGTGCCACCTCTAGGTGTCAGTCCATTTTCTATAAGTTTTAAAGTTATAGATTTTCTTGTGTTGACCGGGATGATTATTATACCCGGGTCTGCTTCTTGCATAGCAGTATCAGCTGCTGCGAGTTCAGTTGCTATTCTAACTGCCTCTCTTTCTCCTTCACTGTCTGACATTGTACTGTCCAGAAGGTTATTTTGTTTGTTTGCAGATCAGGTTCTTATGGAAACAAAGATTAGATGCACAATATTTTGGAACAGTGTATCCTTCAACGTTGACTAAACCAAGGACCATACATAGGAGTTTCCTCCTGCGAGGTCTGGCGGATATTACCTTTCACCCACTCCAGACGTCTTTGGAGTATTATGGGAAAAAAAGGGGTCTGAGTGAAAAAGCCCGACTGAGTTACTCTAAATGTCTTACGTTAGTTTTATCGCCTATCCAAACGCGTTGGGCGCCATGTAGTGTAGTTCCTATTATCCCAATAGGCTGTGCGCATTGGAATAATACCTTCAATAGTATAGGCCTAGACCAGACGTTAACTAGGTCTACTACTGTCGATATTAGACTTAAAGTTTTGGGTTTGCCAGCTAGCTCAGAGTTCACTAGAAACTTTCTCGAATAGGCAAGGAGGAGTTGAACCTCCCTGGATAGACAAGAAGGGATTTAGTTTCTGACAACCATAGAACATGACAACTTTGCTCTCCCCTAATCAAGAGTGTATCTCTAGAGTCGTGTGAAAACAAAAGACGACTTATTTTACTCAGTCAGTACGTGCATTCTTAGTCTCACCAGATTGTAGAGAAAAGGAAGAGACGGGCGTGTTCAATAAAAGATGTTATTTATTGATCAGTCTCTTTTCTCATACAAGAGAAATGGATCGATATTATTGCAATACTTATGGTTAAGTAAAGTGCATACATTAAAAGCAGAAGTATAAAATAATACTGTAAAAACATTGATAAGGTTTCTAAGCCATATGATGGTTTAAAATGGATAAAATAGATACATACACATATACATTTGACTAATCGTACTCAACTGGTGTTTCTAACTACGCCTACCCCAGATGTACCTGACCTAAGCCTAATACGTGGGCGGGAATAGAAAGTAGCAGTTTAAGTTAAGTTTGTTTTGCCAAGTGACTGACTAAAGAATTCTCTGCAAGGGGTTATTCAGTTCTGTACCTGGAATCTAGGATGAATGAGGGATGGTATCTCTCGTCTCTGGTCTCGATATTCCAGGCTGCCTGCGAGGGCTACCCGGAAGCGCTGGAGCTGGATTTCTCGGCAGGAGAAAGCAGCGTCTCATTCTCAGCGCGTCAGGAAGGCGGGGCTGCGCCAGCGGGGTCTGCTCTGCTCTGGGCTTCGGCAAGTCTGGCTGCTCCGATCTCGTCACCACCGCGTGTGTTTGCATAGGGCAATATCGGTAATATTTATACCTTTAAGGTGCCGAGATTGACGTAAGGATGGACATAGATACGTCAATAAGGATGTCATACGACCTGGTCGTTAGCACATTCCTTTGCTGAAGTACTCGGTGAAATCAAAACAATGGCCGCAGGGTTTTTCCCAGGTTGTCATAGGTTTGATTTGTTTTGAGAACTCCGTATGCCTTATCAGGGGCTGGAGGAATATCGCTTGTCTAATTAGATGGCAAGCGTTATGACCTAATCAGATAACACGTTCCTGTGCCGTAGTGTGGCTTAATCAGATAACGGTTCCTGCATCATGGGGGTTTTCTGCCTCATGTGATGGCTGTTAGTTAACTTGTCAACCAGAATAGGGTCAGGAATAGGGGGATCGATACAGAACCTATAGGAATACATCACACCCACTCCACGCTAACTATGGACATATTTACGAATCTATGCATAGTAAAACATACTGTAGAGTATCATGTATACCTTACCACCCCAAAATACATAAAATGCATTTTGAAATTATCAAATATACGGAAAAAACAGCCACATGTAATATATGCACTCAAGCTGTAGAATAATGCTAAAGTAATCACGCATATCTATACATTATCACTAATTTGTATATGAGAATTTACACATGAAATGGCTCTTAATACAGAAAAAAGGTTCGAGACCATTCCATCACAGAATAAAATAATTATGAACATACCAGCGGGCAGCGAATGTCTATAAAGTATCTAAAAATAGAAATTTTAGTTTTCTAAGAATAGTTCTTACTTTAAGCAGAAGATAAGTGTCCCGAAAAATATGTAGAAATATTTTGGGGCTGTTGAAAAAAATTTGCTGTCCGTGAACTGGAGGGAAAATTGTTCATGGTATTTTGCTATTCTAGTTGAAGGCCAAATTCAGGGAACGCCGTGTGCGAGCTTGCTCAAATGTCTCTATTTCTGCTCTGGTGAGAACATCATATCATTTAGACTGTCGAAAAAGCTGTCAACAGCTTCCTGGGAGAGTTCCACTAACTCGGAAAAAGGTGTAACCATGCATTCGTGTGCATGATTGTCTCCATTGACGTTTTGATTAGAATTGCTGACAGAAGGTCGTACCTGATCAATGCTGCTTTCATCTTGAACTTCACTACCCCTTAATCGTAGTGGTGAAGCTTCCACGAATGCCGTCATCAGGATTGGTAGCCGTTGAGGGCAGCACAAAGCATGAGCCTTTATTGGACTCAACAATGTTTCTGCATCCATTGGCGCATCCGATTGTAGCGTCAGACAGGTGTCCAACACGCATTCTTCTCCGCGTAGCAAGCACCTTAATACAGGTAAAACACATCGTTGCCACATTGGTCGAAATGAAAGAAACCAAGTCATGTTCAGGTCTCTAAGCCGGGATAGTCCCAGGATTTTTGATATCCGATCCCGGTATCCAATGGCTAGGATTGTTTCTTCCCCTGTCGCAGGTGTTTTGTCTGTGACATGGTTTGCCATAACGAAATATAAGGACTAGGAATAGGATTCCTGCAATTAGTCCCAAAATGAGGGGAAGTCCGCCAAAAATCGAATGGACGAAATCTGGAAAAATACCCAGTATGGCTTTGAATGGTGTTAATGCCATCGAAAATACTGTCTTAAATACTTTTGAGACTCCACTGGTATCAGAAATATTTAAGATTTCATTCAGGATTTCTGCGAAATGTATGGGGGAATTAGTTGATAACAATGAGTGAATCTCTGCAGTCGTCCTTGCGACTAGGAGATCATACGTTTCTTTTGATGACGTGAGCCTGGTCGGCGTCTGAAGAAGCACTGTTTTCATTCTGCTTAAAGTATCTATTCGAATAGAAGTAATTTTCAAGTTGGGCCATGCCCTTGCCTCCCTGTCTGGAAGGGAGCTGGGGAACAATAAGCGTCCACAGCACTTGACCTTCGCAGTCGTAGTTACGAGATAAGGAGTCCCGGGCATAAGACTACAACATCTGCGGTCCACAATTAGAACGTAACTCCCATTATAGAGTCTTTGAAAGAATGGTTCTATCTCTGTTGCAGGTGCGCCTAGCTGGTGACATGAAAGGTTATTTGAGTTCCCTTCACAGGCTCCATGCAAACTAATTCCATTACACAGAAGTGTACCGCTCAGTGACATCGCACAATTATTGCCACTAAGAAACACTATCTGTCCTTTATTACTGACACATGCATGTGAATAGGGCAAGTTCCATGTTGTTTTAATGTACCCTTTTCCCAATTTTTCGTACATGCCAGCCTGTATATATTTTTGGCAGTATTGAAACCTGAAGGTAGATATTGGAATATTAATTATCCCATGTATTATCCATTCACTGACAGGTCGTTCTGACATTGTCACTGGTAATCTCTCGAGTTTCTCAATGCTCAGGATTGTATAATCAGCACCCTTTTGTGCCATACTGATTTGTTTATCAGTAAGGTTAAAGATATTGAATAGTGACGTTGTGTTGATTAAACGCCAAGGCACATAGCCTGAACGCAGATTTTGTAACGTCCAGCCAAGCTGTACAATAGAACGCAATTGGGACTGACCGTGTTGTAACAACAGTAAGTCTTGCGATAATATGTCGATTGCTGAAGACACAATGCAGTCCAGAGAAAAAATTCTGGAGGACAGAGTCATTAACCCATTGTCCACTACAGAAAGTGATTTTTCCAAATTAATACGGTCAATTTCCCGTATACTTTCTGCTGTCTCAATTTGAGTCACCTTCCAGGCCTCGTTGTATGCTGCATATACAGAGGCTGCTATGAAACGTTTCTGACGCTGTTTGCGCGGTCCCATAATGAAATCACGCAAGTCAGCACCATCAGTAAGTAAAGTTAGGTGTTGCTTTATTTCTGCCAGTGTGGAAGTTTGTAGCCACTGAAGGCATAATTTGCCCACACTGTAGGTGGTTATTATCCCTGGGTGTTGTCTTTGGGAATATCTAGGGTCTGGCCTGGTCATTTTGAACCCCTGTGTTTTGTTCAGGAATCTGTACTACCGCCACTTGCTGGTAAAAAGGAGAACCGAGTTGTATCCATCGACCTGGTAAAACCACAATCATGTGGCCGATAACAAACAGTAGGCCAAGTGGACTCCCGATAAGTAGTAGAACACCGAGGTTTGCTACAAGTACAGAGGTGCTAACTAAAAGGCTAATCACATTCGAAACGCCTACAGAACAACAACAAGGACTATTCAACAATGCAATGGAACTCACACCTCTGAAGACCCAAATAAAAACATTTAGTAGAGACACACCAACCTACAATGAAGTAACAAATGAATATGCTGAAGCTGCAAGAAACAGTAATCCTGAAGCAATTGGAACAATAGACAGAACGGCATCCGGCTACTTCATCAACTTTGATGATTCTTCTGAAGATCTAAGTGAATCAAAGACACAGCCATCAACAAAAACTTTTAAAGATAAAGCTAAGGAACTTTTGAAACAGCTGAAAGAAACCTATCTGATTTCTCCATGGATTGAATTTTGGGTGTCCTTTGGTGTATTTGTCCTGATACTTTGGCTCATCATGATACTTTGTTTGGGACGCTTCATTGAGGGAAAATATGCTAAAATGGACACAGCAAGCCAGAAAATCAACTTGATCCTCAAGCCACACACGTCTTCACACGTCAAGAAAAGAGAACTTTCTTCAGTCAATTTCACAGCCAATCCTATACCGGGTGGGGTAGCATGGGACAATACTGACTATAAAATTTATGGTCCGGTTGAAATCCTCAAATATCCACACCAAATCAAGATCTCGTTGAGTGACTTTGTAAAACCAAACTCATTTGCTGATGATTGGGACTTTGAAAGTATCAATGACATGATGTCTGACCTAGTGATGTCTGCTAAATTTACCAAACATGATTATTTGCAGGGTTCATCTAATTATGATAGTATGTACTGCTACAACCACTATGGTAACCATTTTCTACATAAATCTGCACAACCTAGAAATGTTTTAAATTATAATCAATGGGAACATTGTGCAACCCCTCCAAAAGGAAGCTCAAGAACCGTTTATGACAAATATTCATACTTTTCAGGGTTCAACACAAGTAATGCTGAAACATTTTATTTCAAATTGTCAAATAAGACAGGAACAAAAACCATGCTTACAAACACGAAATTGATATATTCTGACTCATTTTTTGAACAAATGAATACATTTGGTTTTGATGATTGGGACAAAAATGTTGAAGTAATAAGTGTTTGGGGTACAAAAGAATGGCAAGTACAAGGTATAGAATCATTGTTTAGAGCCTGCATGATCCCAGAACAAATTATATTCTTGAATGAAACTATTCAACAAACTACCTGTCTTGGATTAGCCAAAATCAAAGACTTAAATAAACCGTCTATTCCAATACCAACAATGAACAATAATAACTCTGCGGATGAAGAGATAGACGTGAACTATGTATTAAACCAAAACAGAACAAATCCTGATTGGAAACAATGGTTAATCTGGCCCACAGATACTAATAACTGTCAAGACAGATTCCTGAACAAAACACAGGGGTTCACATTGACCAGGCCAGACCCTAGATATTCCCAAAGACAACACCCAGGGATAATCACCACCTACAGTGTGGGCAAACTCTGCCTTCAATGGCTAAAAACTTCCACACTGACAGAAATTAAGCAACACCTAACTTTACTTACTGATGGTGCTGACTTGCGTGATTTCATTATGGGACCGCGCAAACAGCGTCAAAAACGCTTCATAGCAGCCTCTATATATGCAGCTTACAACGAGGCCTGGAAGATAACTCAAATTGAGACAACAGAAAGTATACGGGAAATTGACCGTATTAATTTGGAAAAATCGCTTTCTGTAGTGGACAATGGGTTAATGACTCTGTCCTCCAGAATCTTTTCATTGGACAGCATTGTGTCATCAGCAATCGACATAATATCGCAAGACTTACTGTTGTTACAACACGGTCAGTCTCAATTGCGTTCTATTGTACAGCTTGGCTGGACGTTACAAAATCTGCGTTCAGGCTATGTGCCTTGGCGTTTAATCAACACAACGTCACTATTCAATATCTTTAACCTTACTGATAAACAAATCAGTATGGCACAGAAGGGTGCTGATTATACAATCCTGAGCATTGAGAAACTCGAGAGATTACCATTGACAATGTCAGAACAACCTGTCATTGAATGGATAATACATGGGATAATTAATATTCCAATATCGACTTTCAGGTTTCAATACTGCCAAAAATATATACAGGCTGGCATGTACGAAAAATTGGGAAAAGGGTACATTAAGACAACATGGAACTTGCCCTATTCACATGCATGTGTCAGTAATAAAGGACAGAAAGTGTTTCTTAGTGGCAATAATTGTGCGATGTCACTAAGCGGTACACTTCTGTGTAATGGAATTAGTTTGCATGGAGCCTGTGAAGGGAACTCAAATAACCTTTCATGTCACCAGCTAGGCACACCTGCAACAGAGATAGAACCATTCTTTAAAAGACTCTATAGCGGGAGTTACATTCTAATTGTGGATCGCAGATGTTGTAGTCTACTGCCCGGGGTTCCTTATCTCGTAAGTACGACTGCGAAGGTCATGTGCTGTGGACGCTTATTGTTCCCCAGCTCCTTTCCAGACAGGGAGGCAAGGGCATGGCCTAACTTGAAAATTACTTCTATTCGAGTTGATACTTTAAGCAGAATGAAAACAGTGCTTCTTCAGACGCCGACCAGGCTCACGTCATCAAAAGAAACGTATGATCTCCTAGTCGCAAGGACGACTGCAGAGATTCACTCATTGTTATCAACTAATTCCCCCATACATTTAGCAGAAATCCTGAATGAAATCTTAAATATTTCTGATACCAGTGGAGTCTCAAATGTATTTAAGACAGTATTTTCGATGGCATTAACACCATTCAAAGCCATACTGGGTATTTTTCCAGACTTCGTCCATTCGATTTTTGGAGGAGTTCCCCTCATTTTGGGACTAATTGCAGGAATCCTATTCTTAGTCCTTATATTTCGTTATGGCAAACCATGTCACCGACAAAACACCCGCGACAAGGGAAGAAACAATCCGAGCCATTGGATACCGGGACCGGATATCAAAAATCCTGGGACTAACCCGGCTTAGAGACCTGAACATGACTTGGTTTCTTTCATTTCGGCCGATATGGCAAAGATGTGTTTTACCTGTATTAAGGTGCATGCTGTGCGGAGAAGAATGCGTGTTGGACACCTGTCTGACGCTACAATCGGATGCGCCAATGGATGCAGAAACATTGTTGGGTCCGGTAACGGCTCATGCATTGTGCTGCCCTCAACGGCTGCCAATCCTGATGACGGCATTCGTGGAAACTTCACCACTACGATTAAGGGGTAGTGAAGATCAAGATGAAAGCAGCATCGATCAGGTACAACCTTCTGTCAGCAATACTACTCAAAACGTCAATGGAGACAATCATGCACATGAATGCATGGTTACATCTTTTTCCGAGTTAGTGGAACTCTCACAGGAAGCTGTTGACAGCTTTTTCAGCAGTCTCAATGATATGATGTTCTCACCAGAGCAGAAATAATGACTCTTGAACAGGCTAGCACACGGCGTTCCCGACACCTTGAATTTGGCCTTCAACTTTAATAATAAAGTAGCAAGATCAACTTTTCCTCCAGTCCACGGACAGCAATTTTTTTAGCAGCCCCAAAATATTTTTATAATTTTTCGGGAAACTTATCTTCTGCTTAAAGTAAGATCTATTCTTAGAGAACTAATTTCTGTTTTTAGAAACTTCATAGACATTAGCTGCCCGCTGGTATGTTCATAAATATATTTTTTTTCTTGAACTGTGATGAAGTGGTCTTGAACTTTTCTTCTGTATTAAGAGCCATTTCATGTGTAATTCTCATATTCGATTACTAATAATGCATACATATGCGTGATTAATTTAGCATTAGTCTACTGCTTAAGTGCATATAGTACATATGGCTATTTTATTTTCCCGTACATTACATAATTTCGAAATGCATTATATGTATTTTGGGGTGGTAAGGTATACACGATACTCTACAGTGTGTTTTACTATGCCTAGATTCGTAAATATGGCCATAGTTAGCGTGGAGTGGGTGTGATGTATTCCTATAGGTTCTGTATCGATCCCCCTATTCCTGACCCTATTCTGGTTAACAAGTTAACTAGCAGCCATCCCATGATGCAGAAACCGTTATCTGATTACGCCAGACCACGGCACAGGAGCGCGTTATCTGATTAGGTCATAACGCTTGCCATCTAATTAGGCAAAGCAATATTCCTCCAGCCCCTGATAAGGCATACGGAGTTCTCAAAACAAATCAAACCTATGACAACCTGGGAAAAACCCTGCGGCCATTGTTTTGATTTCACCGAGAACTTCAGCAAAAGAATGTGCTAACGACCAGTTCGTATGACATCCTTATTGACGTATCTATGTCCATCCTTACGTCAATCTCGGCACCTTACAGGTATAAATATTACCGATATTGCCTTAAGCAAACACACGCGGTGGTGACGAGATCGGAGCAGCGAGACTTGCCGAAGCCCAGCAGAGAGCGAAGCCCACTGGCGCTGCCCCGCCTTCCTGACGCGCTGAGAACGAGACGCTGCTTTCTCCTGCCGAGAAATCCAGCTCCGGCGCTTCCGAGCAGCCCTCGCAGGCAGCTTGGAATATCGAGACCTCAGACGAGAGATACTATCCCTCAACCATCCTAGATCTCAGGTACAGAGCTGAATAACCCCTTGCAGAGAATTCTTGAGTCAGTCACTTGGCAAAACAAACTTAACTTAAACTGCTACTTTCTATCCCCGCCCACGTATTAGGCTTAGGTCAGGTACACTGGGGTAGGCATAGTTAGAAGCACCAGTTGAGTACTATTAGTCAAATGTATATGTGTATGTATATATTCTATCCATTTTAAATAACGTATGGCTTAGAAACCATATCAATGTTTTTACAGTATTATTTTATAATTCTGCTTTTATTGTATGCACTTTACTTAACCATAAGTATTGCGATAATATCGATCCATTTCTCTTGTACGAGAAAAGAGACTGATCAATAAATAACATCTTTTATTGAACACGCCCGTCTCTTCCTTTTCTCTACAATCTGGTGAAACTAAGAATGCACGTACTGACTGAGTAAAATAAGTTGTCTTTTGTTTTCACACGACTCTAGAGATACACTCTTGATTAGGGGAGAGGAAAGTTGTCATGTTCTATGGTTGTCAGAAACTAAATCCCTTCTTGTCTATCCAGGGAGGTCCAACTCCTCCTTGTCTATTCGAGAAAGTTTCTAGTGAACTCTGAGCTAGCTGGCAAACCCAAAACTTTAAGTCTAATATCGACAGTAGAAGACCTAGTTTACGTCTGGTCTAGGTCTATACTATTGGAGGTATTATTCCAATGCGCAGAGCCTATTGGGATAATAGGAACTACACTACAACCCCTCTTCTTCCACTTCTATGAATGATGGATATAATCGCTGATATATACAGGAAATATAAATATCATAAAGGGAGAGACTTGTGTCTGTGTTGCTGTTTTCCTTCAGCAGTCTTTACTTATCAAGCCTAACCTCTTACACTCCAGCCTGTAAGATGATGCTGTCATAGTGAGAAAGAAGAGATGAGATGGACTTAGAAAAGAAATGACCAAATATTGGCAAAAATAAATGATTCTTCGTTTGACTTGGTGATGCCAAATGGGTCTGGAAAGAGCAGCTCCAATTCATTCCCAGGGCCATCCTAAACTTTCTGTCTCCAGCAGCATGGAATGTAAATTTGAACCCTAACTGAAGGGACGGCATCTAATCTAAATAGGGGAGTGACTAGGGAATGACAAGACAGACCTTCTCCAGATTCAATATGGGTATAGCTATTTTGGTTTCAGGGCTTCTGAGAATGTTTGCAGTAAACCAAGAGTGAAGCTGCTGAAAAACGAGTTGGGAATAGTTTGAGAATTAAGTCATACTTAGGTGTAGGAAATTCTTCTATCACTTACAAGTACACAGGCCAAGACTGGCACCTCAATACCACCCCCTCAGAACATTCATGGGCAATGGAGGTCAACATCTGGAAAGAAAAAGACTCTGCCTGAAGACTTGAAGAAATAAGGGTCCAGATGTCTTCTGGAACCTAGGTACTGGAACTGTTCTCCAAGGGGCAAGTGGTTGGTTTCCTGCTTGCCTGTTCCAGGGACAAAGTAGAAGCACTCCAGACTCCAACATGAGTGTGTAAGGCCCTAGGTAAAGAGAGCCCAGAAGCCTACCCTGAGGACCTCTGGGATGCAGGAGGACTAAGAAGAACATTCCCCTCAGCTGGAGACAATTGGTATTTATTATTTTTCCAACCACCAGAGAGCCTAGACAAGGTGCTGGGCCAGGGGCAGCACACTAGCACTGAGCAAGAAAATCAGTTCTTCCAACTCAGAGCTTTACGCTGCCCGGGTGATGAAGTGGCCTCAGAAACTACAAAATCCAGCTTTGTCCCTCTCAAGGCTTTAGGTGACAAAACTAATTGCTTCAGTTGGAGCACGACAATAATGTCTTAGAAATCAAGAGACCCTTAGACTCCTACCAGCTACACCCAGGACCTTGCCCTTTGAGCTCCAAAATGTACACCAAGTCTAATGTTACAAACTTTGACCTGGACAACCTCCGTTCTGGTACTTTAATTTTACATTAGTGATTTACATTTCTGGATGCTTTTGTCTCACAACTTTAAATGTCTATATCTTCTCTTTCCTTAACTGATTTTAATAGTTTTGTTTCTTGACTTTAAAACTGTTAGTCCTGCTTAAACGTAACTCTCATTCCTCTAGTTAATTGCCTGCTGCTTGTGCCACTGCGACCAGGCTTGATCAGAGATTCTCAACATACTTGAGACCACAACCTACACAAAGCCCACTTGTCTCCAGAGTGTGTTTATCCAATTGGTGAGGGTACCTCTTCACTGGTCTTTAGGGCTTGTGATGTAGCTGTTTTCTCTCCACCAACATCACCTTTCATTTCACTTTATTTTTTTTAAATTGGATTGTTAATAACTTTGACACTATTTTAAAAATGTGAATAAAATATCGGACTCTTTTTCTTTTAACTGCATTTTGTGTTAACATTTCGTGTTGATTGATCAGGAAACAAGGAATGCATTTCCTTTTTTCAGTCCTTTAGGCATAGTTGGTCTCCCTACAGCAAAAACTGATGAATTGCCATGAAGATACAACTTCCCTTGTAATGCGCTTTCACTTGGATTGGCATAACACATTGAGTGATATTTGGGATATTTGAAGAATTCCAATAAGACATTGGATAGACTTTGAAAGTTGATTTTTTTGCATATTAGTGTTGTCATTTGTGTGTGACAATGACAGTGGCTTAATAGCTCAACACTTACCTTTTGTTTTTGAACAGCATGGAATTTGCCTAGACTAATAAGAGGTAGGTTGCAACTCTACCATATTAAACCCATTTTCTCTTATTAGGGGCAATATGCAAATCATAGAGTGTGATGCTACAGGTAGCTGGCAAGTATTGACTTGGTCAAAAACTGCTCTTGAGAGCATAACATACAATATCAAGAAAAGAATGTGAGGTCCAGGGTGACTTGTTTGCAACTGTATTATGAGAGACTAATGCCTATTGTTAAAAGGGGAACATATATATATATATATATATATATATATATATATATATATATATTGCAAATATTCACCCGTAACTTCCCTTATCACGGAAAGATGAATGCGGACCCAAAAGTTCTTCGTGCCAGGTAATTATTTATTTCTGATCACCCTGCACCACTGCCATGGGCCTTGATCACATGACGTGTTGCTTGTGTTCCAACCCACATTTAACCCCTCCCATGCTCTTGACGGAACCGTTCCGTCACGAGCCTCGGGTGGGCTGTGCTGGTGACGGAACGGTTCCGTCACGGCCCGCTTGCCGCGCCAGCGCGGCGTGAATTCTGCGCCTGCGCTGATGTTCTGAACCGTTCCGTCATAAGCACAGCTCGCCCGAGGGCCGTGAAGGAGCGGTTCCATCACGAGCACGGGACTGCCGCGCGGCCACGCCTCCCCCTTAGCGCTGCGGCGGAATAGCCGCCGCAGCGAAGGGGTTAAAGTGCAAATGCAAGTACAAAAAAAGTGAGGGCAGCTGTTACCATAATAGACATAGAAAACATACTCTCAAGTTGTTATACAATATCAACTCCATCCAGCTAATTTCAAGAATTAAATGTAAAACTTTAAGGACAGAGGAACTAAAAAAGTCAAATGATTTCTTTGCTGCTTAAATACAAAAACACAACACAAATCAATCACATGTTGTGCAAAGAGAAAAATCTACAAATTGATATGTTAATATATATACAAATAAATAGTATATATAATGGCATTAAAAAATCTATAAAAACATTAAATTCAATGTATAAAAGCTAAAAAATGCCAAACATATCCAATTAATACTTCAACGGTATTAAAAGTAGTATCAACCTATGCACCTAATTCATCTGTGCCCATTATATAAGATTTGATGTGGAGATGTACGTCTATAATTATGTAACTGCTAAGGAGAAGGAAGATATGCTGCCCAAGTGGGCTTAATATTATCTCCTTAGTATGGTACAAGGCCCTCATGTTTAAACTAAACAAGACTTGCATAAAATATCATGAACAAGCCGGTTCAGATAAAGTGCTACCGTGCTAAAAATTGATATCACTATAAAAAAAATCCCACTGTGCATGTTCACCATAAAGACATATGCCATAAAATTCATTAAACATTTATATTTTTTCATTGTTGAACGAGAAACTTATCACAAAGCAGAAAGCCCAAAATGCTATATCTTATATATATAAAAATGTGTATATGACATGGAGCCTTATGTTTAGAGGATTAGTTTGGAGCATATATGTCAAAAGGTAATGGAGTCACAAATCATGGTATTATCAAAGACATGTATACATGTCTTCACTGACATTAAGTCCCATTGGGGATTTGGTATTAAGCTCTAATATGTACCGTGTTTCCAATAAACGGAGCATGCCCTCTCGATTTCCCCCTCTTCTGAGTGGTGGCACACAATCTATTGCAAAATAACTTAGATTGTTGGGGTTACTGTCATGAGCCATCTCAAAATGCCTTGCTACAGGGTAGGCTTGATCTTTATTAGTGATGGCTCGTATGTGTTGGAGTATCCTTTTATGTACAGGGAGTTACGTACTCCCAATATATCTTAATGTGCAAGGACACTCCAACACATACACGGCATGGTCAGTTTTGCAATTCAATTTTTTACTGATACATATAGGTTCCGGTTTAAAAGGTGTTGTGTAATTTGTCCTATTTTTGTCAAATTTACATGCCTTACACACTATGCACCTTGTGAATCCCTTTTGTGCTGATAACCAGTTGCTAGGTGCCCTGATTTCTGGGCTGTTTTTGACAAGGCAGTTGCCCATAGTTTCAGCTCGTCTAAATGTTAACTGTTTTTTTTTAAAGATCTGCACCTATCAAGGGGTCATTTAGTACTAAATTCCAATTTTTATTCAGAATTTTTCGGATTGCTCCATGTTGTTTATTGTACGTCAATATGACCCTACATGTCGGTTCCAATTTTTGGGAAGTTTGTGGCTTTTCGTCTTTCCTTACTAGAGCCTGATCTTGAGTCATTGCTCTATCTATGACCCCTGGGGCATAACCTCTTGATAGAAATCTCTGTTTGCTGCTTTCTTGTGCTAATTGGCAATCCAGATCACTGCTACAGATCCGTCTCATTCTAAGCATCTCCCCATAAGGGATGTTTTGAATTAGGTGCTGCGGATGATGACTACTCGCATGGAGCAGTGAGTTGCCCCTAGTGGGCTTTCGGTAAATCCTGGTCGCAATAGACTGTTCGTGTTTGTATATCTCCACATCCAGGAAGTATACAGAGTATTTACTTAGATTCTCAGTAAACTCAGGATTTAAGTGGTTACTATTTATCTGTTCAATAAAGTCTAAGGCTGATGATTCAGGGCCCCTCCAGATAAAAAATTAGATTGTCTATATAACATAACCTAAAGGGGTACATGTTGGTCTATAATGTGTTTACAGTGCTTCATGAGGACCTGCTCCTCCCACAGCCCCATATGCAAACAAACATAGCTGGGTGAGAAGCAGGCCCCCATTGCAACTCCCCTTGTTTGCTGGTAAATTTGATTATCAAAAGTAAAGAAGTTTTGCTCCAAGCAGGTTGTAACCATGCTTATCAACATTTTGATATGTAAAAAAAGACAAGCTGGTCTACGATTTAAATAATGTTCTACCTCCTTGATACCGTCCTGATGACGGATTGATGTATACAGTGCGGTGACATCCATGGTTATTAAATTCAAATCTGTACTCCATTCTATCCCTGCAATCTTTCTGAGGAAATCAGAGGTATCCTGAAGGTAAGATGGTAAACCTCTAACCCATTCCTGGAGAAAATAATCTATATATTTAGAGGTGTTCAACATAAGACTATCTATCGCCGATATATTCGGCCTATCAGGGGGTTTGGTCTCATTTTTATGTATTTTGGGGATGAAATATAGCGAGGGGATTACCGGATGTTCTTTTTTCAAAAAACGATATTCATCATCACACAGTAACCCCCCACTCTTCCATGCTAGAAGTTTACCAAAATAATTGTTCCAGGCAGTTTTAACAAGGCTGATATTGCTCTTGTTATAGCATTTAGGATCACCTAATTGGAGGCGGGCTTCCTCCATATACAATGTCCGAGACCACAAGACAATATTTCCCCCCCTTGTCTGAATGTCTCACAATAAGGTTGTCATTGTCCTGCAGTTTCTTCATCAGTTGTAAATAGCCTTGATGTTGATGGCTACATTTTTGCCTTGCAAAGTTCGTAGATGTGTACAGTTTTTTTTAGTTCCAATATTGCCTGCTCGTGGTAAACGTCTATATTATCATATAGCATAATGGGTTGGAATATAGATTTTGGTTTAAATGGTGTTTTTTCAGTCCCACTTAAAGTTGTCATTTCCAATCCTAAATTGCTAGTAGTGGCTGTTTGCTCACGTTGAAGTCCAACTAAATCATGAAACAGATGAACATCTCCAGTTGTCAGTAATGATGGACTGCCTGCAGTTTGCTGTCCCAATTCTGGTTGCTTTTTTGCCTTTGATTTATGAAATTTCTGCAATTTAAGTTTTCTAATAAACCGGAATACATCCATTCGTGTTTCTGAATAATTGAAGCTACTTTCAGGGCTATAGGAGAGTCCCAATGCCAGAATTTGTGTTTCTGCCTTTGTTAGGGTGATATACATACATACATACATAGATCCCTCTTGTGTGATGCCTACCATCCATAGAAGTATCAGTGAGGAAGTTCTCAAGTGATGTTGAGGCAGATTGCTTCAAAAACATCTGATGAATAGACAAGGTGGAAAGACTAAAAATGTTGCATATGTTCTGCACTTGTGTATGTGATCAAGTCCAAGCATGGGAACCGATTTGTGAACTGATTTTGAAACAATAATTTTGAGCCAGTCTTTTGTGTTCCAAATCTAGAAAACACGCAGGGGCTTATTTACAAGCCTCTTGCACTGGCAGTTTGTCACTTTTTGTGATGCACCAGCAGTGCATTTTGCTCCCCCATATTTACAAGGACACATGAAGCACCCAGCGTGGCTGTTCGTGTCCATGTAAATACAGCCCCTTTTCATGCAGCACTTTGCGTGAAAGGGGCGTGCCATGGGTGTTGCTGTGGGTGTTCCCAAGTAACACCCATGGCTTCTGCAGTGTTCCCAAATTCACAACCTTTTGTAAACCTGGGATGCGTTAGAATAATACGCCCTCCCAGGGGTGGGGGGGTCGGGGGGGGGGCGTAGGGAGGTGCAATGAGGAGAAATGTTTTCATTTCTCCTCGTTTTTCCTCTTTCTATGCGTGCTGCATTCTGCAGCACGGATAGAAAGAGGAAATCACCTCTCGTGGTTGTTTTTGTGCAGGAAGGTATCCTTTCCTGCACAAAAACAATATACCGTGAAACTCAGACAACCTTGCACCATGGTGCAAGAGTACCTGTGTTGGCGCATGGCAGTCAGTTGTGTGCCAGCGCAGGAGAAAGCACAGGGATGCGACATATTATTGTAAATATGTTGCATCCCTGTGCTTTGAAAGTGACTCAGTGCGGGGCAGTCCATTTCTTGTAGATAGGTCCCTCAGTATGTAAGTTCTTCTTTAGCTATGTTTTAAGACTCTTTCTCTCAAGCGCTAGATATAGTTGCCCCTTTTAAACAGAGCTCCTCAGACATAATGTCCCCTGGCACTCATTTGAATTGAGGCTTAAAACGACAAGCTGTAGAAGATTAGAAAGGAGATGGAATGCCTCGAAATCCACCATTGATAAAAGAGGTATGAACCAGCTTTAGGCCTACATACTAAAATCAGGGAAGTGTGTAGACTATACAGGATCAGCAGAATTGACCAAGATGGAAATTATGCTAAAGAACTGTTTAAGATACTAAATGAATTTACCAAGCATCTGGCCTGCACATCAGTTATTCCAGCTTCTCAAGCTCTGCCTGATACCCTGGTGAATCATTTGAAACAGAAACAGAGAAAATATACCAGAATGTTTGTAACCTCGCTTTATCGTCTACTGATCTGTCCATCAAAAATTCTCTCCCTAGAGATTCTTTAGCAGTGGTTGAAAGGTTTGAGCCTATCACTTACACGCAGGTGTTAGAACTATTGATTAAAGTTAAATCAGGTTCACCTTTCGATCTCTGTCCTTCTTAAATAATGACTGCTCCATCTACTTTAATCACCACTACCCATCACATACTTAATTTATTGTTAACCTCAGGTGTTGTGCCACTGGAGTGGAAATCTGCACAAGTCACAACCATGCTAAATAAACCTGACGCTGAGCCAAAGGAACCTGCCAATTATCAGCTTATTTCACTCGTTCCTCTCTTGGGCAAGGGTCTCGAATCATATGGACATAAACAACTTTCCTCCTATTTAGAGAACCATCATCTTATGGACCCCTCACAGTCTGACTTTTGAGCTTTTCATAGCACTGAAACAGCCCTGGTGGCAGTTGCCAACTTTATCACACTATCTGTAGACACTGGAATGCAGGCACGTTGGTTCTTTTTGGCCTGTCAGCGGCGCTTGATACCGTCTTGCATTCTAGCTTGATTCAACAAATTTATGAGATAGGTATCCAGGGGGAAGACCTAGACTGGCTCAAAGACTTTCTGAACATCAGGACCCAAATGGTCTCCTTTGGGCACCTTTAATTCAAAGAGCTTACCTCTGGGCACGGGGGGGCCCCAAGTAGCTTCCTTTAGCCCCACTCTTTTTAACATCTGTGTGGCGCCCATTGCCCGGAAAGTTTATCCCTGTGGTTTTGAAATACTCTCCTATGCAGATAATACTCAATTAATCTTCTTCTTTGGGCAAAACTCAGAACATTTTAAACATAGGTTCATTAACTGCGTGAGAAAAATTGCCACATGGATGACCCATAACTGTCTACAGCTAGATGGACACAAGACAGAGATCTTGTTGTTTGGAAAAGCTTAGACATATTGGTCAGATGACTGGTGGCCCTCTGAGCTAGGAACATCACCATCTCCTTGATGGAACCTGTTCATGAAAGATCAGGTTATGTCTAATTGTGTGCAAAAACAACAGTTGATGGACAGAATGCAGATCAATGTCATACATTCACCCCAGTACAGAGATCTGGGCCTAAATCCATCATTTTTTTGCTCACCACACCACCCCAATTCAGACATGGCCATATGCAAATCAGCCTTGACGCTGTGCCTCATGGCAACAGTGCGGCCCGAACTGCCAAGCCATGTCTTCTTTGGACCGGAATCAAGCATCCTAGGACCGGTTTCTGGCTATCAGCCGTCTTCAGTCAGGTTAGCTTGACTCCAGTGGTGTGGAGAGCATGGAACTCACATCTGAGCATACCCATCCCACTCGGGGTGACAAATGCAAAAACAATAACAATAGTTTTTTTTTAAATTGTATTTATTAAAGATTGCATAGTAAACTGCAGAATTTACATATTATAACGTCATATGCATATCCGATAAATCAAGCATAATGGTTCTGCTGCTACACATGTCAGAAAGATACAAGTTTTTTCGTAAGTAACCAACAAAACAGGCAAACGTCAGTACAGTTATAAATCAAATCTGACATTTCAGCGTTTAAGTATCAAAGTAGGATTAACAAACATATCCCATGGAGTCTCAAGTATCAAAGTAGGATTAACAAACATATCCCATGGAGTCAATGAGCTGTATCAATCACACACCTTTACATGTAAAGATAGGCGAGTGTACATATCTTCTATTATCGGTTTTGGGCTGGGGTGGGGAGTAGAGTGCTCCTGGGCCATGCACAGCCTAGTATGTCACTTTGTGATATAAAATTGGTACATTTACACAGACACAATTAAAGGGTAATCTCAGCCCATCAGTACGGAATTATGCATTCGAACTAGTGGGTGCAGTCGGAGGGGAGACCGCCCTTGCACGTGACCACTGCAAGAATGGTTCCCAAATGTCTCTCGGTCGCGAGGCAGCTGGCATCAGATCCCAAAAGCCCCCTAGTTGTGTGTGGCCATATGTAACATTCGACAGCCAGTCATTAAATTTAGGCCTGGTTTTACGACCCCAGTTCATGGCCACTGGCCGTTTAGCATACATCAACAATAAAGCATGTAACTTTCGACCTTTGGGCTCAGTGTTCTCTACCAATCCCAGGATGCCTAGGAGCGGGGAGGGAGCATCTGCTCTATTTAGGATTTGATTGATAGCAACGAAAATTTCAGACCAGTAATCAAACAGAGCCGAGCAGTTCCAAGCCACGTGCAAAAAGGAAGCACCCTCCTCCCCACATTTCCAACACTTGTCATCGTGGTGTGGAGTGCAAAACAACGATGGATTTAGGCCCAGATCTCTGTACTGGGGTGAATGTATGACATTGTTGTGCAACTATTGTTTTTGCATTTGTCACCCCGAGTGGGATGGGTATGCTCAGACGTGTGTCCCATGCTCTCCACACCACTGGAGTCAAGCTATCCTGGCTGATGACGGCTGATAGCCAGAAACCGGTCCTAGGATGCTTGATTCCGGTCTAGGAAAGACATGGCTTGGCAGTTCGGGCTGGGCTGTTGCCATGAGGCACAGGGGCAAGGCTGATTTGCATATGGCCATGTCTGAACTGGGGTGGTGTGGAGTGCAAAAAAACGATGGATTTAGGCCCAGGTCTCTGTACTGGGGTGAATGTATGACATTGTTCTGCATTCTGTCCATCAACTATTGTTTTTGCATATGTCTAATTGTGTGCCTATTTTGTTACCATGCCCTCCCTGAGGACAGTATTTCAGACTGATTATTAAAGCTTGAGTAAGAGCCCTTCTGGATCTTAAAGGGAGCCTTTTAAGATCCAGAAGCGCTCTTACTCAAGCTTTAATAATCAGTCTCTTTGACTATGGGAATGCCTTACTGTTAGTGGCCAATGAGTCCCTTCTCTCTAAACTGCAGGTAGTTCAGAACACAGCTGCCCACCAGGTTAGCAAACATCCTCCTGGCTTGCCATCGGCCCCCTCGCTTAAAACTCCTCATTGGCTCCCAGTCAAGAAAAGATCCTAGTTGAAACATCTCAGTCTGACTCCTAAATCTTTGGCCGGTAAGGATCCAGTATATCTACAAGAGAAACATACTTTTTACTATCCTAGTAATAACCTGAGATCTAAAGACAAACGCGTTTGTGTCCCTGGTGTATGCATACTTCCAGATACGGCGGGCCATCCTTTTCATACCTTGCACCTTACCACTGGAATGGGCTTCCCTTATACAGGTGCTCCTGCGCTGACTTCATAAGTTTAAAAAAAAATCTGAAAACCTGGTTGTTCTGAATGGCTGTTCTGTCCTGACTCTGGTAAGCGCTGAGATACTCCTTTGGGAGTGAGTCGATGCGCTATTCTAAATGCCGTTAACATAGCATAGCATACCCTAACATAACATAACATAACATAACATAACAACCATTATTCATGAATATAGACTTGTGCAAATGTTAAGAGACAACCTTTAATTTGATCTCAATCTTCGACATGGGTTTGAATGCAACAGAAGGGAGGTAATGCTTGACATGCAAGTGCGGGCAGGTAAAGTCTGATAAATAGGCTGAACACTTGAACTTCTGTGTTTGTGTCCTTGACATTGGGTGGAGGCCTTTTCAGGTAAGAACTCGTTTGTGGTTGTTGTCTCCCATAAAGAGCTTAGGTGATTCTTCTCATGCCGTGAGGCAGGAGGTACAGGGATTACCAGTTTAAGCAGCAGGTATGGTGGGAGTACCTCAGGCACAGGCAGGATGTCATCTCGAGGAACTATGCACCCTGGTTCTCCAAACACAGCGATTCCAGGGTTTCAAAGTGAAGTGAAAAAACATAAGCCCAAAAAGAGCACAACCAGACACTTCAAAGGAGGGGGTTTTAAGACTAAAATACCCCTCTTTGGTTTGGGAAGCAACACAGGATATGCATTTAATTTGTTCTTAGATTAGAAATGCATGACATCTAGAAATAGGTCTCCTTAATTGCTTCATTTTATTAGATTGTAATTTTTTTTGTGCTAACCCCCAGATGACTGGGTGAACCTCTTTGTCTTACAGGTGCCTGCATATGAGAATATGAATGACGGACATGCCAGCCTGCTGGGTGCATTACTGATTGGTGGGTAGTTTTAAATGACAGGACATGGTGGTCCTGACTGATGTTAGCAAATATGAAATTTGAAAGACTAGAAAAAAAGATAGCAACATCAATCCTGAGGTGTAGAGATCAATAGTGCATCAGGTGCAGTGGCATCGGGGCAGTCTTGCACTTCACTCCAGTTAGTGGCTGTTTCCTTACTAGAAAACTAGGAGGTGGGACCTCATTTGCCTTGCTTGCATTCGGGAGCTTGGCACCTTTGCAACGCTACTGCACCAATGAACCAAACGGCAAAGTCCGTGGTTGCCATTCCCAGTGAGACGTGTTCATTTTGCAAAGTGTCGGGGACAAACAAAGCACATGCGTTCCGCTTTTCAGTCGGTTGCAACAAATTCCCGGCTTCTACAAGTGGAAGTAGCCTGGTGGTACTCAGTGGATCTGTTGAAGAGTTATGCAGAGCTCAACAGTTTTCACTATCTGACTCTGGGGAATAATTTTACAAACGGGGTAGTCTAAACCTACTGAACTACAGAAAATTACTTAAAATAGCATATGACAAGTCAACATGTACCTAGGCATCTCAGTGCATGCTTGATCAGCTTGGCAGTGGTTGAGGTTCTTTTACATCAAAATTGTAACTTGGATAAAATACTGTGTAGATCCTTGTCAGACTTTCTCGTTCCAGTACTAAAAGTACTGAGGGTTTGCTTCATCACACATACCCCACTTCCTGATCCTAGCTAATATGTATATTATGCTTAGATAGGGATCTGTGTTCTGTCTCCGACACAACCCAATCCCGACCTAGGTTTAAGGTAAGAGATGTTCAACTAAAATCTATAGATATAAAAATGAATGTATGTCTGTCTGTCTGTCTGTTTGTCCTTTATGCATTACTACACCATTCATCCGATCGCCATGAAACTTTGGGAAGTTGTTGAGTACACTCCCATAAAGCTTTTTGGCATATACATTACTACACCATTCATCCGATCGCCATGAAACATTGGGAAGTTGTTGAGTACACTCCCGCGAAGGTTTCTGGCATAAATTGTTTTTAAATATCGGCCCCCCCAGGGCCCTCATAATCTTTCGAATACTGATGTACGCACCAGACGGAAAAACAACAAATTGTGTATCCACAAGCACTCGAATAAATAAATAGAATTAAAACACCATTCATCCGATCGCCATGAAACTTTGGGAAGTTGTTGAGTACACTCCCGCGAAGGTTTCTGCCATAAATATTTTTTAAATATCGGCCCCCCAGGGCCCTCATAATCTTTCGAATGCTGATGTACGCACCAGACGGAAAAACAACAAATCGTGTATCCACAAGCACTCCAATAAATAAATAGAATTAAAACCCCATTCATCCGATCGCCATGAAACTTTGGGAAGTTGTTGAGTACACTCCGGCGAAGGTTTCTGCCATAAGTTTTTTTTAAATATCGGCCCCCCCAGGGCCCTCATAATCTTTCGAATACTGATGTACGCACAAGACGGAAAAAAATAAATCGTGTATCCACAAGCACTCGAATAAATAAATAGAATTAAAACACCATTCATCCGATCGCCAGGAAACTTTGGGAATTTGTTGAATACACTTCCGCGAAGGTTTCTGGCATAAACATTTTTTAAATATTGGCCCCCCAGGGCCCTCATAATCTTTAGAATACTGATGTACACACCAGATGGAAAAACAAAAAATCGTGTATCCTCAAACACTCGAATAAATAAATAGAATTAAAACGACACTTTGAAATGTTTTCCATATTAAAATGAATAAGTTTCAATAAAAATTGCACAATGTAAATTGAATGTTATCATGACGAGTTTCCTTGAATTTCCTTTCTTCGGAGATCGCAGCAAGGCGCGACGGGTAAGCTAGTGTTTTACAAAAATCATTATCAGGATAATATATAAAGGCTAAAGTACCCAATGCGGTTCATTATAAGGATATTGCAAGTGACTAAGGAGTTCCATAACCATATAGCGGAACGATGTTGAAGGCCGAGTTCCTATATAAGGTTATGGAACTCCTGAGTGACTTGCAATATAGTTATCATGTGCACCAGGGGGTACTTTATCCCAAGTAATACCTGGTCACCACCATCACCTTTCCCACAAACCACTTAAAATCTTGGTGCTTAGCACTTTCATATGAAAGAGCAAGCATGTTTGCAAACATGAAGAATAAAAATAAAACCTTTAGTGCAAAATTAAACACATCAAAAACCTGTTAGATATCTGTGGCAAACAGATATTAGAAGCAGTGCGATACAAGTCAATTAAAAAAAAATAGTTGTAGTAGTTCGGAATGTGTAGAAACATGCAGAAAGATTCTAGCTTTTCTCTGTCTAAGGAGTGCAAAAAATAAACAGTGTCGGCTTCTCCACTCAGGCTGAGGATCGTCGCGCCACTAGAAAAATAAAATGATAATGACAATCTTAATTTTATTTTATTTTTCAAAAATAAAACGATAATAACAATGTTAATTTTATTTTATTTTTCACTATTGTCATGAGCTATAAAGGTACAGTCGGGCGGGCTTTGTCGGCTGCAGAGCAGGAGAAGGAGTGGAGAGCACACGCTAAAGTGTGCATGACTGTTTGGCTGGCCGTCTTGGGCAAGCCAAACAGCCATGCACACTTTGCATGTTCCCCACCAGGCTGCATTCCACAGCCTGGTGAGGGTCGTGCCCAAGCTCCCATTACCCATCTGAGTGCCGAACCACAGCAGTAAGACCAATCACAATGCTGCATTGCAGCATTGTGATTGGCTTAGGGGAAGGAGCCTGGGTGCCTCCTGTTCTTGCGTGCGTTGTGGAAGTGGACGAAGAGGACAGAGGAGAGACAGCCACCTGGAAGGTAAGTGGGTTTCATTTAATTTTTTCCCCCTTTTCTTTTTTTACCTGCCCGCCACACCACTACTTCCTGGTAGCAGCTGCTACTGAAAATAAACATAGTCTTTCTGCTTGTCATTGTAAAATAGAGCAGAAAAAGAAAGGCCATGTTCCATTTTCATTGCTTTAAACAGATGCTTCAATTATGCTACGTAACCTCTGTTGCCTTTCACCTCAGCTGCTGGCTCTGGAAACAGGCATTGTGATGACAGAACTTGACTGAATATCACTTATAATAGTTGAGATCTGACATCTTTTCTTTATATTTGGTGATTGGGTGCATTACAAGTCACCGATTATAAAGAAATCCGAGACTGATGTTTATACAAGGATTACAGAATCCCATGTATTATAGATGGGATGAAGTACCCCATGCCATATATTATAAGGATATTGAAAGTCCTCTTTGATTTTTAAATAAAAGGTGCAAAGCTTGGAATGTGTAGAAATTTTCAGAAAGATTCTAACTTTTCTATAATAACCTAAGAAATTCGAAATATAAACGTTACCATAAATAACTCCTTTCTTTTTGTCTAGAAAAACAGAGCAGAAGACAAAAAAGCAAGGTTTAGTTTTTGTTCTTTAAACTGCTTTAACTGTGCTCCATGACCTGACCTTTCTTTCCCCTCAGCTGTTGGCAGCAGGCATTCTGATGTTAGACCTCAACTGTAATAAGTTATTCCAGTTGAGCAGCTACATCATTTCTTTATGTTAGGTGACTGGGTGCGTCACAAGTTGCCTACTATAAAGATATTAGAGACAGTTTTTTATACAAGGTTTGCAGAATAACATGTATTATAAGTATAATGATCGGGGTCTGGTTAAGCTGTCCCTGTCTTGGTGAATGTTTCTGTTGCTTTGCACCTCAACTTGAGGAATAAACATGTAGTCTGCTACATGTTGGGAAGGGAACCATTCTGGGGATAAGGGGTGTTTGATTAGCAAAGGATCAAACATATCCTCCCCGAATGGATCCGTAATGCCCATTTTTTAGCCTGAGGGCTTGCTTGCCTCTTCCGAGCTTCTCAAAGGTTTATCCCCCAGGTCAACAGTAGCCGTGTCAAACTCAGAGTAGCAGGAGAGATATATTTCTGCTTCCAATGGTTCATCACTATCTATGTAGAGAGGGTGCTTCTGAGATGCCCAAGGCATCATTCTTGTCACCACTTGAAAAGTGTGAAATGGTTGCTTTTCCCTTTTTGGCCTTTTTTGCACCCTTAGGGTGTTCAGTGCAGCTCTTCTCTTTGGGGCTTTCACTGTCCCTTATTTTCTCTGGATATGGGCGTAACTTGTAGAGGGTCTTGCTCTGGATAGTGTCTCTATTATTTTTTATTAATGGTCTCATCAACTGAGTCCATAAATGTATCTAGTGCTTTATTAACAATGATCTCTATTTTTCCCTCTAGGTTAGAATCTTGGTTAAGGGACATTATCGATAAATAGGTATTACTTTGATGAAGGTCCCTCTTTTCCTCATTTTTTTTTACCCTGTTTAAACCTTTTCTACTGATATGTTTTTTTTTTAAACTAGTTCTATTGTTCCTTAAAAGAAAAACGTGTTTTCGGCTTAAAATGCGGAATAATTGCTAATTAAACGCTTTATGCAATGTCAAGGGTTCAGGGACGTGCTAACGTGAATAACACTAACCGTCAACCTCCGATGCGAAGAAGAACTGACAAGCCGGCTTAGCAGTGTTTCTATGGCAACCACGCACATATTGACATGTCTGGTTGCTTCAACTAAGGTACTTTCCTCAGCTTGAGTGTGCCTTCTTCTGCGTTGCAGCTCAAAGGGTCCCACCGCGTTGTTTGAGGGAGCAGGAATGGATGTTTCACGCCGCTTAAGGTGTGTTTCGGTATTAATGATGGAAACAAGAGAGACCGGAAAGCGACACTCCGTTTAGGTAAGCACACCGTTGGAAGGCCGTAGCCCGTTTGCCTTGGCTCGCGATAGATGCAGGCTGCTAGGCAACGGGTGAGCAGCCTCCAAGGTTGAAAAACACGAATATCGAAAGACCTCACAACGCGCAATGAAGCCTATGAGCTTATCGGAGTCCCGGAGGCGGCGCCAGGGATGTAGGGGAATATTGGCCTTACATGGGAGTGGCGAGTGTAGGAGAGAAGGGTCTGCTATCCTATGGTCACCCCATTTTTTGCTTTTTGCTTCACTGGTTTTCGACTTAATGTGGCTGTGGGCCTGCTAATCAGACCCACAGCCCTGCTGTTCTCTCTCTAAATTTCACACCATGTACTTTAGGTACATCACCATTTGGGATTTGGGTCACTCTTATGAGTCCCTGTACAGTGTACTATAGGTAACCAGGGCATAGGTGCACCCAAGGCCTACCAGGGGCTGCAGAATATCTTTTGCCACCCCTGGCTGGCCATCCAAATTGACACAACTGGCTGATCACTCAGCTGGGGCAAGGTCGTGTAATCACCCCTTGCTTAGATATAGTATACCTATGTCTAACCTTATATCTGGACACATATACACCTATAAGTCACTCCTATGGCAGGCCTTAACAATCCTAAAGTCAGAGTGCTTGGTTTTATGTGAGGTGGTGCTCTAGCATGAGCTGAGCCTGTCTGCAGCTTTCGGAACCATGTCCTTATAGCTGTTCCAGGATATTGCCATACCATATACTCTTAAGTGCATTATGAACCTCGCGTTTAAATGCTATCTTTGGTTTGGCTTTATCAAAACATGCTGTGTAAGGTGTCATACGCTTTGGAATACTAACCCCTCGCCAGTTCTGGCGACGGGGGTAGCATTCCACCCTTCTAGAAGGAGAAGACATGTTACTTTCCTTAAACCTGGTTAAAGTTAACCAGAGCCTCAGCATCACAAAATGGATGCTGCTGCCACAGACACAAGTCTGACCTCCTGCTGCTGGGAGCCCTTCCAGCGAGGGAGGCTTGGACAATAGGTTTCCTGTCACAGGGAGGTGCTAGCACCACCCCAGACAGGAGATAGTGGATTGGGGCAGGGAGGGCTGAATGAAAGGAGACACTGCCTGGGGCACACAAGGTGTCCCATGCGTAGGCCAGTCCAAACAGGTGCTGGGGCACTCCAGCCCCAGCTCTGGCGCAAAACTGGACAAAGGGAAAGGGGTGTAACCACCCCCTTCCTGGGTCCCACCCATAGGAGGGACCTAGTAGGTAATCCAGCCCCTTGATTTGGTATAAAGGTAGGAGCTGTGTCCCAAGACTTTAGATAATCCTGACTGAAACTCTGATACAAAACTTTGGACCCTTCGACATCCTACTCGACGTAGAAGACTGAAGAATCTCCCTTGTGGTCAAGGAGTGACCACCCTGTGCAAGCAGGCACCATCAAGCGCTCAATGGTTTGCTTTATCGTTGCTCCCGCCAGAGTTCGAACAACAGAGCCTGACAAGAACTGGACTTCCAGACATCCAATAGCCCAATCCACAGCCACAGAAAAGCTGAGACCCGTGGAGGCAACGAGAGACATGGGACCGGCCATCTTGGAAAGCCAGCAAATCGCTTTCCGTGCAACTTCTGAGGCACCCTCGAAGTTGTGCATTGGGGATTGAGAAGCCCCAGCCCCGAGAATCTTTTGCACTGAAGATCACCTCTCCACACTCACCGAGTGCTGCGTGGGGACCTTTTGCATTTTCCTGCTTGATGCGTCTGACTGGTCACTTGCCCGTTGGCTAGCGGCCTCTGTGACGACGAACCTTTAAATTTTCAACACTGGTCTGATTGCTCCAGACTGGCCCTTGCTCCCCTGAAAAGGAGCAGCCCATCAGACCTTGCTGGTCTGATTCAGAAGCCATCTTTGATCCCTGCGTGGGTTGCATTTGCCAAGGCCTGTTGATTCCAAATCGAGAACCAACACCGCACACAGCGAGAACCTTTGTGGGACAGTCCGTGCCCAGCTCCTGGTTGTCGTCGACACCTCCTGGTCC
This sequence comes from Lissotriton helveticus, assembly GCF_964261635.1. Lineage (NCBI taxonomy): Eukaryota > Metazoa > Chordata > Amphibia > Caudata > Salamandridae > Lissotriton > Lissotriton helveticus. Next base: position 446,561,224 of record NC_136070.1, read on the forward strand.
ACGTGGCAGTGGAGACAAACTTCACAACATCAACTGATTGCAACCCAACATCGCCTGGTTCCTTCCTGGTTCCTTCCTGGTCACTGGCTAGTGACCCAGACTCTGTCCCCTCTGCTTTCAGGTACTCTACATCTTCGATCCAACTGGACTCTTCTCTCCTGGTCGCCTGCAGCATCTTTTCTCCAAGGCTCCATAGAACTCCACGACGAAACCCGACACACTTTGACACCTATGCACCCGCTTCCTGTTGGTGAGGTAACGCGAGTACTGCGGTGCTCCTGTAGAGGTTTACATCCCTAGTGTCCTAGTTTTAAGTGGTTAAATACTAGTCCAGTCGGAAGACTTCCAAATCTGCAACTTTCTAACTTTACGCACCCATTGACTTCTATAGGTGCATGCGTGTGCATTTAGACACTGCACCCGCATCCTGTGGGCCTCCGACTTCCTAACTGCTGTTAGTCCAGTGTAGCCCCAGCGATTCCCAAGGCCCTAGGCCTTACCATTGTTCGTGACATGGTTCTTATACCACTATTTTAGTGTATGGTTTAACGGGCCACCAGGGACTATCCATATTTGTGCAACTTTTGTATGTTATATTAAGTTACTTGTTATACGCTTGTGCTCCTGTGCTCATAAAGAGTTAAGGGGATTTATTTAGAAATAAATACATATATATTTTGAATATATAACCTGTGTGGTGTCCTTTCATTTGGTATTAAAAGGTTTGCACGTGGTAAAACAGCTGGCTTCACATGCCCTCTTGAGTTTAGCCTAAGACTGCTTTTGTCCATGCTACCACTAGGATAGCTGGTCTATAAGGTTGACTTTACAACCATCACCATAAGGGTTGTTTGGACTGGTGGAAGGTGCTCACTAGAATAGTGAACATCATATACCAGGCCAACTTCTCACAGCGAGAGGCCCCAAAATAAGCTTGAGGAGTAAAAATATAATTTTAGAGAAAAGGTTTGTCTCACTAATGAAAAACAGAGAGTTTACACTCAAGGTAGGGTCAATAGGGCCTAGCTATGCAATACACATAAATATATATCCAATAACAAGCAGACAATACATAATGTAAATTCGAGAGTAAGGAGAGATACTTATCTTGTGAGCAGCAGCAACAAAGAAGGAAGATGGCTGCGTATAATGGAATGTTGTTTGAAGTCCTATATTCTCTTCATTGTTATGGCTGAGCTGCGGCAATAAAGGAGATTTGCATAATGTTGGCCTCCGTGTCATGCCATAAAATCCTAACTTTACGACTTTTGGTATTCACAAAAGGCATTTAGGAGTAATAAAGTTAGGATTTTGTCTTAAGTTTGTCTCAAGTTTTGGTCTAAAGACAAAATCCTAACTTAAGTTTAACTTAAGTTAGGATTTTCTCTGAAGACCAAAACTTAAGACACAATTCTAACTTTACTACTCCTAAATGCCTTTAGTGAATACTGAAAGTCGTAAAGTTAGGATTTTGTCTGAGATTACTTTTGTGAATCGGGTCCTTAGTTTCATCGTATAAATTACACACTCAAGCAATCCTTGATGTTAGTCTTGTAATCCAATAAATCGTATTAGGTTTGTAAACATGTAGGTGCCTCCCTCGACCCCCATATAAAATCTATGTTTTGCATGCAGGGCTGAGAGATCCACCTTCTGCAACAAACAGGAATTTACATAAAGGAAGAACAAATCAGCTTTTTTCAGGCCATTCTCAACCATCCGCTCAACATCACACCATCCTCCTTCATCTTTTACTCCTTTCTTTTTTCTAATCCCCAATGTGGCTGATGAAAAAGATGAGCCCACCCCACATTTACTGATGAAGAATTGGAGATCGTTTATCAGGGGTCTTTTAAAGGTACCCCAAGTTTTATATGGGTTCTGAGACCCAGTTGAGCAATTAAGTGTGGGCCCAGAGAGATCACACATGCTGCAGTGTAGTGGGCCTCCACACCCACTGGGGGAAGCTGTACCAGAAGCGTTGAGAGGATCTTCTTCCCTGGGCCAGGATTCAGGCCTGAGACATTCTGAGATTGTCCTCTCAGCCACAATCTCAGCAACCCTGCATGACTCTACTGTACAACAGGCTCCTGAGAGTAGCTCGGGTGACAATCATTCTCAGTTGTAAGAGTCTTAGCAGCACACAGATAATACGTGTGTTATTTGTATATTCACCTAAGAGCACATTTGTTTTGAGAGTGGTGTCCAGTCATGTGTTCCCTCTGAACTTTGCACTAACATTTTATATTGTAATTAACCTGTGTTATTTGTATGTAATGGAAGGTATGACAGATTAAAAATACTAACATGCATGTATTATTTAAGTTTTGTTTGTTTTTACTTATATCTGGATATGTCTACCTTTGGTTTCAAAACTCCATATTTATTGACATTGAAAAATATTTTAATTCACATCATTTTTAAAAAGTTTGTAAAACTATTACACTAAAACCAACAAAAAGACATAATCCTTTACAATGCTTTATTGCCTTAACAAATTCAATTTTAAACTCAGATAAGCCATATGTTGAAGATGATGCAGAGTATCTTTTAAAAATATCTTCTCCTTTGAATGCCTGGTAGCAAAGAAGTTTAGAAATTATAGTCCCTTGCTAACTCTAAGTTCTTAAATAATTGAAAATAAAAATTGGCTTGCTACTTAAAAACTGCAGAATGTCATTTCTAGTATTTATAGATATGATGTCCATCCAGTGGTGTCCAAAGAGCAGGCCCCACCACCATCTGTGCCTAAACCTAAGACTGCACGGGATGCAGTACGTATTTGGAATATGATGATGATCAACTGTGAGACTTCTTTTTTCCACACTGACCTGTCACTTTGGGGTAATCCTGGACTTCCAGGGATTTTCAATGATAATACGGGACGAGAGTGGGCTAAATACGGTATTTTAAAACTGGGAGACTTATATGGCTCAAGGGGCTTCTTACAATTTGAAACTTTGAAACTTTTGTTCAAATTACCGGAATTGATGCGCTTTAAGTATATTCAAATAAGGGACTATTTAATCCGTAAAATGAATCTGATATCCGTAAGTAGCTCAGATTTATGGAGTTGCTTTTATTCAACAAATCAAAAATCCGTAATTAGTCTGGTATATAAGTGTTTAAACCAAAATAAATTGGATGAAACTCCTCGATTAGCGACAAAATGGACTTCCATATTAGGATTTAATGTGACAACTCAGAATATTACAGCCGCTTTAGTGAACATCAATAGAACGACTCATTCATCTAGTTTAATGCTTCAATCGTACAGAACAATATCTCACCTATATTACACACCATTGAGAATTTCTAAATGGGCACAAAATAATTTGAACAGTGACCGTACTAAATGCCCTAAGTGTGGGCTGTTGGCTGCAGATATTGTACATATGATCTACACATGCCCGGTATTAGCAAGGTATTGGTCGGTAATAGAAAATATCTTATATAAACAAAAAATGATCAGTTCTTCATTATCAGCAGCTTCAATTTTACTTGCTATATACCCGTCTAGCACTATTAACACAGATTTGTTAAATATAATTTTGACCAGTGCTAGATTGGTTATCGCGAGAGCTTGGATCTCCCCGAACCCCCCTCATGCAATGGAATGGTGGGCGTTAGTTAATGAGATCTATACTATGGAGGGTTCAATTGCAAGGAACCGGGGAATAAAAGCAATTGAGAAATTTGCCAAAATTTGGGGCACCTTTTTAGAATAGTACATGATTGCAGAAGATACTAACAGTGGTAAAGCCTCAGGGAATACATATCTGTGTTTTTTTCACTTTTTCATTATTGATACAATAATATACACTATCCCATTTGTTTTTTTGTTCTATCTTAAGGTTACATTTGAAAGATGGGTTATGTAAAATGCATGGCGTTACTTTATTTGTATTTGGATCTGCACCGATATTTGATTTTATATCATATGTTTTGTTTAAAATGTATTTGTTGATCATCTTGCCCTGCTTGTCAATAAAAATAATAATAAAAAAAAAAAGAATGCCTGGTAGCAAAGAAGTTTAGAAATTATAGTCCCTTGCTAACTCTAAGTTCTTAAATAATTGAAAATAAAAATTGGCTTGCTACTTAAAAACTGCAGAATGTCATTTCTAGTGATTATAGATATGATGTCCATCCAGTGGTGTCCAAAGAGCAGGCCCCACCACCATCTGTGCCTAAACCTACCTCCATCTTAACTCATACCATTTTGGTCTCCGGCTGCACCCCTGCACAGGCTTCATCTCCTCCTACCAGAGCCTGCTCAGACCAACACTAGCTGTCGAGGCACACTTCAGCTCCTAACATCACAGCCTTTATGTAGCCTCCTTTCCCCTCGAATATGTGTCCTTAGCTAGTCTTAAGGAGGTCCTGAGGCCAATAGGAAAGGTTCAGGAAGGGATCTATCAGGATATTCGGGATGTAGTTGGAGAGGGCTAGATACTCCAAGAGCAGTCATTTATTAGCTCTGAACTGTGGCCTCATGACGTTCTTGATAGTAGGTCTTACGTCTCATCTGCCTCCCCAACCTGCCCCACCTTCTGTTGTCCTCTCTCTATGCTCATCTGTCATCCATTTCCCCTGCTGCTAACTTTCTTCCTGTGAAATGTCTGGTTCTGTTATGGACAGCCATTTAACATCTGCTTCAGAGGAGGGCTTGATCATTCTGGTGATGACAGAGAGCGAGGATGGTCTGGAGCTACTGCACTCAAGCCAGGAACCTTACTCAGACACATCCTCTAGTTTAAGGGATCGAGTTTTTTAAGATCAAACTTTATTAGTTTTCTAAACATGTGAAAGTTAATGTCACATTTGTCAAATACATTATGCTTAAACCAAAAAAGGAGGCTGGTCTGCCTGAGATTATCAATTTGAATTCTACAAGATGTATAGTAGATTAAACATCAAAATCCTCCATTAAAATAGCTAAAGGAAAAGAAAAAGAATTAAACGTTGAAACTAACCCACTACAATTAGGTGCACCTGAGTCTAACTCTGCAAGGATATATTCAAGCAAGGCTATGATGTAGAACGAAAGTTAAACAGTAGCAATATACCTATCTGTATGATAACTAACGCAATGACTACCTGGATGATCTAATCTGGAGAACGATTCACTGACCATTGATAGCTTTATCTCTGTCCTTATTCCTACCGAGTTCAGTAAAGACTAAGGGGCATATCATCAAGCGGCAGCGATAATTATCACTGGCCACGCTTAGCGCGAGTTTTCCTATCGCCATCTATTGCTGGAATTGATCGCCCAGCCAGCGATGTATTAACAACGCTTAGCGCATTGGCGGTGAAAAATCCAGCGATAGCGGGGAATTGGCCCTACATCGCTGGAAAACCAGCGACGTTCACTCGCAAAGGGCGATAACCTTGCTGATACGACCCTGTGGTCGTATCACCATAATCCACCCCCAATGTTATGTATATATAAGTCTGAATTTTAGCAGATGTTAAAATCCACCGATAAAGGCCAGTCAGCGTGATTTTGTCCATCGCTACGCCGGCCGGGCCATTGTAGTTAATATCACGAAGCTGCCTTTGTGATATTTATCCATGGAGTTCTGTCAGGCACGCCTACTTTGCATCTCATTGGCGATGCGAAGTTAGGCGTGCTGGAAATGAGTGCTAAGTCAGCAAAACATGTGCTAGAATGTCCTTGTTGATAAAGCGATTAAGTTATCGCCGCTTTTCTCCCGAAAATGGACGCTAAATCGGCGATAAGTTTATCGCCAGCTCTTGATAATATGCCCCTAGGAGCAGTTCATCCAAATGGAGACCAATTGGGTATTTGCACTTGCCCAATGCTTTTCTCTACACAGGGCAGAATTCTTAGTCTCCACCCAGAAGACCACATTACTACTCAGCCAATGCAGGGAAGAGACTTAAGGCCTTCCATTAGAGAATAAATTACCTCTCAGCCACCACTAGCACAATGGAAACAAATTTTGGCTTTACTACGTCCTTCTTTGGCCTTTTGAACAACTTCAACAGGCAGACCTCAAATCTGGCCAACTCTTATCCTGGTGACCTGAATTAGGGGTCTTATGATCCCAGGCCAGGAAAGGAATATCCCAGGACAGTTCTAGATCATATTTCTGAATTGTAGTGTTCTCAGAAAATAAATGTCTTGCTATTTAAAAGATGCCTTCAAACTTTATTGGTATTTTTATATTCAATGCACTTTGAAGGTAAACAAAGAGCAGAGTATAAAAACACCATCTTATGTTGTAAATGCCACATCAATCATTCTACACAAATGAAAGATAGTCAGAGGTTTTATTTAAAAAATAATAGAGTAATTTTTACCGAATTGTTGTCAGTGGTACTGGCAGTGAGATTATTTGAGATTGTGCTTATCTTGCGGGTGGTTGAGTTGGTGGAGGTTGAGGTAGTGGTGGAGTTAAGGTGATGCAGGTGGATATGGTGCAGGTGGTTGTGGAAGATGTGGCAGGTAGGCAGATGGCATCTCTCTCCTAGGTTGAGATGCCTCTGTAGAATGCTGTGCATGCATTTGCCATGAAAAGTGACATTGATATGTTTTGCATATTGCTTCTATCATCTTCATGGCCAAGGCATGTTCCCTAAACTTTGAAGGTGCTCGGGTCCATCTTTTCCATGTCAAGGTGGCATTTTGAAATATTATCCAAGGCACTGGTCTGCATGGTAATCATCCAAGAGAATCCTTCAAAGGAGATAGCTATCTCATGGCGAGAAACCCTATTGCATGAATATCCTCCAGCAAATTAGACTGTTGGTGGAAAAAATGATTCTCCCAGACCGCAGCATTAGACCATCTTAACCACCCTTGTGTACATGGCCAACTGACCTGGCCAACGTGTTGTCTAGCGTGGAGAGGGGTGCCATCTTAATAGTTGTGAGGAAGAGAATGATGAATGAAGGATGCATGTTCCCCACTTGGAGAGTGGTCTCCCCCTTCAGACGAATGAGACAAGACTGGAGACACACTTTCAAGGAAGGAGTGTGTACAAGATTGTTCAGGGGTGCCTTTTATTTGAGGGTTGTATGGAGGGGAGTATTGCATAGGTGAAACAAGTATTGATTGTTGCTTAGCTAGTGGTAGATGACTGGCAATCCACATAAGTGATTTTAGGAGGAAGACTGCTGCCTGGCCTTGAGGTAGCCTTCTTGGGGTTGTCTGTGTGCGAGGAACAATGTCCTTGTCCCGGTCTTCCTCCTCCTCAACCAGCTGCTGCTTCTCCTCCACTTTTTATTGAGCACTGTTGACCACTGAGACAGAAGCTTGGAGGAGGATTGGATTATTTCCTTGGATTACCCACACCTCCACTTGTAGATGAATCAACATCATTGTTCAGCACGATGTCCCCAGTACCTGGAAGAAGATGTAACAGTACAACAAATATTGTTTTGTGTCTAAAGTTTACTAAAGTGCTTTAATTGCCATTGTTCTGCAGAACAAAAATAATAATGCTGGTACCAGGTTGACATAAAGAAACATGGAATTATTATACCTCAACAATATAAACCCACCCGTTTAAGCCACAAATATTTGATGTCTGGATAACACCATTAGGTCAGCTTCTTAACCTGAGTAATTCTAGTTGGTGTTACTGAGGTATCGCTTGATCCTGCAGCTATAAAGAAATGAAGTATGTTCAATATGTATTGTCAGTCTATAAAAATTTGCAGTAATGTCTGCAAGGTGGACACCAGGGGCTTTTGAATGACAGAATGACAGAAGGAGAGAGAGAGAGAGAGAGAGAGAGAGAGAGAGAGGAAAGAGAGAGAGAGAGAGAGATAGATAGAGAGAGAGAGAGAGAGAGAGAGAGAGAGAGAGAGAGATTCCAGTACATTGCCAATTCTAAGGTCACTTTCACAAAAAATATATATCAGTTAGTCAATAATGCATTACATATTGACCAAAGTCCAAATTGGGATATGTGACAAAAGACATGGAGCTACCATGTCCATACCAACTAAAGAGTTAGACCATAAGCCAAAAGTGCAGACATTTCATTTAGCAGTCTCTACCATTTGTGTGGTGTATGGTTCCAGTCTGAGTGTTGATGCAGTGCTAGGAGTGGTCATGAAGTGTTTCAAATGTAAGATATATCTGGTATATGCCAGGTATATCACAACCATGTTGTGGCCGGTGGTAGTTGGGACAACAACACGGGGTGTTAATAGGGAAAAAATCTATGCGTATGTAATAGTATACCAATATAAAAGTCAAGGTCAGATTTGACTACAAGTATAAGCCATTACAAAATACATTGTAAAATATAATATTTTATAATATTTTCCAAACCAAGTTATTGAAAACCCCTATAGTGTGTTGGTGACATTGGTGCATAAAGACATATCTTTTTGTGTAGTTGAACTACATTGCAAGGCCTGCCCTGTGCTGTTCTTAACATTATTATTTGAAATTTGTAGGGCGCACAGCCACCCTAAAGGGTTTCCCAGCACCAAGCGGGGTAGGCGAGAAAGAAAAAGATACCAAGAAGGGCTAATTTAAGAACAACCAGGTTTTCAGACCCTTACGGAAGGCGAGCAGAGAGGTCTCAGCTCGCAAGGAGGCTAGTAAGGAATTCCATAAGATCGGTCCCAGGTAATCCAATGACCTGCATCTCATAACTCCCTGTCTGATTTTTGGAACAGTGAACCCAATTTGCTGAGCATAGCGCAGGGGGCAGGACGGAAGGTGATGCTGCATGAAATTTCAGGGCCAACCCTGTTTTCATACTAAACATATAATACAGAGCCTTAAATTTCACCCGATTCTACACCGTCAACCAGTGCAAGTATGGTAGACACCCTGAGACAAAGAAAAACTTAGGCAGCCCAAAAAGAAGTCTCGCTGCTGCGTTCTGCACCAGCTGCAGCCTCTGGATGATCTTCTTATCTGCCCCTCGATAGAGGGCATTGCTGTAATCCAGTCTGGAAATAACAAGAGCCGGGACCACAGTTCTCTGGGCTGAGAGAGGAATCAGCCATCAAATCTTCTTCAACCATTGCAAGACAGGTGGATGAAATCTTAGCCACTTATTATTTCATCAATAGATGTTCACCTATAATGAAACCCAGGTTGTGAACTCTGTTTACTGGCGTGGGAGGAGATCCACATACGGGGGGCAAAAGTTGTGGTTCCCAGAGGTCAAGTCTTTTGCCTAAAATCATAACTTTTCTCTTGCCTTCATTTTATTTGAGCAAATTATTTTGCATCCACTAGGGAACTTTGCTCAATCCTAGGTTAAGGTCAGAGGGCTTATATCCTTGTGACAAGGAGAGGGAAAAATCATCTATGTATTGTCAGCATAGAAAAAAGGGACAGTCCAACATTTTTGACAACCTCTGCTAAAGGGCGGCCGTATATATTGAATAACAGCGGGCTCAGCTATGAACCCTGTGGGACACCGTGAGGGGCTGCATGAGAGTTGGAACAGGCTGTTGCTGAGGAGACCGGGAAGGACCGGTCCTTAAGAAATAAACAAAAACATTCTAAAGCCATTCCTTCCAAGCCTAGTGACTGTTGGCTTCTCACCAGGGAATGATGAGATAACGTGTCAAATGCGGCACTAAGATATAATAGAATGAGTGAAGCAGTTTCACCTTCATCTAGATGATGTCTTAGCATTTTAGTAACCCACAACAGTGTGGATTCAGTAGAGAATCCAGCTCTGAAACCCGATTGGGAGGTGTGAACAAAGTTCAGGGTTTCAACAAAGGAGGCCAGTTGACTTTTGACATGCTTCTCCAGATGTTTTGAGAAAGTGGGGAGCAACGAGATAGGGCGAATGTTAGATGGAATGGAGGGATCAAAATTGGGTTTGTTTACGAGGGGGAGGACCATAGCGTGTTTTCATCTGTGGGGAACTATCCCGTTCTTTAAGGAGATGTTTAAGGGCTTCATTATCATTACTAGAATGGAGGGATCCAACCTCCTTAATGCGTGTGGAGGTAGGGGATCAAGAGGGGAGCCAGATTTAATATTAAAGAGGAGGTGATTAAAGGAGGTAGAATCCATGAGGGCCCAAGTGTCCAGTTTGAAGGAAAATCTAGTATTACTTATGGGATCAGATATAGCGGGGGCCTCTCTAGCATTGAATGATTCTGCTACGTCTGACTTGGTATCAAGTGTGTTTTTAGTTCATAGCCCTGTGTGTTGCTCTTCTACACTTGCAATGGCTCTTGCTCCATTCAGTGCAACCAATATACTTGAAAGAGGGCCTGTATGAAAAGAGCAGAAATAAATATAATCAAAACATCTCCTCATTTCTAATGTTTGGTGGAGAGTTTATTTTTGAGGGATATGTATGTGTTGTGTCCCTAACAATGTTGATATGGGTGAAGGACAGATATGTGTGAGTGGTTGTAGGTTTGCTTTTAGTGACAGGGAGTGGTTTTGAATGTTATGTGGCACCACAGTAGTAGTGTTGTAGGCAAGTGGCAGCCCGTATAGCAGGCTTGTGCCAGCTCAACCCTGGAGATCTCCTTCAACCCTCTTCTCTTATCTTCCCAGTTTTTAGATATCCTACAGTGTGTGTATCCTACCCAAAACATTTAGAGTCTGTCTTAAGGATACTTTCCAAGTTCCACTGAGGGTAAATGGGGGAAGCCCTTGCAGTTTTTTGTAATGTTTTACCACACAATTAACTATAAGGGATGGGTGTGGTTCCTCCTCAGTGTTGAAAATGGGGGGTGAGGGGTCCCTGCATCTGTCGTGACGCCTTCTTGAGCACATGTTGGTTCTCCATCTTAGTTTTACAAATCTTTTTTATTTTATTTGTTTTAGGCTGACCGCTTTAGGTATGTTATTTTATTAGTTTGTGCTTGAATGATATTATTCTGAGAAGATTTTGTACATGCTGCTTGTTTTTAGAAACCCTTTCTCGTCATATAATCTGTACACTTAGTTTAAGGCTAGAAACACAGAACAAGATGCTTGCTTTGCCTGTTCGGAGACAACTTCTAACATCTAGACATATCATTGCATCAGAGCTGTACCTCTAAGCCAGTGATTTTATTGTAGGAACAGTGCACTGTCCATGTGTGGGTCAGAGGGGCACTCCCGTCATGACTGTCCTAGAATAAATGCTGTGTTCGACATGCTGCTCTACTGATGCTGATCTTCCATCCTGCAGAGAGGGATTTACAATCCAACTCCAGGCTGATTCCCTGGTCCAGTTACACACACATGGGGGCTGAGGGTAAGCTATGGTTTGGCTGAAGGTACACCTGTTTTGCTCTCAGAGTGGGGGTACTGATATGTAGTAATATATAGAAATCAGACCGCTATAATTGGACTGTTTATTCTTTTCACCACGTTCATAATGCTGTTTAAATTGATTTGTTTTTTTCTGCCTAATAATCACAGTTCATTCTTTTTATGCAAGACTACGATTTTTTCAATACATGTGTTGAAAACGCTTGTTGAATCTTTCTCTTGTTTACTAAGGGCATGCATAAGTGAGCAACAAAAGGGGTAAGATCTGTTTCCATGATTCCCTTGGGAATCAGAGTGTTAGGTTTGAGGTTGCCAAAACTACCTACCACCCCAGGAAGGTTAGGAGTTTGGGTGAGGCACTATGAGATAGCAAGGAATTAGGCTAACAGTCTCTGATGGTGAAGATGGGCTTAGTCCCTTCATTCTGATGTCCCTTTCTCATAATATGCAGTCCTTCCTTTTTTAGTGGGAAGGTATAAGACATCCTTTAGCTAGAATGTTGTGGATTTAGGAGCTAAAAGACAAAGAGGTATATTTACTAAGATTTTGCATTGTGTTTACATCACAAACAGTGTACAAATCTACAAAAAGTATTTTTTTCCAATTTAATTTCAAGTGTAAAACGTGTTTTGTGCTGGAAATCCACTTTAAAGTAGCACAAAGAAGCACCTTGAGCTGCTTTGCATTACTTAGCACCAAGAGGGCGATCCATCGGTGATGCATGGACGTTCCCATGTAATCACCCATGTTTTTTTACGAAAATCCCTATCTAGTAAAAAAAAGTAGACAGGGTTTGCCATCACAAAGTAATGCCCCTTTGAAATAGTTGCTTTCAAGGAGAAATGCCTAGTTTTGTATTGGAAGGTGCCCTTCCAGTACAAAAGCTATGCCAGACTCACACAGACACCTTTGCACAAAGAAGAGAAAAGGAGAACCTATGGTGTGGGTGGTGCTTATGTTGTTGGAAGGAAATGGGTGTAATGTGAGTATGATTTGGTTCTGGTGCGTAAAATTCCTATTCCCTTCCATGTGGAGGTCGTGCATGTGTGTGTGTGTGTCTCTGATCAGTCTTTCTTTACTGTCATTATATACACACACACAGAGCTCTCTCATTATGCCTGTATGTGGCATTTTGGGAAATATAGTGTTTGAATGTTTTAACAAAGTGAACGCTGCTGCAGTGTATTGTTTCTGGGAAAACGAGCACATTTCTCACATCTGAGATGTCTGGGGCATTATGTAGATCATTAATAATAATTCCACATTTGTAAAGCATGAATTTATCACCCCTAAGGGTATCCAGGCGCTAGGGAGCCGTCGAGGAGATTGTGAGCTATTGCCCAGAGTCACAAGATGCTGAACTGAGTTGTTTCGCCGGCACCAGGGATCAAACCATAAGCCCAGTGCGCCGGAGTGAGCCACTCTGGCCACTGCGCCACACCTCTCCTATTGACGGTAACAATTATAATTTCCGTTAATTGCATATACATGTCTTTTAAGTTTGTATTTTGCATGTGCGTCTATTTTTATTATTATGCTACTTCTTATGACTAATGCTAAAAGTTTGATTTGCCATTTAATGCCTCAAAAATGCCCATTTCAATGTTTTAATGTGATAGATCATGCGTTTTTTTCTGAGGAGGACCCCACACAAACAGCAAATGTACTTGCTGCACATGATACAGGCATTACCTTTCAAAGTTCAATTGCTGCATTGCACACCCTTATATAGTCGATGACATCATAATACTGATTCTGTATCCCACTATTAAATACTCAATAGTCTCCTTTGTTTTGCTGAGGGACTTGGAGAAATCCTGAGAGTTAAAACTTGAGAAAGTAAATATGTCTATTGGAGCTCTGTTTACGTTTTATTCCTGCCATGGCCTTCATGATTCAAAGGTCAGGGCTAGCAAGGGAAGGGTCAAAGTACCAAAGAGCTAGCCAGGGTAGCAACTTTTAACCCTTGCCAGCCGTTGCTGATATCCATTCACACATCAGATCTTTTTCAACCCATACATCTTGATTTACAAACCACAGTACATACACCTACATTAGTATTAGCATTAGCAAAGCTAATAAGGCTTGCCTTTCAAACGTAAACTTAGGGCTATTGGCTTTGCCAATGTTTAAGTGGTCTGCTAAACTTTATGGTCAAAATTATTCTAAGATGGCTGCTGTGTATGTATCTGAATGCACCTTCAAGATGGTCCCCTTTTAAATTTTGTAAACCATTCCAAAGTTGCTGCCCGTAAGCATGCAGCAGTGGCTATCTTGAATGATTTTTTTATTATTTGAATAAATGTCAAATGCCAGCCTGCGTATTCGTACATCAGACCGCCAAAGTCAAAGTCAAAGATGGCTTCTGGTACGGGTGCTAATACATGGCGGCAAACTTGAAAAAGATTTTATTGTTATCGTTTCTTTTTATTATACCATTTCCACATGGTGAGCAGCCATTTTGGAATAGTTATGTGCCCTCACAAAAACAATTATAAAAAAAGAAAATTAACGAGTGGGCGAATAAGGGAGGCAGCTAGAGAGCGGACAGGGAAGAAAACAAGGAAAGCCATGGAGTGCTAAAACAGAACTAAAAAAAGAGTATCCTTATGGTAAAATTGGAAGGATACAACTCACCAAGTCAAAACGATTTTAAAGCACCTATGGTTGAAGGGTGAGGCCAAAAGTTGAACAGGGAGAATAAACAGTCATTGAATCAGAAACATCGAAGTTCCATAGGCAAGAAAGCCATGAAATCGTTTATAAGGGACTCAACCATCTGTACTATAGAGGAGAGGTCTTCAACAACAGACAACCACGCTGTCTATAAGCGAGACTTAAACTTGTCAGGTAAATTAGGTTTGTCAATGCGTACTGAGTTTGTGAAAAATCTGTAGTTTAAAGTACAGTGAGAAACAATGAATGCTGATCGAAGAAACGTTTCATTTTGTGGAATAGACCTTAATTCATTCTCAACCAACATTAATGTGCAGGTGCAACATTGCAAAGGTCGTGTCTCGGTATTTTAAAGGCTAGATTTTAACTACGAGTTTGTTGATTGGCGTGATTTGTCACTTGTTTTGCTGGCGTGCAGGCGTCTGTGCGAATCGAGTGACTAAGGAGCATTGCAAGAGCTTTAATGCTTTGAAGCTCTCCCAACGTGCTTCCACTTGTTAACACTAATGTGAATGTTACAGGTAAGACTTGTTGGGGATCTAATAGTTGGTGCTATCTTCACACACATCAGGCCTGATTCACAAAGGTACATTTACATATTTCTGTAAGTTCACGATTGTTTGTTATTCACAAAGGTATTTTACTAGCAGTGTCTTTACAACTTCCGAGTCTCCACATATAAAAAGATAGCACAGTCCTAAGTTTACCTTTGTGAATCAGGCCCACAATGTTCAGTTAAATTCAGTTCTTTTCAATTTTTAAAAAGTAGTTAATACCTTCATTTAGCTCACTTCTCTCCCATCTGCAGAAGTGAACCTTAACACAGGGAGATGAACTGTTTTGCTGAAGATCACAAAACACAGCACAGTTAGGGAAGATAGTAGTATTACCATTACAACACTATTCCAGTTACTATGTTTTACCAAGAACCCACTTCTAAAGTATATGTTTTAAAAGAGTTGTCAGGGGAACATCAGAATTAGGGAGGTGGGTGATGTGTAAAAACTTTAGCAGAGCTACTGGGCTATCTATTAAGTAAGGATCATTCCACGGTGGGTATCCAGTTAATGTCACTGTGCCCCCACCACCGAACGGCATATGTTCCTCTCTATTAATTCCCTTGATTCAAAAGGTTTGGCTGTGCAGGAAATTAGACAGTCCTAAAGCCACAAACCATGAGCACGGTGGTAGGTTCAGGTAGTGAGTGAGGAGGAAAAGAATTACAACCATTGGGGGCCTTATCACCATTGTCGACCACTTTTGTGATTGAGATTAGCACTGAATTTAAGGAGGCTTTGGGGGCTCTTCACACCTAAAGAAATCCATACCTGAAAATTACCAGTCTCAATAGGCAGAAAACTCTGGGATACCCTTTCTTAGAAGGTTGCCAAAGATCTGGAATTTTGAAGTGCTGCGAGCTCAATCCTTAATCCTGTTCCACACAGAGTTTGAGAACTTGATATCCAAGAGACACCGCACATTTAGGAACCACAAAAAACACATTATAGAATTCTGTAATCTAGAATGGACATCTCCAGGTGTTATTCACTCACAAAGCGCCTGAGATGCACTGTCAAACCACTGCATTTCTTAAGCCAAGAATCTGGAAAATTACAGCAGCAAAAAATCACGCAGCAAACACCCACCTTCACTCCTTCGTTCATGTAATATTATTCTGAGCAGTAACTCACACTGATGTATTTCAAGATGTTCTCTGCAAACAATCTTGAAAAACTCATCAAGAACAGTGCCACTTGAGGCTCGCTATTAGACTGCAAAATGTAAGAGCATTCTGCTCACCACCTCCATGGCCCTCCTGACCAAAGACAATATGAACCAATCCTTAATGACTTCCTAGTTTCCCACCAGTGATCTCAAGATCTCTCAAACAAATGTATCCTAAAGGAACAAAGTCTCGACCGGATAGATCAGTCCAACTTTGGACCATTCCTGAGCATACTTGTTGTAAGATCTGTCCACCGACCAAATCTCTTCTTTAAAGAAAACATCCTCCTCTTGAACTACCAAACAGGATATCTCCCCATCAGTGGCATGAAATGTGCTTTGATTTCATCTGGAAGGATCTGAAGACCACTGTTCACACAGATGTGCTGTGTTTCCTGTAATATTCCACAGAAGAAAATGTGTTCCCTCATTTGCATGGAGGCAAAAAGTATCATTGATGCGCCCACTGCTGTGATATTGGAAGACATGGAGATGGAAGGGGCAGAAGGCCGAGAAGCAGCTGAGTATATTGCAGAATGCTATGAAATTGCACGGACTTTACTTATTAGCATCATTGATATGCCCACAAATCAGGGGACGCATACCTGATGTGGCGAACCTGTAAGTGAAGGCATGATTTGCTGTACCACCACTAAGATTGCAGTGGCACCGACATGACTTGGTTATCAAGTTGTGGCAAAACTGTCTTGGGACATAATGCCATAACATTGAATACTTACAGCTGCTTTAAGCTGTTAGAAAATGGGCAGGCGTTCCTTTTTACAGTAATGCCACACACACACACACACACACACACACACACACCACACTTAATGCAATATTGCTACATCTGTGATGAATTACTATCATCTTATACATATTCAACCAAATGTTCATATATCTAATTAATTCACAGATTACCTTTATTTAGCCACTGCAAACTGAGGCCAGTGTGTTCATGCCTATTCCAATACTCAATGCAAATTGCATGTCTACATTACAGTTGAAGCTTGGGAAGTACAAGCCCCAGCCCACAAAAGGCTTACTCTCCAATAGGAAGAACCGACTCTAGAACGTGCTTCTAAATCCCAATTGGAATAAACACAATAAACCAAAATCAGCGAGGAAGTTTTATAGAGTTAGTAACAGGGAATCCTGTTCACTGACTGGTGCACTTGGAGATCAAACTATTGTTAACCTAGGCCATCCGACCTGTCAATGCCTCTAACACAGGCCGTGCATGACTCGCAAAGGAATCACATCCGGGAAAAAAGGCATCAAATTCACCATTCACCTGCCATCACGCGTTCTATGTTCTGAGCAGCGGTCTGGCAAGCAGGTGGTACCTTAGCTGTCACAAGTTAGGCATCCATCATTTCCAGCACCTTACAGGAAATCTTAGTCATTTGTGTTACCCTCCTGAAAAGGGAGGATCTGACATGTTCCCAAATGGTGCTCATTTGTGCAAGGGAGAGTAGCGCATCATCATGAGTCACAGGACATTATTCTGGGCCAGTTGTGGGCCTCCCTGTTAAACCACCCAGGGAGGGCCATGTGAAGAATCGCCCGCACTACTGGATTGAAGGTAAGGAGAGGACGATGATTGGGTTTGTTTTAATGGCCTATTGTGGTTTGAGGGAATGGACAGTGTTTGAGATTGTTTTGATGGGATGATTGGTGTCAGGGAGGAAAATTAATAATTGTGATTATGTTGATGGGATAGGCGTGATCGGGAGGTGTCACAACTCATGTGATTGTTTGTGTGCATATTAGAGGTAGATCCTGATGACATATCCCTGTGTTATCGCTGCATTCCCATCTTCTTATGGTGTGGTTACTTGCTTGCATCATCTCCCTCTTGGTGGATGTTGAGCACACCATCATCCACACCGGCTGTGGGCATGCAACGCCTCATGCAATGTTGTGCAACACTGCAGACCTCAGCACTATCTGGCATACCTTCTCTGTTGTCTACTTCAAGGCCTGTCTCCTGTGATGTTTATATCAGAATTTGGCCTATAATGTCAAAGAGACCCATTTCAATGGTGGACCTGGGTAGGGCGTAGGAATTTTTGTAGTGATTTTCCTATTATATTGATGGCTATTTTTGTGGGTTCAGCAGCCAGGTCTGAGATAGCTACAGATAGCGAGAGGTAGCTAGAGGCACCAGTGCCAAATGAAGAAAGCACGCTCGTGGTCAGCGTACTGTAGACATGCCTACATCTGCACATTAAGTTTTGGACATGGTACTGTACTGCAATGCATTTGTAGAGTGAGTAAATGTTTTTATTGACAAACATTGTATTTATCTTTCAGACTTTTTTTTTCTCCAAAAGCTTTTATGTAAGTTAGAGTTATTGACCACAGCATGGTGCCTACAGCCCTGGTCGGGGCAGCAGCACAAAGTAGCATTAAGTATAGCAGTATAGGCGGGGTAAAAATACACAGCAAGCCGCCTACAACCGCTTCGGGCCGGCTGCGTCAAGTGGAACATTTTGGCGAATATCTTTTTATGGCCTTGAACATAATAGACAAACCATAAGAAATAAACATTACCACTTAACATTGTTGACATTATAAGTTGACCATTCAGATAACATGAGCGTACTATTAGTCCCATGAGTGACTCTTCCATAGACCCTATGGTCTGCCTGGGTGTTCTACCCTGGCCAGAGTGAGATTTAATATGCTTCAGTTTGCGTTTCTTTTGTTTAACACATCATCGCCAGGTCGAGGCTCAATGGCTGTCTGTGGTGGTGGTCTGCTCTAGAAGATATGTCTGAAGGGAAGCCCATATGTCGCCTGGACGGGAGGAAGGTGGCAAGAGGTCAGCATAAGTGTGTAATTGATCTTGGCATAAATGAGATCTTGCAGCCAATCCTTAAATTTGGGTGCTCTCTGCAGGCGATTTGCCTCTTAGCGAGAAGGGGCGCTAGGGAGATGTATTTTCACACCGCGGCAACCAGTGCCTCAGTGTATCCTAGAAGCGTAATTAGGGGGTTGTCGGGGACGTGTAACCCAGTCATACGGTCGAGCGCCATCAGCACCTCCGTTCAGTAGCATCTTATGGGGGCACTCCCAAGCTAAGTGTCGAAAGTCCACTCCTTCACTAATGCAACGATCACAACGGTCATTGTCGCAGA
Source organism: Lissotriton helveticus (assembly GCF_964261635.1). Classification (NCBI taxonomy): domain Eukaryota; kingdom Metazoa; phylum Chordata; class Amphibia; order Caudata; family Salamandridae; genus Lissotriton; species Lissotriton helveticus. Next base: position 446,579,998 of record NC_136070.1, read on the forward strand.
GGTAGAGGTGCTTGAAGCACACAGGTGTATAATAAATGTGGTGAATGTATTTGTAGTGAATGATGCGCAATCTGCTGCTAGCAGAGATATTTCCAGTTTGGCAGCAGCAGAAAGACCCCTGGTCATCAGTAAAGGGGGAGCCCAGGTCCTCTTCCCAACGTGCCCTAGCTGAGGTGGGGTCATACACGCGGTCCTTTTGAGTAGTTCGGTATAGCAGCGACACAACATGCGTAGGGGCAGTTTGCTGTAAGAGAGCATGTAAGGAAGACATGATGGGGGGGATCCTGCGGGAAGCACGGCGTGAGGGCCTTCACATCCTGTCGCAGCCTAACATAAAAGAAACGCTCCAGGGGGGCAGTTAGTGTAGTGCTAAAGAATTCCTCACTAGTGCAAAATGTGCCTTTGACTTAGAGCTTACCCCAGGTCTGGATGGAAAGTTTCCAGAGGAGTTGGCGGCTGCCTCTCTCCTGCATAACAGGGAGGTCAAGCCTTCCATGGAGGGGCAGCAGGGGGGAGTATAGGATGGAGGCGTGGAGACAGCTGGCCAGATCATGCCAAGCACTGGTGGTGCAGTGTACAGTGGTGGAGGCTAGGCGCCTCAGGATGGCTGGTGCGCTTAAGTAGGCGGAGCAAGGGGTTGGGGCCATATATCCGTCTTTGATTGCCAGGTGGGGCATGTAAGATTTATCTTTCAGACTTATCTTGCATTGTATGCATGTGTTGGCTGGCCAATGTACCCAGAGGACATGTTCTCTGTGCATGGTGACTCTTCATCTTATTTGGGATGCAGCTGTTGTGAAGTATGTGGGGATCATTACAGAAAAAAGAATTCATAAAATTCTTATATAGCGCACAGCTGCCTATAAGGTTTCCCAGCGCTGGAGGTCATTGGTTGGTAACCTACTTGGAGTGCCAATCCCAGGAATTACACATGTATGAGTAAGATATCTTTGGAACTGCACTGGACTGCATAGTTCATAATTTGTTCTGGTAGTTGCAAGTGGTGGCTCTGATACTCATTTTGGGGACCAGGATCTATTTTAAATCATCAAATATAGACTTACAGAAAGATGGAGTAAAGAGAAAAGAGATGATGACTATGGAAGAGAAATACATGAAAACAGTAACAAAGGTAGCGAGCAAGGATTAAGAAGTGAGATAAAGTGTGCAATGGTAAAAAAAGGACATATGAGGTGGAATCAAGACAAGGCAGCTTTGGTATCTGGCAACCCCATCGTTTGGCAGTACAAGAGGCAGACTCCTATGAATACATTTATAAAAAAAAAAAGAATTAAGCGCTGCATGTGTAAATCATCTGCACATTCATGGGTTTTGTCTTGAGTTCTTCCTGAATACACTCTCCCTTGCTTTTGGTGGGAGAGGGCGGATACATTTTTCCTACCACATTAGGAAATTCAACTGTGAAGTAGACCCAGTCTTTGGCAGCATTTACACACTGGGAATCAGGAGCGGCAACCTTTTCAACTCTTTCTTACAATTCTTTGATGTTTTAACTCCTTCGCCAGTACTGTTTCTTGTTGTTTGAAAATCATTACAAGCATTCAAATAAAAAACACAATGGTCAGTGTGTTGTAGAAACCTGTTCTTTATATACCAAGTGCTAGTGCACATCAAGCCTGGAATGACAAATTGGCATGGAAATAGGGAAAATGGCTTGAGTAAGTTAAATGGTTTTAAGACCCACTACGGACATATGCTGTGATCTGCAAGCCTCAAGCTTGATACCTAGGAAGGCCAACTCAATCCACCCTTCCAAAGTTGGTAAATTAAGTACCTATCAATTGGGCGATGATAACATCTCTTACCTTTAGCAGGGCTGGCAAAAAATGTGGCATGAAGTGTTATATGAAAACAAAATATTATTAGTAGTAGTATTATTAGTAGTAATATTACTGTCCCTGTCTAGTTGACAGGGGTGATGCTGTCCAGTATGATAGAAAGTGTACAATTGATGGCGTCCCTGTCACAATGATATGTCTTCATGATTTGGTCTGAAGTCAACATTATTTATAGCAATCTGGGCCACAACATCCCAAGTGCCCTCCCATTCCTCTAGTGAGCACTGTGCTGCTGTTTCTCCTCTGTTCTTTGTTGTCATGCATGCAGAAGTAACGGTATGTCTTCCATGGCCGGAAGTATGCAGTAGCAGCACTCATAGTGTTGTGAGTGTGGGTGCATCAACAAAATTCAAGTTGAAAACGTGGCGGCAAGCCTCCTGATGTATAAAACCCTGTTCTATGCTTTTACTCCATCCATCCATTCATCCATCCCTGACATCCCAATCAACTACCTCACTTTCAGGAAAATGCTCACAATCTGAACTTTTTTGATTTACCTGTGGACATGTGCAGTTGGTGAAACCTGAGAAACCTGAGAATGGCCAAGCAAAGCCACTGCAATGAAACTCAAAACATGGATATTGAGAATGACCTGCTCAGCCTCCCTTGCTTCGTCATCTCTACTTGTACCCATTCCCTCCTGCATCTTACCTCCCACACCTACTGCCAACATTGACATGATGGAAATTCCCTTCTTTCCCATACTAATTCTTAGCAGTTAAATGTGGTTGGTGCCTTAATTACTCTGAACTTTTATTTATTTGAGTTTTATATAGCGCTGGCCAGCCCCAGAGGTATCAGAGCGCTTTACATAAGGAACAGCGAGTTGCACGTTACATTTTACATAAGTTACACTGTGATTACATAGTAACAACAAGAGTTACTAGCGAATAGCACATAAGGACACATGATGAAGCCACAAAAGCACAGTAGTATGCATTACTAATGCATAGCGGATCAGGGAGAGGGAAAGGAAAACAGGAGAGGGGAATGTTGATGGAGTCAAGGCAGGTAGGAGGGGGAAAGTCCTTCAGGGGAAACCAAGCAGTCAGTGTGACAGACAGATAAACCAAGAAGAACCGTGAAAAACAATGTCCAATGTCCGGCTGGGTAGGTGACTGCCAAAGGGTCCAGACACCTCTGTAGCTGCATAGGACAGCTTCACCGGGCAGCGGCCAAGGGTACTTGGTCTACAAGGTAAGTACAAACAGTTTCGGTTTCCGCCCATGGGGCATCGTCAGAGGTCCCTTGACGGTAGCGCTGGCTAGACCCGGAGGTATCAGAGCGCTTTACCAGAGGATCGTTGCGTTAGAAGTTACATCAGTTACAAGAGCATAGTAAGATACGGGAAACAAAAACAATGTTGCGAGAATTCGTAGGAGGGAGGGGAGGTAGGAGCCATAGCAGGGAGACGAGGAAGAACTGTGCCCAATGTCCGGCTGGGTAGCTGACGGTCGAGGGGGAAACCAGGGCCAATCTCTTCCATAGCTGTCTAGCAGCTCCACCGGAATCAGCCATGTCCCTCTGGTCTCAGCGTTCAGGAAAAACAGTTTTGAATAGATACATAGGCTACAGTTGCAAAGTGAAGTAGCTGAAGAACTTGTCCCCACTAGAGGACAGAGGTAAAAGAAGGGGGGGTATATAACAATCCAGAGAAGGAGCTGGAGGCTGCCCTTTAGTCTGCAGAGGAAATGAAAGCAGAGTCAGCCGCCATTTTAAGGTGAGGCACATCATGTCCAGGCCTTTGTAGGTCCCTGTGTAGGCTTTGGTGCGGTAGTTGGTCTCGACCATGATGAAGCCCTGTTCGTGGGAGGCAGCAGACAGCTCTGACCCCCTGAATGCCATTTAGAAGCCACCCCCTTCTTTCATATCTGAAACGACCAACCGCACATGTGTGCCTCGGGTGCCTCCCGTGTCCGCCTGTAGCCCCTCTCCACAATCCGCCAATTACACCAACCTCTGGGATAGTCGCCGCTCCGGTCTCAGCACCAGCACCTTAGGCATGTCTGTGGCACAGGCACTCAACACCTGTCAGCTGCTCTTTAAACTGCTACTTTAAACTGATGGGTGCAACCGGATGGGATAGTTCCACTTATGCTGCACTCCCCACAAGACTCCAATAAAGCTGTTCCGTGCCGTGGATAATGTGGAGGACAGATGCCCACCCAAAATGGCCACTGCACAAAGTCCCTGCGCACCTAAGCCAGATCAGGGTGTAGACAGGGCACTATACACACCAGACCAAGTCACAACCTGGAGTCAGCCATCGGCAAAAGCGGAAATTCCTGCAGCTCCAAACAGTGATCAGTGACAGTCAAATATTCAGAAGCCTTAAGAAGTTATAAGCAAGAGCAGTTCTACTTCTTGCAATTAGCAGAAAGCAATAACTCTGTTAAGGAAACGTTTAAAAAAATGAAATAACGTTTCAATTACTTAAGTGCTCAAAAGATTGTCCCTTATTCTCCTTCCCTATGGGAATCTATGACTATCAATTTAAGGATACAATCCATTGTAATTATGACTCTTTAGAATCCAGCGGCTCTTCAAACCTGCCTCATCTTTTGATGGGTTTACCTTGTACGACCTTGGGCTTTGAAAAACTGTTAGCTGAATTCAACTCTTTGACACCAGACACCAGATAAATGTGGTTAAATCAATCAACAAGATTCCTCTGATTGATATATTACACAAGTGCAAACTTTGCGAGCATCAAAAATAAATATCCTTTATTTGCAAAATGAATGGTTGATAATAATGCAGATTGGTCTGCTTGATGGTCTCACACATTAAATATGGTTTACAGATTCTCATGGCTGTTAAATTACATCTTCAACATTTCTGAAGTGTGCAGATGCCATAGTATATACCTGCTGGGATATATAAATGGAAATGCAATAACAATTCTATGTTCCCCAGGTGCAGCAAAGCGAATGCAGATGAACTACATTAGCTCAATCTATGTAATAAACTGGATATATTTTGGTCCTCTATAACCCACAAAATGAGCTGTATTTAGAAAATAGATTTTAAATTCAATGTGTCTACAAAATCTGGTTTTCATGATGACCCTTGTCCTGCTTGTATTTTTCAACTAGTGGCCCATATGGTGGCACCAGTAAGGTGCATCTTGGTTAATTCTTCTTTTTTCACTCTGGTTTCTCTAAACTTGAAAAACAAGCACTGGCATAGCCAATAGGTCTCGCCTTTGGTATCTTATAAGTGTTTAGTCATGCAGCATATTATGCTGGGTCATGTGCCGCTAGGGATAGCTATTCAATTACTACACACTGGGTCATGCAGTGTAATTCAGGAATGCATACTTGCTTCTGCACAGATGTACTGTGTGTGTGTGTGGCTGAACTGTTGGCTTCTCAGATGCACTGTGTGTGTGGATGAACTGTTGGCTGCACAGATGCAATGTGTGTGTGTGTGGCTGAACTGATGCACAGTGTGTGTGGATGAATTGTTGGCTGAACAGATGCACTGTGTGTGGCTAAACTGTTAGCTTCTCAGATACACTGTCTGTGGCTGAACTGTTGGCTGCACAGATGCACGGAGTGTGTGGCTATGCGTGTGGCTGAGCTTGGCTGCACAGACTCAGTGTGTGGCTGACATTTGACTGGCCGCGACTCCGCATGCTGTGCCTTTATCTGAGCGGCACAGCCCAGCCGATGGCCGGCAGATCTCACGGGCCGATGTCTGGGGCAGGTAGATCTGGGAGCCGAAGAGGAGCGCGCGCACTGGTGCCTCGAGGAAGGCGCGCGAACACGCTCAGGTGAGACAGCGGAGAACAGGGTTTGTTTGGCACATAGACCGAGGAACAGAGGCACAATGGAGCCAACGTGCTTAGAAGTAATCGCAGAAAGTAGCGTGGGAGGAAGTTCGGGATAAAATACAAAATATGAAAGAAAGAATGGGGCACAAGAGCAACCAACTCACATAAAGAAAGGAGCTAACTGATGATGAAAAGATAAATGCCTAAAGTAAACAAGTGCGCGCGCCTCGAGCTAAAAGTTGGAGGTGTGGGGGGAGTGCGAGAGCACACAGAGCATTTCCCTTGCGGGAGGAAGCCAGGAGCACCATGTGTTTGTAAGTTAATTACAAACATATGGTGTCAAGCTTGCTCACACAAGGGAATCGCCAAACATGCACGCGTTGCCATTGAAGGTAAAGGAACGCGTGTACGTTTTTGGCTGAAAAGCCAAAGCGATTGCTAAAGGTCTTTTGCCTACGCAGCGCATGCGCGCTGCGTAGGCGAGACCTAAAAAACAGTCATACTTGGCTGATGCCACTTTATGTAATTATAGACTTATCTCTTTGCACCTGTTAATGTTAAAATATCGGAAAGAAAACACAAAACCTAAAGTCCCTTGTTTATCAGAAGAATCCTTTTTTTGTTTAACTTCATTTTTATTATTATTATCATTATTTTCATACTTGCAGTTTACATTGTATTTGTCACAAGTGTAATGAAATACCGTTTACATCTTAGCTGTATATGGAAAGTGCCGTTATGGCGGTAGACATTTCAGCCACTAACATCTGTTACAGACCTCATATGTTAACAGTTGGCATGTCATGTTGAACATACGAGTGTTAACTATAGATAACTTTACTTAATACAAACATATAACATTTTACCCTGCCTCCGAGAACATTTAGAGTCGGTCTACAGAGCATTACATACAACACATCCGTGAGCACCCTTTTGCAATGTGGCAGCCCAGCCATCTATCTCGACTGTGTGCGATGTTACCCTAGTTCCCCACGCCTGCCAAAGCTCAACGTACGCAATTTAGAAAGTGTATTTTGGTGTATGAGGGCTGATTATACATCTAGGAGGTGAGTAGGGGGCAATCGAAGAGGCAAGGGTGAGGAAGTGCGGCTCATGAGGAGGAGGGGGAGGGGAGTGGGGGATATGATAGGTGAGAAGGGGTGGGGGAGTGGGGGAAGGACGGGGGATGGGGAAAAGAAAGGGCGGGGAGGGATACTGTTGCAACCATACTCCTGTGCAGGCCACCGTGGCAGGATGCTAAGTGCTTTCCTACTGCCCATGTATTATATGTTATATTCTATTGCCTGCTGGTCATCCTCTGCGGATGCACCTGCTTGCGCCTCGGAGCGATCTTGCAGACCGTACGGAAGTCTAACAATATTACATCCCACGCTGCCGCTATTTGCTGCTTTCGCAATCCTGTGGCATCTACTCAGTGGAGCGCTGCACTTTCCTCCTGCGCCCAACACAATAGAGATTGATACCAGGCTATTGTTGCTGGGGGGGGCAGGGGACTTCCAGCGGCGCATAAGTAGACGACTGGCAACTATGAGTCCCAGATCTATCAATCAATCAAGAACATTTATAGAGCGCGCTACTCACCCGTGAGGGTCTCACGGCGCTGGGGGGTGGGGGGGGGGGGGTGCTGCTACTGCTCGAATAGCCAGGTCTTGAGTTGTTTCCTGAAGGAGAGATGGTCCTGGGACAGACGTAGGTGGGTGGGGAGGGAGTTCCACGTCTTAGCAGCCAGGTAGGAAAAGGATCTTCCTCCGGTGGTGGTTCTGCGGATCCGCGGGACGGTGGCAAGGGCGAGGCTGGCGGAGCGGAGCTGGCGGGTGGGTGTGTAGAACTTGAGGCGGTTGTTGAGGTATTCGGGGCCCATGTCGTGGAGAGCTTTGTGTGCGTGGGTCAGGAGCCTGAACTTGATCCTCTTGTTGACTGGGAGCCAGTGTAGGTCTGTCAGGTGGGTGGAGATGTGGCTATGACGGGGGATGTCCAGGATGAGTCGTGCCGATGCGTTCTGTATGCACTGAAGTCTTTTCTGTAGTTTGGCTGTGGTACCAGCGTAGAGGGCGTTCCCGTAGTCCAGTCGGCTGGTGATGAGGGCCTGGGTGACCGCCTTCCTGGTTCTGGTGGGGATCCAGCGGAAGATCTTGCGGAGCATGCGAAGGGTGTTGAAGCAGGAAGAAGTAACGGCGTTGACTTGCTTGGTGATCTATGTAACTAGAAGTCATTTTATATTTTTTGGGTCGTGGGTACAGCCCCACAATGCACATTTCCCATGTCCAGTCCAGGGTGTGCTCCGTACTTTGGGATAAACAGCTGGTGACTGCACCCCAATACTCTTGTATAGCAGTGCATGACCACAGCATGTGCAATAGGTCTGCACCTGCCTCATCACATCTTGCACATCTGGCATCAGTGCGATCAAAGTATTTATCAACAGAATCTTTATCAAGCAGGGTTTCCGCCATACCTTGAAACTATGTTGCCATAGTGGTGGTCCTGAACAATCTTTGTATGATTTTGGATCAGGGAGGTAAAGCAGCGCTGACCCTTCTTGATCTCTCTGCATCCTTTAATACCATGTCCCAGGTGGTACTTTTAGCTAGGCTGGGGTCAACGGAAGGACAGTGAGTTGTATATCTTCCCTTCTGTCATGCCTGAGTCAGCTGGGTATGATGCTCCCCTACTGCGGCTCTTCAACAAACCTGTCCTGTGGAGTGCCTCAGGGTTCTTCGTTCTGCCCCACAATGTTCAAACTTGATGTGGTTCCTTTGGTCGGACTCATAAGATTCTTTAACACATCTTGCATGTGCTGATTACACTAAGCTATACTGAGGCTAAACTGGAACACTGATCTGGTGAGTAGTAATTTGTGGACTTGGTTTATGTTAGTCAGCGACTGAATGAGACATAATTGAAATGAAACACAAGCCAAATGGTGGTGGTGGTACTGGGAAGTCCTTTTTCAGTCTGATCATTCTCCTGGTTGCTGGATGCACTGGGCCGACATCCTGCACTCTATAAACCAGTAACACAACTTGGGAGTTTACTCTCGGGGCAAATTATTGTTTAAAGCTCATGAGGCAAAGCCTCTGCTTCAGGACTTCTTATTTTCAGGCTTATTTTGTGTAAGTAGACCCATAACTATGCTAATGCTTTAAACATGGGGCTTCCTTCTTTTACAATTCACTCCCTTTATTTGATTCTAAATGTGGCAGATGGGCTTTTGCTTGCCCTTTTCTGTGCTCTGATGCCCTCCTTTGAAAGGTACTTCAGTGCTCCTGCTTAAATTTCACAGGATGGGCTGTCTGACTCCATTTCCATTACAATAAGCAACAGAGCACAGCACTAAAAATCATTTCCTTTCTGATCAAATCAGGTCAGACTTATGTTTTAATGTCCCATGTACAATATAACATGTTCAAATCCAATTAGCAAGAATTTAAGCACCAAATATTTGTGAGAAAAAGTGGACACAGCGTTGTTGAAACTCCACAGCTGACACGTGTTTCGTCTCAAGAACGACTTTTTCAAGGCTTGATAAAATAAGTCTGTATGAATAATACAAAAGTGTTCACAGGAGTCACGGAACGTGCTTTGTCTTTGTCACGACTAGGTCAAAGAATCTTAGAAAGTATTTGGTAGTCGAGATCTTCCAAGTATGCCCTCAATAAAATTCTCTCTTTGTTAGTTCAGTCATGAGGAGCGTAGCTAAGGCAAATTTTTTTTTATAATTCTGAAAGGGGTCCAAGTGGTATCAGTAGTCCTAAGTAGTTCGTTCGAGAATGTCATCCGAGTATTAGGACCCCCCCTTGTTAGCGCTTGTGCTTGTTTGAAAAAAGACACAAAAAGACTGGACATGAGGAAATACCCACATTTGCGGAGGTTGAGTCCAGTGTGGAAGGCAGCATTGAAGTCCATTTTGCGGAAGGTTCGCATTCCGCAGATTCAAAGCAGCAAGAAGTCGTTCACTTCCTGCTTGGGTTCTCGGTCTAGTTGTTGAGACGCGAGATTCCCAATCGCGGACAATGCGCCTGCGCGAGCTACGCGCAGCGCAATTCAACTGTTTTCAGTCAGGAGCAACAGTGTTCTCTCCGTGCTCTGACTGAATTCTTTCATAGCCTAAATTCCAAGTTTCGTTCTTCTTGAGGGCTCATTCGATAGTTATCCGCGACGCTTCTTAACTAAAAGAAAAGCATTTGAAGTATTTTGGATAATAAGATATTAATCTCCTCAGAATATTCGTACTTCTTCAAGAAAGGTTGTGATGCTTGTAAGAAGATTTCTTTTCTAAGTTCAAAGCGCACTATCAGCATTCAGAGTTGGTTCTTCGGCAAGCAGCGTGCAGCGTTCAGAGACTAGACAGCTTAGTGCTACGATAAGGTGACAATAATATCGTCAAGGATAATTCTTCAACAATCTACATGCCTCAGACTAGAGACTTATCAGCAGGGGCGGATTGGCAATGCGGGCATTCGGGCATGGGCCGAAGGGCCAGTGTCTCCGTGCCCTCTGTGGGCCGTTTTTTTTCTCCCCTTTCCCAACCACACAGTGAAGCTGCATTCATTTCTCTGTCTCTGTCTCCGTGCTCACTGTGGACTTGGAAAGGGGAGGAAAAAAACGGCCCACAGAGGGCACAGAGACAGACAGAGAAATGAATGCAGCTTCACTGTGGGGCAGCGATTATCCGCTGTGGCCTCTCCTTGACCCCCTGCCCTGCCAAGCAATCATGCTGATGGTGGGCTGGCGAGGGGTGATTGTATACAAGAATCGGCCTCCCAGGGGGGCAGGTGTTGCTCAGGCCTTTGAGCTATTTTCACCTCGGGCCCCCCTGGGGCTCACGCAGCCCAGAAACAGTGTTTGTACTAACACCTCGCCCACAGCCCTTCACATTCAGGGCACAGTGGGCGAGGAAGAATGGGTCTCGCTGTGGGGGCCAGGTGATGTTTGTAACTTGCACCATCTTCACCTCAGCCTCCCACTGGCTAACGTGGATGACCCAGCAACTGTGTATTGTGCTCCCCTGCCAGGACATTGCCCTGAGGCCTGGAGGGCTGGGGAGGGCGGAGTAGGTTAGTAATAGCAGGGGCTTCCTGCTTATTAGGTGCTCATTCGCGAATAATTTTGTGACAGGAAGGGGCCTTGCTGTTTTTTTAGTTGCTCAGCATGTAGGCCATTGTCACCTTGGCCCTGTGTCCTGTACAAGAAGAGTATCCTCTCACTTTCATTCCTTGTCTGTGCCACACATCTTAAGGATTTTGGGGGCCCTGGGCCAAACATATTTTTGGGCCCTTGTTCGGAACTGATTTGAATTATAATCCAATTTCTGCTCTTTGATGCCCTCTTTCAGCTGGTCACTGGACAGAGCACTACCATACTTATCCAAATTCTTAATGTATTTACATCTAATATTCAAGGACATTGACGTGTGTTTTCAATATTACAACACAGTAGCAGCTCACAAAAATTACTGAAAATAATCTCAGTGACATCCTCCCATATTCATATGTGATGGCCTGTTTGATCTCAAAGACATTTTTTTATGGATGTTGCATGAAACAAACACATTTTTCTGCAAAATCTCTGTGATAGGCTCTTACTCATCGCCCATATTAAAAATAAATTTGAAAAAATGGTATTTAAAACAATCTGTTTAAGGAGTATGCATGGTCATTAGGGCAAGATTCTCTGCAGAACAGAGCTGGCTCTATCAGGGGGCTCCCTGAAAGGCTGGGGCCCTGGGCCAGAGCCCACATTGCCCATGCCTTAAAATGTCTCTGGTCTGTGCATAGGCATATGTGGCCTGACGCCAGAGTTGCAGAGATCGGGATTCAAGTTTGAGTCCCAGCGTCTGCTCAACAACCTGTGATTCTGGGCAGATCACTTCATCGCCCAGGCCCTTAATAAAAAAATCGGATCATGTGTACTGTAATTGGTACTCATAAATAGAACTGTGTTTCTGTATATGGACATCACCTGCTGGTTGTGAAATACATTTATGACTAGATTGTACAGATACATTTTCCAGCATTCTTTACACCACAGACTGCCTTTTTCGCGTTTGTGAATTCTTACTTTTGTTATTACATGTTCTATTCCCAGAGATTCCAGTCTTACCCTTTCTCCTTCACTTTGTGGTAGATTTCTGATTCATGTGATGATTAGAGTCGAGGACATAGCTGGTTGGGAAAGAGTATCTAACAGCATTGTGCAGGGCGTTAAGACTGCAAGTAAGTATTCAGTTATCAGAACTGCAGTTCTCCTAGTCTTTACCAATGTTACCTGCTCTGTAAGCTTTAAAAGGCTTAATTTACTAAATATTTCTCTACAAATTAGACCTCAAAGAGTAACCAAATGGTGTTCCATGAAAGGGCACGCCCCTTGATTGTGGGCCACGCCCCTTAATTGTGGGCCACGCCCCTTGAATGTGGGCCACTTTTTTCGTCAGTGCCCGGGCCAAATTGTGATCCCAATCCGACCCTGCTTATCAGCTGAGTGTAGCGCTCTAGAGACTCGACAGCAGAGTGCAGCGCTCTAGAGACTTGTCAGCTGTGTGCAGCGCTCAAGAGATTTGAAAGCAGAGTGCAGCGCTCTAGAGACTTGATAACAGGGCACAGCTCTTTAGAGATTTGACATCAGAAAGCAGCGCTCTAGAAACTTGATAATAGGGTGCAGCGAGTAGTGTTTTCATCTACTTCATTTTTTCTTGTGGGACCTGCTATGTTCAATCTGGGTCTCAGAGAACAATAAAAGACTATCATTTATTCTTTGTAAAAGAAGAACTGCTGATCATAATATAATACTATTTATGGAGACGCAAACGTAACTGCAATCTATGCGTTGAGTGAGTTGACCAGAGGTTCTTCCAATCAATCAAAAAAATACATTTAAAAACTCACTAAAAGAGAAGCAAATTCCTCAGTGTATAAAGATATTTAGTTGAAAAGAAACTAGTTTACATTTTAGCTTAAATTGAGTTAGGAGCAACAATAATTGTTTGTGCTTCTTTACAGGTGCCAGAACAGCATCGTGAAGAAGGCCATTACCTGAGGCAGTCTCTCTTGTTTGTCTTCCCATTCCCCTTTTCCCCGAGCTGGGCTTCGCGGCAGTTTTATCACTCAGACTATTGCTGATCAGTTAGGGGAATTGGTGGACCTGTTATCGGCTTCTGAGGGGATCGCAAATCCAGATCTGGCACCGAGGTTCCTAAGTATGGAACATTCAATCCATTAGACCCATGCCCGATGCCACGCTGATCCCGACATTTTCCATTTCTGTCTGCAACATTCTGTGAGAGACCAGGATGGTAACACCTCCCAGATCGTCTACGAAAATTTGAAGGCAGATCCTGGAAGTTTGTGTGATGGAACAACCCATGCCTTAACAACGCATGCCTGCCCCACTCAGTTTTAACTACGACTGCGTGTTTTTACCAGGCATGCCTTTACCACACAATCTTGTGGTAAAGACAAAATTGGTAAATGGACTTGTGTGGTAAAGTCACACCCCTGCCCCTCTGCCCTGAGCCCTAAAATTTGTCGCTACTGTGATGTATTCTACTCCCACCTCAGCCCCCCTAATTGAGCATTAAAACCAACCCCCACCACTAAAACCTCCCCCACCTCCCCCCAGTACAGACCAACTGCCTCCTCTGCTTGAAAACTGTCCCTTTTCTGCCCCATGCCCTGAGCCCTAAAACTCAGCCCCCTAAAAACTCCTCTGTCCCCATCACCTAAAACTAACCCCACCTCCTACCAACCCCAGCCCAACTCATCCAGCCACGTCCTGGTCCGTCCTTCCTGCAGCATACCTTCCGGATCCTCTCTCATCCGCTGAGACAGCTAGAACGCTGACTGCCTTAACCACGCATATGCGTGGTTAAGGCATATGTGCGGTTAAGGCAAGCGTTGTTCAACTTGTGGGGAAACAGCACATGTGTTTAAAGCCATTTCCCATCCTGGAAACGTGCTTCCTCTTCAGGTGTAACATTTTTGAACACTCATGCGTCTGGGAGTGACAGTGAAAAGGGACATAGTTGGGGGGCATATATGTAAGGGCCGAAGTAATTTGAAATGATTAATGGGAGTTTTATGAGAAGGAAGCTTGTTAATTCTTTGAAAATACCTAACAGCAGGTCAAATCTTTATTCGGTTATGGACTGGTTATCTCTAACTTCGTTTTAGACAAATTTGTGATCTCTTGCAAATCCTAATTTCAAAGTTCGAATTAAGGGCCACATATATGAACCTATTTTGCCTTTGTAAACAGGCCGATTTGCAGAATTGACCTGTTTGTTATTGCAAAAAAGGATTTTCCTACTTATCAAATTTCTGTTTTGCTTTTTCGGAACCTGTTAACGAATCGCAAAATGGGTTTGCGATTCGGTATTTGGAAGGGGAGTGTTTAGGTCTTCCCTTTCAAGTACTGAATCGCATCTATTTGTTTGAATGTTTTGTGACCGTGAATTTGGTCGCAACACATTCGCATTTTACCACCAACTTCAAGTTTATGGTAACCTATTCGCAAATGGGAAGAGGTCCCCAAGGAACCCCTTCCATTTTGGGAATCATGGCGAAAACGTTTTTTAATAGCAGGCAGTGGACCACTCTCTGCTCTTAAAAAAATGAAAAGAAAACTTTTCATTTTTGTATTTTAAATGCAACTCGTTTTCCTTTAACCGCATGCGCGCTAGCGGTTTTCCCGCTGTGAGCTGCGTTTTTCAAAAAGCCGCGTTACATGACGAGCTCAGCTCGTCATCAGCGTACGAGCGCCGTAACTCATGACGAGCTGAGCTCGTCATGAGCGCGGAAGGGGTTAAGAAAAACTTGCTGCATTTTTGAAAGATAGATTACTTTATTGAAAAGCAATCACGGACATGGTGGTCTGCTGACCCTAGCAGGCCACCATCCCGGTGATTTTAATGATTCCTAAGGGATCACAAATTGCAACCTACCTCGCTAATATTAATGAGGTAGGTCGATTTGCGACCCCCTAGGAATCACTATATGAAACTCTTGGAGTTTCATAGGTTAGGAATAGCGATTACCTAATTGCGATTCACAGAAAATCTAAATTAAGTAATTGCTATTCCTAATGTTGATACATGTGCCCTATAATTCCTTCAAGCATCCAGTTGAGAAGAGGCTCGTACCAACGATAACCTCACCCCACTTATATTTGAGCAAGCTATAGATCCTTTTGGGCAAAACATTGGATTTAATGTTGTCATCATGAGGTTTAATACATCACATGTACAATACAATGAGTTTTTTAACCAGGTGATATCATTTGTATCATGCAGAAAACCAAGTTTAGGCTCTCTTGCATAATGAAGCAGTATTTCCTCTTTGAAAACTGTATAGGTTTACAAAGGATTGGAATGAGTATCCAAAAACATACTTAAAACTCGTCAGCCTATCATACTGTGGCATGAGTATAAAAAATATGAACTTTCTACCTGCCACTTAGCTGTTTCACCTGTAAATGGTAACATATTTTCCTGGTCTCAAAACCGATCTGTTAACAAGATGAGGCTGTCTCAACTATCTATATGGAATCTTCGTGTATTTAAAAAAGAAGTTGTTGGGTTTCAGTGTATCAGAAAATGACAGACATTCCACTTAGGCTTTGAGCTACTCAGTGGAAATCTAAAAAAGTGACACACGACAATAAAAGGAATTTGAAACCTTTTTGAGTGCAACGAGTCCAGACACTTTATTTCCTAGCTAACCACTGCAATGGATAATGGGATAATTCCAACACATTGCCACGAATGGTCATACCTGAAGAAGGCAGGAAAACAGGCAGGTTCGTGGAAAATACTAAGTCAATGGAATGCTTGCAAGATATTTTAAAGGTGGTATCCAATCTTCTGTAGACCGAGGACGATCTATGCATTGATTTCTTCACAATACTGAAGATAATGTGGCTACATGCATAATATTGCCATATGTGGTGGGCGAGTCCAGTCATTCAGACAATGTGCTCAAAGTACTTCCCTAATAGAATTGACTCACGTTCAGACCTACAGGCATTGCTTATATTTTGTCACTGAGCTAAAGGTGAAGGTAAAGGCAAGTAAGGCTAACTTGGAGGCCAGCAAGCATGTCTGTAACTTTTCATGAACTCAGGTTTTTACCTTTACAGAACTTGAACCTTGAGACCTCATGTTCCTGCCCTGTCTCTTCAAGCCCCACCTTTTTTTGCAGCGTCCTCAGCTGGCTCTTTGAGAACTCTAAATCTATTTTATTCCTCCATTCCTTGAACTAAGCCCAGTCTCTTTCCTGAAGGATTTACGCCCTTATACGAATTGCGCGTTG
Organism: Lissotriton helveticus; assembly: GCF_964261635.1. NCBI lineage: Eukaryota > Metazoa > Chordata > Amphibia > Caudata > Salamandridae > Lissotriton > Lissotriton helveticus. Next base: position 446,595,957 of record NC_136070.1, read on the forward strand.
ATGAGCATTGTTAGTTCACATGTTGTAAGCACTACTGGGCCTTGAGTCAACTCCGCATTGTTCAAGCCTGCTCTGAAGTAGGCGTGTTAGTTCTTGATATTGAAACACATGTGGGTTGATGGTGTTCCCAAAGGTGATAATTATTGCTGAAAAACAGGGCAGTGTCTCTGTGCACTTCTTAATTCAATAATGTCCCACCCATAGGTTGGTTTTGACTACCCTCCCAGCTTCCCATTGGCTATCAAACAGGATAATAATACAAGCAGTTGCTGTACTTTATATAATTGTATGACTTGCCTGTAACTTGGTTGAAACTGCGGCAGGCGCTTTGCAGCCATTGAAAAGTTGCCTTTCTTGTTTGATTTCATAACTTTGTATGTGCAACTGCCACTCCTTAGGGAGGCTTCACATTTAGCTGTGCATGCGTCATCGGCTTTAACCTGAAATGTAAAGTGTGTTTTACCCAAGTAAACGTGTGCCGGGTGCCAGTGTATGTCACCCACACTCCATGTCTCTCAGGGCTGCTTCCGGCAGTGACATGGTGCACCCCTAAAGAGAAGGAACCTCTTTTATGTCTATGACCCAATCAGGATTATAGAAATCTAATTCAAAATAATTTTTGGATTATCAATTTATAGTACGATTTTGACTGAGGAAAGCAGAAACAGTCAAAAAGAAGTAATTATAATCCTTTGTATACAATCTTTATTATATAAATGCTGATTGTACTCGCTGACCCTCACCTACTTTACATTATCAAAAATTCCCCCGCAGTTGGAATCTTTTCGCAGATTTAAAAGCACATAAAGGAATCAGTACGTCAACCCTAAGGGAGCTAACCTCTGACACCAAAAATGCTAAGATCTTTTCACTGCATATGCATAGAAATCTCAATAAGGCTCTTTTTTCATAAATTGTGAAAAGTATACATCCTTTTTTGTCCAGAAGATTTTTATCGACAAAGGGCCATATGTATCAAGCCTTTTTCCCATTTGCCAACGGGCAGATTCTCAGAATCAGCCCGTTTGTGAATTGGAAAAAGCCTTTTGGGATGCATCATCCCAAAAGGCCATAACAAAATAGAGTATTGCAAAATTTGCGATTCACTATTATGCGAATGCAATTAAGGAATTGCAAATTGCGATTCCTTAAATGCAATTCTGGAAGCACCAGAAATGTGCTATTTGGCGTTAAGTAATTGCAAATTACCTTCAAGTTGGTGGTAATTTGTGATTTTCTCTAAAAAATAACAATTTTGATTTTTTTAAGTGCCATATGTCGCACATACATGCCCTTAGGACATGTACAAGCACAAAATGTGCACACATGCATATTTCAGGGGTGCACCAGGGTGTCCTTTTGGCACCCTTGCAACCTTGAAATTGTATTCTCAATTTGCGATTCTCTAATTGATAATCGCAAATTGAGAATGTCTTCCCATTCATTCCTATAGGCATCCTAGCCCATAGGAATGAATGGGAATGTATTCCTTATTTGCGAATCTCAATTTGCGATTCGCAAATAAGGAATATGTAGGATTCGCAACGTTTTTAGCAAAACCTACATACATTGCATTTTGACATTCTCTAATTGTGATTAGCTAAAAATCGCAATTTGAGAATCTCAAAACTCTTTATTGATACATATGGCCCAAAGTGACTGTGGTTTCATTTAGATGTGTTTCTCAAAAAATGCAACACAACAAACACATTTTTTGCAAATGGCACCAACACCAAAGTCATTTTAATAAAATAGGATTCTATTTAACTTCACAAACCAGGTGGAACTGAAATACTTGTTTTAAAAAGTATACAAATCATTTTATAACACATGGCATTTGGCATGTGGGACTATTTGTCCACAGTTCTTATTTAGTGGAGTTACTTTTTTAATTTTTCAAAAATATCCTTGCACATATTTCAAGCATGTTTTATACAACAAATTGAAAAAAACCCTATTAATGATTATAATAGTATTTGGAAATGACTGCATATGTGACGTTAAGCTTTCAACAGCCGTACTTTCCGTTAACTGTACATATAACAATAACATTACCTTTTCTATCTCATTTTTCTGTGGTACAGGCAGGTCTCTTACTGGTGTATCTTCCCATAACCACAAGCCTGTATTTTTTGGGAAAAACAATACAACATTAATTAGCTACTAACAAAAACAATACGTTTTTTAAATATTGATATTATTGTGGGATTATGAATAGGTCATTTGCATACCTTCTAAAATTGGGAATACGTAAAGCGCTATATGATTATAGGTCAGATTTCATTTAAAAAAAAAAAGATCATTTAAGGGGAAAGCAAAAACCAAAGCCGTCAAGCTCTCCTGTTATAGGAGGTAAGTTCAGCCAATGGTAGGTCTAATATTCTATTTCTACAACTGAATGCAAAACCCTAAATTACTCGAAAAGTGGTTCCAGCGGAAGAGGTTATGCTAAGGGGAGAGGGCCATGCACACAGACCTCTTCTCTGTAAGCTGTGCTTGAAATTGGCAGGTACTGCCCAGTACTGAGTACTTGCACTTCTTTCATTTGAAAGGGATAGTGCCTGCACCTCTCAGCCCTGCCGCAATACATTTATTGGGGGTGTACCAGCACTCCTCAGTGGTAAACAGGTACTCTAAAGAGTGAGTCTGGCAATTCTATATTTCCATGTAAAGCGCTGCCTATTAATATCCCCTAGTGATCTGGATTTCTGGCACCTGGCTGGGGTGAGGATTCCTGAAGAGTGTCTCGAGCGATGGTGGTGTTGCACAGAAGGGGGCAGCATCAAGTGCTTTGGTGTATTGCTCCAGAACTGAAGCTTGGCCCCACTTGCAAGACACTACAAGCCTAAGGATTTTAGGGGCTGCGGGCAAGACGTATGTTGGGGCTAATGTTCGGAACAACATGGACATTTATTTGACATTTCTTATTAATTGAAGCCTGCATAATCCCAAACTATACTGAATTATATATGTTGGATACAGACAGGTAGCTGTGACAATAACAAAAGCTGCACGGTACTCAACTAGTCAGGGTAGAAAGTATAAAGAAATAATACTTGTCTAAAGACCGGTACTACCACAGTACGCACCCCTGCTACCTGTAAGGGAAAGGATGGTGTTACTCCCAAAAATGACAGCCACAAAATATTTAAAAAATATACTGGAACACTCCAACAATTTGTATAAATAACAATGTTTGAGGACACATCACCAGAAAACTCAGTTCATCAGTCCAAGGTCCAGTGATATGTTTTTTGTGTTGTTATTGTGTTGACACTCTTCCAACCAAGTATATGATCATCAGCCGACCCGTGTTTCGCCCCCAATGAGACTTGTTCAAGGCATGTGATTACAAACAGTATTCCTTATTCCTTTATCAATAATTCATGAAGTAAAACAATATAGGTGCCTGAGAGTGAGTTTCTGATAGGTGATCTCTCCTGTAGCCTATTTGATTGCTAGACTCTTCCTAAAAACAAAAGTAACCATTCTCATCTGTTTGTTCTCAGTATTTCCAAGCTCAGTGTAAAGTGTTGTAGCTATTTAGTAATGGGCGACACCAGCAAAGAGAGCCCTGATAAGCCATGGCTTATCCTTCGCAAAAGGAAATGTGGGCCCATTTTTATTTTGCGAAAGACAGGGCAAAGCAGACGATCCTGTATCAAAAAGTTGTACTTAATTAACCTTAATACTTCAGTGTCTGTGTAATCAATGTTAGGGAGTGCTATCAGATCTGGAATTTGCTCTTTAAAGTCTGGTCATCCTAGTATTAATGTCACCCTCATGGGGAACACAACCTAAGGAAATCTTTAATAATTAAATGAGCAATTTAACACCAAAAGACCTTACTGTGTATTGATGTACAAATCTTAAAAGGAGTTTACTGAATGGGTGCAGGCTGGTGATAGTAGAGAAGCTGAAGAGGCTGCTATATAGTCAGAGAGGAAAATTATGGAAAGATATACCTTTGTCCAAGCTTTCACCTTGCCTATACGGTGTAGTAATGGAGAGAGAAGAATATCCCTAAATGGCCACCAATTTCCTAACAACTGTCTTCATTGCCACTAAATGGTTAATCAGACAATCAATACCGATTTTTTTAGCATTGAAATAAGTAGTTAGCTTCAAAATGAATCACCATTTTAATTCAACGATTACAACGATTACACATTTGAAATAACACCGACCAGAGAATTTGGCTCACTAATTATCATCAACGGGAAATCATAGAACTCATAGATGCCACTTCCTAGAGAACACGAGATGAAACACATTTAAAGGGTTCTGGAAGGAGAGAAGTGTTGATACCAAGATAGATCATTCTTTGAGATGAGCTTGGTAGAGTTTTGGGGATGGGATCTAGAGTAATTAAACTGGGACAAGGGTGTGCTAGGGATAGGCCATGGCACATTCATAAACATGCATTTGAACTAGGGCCCTGTGGGACTCTCAACTTTTGTCCTTCAACAGCTGAAGAAGTACTAACTGTATGCACCTTCCTGTCTAATGCAGAAACCACAATGCAACGTCTCAAGAACTCCCTTTTATAATATGGAGATGAGCCAACATGATTGATCTTGTCATTTATCATTCTTCCACCGCAGGGCCTTAGATACTACCTCATTTCAATTGAATAAACAAGGTTTTCCCTTTGTACATTTCCTTCTCCAATACCAGTGATAGGTGGATCCGCCTTTTTAAATTTACCTTGTCAAGTGTTTTATTGCTTTTGGCCTCTTTTAAATGATCCTATGTAAACCAGTAGATAAATATCTTGTTGACACAGGATTTTGATTCTTTGTCTTGAAAGACTATGTTTATGAATTGATTAAGCATAGGATTCTATTATATATGTATCAGGCAGGAACCTTAGTTAAAAAGGTCATGCCTTTTGTGATGGTGTCTTAGATACGCCTTTTAAGTTACACCCATCTTTGAACCACTCCACCTTTTTCATCCTACTTAAATCACTGATTGCTGTGCCATTATAGAAGTTTCACTCTTCTGGATTAAAGCAGGGAGAAGGGAATGAAATCCTGGGAATGATATCTGAGAAGTGGAATAGGAGGATCCTGCCCGCTTTAAAGGACAAATAGCCTCAAATTAACCAAAGCATCCACACAGCAACCTACAATACTGACTCATTTGACACAGATGATGAAGAAACATGCACAGATGGGTACAACATCTATGAAACAGCAAGCTCCTTCCCAGGCCACTAGGAATTTCCTACATGCCTCTGTCTGGTGAGCCACACACAAAGATCCATTGTCCATGAAATCAGATGGAGGCCAATTTCCAAACCTGTTTATTCCCAGAGCAGTTACCTTGAACCATCTCAAATTAGAAAAGCAAGGCCCTGGAACAGCAAGGAACCCCAAAACTGTTTAACCCATATGGGTTTTTGGGAAACATTCTGCAGTCCAAAACATGGCTCCCTACATTAATGTCCAAGAAAATACAAGTCTTGGCTCTAGTGAATTTGCATAAGATAATGAGATTTCTTAAGTACATTGCCACTGAAACACTGAACATAACTGTAATCGGAAAATGATCTACCTTAAGTATATCTCTATATAACCAACTCTCTATGTGACAGCTGGTAATTCCTGAGAGCTAAATATAAGGAAACATAAATGTCTTGCTATATACATATTCACTTACACATCTCCCTATGTTTAGAATAACTACCTCAAGCTGTGTCGATATTGTCTGTTTTTGTGGAATGGAGTATATCAAATTGATTCCGTAAAAGTAGAAAATAAGGAACTCCATCAACATCATGTGATTCCCTACACATAGCAATATATAACCTAATATTCTAAGTTAATTAGCATTTATATCCTCTTAAAAATCCATTCTGTTCCTTCACAGAAACTCTTGGCAGGGCACATAACCCCAGTCTTTAGAGATCAAAGAAATGTGCAAGGAATAGTTCAAAGCTTGTTTTCAAATCACACACATTAGGATACTCCTCTGTAAACCTAAGTTTTTGTTGGCCACTCCATTTGGAAACTAGCCGTCTTACTGCTTGAAAACCAACATCCCTGTAGTGAGTTTCAGCTACAGCAACATTGTAGCCTAACAAGGAAGTCCAAACACCACAAGAAAAGCTGAGCATCCAAAATGGCCAGCGGCTCTATAGACATACAGAATTCTGTGGCTCATTGGGAAACATAGGGACATATGTACAAGCCCCTATCGCCACAGGAACTGTGGGGATAGGGGCTTTGCCTTATTTGCTAGCCAACATTAAGCCACTTAATGTGGCTTAATGCTGCATTGTAAATAAGGTCCCCTTTCACGCTATGCTTAGCATGAAACGGTAGGCAGTGGGTGTTGCAGTGGGCGTTTCACCGCAACACCCATTGATTTTGATTTTACCCCCTATTTACAGGGGTAGCGTAAATAGGAGGCAGCGCCAAAATTAAGACATGGAAAAACCGAGTCTTAACTGGCCATGTGCAGCACACATGGGAAAACCAAAACGCCTTGGATTGTTCAAGTGTAGGAAGGTGTCCCTTCCTGCACATAAACAATCTTTTTAAAAAATTACAATTTATAACTTCCATGTGTGCTGCATTAATAAGCACACATAGAAGTGACAAAACGGCATTATAAGATTGTGTATGTGCTGGAAGAGACACCTTCCTACACGTACACAATCTTCCCCTACACGCAGACTCCCTTGCACTCTGGTGCAAGGGTGTCTGCGTTTGTACTAAGCTGCTAAACTTAGCGCAAGCGCAGGGGAAAAAGCAAGGCTACACCATATTCTTGTAAATATGGTGCAGCCTTGCGTTTCTGAAGTGGCGGAGTGAGGCGTTATGTCAAGACGGCTAACACCTGACTCTGCCACTTCTTTGTACATACGGCCCATTGTCTCAAGACACTGCTTACTCAAACTTGAACCCGATTTCATGGTAAGCAGCACCTTCATCCACGCTTCCTGGAACTTCCTTGCTATTATAGAGCCGGGCAGCAAAGGCCTACATCGCGATCCTCACTTGACTGCAGCAGGGCCAGACTGGGAACCAAAACCGGCCATGTTAAGGTGCTCGGCCGGCACCCCGGTCGGTTGGGGGTGTGGCCGAGCTGTTTGCTACTGGCGGTTTTGTGTGATTTCGTTACAGGGACCAATACTGCAGCTACGGCCCTGTAGCAAACTCAGCCCCCAGGGGCCCAAAACCGGGCCCCAACCCTGGCAGCCCACCGGGTAAATATCTGGTGCCCGCTATGGCCAATCCGGCCCTGGACTGCAGCATTAACAGTGTAGGACTGCTGCAAAATTGGAGCAAAAAGAGAAAAACTTGGTGAGACATGGAACTCCTGCTGCAGGTCCTGGAAGTAAAAAGCAGCCTTGCATATTAGGCAGAACCCAGGCAATGTCAGGTGTACCCCGGCCTATTGAACACAACCCTAGTTCTACTGGCAGCATCCTGGAGCACTGAGCAGTTTTATTGGAATGGCTCAAGAATATAGCCGTACCTGATGTTAAAAAAGCATGTCATTTTTTGATTATGCATGAATAATAAAAGTGCAAGTATAGGGTGAACACAACCCAAAAGGACAACAGTAAAAATAAAGTATTACATAATGGTAGCAATGTCCTAAGATATTAAAATGAATCATGTGAACATAAAATGGTATATCATATACAAAAGACAATGGGTTCTACAAAGTGAACTTAAGAGATAGGGTAAAAGCAGTTAGGGAGGGACGAATACGCAGATATGGCGCTGAGATATGTTCTAACATAGTGTGGGGTTCTACTTGCTTGGTGTCATTCAGGGATCGTAAAAAGAGTAGCGAGTCATTGGTGAGCACTTGGATGTCTTGGGGTTAGGCTATTGATGTGGTATATAGATAGAGTGGCGTATCTGTAATGTAATTTTTAACAACAATCCCTTAATATTGGCTCCACTCGGTATCCTTAAAGCAGCCCTCAAATCCATACTAATAGTGCCACTACATAATACAGCATGTTATTTAAGCGATTCTGATTGTATGTCATGTTTCTAACAGATAAATCCTGATATTTATACGTCTTATGTGATGGGTAGCAATACCATATACTTTCTCAGGCTTTTAGACTTTGGTGAGTTTACAGAATATTCAAGTTCTATAAAGTGAGCTGACAACTATACAAGTCATGCGCACAGGAAGGATTATAGTGTTTTCAAAAGTTGTTTTTATTGCTAAGTCCTCACATTATCGCCAGCTGAAGGTCTTTCAAAAATCAAAGGCGTGAAAAGCACAAATGGGTTGTTTGAGGTTCAAAATCCTCATTTCAGCACCTTTCGAAAATGGTGCATGCCATGAAACATTTTATTGTCTTGAAGGTAAAGAAAACCACTTCATGAAAAAATCCAGGTGTTAGTAAACATCGGGAAAAAAAAAAGATACAGTACGCCGGTGGTGCTGATGCTTCATTAGCCATAGGTGGATGGTCTTTTGCTCGCCCCTTAAGCAGACCTCTCTTGTGTATGTCATGCAGGCTGGAGAAAGATTAAAAAGCAAGAGGTCTCTCCTTTCTCTCTCCCACAGCCTGGCAGGGACAATTGCCTTGGCTCCTGTTAGACCTGGCACCATTGGTGTGGTTCTCCCCTGCATTTTTTGCCTTGACCTCCTGTGTTTTTGCTGTGTGTTGGACTCCGTTTTTCTGGTCTAGATGCTTTCGGAACTGTGCCACTGCTGTTCAGTGCCAAAGTGCAAGTGCTCCCTTTATAAATTGTTGTCATGGATTGGTGTTTCCATGATTGGCTGATTTGATTTACCAGTCAGTCCCTAGTACAGTGCACTGTGTATGCACAGGGCCTGTAAATCAAAAGCTGCTAATGGGCTGCAGCACTGATTGTGCCATCCACATAAGTAGCCTGTAAATGTAACTCTGGCCTGTCATTGCAGAGCCTGTGTGCAGTCTAGTACTGCCATGTTGACTTGGCAAGTGTACCCATTTGTTAGGCCCTAACCTTCCCTTTTCTTACATGTTAGTCACCCGTAAGGTAGGCCCAAGGTACCCCTGTGGGGAGGGTGCAGTGTATTTGAAAATTAGGACATGCCCTGGTGTGTGGCATGTCCTGATAGTGAATTACTGCCAATTTCGTTTTTCACTATTGCAAGGCTACCTGTTACCATAGGATAGCATGGGGAGTTTGTTTATAACATCTTATAAACATAACTGAACCTGGGAACAAGGTAGGAAAATAAAGTTTAATATGCCTGAACTCAGAATATTAAAATAAATGCATCTTTTAGTGAGGGTGATTTTTACATTCTGTGTTTGAAAATACCACTTTTAGAAAGTAGGTATTTTCTTGCTTAGCTATCCAGTGTGCCTCTGCTAGGTTTGTGTATTGCAAGTCTGGCTTTCAGATGACAGGGGCTGGGGAGGAGCAGTGGCTCCTGAGAGCTTGATGAGTCAGGGCTGGGCTGAATAGACCTGGGTTACATTTAAAATATAGGGAGGACATTTCTTTTCACCTGAATGGGCCTGGTCTGCCTTCCACAATGCTGTACCCACCTCCTGCCAGGAAGCTGCAACAGAGAGGACAGAACCGTTTTTGACCAAGCACAGGTCTGCCACCATAGAACAAAGGATTTTATAATATAAATATTGGGGCCCAGACCCCATCACTTCTGGGAATCAAGAGGAACCCTTGCCAAGGAGAAGAGCCGGAGAAGCTGAGGAGAAAAAAACTGCCCCTGTGCTGTTTGCTGTTTGGGGTTGGCCTGCAGTGGCTACTTGCTGCCACGGAAAGAAGAAAGGACTTTGCTGTTTGCTGTGTCCCCTGCTTGAAGAAGATCTCCCAAGGGCTTGAAACTGAGCTTGCCTCCAGTTCTGATGTCTCAGGGACACAAAGACTTCACCACCAGCTCCTCTGAACTGCCTTGCTGGGAATTCTGACATGCAAAGAGGTGCCTGCTGTTGTTTTGGACCTCTAGAGACTGTTTTCCGATGGGAGCTGGGAAAGTAACGCAACTTTGAGAAGAGAGATGCATCCGCACCTGTTGCTGATGCATCGCAGAAGAAATCATCTCTGCCCGTGGCTCTAGAAATCAGAGCACGCCGCATCATCCCAGATCGTCGCATCACATCAAGGTGCCAAGTTTGTCGCATCGTTGGGGGATGCAGTAAGAACCCGACACATCACATCCCCACACAGTAAGAAACTGACGCATCATCTCCTCTTCGGGAAGGAACGACGCATCATCACCCCTGCACTGCAGTAAGGAACTGACGCTTCACCTCTCCCGGAGCAAGGAATCGACACATCACCTCCTGTGAGCGTAAAGAACCGAAGCATCACCTTCCCTGCGGCCCGTTTTGTTTGTTTGTTTGCGTGACGCATCCCAAGTAATTTGTGAGAAAAGTGTTGCATCTGCAATTTGCTTTGAATTGAACTATTTCTACCATCTGAAAGTTATATTCTTATTACTAAATGGTGGATTTTTGTTTTCTGGTCTTGTTTTGGTTTAGATAAAGATTACTTATTTTTCTAAACTGGTGTGGTGCCCATTTGTAGTATTTTCACTGTATTACTGTATGTGTTCACAAATGCTTTACACACTGCCTCTGAGATAAGCCTGTCTGCTTGTGTCAAGCTAGCAAGGGATGAGCAGGGGTTATTTTAGAAGTTTATCCCCCTTACCCTGACTAGAAGCAAGGGTCCCTATTTGGACAAAGGTACCTACCTCTGCCAACTAGAGACCCCCATTTCCAACATTGTTGGCAGCGGTAGGATCTGGACTTGCATTTGTGACTTACATACAGTGATTGATGTACAGTACTAGTGTAGTGCAGGCCATTACACAACCACATACATTTGGTAGATTTTTTTCCTTGGAATTTATATTTGCCTCTTGAGAACTGCCAATTTTTCACCATGGGTAAACCAGTTCACTTGCATCTGTGGATATCAAATTTGCAGAGGAAAGGGTTCCACAACTTAAAGATGTCTGCAGAAAATATAAAATCTCTGTGAGAGGCCTCACCAGAAAGGAGGAATACCAAAAGGCACTGAGGGACTGGTTGGAATGAAGGAATGCAAGTGAGCATACCGTGGAGCCTATGGTGCAGGGAGAGAATTTAGATGGGCAGCAGGAGGGGCTATTGGGCCTGACTGGAGGGAAGTTGCCTTCCAGGGGGGGCAGCAGTGTGTATTCAAAGGTTCTGTCTGCCGAGGAGTTGGAGGACAGGGAGAGAAGCAGAGTGCATGAGTTGGAGCTTACAAAGCTCAGGCTGGGGAAGGAGTGTGACATGGAAAGTAAGACATTGGAGTTGGAGAGTAACGAATTAGCCATGGAAGAGAAGAAGATGCTCTTAGAGCATGAACGAGGGATGAGGGAGATGGATCTGAAAGCCAAAAGTCTAGAGATCAATCCCAATGGTAGCAGCGCACCATCAGTGCCTGGAGATGGGAAGGTATACATCCCCAAGGTGGTTATTAAGGATTTCATGAAGCATGAGGACATTGGCCAATGGTTCAAGGACTATGAGGTAGCAATGAGGTCTCACAGAGTCCCTGAAAGAGATTGGGGAGCGGGGTTGTGGGGCCACCTTATCAGTGAAAGAAGAGAGACATTGCTATCACTGAGGATCAGATGTCCTATTGATGGAGCAAGGTTTCACTTATACAGAAACCTGCTCATATTCAGCCCTCTCTAAATAACAGTAACACATTAATCAATGTGTTTTGTTTACTAATATTTGCACAAACACAACATTTCTAGTATCTAGGGGAAGCTCGCCAATGTGCTTTTACTAACACTAACTTGAGTGAACTAAAATGGCCGCCGAAAACGCGGGAACTGTACAGCACATGCGCCTGCCACATTCACGTGGTATGATGTACCTTTATGCTTGGTGGTAATTTCTCGCTTCTGCGCACTAATGCCAGAAATGGCTGCTCTATGTCTCACATGCTAACGCTGTGCTGCTGCTTGTCCTAAAACTTGTTCATTCTGCCTAATAATTAACGGACAAGTTAAAATAAAGTAATGGGGTTAGAGTAGAGATAGGGGGTATACACTGCATTCATTTATTTTTGTATTCTAATATATTTCTTTTTGACTATGCTTCTAGCTCGTACTTTGGGCCTGACTATTGTTTCGTCCTCCATCTTGGATGATGCTGCACATGCGTTCTCTGACTCTAAAATTGCTGAAGCATTGGCATTGAACGATTGCCAAGACCCTTCTTACCTACGATGTTTCTGGGAACCTGCAATACTGACCTCTGAAGAGGAAGCAAGAAGACTCAAATGAATACAATGTATATGATTGAATGCCACTGTTGGTGGGCGGAATAAAATCATGGGAAAGTAAATTGTGGGCGGAGATTCAATCAATATGAATCAAATTGAAATTACATCATCTTAGCATGGTGTGATGACCTCTCCTCATCTTTCCAACCAATCACTGAAGGGGAACACATAGATTTGCAACATTTAGGGGTGGGACATTGCCCACAAAAAAGTATAACTAAGGTAGGTTTAGATAGAGAAATTGTCCGACTTGTCCAAATACCTTACCTGTCACTGACCCAACGCACTCAATAGGCGATCGAGAACAGAGGTGCTGTCGGAGCACTCTGTCAGAAGGAATCGATCACCCAGTCGGGGTACTAATTGTCTTTTCCTAGAGAGAGAGGGGTGTGACGCTGGCGTTGCACTTAGCTGAGGTCACCAGTCCTGATCTGCACCTGTCTTGTCCCGCAGGCACCTGATTAGTCGGGAGACTGGGCCTAATCTCTTTGCCCCAGCCCATGACCAGGATTGGTCATTGCACCATTCTAGGTAAATATAATTTGTGTAGTATGTCCTTGTGCTATTTCCTTTTCTCACCCTTCCCAGGCACCAATGTCTGAAGGTGTTGCTGTGATTTCTTACAAACTGTATGTCCTACTGGTTATATTTGTGTTTGCAAAGTTTATGGTCACGAGATTGTGGCCTTTATTCATTTGACTCATAAAATCTTACATAGATAAAGGTTTTAAAACTTTCCTGAGTCTGTGGTTATTATAGAAAACGTAAATGTGTTTAAATACTATCTGTTTATGCTAACTCTCTGAGCCACAGGGCTTATGGTAAGGTGACAAGGATTAGTAAGCCAAGGTATACAGCTGTAGGTCCTAAATCGAACCTCTGTGCAAACTGATAGGGTGACTAAAATAGTAATTGATTAGGCAGGACTACTAGTTCAATGTGTGAATGTTGTATGGGCCAAAGGTGAGTATGGGAAACTGAGCTAGTAGGTCCCTGCATGCTCTATCACTATGTCCCCATGAAGGAGGCCTTAATAGCAAGGTATGGGTTGACCCCAGAGCTGTACAGACAGAAATGTAGATACTGCAAGAAGCTGGCGTCAAGTACTTGCGTAGAGTATATGTCGAATTTTTGAAGACCACTGGATGGTTGGGTGAAGGATAGCAAGGTGAATGATTTTCAGGGGCTCTATGATTTGGTTGCATGGGAGCACTTGTCAGACAATTTTTTTCCAGAGCTTCCTCAGCACTTGATTGACAGTAAGCTGACTGACCCCAGGAAGCTTGCTGTGGAGGGCGGACCGCTGGGTCAGTACCAGGGTCCAAAAAGGTTGTTTGGGAGATTCTGCCAAAGGTGGGCAGGGTCCCCAGCAAAAGAGTAGGCGTGACAAGGGTAAACAGAAGTAGTTCCAAAAAGGGCCCCAATGTAATCCCCAAGGGAACCAAGATAAGGGTTCCCAGCCTTCCACTGAAATGCGTCCCGACAGGTAAGCCTGTTCATAAGGTTTTCAAGGCATGTTTTGGTTGCGGTTAGGTGGGCCACTTCCAAGGGGAGCCTAGGTGTCCCAAAAAGGTTACCACAGCACCCACTGGGGCACCGCCCTGGGAAATGGCTAGTGTAGCCTTGGGTGAGGAGTCAGCTGCCCAAGCGGGGTGGGGTTCAGCAGAAATGTCCCTGGTCTCTTTAGGAGACAGTGAGATGATCCCAAGAGCTCATATGTCTGATAACACTAAGAAGTACAGGCAGTGGGTGACCATCAATGGCCATAGTGTGGAGGCTCTGAGAGACACTAGAGCCATCGTGAAAGATAGCAGTTGTCAGCTGGCGTCTGAGGAGCAGGTGATAACCAACACATACTACCCAGTAGTTGCCGCTGACAAATCAGAGTGCCTCTGCAAATTAGCACAGGTTCCCTTTGAGTGGGGTACCTCAGGTACCTTGAGAGTAGCTGTGAGGCCACCCATGCCTGTTGACTGTCTGCTAGGCAATGATTTGGAGAACTCTCCTTGGGCAAAGTAGAGCAGAGGTCTCATTTAGAGATGTTGGGTCTGCCTGAGTGGGTGTGTGTGACCACTCGGTCTATGACTGCCAGTAAGGGCATTCAAGAGGACCTGGAGCCTGAAAGAGTAGCCCAGGTGCCTGCCAGAAAGAGAAGAGGCAGGAGGCACAGGAAACTGGCCACTGAAGTTCCCAGGGTCCAGGAGGAGGCAAACCTTGAGGGGGATGCCCTGGAGCCTACAGGGGAACAAGTGGCTGAACTGGGGGACCTACTTGAGCTGACCCATTGGCATCAGGAAGGAGGCCCCTCCAGGGGGGAATTCTGACAGGAGCAGCAGGGATGCCCTTCTCTTGTTGGTTTGTGGCAGCAGACTGCAAACCAACCAGCAGGTGACCAGTCTGGATCTCAATGGATTTACTGGGAGAATGATTTCCTGTATAGCGAGTCTAAGGTTGCTGAGCCTGGGTCAGTCCGTGTGCTGGTGGTACCCCAGCGCTACAGACCCTTCCTACTGGGTCTGGCTCATGATGTGCCTTTGGCAGGACATTTGGGGCAAGACAAGACTTTTGAAAGGCTTGTCACCCACTTTTACTTGCCCCAAATGCATAGGAGTTCCGATACTCATTGTAGGTCTTGCCAGACTTGCCAGGCAAGTGGTAAGAGTGGGAGGAAGTGTAAGGCTCCTCTTCAACCTTTACCTTGGCCAGCACCCACTTTGAGAGGGTGGGTATTGGCATTGTGGGGCCTCTGGATCCCATGACAGCCATGGGCAACAAGTTTATCCTGGTGGACCATGCCACCTGGTACCCGGAAGCCACCTCGCTCCGGACTGTGATGGTCCTTGTGGTGAGTCGTGCGTTGATGGTGATTTTGTCCCATGTGGGGTTCCCCAGAGAGGTGGTGTCCAACTGTGATGCCAACTTCATATCTAAGTATATGAATTCCCTGTGGCAGGAATACAGTGTTACCTACAAGTTCACCACTCCTTACCACCCCCAAGTTAATGGGATGGTTGAGAGATTCAACCGGACAGTGAAGGGCCATGTAGGGCATGATAATGGGTCTTGGTGTACCCATGAGTTGTAAGTGGGACATCCTCTTGCCATGCCTTTTGGTTGCTTACAGAGAAATACCGCAGAATCCCTTAGGGTTGAGTCCCTTTGAGCTCCTGTATGGGCATCCTGTAAGAGTACCTCTAAGTCTGGTCAAAGAAGGCTGGGATAAAGCTCCCAGTAAACCACCCCACGCTGTATATAGCTACATGGTGGCCTTTAGGAACCAGACTAAGCGCTTCAGACAACTCGCTCCGGTGAATCTGGAAGCCAGCCAGGAGGAGACGAAACATTGGTATGATCAGAAAGCCACACTGATCAAGTTTCAGCCTGGACAGAAAGTGTGGGTCATGGCCCCAGTGGAGCCTTGTGTGCTCCAGTTTAAGTGGACCAGACCATCTGAGGTGGCGAAGCGCAAGAGTAAAGTCACCTACTTGGTGGACTTGCCGTCTCCAGGGAACCCTTTGCGGGTCGTGCATGTGAACTGCCTTAAGCCCCACTTGGAGAGATCCGAAGTGGGCATGCTCCTAGCAACAGATGCTGGAATGGAGGAGGAGACTGAGCCTCTTCCTGACCTCCTGTCTGCGAAGGAACATGATGGGTCAGTGGACAGTGTAACACTCTCCCCTGCCCTGACTCCTGAACATCAGAGTGACTGTCGCCAACTGCTGCTCTGTTCTCCCTGACCCCTGGTGTCACTCAGTGATGTTTCCATGATGTTGACACTGGGGACAGTCCTCCGGCGAAGCATAAAATCTACATATTGACTGACAGGTTCAAAGCTTGCATCAAGGTGGAAGTCTCCAAGATGTTGGCGCTAGGGGGGATTGAGCCCTCAAACAGCCCTTGTGCCAGCCCCGTGGTCTTTGTCCCAAAGGCTGCCGCACCCGGTGCCACGGCAGAACTCTGGTTCTGTGTGGAGTACGGAAGGCTCAATTCGGACACCAGGACTGATAAGCACCCCATCCCCAGAGCTGATGAGCTCATAGATTGGTTGGGAGCTGCCTGGTACCTCAGTACATTTGACTTAACGTCTGGGTACTGACAGATTGCCTTAACTGATGGGGCAAAGAAAAAGTCAGCATTCTCAACACCACAGGGGCACTACCAATTCCGGGTGATGCACTTTGGGTTGAAGAATGCCCCTGCCACCATTCAGAGGTTGGTCAACGACGTGTTGGCTGGACTGGAGGATTTCAGTGCCGCCTACCTGGATGTTATCATAGTGTTCAGTGCAACTTGGGAGCAACTTCGGCATCACCTCTGGGAAGTGTTGAAGGCTCTGCAGAGGGCAGGCCTCATGATCAAGGCAAGCAAGTGCCAGATCGGGCAGGGTTCTGTGTTGCACTTGGGACACCAGGTGTGGAGAGGCCAAGAGGTGCCCCCATAGCCCAAGATTGATACCATTCTGGCTTGGGATCCCCCAAAACACAGACAGAGGTGAGATCCTTCTTAGGACTCACCGGGTATACAGGATATTTGCCAAGGGTTATGGTACCATTGCTGCCCGCTTGACAGAGCTGACTTCCAGGAAGCACCCAAGGAAGGTAAACTGGACTAACGCCTGCTAGAAGCTTTTGATGCCCTGAAATCTGCCATGTGCACAGCACCCGTGCTTCAGGCACCCATATTCTCAAGGGAATTATTTGTGCAGGCAGAAGCTTCAGAGCATGGTGTGGGGGCTGTGCTCTTACAGCTAAATGAGGAGGGCCTAGACCAACCTCTAGCCTTCATTAGTAGGTGGTTACTTCCACGGGAACTGAGGTGGAGTGCGATCGAGCATGAGGCATTTGCTATGGTATGGACTCTGAAGAAGCAGAGGCCCTACTTGTTTGGAACTCACTTCCAGGTTCAGACCAACCACAGGCCCCTCAATTGGGTGATGCAAATGAGGGATGAGAATCCAAAGCTGTTGAGGTGGTCCATTTCCCTACAGGGGATGGACTTCATTGTGGAACACCACCCTGGTACAGAACATGCCAACGCTGATGTCTGTTCAGATTTTTCCACCTTAGTGAAGAGAATTCCCAAGAGGGTGGGTAGTTCTCCCCATATTTCAGCAGGAGGGAACAAATGTTAGACTTGGCACCATTGGCATGGGTCTCCCCTGCATTTTTGCCATGATATCCTGTGTTGTTGCTGTGAGTTGGACTCTGTTTTGCTGGTCCAGATGCTTTGGGCACTTTGCCACTGCTGTTCAGTGCCAAAGTGCAAGTGCTCCCTTTGTAAATTGTTATGAATTGGTGTTTCCATGATTGGCTGATTTGATTTACTAGTCAGTCCCTAGTACAGTGTACTGTGTGTGCCCAGGGCCTGTAAACCAAAAGCTGCTAGTGGGCTGCAGCACTGATTGTGCCACCCACATAAGTAGCCTGTAAATATAACTCTGTCCTGCCATTGCAGAGCCTGTATTCAGTATAGTACTGCTATGTCGACTTTGCAAGTATACCCACTTGCCTGGCCCTAACCTTCCCTTTTCTTACATGTTAGTCACCCCTAAGGCAGGCCCAAGGTACCCCTGTGGGCAGGGTGCAGTGTATGTGAAAAGGGGGAAACACTGGTGTGTGGCATGTCCTGATAGTGAATTACTGCCAATGTTGTTTCTCACTATTGCAAGGCTACCTGTTCCCATAGGATAAAATGGGGAGTTTGTTTATAAACATAACCAGCCCTGGGAACAAGGTAGGAAAATAAAGTTTAGTATGCCTGAACTCAGAATGTTAAAATGCATCTTTTACTGAGGGTGATTTTTATATTCTGTGTTTGGAAATACCACTTTTAGAAAGTGAGTATTTTCTTGCTTAGCCATCCAATGTGCCTCTGCTAGGTTTGTGTATTGCATGTCTGGCTTTTGGATGACAGGGGCTGGGGAGGAGCAGTGGCACCAGAGAGCCTGATGAGTCAGGGCTGGGCTGAATAAACCTAGGCTGCATTTAGAATAGGGGGAAGAGATTTCCTTTTACCTGAATGGGCCTGGTCTGCCGTCCACAATGCTGTCTCCACCTCCTGCCAGATAGCTACACCAGAGAGGACAGAGCCGGTTTTGACCAAGCACAGGGCTTCTCTGCCACCAGAGAACAAAAGGATTTTGTAGTATAGATATTGGGACCCAGACCCCAGAACTTTAGATCACTTCTGGGAATCAAGTGGAGCCTTTGCCAAGGAGAAGAGCCAGAGAAGGTGAGGAGGAAAACTTCCCCTGTGCTGTTTGCTGTCTGGGGTTGGCCTGCAGTGGCTACTTGCTGCCAAGGAAAGGAGAAAGGACTTTGCTGCTTGCTGTGTCCCCTGCTTGATGAAGATCTCCAAGGGCTTGAAACTGAGCTTGCCTCCATTTCTGAAGTCTCAGGGACACAAAGACTTAACCCCCATCTCCCCGGAACTGCCTTGCTGGGAGTTCTGACCTGCAAAGAGGTACCTGCTGTTGTTTTGGACCTCTAGAGACTGTTTTCCGCTGGGAGCTGGAAAAGTAACGCAACTTCAGAAAGCGAGACGCATCTGCACCTGTTTTCGATGCATCGCCAAAGAAATCATCGCAGCGCCTGCTGCAGCTCAAGAAATCGCTGCACGCCACATTGAGTTTACAGATTTCCGAAGTCGGAGATCTCTGCACCAATTTTGACACCAGGCCTTCTGTGCGGTTGCAAGAGTTCACTCATCATCCTGGATCATCGCATCGCATTGAGGCGCCACGTTTGTCTTATCGTTGGGGGACAAATTAAGAAACCGATGCATCACCCCCCACGCAGTAAGAAACTGATGCAGCACCTCCTCTCCGGTAAGGAACCGATGCATTAGCTCTCCTGCGCTGTAGTAAGGATCCAATGCATCACCTCCCCCAGATCAAGGAACCGACCCATCTCCTTCCCTGAGTGTAAGGAACCGAAGCATTACCTTCCCTGCATCTGCAACTTACTTTGAACTGAACTATTTCTACCATCTGAAAGTCATTTTTTTATTACTGTATTGTGGATTTGTGTTGTCTGTTCTTGTTTTGATTTAGATAAAGATTACTTATTTTTCTAAACTGGTCTGGTGTCCATTTGTAGTGTTTTCACTGTAATACTGTATGTGTTCACAAATGCTTTACACTGCCTCTGAGATAAGCCTGTCTGCTTGTGCCAAGCTACCAAGGGGGTGAGCAGGAGTTATTTTAGAAGTGTATCCCCCTTACCCTGACTAGAAGCAAGGGTCCCTCTTTGGACAAAGGTACCTACATTTGCCTACTAGAGACCTCCATTTCTAATAGCTCCACTATGACTAACATGGGGCATGTTAGTAAATAATTCGTGTCTAATGTAAAATTGGGGCAATGGAAAGCCCTCCTGTTTTCGGAAGGAATGACATATAGCCAGAAAACAGTTGACTAACAGAATTTCCTCTGTGTTGGAAGGTGAAGGATCTTACCCTAATGCTGTTTTTACAAAGGATGTTTCTTTATACTTTTACCCCATGCCTCCTGTTCTGCCAGTGTGGCAATACAAACACCTCTGACACATTGACAGGATAATGGATGCTAAATGTAGCCTTTGTCCTCCAACATGATGTTTCTTTCTTTTTTTTTTTACCTATAGTGGTTCTTGCTGTAGATAAAAAAAACCTGACACCTGGTGTGATCAGCCTCCATCTCCTGCCTTCTGTCTCCATTTTGACCCCATCATAGTCTGCCCCATTTCTCCAGTGCATACTCCACATACTGCCTCCTTGTCTCCATTCTTTCTCCTAGACTCCAGACCTCTGGCCATGCCCTCTTGTCCCTGTGATCATCTCCTCGCTGATCGTGCTCACCCTCCTCCAAAAGAAGTGGGACCATGGTCCATTCCATGGCTCTGTGATTAGGGAAGTGCTAGTGTGGCTTATACGATGTTGCGGTGACCAACAAATGTGCCCGTGGATCACCCTATGCCTCTGTGATTAAAAAAATAACACTGTTCACACTTAACTGGAGCACTTTTGCCAGTTGACTGCAGGTCTTGGACCTGCATTTCAGAGACTCAAATCATGGTGATATACTAGACAGCCTGCACCTGAACAATGATTCATGCTAATATTATAAAAACATACCCACTGAGAGGGGAGAGCCTAGTTAGAAGAGGAAGAGAACCTGAGGGGAGAAGATTGAGTATCAGACTGAGGTGATGTAGGGCAGTAGCCCTAGCACCAAGCTGACTATAGTGCATCTCTTAATTTTTCCTTTTGTAGTATCTCGTGTTTGTGTGTAATGAGATACTTTTTTTATAAAGTACAGCACTGGGTTGGATAATAAGTTTGTAGTAAGGCCTGAGGCCTGCTTTGCATGCATGTTATGTTAGCATGGCTTATTAGAAGTTTAAACGCCATTTTACCTTTTGCTGCTTTTGCGCACAGCACTTCATAGCTGTTTTTGTAAGTTATCCTTCACTAAGGTCTACTCATGAGAAAAGGTTTTGTTTTCAACATCTCTAGACTTACATCATGCCCATAGTCTGCACAGTGAGTGCTGAAACCGTCAAGGCTATCAAAACATGGTAGCTGTTTTTCGGCATGCTCAAGTAACGCTTTCTATGACACAACAATTTGACAGCTGTGAGCCAACTAAGATTCTGGCGCCCTTATTATACACACACTTGCCATGATTTCAGGCACTTGGAAGATTTCCGTTTCCAGGGATGCAGAGAGTCTATGCTGATCAAGATGTAATTTACTCTTACTGAGCGGAAAGGTAATGGGGTCCCCCACACAAGCCTAAGGGACTTTCTATAGTTTATAAACATAGTTTCGATATAGCGAGGGTGTTGAAACTAAGCACTATAAGACCTGTTTTCGCCATCATTCTAATATGATTTCTCCTTTTGTATTTTATGGAATTGTAACCATGCTGACCATATTATTTTTGATCATTTGTCTGCTTATGTTGGCTAAGATACTGCACATGAGATCACGTCGTTAAAATAAATATTTTAACCTTACCGTGTCTCTTCTTTACTCCTGTTGTGGACTGGTATGAGAGTTTAACAAAAGAGTGTTCTCACTTCTCACCATTCCTGAGTTTGTACTAAGTCGCATCTTCTAGGTTGTCTAATCATTGGTTACTTCGCTATAGGACAAAGAGCTAATGTGACACTGATGCTAGCTGGTTGGGGTTATTCTAGGTACTGATGTGAGTTTCTGGTACACCACAATTCACTGTTGTCCTAGGTCTCTGTGCACAGTTCTGTGTATGAGCAGGATCCTTGCAACATGGCACCGCCAACGAGTGTGGTCTTATTGTGAGATGCTCGAGTAGTGCTTATATCAGTCCACAACCCCCTCACTATTGTTTCCGGTTGACAGTGGTGACAGATAAAACCTATCTATAGTTATATAGATCTGTTCGAGCTTGATAACATAAAACGGTTTTCTATTGAATTACTACCCAGATGTTTTTTTTTATATTGCATTGTACTTATCTTTCAATGTGTCGATATGGCTGCGGTTGATATCCCGACACACAGTCTCTTGGCTGTGAGGAATCATTTGCAGGATTTCCTTGTTTCTTTGCAAGGACAGGCAGTTGTTTTTGTTGTATCGGCTGACGCAACGTACCCGTTTGAGCTGTATTTCTCATGGGTCAGGTTTCCTCTGGTAGATGCCCTGTCTGTGTATTTCATACTTACACTCCAGCTGCCGTGCCTGCAGTGTACGTTCCATATAGGACACAGGAAGTTCCGATTTCTGCTTGGCAGCATGCCATTTTAATGGCTCAGTCCCACACATTATAACGGCGGTAAGACAAGGACCGTTGTCAATTCCAGACACTACTTGGCCTGTTTTAGCTGCTTATACCCCGCATCCTCATGCGGGGCAGTTAACAGCTCCGCAACTGAGACCCCTGTATGCCTCTGCAGTGGCAGTAATACGGGGACCGGGTCATTACATTTCCCTCAACCTCCCGGGTGGGGCCCCGGGGGGAGCGGCGCATCCAGTTGGCCCGAACAGACTGAAACTTAGTCCGGTTATGGTTAATACGATTATGGGCAAGCATCCCCAAGATAGGGATGAAATGCCTTTCTGGCTTGCCGAGAAATTTGACAAACTGGAGGCAGTCTTCCCGAATACCACTCCTGTGGAGAAACACAGGATCCTTACCATTAGTTTGCAGAAAGACTTAGTGCCGGACGTAAATGACTATACCACTTGGGGTGTTATTTTTGCGGCATTCTATACTAGGTGCTTTGGCACCCCGTCAATGGTTGTCCTGCCCTCCGTGATCCAGCGTGTTCAGGATGAACACAGACCGGAGGCGGCTGTGGAGTTGAGGATGCGGCTCGTGAGAGCGTTTGACATGGTGCGCGATCTGGTCCTTGCTAATGTCAAGAGAGATGCGGTGAGTTTCCAAGTGTCTAATGCTTTGCGTGATATTCCCGAGGCCGAGAAACCCTGTCAGTTACCGAGATTTATTACCGATGCTTATAAGACCGTTGGCCGTAATAGTTTGGATGTTAAGCCTTTTGCTAAAAAACAAACACAGCAGCAAACTCAGCAAGCTTCATCTGAGAAAGATGACCGCCTAAAAGTTCAGAAACAAAATTGGAGTAAGAACAAAAAACAGGGGAAACAGCAACAGAAACAGGAGTCCCATCCTGCTTCACCTACACCTGCCTCTACTGAGCGTACATATGAGTTACGCAACCACGCTACGATTAAATCTTCTGATAGATTTCAGGTTCCTGAACAACGTTCTCCTCGCTCTTTGCAGGAAACATCGGTAACACCCACCGGTGGAGGAGGCGGCGGCAGAGGTCAAGGTGCCCATCAGAGCCGTGAGTAGCCTCGCAAGGCTGACAGAAAAGGCAAGCAGGACGAGTCACCGCGTCAAAGGCCCCAGTTTCAGAAGAAGAAAGTTGCTGCAGTAACTGCAAGCTGTGCCACAGATTGTGAGAACGCAGCTTCGGAATCTGACATGGGTACTGACACTTTTGGACAGCGCGGCGGAGATTACCATAGTTCGAGAGGCGTTGCATCCACTACTGAAGGTGACAGCAACTGAGACCTTCGTTGTGGTAGAGACAGCTGACACCACAGTGGCTCCCCCTGAAAGACTTTATGAAAGAGTCCTTATCATTGAAGGTGACAGAGAACGTACCATAAAAGGGGTATTTTGGGAAAATCTTTCTACTACCTATGATATTTTGTTGGCGGAGGTCGACTGGCCCCCACCCTTTGTCTTAGCTGCTCCCCAAGGGGAGGAGGTGATCCTCCCTAGTTTGGCGCACACTGTGCGGAAGGAGCAGGCGCTGAAGTTTGCAGAAGATTGGGCTAAGGCGCCTGCGCCGGCGTTGTACCGTACTCACTATGGATCGGACAAATTTTCCCCTCCACATGAGATTCCTTTGTGGTCAATGCCACAGCTTCAACCCCAATACCCCATGCGGCGAGAAGCGAAAGCTTCCGTTGCGGAAATCCTTGAACAATTGGAATATCATGGTGTGATTGAAACGTCTGTGTCTCCGATGAATAACCCTCTTTTTACTGTGACCAAGCCAGATGGCTCGTACCGTTTGGTATTGGATTACTGCCACTTAAACTCTCATTGTCGTACGTGCGCGGTGCAGAATACTTACAGTTCTGCTCTTGTAGGTAGTCTTGTGGGTAAAAGGTTCAAAACCACACTTGACATATCCAATGTTTTTTTTGCCCACAATCTGTCCGCTCTTAGTAGTCAATGGACATCTATTACCAGTGGTGGCAAACAGCGCCAATTTCGTCGTTTGGCTATGGGTTATAAGAACAGTCCAGGCGTCTTTGCCACCCGCGTTGTCTCTCTCTTGGAGAGACTCGACGCAGATGCATGTTTGTATGTGTATGACATCTATCTCACAGGTGACGAATTATGGCCGCATCTGTGTCACGTTGACCGCATAATTTGTCAGTTTGCGGACTTTGGATACAAATTTAACTTTGCAAAAAGTCACATTGCAGAGTATACAGTGTTGTTCCTGGGCCACAAGCTCAACAATGAAGGGTGAGGTTTAGCTCCTCACTTCCTGGAGAAATGCGCACTTTTGCGTGCTCCCTCAACACTGAAGAAACTACAATATTTACTGGGATTTTTGAATTTCGGGCATACCTACATTCCCGAATATTCCCAGCGTATCAAGCCTCTTTACGCTTTGATACAACCAACTTTCTCCAAATCGTGCTGGCTGCCTGCGCATTCAGCCATCTTGCAATCTTTGCAGGCTGATCTTCTAGAATCTAAATTCTTGTCGACTCGTGACAACCACACCAACCTGGTGATAAGAATCGTACCGGGGCGGTGGGTTTCACGTACCTCACTTTTAATGAGGGTGACACAGTCCCTATCGCTTACAAGTCACACTTGTACACTTCGGCTGAGTTGCGGTTTTCCATTGTGGAAAACGTTTTGACAGCAGTGCAGATGGCGATTCTTAAGGAACTTGGAGGCAGTGACTAAAGCCAGTGTACCTAATTCCAAAGCTTTGCACCCACAGTGGATACAATGGGCCAAGTCCTTGACGTCCCCGGATGTCACGTTTATTTTTGATTCCTCTCTGCAGACTCAGGAGTTTTTCCAGTATGAATTTGTTCATCCTGCTCCTCTGACTATGCGACCACTTGAGGATTTCCGTTGTATCATTTACACTGACGGGAGTCCGCAAGCTGCTACGGGTTCAAAGCACACATATTCTTTGGCCTGAGCAATTGTGTTTGGTACTATGGTGGATGATGAATTCAAGTCCGATGTCGTGCATACACAGACATTAGGGGACTGTACCACCCAGTTGGCAGAGCTTCGTGCTCTGATGCTTGCATTGGAGTATGCAGTTCCCAGTGTGACTACTCTTATTGTAAGTGTGTTCAATCATACAATGACAATCTACCCTTTTGGACTCAAAATGATTATCGTGACTCCAAGGGTTGCACAATAAAACATAAAATGATCTGGGCTCGAGTGGCTGAGCTTAAAGAGAGGCTGCTACTTGTCTTTGTAATTCATACTCTGGGTCACCAACGTGTCAGAGTTCACGCTGTTGGCAACTGTCTCGCAGACAAAGTTGCGAAGACAGCAGTTACAACAAACGCAGCAGCGGTGGTTACACTTTCCAAAAGTAAGATTGATAATGACATCTTGGCAGCTATTGTCGCAACAGAGAAGGGAGGTAATTACACGAAAGGTTTCCCTTCTAAATACTCTTTTCATTTAAGTCCTGATAAAGTTCCTTATGTGAGAATTAACGATGTTGGTGACAGGTTAATACCCAACGCAGACCGCAGACAGGCTTTGATTAAAGCAGCCGACGCTGGGATGGTCTCATCGCATTCCGGTGTGTCAGCTACTGTATCTCTTCTCCAGCAACGGTATTGGTGGTGGGGTTTGTACAAACAAATGCGTGATTATGTCCTTAAATGTGAAGTTTGTCAGCAAATTAAACCTTCTACTGCTGCACGCCCGCCCCAAACACAGCTGTACATTTCTAATAAACCACTTGCGTGTGTTTATTTAGATCCCTGTGGTCCTTTCTCATCTGATACTGCGTATAAGTACATCTTAGTACCAGGTGACTCTTGCACGCGCTTTGTGTGGACTTTGTGTGGCTGTGGCCTCAAAGGAATGCTGATTCCAGAACTGTCATAAGGGACTTGCGTGTCTTTGTGGGAATTTTTGCGTGTGGCACCTTCCATTCGGACTGGGGTACAGTGTTTGCCTCTAAGGCATACAAGGATGCCATGAGTCCTTTGGGGGTCCCAGTCAAATTTTCGTCTCCATACAGGCCTGATGGTAATTCAGTTGTGGAGCGGGTGCACCATGACTTAAAGCAATCCTTAACAGCTAAGGTTTTAGGTATTGGCCGAGACTGGCTTACCCACCCCAATAGTGTACAGCGTGCATTAAATAATCTCCCTAGAAGGTCTATGGGTGGGTGGACCTCATGCGAAATGCTCTTTGGCATCAAAATGTTTGACCCGGACCTTGATGGTCTAGATATTGTGCATCATCATCATCCTTTGACGTAGATGAACATTCTAATGTTTTGCAGAACCTACAAAAGACCAGAGACAGACTTGCAAAGGAACATTTTCCCTCCACATATGATGCTGTGTTGCAGATTCCGGTAGTCGGCTGGCTACCCCAAGTTGGAGAACTGGTCCGGGAGGAGAAGATAACAAGAAGGAATTTGGTTCCTCCTATCGAGCTCCAGTTCCCGTGCTTGGTGTGCAGGGTACAATACCAGTCATTTTACCTCCTCCTTCTGGGCGAAAGGGGAACAGGTATATCTCCATTGACAATGTCACACTGCACAGGGTGGCCAATTTTTTATAGTATGACACCTGCGGTTTCGTGTCCAGCAATGGTGCGACACTCTGTTTTGGTCCAGGATCCTGCCATCGGGCCTGATGTTGCTATCGAGATGAATAAAGTTGTGAATCCTTTATTGAATACACCTGCTGGTGATCTTCTTAATGATACTGAATATACTTGCCCCGCTGTCTTGTCTATGCCTGATTTGGAGACCCGTGTGGCTAATCAATCCCGTTTTTCATTTGACACTGGCTCGACCACATCTAAGTCCCCTTCAAAAGTTTTAATTTTTGCTACCTGGTTTAAAAAACATTTTTTGATTCCCCTTTGGACTTACTTTTGGCTGGTGCTTTTTTCAATATTTGTATTCATGTCCATTGGATTTGTGGTGTATTTTTTTCATTTTGTAAATGGACACTACGTTCAAGAAAGAACTTCAATTAGACTAATTGATGGAACTTTAGCCCCCCACTCCTCTTCGCACAACATGAAGAGGAACCAGACATTTGTGAATACAACTCTTGGCCCATTTTTGATGGGATTGTATGGGATGCAGTTAAGATCCAGATACATGGTCCCACAGAAGTTATTAATGTTCCCAATGTACTCCGTGTTTCTATGGGGGATGTGGTTAAACAAAATATTCGCTTTGATGATTGGGATGTCCAGGCCGTAGAGGCTTTATTTTCTGATTTGAAATATTATGCTGCTTTCGATGCTGAAGATTTATATTTAGAGTTCGCAAATTATGGTTATCTGTACTGTTACTAGCATTTTGGCAATCACTTTCTGCATAAGACAAATTCATTTAGAAATGTGGTTAACTACACACAGCGGGAACACTGTCCCGCACCAGTAGAAGGCAGCTCAAAGACGCTTTTGAAAAAGATTTCTTATATTACTGATTTTAATCAATCAAACCCTAATGCATTTTATTTTAAGATGACTGAAAAGTCCTCTTCCATGGTTAGACTTACCCACACTAAATTACTGTTTTAAAAGTCCTTTATTGACCAGTTGGCTGTTGGGGGCTGTGAATTGTGCAAAGATACTGTTGATCTTTAATCTGTTTGGGGTTCTAAAAGTTGGCAAGTGCAAGGCACAAAGGCTTTGCTTTGTGCTTGTCTCATCCCGAACCATATGATGTTTTTGAATGCCACTATTTCACAAACCACTTGCTTTGGATTGCTACTTCTAAAAAGTTAAATGCTCCTTCATTTCCTGATATGGGTGAATTTCCCCATTGGAGTAATTACAACAGTACTTCCCTGAGTGAGCTACAAGCCCTGTTGAGAAATTCCTCTATTAATGTTTCCAGCATTAATCCCGAAAGCTGGTTACTATGGAAAAAAAGTGCAGCTTCCTGCCAGCACTGTTTTCTGGGACTGACCCCTGTCTATACCGAGGTTAGAGAGTAGATCCCCGTTTTCAGAGCCAACATTCAGTCACCACCTACTCTGTAGGCAAATTGTATCAGAGTTGTCTCACACACTCAACCTTAGCGTCAGTTAAGTTGCATTTGTCCAAACTGACTGACACCGTTGATTTGAATGATTTTGTGAAAGGGCCTGCAGTAGGCAGAACGAAAAGATGGATATATGCTGTTTACAACAAAATTTGGAAACTGTTCCAGATTGAAGTTGCTTCTAGGCTTAGAGCTATTGATCAGGCCAATTTAGAAAAAGTGCTTGCCATTGTAGATAATAGCATTAACACCCTTTCTTCCCGTATTTACACATTAGATAACATTGTTTCATCTGTTGTTGATATTGTGCAAGAAGATGTTGCAGTTCTGTACCATGGACAAAATCAATTGCGTTATATTATGTAGTTTGCATGGACCTTACAGACGGTAAAAGCTGGAAAAGTGCCTTGGGATTACATGAACACGACCTCTTTATTTTTGCCTTTTAATTTGACTGTTAAACAACAATTCATGTCAATGAAAGATAGCACATTTTCCCTGTTGCATATTGAAAAGTTGGAACCATTACCATTTTCTGTGGCCGAATCAAATTCTGCAGTTTGGCTCATCCATGGGTTAATAACTCTACTTTTTCCTTTGTTTAAATTTGAGTCTTGCATGAAACACAATGCCATAGGCAGATTTGAACCCTAGGTAGCTCTTTTTTACATGAAGTATGAAATCTCCCATTTACATTTAAAATAGTAAGTTCTGGCCTTGTGACCTCATTCCAAACTATATTTTTTGTGATCCCTGCATTTTTTCATTCGATTTTTTCGAGTGTCTTCGGCGGTTTCCCGTTAATTCTCACTTTGGGAGCGGGTGTGCTGCTGTAATTTGTTTACTTCGAAATGGATGCACATTCTGTGCCCCACAATGAACTGCCCCGGCTGCTCCAGCTTTGTAACCGGATGCTATAATACTATGGATCGCTACCTCTGGCAACTTTGAGTGTGGCGTGTGGTTTATCTTTCCTGTTCTCATTCTTCACTTGCATGCAGCTTGTTTTCCTGTGCCTGGATTGTCGATTGAATGGCCCTGGATTTGTGTCTCTGCAACACGGTGTCTCCTGACCTGGATTTTAATCTACTAATGAGTCCCTTAGTTGCTCATGAAATAGATTGTTCTGCTATCGGGATTATGGCCTGCGCAGCGGCTCATGCGGTCCTGGGCAATTGGAACATATGGACTGCGGCCAATGACGTTCTGGCACACAGTTATCTTGAAGAAAGCCCGAGTTGTCCTCTGATCGTGCTAGAGACCCAGGCTATTGAAGAACATGTATGTTCATTTCCATTACTTAATTGGATGGCTGAAATGTTCATGGATGATGAAAACGCCGTTCTATTGGAAGCAGTTGCAACATACGGTGCCTATACGCTGTTGGATTAACCACCCCCTTTTTTTACCACGTTGGATTGAGGTGTGACATTTTTCTTCTTCATTGCCACGTACTGCACTCGTTAAAAATTGTTCTCTAATGCCTTGATGTTTTTGTTACTTTTGTGAGGTCTTATGAACACCATGGCCGCCCGTGAATGTTTCCACTGACTTGGTTGCTTTTTAATTCAGATTTTCACTCCCAGTTATCAAGTTTGGCAAAATTCCTTAACTTGGTTCTGTCTCATTCGAACTTGAACTCTGTGTTCTATGAATCTTGTCGCCTTTATTGTGCGTTCCCCGATCAAGGGAGGGTGTAGTATGGCCTGAGGCCTGCATTGCACACATGTTATGTTAGCATGGCTTATTAGAAGTTTAAACGCAATTTTACCTTTTGCTGCTTTTGCACACAACACTGCACAGCTGTTTTTGTAAGTTAGCAGGTTTTCTATAGGTGATAAAAGGTGCCTAACCGCATTTGGTGCTTAAGATGGGATATTGAGTTAAAATGTCCCATTGGTTCTGTATTATCCTTCTAAGGTGATTTGACTGGGTGCCAAACTTCGTTATGAATCTTATGGGCCCTTTTTGATCCTGACAATCTCTTTTGGGTTTTGGTGGTTGGAAAAGTGCCTCATTTTTCTCAATGGCATCTGCTTTTATAGCTCCCTTTTGCAATGCCCTGTGTGTGTACCCTCTTGCCTGAAATCTTTGCGTTATTTCATTCTTGTTTTTCCTATAATCTTCCCCAGAGCTACAGTTTCTTTTTGCTCAGAAGAATTCACTGAATGGGATACTCCATCTAAAGCTTGAAGAGTGGCAACTAGCTGCATGCAGAACTGAGTTCCCTGCTGTTGCTTTTCGGAATAGATTGGTGGGCAGTACCCTTTTCTCTACACTCACTCTCAGATCAAGAAAGTTCACTGTTTTCTGACTGTGTTGCATCGAAAATGTAAAATTTACATTGTTACAATTTAGTTCTTTGACGCAGTTTATCAGATCAATTTCATTACCTTCCCACACAAAGAAAAAGTTGTCTATGTAGCGTAGCCATAGGTTGACTTTGTCTGTTCATTTCACCCGGGCATCACCCCAGAGCACCTGTTCCTCTCACCATCCCACCAAAAGATTGGCATAACTGGGAGCTAAGCAGGTGCCAATCGATGTGCTCTGTATTTGTTTGTACAGTACATTGTTGAAAAAGAAGACATTTTCTGTAAGACATAACTTGATCATTTGTAACAGCATATGCATATGGTCTAATAAGTATATACTTCAGAAAATATGTACATACTGTCAGGCCATCTCTATGTTTGATACTTGCATAGAGACTCTTCACGTCCAAACAGACTAGCCAAAGTTCCTGTCCCCACTGTACGTTCTGTATTTTTTGTAAGAAATCCTTTGTGCCTCTTACATATGAGCTCAGGTCTTTTACCTAGGTACATAAAAAGTAATCCACATAGCTAGAGGTGTTTTCAAATAATCTCCCCTTAGAGGAAACTATGGGGGGTCCTGGGAGATTCACTAAGTTTTTATGTACTTTCCGAAAAAGGTAGAGTTTAGATATGGTTGGGTTCTCATTTCTGAGAAAGTGGTATTTGCCCCAGGTTAATAGTTTGGTCTCAAACCAGCCTTTCATAAGTCAAATAATCTGCCTTGTAGGTTACTAGTATAGGATTTGCCTACTCATAGCATATAGTGTCACCTAACTGTCTCAATGCTCCCTGTGTATATTTGTCTCTTGACATAAGTACGATGTTCCCGCCCTTGTCTGAGGGTTTGATGATAATGCTATCGTCTTTCTGTAGTGTTGTAATGAAATCCCACTGGCTCTTAGTTAAATTCTTCCTTTTGGGTGTATTCTTGCTGAGTTTTAAAACATCCAGCCTTTGGCTCCATTCTCTGAAAAAAAAAATATATACATAGATATGTGTATGTATATATATATATATATATATATAGTTAGGATTTTTTCTCTATGGGATTTTTGAAAATTCTATGTCTAATAACTTTGGCGTTTGTAGACGGAATTGGCTGAAATTTTCAGGAAAATGGAACATTTTGTTTCTGAGCAGCCCCTGAAAATTTGGGGGGGTTTCGTCAAGGGGGGGCCGAGAAAAAAGGGGGGTCCCAAAACGTGTTTTTAACATTGAGTTTTCCATAGGGCGGTTGGCCTCACTTTTAGCCCGAACGGCGGAATGGATTTGCACGAAACTTGGCAAAATTGTAGGGACTGGTAGCCCGATGTGCCTTTGCTAGGTCTCAATATATGTGCTCCAGTGGATTTTGAGAAATTAACGTTCAAAAAAAGATATATATCTGTAACAGCGGACCGGGCAGCGCTCCAGTTCGCGTACTTTTCGCGTTACGGAGCTTTGTGAAGCGAAGCTGATTGGTTCTCCGGCGTCTGTAAACATTCCAAACAGTCCGTAGCGGCCGCCATCTTGTCTCTCGGTAGGATCGAGAGACAAGAGGAGGCCAAAGCGAAGGGGCAAATGACCATAAGGGGGCATAGTAGATCCTCCCTGACCCCCTAGGTTTGATGTGGAGGTTTTAAAAGGGCCCCGCGGGGCAAAAAAAAAAAAAAAATAATAATCGAACGGCTGAATGGATTTGCACGAAACTTGGCAAAATTGTAGGGACTGGTAGCCCGATGTGCCTTTGCTAGGTCTCAACATATGTGCTCCAGTGGATTTTGAGAAATTAACGTTCAAAAAAAGATATATATCTGTAACAGCGCTCCGCTTCGCGTACTTTTCGCGTTACGGAGCTTTGTGAAGCGAAGCTGATTGGTTCTCCGGCGTCTGTAAACATTCCAAACAGTCCATAGCGGCCGCCATCTTGTCTCTCGGTAGGATCGAGAGACAAGAGGAGGCCAAAGCGAAGGGGCAAATGACCATAAGGGGGCATAGTAGATCCTCCCTGACCTCCTAGGTTTGATGTACCATTTTGCCAAGTTTGGTGTAAATCCGTTCAGCCAATCAGGCTGTAGACGTATCTAAATGTCCTATGG
Organism: Lissotriton helveticus; assembly: GCF_964261635.1. Classification (NCBI taxonomy): domain Eukaryota; kingdom Metazoa; phylum Chordata; class Amphibia; order Caudata; family Salamandridae; genus Lissotriton; species Lissotriton helveticus. Next base: position 446,628,416 of record NC_136070.1, read on the forward strand.
AAAATTGCATGGGGAAAACACATTTGAAAGTGTTGAAATTTAGAACCAATTAAAATGTTACTTTGGTTTTGTATTTGTGTGTGATGAAAGTTAATTGGTTATGTATATATCTAAAATGAGAGGAAACCACAACCATTTTGTGATACTACTGTCTGAGGTACATTTGTGAGGAATTTTTGGTGCTCAATTTCTGGTGTTTGATTTACACAGTACTAACGCTTCTCCTACTTTCAAAAAGGTGAGTTGTTAATTTGTAAGGGGAACTATGTTGTACACTTTAAGATAATTTGAAAAATGTTTTCTGTTATTTATTTACAGTCCTTCTGTTATACTAAATACTTGATAAAGTTAGTTTTATATTATGTATTACTAAAAACGATAAATGAAAGTGATTATTTTTTTCTGCAATTTACAGCAAGAAATTTCAAAATAAAATGGATCTCAATGAAGAGACCGTGGCAATTTCTTTTGAATTATCCACTACATTTATTGAAATTGACAGCACCAATAATGAAATATTCTCACAAGGAGGAGATGACTTGATTGATTTTTTTGATCAATCTCTTGACGGCGAATTTATCGAATGTTTGGAGACCATAGAGTTACAAGAATCATCATTGCAGACTTTTCATGAGGAGATTCCTGATGAGATGATTGAAGAGGAAATTCCTGATGAGGACATGTTACTAGTTCTTTCAAATTATGAAAATTCAGAAGAATAAATTTATATTTAGAAATCAAAAATTGTTTGAGACATTATTCATTTTTATTTTTAATTTATGAGGTTGTAGCGAATTGATTGTAGTATAAAATCAGATTTATAGTAGAGAGTGCAACATTTTTATGTTACATAGTAAGTTTACTCATATTTACTTCCCTTCTCCCACTATATTATCTCCAATGTGTATTTGTCATCTCTTCTTCATCTCCGGCCTCCTTTCTCTCACTGTCTGTCTCTGATGCATCCTATCGCTGCCATTTTGTGTAATTACAGAAGAGAGTAAAATAAAATAGTTCAGAACGTGAAAAGGGGGCAAAGTAGAGTACCCCTCACCCCCTAGGCCTTCTCAGGCGGTCCCAAAAGGATCAGTTCCTGCTTTCCTGAGAGATTATGGTATGAGTTCCATATACCACAATAACTTGCATTACAACATGCAAGATATCTATCTCCTATTACCAACTTTTGGAGATATTCGCGCTAAGCGCGAATATCTCCAAAAACTGCCCTGGGCAGTTCTTAGCCATGTTATCCAATGGGAGGTGGATAACATGGCTAAGAGCATTAGCTCGGTAATGCATGAATATCGCGGACTTTTCAGCGATATTCATGCATTGCGGCCGTTTTTTATCGCATTTGCGATAAACCTTGATAATAGCAAGGTTTATCTGCGATAATTTCTGACGATGCTTAGCGGTAAAAAATTCGTTGCTAAGCATCGTTAGCGATAAATATCGCTTAACTTTGGTAATATGCCCCAACGTCTGTTAACGTTCGATTCGAAGGAAATCAGGAAGTGTTGGAAAACATTGTCTGCGCCATCTTGCCTTTTTTCAAATGCCACACTTTTGTCGTGCACGGCAGCCATTTTAGATGCCTTGACCAGACCCACTCTCTGCACGCTGTCGATCCGTAGCATGGCTCCCCACCCTCGCAAGCATCTCCCCCAGGCACTGGTCACCCCCGCTCTCTGTCTTATGCATGGGCAATAAACCTCCCCATCTGCGCTGCTCTTCCCTGAGAATCACACTCTGTGCCCGCCCGACACCTCCCTTTCGCCCTATTCACTGCCGCACCCTCTGACACTCCTCTTCCTCTGTGTCCGATTGTCCAGGCCGGTCCCAGGCTATCAGCTAGCCCTGCAGATGTAGTTTATGGCCCCAGCTGTAAAGAATCACCCCTCTTCAAAGGAGTTATAGTAGATCAAGGCCCACACCCGATGAGATCCGTCACACCACACGCGTTCCTACTATCTGAAAACCATCCTGTATTGTGATTGGGGAGGGGACCGAGCCTGAAGCGGAAGATTCCAGGCATGACTCTTTGTACATCAAAGTTTTTACAATTATGTGTCACATTAAAAATATATAGCACTCCAACAAAGTAGTAGGAATATAAAACTTTAATAACTTATAAATATATACAACAAAACAAAAACAGTAAAAACATTTAAACATTTTTAGGGAAAAAGAAGGAACAATGGTCAGTAGCGGTCGGTTGTGCGAATAGTCCCAAGGCAGCACAACGTCCAGATTTCTGGACGGCACCCAGGTGATGTTGCCTGGGTGCCGCACTGATTTGGGTTTCCGGCGTGGGGCGTCCCGGGGGGTGGGTCGTCAGTAGCGGTCTGTTGTGCGAATAGTTCCAAGGCAGCAGAACGCGCTGAAATGTGGATGGCACCAAGGTGATGTCCAGTAAGTTGCCGCCCTCCGAATAACGGCGTGGGGTGCCCCGGGGGGGGGGGGGGGGGGAGGCAGTCCAAAGTTCCGTTAAAAGGGCAAAGGAAAGGATCGGTGGTTTGAACCATCAGTCAAAAAGGGGAGGGGGTGCAACAATTTTTCCTACCGGGTCACACTGTGCTTTCACCGGAACTGATCCGAACTGTGGTCTGCAGGATTCTAGTCATTCAAACTGAGGCTGGCGCCAGCATGGGAGCGCCGACGTCCCGCGGCTACAGTTTCGTCACTCCACGGGCGATCATGGCAGTCATTCCCCATCGGGGGTGTCTGCGGGGGTCGGGGACTCCCGCGGCTCCTCTAGAATCTTCAAGGTCGTGGAGGACTACGGTGGTGGAGTCAACCAGTGACCGGGCCATTTCTTTATGCTGGGCCCGCTCTTGCCAGGTCGACCGCCATTTTGAGAGTTCGGTAGCTACCGGCGATCGCGGGGTCAAATGAGCGGACGGGCTCCACCCTGCCGGGCGAGACGTTGCAGCATCGCCACAGTGGAAGAACCCTTTTCCGGGCGCCTGGAGCGCTGAGGGTGCAGCTGGGAAGCCTCCACCTGGGGAGGCGGGAGAGGCCTGTTCGCACCGTCTCTCCCACCCAGTGCACCCCACGGCGTCTCGCTTGACATTTGTTATGGCCGGACCAGGCGATGAGGACGAGGGGGGGGGTCGGAGGCATGTGCAAGACATCCCCCCCCAGTGTTGTCGCAGCCATTATAAAAGAAAGAAGAAATGTCCCGTCCGTCTTTGGGCCGGACCTCCGGTGGATGGCGGCCGGACGCCCTTTGCTCTGGCCCCATGAACGGGTTCCTTGGCTCATCCGGTGGGGCAGGCCTTGGCGTGTGGTGCCTCTCCTGGGCCTTTCGTGCAGTGGCCTCTCCACTCCCAGGCCCTCCATGGATGCTGGCCCAGACTGGGAAAGAGAGAGGGTCAACCTGCAATTCTCCAGTGTTACCGCCACCGCGGCCGGATCCCGTCGGCCTCGGCCTCTGGTTGATGGTGGCCGGACTGGGAGAGAGAGGGGAGGGTCGAGGACACAGACATTCCCCCCCTTGCAACTCTCCAGGGTTGTCGTAGCAATCCCCCTGGCCGGGTCCCGTTGGCCTCGGCCTCTCCTCCGGCTACACCCTACGTGATGATCTCCGGTCGACGGTTGGCAGCAGGACCCGCCTTATATGTGTTGCTTCCGGCTGGGCGTAGCCGCAAACCTGTTGCACTTTGGAAGTTTCCAGAATGGGGCGGATGTCTGCTGACTTGTATCTTTCCCAGTTTGCCGTTATTTGGCCGTGGCAGGCGGTGGGACAGACACGTTTTGGGGCAGTGAGGGGCGATGAAGCCTCTTTGCCTTGTGGCCGTTGCAATGTCACACTTGGTTTCTCTTACTGTTTTCAGGTTTCTTATTACGGGCTTACTTCTAACGTTTCTTGTTTCTAGGACAATAATAGGTTTTATCATTACGTATTGTTATCGTTTCTTTGTTTGTTATTTAATAAAAAGTTCATCAGTGGCCTACTGATTTTCGTTTTCCTATTCCTTTCTTTCCAGGTTGTTTCATGCTAAAGTTTCTGTTAACAGGATACAGTGATCACTTCGTTATTATTGCATATGTCCTTTTCACTAGGGGTGCTCTCTGGTCGGGCCAGATGACCTATCTCTAGTAAATGGTCCGGGTGAAACAGGTGCATCAATCAGTGGGGAGTAGATAGGCATGACAGATTACAACGGGGGAGAAAGGTCCGCATTACCTACCCTTTCACTACTTGCAAAGATTTTCCTACGTTTATTTGCAAACAGGGAATACCTCCAAAAAGAACCAATTCCCAAACAGTCAATGTTCGGGCAAACAATCAATCAATGAGGAACGAAATAGGCACGACGTGTTAAAGGTTTGCGTTACCTACCCTTCACTATCTGCAAAGGGAGAGAGAATATTCCTATTCTTCCCCGTTTGCAGGCAGAGAAGATCCTTAAGAGAACCAACTTCGAACAATTCAATGCTCGATTCAAACAATCAACAAGGGGTACTGTGAACACAAATGAATGCCGCTTATGTACATACACATTGCTATTTTCAACAGGTTGTTCCTAATGTTTCTATTTTAGCGAGGTCAAAAAGAGATCCCATTAGTGGCCTACTGATTTTGCTCGATTCCTTTTGTTTTTTTACACGATTTTTCGCTATCTGCAAAGACTAAACAGAGTATTGCGACTCTGTGCTTGTTTGTAAATAGAGAATGAACCAAAGAGAACCAATTCTAAAACAGTAAATGCTTGGATAACAATCAATCAAATGGAGAGAGAAGCAGGCACGACGGATTACAACGGGGGCAAAGGCCTGCGTTAACTACCCTTCACTATCTGCAAAGAGAGAGTACTCCTAATAGAAATGAGGGGGGGGGGGCAGCATTGAAAGCAGATCAGTGTGCATAAACACGAAAATGTTTTTTCTTACCACGTACTTGACAATCGACAGCTTATGATATTTGCTATTAAAAAACCATTGAAATTCACTAAAAAAACCATAGGTTATAGACCATATATAGTTAGGAATTAGCATTTACAAAACCTTGAAAATTCACTGAAAAAACCATAGGTTATAGACCATATATAGTTAGGAATTAGCATTTAAAAAACCTTATTTTACTCACACAAAACCATTGAAATTCCATATATAGTTAGTTGTACTAACTATATATCGCGCACCCGCAATCCACTGCTGATCATGTCACATATTACATCATTCATGACATGGTCAGTGACATCACTGATGACATCACTGATGACATCTCAAATGACATCACTGATGACATCACTGATGATATCTCAAATGACATCACTGATGACATCACTGATGACATCTCATTTGACATTACTGATCACATCACTGATGACATCATTCATGTGATAATACGATGAACCTCTTCAGACTCTAATATAACCTTAGATACACTCAGTGTAAACAGACACTCACAGACTGTCACTCATCCATGGAGTTACTTACACACCTAGTCAGTCATGCAAAGAATCAATCACACCTCCATTTCCTCAACTATACAGTTATACACACCTTACTTATTCAAACATATACTAACACATATTTACTCTCTTTTACAATCCCTGATACAAGTTCACAATCATCCATACAGCCACTCACACATTCACTGGCTCTTATGCATAGTTATTTATATATGCCAACTCTCACATGTACTGTGTTTTACATATGTACTTACTTTGACATGTAGCACTGAGATATCCATTCACTCACCAATACACTGATGCACACAGTCAACCACCCATACAGCTGTTTCCACATGCACTTTTGAACCCATACATCTAGTGAATCAACTGCTCACACATCTATGCACAGAGTCATACACCTCCCAGCCACCCACACACACACTCAGTCTCCCATACAAATACTTGAGCAACCAATCAATAACCCATATACTTACTCATATAGCTACTGATCAACACATGCAGCAGTTTACAGAACAACAAACATAATGATGCACAAATTAACACAGTTCAGTCACTAACCCATGCACTCAGTGAGACACATTTAACCACTCACTCATACAGTCAGTCATGCACCTAGTAAATCCTTCATCCAGACACTTCTACATCCACTCATTCTTCAATATGTAAGACATATTTTAACTTTACAGAAATACACAGTCACTGGATGTTGTCATCAGTGATGTCATTTGAGATGTCATCAGTGATGTCATCAGTGATGTCATTTGAGATGTCATCAGTGATGTCATCAGTGATGTCATTTGAGATGTCATCAGTGATGTCATCAGTGATGTCACTGACAATGTCATGAATGATGTAATATGTGACATGATCAGCAGTGGATTGCGGGTGCGCGATATATAGTTAGTACAACTAACTATATATGGAATTTCAATGGTTTTGTGTGAGTAAAATAAGGTTTTTTAAATGCTAATTCCTAACTATATATGGTCTATAACCTATGGTTTTTTCAGTGAATATATATATACATATATATATATATCGCGCTCAAGCTTTTCAGGGCTTTAAAGAACAGATGCAGCACTCAAGGAGGGGTATGTAGTCACGGAAGGGTTTATTAAATGGGAAAAACGCACAGACGCGTTTCAGCATGAGCCTTCGTCAGTGTGTCAATGGTGACTTGCAAGCAGCATGTTAAATAAAGTTACTTTGTAATCAATGACAACGACATAGGACTAAACCCTCAAACATCACTGTGGGCGCCATCTTGGAGTGTTGTTGTATCCGACATTTTATCACATGCAAAGATCAATTTAACATATATCAATTATCTTCGTGTTCGTGTTGACAGGGTATATTATATATAAACATGTCACAAGGTTAAGACGTATATATATATATATATATATATTCACTGAAAAAACCATAGGTTTCACACCAGTTATAGTTAGCTGGAAATTTTACTCGCATAAAACCATTGAAATTCCCACGTTTTAGGTAGTTGGACTCACTATAACTTGCGCGCCTGCAATGCACTGTTGATGACATCACATATTACATCACTCATGACATGGTCAGTGACATCACTCATGACATCACTGATGACACCATCCTTGTGACAGAGTGACAGACCTCCTTTCACTGTAATGTAACCCTTGAAGCACATATTCAATAATAGAAACTACAATTTTCAAAAAAATGGAGATACCCATACCAGTAACAACCAATTCAATAATTACACCATCTATATACACATCCACTTATTCACCAACAGTTCTATATAGTCACTCATACATATACTCACTCATCATATGTAGTGATACACCTATACATCCTGATACACACCGACAGTCATCTAAAAGATACTCTGACACATACTCACACATGCAAATAAACTATTGAACATCCATTTATTTGCATATACAGCTATACACACACTACCACTTTACTTCTAAGGAAACTTACACGTACTTACTATCTCAAACAATCACTTATAGAAGCACATACTAATTTAAACAGGAACTCTTAAAATCCCTCACTCTCACATATACTCACTTATATACATCAATATTCACATATACTAGATTAAAACATATATAGTTACTGATAAAGACACTAGTGAGATAGTCATTCACTCACTAACACACACATATACACACTCATCCACCCATACAGTCCTGCACTTATGCTGTCTTCAAAACACATACAAAGAGAGAGTCAGTCATTCATGCATCTATGTGCTAAGTAATACCCCACCAAACCATACAAACACTCATACTGATACTAAGAAAAACATCTAATAACCTATATACATACACATGTACCTACTTACCAACCCATGCAGCCACTTATACAGAAAGTGAAACAATAATACATATATTTAAATATTTAAACATTACTCACTAATATTTATTTTTCAGATAGACACACATTCACTGGATGGTGTCATCAGTGATGTCATGAGTGATGTCACTGACCATGTCATGAGTGATGTAATATGTGATGTCATCAGCAGTGCATTGCAGGCGCGCAAGTTATAGTGAGTCCAACTATAACGTGGGAATTTCAATGGTTTTATGCGAGTAAAATTTCCAGCTAACTATAACTGGTGTGAAACTTATGGTTTTTTCAGTGAATTTAATAGGTTTTTTAAATGCTAATTCCTAACTATAACTGGTGTGAAACCTATGTTTTTTTCAGTGAATATATATATATATATATATATATATATATATATATGCAAGTAACGCTCCCCAGAGCACCGAACAAACAGCACTGCCAGGCAGAGAAACGGACACCACTCCGGTAGTTTCTGCAGCAAAATTCTTTTTATTTTTTCATATTGAATGCAGTGTCAAGGGTGCCGCGATCCGACGCGTTTCGGCGATCCTGTCGCCTTGCTATATATATATATAAAAAATTTCTATGGCTAAATGAAACCCCTCATTTTGTTCCTTTTCAAATTAAATGTATTAAGTGTTACCACTTTATTCCAATCAAGATGACTTCAGGTGTGCCATACTTTTGTCATAAGTAAGACTGTTAGCGTTCTAGTTGTTCTTTAGAACACTCTGGGTCATTCTGTCATTGGGCTATAGTTGGGCTACATCTGGCTGATATTTGGGCTACATTTGGGCTCATCGGGGTACCAGTCCCTACAATTTTGCCAAGTTTGGTGGAAATCCATTCAGCCGTTCGGGCTAAAAGTGAGTCCAACCGCCCTATGGAAACTAACATGGGGAAAACACGTTTTGGGACCCCCCTTTTATCTCGGCCCCCGCTTGACGGATCCCCCTGAAACTTTCAGGGAAGGAGCGGAGCGCAGCGAGGCAAAGTTAAGGAATATTACAGGCAGATCCCTCATTCGGCGCCAAAGTTATTCCCAATAGAATGTTGCGGATTTCCTATGGAAAACGATCCTAACTATAACTACCTACTGGCGACCGCCAGTAGGTAATATATATATGTATGTGTATATATATATATATATATATATATATATATGTATGTATATATATATATATTACCTACTGGCGGTTGCCAGTAGGTAGTTATAGTTAGGACCTAGTTTCCATAGGAAATCCGCAACATTCTATTGGGAATAACTTTGGCCCTGGTGGACGAATGTTTGCGAATTTCTCAAAGAAGATGGCTAGGTCAGCTGCGCTCATTCTGTGAAAGTTTTGGGGGGATCGGTGAAGTGGGGGCTGAGATAAAAGGGGGTCCCAAAACGTGTTTTTCCCATGTTATTTTCCATAGGACGTTTAGACACGGCTACAGCTCGAACGGCTGAATGGATTTATAAGAAATTTGGTAGAAAGGTAGAGTGTGGGTCGCAGATCACGCTTTTGTTTAAATGGTGTAAATCCGTTCAGTAGTTGCTGAGAAAATTAAAGTTGAAATCAGTTATATATCTATAAGCGCGGACGGGTGCGCGCACCTATGCGGGTGTGCGCGAGCGGCATTGTGATTTGCTGTTTAACGTCTGTCAACATTCGATTCGGAGGAAATCAGGAAGTGTTGTCCGCCATTTTGTTAGTGCGAGTGAATATATAATACAGAACAAAGGGTTAGTACATGGAAAGGGGAGAAGGTAGAGATTGTCTGGCTGGGTAGGTTTTCTAAGGGGGTACAGTATGGACCCTGAACGCGAAAATACCATTTTTTTGGGAGAAAATATTTGCGGGGTGCATGCATTCGGTCGCGCACCCCTATTTACAAGAGTGTGAAAAACTATAGTGGTGAGAATGGAAAGGGAGCAGGGTGGAGAGTGTTTGATTTCGTAGGTTTCTTGAGGGGTTTATTAAGGATGAGTTTTTGCTGAACTTATAAGTAAGTTCCGATGCAGAGTCTCATGTTACAGAGGAAAATTCTATTTCCCTCATCCGTGAAATGAACACCATCTCTCCGATAGATGCCTTCCATGTTGAAACGTAGGTTGTTGTTGTATATAGAACCCATGTTATATTCTCTGAGGAAAGCAGAAACAGATTTATTTACATGTTTCCTTGCTTTCTCAATCTGTGGACAACGTTCATTGGACCAATTCCATTTTTGTCTTTGGCATATATTTGAATACACCAAGACAGTTCGAGGAAAAAGTGACATCAATTGACGAAAGGTGTCTTTTAGAAGCATTTCTAGACCTACACCTGTTAATGTGCCTAGATCATTCCCACCACAGTGCACAATTATCAGGTTAGGTTCAGGGAGATGCGTAAAAGTTTTCACCAATGGTATCAAGTGGTGACATCTTAATCCTCTTTGGCCAATCCACGTAATCTGCACATTTGGTAAATCAAGGTTAGAAATTCTTCTGTTTGCAGCATATTTTTCACTCCAGTGAATATAACTGTGTCCTACAAGCCAAACCTTCATTTTCAAGGTAGATGCAGTAGTACTCCGATGGGTTCTTGAAGTGGAATGGCAAGTAGATGGTGAAAGTCACGATAAAAAAAGTGTGTGAGGTTTGGTGTTAAAGAAAAACTGAACATGATTGGTTAATTGATATACTTCAAGATTGAAGACTATGCTGTATGTTATAGTTTTATTACAAACAAATCTTCTATTGGTCGTGGAAAAAAAAGAAATGTAAAACAAGAGTGGATAGGCAGGTGTGTTTGGAGGGAAATTATCCTTTTTGCTTGGATCTAGAACGTTGAGATATGAACTTTTGACCTGTGCCTTCAGGCAGGTGCAGATTGAGCTGTTACCATGGTAACAGCCAGAGAAGGCAGAGGGTGAAGGGTGACCGTTATGTGACTTTGAAAATATTGAAAGGATAACCAACTGAAATGTTAATTTGAATATGAAATTGTGCGGGAACAAATATGATTGGTTGAAGAGACATATATGAGTGTGTATTGACAGAAAATCTATGCCATTATTCTTTGGTTGCAGTGATAGAAGTATTATTGAGAGCTCCGTCAAACGGCTATCGTTGTACAACTATCATTGTTCTACATCTGATAAAGCATTGGTAAAGGTGAGTGTATAACTGTTTGTTTTATGATGTACCGTTAAATGTGGTTTGATCAATATATTTGATTATGTGAGTTACTGTGTCTAAGGAAGCACATTTTTGACTTTGATACAGTTTGATATGTTTTCAACTAATGTTCCATTTTATTACATCAATGTTTTGGAACATTGTTTCTTTGTAATTATTAGTTTAAAATTACGATTAATTAATGTGATTAAGGATAGTGGAGTTCATTCATGTTTTGAAGTTATGAGCTACTGTTAGGTCTATGAATTAAATGTTACTTAGAGACGGATCTGCAACAAAATTTTGGGGGGGGGAAGGACGATAAAAAATGATTTTTTGTAGGGGGACATGAACGTGTAATCAGTAGGTAGAGTTAAGGTGGAGGGGCTCTTAGAATGGGTATAACAAGTGCGAGGCCTAATTAATATAGAAATGGTTCTTTATAGAGATGTGAAACGTTCAGGTGCGGCTCTGTGTGTATCTGGGATGTGTGTTATCTTGGGCTTCCACAGCAGACGTGAGAGGGGGGAGGGGCTGAAGTTCTGTGAAGTTAATGGGGGTTGTTCGCCGTTTCTTCACTTTCTTTCAAGTCTGAATTATAGTTTTGAATGTATTTGTGGAAAACTGAATAAATAGAAAATAAAATGTAATGAAATAGACAGAAGTTAATAAACGTTTGGGAGCGTTTGCACATAATTTGTAAAGTTGGTTACAGATAAAAAAAAAGGAATTGGTAGAGTACAGATAATGCAGGTAGAGAGAAAAATAGTTGATTAAATGTGATATTGTCGAAAAAAAGTGGTAATGGTTTTGGTATTTTAAACTTTAAGTTTGAGGAAAAAATTACAGTGCGGTTTGCGGCAGAGGAATGCAGTGGTGGGGGTGGGGTGAGAAGGAGAGGTGTCCCAGTACAATTAAATGAAAAATTGTGACCATGAGGTTGTAGACAGGTTCGTGGAGTATATGCCTTTTATAAATTGATGTAGAAGAGCAAATATATATAGAGGTTTCTGTGTACCACAGTGTGACTCCATTTTCATCTCACTCCTGCTTTCTATATTAGTTGCTTTGTGTTATGTTAGTGTGTGTATATGTGTATGTGTGCGTTCAATCTGAGCTAAGGAAGTTTGTTCTGCAGGCAGACACAGTTGTTATAGTGGAGATGAAAGGGTGATAAGTACTGAAATAGGATATAGCGTGTGCTCTGTGGAAGCGAGGGAGCAGTGATTAATACTCTGAGTGAAGGACAACTGCGGCGGAGTTTTGTTACAGTAATAAATAATTTTTTTGCCAGAGGTACGATTGATGCTATGGTTCACAACTCGTAAAGTAAGGGTTGACTGACCGTCACAGGCCAGCGGGTTGAAGTATGAAAAATTCAGGTTGACATAAGAAAACATGAATCGAGTGCAGCTGAGATTATGTAAAACACATGAATACAGTTTTATTATAAATTATTTCAGTTGTGAATATGGGTTAAAAGAGGGAACGTATAAATTTCAAATTTGTATTCAATGATGCAGTGTTTGGAGAGAAAGTTTTTTATTTAATACAAGTAAACATAATCTAAAGAAAATAGTGGGTATAGTTACTAGTTCATAGAACACAAATGATGGAAATGTAGTATGAAGCAAAATGAATATCATTTAAAAAACATTGTACAGCCCCGTAATCAAATATATTTAATTATATTGCATGCAAGAAGGTGTGTTTTGATTTTAAGTTCAGTAATCATATATGAAAATAGTAATGGTTAAACATCACTTCATTTACAGTTAGTTTACAGCATACGAAGCAGTAACAAGCTTGTTGTGTGGTATTGTGAAAGGAAATGAAAAACGCGCCAAAAGGGAGAATTTGGCTCGAGGTGCATGTATGTTATGTGCAGGGACATTCGAAAATCAGTACTCAGGACAACTATTGTATTGATATAATTTTTTGAAAGGTTTCAGTACACAATGTCTCATACAGGTTGATAAGCAATGGTAATATCAGGGTAATCATAAACTTTTTAGTTATGAATCAAAAATCTTTCAATAGGCATAAATTAAAAGCAGCACATATGTGTGTGAGGCGGAAATAAGGAGTAGAAAGGGAGAATGGTGATAAACCATATAAAATCATATAAAAAGTCATTGTAACTTTACACATTTCTCAGGGCACATTTAATCATATTTTACGCAGCCTTGGTTCGAGAATATTTTAAATCAGATAAGATAACATAAGGTAGTGATTTGTTGAAATTAGAGCATCATGAAATGTTTTGAACAAAATGGAGGAGGTGTGGAAAAAAAATTAACTCCACTTAACTTAAAAAATTCACACCAGTAGGAAATTACAATGTCCAATGTTAGTAAAGCCAATAGGTCAGTCTATATAAAATATAATAATAAAAAAAAAATAAGAAAAATTAGGAAGGGAAAAAACAGTCAACATGTCAATGGTTTGCAGAACAGCTATTCTTCCATTGAATAGGCAAAGTAAGTGGCAACTGCTTCTAAAAGAAAGTCATTGTTATCATCCGAAAACAAGTCAGCCATCCAATTGAGAAGAGGAAATGAACATACATGGTCATTAATCACCGGAGCCTCTAGTAGCATCAGAGGAGAACTCGGTGAATTTTCAATGTAGCTGTGTGCCAAGAAATCTTGCGCCGCTGCGAAAATATTCCAATGACCCAGAACTCCATGTATCGCTGCAAAGGCCATAATCCCTCCGTCGGAACAAAGCTGTTCATGATCAAGTAACGGATTCATGAGATGAATGTAATTCACTTCAGGAGGTACAGAGTTGCAGAGACATAAGTCCAGGGCCCACGTGAAATCACAGCTCAGGCAATGAAATACAGGCTGCACACAGGTGAAATAGGTAAATCGAAACGATAATCCATATGATGCACTCAAAGTCACGAGTGGCAGAATGCCATACTCGTCAAGCATTCTGTGGCGAAATAGTTGTAAGTGTTCCAGCTCGTTTCCAAAGGCGGGACGGACATCCATTTTGTTATAACGAAAATAGGAATACAAAGGTTGCAGCTGCTGGTAATAGATGAGGATGTCCAGAAACATAGATCAGACAGTATGGAGTGAGAGTAGCAGAATGCCTTTAAATGATTTGGTGCAAAAAAAGCACCAAAGCATTGGTTAGTAGTTGTAAAAAAAATAGTGCAGCTGGAAAGTGGAGGAGCCCTAAAGATTATGAGAGTCACGTTAGAAAATTGTAAAGGAAGGTCACTATTTAATAAGATATGCAGTTTTCTGCGACTGTTAGCTAAGTGACTGAGATATGTTTGTGAACAGATGCTCGGGTAGCTTGATTTTGGGACAATAAGGCTGTTGTTCAAGTCTTGGGATGGAACTTTGAGTTCAAGGCCATATTTCGCGGCCAGATGCAAACATCAAGGTTCCCATGCGTGGGTGGGTGAAGTTCATTTTTACAGAGAAACATTTGCAGAGTGACTATTTCAGATTAAAGTTTGTCGTTTATTAAAAAGTCATAGTAATTAACATTGCTTGAAAATAAATAATTACTGCTGAGTGTTATGGTAAAATTAGGCATAATAGGAGATACCGGTGTATCATTGAAGACACATGCAACATTACAGCGCTTCATGTTAAACAAGTTATGCAATTGGTAGTGCCTGGATGTGAACGATTATGTGCGGCATTGATATTTTTGACACTGTGGGCCTCATTTATGAAAATTGTGCACCATAGATGCGTTACTTTTTCCTATGTTAAAAGTGACACACCGGCGGCGCAAGGGCTTCATAAATAAGGCTCTGTGTACTTATGACTAGTGGAGAAGTGACGCAATGAAATGATGTTAGGTGAGTGTAGTGTAGTTACGGAACGGAAAACTTTTAAAGAGAGTTACATTTAGTATGGAATAGTTTTTATTTTTTTCACAAACTAACGTATGAGAATATTGTAACAGTGTTAGCGGAACTGTTACGTAAAGTTTAATAAAGATTAGTGAAATAAGTAAATTATGGTGTATTTAATATGTGCAGCTAATAATCTGTGAGAAAAGGTAATAGTGCACAGTCTTGTAAATAGGGGTGCGCGATCCAATGCGCGCATCACGTAATTTTTTACGGAGAAAAAAATAAATTTCATTCACGTTCAGGGTCTCTACTGGACTTCCTGAGAAAACGTACTGGGTTACATAATCTGTACCTTTTGTCCTTTTCATGTTCTAACCTTTTGATCAGTACAATATATTCACTCGCAGTTACAAAATGGCGGCCAATACTTTCTGATTTGAACTGATTCTAATGTTAACAGATGTTAAACAGCAAATGAGAATTCTATAAACTGTATATTTTTGTAATTTTACATAATAGGCAAAATAAGTAAACTTAAAGATCTGAAACGATCTTCAAGTGTCGTCTGCATTTGCAGCATTCCATTTTACTTATAAAGCATGTGAATCACAGTCTTGGAAATAGGGTTGCGCGATCGAGTGCGCGCACCCCGTAACTTTTTTAAGAAAAAAAAAAATTTGTTGTGGCGTTCAGGGTCTATAGTGCGCTCCCTGAGAAAACGTACTCGCTTAGATAATCTATACCTTTTTCTATTTCCATGTTCTCACCGTTTGTTCGGTAGAATATATGGAGTCGTATTAACAAAATGGCGGCAACACTTCCTTATTTCCTCCGAATGGAATGTTGAGAGACGTTCAGCAGCTATTTATAATAAATGGTATAATAAACGGCTACAATGCATGCATATTGTTAAAAAGTTAGCGATATTCAGCGATCCAATGCGCGCACCACGTAACTGTTTACATTGAAAAAAAAAGTTTCATTCACGTTCAGGGTCTATACTGGACTTCCTGAGAAAACGTACTGGGTTACATAATCTGTAACTTTTGTCCTTTTCATGTTCTAACCCTTTGATCAGTACAATATATTCACTCGCAGTTACAAAATGGCGGCCAATACTTTCTGATTTGCACTGATTCTAATGTTAAGAGATGTTAAACAGCAAATGAGAATTCTATAAACTATATATTTTTGTAATTTTAAATAATAGGCAAAATAAGTAAACTTAAAGATCTGAAACGATCTTCAAGTGTCGTCTGTATTTCCAGCATTAAATTTTACTTATAAAGCATGTGAATCACAGTCTTGTAAATAGGGTTGCGCGATCGAGTGCGCGCACCCCGTAACTTTTTTTAGAAAAAAAAAATGTTGTTCTGGCGTTCAGTGTCTATAGTGCACTCCCTGAGAAAACGTACTCGGTTAGATAATCTGTGCCTTTTTCTCTTTCCAAGTAGTTACCGTTTGTTCGGTAGAATATATGCAGTCGTATTAACAAAATGGCGGCAACACTTCCTTATTTCCTCCGAATGGAATGTTGATAGACGTTCAGCAGCTAATTATAATAAATGGTATAAAAAACGGCTGCAATGCATGCATATTGTTAAAAAGTTAGCGATATTCATGCTTTACCGAGCTAATGCTCTTAGCTATGTTATCTAGGTTCCATTGGATAACATGACTAAAAACTGCTCAGGGCAGATGTTAACTTTTGGAGATATTCACGCTTAGCGCGAATATCTTCAAAATTGGTAATAGGCGATAGTGATGTTAGTGACTGTTTCCAGTTGCTCTCATCTTACAACGCTCACTTTAGGATATCATTAGTGATAATTATTACTGACATGCAAAGTGGCGCACTAGATGGTTGCTATCTGCTACTAGGTGTCGCTAACTGGTGTTAGCGACAGCTACGTAATAGGGAAATAATTTTATCTTCGCTTTGTTGGCAGTTGAAGGCAAAAAAGTGGAGATAAACTCCTTGGATAATATGCCCAATTTGGGGGAATTCTGAAAGTGTTGAGCGCCATTATGTTAAAAAACTCCCTGCACATAATGTATATGTATTTACGTAAAAAATATAGAAAGTAAGGTTGTGTAGTAGTGTATATCAAAAATATTGCATGTAGTATCCTGGTAATGTATGGTAGATTATATTGTATATAATGATTGATTTAAAAAAAATGGTAGGGGGAAAAATTTGATAAATAAATGTGGTTCACAAAGACATCTTGGGTCTCATTTATGAAGGTCTTGCGTCGCTGGTGCGTTACTTTTAACATGGGAAAAAATGACGCACCGGTGGTGCAAGGATTTCATAAATAAGGTCCCTTAAACTTAGGCTTTACGATATATATTGGATAGAAAATTAGGGAATGTATATGGTAGGCATCATATTTGGTAAAATGGGTGTATGTTGTGTAATACATATGTGTGTATTATGATAACTAAAATTCAGTTCTGTTTTTTTTTTAAAGAGTGTTTGGTGCTGAAAAGCAACAACCAGAGGTTGAACGTGAGAGTTTAGAACCAGAAAATCCTTTTTTACAGGTGAGTTGATAAATTTAAAATGATAACTTATTTTGGAAAAGATTATCATAATATGCATGTTTGTTTAAAAAATATTAACACTGCTTCTCTTATACATGAGGGTTTTAATTTGTACTTTCAACATGTCTGAACATGCTTGTAGTATATATGTATTTTGAAATACGGTTTTATTGTTAATTGTTACAATCTTTTGATGGGCCGGGTTCATGTGTTATTTTGTATACAGTTTGGGTTCATCTATTCTTTGACTGTAAGAGTTTGCTGTTTACCTTGGTTAATTTGTGCTAAGTCATCATTATCTTTCAACTTTATGCTGTATCATTGGTGTACAGTAATTTTTGAGAAATTATAGAGCTATATTATGACATGGCTGTTGGCGTGATGGACATTTCAGATGCTTTTTTGTGACAGTACTATGTATTTGCATTCTATTATATGCATTTGCACAGGTGTATTATGATGAGGTCAGTTGGACGCCATCGAGGGAGTAATGGTAGGGCAGGGAGGGAGGGAGGGGGAGGTGTAGGGTAGAGAGATCTAAAATATGGTATATAGATAAATGTAGGAAAGTATATATTTTAATTAATAACACATTTTTTACAGTGTATACAGCATCGCATTTTGGAATGTAGTGCACACTGTAAAATTCATTTAAAAACTTAAATTATGTATTTACTACAAATTATCTGTATACTGCTTTTTAGGTGCCTCCAGCAAAGATCTTCCCTCCTTGTCTCCCTGTCGCACCATAATTGCCTCCACAAGTTGCGGCTCATTGTGGTTTTATATGACTATGATGAAATGTTTTACATTAGATGAAATTTACATGATGAGTATGCTGTTAAAGGTAAAAGCAACTGTCTCTGTGGGAAGTAGCAATCGGTTTAGTGAATGTTTAATTGGTATGTTGTGAGTTATTCCTTCAGTTTGCATACAGTTTGAATCATAGTTTATAGTGGTGAAGTTAGAAAATAGATCTCTACAATAAAATTAGAAAGTGTATAAATAGTTCTACAGCACGAAATGCAGAAAGCAAATTTCACAGTGAAATGTGTTTTTATAGCACAATTTTAATTAAAAAAATTAAATAGGAAACTGTTAATGTCTAGCATGAAAGTATCTGTTTTTTAGAAAAATAAAGAGGAAGGTGTTATAATAATCAATGTAGTTAATGTCTTTAAAAGTATGAAAGTGTATGTAGTTAAAAGATTACTCAAGGTAATCATTGGTTAACTAATAATAAAAAATATTTAAATTAGTCTTTATATTTTTTTAAAAGGAGAAAGAAGATAGAAAATTAATAAAAAGATGGAAGATTACTGTGAAAATGAGTTTATTAATTTTGAAATGGCAAAAGAAGTCCTAGAAGAATTATTTGAAGGAGTATTTGACGATGAAATTCCAACTGAAAATGAGGACTTTTTGGACAGTACTTTTGATAGTGCATACTTAGAGATGGTGGAAGAAGAGAATTTGGAAGAGCAAAATAGTAATGAAATATCAGATGAAATTATGCTAAATGTGATTCTGGAATATGAATTATTAAATGAATAAAATTATTTTTGATTAAATAAAAAAAATTTGGAAAATATTATTGTTGTACCGTTAATCAGTATTCTCTTTTTTAAGAATGACAGTAAAAGTTGTGATAAGGTGGATAAAAGATTAAAGTTATAAAAATAAAAAGCATTATGAACATCGATAATGCTTGAAAGTTAGAATAGTACTTATATCTCTCAAAAATTACATTCATACAATACATGTGTAAGGATAACATAGATATGGAGTGTCACAATTTAGAAACAATATTCACTATAGGATTTCCTACTCTGACCAGAGACTGTTTCTTTGTTTTTATTCAAGTTATAAAATCAAGCCTTGGTTATAATTTGTATGGTATATGGTAGTAGGGGTCTATAATATTTTTAAACTTTTTTCCAAACAGGTTATCATTAATATCAGAAACATCAATCAGTATGCCGACGAGAAATGAAAAAAGAAAGCTGTATAAAAAGACATATCATTTGAAGAGAAAAGAGGGACAAGATTTACGTAATCAACAAAGGACGGACAAAAACAAGAGTGCTCCTGGTAAGAGCAGTAAGGAATTTAAAAAAAAATTGTGTCAGAGGAAAAGTCAATTGGATAATGTTGCAAAGGAAAAACAGTTTTCAGGATCTACAAGGAGAAATGGACGAAAAAAGAAAACTGTGTTGGAAAAGAGTGGTGAGGAAAATATGTACAGTAAAAGACGTACAAATCAGTTTGCGGAAATAAGGAAACGTATGTTTCATAAGAGAGTTGTTATGAATTTATTACAAAAGGAAAAAGTTTCAAAAAGGAAATCTGCTTTTTATAAGAAAAAAAAGTATATAGAGGAAGTTGTGGATGATGCGTTCGAGACGAAAAAAAATTGTTTATTTTAGTGCTTAAAAGAATAAATACACTAAATAAGTAAGCATGGGCGGATTTTGCGGATTCGCAATCCGCGAATTTGCGGATTTGCGTATTCGCGGATTGTGAAAATACGCGAAATCCGCAAATTCTCGCGGATTTGCGTATTTTTTGGGGGTGTGTGTGTTCGCACGGGTTTCTGCAAGTTCGCGAGGGTTTTGTACAATTTCGCAAATTGCAAACTTACTTGTCGGGTCGCCAGTTTTGCGAACTTGTTGTTTCTACGTGCCCAACCTGTTTGCTAAGATTTCTTCATCACTGCCACCCTCTGTCACCACTGGCACTCTCTTTGGTCACCCATGCCACCCTCTGGCTCACCCATGTCACCCTCTGTGTCATCACATCACCCTCTAGTTCACCAGTGTACATTATTGGGGCAAAACAAAGCACTGCCATCCTCTGTCAACACTGGCACTCTGGTTCACCCATGCCACCCTCTGGCTGGCACACCCATGCCACCCTCAGTGTCATCACAACACCCTCTGATTGACCACTGAGTGAACAAACACCTGCTAAGTGCTTTAAGTTTTGCAAACAACAACACCTGCCCTGCCCCAACTGACATTAATGAAGGTTGGCACCTGCTTGTCTGCTCCCTTTCCTTTTTGTTGCAAATGCAATGTAAATAATTTTTTTTAACAGGATGCAATGGCATACTTGTAACTATTCTGTGACTGTCAGAGCAGGGTCACACAATAGTTGCAAGTAGGCAACCGGATTCTGGAGGGCCCCTTCAGGAAGCACTACAGCCTGGTAAATGGTTACAAATGATGAGCTCGAACTTTTGCACCTGCTCGTTCGTTTTGCTTTTGCAAAACTCGTTTTTTGGTAATTTCGCCCTATTCGCGGGGCGCGTCGTAGTGCGAACTGGCCCGTGGAGGCCGCGAACTCGTGCGAGTTACCTCAAGGTTGAGTATGGGCGCCGCCATTTTGTTTGCGTGACGTATTTCCGTTTCCGCCCGCTATGTGTAATCTCGCGCGACTCGCGCCTTGCGAATACAAGTTCGCACGAGTTCGCGAGAGAAATCGCGTGCGAACTTACTTACGCGCACGTGATCGGGCCGCCATCTTGTTTTTCATTCATTCCTATGTGTCTGGGTATGGTGTTTCTATCCTTTGTATATCTCTGCCATCCTTTGCTTGTTTTAATATTTTGTTGATCTATTTAACTTATTTTCTATCCCTCTATTTTTCTAGATCTATATTTTTGTGTTTTAGGCTACTTTTGTTTACTTTTGAACTACTTTTTTAAACTTTTATTTCCTTCTTCCCTACTCTTATTCTTTTTCATTTTTTCTCTTCTTTACTGCTAACACCTGCTCAGAACATGGTCAAGACAGCTGTCAAGCTGCCCAAGACGGGCACCGCAGCCCGTGCCCGGCTCCCGTGTGGTCGCTTGAGGGCGGAAATGGTGGTGCCCCGGGAGATCTTCAGCCCTGAGGAGGTGGGCGCACTTGTTTTTTATGTGCAGCGCCGTCTCCCCAGGACCATCGCGGCAGGCGGCAGGATCGCTGCTGGTTACACCAACAGCCAGGAGCGACGGAAGCGGTGGGGGCAGGTGTGCCGGGCCCTTTTTAAGATCACGGGGGTCCAGCGCACCTACAATCAGGTGACCCACCGCTGGACCGACATCCTGGACCGAGAGCGTGACCTGCTAGACGTGCTGGGAGTGGAGGTCCCCGGGCTTGGTGAGTAGTAGTAGCAATTTTTTCATTACTCACTACTCTGTTTTTTCTCCTGCTCTATGTGGCTGTGTTATATTGCAAATGTTTGCTTTAACTTTTTTACAAAGAGCAATAATGCTGCTGGTGATTACATTGATAGGAGAGGTAAATTACTATTTCAAAATCTTCTGTGCATTTCAGGTGCACTGTTCTCCTTCTCTGTGCCGGTGCCACTGCTTATTTGTTTTCTATTTTGTGTTCATTTAATTGGGCTGAGTAATGTATGAGTGTATTTTACAGAACTGCGTAATGCTAGACACAAAGGGGCAGATTTACAAGCCCCTTGTTCCACGTTTACTCTGCCTTACCTGACGCACAGCGACGTAAACGTGGCGCATCCCTGCGAGTCATGTACAACGTGATGCATCTAAGGAGATGCGCCACGTGAAGGCCTGGGCCTGCGCCACAATGGGTGCGTTCCCACGCAGGGGGGGGGGGTGGGGGGTGGGGGGTGCCGGTCAGGCAGATATGTGCCTCGCAAAAGTGCCTGCGTGAAATCTACAAGATTTAACGCAGGCACTTCCGCGACACTGCTATGTCAATTCTTTATGCCTGCTTGCTTGAAGCAGGCGTAAGGACTGATGCGGTATGTTGAGTATTATTGGGCAGCCCTGAGCACTGCTATAGTTGCATCGCGCCCGCGACGCGACTCTAGAGATGCGCCCCTATTTCGTCACGAGATGCGTCACGCATCTGCCTACCCTTGCGCCAGGGTTTGCCGCATTGTAATAGCGGCGCATCTGCCGTGACGCAAGGTTAGTTTTGCGTTACGCATTTGTTCTGGTGCACATCTGGAGGTGTCCAGCTCAGAACTAGTAAGTATGCCCCTAAGTGTCAGATTAGCAATTACCTGCGCATCCCTGCAAAGTGTGCGGCACGCCAGCACCACCCATGGTGCGCCGTATTTACAATGCGGCACACCATGGTCCCAAAACGTCACCGAAGCGTTACGCATCGGTGCCGTAAAGGCGGCTCATTGATGGAGTTGCGTTGCAACGATGGCGCAGCTCCAGCAATGCTGCGTCAAGCCGTTAGTCTGCTTCATGCAGGCGCAGGGTTTCAGTGACGCATCATTGTCCTAAATGACTGATTGAAATTTTATATATTCCCCATAACCACTTTTAGCATGCGTTCCTGCGCAGGAACGCCCTCCCTTGCGATGGAATGCTCCCTAATGGCGCAGGGTTTTAGAATGGGATGCATCTCCCATATGCGTCACGTTGTTAATATACGCCACACCATGGCGCCTCTCTTGTTGTGGCGCTGCGTCACAAAATTGACGCAAGAATGGAGCAAAAGAGCTGCAAGGGGCTTGTAAATCTGCCCCTAGAGTAGAGGCTCAGGTGCAGTCCTTCCTTTGTAGCCCTCTTTTTGGATGAAATAGTAGGTTCTTGTTCTTTCTAAATGTTTGATTTGGTTGACAAGGACATCGGCAAGCAGCAATCATCAATGTTTTCTGTTATTTCTTTCATGTTGTACATCAGGTCCCCCCAGGGGCAAGCGGACCGAAAAATCTGATGCAGCAGTGGCTCCAAAGGAGGAGGATGCAGGCCAGGGCGGCGAGTGCTCCTTTGCTGGCCCCAGTAAGTTTTCATTTAAATATAGAGGACCTATTGTTGTCCAAGCATTCCTAATTTAATTGTTTCGAAATAGTGTTTAGATAGGAGCAAAATCAATAATCCTACTGTTGCAGGGACAATTCTCCACAAACCGAACTATGGACACCAAAGACCAGAGTAATAATATTTCAGAGTGGCGTGTTTGGCACACTGTATAAATAAAGTAAACCTGGTAGTGTCAGCAGCACAGATTCCTCCTTGCAAAAATTGCAAAACTTTTCGCTCAGTCACTCTAGTCTGGACTCTCTGGAGGACTAAAAACCACAGAGTCAATTCAAGTTTAAAAGCTTTATTAAAAGTTTAAGTAAACACATATATTAAAATAAAGTTAGTTGGAAATGGAAAAGTGCTTGGTGCTGAGTTGATGAGTACTGGATTGGTACACATTTCTTGTGGTCGAGCCGAGCTTTCACCTGGTTTCAAGTTGATGTTCCTCTTGTCCTTAGAAGTCCAGTTTCTGTCTGTTCAGAGAAAAATAGTGTGTGTTAAAATTAAGCAAGCATTCAACAATTGTGACAAAAAAATGAAGCAAGACAACAGCTTTCCCTGGAAGGAGGGACATTTTTACTTTAGACTAGAGTAGACAGTCAATTAATTTTTCTGTTGTTTTCACATTTTTTCATTCATAGACCAAATACTAGTGGAGTGGTGTAATCTAACATTCTTAAATCTACTTTGTAGGTGGAACATCTGGTGGCGGGGCCAGCTCGGATGTGGTGGTCATCATTGACTCGGAGTCCGAGGGTCAATCTGGGGAGGAGGCGGCGCTAGAGGAGTCGGACCAAGAGCAAGAAGTACAGACTGTGAGGAAGGAGACGGTGGCGGTGGCGAGTACAGGTAAGCTGGATCATGGAGGTACTATCTGACTCTTAGATAGGATATGATGTGTATTCAGTGGTGGCCCAGTGACAAATTACAATATGGTAATTACAGCAGGCTGGGACCGACAGACAGATAGAGGCAGAGACAGAGAGAGAGGAAGACAGAAGGAGAGAGAGAGAGGGAGGGAGCCAGAGGGAGGGTGAGGGAGGGAGACAGAGAGAGAGAGACAGCGAGGTAGAGGGAGACAAAGGGAGACAGAAAGAGGGAGACAGAGAGAGAGAGAGAGAGAGAGAGAGGGAGGGAAACAGACATATCGCCTGGGCCTGGTGCAGATGATACGGTTGCTGGTGTGGTTAACGGCTCAGAGGAAAAATCACTCACTTCTGCCAGATCTCTTTCATATGAAAGAGCACCAAACCAAGGATACAAGTGAGTTGTGGGAAGGGAAATGGTGATTCAAGCGCCCCTCCCTGCGGACGCCCATGATACTGGCCTGAATAGTTTTGTACTGCCCTGGCTAGTTGCTAGTTGTACTGTGACACAACTTCCTGCTGAATCATTTTGTGTTAATCATATTCTTAAAGAGCATTGGTTACAGATTATGTCTTTCTTTCTTCATATAGTTGGCAATACTAAAACCTCCAAACCAACGAGGAGTATGCTGGCTGTACTGGCCCGGCAACGGAGGCTGGAAGCAACTGTTGCCGAATATCGGCGACTGGTGGAACTGGAGGGGGATGACACGCACTCCAGTGCATCAAACCTAACATCATCTACATCCTCCTCTGTTACCCCACGTTCTGCCGGTAAGCACAGTGCTCCAGCGAACCGGAGCCGTGCCGGAAGACGCCACCGCCGAGCAGCAAAAGCTGCACCTCGCAGCACTGTTAAAGGTCGCTTGCGCCGTGCACTCCGCAGAGTGTCCGACCTAGAGGCGGAGGTCCAGAAATGGCACAAATATCAGAATGTGGTGGAGGGCCTCCGCCTAGATCAAGCCATCCTCCAAGAAAAGTATGATGCCCTGGCCCTAAAGCATGATGCCCTGGAGGCCAAACTTAACAGCTTGCATCCCTAGAGTGTCCCTTGCCCCTTTTTTTGAGACTTTTGGGGGGTGGGAATTGGGAGTTGGGTTTTTTGGGGACTTTTGAGGACTATTTATTTGTTGGGGTTAGGGAGGGTCTTGCGGGAGATTATTTTGTTAGGGATATAAATATACTTTTTCAAACTTTATCTGAGCATACCTGTTTTTTTACTACTTTTGAGCTGGGTGGGTGGTGGTTTTGCAGTAATTTCATTTAACTGAACACTGTCATCGTGTTGGTTCACGTGCAATAGGCCAAATGTTTTCCTAAGTAAATGCCTGTCACAGAGTTTGATAATTCTTGAGCCCTAGGACTTTGCTGCTAGTACCACTGTCACTCTCTCGCCTCTCCGAATACTCCATTATACTACCTCCCATCCAAACGCTTATCTTACCTGTAATTTGTGTTTGAGGGCTGGCTCCACCTGGAATTCACAGAGTCCCACTCCTAAAGCGTTCTGCAGCAGGGCCACAACTGGAGTTTCCCGGCGTGGATTTTCTGCAAATCAAAAGCAATCAACATTAGAAATGTGGCAGCGGTGCTCACACAACCCTAAAACCTAGAAGCCCCACAGACAGCACCCCTGAGACAGGCAAGCGAGCAATAATAACGCCTACACGTTCACGTGCAATAGGCCAAATGTTTTCCTAAGTAAATGCCTGTCACAGAGTTTGTTAATTCAAGAGCCCTAGGACTTTGCTGCCAGTACCACTGTCACTCTCTCGCCTCTCCGAACACTCCATTATACTACCTCCCATCCAAACGCTTATCTTACCTGTAATTTGTGTTTGAGGGCTGGCTCCACCTGGAATTCACAGAGTCCTAAAGCGTTCTGCAGCAGGGCCACAACTGGAGTTTCCCGGCGTGGATTTTCTGCAAAACAAAAGCAATCAACATTAGAAATGTGGCAGCGGTGCTCACACACCACAAAAACCTAGAAGCCCCACAGACAGCACCCCTAAGACAGGCAAGCGAGCAATGATAACGCCTAAACGTTCACGTGCAATAGGCCAAATGTTTTCCAAAGTAAATGCCTGTCACAGAGTTTGTTAATTCAAGAGCCCTAGGACTTTACTACCAGTACCACTGTCACTCTCTCGCCTCTCCGAACACTCCATTATACTACCTCCTATCCAAACGCTTATCTTACCTGTAATTTGTGTTTGAGGGCTGGCTCCACCTGGAATTCACAGTGTCCTAAGGCGTTAGGGGACTCGTCAACGTAAGTTTGTTCATTGTGCAGAATCCAGGCATCAGCATTATGGGTAATGGATAGGGTGAGTCTGGAGGAGGAGGACTCAGGATAGACGACCAGGACTGAGTTCTTGTCAACTAACTGTTGTGAACCTGAGGAATGCTGCGGCATCAAAATCAAGACAGTTCTGTTGATGGGCTTGTTGTTTTATTGGTTGATTACAGTTTTGTTGGGAATGTGATGAAGCACTTTGTGGTATCTTCCACGCATAAACCCCCTGGCGCCTCGCACTGTAATGGAGCTGCTCGCGGTGACATCACTTAGAATGTCACCGCGATCAGCATTCCAAGGCGAGCGCCGGGGACTGTGTGAGGCGGCTCAAGAAGCGAGGCTGTGGCTGAGGTCACGGGAGTTGATTCTTTCCATTAAAGACTGTTTGTATTACTTCCATCCTTTCCGGCTTGGTTACTTACAACCATTATCACACTGGCGACGAGGGTAAACTAACCCTGTGACCTCAACACGCCCAGGAATCAAGCAGAAGCTCTGAGGACGGACGAAGAAGAAGACGGACGTAGCTGTGGGGCTCCGATTACAGCGGCAAGCGACGAAAGGCAGTCCCGAGGTCATCGAGCAGCTGCCAGGGGTGAGCAGTGTGAGGCGTGGGAACTGCCTTTGTCCTCGAATGAAGTAAGGTGACTCCTCCTTGCCACCGGCGCGCCCCCTTTGCAGCGCTCTGACGGACTTTCTCACTCAGGCGCTGGTGTCCTCTAAGCGCTATCATCTGTTTAAGGTTAATTGTGCCCCAGTCTGGCTTGCGTGTATACATCCCTCGTAAGGCGCTGTGTAGAACGTGGACGCAGGCTCCGCTCGAGCCCCCAGTCACTGGTCTGAGGCAGAGACTTTTGATCGCACCCCCCCCCTTTCTGGGAAGCATCTCGTGCTGTCGCCTCAGAAGCGTGAGAGATCCTCTACAGACTCTTGTGCCTGGGCGACGCTGTCGGCTTTTCCCCTCATCCTAAGCAGCGCACTGAGACAGCGCGGTGAAAAGAAAGACTGGTGTTTGAAGACCCGCCACGGTAGAAGACGCGTTGTGAGTCATCGAGGGGGCTGCGAGGCGCGCCTGTGTAGAGCGCTGCGGGGAGGCAAGGTACACCTTCAGCGTTGCAGTGTCTAGGAGCAGCACCTCAGGGGGCATCAGAGAGGCACAATGCAGGAAGCAGAGTGAGGCACAGCAGCAGAGAGAGAATTAGCCCCTGCGCAGAGACCCTCACCGTTACCGGCTGGAAGTGTAGGAGGATTATAGTATGAAACATCAGGAACATTGACTGTGTTTTGTGGTGGCGCAATTGGAGGGCACTGAAAGGGTGCAAATTGTGACTGTGAACGACGAATTTTGTACTGCAAGTGCACACCCATGTGCACAGAGGGATTCTGGACTCTTCTGTCCCGTCACCGATAGGTTCTAGTCAGACTGCCTCCGGGGTATAGGTAGAGCGCGGTGTGGCACATTGAGAACACGTAGCATAATAGCCAGCAGCAGCATTCGCTCCAATGTCCTGTGTTTCGTTTTCCCTGCCCTAAGGACTGTGCAAGGGTTATTTTCCCTGCTTCTCTCCTGTTCAGTGTCACAGGGGGAATGTGAAACTAAGATTGGTGTACTCCTCAAGGCTTGCGCTAACCTACTGTTTGTTTTCAGCGTTAGTGTGTCCAGCGGGTGTGAGTTTTCACTGGGTGCCAGCAGGGAAAGCCGTAGCAAACTAACATGCAGAGTGTGACCCCTCCACATTTTTCTTGACCACCCCTGGGGATCCCAATATCCAGTGGAAGAAATGGAAAAAGGTGTTTTTGAATTACGCCACTGTTTGTGGGCCAAACCTGGGTTTAGAAAGGAAGATTGCATTATTAGCCTATTATCTAGGTGCGGAAGGCGAAGAGGTCATGGACCATCTCCCAGAGTTAGGGGCACAGGAGGCTAGAGGTCTGAATGAATTTGAAGTGAGTCTTAAGAAGTTGGACTTACACTACCTTCCTAAGACTAGCACGATTATGGAGAGGTACCACTTTGGTAAGAGAGCACAAAAAGAGGGGGAATCGATAGAGGACTTTGTATCCGACCTAAGGAAGTTAGCCGCCTCTTGCAAATTTGGTGGTGCAAGTGAGGAGAGAATCAGGGACCAATTTGTGTTGGCGTGTAGGATGGAAAGGGTGCGTGAGGAGCTATGGCTCAAGGACGACCCGCACTTGTGGGAGGTCCTCATTATAGCCAAACAAGTGGAGCATATGCTCCAATGCGTAAAAGAAATAAAGCTAGACGCAGGGGAGAAGAAAAATGAAGAAAAGGCCAATGTCAGTGAGGTGGTGACTGAATGTGAAGCAGTGTCTGTAGTTAAAGGCCAGAAAATAGTGAGCAGAGAACACAAAGAAGGCAAGTTAGGAGGTACGTTTAAAGGCACTTGTTATAGGTGTGGCAAGCAGGGGCACTTAGCTAACGACAGAGAATGCCCTGCTCTCAGATTCACGTGCAACAAGTGTGGGAAGAAAGGACATTTCAAGCAGTACTGCAAAAGTGGGCAGGGAGTCAGCAGACAGAGTAGAGACAGGACGAATGTGGTGTGTGACGAGTTTGTTGTGCACGTACAAGAGTTACTAGCCCCCAGTCCCAGCAACCCCGTGTGCGCGGAGATAGTGGTGCAGGTCGAGGGAGGACAAGTCAGCAGTCCCAAGGACACCATAAAGGTTGGGGAGGTTGAAGTGGAAGCACTATTTGACTCTTGCTCTAGAATCACCATCATTAATGCCAAAGAGTTCTCACGAGTGTCAAAGGGAACGATTACCTTGAAAAGAATGGATCTGAGGCCAGGGGGGTATGCCGGTCACCCCATCTCCATGAAGGGGTATTTCCTGGGGAAGGTAGAATACAGCAACAGG
Source organism: Lissotriton helveticus (assembly GCF_964261635.1). Lineage (NCBI taxonomy): Eukaryota > Metazoa > Chordata > Amphibia > Caudata > Salamandridae > Lissotriton > Lissotriton helveticus. Next base: position 446,657,524 of record NC_136070.1, read on the forward strand.
ACAACAGTCTCAAAGGTTTATGTGTCCACTGTAGGAGACAACATTTTGGGGTGGCAGGCACAGAAAGAGCTAGGGGTCTATCTTAATCCCAACTGTGATCCCCAGATCCTGGTACAAGAAATTATTGAACACAAAGCAGACATTGTAACAGAGTTCCAAGAAGTGTTCAGGGAGGATTTGGGATGTTTAAAAAACTACTGCCACAGAATAAGACTGAAGGAGAACGCCAGGCCAGTCGTGGCCAAAGTCAGGAAGCTTCCAATTGCCATCCAGGAGGAGGTGAGGGCTGAACTGGAGAAACTGTGCAAGGCCGGAGTAATCGAACCGGTGGAAGCAACGGAATGGCTGGCCCCCATTGTGGCAGCCAAGAAGAAGGATGGTTCGGTCCGGCTCTGCATCGATTTGAGGGCACTCAACAAGGAAGTCGTGGTCGACCGTTACCCCTTGCCCAACATCACCCAGATGATGAGCATGCTAGAAGGGGCCAAAGTCTTTTCTACCCTTGACCTTACCTCAGCCTATTTCCAAATAAAACTACACGAGGAGTCTCAAGAGCTCACGGCATTTGTGACACCCATGGGCGCATATAAATTCAAAAGGATGCCATTCGGGCTAGTCTCGGCGGCCGCCGTGTTTCAGAGAATCATGGGCAACATGTTGAAGGACATCCCAGGCGTCATGTGCTACCAGGATGATGTGCTAATATATGCAAAGAACCATGAGGAGCACGACCGTAGGTTGAGAAGCGTTCTGAGGAGATTTCTGTCACAAGGCCTCACAGTGAAAAGAGACAAGTGTGTGTTTGGCTGTGCTGAGTTGGACTTCCTGGGACACAAGGTGACTACGGAGGGCATATGTCCAAAAGCTGAATTACGAAACACCATCGTGAACCTGACATCCCCCAAGGGCAAGGACGAGATCAAGTCATTTATGGGGATGTTAGAGTTCTACGGAAAGTTCATAAGGAACCTGGCAGGAAGGACATATGCCATCAGGCTACTGTTGAAGAAGGAGAATGAATTCCGGTGGAGTCAGGAGTGCCAGAGGGAGTTCGAGGATGTAAAGAAGGCACTCGCAGAGGCCCCCAGTCTGAAGTCGTACATACCCCACCGGGCAACCATAGTCACCACCGACGCTAGTGCGAAGGGTTTGGGAGCTGTCCTCACCCAAATTGGAGAAGAAGGAGAAGAAACCATAGCATTTGCCTCGAGGTCACTCCAGAAGTCCGAGAACAACTACTCGGTTATCGAGAAAGAGGCTTTGGCTGTATTTTGGGCGTTAGGAAAATTCAGAGACTTCCTCTGGGGAACCCAGTTCACCCTCCGCACTGACCACAAGCCGTTGGTGGAGGTGTTCAGCAAGAAGGGTTTAGATGCCATCTCCAGTAGGATAAGGCGGTGGGTAGTTGGCCTTCAAGAATACACCTTTGACGTCGAATACGTCCCCGGGACACAGAACCTCGCAGCTGATTGTCTGTCTAGGCTTGTTGGCGATGAAGGAGAGGGAGAGAAGTTGGCAGGTGAAGAGGAAGAGGACCTTCAGATGGAGGATGTCTGCACCATCCAGAAGGCGTTGGGAGAAGAAACTTGGAGAAAGGCGCTGGAAGAAGACAACATTTTGGAAGAAGTTTACAAAAGAGTAAGAAGCGGTTGGAAGCACGGTGACAAACAGGATGAAAACCTGCGGCCATACCTAGCCATCAAAGACGAGTTGTCCGTTGTAGACGGATGTCTATTCAGGGGCACGAGACTTGTACCTCCCGCAACCGTGAGAGACAACCTGGTCGAATTAGCCCACGAAGGACATTTGGGCATCACCAAAACCAAGCAAAGACTCAGGGAGAGCTATTGGTGGCCAAGCATGGATCTAACCACGGAAAGGAGAATCAGGGAGTGCATTCCGTGCAGCAACAGCGACAAAGTCCTGAAGCAACAGACGCCCCCAATGGTGTGCAGGCCGGCCCCTTCAGGGCCGTGGGTCGAGTTGGCATTAGACATTGTGGGCCCCATGTCAGGAGAACAGCGGACACCTTACATTTTGGTGCTTGTGGATATGTATTCCAGGTGGCCTGAGATAAAGTTTGCCAGCGAGGTCACCACCAAAACTGTCATCAGGTTTCTAGAGGAGGTGTTCATCCGGGAAGGACTACCTAGCAACATCCTTACAGACAACGGTGTACAACTGTGTTCAAAGGAGATGGAAGACTTCCTGGAGGAAAGAGGCATCAGACACAAGCGTTGCGCCCTTTACCACCCCGAAACCAATGGCATGGTCGAACGCTTCAATAAAACCCTCAAAGAAAGCATCCAACTGGCCAAAGCCAGCGGAATGAGTTGGAAGGAGGAGGCGTGGAGACGGCTTGAAGCATACAGGTTGACACCTCATCAGACGACGGGGGTCACCCCGTTTGAATTGCTCCGCGCCAGGATACCCAACACGAAGCTAACCCCAGGATGGATGGAGTGGCACAAGGGGCGGTCAGACCGATCCAAAGAAGCTGAAAGCTTGAAGAAACAAAAGGAAGCCATGGAAAAGAGAAAAGAAGCATATGACTAGCATAACGCCACAAAGGAAGTAGAATTCAAGGTGGGAGACAGTATCAAAATCAGAGCTCCAACAGGGAAGGCAAGTTGGTCAGCATACACCAACCCCACCAAGATCACCAAACTATTCAACAATGCTGTCAAGACACAAGAAGGGAAAATATGGAACCTTGGGAGGGTCGTGAAGTACCATCCGCCTGAGAATCCAAGGGGACGGGAGGGAGACCCTGGGCGGGACCTTAGTTCCACCACGAAGAGGCAAACCATAATTCCCCACTCTACCGTCAGGCCTAGCAAGAGGGTGACCAGACCACCTAAACACTTTGATCAGTATATAATGATGTGATGTGGTTTGTTTTGTCCATCTTGTCAACCCTTCCACCTGGCCTAGGAAAAGTTGACTGTTCCACACCCAGTTGGATGTTTCTGTGCCACCTGGTGCGTCTAACTGCGTTTGCTATGTTTATGTTTTTCTTTCCGCAGGGAAGGGGGATGTGTGGTATCTTCCACGCATAAACCCCCCGGCGCCTCGCACTGTAATGGAGCTGCTCGCGGTGACATCACTTAGAATGTCACCGCGATCAGCATTCCAAGGCGAGCGCCGGGGACTGTGTGAGGCGGCTCAAGAAGCGAGGCTGTGGCTGAGGTCACGGGAGTTGATTCTTTCCATTAAAGACTGTTTGTATTACTTCCATCCTTTCCGGCTTGGTTACTTACAACCATTATCACACACTTGCTAAAGAAAGACAGACACACAGGAATAAAAGTGAATAAGGAGGACTATTTACAATTAATGAATGATTGAGTCATTTTCAGAACTCGCTGTCAGGGAAGCAGAACTCGTCCTCATACTCTGCTAAATCATCAGTCGGGGTTACTTCTGGTAACTGAGGAGAACTTTCCTCAGGTAGGGCGGTGTCCTCTTCTTCCTGCGTGCATTCTCGTACTCTGTAATCTGGTGGTATGAAGTGCTGGTTCATCTTTATCAAGGTGAGCCGCTCCACATTTGCGGGCAAGAGGCGGGACCTTTTGGAAGTCACAATGCCACCAGCAGAACTAAAAACACGTTCTGAGGACACGCTTGCGAGTGGGCAAGACAAGTAATTGATTGCCAGGTTGGTGAGCTCTCGCCATGTTTTTCTTTTCCCATGCCAATACGCCAATGGGTCCTCAGTAATATTGACCTCTGTTGAGTCATCCAGATAGGCCTGCACCATTGAAAGAATGTCCTCCCGGATTCCTGTACTTTGCACTTCTGTGTCTTTTCTAGGACCAGGAAACCCTAGCTGAGTTAGCCAACTCGCTTCTGACATATCGCATGCGCCTGGTGCAGATGATACGGTTGCTGGTGTGGTTAACGGCTCAGAGGGAAAGTCACTCACTTCTGCCACAGGCACAGATGCAGAAGGGCTTTTTTGGGACGCCTGATGGCCTGCTGATTCACTAGTAGTACTGTCTTCTCCTACAGTTTCCTTCCGATCTCTTTCAAAACGAATGGCTGACTGAGCTAGCCAACCTTTGTACTCTGTAACATCCGATGTTTCAAAAGGAATTATTACTTTGCCAAACAATGGCTTTTTGTAACGTGGATCCAGAATAGTAGCACAAATGTAGTGCTGTTGTTTCTTGATATTTACAAGCCGTTCATTGCTAACTAGGCGTTGTAATAATCTCTGCGCCAACTCATGTGCTTCGTTCTTTCCAACGTCCTCTAATTGTGAAGACACCACCTTGACTTGGTGCTCGAGCTTCAGCAACAGTGGGATAGCTTTGCTCAAAGAACAGTCCTCCCTGCTGACGTCACGCGTGAAGACCTCAAAAGGCCGAAGCATGTCTGTCAGGCTTTTAACTAGCTGCCATTGCTCCACCGCTAGCATCATTTCTGTCGTATCACCACCCAGGTTGTAGAAATACTCATTGACTACTGGAAACAGCTCATGCAGACGCTCAAGCATGTAGAAGGTTGAGTTCCAACGTGTTGCCACCTCCTGGATAAGTGCTTTCACTGGCATTCTACGTTCATTTTGCTTGCGCCTCAGCTCCTTCCGGGCCTTAAAAGAATGGTTGAAATGTGTGCATATTCTTCTGCAGATGGTCAGTGTTTTGTCGACTGCAAGTTCTTTTTTCAAAAAATTTTGCACAACAAGGTTGATACAGTGCGCCAAACACGGCACTCTGAAATAGAAACCGTCCGCCATGGCCTTAACTACATTACTGCCATTATCTGTAGAAACATAACCAACCTTGCAATGTCTTGGGCGCAGCCATTGCAAGACCTTTTTGTTAAAGTCAGCCAAAATGTTGACTGCAGTATGACTTTTCTCCATGCCAAACATGGCTAATGTTGCATGTTTACGAGCACCCTTAAAAATCTCGATCAAGTCACCACCTGCATTTATCTGTTTTATAACCCCTGAAAAAGAGACCCAGTGTGCAGTGATGCACATGTAATCAAGGGCTTGGCAACTGGTCCACATGTCTGTTGTCAGGTGTACAGTGTGAACAGCACTCTTCTGCAAAGCTGCCCCCACCAACTCAAGCACCTCTTTGTGTAGTGCTGGAACAGCAACCCTGGCAAAATAGTACCGGCTAGGAACCTTCCATTTAGGGGCCAATGTTGCCACGAGTTCAAGGAAACCCACACCTTCGACAAACGAAAAAGGGAGAAGGTCCACCGCTAGCATTTTTGCCAGCTTAGTGTTATAGAGGCGTACAGTTGGGTGGTTGCGTTGAAATTGCGCATCTGAGGAGAACATGGCTGAAATGGTGCGCTGGACAAATTTACGGGATGATGCTGATGCCTTCTTCGACCCACTTCTGATCAGTGTTGACATTTTCCGCATTGGTGTGTCTCCCAGACTCTCAGTGTGCCTGCTATGTGTTACGGAGGGTGTGGTGCTGCCAGGGGTACTGGGTGCAACCGGACACATGTCTGACGCTTCTTCTACCTCCCCATCATCTTCAGATGAAACACCTACTATGGGTATATTTTGGCCACTTGCCCTTTGGGATCGCTTTCCCTTGACGTTTGCTAGGTGCGGAAACCATTCGACAGCGTGCTTTCTTTCAAGATGACCTATCTGGCCTCCGGTTCCATAGTTGGTACCAGTCTTACCACGGCTAACGCTAGTCTTACAAATGCAACAAACGGCTATGTTATCATATTTTTCATGGACACTAAAAAAGTTCCAAACTGGGGACTGGAAACTTCTGGTTTTGCCGCACGAGGTGATACTGCTGCCAATGCCAGATGAAGCAGTGGTGGATGAGCCTTGCAGACATCTACTGGGTTGTGCAATTATTGCAGCAACCTTACTTGAGGGAGTCGAGCTGGATGGAGTCCCCCTCTGGGGAGAAAATATGGGAGCTGTAGGTTTTGTTGAACTTGTGGTACTACTTGACTGCGTTGGTGGTGCTACCAGTGGCACGTCGCCAGGGTCACGCTCAGCATGATGTCGGGATAGGGTGTAAATGTCTGTCTGCTGCATGGCCGGTGTGGCTGGACTGACATGTGTGATGAATAGATCATTGCTGTCATCCTCTTCAACAACATCAGAATGCACCACTTCATCAAGTCGGACGTTCGGATCCATAAGTATGAGCTTTCCGGGGCCCTTCCTTTTAACATGTGATACCTTTCGCAGCTCATGGTGTGCCTCCCTCTCACACGTCAGAATGGTTGCCAATCTAGATCCAGATCATCATCTGATGGAGCGGGGCTTGAAGAGGAACTTCTACACACCCTCCTTGATCTTTTCCTTGCTGGGGAGCTGGGAGAAAATGAATCATCAGGAGGAGTGGCTTCGTCTTCCTGACATGATACCCCGGCTCCAAAGTCAATTTCCTCCTGTGCCCCTACTTCTGGAAGAACAACCATTGTGGGCACTTGCACCGCTCCATGCGCCGCTACATGGGCATCTTCTCTGACCTCTACTTGCAAGTCTCCATGGACCTCTCCTTCTCGGCCTTCTCCTTCTCGGCCTTCTCCTTCTCGGCCTTCTCCTTCTCGGCCTTCTCCTTCTCGGCCAGCTCCTTCTCGGCCTTCTCCTTCTCGGCCTTCTCCTTCTCGGACAGCTCCTTCTCGGACAGCTCCTTCTCGGACAGCTCCTTCTCGGACAGCTCCTTCTTGGACAGCTCCTTGCGCATGTACTTCTGCTTGTACTAGTAGCCCATGCAGTTGTTGTTGCGGCTTTGGTTGTTGAATAGTACTTGTGAGATGAGTTACAACCTGTGTTGATGGTGTGCTGCTACTTTCTTGCGAGGAACCAACATCACTGGTCGTTGGTGATTCAACAACTAAACAGGCTACCTGTGCAGCACTCATGGTGGGCCTTTGTTTTTTTTGTTGTTGTTGCCCAAAAAATGTATTGGTTGAGCCACCAGTCTCCTTGGTAAGTGGTGCCACTTGCTTCTTCTTCTCCTTAGTAGAGACATCTTTATTGCAAGAGGACCTACGGGCACCTCTTTTTGGAGCCATCTTCTTCAGATGTCGGAACAACAGGCCGCAGCAGCACTTCTTCCTGGCACTGATGCTCAACGATGATGCGGAGTTTTGTGCACCTAAACGCAAATGAAGACAGAGGAACATCAGTAAATATAAATGTTGCATATGTAGCGCTTGAATAAACAGTTTGCAAGTAGGCATTTATGAATACACACGTGCACACTGCACACCACCACACAATATGGAAATTTCAAAATTAGGATTTGCTAAATTTTTGGGAAACAGGAATTTAACATTGATCCAAGAGAGCAAACACACAGAGGGTTGTACTTTCATGTACCCCTGACTCCGCCTGGGCACAATGGGTGAAAGCAAGGCACAATGGGTGCAGGCCTATGTCTCAAAGCTCACTGCCTGCCTTCAAAATGACCGCTTGACCCCCCCATCCACATGGCCAGGACCATGCCTCAAAATGGCCACCACCAACATAGCCAGCACCCAACCCCTACTCCAAAAAGTCAAAAAACACAACACAAATCAAATCACCACAATCCAATGCCATCCATCCATTTTCAGAAGGCTTATGCTGCCTGCTGGTGGTTTTCCGGTGCAAAATTGCAATTTTTACAATTTCGCGAGTGCGAGATTGTTGCTTCACGGTGCGAACGTGGCAAAAACCCGCAAAAACCGCGAACAGACCGATTCTGGGCCCCCCTGGGCATAATGGATAACATCAGAGCACAGTGGGTGCAGGCCTATGGCACAAAGCACACAAACTGGCTTACAAATGGCCCCTAGACCCCCACCCACACGGGACCAGACAATAAAATGGCCCCCACCCACATAGCAAGCCCCCAACACCACCCCAAAAAGTCCTAAAACACTCAAAAATCAGCACAATCCAATGCCATCCATGCCCTGGCCAGAATCATGTTAAAAAAAAATCAACAAAACAGTTGTATCATGCATGCACCCATAAATAAGCCTGGTGGTTTTCTATTCATGTGCAGCAGAATTGTAATTTTTACAATTTCGCGAGTGCGAGATTGTTGCTGCGCGGGACACGAGCAGTGCGAACACAAGCAAAAACATCCTCAGCTCGCGAACTTGCAGATTTTCCCCCCAAAAAGTCGAAAAAAAAGCAACACACACAAAAATCACCACAAACAAACAACATCAACTTACTTCTTTGTGAAATCAAATTTCGAATCCAAAAGTAATCCAAAAGGCCTCAAATCCAAATATCCAGCAGCAACCACAAAAAGTAATCCTTCCCAGTCAAGATCGAAATCAAAGTGGCCAGGAAATGGAGGAGCTTACTGGACAGGAACAGGGAGTTGGAGACTGGGGCACTTCCTTCACCCCACCCCTATGGGAGGAGCTTGCTGGACAGGAACAGGAAGTTGGAGACTGGGCCACTTCCTTTACTAATTTTTGTACTTTCGCTAGTGCGAGATTGTTCCTGCCCGCGCCGCGGACCGCGAGCAGCGCGAGCAGTGCGAACACAAACAAAAAATCCGCTTCGCGCGGATTTTGCGTATTCTCGCCGCATCCGCGAGAGTTCGCGGATTGCGGATTCTCCGAAAATACCAAAAATCCCCGAGCGTAACGGATTTTACGCCCATGCTTATAAATAAGGCAATCAGAGTTTTGAAAGCTAAGAGTAAATGGAAGAGACACATAAATAGAACAAATTTTTGTAAAATCTTTTCTGGTAAATGGATGCATAGTTCAAATTCTGAGCCATTTTTTAATGAAGAGAGTTACTTTCAAAGTAATGATTTGTTGCATGCAGTTGACACCAGTGGTCGAGCGTATGAAGTGAAGGATGGCTGTCCTATTAAGAAAGAGAAAATTGAGGTGAGAAATACAGAAGGGGAAATAGGTGGACAAGTTTTACAGGGACGTGTTCATGCTCCTGTTTATAGTTGGAATTGTAGCAGTATTTGCAGTGCGCGACAGGATTCAATTGATTTCTTTCGCAATTTCTTACGTAAGTACACTAAGGAAAGTTTAAAAAAGAAAATTGTACTGTTGCAAGAATTAGATCGTTGCAGAGTGAGAGAAAAAACGGGTTTGGAAGGACATTCTTTGGCTTGTCTTTCAAAAAAAATATGCCAGAGTGTTTTTCATCACTTTAGGATGTTAGCAGTGCATCATACCAAAATGAGAAAATTAGTCAGAAATATGTATTATGCAAAAAGTCCAGCACTTAAACTTAAAGTGTTAAATAGTGCTCTTTTGCATGGGTCTGTATTAGATGTGAAGAGTATTTGTGAAGAACTTGAGGTAAGTTATTTTGGTCGAGATGAAGAGAATGTAGAAACTGATATAGTTAGAGAAGGAAATGTGTTAGAAAATGTTGGACACTTTAATACTGAAGAATTTGAACACAAAATAACAAAATTTAAGGTCATTGCAGGTGAAAAACCAAATTTAACTTGTGTGTGTTGTCGACGCATTCATTATAAAAGTCAAACTAGGTTAGTTGATTTATATTTAAAAAGTGAAGATGAAGATAATACTCAGTGGAGAGAGTTTGCGACTTATTTGCTGGTAGAAAACTATTTTGATTTGGGTTTTGAACAACGTATTTGTAAATATTGTTATAATAAATTGAATGAAAATAAAATGCCTGCTAGAGCTGTTCATAATAATCTTGAGTTGATAAATATTCCATCGGAACTGAAGGATTTAAATACTTATGAGACTATTTTGATTCAATGTGTACATCCTTTTCAGGCTATTGTTCGTATGGAGCCTAAGACTGGGAAATTAAATCCTACAGATTTACAAAGAGGATTAAAGGGTAGAGTTGTATATTTGCCACTTGATTTAAAAAAAAATATGGAGACAATTGGCATTGAAAATGTAGAAGAGGAACCTCTTGTTATTCTAGTTAATGGTGTACCTACAAAGAGTAAGAAAATCTGGCAAGATTTAGTGGATGTTAGGAAAGTGAAGAAGGCAACGTTGTATTTAGTTAAAAATAATAAATACTATAAAAATGTGTATGTAGAACAAGAAGATGTAAGTGATGAAGAGAATAATGATTTGTCTATTGGACAAATTGAAAAAGTTGACATGTCCAGAAGTGAAGAAATTTATGAACATTATAGTGTTCATCCACTGCATTCCAAAGAAGCAATGGGGAATGCAATTGAGTTATTTCAGATGAAAAAAGCAGAAGGAAGTCCTATTAGTGTGTGGGAAAAAAGTTTGGAAGGTCGTTGTTTCCCACACTTATTCCCAACAGGTGAAGGTGCGCGATATGATGATCGACCTATGCAGATTCCTGCTTCTGAGTACTGGACTACAAGGTTATATGCAGAAGATCCCAGATTTCGTCAATGTATTCCATATTTGTTTCATCTTCTCTTTGAGAGTGACTTATCTGGTCTTTCTTATGCAGTAAACCATGTCTTAAAAAGTGGAGTGCATCTGCATAATGTTTCTGCAAAGGATTTCATGGATAAAGTGCAACAGAAAGATAGTGTTTTGGATTCTCATCTAATTAATTTAATGGCATGTCAGCGTGGTACTAATGAATATTGGTACCGTCGTCATGGAGATTTAAAATGCATGCTACGAAACTTGGGAGCACCAACATGGTTTGTAACTCTAAGCTGTGCAGAGTACGCCTGGGAAGATTTACTTGAATATCTTCGAGAGGCGAATGTAAATATTGAAAATATAAACTACAAGACACCAGGAGAATTGTGTTCGTTGGATCCGGTTAATGTTTGCCCATATTTTAATCATCGATTTGAAGCAATGATGTCGTTTCTTACAAACAAGAAGAATCCACCACTTGGTGAAGTTTTGGATTTCTTCTGGAGAAAAGAGTATCAAGCTAGAGGTGCTCCACATATTCATATGTTACTATGGATTAAGGATGCTCCCAAATTTGGAAAAGACTCCGATGAGACTGTACTGTCTTTTATTGAGGAATATGCCACTTGTGACATACCTAACAGTACAAGTGATAAAGACTTAAGAGGAAAAGTGTTATGGTTTCAAAGACATCGTTGTGGGAAATATTGTCTGCGAAAATTCAAAACAAAGGATAAGTTCTATACAAAATGTCGTTTTGGATTTGCACGACCAGTGCTTTCAAAAGGAAGAGTGAATAATTTGATGTCATCTTTGCGACATGACATCAGTAGAAGATCACCCAAAAATACTTATAATTTAAGAAGAGGAGAAGAGTCCAAATATATAAATGACTACAACCCTGTCATTTTGTCCATGTGGAATGCTAACATGGATATACAATATGTTGCGGATAACTCTATTGCTGTGGCTCGATATGTAACGTCTTACATCACAAAATCTGAAAAGACGGAACTGAAGGAGATGTGGGAAGATATTTCTCATGAAAAGAGCCTAAGCAAGAAATTGTATACATACAGTTTGAAGATGTTATCACATCGAGAAATTGGAGCATATGAATGCTGTGATCGATTATCATCAGCAAGTCTTTATGCGAAATCTCGAAGTATCCTGTGGGTGAGTTTAGGTCTAGCAGGAACACGAAACCGTGTTTTGAAAACTGTGCAAGAAATTGAATATTTAGCACAGAAAGAACCAAACAGTACAGACATTTTGAAAACAAATATGTTGGATACATACTATCCAAATAGAAGTACTCTGCTAGAAAATATTTGTCTTTATGAAGTTCTTGAAAAATACACTTTTAAAAGGAATGTTAGAGAGAATGTTGAAAAAGGTATGTACGCTGTAATTGGACAGGAAGGATGTCTGGTGAAACAAACAAAAGGACATTTGATTAATCACCGAAAACTGAGTTGCGAAAATCCAGACAAAAGAGAATTTTACTATTTAGCTCTTTTGCAACTCTTTAAACCATGGCGTACCGAAGAGGAACTACTTGGAGAGTTTATAAGTTATGAAGATTCTTTTAACACATCTAAAAGTAGTATAGAATGTCCTGCTTTTAGTAATTATCTGAAAATGTTGAACGACGAAATAGAGCAAGAAGCAACAATTGCAGCGGAGATTGCAAGAGAGAGTTCACAAGATACACAAAGTTCAGCATCGTTGAGTCAGGATCCACTGGGAGAACCAATTATCCGAAATGAAGCAGCCACTGCTATGGATGAGGTACAAACAGTAATGGAGCAAGCTCAAGAGGATATAATAAACTTAGAAGAATTGGAGAAGGAATGTAATCTTGAGCAAAGACAAATATATGTGGAAGTGACAGAGCACATTGAGCATGGTTTTCGTCATGAGAAAAAAGAATGCTCATGTATGTCATTTCAACCTATAAGACTATATGTAAGTGGAGAAGCTGGTACAGGGAAAAGTTTTCTTATAAAAGGAATTACTGCATATCTACAGCAAAAAACTCAGTCACCATTGTCTTGTGTTGTGACAGCTCCAACTGGATTGGCAGCACATAATATTAAAGGTATTACTTTACATCGTTTATTAATGCTGCCAGTTGAACATGAAAACAAATTACAATATCACAAGCTATCTGGAGATGCTTGTTATGAAGTTTCAAGAGTTCTTAAAGAAATGAAACTTCTTATTATTGATGAGGTAAGCATGGTATCCAATTTAATGCTTGCTTTTGTACATTTAAGAATGCAGCAGATACTTAAAACTGACTATGATGTTTTATTTGGAGGGAAACATGTCATAGTTTTTGGAGATCTACTGCAACTAACTCCTGTAAAAGGACAATCTGTATTTGAAACTGTGACACATGAAGACACGAGAAAGTGCCTTGGCAGTATTGGAAATGTAAATATATGGTCACATTTCAAATATACTGAACTGATTCAAAATATGCGACAGGCAAAGGATACTAAATATGGAGAGATTCTTCAAGATATAAGGATTGGAAGACTAACTGAAGATGCAAAAGAAGCTCTACAAACTCGATTAATATGTAAGTTGTTTCCCAATGAAGATAATGTACCTGAGAAAATATATAGTAAAGAGGTAAAAGATAAGTCAGTTATATGCTTGATGCCAACTCTAAAAGAATGCTCAGTTTTCAATGAGAAAATGTTGAAGTTGGAAACTGAAGAAATTAAGAAACTGGAAGCAAAAGATAAAATAGAGTATGAAGGAAGTACTATTGTTTTGTCTGATAAATTAAAGTTAAAATTGGATAGTCTACAGACTTCTATATCTAAAACTGCTGGTTTAGAGAAGAATCTGTATGTATGTTTAAATTGTCGGATTATTTTACGGAGAAATTTACTTGTAGAAAGAGGTCTGGTGAATGGAGCAATGGGTAATGTTGTTAGTTTTGTAAATTATCCAAATAGAGATGAGATTGAATTTTTACGAATAAAATTTGATGAAATAGAGGAAGTTCAACTAATCAGTCGCTGCTCAAGTCGTTTTTTACTTGTAAAAGACTTGTATGTCCGTCGGAAACAATTTCCAATTTGTTTGGCATATGCAGTGACTATTCACAAATCGCAAGGTTTAGGTGTAGATTGTGCTTTGGTAAATATTGGAAATAGTGTATTCAAAGAGGGTATGGGATATGTTGGTTTATCACAAATTAGAACTTTATCTGGGCTTTATCTAATTGATTTTGATGAGACAAAGATCAGTGCAGATTTAAAATGTGTACAGGAGTATAATAGGTTAAGAAGAGAATACGCTCCACATTTACCTCAATATCCTTTAATTAAAAAGAGTATAGTTGGTCAGAAAAGGAGAAATGAGAAACAATGTATTGAAGTATTAGAGAAACGAAGAAAAAAAGATGAGACTGTCATTGATAAGAGTCAGAAAAACGTTAGTTCTACAGAGATTGTTGGATTTAAATTTGAAAATAGGTCTGGTGTCAACTGCTATGCAAATGTAGTGGTTAATGTGTTTTTTTTTCTAAAAAAGTTACAGGAACAAATTAGAGAAAATCAGGAGCAAACATTTTGTTGTTCTTCAAATTCTGTGTTTGAAAAATGTACTAGTGGTAATAGTGAAGTAGCAAGGGTTTCAGAAGTAAGGAATGTTTTAGATATATGTGCAGAACTAAATCAATTTTCTCAGAATATTCAGCAAGATTGTCAGGAATTTATTATGTATATGCTTACAGTTTTGGAAGAAGAAGGTGTAGGTATTGATAGTCTATTTGGCCTTTCTTATAAATGGGAACATATTTGCGATAATTGCTCTTTTACAAGTACTACTGACATACACACAGAAAGATTTATATATTTAACATTACCAGATTGTAAAACAGTGTCCTTTAATAAACTAGTTAAAGATGCATATCAGAACATGGTCTGTTCTCAATGTAATTCAGAAATGTTATCTACCTTATTTATCCATAGATATGGACAGTATGTTATTTTAATGCTTCAACGATGCAGAGCTGATGGAAGTAAATTGTCAACTTTAATTAAAAATTATGTGGCTTCTCAAATATCTATTTCTAGAAGAACATTTGTAACTGTAGCAATTATTTTTCATGAAGGGTTATCTATATCATCTGGACATTACATAGCTTATTTGAAGAGTACAACTGGTTGGACGCTGTGCAATGATAGTCAATTAAGTTTTCTGGTACAGGATATGTTGGAATTAACTTATACTATTTGGCAACATGGAAAACAATCAGATATGGAAATGTTGACTTACGATAAATGTTTTTAGAGTACACTTACTTGGAAGTTTGTGGAGAGGTAGTAAAAAAAACGAATTAACTCATACCATTTGGCCTTGCGGAAATGTATGAGATATGTAAATGTGAAATACAGATAAATGTTTCTAGAACATACTTACTTGCGAGTTTGTTGAGAGGTACTCAAAAAAATAAGGAATTATCTCATAGTATTTGGCCATGTGGAAAAAAATCAGATATAAAAATGTTGTTTTGAGATAAATGTTTTAAGAACATAGTTGCACGGTTATTTGTGGAGCGGTATTTAAAAGTAACTGGTATACTTTAGTTAGTTTATAATTGTGGAATATGTGGTGTGCTTACTCAAGAAATTGCGAATTAGAGAAAAACATTTAAGACATGTTTTTTTCTAAGTATTTATAGTATATATAGAGATCTTTTATGTTTTTTTAAATACAATCATTTTGATTGTGTTTTTTTTCCCCGCTGTTACATGATGATTACTATTGAAATCACTGTTTATAGTGAAAATCAATTTATCTGAAGACAGCAAAAATAAACCAGTAAATATGTTGTTTAAGATATTTTGTTATATTGGATTTGGAAGTATGTATTATAACAGATTTCTTTATTGTCTTCCACAGATATTATATTTTTAAGGTAAGAACAACTAATCATATCTGAAAGTTTCGTGTACCTATCTCTTACTCTAAATTTCTTCATCCTCTTCCTTTGATAATGGTGTTTAGATATGGTTATTTTCTTTAACTCATCCTTTTACTTTTACATCGTTTTTGTTAGTATTCTATTCAGTCTTTCTTAGTCTTCAGTTTGTTACCTACGTTGCTTTACAGAGAGTTAGCTTCATTGATGTTTTATTGGCATTGTTTCCTGAATCTTAATTTGTTTGTCTTACTATACCTTACAATGTGTTCCCTTACTCTGCTTTCTTTAATTATGAACACTTTCCAATCTAAAATCTATAGTTTAGTTTTGTCATCCTACTTTATTTTTGTTTATATGTCTCTGTTATACTCCATGTCTGTTTGTATTTTATTTCTCTTCTGTTACTCTACCTTTTTGACTCTTTTTCTCTTAGTGTTGGTTCTTTATTTTATCTATCTCTTTAAGATATGTAGGTACTCTTAGTCTGTTTATTTCAGAGACTATTTGTTTTGTGTATTATCACTGATCATACTCTTATTTTGCCTGTCACTTTAGTTTCCTTTAGACTGTCATTGTTTGAGTGCTTTTATTTCTTTGAAAATATTCTGTCTAGGTCTCTTTCTGTGCCTCTGTCTTCTTTTCTTTCACTTTCTGCTTCAATCACTTCTACTTTGTTTTGTTTAATGAAATAACACTATAACCATATTTTTACTTATCTTTCACAGATACCATGTTTTTCAAATTTGTCAATATTTTCTTTGTTACTATTGCTTAGGTAAGTATAAATAATAAAAATACTTTTTACACCCTGTGTTATTTCTTTGAGTATCATGGTCATATTAGTGTTGTGTTTTATATAAACATTTCCATGGAGGATTGGCTGCACGGTCACAAGGAGTGTCTAAAAAATTAATTTAAGAAATCAACAACATTTCAGTCAGTCAGTTCACTAATGCGGATGTGTGAAAATATTGCAGGTAAATGATATGTGTTACAGAACTTTTCAGGAAATTATCAAAGGAATTTTATTCTGCATTTTTGATTTTAAAAGGCAAGATAGTGCAGAAAAAATTGTCTTATTAGTATGTAGCTGATGCTAACAGCAGTTAGTGACAACTAATGATAGATAATGAGTATATTGGGATGTGCTTTGTTTGTCTGTGAAATTTAATATAATTGACATAGAAAGTTAACATTGCAAGATGTAAGTGACTGTAAACAGTTGCTAACATTACTATTTGTTTTTACTCACTTTTGAACATATTTGTGCTATATTTGAAAATGATCAAAATCAAATAGTTGCCCCTGAGCAAAAAAAGTGGTCCACATTCAAGAGGCGTGGTCCATATTTAATGGGTGTGGTCCATATTCAAGGGGCGTGCCCTTTCATGAAACATCATTTGCACATACAAAGCATAAAAGTGGGAGGACACTGTTCTTCTATAGGGCACAGGGCCAAGGTGCTAATGGGAATATGCTGAGCAACAAAAAAAAAAATAGGAAGGCCCCTTTGTCACAAAATTATTTTAGCCGTTCAGCACAGGAGCACCTGAAAAGCAGAATAGCCGCTGGTATTACTAACCTACTTAGTCCTTCCCAGGCCTTTAGCTTAGGAGCACTTGGAGAGAGGTAAGGCCCCTGCAATTAGGTAATTAATTAGTCCTACAGGCCTCGGGAAAATGTCCTAGCAGGGGACCACAAAACACAGCCAGGTAGGCAGTTTTTGCAGGTATCACACTGTATGCTACCTTTTACTTTTGTTTACTTTACATACTTGCTGCATGGGCTGCATGGGCCCTAGGGGGGCTCAGGTGAAAATGGCTCAAAGGCCTGAGAAACACCTACCCCCTAGGGAGGTCGATTCTTGAAAACAATCATCCCTCCCCAGCCCAGCCTTAGCTTTATTGCTTGGTAGGGCAGGGGTGTTCAGCCGCACAGAGAGGTTGCTTTTATTTTCCCTGTCTGTCTCCGTGTACTCTGTGGGTCGGCTTTTTTTTCTCCCCTTTCCAAGTGCAGTCTGTGTGGACTGGGGCAGGAGAGAAAAAAACGGCCCACAGAGAGCACTGAGTCACTGGCCTTTCGGCCCATCTCTGAATGTCCGCCTTGGTAATCCGCCCCTGACTTTTAGCACTGTTTTAAAAAAGGAAGGAGTGTTTTCAAAGGAGGTGTTGGTTGTTATTGTGTAGGCAGATTAAAGCATCTAAACTACAAATATGCGTGTAGTGTAGTGTGGTGCTCGACTGGAGGTATGTTGTTTGTCTTACTGCATGCAGATATGTAGTTTAGGAAATACCTTCACACAAATAACAAGCAAACACTATTGCCTTTGAGATTAGGTCCTACTTCCTTTATGTACATAAGCATTAACCATGGTATTGTTGAATATGTTAATAAAAAGACTGCTGTTTTAAATTTATAAGATAATCAAAGAACGTTATTCTGATTTAATAAGTTTGTTTTATAAACTATTTTAAAGAAACTGTTTCATAATAAGCCTTGATGGTAGTTTAACTTTTTTTATCTAAAACAATGTCTTCTGTTTATTGAGGCAGAAAGCTCCTTTGAGAATTCCAATGCGTGGGACGGGTGCTCCTGCTGCAGTATAATTCAAGGCCCGTTTCAGGATAGACTGTCAGCGTTATCACAGGGGAGGAGCGGGCAGCTTTCTGAGATGGATACAGTTACACATAACAGAGTACTGACGTCTGTGCAATTTACAGACGGTTAGGCATCCTAGTGTGCGTCGTGTTTTTGGCACCTCATTAAGGCGGACTGGGGAGCCGTGGTGCACAGTTCGGGAATCACTAGTTTTAGAATTAAAGTTTGATAATTGTATCACTCCTAAGCGTTAAAGATCGCCGCTGGTCTACGAAAAATTATTGGAAGTAAGCCAACATAGTGATAATTTTTGCTAGTTGTATACGGTAAGTAGATTGCTAAAGGCAAAAAACGGCACATAAAATGAAAATAGAAGAAGGACTATGATTTCACTTCTAATCATGAGAGTGCATGTTAGCAGAGAATTACAAAAGAGGCAGTCTTAACGTAATTTTAATACATATGTGATAGTACTCCTGTAACAGTCTGCGGCACTTAATATTGCCGCGTGAAAACAAGCGTTGCTTTTATGCACTAATGTGTGCTTTGTAAATACGAGAGGGGGTTGATTTAGTTTTATTTTCCACACCTCCACGTTAACGCTGCCAAATGCTTCATCACAGCTGCCCGTGGCACTCGTATGATAAACAAGTTTATTTAAACTGTTTTCCTAACAGGAGTCGTGTACGAGATAGTATTTTTGCCTTTAAACAGGTTTTGCTTATAGTTTAACATACCCCTACTATGCATGTCATTAACTGTCTGTGCGGCACAAATGCAAAGTGCTTTTACCGCAGGCGGTGTTATCACGTTCTTATAAAGATGTTGACGAATATTTACAAAGATTCAAAAGAGTTTAACGCTGCCTGGAATGGCAGGAAGTTGCCGATATAGAGGCGAAAACGGCGTCCATAATATGCTTTATAAATTGCAGTGGAACGTCATGTTAGATATAAAGGCATATAACATACGTTTTATTTTGAAAAACATAGGGGAATATTATAATGGACAGTCGATACATTTAACCGCTTTTATCAACAGGAAATTGGCGATAAAGCGGCGATAATGGGTTTCATAATTTGCTCTATGGAAATCCAATGAAAGCCCATGTAAGATGCGAAAACATGTAATATGGGCTACGCTAGGAATTTCATACAGCATATTATCAAGTCCATTATCGCCAGTTTATCGTCAGTTTGCTGTCGATAGAAGCGGCGATATTGTATCGTCTATCCTTGATAATATGGCTCATATTATGAAGGCGATTATCGGCGCTTGTTTAACAGCGTTATGCCGATTAAAGCAAAGTGAAATTATCACGTCTTCATAATATGTCCCAAGTTTTGCCGCATTCTTTAATTATTGTTCCTAAAATGCGGCAATAATTTAGCTTATGAATAGAGCTCTTTTTGGTACAATGAGGTAGTTCTGAAAAGAACTGTTTTTTGAAAAAGTTTTTCATTCTTTAAAATTTGTGAAACAGGAACCAAATTTTTAAACTGTGAAACAGGAACATTTGAAGTTGTAAAAAAATTAGATGCATTCGAACATTTTATGCTGATTAAATCTTCTTTCAATAAGAATGACGCTTTGCTCCCCGTACACAATTAATCCTTTGCACTTGTTGCATTTTATATGCACTTTCTTTAAAAATGGTTTCAACTCCATCTGTTCAGTCGATGGAGATGTAGGTCGTGCTGTCGATGAAGTACTGGCCTGAGATGGTGGCAGTTCTGTGGCCAGAGCTCTTGTCGCTGCCTGTGCATATTGAACAGGGTGGACTTGGCTCATATGCCTTTTCATAGTATGAATTGAAAAAGAATATTTTTTGGTTGGATTTCCTCTGGAAAGTACGGAGCCACAAATTGTGCACGTTACTTTCGGAGCATTTACTTTTTTTTGCCCCTCAGGAAAGGTAAAAAATTGCCAAATAAAAGATTCCTTTTTTTTTTTTTAAAGGAAGATAACCATTTCCTTCAGATTCTGAAGAAGAATTGGCTGCGGCCGCCATTTCAGCAAAGTGTCTGGAAATATGAAAAAGGTTGTTCTCTCTTCAGCGCCAAATAGATAGTGAGGGAAGTTGGTGGTTTCTGGAAAATTGCGGAACAGAAACTACTATGAACCAATAGGAAGTGTTCTTTTCAAGTCACATGATTTGACATGCGCGTATTAGGATGTATACGCGGTGACGGAATCCGGACACGTACGTGAATTAGAAGTATCGGTTTAATTTAATGAAGTTTTAAAATGTGAAAATGAGGAAAGGTATACATTCTCAAATATTAAATACCTTCTTATGGGGTCACAAGAACAATGCCGATAAAGTATCAAACTTTTTTAATTGTTTCAAAACACCGGGGTGCGCGCACTCTGTTGCGCACCTCGGAACGTTTTTTAACATCTGACAAGTCTGTGAACGGTGAAATGAACGTAAGGTAAAGACTTTGTAAAGCTTTTGAGACTTGCAAGGAGTTCCTAAGCAATTCTGACAGTAAAAAAAACGTTATAATACTATGAAAGCATTTCTTGAAAATCTATAATAAAACTATAGAATACATTTAAAAAATATTTTATATTTCGCAATTAATAAAAGCTAAGAAATATATTGAAAAAATATAACTTATAAACAGTTTATAGTTAACGAGTAGACTTTAAAAAACCTATGAAATTCACTGAAAAAACCATAGGTTTATATATATATATATATATATATATATATATATATATATATATATATATATATATATATATATATATATATATATGTATGTATATATATATATCCCTGCAGCACCACGCTGGTGCGTGTCACAGGGCCTGGTGCCTTCTGGGCGGCAGCGATGAGAAACAGCAGTGTAATTGCCAGCAATGTTAGCAACTCACAGAGGTAATATTAAAATGTATATGGACAGAATCCTAGGCCAGCTCACTGAAGTTCGATGTTGTGTTTCACTACAGATCCCAGAAGGCGGCGCAAGCAGCCACACCCACTGAGGACTGGCCATCTTTATTAAAGTAGTGGCACGTATGGCGGCGTGATTACTGAAAAAATGAGCCTCTGAAGAAGTGAGACAATCACGAAACGCGTCAGGCTCTGATACAAAGGACTACGTTGTTTGGACCTATCCTGCATGTAGCAGCTGCCCAATAACTCCACAAGCTACACTTACCTGAGTGAGTTTTCATTCGTTTGGAGGCAACTCTTATTGATGGATGTGTACGGCTGTGCCTAGCCGTGAATGAAAACCGCCATGTCAAAACGGACCCCTGCATCGCCACGTTGGTGTGTGTCACAGGGCCAGGTGCTTTCTGGGCGGCAGCGATGAGAAACAGCAGTGAAATTGCCAGCAATGTTAGCAACCCACTGGGGTAATATTAAAATGTATATGGACAGAATCCTAGGCCAGCTCACTGAAGTTCGATGTTGTGTTTCACTACAGATCCCAGAAAGCGGCGCAAGCAGCCACACCCACTGAGGACTGGCCATCTTTATTAAAGTAGTGGCACGTATGGCGGCGTGATTCCTGAAACAATGAGCCTCTGAAGAAGTGAGACAATCACGAAACGCGTCAGGCTCTGATACAAAGGACTACTTTGTTTGGACCTTTCCTGCATGTAGCAGCTGCCCAATAAATCCACAAGCTACACTTACCTGAGTGAGTTTTCATTCGTTTGGAGGCAACTCCTATTGATGGATGTGTACGGCTGTGCCTAGCCATGAATGAAAACCGCTGTGTCAAAACGGACCCCTGCAGCACCACGTTGTTGCGTGTCACAGGGCCAGGTGCTTTCTGGGCGGCAGGAATGAGAAAAAGCAGTGAAATTGCCAGCAATGTTAGCAACCCACTGGGGTAATATTAAAATGTATATCGACAGAATCCTACGCCAGCTCACTGAAGTTCAATGTTGTCTTTCACTGCAGATCCTAGAAGGCGGCGCAGGCAGCCACACCCACTGAGGACTGGCCATCTTTATTAAAGCAGTGGCACGTATGGCGGCGTGATTCCTGAAACAATGAGCCTCTGAAGAAGTGAGCCAATCACGAAACGCGTCCGGCTCTGATACAAAGGACTACTTTGTTTGGACCTTTCCTGCATGTAGCAGCTGCCCAATAAATCCACAAGCTACACTTACCTGAGTGAGTTTTCATTAGTTTGGAGGCAACTCTTATTGATGGATGTGTACGGCTGTGCCTAGCCGTGAATGAAAACCGCAGTGTCAAAACGGACCCCTGCAGCGTCACGTTGGTGCGTGTCACAGGGCCAGGTGCTTTCTGGGTGGCAGCGATGAGAAACAGCAGTGAAATTGCCAGCAATGTTAGCAGCCCACTGGGGTAATATTAAAATGTATATGGACAGAATCCTACGCCAGCTCACTGAAGTTCGATGTTGTGTTTCACTACAGATCCCAGAAGGCGGTGCAAGCAGCCACACCCACTGAGGACGGGCCATCTTTATTAAAGTAGTGGCACGTATGGTGGCTTGATTCCTGAAACAATGAGCCTCTGAAGAAGTGAGACAATCACGAAACACGCCAGGCTCTGATACAAAGGACTACTTTGTTTGGACCTTTCCTGCATGTAGCAGCTGCCGAATAAATCCACAAGCTACACTTACCTGAGTGATTTTTCATTCGTTTGGAGGCAACTCTTATTGATGGGTATATACACAAGGGGAGACCAGATGAGTGGTCAATCGGCGCTGTGTTCCATCAAATCTGCTGATACCGGGGACCGCAAAAAGAACTCACTTACCTACCCCCGCTATTTTCATCAACCTGCACTGCTGCAACACGGCATTGTGGGTGTTGTGGTCCAAGGATTACGACGGACTACACCAGGTGTGTGCATTCACCAGCGGGGGAGGAGCGGTCCAGCCTGCATTACTTCACAGACAGCAAGAAAGGACTACCTTGATGGTGCATGGAGACAGTGCTGGGCGCTGAAGAAGGCTAACGCCGAAATGCATTCGCCGCCACCGTAGCAATTGCCTGCTCAATAAAGCCTCTCTGAACTGTCCCCCTGGGCTCCTGCTCTTTCTGTGGAGGGAGATACATACCGAACATTTTTGCGCTTGCCAATAGCGCCTTTCAGGAATCCCCTGCCCTTTGTTGGGACCAGATACTAAATGGCACGCCGCCAGGCATTTTACTTTGGTCCGGGTACGGACACAATCTGGTTCCCGTTTTTGAACTTGGTTGCAGTGAGCAGTTTCGAGACATTACGCCTCTCCTGGGTGAAATGCTATCCGCTTTCTCCCCTGCACATCAGACATCATGTTCCGAGGCGTGGCAGTATTGGGGGACACAAGGGGAGACCAGATGAGCGGTCAATTGGCGCTGTGTTCCATCAAATCTGCTGATACCGGGGACGGCAAAAAGAACTCACTTACCTACCCCCGCTATTTTCATCAACCTGCACTGCTGCAACACGGCATTGTGGGTGTTGTGGTCCAAGGATTACGACGGACTACACCAGGTGTGTGCATTCACCAGCGGGGGAGGAGCGGTCCAGCCTGCATTACTTCACAGACAGCAAGAAAGGACTACCTTGATGGTGCATGGAGACGGTGCTGGGCGCTGAAGAAGGCTAACGCCGAAATGCATTCGCCGCCACCGTAGCAATTGCCTGCTCAATAAAGCCTATCTGAACTGTCCCCCTGGGCTCCTGCTCTTTCTGTGGAGGGAGATACATACCGAACATTTTCGCGCTTGCCAATAGCGCCTTTCAGGAATCCCCTGCCCTTTGTTGGGACCAGATACTAAATGGCACGCCGCCAGGCATTTTACTTTGGTCCGGGTACGGACACAATCTGGTTCCCGCTTTTTAACTTGGTTGCAGTGAGCAGTTTCGAGGCATTACGCCTCTCCTGGGTGAAATGCTATCCGCTTTCTCCCCTGCACATCAGACATCATGTTCCGAGGCGTGGCAGTATTGGGGGACACAAGGGGAGACCAGATGAGCGGTCAATCGGCGCTGTGTTCCATCAAATCTGCTGATACCGGGGACCGCAAAAAGAACTCACTTACCTACCCCCGCTATTTTCATCAACCTGCACTGCTGCAACACGGCATTGTGGGTGTTGTGGTCCAAAGATTACGACGGACTACACCAGGTGTGTGCATTCACCAGCGGGGGAGGAGCGGTCCAGCCTGCATTACTTCACAGACAGCAAGAAAGGACTACCTTGATGGTGCATGGAGACGGTGCTGGGCGCTGAAGAAGGCTAACGCCGAAATGCATTCGCCGCCACCGTAGCAATTGCCTGCTCAATAAAGCCTCTCTGAACTGTCCCCCTGGGCTCCTGCTCTTTCTGTGGAGGGAGATACATACCGAACATTTTCTCGCTTGCCAATAGCGCCTTTCAGGAATCCCCTGCCCTTTGTTGGGACCAGATACTAAATGGCACGCCGCCAGGCATTTTACTTTGGTCCGGGTACGGACACAATCTGGTTCCCGCTTTTGAACTTGGTTGCAGTGAGCAGTTTCGAGGCATTACGCCTCTCCTGGGTGAAATGCTATCCGCTTTCTCCCCTGCACATCAGACATCATGTTCCGAGGCGTGGCAGTATTGGGGGACACAAGGGGAGACCAGATGAGCGGTCAATCGGCGCTGTGTTCCATCAAATCTGCTGATACCGGGGACCGCAAAAAGAACTCACTTACCTACCCCCGCTATTTTCATCAACCTGCACTGCTGCAACACGGCATTGTGGGTGTTGTGGTCCAAGGATTACGACGGACTACACCAGGTGTGTGCATTCACCAGCGGGGGAGGAGCGGTCCAGCCTGCATTACTTCACAGACAGCAAGAAAGGACTACCTTGATGGTGCATGGAGACGGTGCTGGGCGCTGAAGAAGGCTAACGCCGAAATGCATTCGCCGCCACCGTAGCAATTGCCTGCTCAATAAAGCCTCTCTGAACTGTCCCCCTGGGCTCCTGCTCTTTCTGTGGAGGGAGATACATACCGAATATATATATATATATATATATATATATATATATATATATATATATATATATATATATTCCACACACTCCTGGTCGCGCTTCATTTGTGAAAAACCAGAGTCGGAGCCCAATTGCATCACGATGCTGTCAGTTTATTTGGCAGAGCAAACCCAACGCGTTTCGAGATCCGCCGATCTCTTGCTCACCCGTGAGCAAGAGATCGGCGGATCTCGAAACGCGTTGGGTTTGCTCTGCCAAATAAACTGACAGCATCGTGATGCAATTGGGCTCCGACTCTGGTTTTTCACAAATGAAGCGCGACCAGGAGTGTGTGGAATATTAGGGGCTTGCGTACCCCGTCGTGAGCCCGCCGTCAAAGAGGCTTAAGCACGCTAACTCTGTGTGTGCAAATATATATATATATATATATATATATTCACTGAAAAAACCATAGGTTTCACACCAGTTATAGTTAGCTGGAATTTTTACTGGCATAAAACCATTGAAATTCCCACGTTATAGTTAGTTGGACTCACTATAACGTGCGTGTGCAAATCACTGCTGATGACGTCACATATTACATTACACATGACATGGTCAGTGACATCACTCATGACATCACTGATGACACCATCCAGTGAATGTGTGTCTTTCCGAGAAATAAATATGTGTTATATATGTATATGTAAAAGTTGATGGAAGAATAAATGTTTAAATAAGTGTTTAGATGTTTTTTTTTTTTAAATTGATTGGTTAACTGGCTTATTAAGTGTATCTTAGGCATGCATGTTTAAATATTTAAATATAAGGATTATTGTTTCACTTTCTGTATAAGTGGCTGCATGGGTTGGTGAGTAGCTACATGTGTATGTATATGAGTTACTAGATGTTTGTTTTAGTATCAGTATGAGTGTTTGTATGGTTTGGTGGGGGTATTACTTAGCACATAGATGCATGAATAACTGACTCTCTGTATGTGTTTTGAAGACAGCATATGTGCAGGACTGTATGGGTGGATGAGTGTGTATATGTGTGTGTTAGCGAGTGAATGACTGTCTCACTAGTGTCTTTATCAGTAACTACATATGTTTTAATCTAGTATATGTGAATATTGATGTATGTAAGTGAGTATATGTGAGAGTATGAGATTGTAAGAGTTCCTATTTAAATAAGTATGTGTTTCTATAAGTGATTGTTTAAGAGAGTAAGTATGTGTAAGTTTCCTTAGAAGTAAGGTGGTTGTGTGTGTATAGCTTTATATGCAAATAAATGGATGTTCAATAGTTTATTTGCATGTGTGAGTATGTGTGTGAGTAACCTTTGGATGACTGTCGGTGTGTAACAGGATGTATAGGTGTATCACTACATATGATGAGTGAGTATATGTATGCGTGACTATATAGAACTGTTGATGAATGAGTGGATGTGTATATAGATGGTGGAATTATTGAATTGGTTGTTGTAACTGGTATGGGTATCTCAATTTTTGGGAAAATTTTATTTTCTATTTTTGAATATGTGTTTCAAAGGTTACATTACAGTGAAAGGAGGCCTGTCTATGTGTCACAAGGATGGTGTCATCAGTGATGTCATGAGTGATGTCACTGACCATGTCATGAGTGATGTAATATGTGACGTCATCAGCAGTGCATTGCACGCGCAAGTTATAGTGAGTCCAACTAACTATAACGTGGGAATTTCAATGGTTTTATGCGAGTAAAATTTCCAGCTAACTATAACTGGTGTGAAACCTATGGTTTTTTCAGTGAATTTAATAGGTTTTTTAAATGCTAATTCCTAACTATAACTGGTGTGAAACCTATGGTTTTTTCAGTGAATTTCATAGGTTTTTTAATAGCAAATCTCTATAGGTATGAAATGTAATATTTTTTATAACAAATTTTATATTGTATAATTATGTAATAGTTTTATTTTTTTAATTAATTTTTTTATTTTTTGCCCCGGAGCGCTCCCGGGGCGCGTACCGATGCGCTCACCGGTAAGCGCAGTGCTACGGCACGCCCCGGGGCGTGTACCGGTGAGCGTCCCGTTAGCGCTATTCCCACGAACGAAAACAACATCGTGACGTATTGCGTAGCCGCGTGATGCGTCATATGACGCACTGCGTAAGCGCACCCAGAAGCGCTCGGACGTATACGATCGCGCAACGTCCTGACGCGCTTACACAACGCGCCCCCGGGCGCGCCCCGGGGCGCGTCGCGTAAGCGCGTCCGGTCATGTGATCTGAAAATAACAATTTTCATTGGTGCAGATCAGTTTTGGTTTCCAAATGATGAAAGCCCGGATCATGTGACTTGAAAATAACACTTTTCATTGTTCCAGAACAGTTTTGTTTTCCAAATGATGAAAGCCCCCACCTTTTTTCCATATTCTGACTTTGTCCTTTGACTGAGGAAGACCTGTTTGGAGATCTGTCTCTAATCTTTTGTACTTTAAAATGGCTACAGCAGCAGCAGCAGCTGGAGCATCTGCACCACCACCACCACCACCACCAAGAGGACCACCACAACATCACATTGGTGGTCAAGAAGAAGAGGAGGAGGAGGACGAGGAGGGGAGAAGGACATTCCTCCCAGAGGACAATACCCTATATATGCCAAAGGAGCATATTGTATGGGAGTTTTTTTCTATCCCAGAGGGCAAGAAGAAAGTGAATGCGCCAAAGGTAACTTGCCGAATCTGTGGCATGGAACTTTCAAGGGGGAACCCTAACAAGAAATATTAATTTGGTAATTACACCATGATTCGGCATATACAGCGCAAGCATCCCAACAACTATGCTGCTGCAGAGGTAACCCTCCTGCAGAGGTAACCCTCCCCAATCTTCACCCCGCACCTCCAAAAGAAAGCAACCCACTCCATTGGGACCAGACACAAGGGAGACGATGCCAATCATACAACCACGGTTTGGTGAATTCAGGGTCACATGTATTTTTTGTGGTAAGACCATCAGCTATGGTGAGCAGAGCGTAAAGCTCATCGTCCTTGCTGGTGACAACCACAATTGCCCCAAAAAACCCTAATTTTTTCCTGATTTTTTTTTGCTCCAGTTGAGCCGTTTACAATTCCCTGTTTTTTGTTTCTCCCCATAAAAAATACAAAAAAAATATAAAACTGTTCTGAAAAACCAAAAAAAGTAAAAAATGTTCAAAAAAACAATACAAAAATATAAAACAACAAAAAGAATAAAAAAACTGTTCTTTTTAGAAGTACCTCCAATTTATAAAAAAATGCTATCTTTTTAAAAACTCTGTCATTCTTTTTTTTCCAGGGTACGCGCACCGGGGCGCGCACCCCAAAAAAAAAAAAAAAATAATGAAGGAGTGAGCATGAGGGAAGGGGACAGAGAGAGTGATGTTAAGAGAAAGAGAGCTAGAGGGAGCAACACAGATGGACTGTGTATTACATAGTAAGACAGAGAGAAGGTATAATAGAGTGTAAGTGAGAATAAAAATGATTAAGGGAGCGAAAGAAGGGAAGAGAGAGGAAGAAAACTAAAGCAGAGGTACTGGGAGAATGTGAGTGGGTGTTGAAAGTAAAGGGAAGGACAGTAAAGGATGGGGAATGAGGGGTAGTGACGGAACCGGTGTAAAGGAACAACGGTGATGGAGGGTTAGAAAAGAGCAGTGACTGTAAGTAAAGAGGGGTTAAAGAGGGTGGATAAAAGTGAATAAAGGTAAGACATGGGGAGTGACAGAGAGAAAAGAGAGAGAGAGGAAAGGAAGGAGTGACTGAAAGGTAGTGAGTGAAGCAGCAAAGAAAGGTAAGTGAGGGAGTGTGGGTGAGTTGTAGGGAGTGAGCATGACGAAAGAGTATTGACAGAATGAGGGGACAGAGACAGCGACGATAAGAGAGACAGAGTGAGGGAACGTAAATGAGGAACTGTGAGAACAGATGGACTGAGAGAAGGAGTGACGGGAGTAAAGTAAATGATTAAGGGAAAGGGAATGAGTGAGGGAGCAAAGGAAGGGAACAGAGGGTAAGGAAAGTAAAGCAGGGGGACTGAAAGAAGTTGAATGTGGGAGGGGAGTTAGGGAAAGGGGAGTTAACATGGAGGATAAGAATAAGTGAGGGAAGTAGAGTAAAGAAACAGGAGTGAGGTAGGGTGAGAAAATAGTAGTGAGGTTAAAGCAAAGGGTGATGACAAACTACATTTTTTACTCACACTTACCATATCATTAATGTAACTTTAATTACATTTTTTTACTACATTTTGTATCTGTGAAAGAGAGAAGAAAAAATAAGTTATAATTAGTAAAATATGTATTTTAAAATAAAAGATACAAATGAAGAGGTTAAAAATCATAACAGTGTATTTAGAAATAAAGTAACACAGAAAGGGAAATAAAGAAGGACAAAAAGAGTGAAAAAGAAATGAATAGAAGGAGAGCAAATTACTAAGAGTAAGGCATATAGATACACTGACAGAGAGGAAGAGCAGAGGAGAGAAATGAACTGAAGGTAAGAAAGATACTAAAAGAATGTGAGTTAGCAAAACTAAATCAGGAAACAGGAGTAAGTAAAAAGATAATGACTGAGAGGGAAAGGAGTCTAATTAAGGATGCATTTAGAAGAATGAGGAATGGAAGATAACTGAGAGTAAGTGAAGGAGAGTCATAGAGTGAAGGCATGAAGGGAGAGAGGATAATATAGAAGGATTGAGGGAAAAGGAGTGAGGAAGTTAGTAGACAGAGAGACTAAGAGAAGGACTGAGTGAAGTGGAGTACAATGAGTGAGGAAAGGAAATGAGTAAGGGAGCAAAAAAAGGAAAGAGAGGAGAAGAGGACTAAAACAGTGGTACTGAGAGAAAGTGATTCGGTGATGAAAGTAAAGAGAAGGACACTGAAAGATAGGAAATGAGGGGTAGTAATGTAACCAGAGTAAAAGAAATGGGATGAAGAACGATGAGAGAGGAGCAGTGAAGTTGTTGTAAGAGAAATGATAGAAGGTAGATAAACACAAGTGAACATAACACAAGGAGAGTGAGGGACTGAGGACATAGAGGTAGTGAACGGAAAATAGAGAGAAGAGGTCAAAAGAAAGGAGCAAAAAAAGATAAGCGAGGGAGAGTGGGTGAGTTATAGTGATAGAGTGCGACAATACTGCTGAGTGAGTAAAGAGGAATTACTAAAATAGCAAAAGAGGAAAAGACGGAAAAGGGAAGTAAAGCAGAGAGACTGAAAGCTGAAAATTGGTGCAAGGGAGAGAGGGGATGCAGACAGTTGAAATGAAAATGAGGGGTTGTGAAAGAAGTGCAGTAAACAAATGGGTGTGAAACAGAGTGAGAGAAAGACATTATAAGTGAGTAAAAAGAGCTGAAAGAGAATGCAAAAAGCAAAGTGAGTGTGAGACAATCGGAATACAATTTAAATTACACAATACAAACTATAGAATAACTTGTACAACATGTTACATAGTTTGTTTTTGCTGTTCTCAGAATATATTGAATTTCACTTAAAACAGTGAGTTCAAACTACTCATCATATGACAGCGGGAAAAAAAACACAATCAAAAAGATTGTGTTTTTAAAAAAAAACATCTAAACTTAAAAATCACAATTGTACACTAATCTTTCATTCACTTACTTTTCCTTTAGGCCAAATAGTACATCATGAAGGTCCTTTTCGTTGGAAAGTACTCTGCTGTTCTCTAAAAATTCCATTTCATCGACTTTCTAGAAGAAAAGCTCGAAGAACATCTGAAATATGTTTTAATGTTTTTATATACTCCTTTTTTTCAGTCATGACTCTTTGCTCATTCCTTCACTTTTCCTTAAGGCCAAATAGTGTCAGATGTATCAGTATATTTTCAAATTACTTAAAACAAATTCTAAAATTACCATTTTCCCGACGTTCTGAAAGAAAGGCTCAAACAACATTTTCACAATATTTAAATATTCATAATTCCATCTCTGGCTCTCTCATGTTGAACATTTCCTATAATACTGATATCACTTAATATGCGATCCACTTACCGTACCTTTATGAGAACTATAATTTTTATATTATCTTCATCACTTTTACTCACAATATAATTTTAAACAGCAGACTAACTTATATTAACTGCTCCCGTCTTCATAGGGCAATTACCTTTACTTAAATTTTGGTTCTAAAAACACTAGGTATGAATTTTTTAAGTCAAAAGGCAAACGTTGTTTGAAAGTCAAATGAGTGTCATTACAGTGGGTCCAACCTTTACGACATTTTAAATAGCATGTGTAATGCCCTGATGTTGTTGAAGGACCGTCATGATAAATAATAGCTACAGTTGCAAAAGTTCTTCCTGAAATTGATAACTGAGAAGCCACAACATTTTTAATAGAAGTTGACAATTTACTTCCATCAGGTCTACATCGTTGGAACATTAAAATGACATATTTACCATAAGTTTGTAAAAATAATGTGGACAGCATTGCAGACTTACATTGGGTACACACCATATTGTGATCAGCTGCTTTAACTAGATTATTAAAAGGCACTGATTTGCAGTCTGGTAAAGTCAAATATATAAATCTTTCAGTGTCTATTCTAGTACTACTTGATAAACTACAGTTGTCGCAGTCATGCTGCCATTGATAAGAAAGGCTAAAAAGATTTTTTATATCTACACCTTCATCTTCCAATACATCAAACATATACATTAAACATTCCTGACAATCCTGCTGAATATTCTGTGAAAATTGATTTTGACCAGAACATATGTCTAGAAGATTTCGAATTTCTGAAACACTTTCTATTTTTGCTCTATCACTGCTACATTTCTCAAACACAGAATTCAATAAACAGCAGAATGTTTCATCCCGATTTTCAACAATATGTTCTTGTAAATTTTGAAGAAAAAAAACAACATTAAGCACTACATTAGCATAGCAGTTGACACCAGAACTGTTTTCAAACTGAAATCCAACAACATCTTCAACAGAATCCTTTTTCTTTCTGCTTCCAATTACAGTTTCATCTACTTTTTGTCTTTTTGCTACTACCTCACTGCAATTATTCTCATTTCTTCTTTTTCGGCCTACCACGCGTTTTTCAAACAGAGGATATTGAGGCAAATGTGGAGCATACTCTCTTCTTAACCTATTGTATTCTTTAACACATCTAGATCAGCACAAATCTTTGTTTCATCACACTCAATCAAGTACAATCCTGATGTTCTGACTCGTGATAATGCCACCAATATCATACCCTCTTTAAACACAGAACTTCCAATGTTCACCAAAGCACTATCTACACTTAAACCTTGAGATTTATGAATTGTCACCGCATATGCCAAACAAACAGGAAACTGTTTTCGTCGAACATATAAGTCTTTCACAAGCAAAAATCTAGCTGAACTACGACAAATCTGTTCTATTTCGTCAACGCCATCAAATTAAAATTTTAAAATGTCAATTCCATCTCTATTTTTGTAATTCACAAAATCAACAACATGACCCATTGCTCCATTTACCAGACCTCTTTCAACATTTAAATTCCTTCTCAAAATGATACGACAATTTAAACACACATTCAGAGTCTTTTCAAAACCAGCAGTTTTAGATATACTCTTCTCTAATGAATCCAATTTTGATTTCAAATTTTCAGGCAAAATAATTGTTGCTCCCATATGCTCTATTTTATCTATAGCTTCCAGTTTCACAATCTCTTCATTTTCTAACTTTAACATTTTGTGGTTAAAGATGGAACATTCTTGCAGAGTTGGCATCAAGCATATCCCAGATTTGTTCTCAGTAATTTTCTTAAAAATATTCTCTGGAAGAATGTTTTCATTTGGATACAAATTTGAAATCAATCGTGCATGTAATGCTTCTTTTCCATGCTCACTTACTTTTCCGATTCTTACATCTTGTAGAATATTTTTATAATCTTCATCCTTTGCCTGACGCATATTTTGAAGCAGTTCTGTATATTTGAAATTTAACCATATATTAACGTTTCCAATGCATCCTAGGCACTTCCTGGTATCTTCATGCGTGACCATTTTAAACACTGGTTGTCCTTTCACTGGAGTCAACTGCAGTAGATCTCCAAAAACAATAATGTGTTTTCCTCCGAATAAGACATCATAGTCTGTTCTAAGAATTTCTTGCATTCGCAAATGCACAAAAGCAAGCATTAGATTTGAGACCATGCTTACCTCATCAATGATAAGAAGTTTCATTTTCTTTAGGACTCTCGAAACTTCAGAACAAGCATCTCCAGATAGCTTGTGGTATTGTAATTTGTTATCATGCTCAACTGGTAGCATCAGTAAACGATGTAAAGCAATCCCTTTAATTTTATGTGCTACCAGCCCAGTTGGAGCGGTAACAACACAAGACAGCGGTGATTCAGTCCTTTTCTGCAGATAAGTTGCAATTGCTTTAATCAGAAAACTTTTTCCAGTTCCCGCTTCTCCACTCACATACAGTCGGACAGGCTTAAATGATGTACATGAGCACTCTTTTTTCTCATGACTGAATCCATGTTCAACCTGTTCCGTCACTTCGTCATATATCTGTTTCTGCTCAAGGTTTAGTTGTTTCACCAAATCTTCTAAGTTAACTACATCCTCTTCAGCTTGTTCCATAGCTCTTTCCACCTCATCCATGGCAGTGGCAGCATCATTTTGAATAATTGGTCCTCCTAGTGGATCCTGACTCAATGAAGTAGAACTCTGACTGTCTTGAGAACTGTCTCTCGCAATCTCTGCAGCAATTGTTGCTTCTTGCTCTATTTCTTCGTTCAACATTTGCAGATAATTTGGAAAAACAGGACATTCTATGGTATCCTTGGTTGCATTAAAAGAGTCTTCGTAACAGAGAAAATCTCCAAGTAGTTCCTCTTCTGTACGCCATGGTTTAAAGAGTTGCAAAAGAGCCAAATAGTAAAATTCCCTTTTGTCTGGATTTTTGCAACTTAATTTTCGATCATTAATCAAATGACCTTTTCTCTGTTTCACTAGACATCCTTCACATCCAATGATGAGCATATATTCCATTATTGATATCTTCTCTGATGTTCCTCTTATAAATATATCTTTGCAGAACTTCATAGAGACAAGCGTTCTCAAGGTAAGGACTTCTATTTGGATAGTATGTATCCAACATGTTTGTCTTCAAAATATCTGTACTTTCTGGTTCTTTCTCCGCAAAATACTCTATTTCTTGTACAGATTTCAAAACTCGGTTTCGTGTTGCAGCAAGACCTAGACTCACCCAAATGATGGTTCTAGATTTGGCATATAGACTTGCTGATGACAATCGATCAGAATATTCATATGCTCCAATTTCTTGATGTGACAACATCTTCAGACTGTAACTGTATAATTTCTTGCTTAGACTCTTTTCATGTGAAATATCCTCCCACATTTCCTTCAGTTCTTTCTTTTCTGTTTTTGTGATGTAAGACGTCACATATCGAGCCACAGCAATAGAGTTGTCAGCAACAAATTGAATATCCATGTTAGCATTCCACATGGACAAAATCACTGGGTTGTAGTCGTTGATATACTTGGATTCTTCGTTTCTTTTTAAATTGTATGTATTTTTGGATGATTTCCTCGTCACAGTATGTTGTAGAGAAGACATCAAATTATTTACTCTTCCTTTAAAAATCACTGGTCGTGGAAAGCTGAAACGACATTTTGTGTAGAACCTTTCCTTGTTTTTGAATTTTCGACGACAATACTTCCCACAACGATGGGATTGAAAGCGTAAAACTTGTTGCCTTAAACTGTTTTCCTCAGTAGTTTTCGGAACAGCACATGTTGAATACTCTTCAATGAAACTCATCACTGTTTCATCTGAATCTGTTCCAAATTTGGGTGCATCTTTAATCCACAACAACATATGTATGTGAGGAGCACCTCTCGCTTGATACTCCTTTCTCCAAAAGAAATCCAAAACCTCTCCAAGGGGAGGATTTTTTTTGTTGGTAATAAAAGACATCATAGCTTCAAATCTATGATTGAAATATCTGCATACATTCACTGGATCCAAAGAACACAGTTCTCCAGGTGTTTTGAATTCTATATTTTGTATGTTTGCGTTTGCCTCGCGTAGAAATTGAAGTAAGTCGTCCCATGCATACTCGGCACAGCTAAGAGTGAGGAACCATGTAGAAGTTCCTAAATTTTTTAGCATACATTTCAATTCCCCAATGTGACGGTACCAATACTCGTTTGTACCACGCTGACATGCCATGAGATTGATTAGATGAAATTCCAAAATATTATCTTGCAGATTCACTTTCTCCATAAAGTCCCTCGCCGAAACATTTTGCAGATGTGCTCCACTTTTCAGTATATGGTTTACTGCATAAGAAAGCCCAGACAAGTCACTTTCATACAGTAAATGTAACAAATATGGGATGCATTGACGAAACCTTGGATCTTCAGCATATAATCTTAAAGTCCGGTATTCAGATGCTGGAATTTGAAGTGGTCGATCGTCATATCGTCCACCTCGACCTGTTGGAAATAGTTGTGGAAAACAACGAGCTTCCAAACTTTCTTCCCATACACTAATGGGACTTCCTTTTGCTGATTTCATTTGAAACAAGTCAATTGCATTCCCCATTACTTCTTTGGAATGCAAAGGATGAACAGTATAATGTTCATATATTTCTTCACTTGTAGACACATCAACTTTTTCAATTTGGCCAGCTGAACAATCACTGTCTTCTTCTGCAGCTGTTTCCTCTGCTCCAACACATACTTGTTTGTAGTACTCATTGTTTTTGACCAAATACAACGTTGCCTTTTTGACTTTCCTAACATCCACTAAATCTTGCCAGATTTTCTTACTCTTTGTCGGAACCCCATTAACTAAAATAACCAGAGGTTCCTCTTCCACTTTCTCTACACCAATTGTATCAATATTTTTCTTGAAATCTAGAGGCAAATAAACAACTCTTCCCTTTAATCCTCTCTGTAAATCTGAAGGAGGCAATTTCCCTATCTTAGGCTCCATGCAAACAATTGCCTGAAAAGGATGGACACATTGAATCAAAATAGACTCATATGTATTTAAATCCATCAATTTAGGAGGAATGTCTACCAACTCAAGATTATTATGAACAGCTCTAGCAGGCATTCTGTTTTGATTTAATTTATTATAACAATATTTACAAATACGCTGATCAGAACTCAAATCAAAAGAATTCTCCACCCACAAATAAGTTGCAAAATCCTTCCACTCATAATTATTTATCTTTTCACTTTTTACATATAAATCAACTAATCTAGTTTGATGCTTATAATGAGTTCGTCGACAACACACACAAGTAAAATTAGGCCTTTCACTTGATTTCATCTTAAACCTGGTAATTTCCTGGTCAAACTTTTCTGTACTTGTAATCTGTACATTGTCTTCTACATTACCTTGTATTACTGTGTCAATTTCTACACTGTCCTCTTTTTCCCAAAAATAACAAATCTCAATTTCTTCACAAATCTTCTTCACATCTAATTCAGTTCTATGCAAAAGAGCACTGTTTAATTGTTTAAGCTTAAGTGCTGGACTTTTTGCATAATACAACATTCTCACTAATTTCCTCATTTTGTTATGATGCACTGCTAACATCCTAAAATGATGAACAACACACTGACATACTTTTCTAGAAAGACAAGCCAATGAATGCACTTGCAAACCTGTGTTTTCTCTCACTCTGCAAGGATCTAAGTCTTGCAACATCTTCATTTTCTGTTTTAAACTTTTCTTACTATATGTACGTAAGAAATTACGAAGCAAATAGATTGATTCCTGTCGCACACTACAAATACTACTACACTTCCAAGTGTACACTGGACCCTTAGTACGTCTCCCTAAAACTTCATCAGCTAACACCTCTTCTGCTTCTCTAGGCACAAGTTTCTCTTTTTCAATCGGACAACCGTCTTTCACCTCATATGCTCGACCACTGGTGTCAACTGCATGCACCAAATCATTCTCCTGGAAGTAACTCTCCTCATTAAAAAATGGCTCACAACTTGCACTATGCATCCCTTCTCCAGAAAAAACTTTACAAAAATTATTCCGATTAATTACTCTTTTGCATCTACTCTTTGATTTGAAAACATCAATTGTCTTGTAAGTGTCCTAATTCTATTGATTACTAAAATAAATAATTTTTTCTTAACTTCAAAAGCCTGATCAACAATCTTCTCTCACTTTTCTTTTTCTTATAAAAAGCAGCTCTCTGTTTACCTTTCTTAATATTTTTTAACAAATTTAAAACCACCCTATTGCGAAACATTCGTTTACGAATGTCCCTAAATTGATTTTGCCTTCTATTCCTATACATATTATTGTCTCCTGCTGCAGTAGTAAAATTTTTTGGGGATCTCTCCTTCCTCTTCAAATTTGCTCTCTCCTTCTGTACATTCACATGTATATTATCATTTTTTTTGGATCTACATATGTTCCGAAAAAAAGACTTAGTTGTCTTACCATGAGCTTTTTTCGCGTTTTTTGAAGTATTTGTTGTAGGAGACTTCTTTAATTCTGTTGCTGATTTTGATTTTTTCCGCTTAGCATCTTTCCGTCTCCTCTGCCTTGAGGGCATATTTCCTTACTATTGAAATCTTGATTTCAATCTGTGGTAAACAAATAAAAAAAAACCTCATTATAGACCACTATTACCAAACAACAAAGCAATGACAATAAGCAAACAATATAAACACTATAATGCTTATACATATGACCTTATCTCTGTTTTTTAAATGTTATTCTAAAAAAATATTTCGGGCACATGAATTGGTTTTACATTATTGACAAGGATTAGACAGTATCTGCATGATTAAAAAAATATATTTGCACATTTCACAATCATATCACCCGTGTTTCCTCAGATTAGTAAGCAGATTGTACACATGAGGTAAGGCCTGTCCTGGGGAGCATAGGTGGTGAGACCGGTGTCTAAGAGTTCACTGGACTGGACTTCATGAAGCCTATCCCCCACTACTCTCTTAGACACAGCCCTCACCTTCTTTCCACCCCTGGACAGACCTCTCTTCCACTACACTCTTCAACACAGGCATCACTTCCTATGCACCCCTGGACAATCCTCACCTTATCTGCAACCCTGAATAGACCTCAACTCATCTGCACCATTAGACAGGCCTGAGTTAATCTACACCCCTGGACACGCCTCTTCTCATCTGCACCCTGTTACCATCAATTATACTCAATGTATTGAGGTCTGTCCAAGGGGCACAGATTAGATAATGCTTGTCTAAGGGTCAGAGGAGGTAAGTCCTCTCCATTGCACTCATGGACACAGGCCTCCACTCTTTTGCACCCCTGGACATGCCTCACCTCATCTGCACAATCCACTTCCTAATTTGAGGTAACACAGGTGACACGATTGTGAAAGGTTCAAATATTTTTATGTAATCATGCACACACTATTTATTCCTTCTCAAAAATATAAAAGCAATTGATTTGCCCCAAAATCGTTTTTTGAATAACATTTTAGAAACAGAGCGCAGGTCCTATGTACAAGCATTCCATTTCAGTACTGAAAACTCACTATTTTACAAAATACATTTCCTCTCTATTGCAAACATTCCTATCAAGCATTACCAAAAAAATGACACAAACCAACAGCAAGCAAGCTCAGTCTGCTTCCTAATCTGAGGTAACACAGGTGACATGAATGTGAAAGGTTAAATATTTTTATGTAATCATGCACACACTATTTATTCCTTCTCAAAAATGTAAAAGCCATTGATTTGCCCCCAAATAGTTTTTTGAATAACATTTTAGAAACAGAGCGCAGGTCCTATGTACAAGCATTCCATTTCAGTACTGAAAACTCACTATTTTACAAAATACATTTCCTCTCTATTGCAAACATTCCTACCAAGCATTACCCAAAAAATGACACAAACCAACAGCAAAGAAGCTCAGTCTGCTTCCTAATCTGAGGTAACACAGGTGACATGATTGTGAAAGGTTCAAATATTTTTATGTAATCATGCACACACTATTTATTCCTTCTCAAAAATGTAAAAGCCATTGATTTGCCCCAAAATCGTTTTTTCAATAACATTTTAGAAACAGAGCACAGGTCCTATGTACAAGCATTCAATTTCACTACTGAAACCCATTAATTTGCCCTAAAATCGTTTTTTAAATAACATTTTAGAAACAGAGCGCAGGTCCTGTGTACAAGCATTCAATTTCACTACTAAAACCTCACTATTTCACAAAATACAAATCCTCTATCCTGCAAATATTGATACCATGCATGTTCAATAAGCATCACACAAACCAACAGCAAAGAAGCTCAATGTGCTTCCTAATCTGAACTCTCTATCTATATTGAATGAATCATAACTCACCTTTACAAATGCTTTGGGAGATTGAGAACAGTGTCAGATACACACACCGATATTTCTTTAGCAGAGCAAAAGGTATGTACTCCAGGCACTGCAACCATGAATGGCACAGAAAACCTCTAATTCTACACACATATCCCTCATGTTAACCAATTAAAACTCTTCCCTCTCTATTTTCAAACCAACACCCTTCCCCCCATCAGCCCTTTCTGCCTGTTACCATAGCAACTCCCTCCTCACTGACCTCTCAGGGTTAAAAGTTTATTCTACAATGTTGCAAATGAAATCAGCAAGGATGTTTGACCTCTAAATACACCAGCTTATCAGGTGCAATCTTTCTTTTAATGACTTTTTCTTAACCATTCAAATTACTTCTTTCACAGAACAGAGTGCACATCAAGTGGATTGGCCAAAGAGGATTGAGATGTCATCAATTGATACCATTGGTGAAAACCTTTTACCATCTGCCACACCCTGACCTCATAATTTTGCACTGTGGTGGAAATGACCTAGGCACTTTGACTGGGGTAGGTCTGGAGATGATTTTAAAGGACACCTTTGGGCAATTGATGACACTTTTTCCACAAACTACCTTGGTATATTCCAATATATGCCAAAGACAGAAATGGAAGTGGTCCAACCAATTTTGTCCACAATTTGAGAAAGCACGGAAACATGTGAATAAATCTGTTTCTGCTTACATGAGAGACTATGTAATGGGTTCAATATACAACAATAACTTGCGTTACAACATGCAAGATATCTACAGAGGAGATGGTGTGCACTTCTCAGATGAGGGGAATAGAATATTCCTCCTGAATTTAAGACTGTGCATTGGAACCTACTTGTAGGTACCTAAATCAGCCACAGAACCCAAAAGCTCTTTTCAGGGCTACCCTACATCTGATCATTCAAAAGGATTATTTTACTCTAACTTTTTTCACTAATTTTCACCAAAGTACGCTCCCCGTATGCTCCCCGGTGTGCGTACCGTGCGCTCCCCCCGCGAAAAATGTTAAAAACATTGTTTTTGTTGGCCTATATGGGCCTCCTAAGCCCCCTTCAGAAAACCTAGGGGTCAGAGGGTCTCTACCGTGTCCCCTTTTACCCATTCCCAATGTTGTTTGTCCTCCATCTTGTGTCTCAAATCTACCGAAACACAAGATGGAGGACTCCCGTTGCGCTGCCGGTACGCGTACCGGGGCGCGCACTGGTAAGCGCTCCAAAAAATGTTTAAAAGTTAATTTACATAAAAACCACTGGAGAGACTTTCACCAAATATAGAATAGGCCCTACTACATACCAGTCCCTACCATTTTCCCAAATTTGGTGGAATTCCATTGAGCCATTTGAACTGTAGCACTGTCTAAATATCCTGAGGTAAATTACATGACAAAAATACATATGAAGTGGTAGAATTTACAACCAATTAAAATGTTACTTTCATTTTCTACTTTTTTTTCCTGACATTTGATTGGTTATGTACATGAATATAAATGAAAAATGAGAGGGAAACACAGCCATTTTGACTACAACTACTTGAGGTACATCTTTAAAGAATTTTCTCCATTTATCTTCATCACCTTTTAATAAGGTAAGTTGTTAATTTGTAAGGGGCACTTTAAGTTAATTTGTAAAAACGTTTTCTGATAGTTATTTACTGTCCCTCTGTTATAGTTATAGATTGAGATAGGCTTCTCTGTTATAGTTATGGATTGAGTTAGGCTTCTGTGGTATAATTATGAAATTACTTAGGCTTCTTCACATACACCTTTTTGATATTTCTACTTCCTGCCTGATACCATACACTGCCCAAAGATAACTTCACTGTTAAAACCTCAGAAGTACCTGTCTAAACTTAAACCCAACACTGCCCTAACTCTACTGATATATTTATTTTTAATGCAATTTACAGCAAGAAAATGGAAGGAAAACCAAATATTTCTTTCGAAATTGTTCTGGAGAACAATCCTGAGGAAGACTTTGACTTTATGGATCAGTCTCTGGACGAAGAGTTAGTTAATTGTGTGGAAGAAATGGAATCATGGACTGAAAATGAGGATATTCCTGACGATATAATATTGGAAGT
This sequence comes from Lissotriton helveticus, assembly GCF_964261635.1. Classification (NCBI taxonomy): domain Eukaryota; kingdom Metazoa; phylum Chordata; class Amphibia; order Caudata; family Salamandridae; genus Lissotriton; species Lissotriton helveticus. The sequence continues at coordinate 446,698,776 of NC_136070.1, forward strand.
TGCGCTAGTTGCTTCGGCCGAGTTGGGGCCAGAGGACTATAAAATGGACCACACTTCCCGTCCGCGCAGCGGGCGGGCGCGCCGATGGCGCGCCGGAGGCGCGCCAGAGGCAAGCCCGTCTGGGCCCGTCCGGGCACTGCCAGGCTCAGGGCGAGAATCTATGCCCTATGCTCCCGACAGCCCCATCCGCTACTCCCGAAGTAAGCTTCTTTCTCTGAGACCACGCAAGACTATACACTGCTACCAGACGCTTAAGTGTGAACACACGCTCTTTGCAGTACAGACTCTCCTCCATCGTGGTACCCTCACCCAGCTACCGTTGACTTACGTATGGCCTCACTGAACTGCAGGTCCCTCCCGAAACATTCCCTTGAGATCAATCTCCTGCTTCAAGATCACAACCTGGACATCCTGTTTCTTACAGAAACATGGCTTTCCACTGACTCTGATGCTGATATTGTCCGCGCCCTTCCCCCAGGATACCTCATCCACTCACAGCCCAGACCCTCCGGCAAAGGAGGTGGACTAGCCATCCTATACAAAAATCACTTAACAGGCAGGATGAAGGATGGCGGAATCCAGGATGCCGAAAACTGCCATTTCCACTTCCAACTTTCCCCCATTTCTTCCCTCACAGGCCTCCTTATATATCGTCCCGAAGGGATTTCAGGTCTCTTTTCGAGCTCCCTTCTAGAGACGGTCACTGTCCTAGCCTCATCTGCCCCCAATTTCACCATCATAGGCGACCTGAATCTTCACTTCGACGACTCCTCCGATAAAGCAGCCACCGATCTGCTTCTTGATCTCTCGTTCTATGAGATCCACCTCCTGAATACAGGAGCCACACACCGCAAAGGTCACCTTCTAGACCCAATACTCTCCAATATTGGGTCACTCCAAACCAGCCCTCCGTCCCCCCTTCCCTGGACAGGCCATTTCCTTTTGACTTTTACCTGGCTGGTCGCCCTTAAATCGGTCCAAATGCCTTTTACCTCTACTCACGATAGAATGTGGTCGAAACTCTCTGTGGAGAAGTTGTCTGACACCTCAGAACACTCTACCCCGCCCCCTGCCTCTGACCCCTTGGTAGCTGATAACAATCTTAAAAACTGGCTCTCCAACGCATTGGACTTGGTCCTACCTAAAAAAACTATGCGAAAAAAACAGACCAGAACGGGCTCTGCCCCCTGGTTCACCCCTGAGCTCAGAATACTAAGGCAGGGCTGTAAAAGGCTTGAGCGTATCTGGAGAAGAAACTGGGACACCGCCAATAAAAACACCTATCGCGACGCGATCAGAACCTATAAAGTCGCCCTCAGAAATGCTAAAACCATTTTCTACGACAACAGAATCAAAAAGGCCTCGAACTCCACGAGAGAGACCTATAAAATTATGAAAGAACTTCTGAAGATTCCCGACCCTCCGGCGCCCCTCGACCCCTCGGGGTCTAAATGTAATAATTTAGCTACTTTCTTTGACCAGAAAATAAAAGACATTCTCTCTTCTCTTCCCCAATCTGAAAGCCCCTCACCGCTAGACAACGAGAATGAGAACGCCTTTTGCCAAATCTCCGAGGAGGATTTCATCAAAACTCTATCCAGCATTAAGAGTGGCTCCCCCTGCGACCCGTTCCTATGCGCTTCCTGAAACAGGTTGCCGCCACCATCTCCACCCCGGCAACTGAGCTTATCAACCTCTCCCTCTCACAGGGCACTGTGCCCCCAAGTTGGAAAAGGGCCATTGTTAAGGCCCTGCTGAAGAAACCTCATCTCGACCCTCTAGAGCTTGCCAACTTTAGACCCATATCCCTTCTCCCCGGCCTCAGCAAGATTGCTGAAAAAGTGGTGAACCACCAACTTTCCCACTTTCTAGAGTCCAACGACCGGTTGCGCAAATCCCAAACCGGATTCCGCCCAGGCCAAGGCACTGACACCGCCCTCCTCTTTGTTATGGAGGAAGCCAGGCGCATTCTGGATTCAGGAGGATCAGTGGCAGTGATCCTCCTGGACCTCAGTGCGGCCTTTGATACGGTGAATCATCGTATCTTGATTAAACACCTGGCCGAAGCGGGAATAGGTGGGTCCGCCCTTACGTGGATAACATCCTACCTCTCCAACCGAACTTTTCAAGTCTGGGAAGGCAATTCACATTCTGTCCCAATGCCCCTCCAGTGTGGAGTGCCGCAGGGCTCTTCCCTGAGCCCCACACTATTTAATGTGTACATGGAGGATGTGGTGGCCCCTTTTGGAATAAAAATAGTTAGCTACGCTGACGACACCCAACTGGTCGTCTCTCTGTCGCAACTCCACCAATGTCCCGATAACTTCCATCAATGCCTGACTAAAATCCATGCTTGGATGTGTGACTCTGCTCTCAAGCTAAACGGCTCCAAAACAGAAGTCATGATGTTAGGCCAAAAAACAGCAACTCTGTCTTCTTCCATCTGGCCGGCCTGTTTAGGGGACCTCCCCCCCCCAAAAACAGAAATTAAAAGCCTAGGGGTATGGCTCGATCAGGACCTTTCGCTCAAAACACAGGCGAACAAAACAGCAGGCACCTGTTTCGGGCTACTCCGCTCTGCCCTTAAAGTCCTTCCTCTCCTCCCCCCTCAGTCCAGAAGGTTACTGATACAAGGTCTAGTTCTCTCGCGACTAGACTTCAGTAATGCAATCTTCTTAGGAGCTCCCGAAGCCACAATCAATAAACTACAGCAAACCCAAAATGCCGCTGCCAGGCTATTAATGGGGATCCCACTCAGAGCATCTGCCAAACCCGCCCTCAAAGCGCTCCATTGGCTTCCTGTGCGTGAGAGGATTATTTTTAAATCCCTTTGCATCACCCACAAAATCATGCAAGGCAAGGTTCCCCGATTTTGAGGAACCTAGTCACCCCCTACAGACCCAACCGTCCCTTACGATCAGATAAAGGGTACCTGACCTCGGTGCCCAGAATCAAGATAACTCGCACCGGAGGTCGTCGCTTCTCGGTGAAGGCAGCTTCTCACTGGAACGCCCTTCCCCTACCACTACGCGCCGAACCTGTCCTTCTCCGGTTCCGGAAAACATTAAAAACTCTCCTTTTCCCCAACTAATCCCTCTGTCCGACTGCTCCCCCCTCCTCAGAGTATCTTTCATCCTCAGCGCTGGGATGCCTTCTGGTAACCACGCGCTCTACAAAAACGACATACAATACAATACAATACAATACACAAGTTCTTTTAAATTTTGAAAAATCACAGCAATACATTTTTATTTAATAATTAAAAATTGTTCTAGACATTATTCTTTTTTATATGTGATTCATGAAATAGTACCAAAATGAATATAATATAAAGTGAGACTTATAGTATACTGTGCAACTTTTTTGTGTTACAAAGTAATTTTGCTCATAGTTACTTCCTTTCTCCCACTATATTATCTCCAATGTGTATTTCACATCTCTTTTTCATCTCCTGCCTCCATGTTGTTTCTGCTTTCCTGACAGACTATGGTATGGATTCCATATACCACAATAACTTCTGTAACAACATGCAAATTATCTACAGAGGAGACGGTGTACATGGAATTTAAGACTCTGTATTGGTACCTACATGCTGGTACTTAAATCACCAACACAACACAACAACTCTATGCAAAGCTACCCTACCTCTAAGCACTTTAAATTATTATTTTACTGTTTCACTGGGTTTTCCTCATGGTACACTCCCCGGTGCGCGTACCGGGTGCTCCCCCCGCGAAAATCGAATTTTTTTGTTTTGCCCCGCAAAGCCCTTTTATGGCCCCCACATCAAACCTATGGGGTCAGGGGGGTCTACCCTGCCCCCTTTTGGTCATTTCCCCTTTTGTTTTTGCCACCTCTTGTGTCTCAATCCTACCGAGACACAAGATGGCCAATCAGCTTTCCGCGCGCGAACTCTCGTAGCGCGCTGGAGCGCGCCCCGGTGCGCGTACCGGGGCGCGCTTATAGATATATATATATTTTTGAACCTAAAGTACTCAAAATCCTCTGAAGCACATATCTTAAAACATAGCAAAGGCACATCGGGCTACCAGTCCCTACAATTTTGCCAAGTTTGGTGGAAATCCATTCAGCCGTTCGGGCTAAAAGTGAGTCCAACCGCCCTATGGAAATTAACATGGGGAAAACACGTTTTGGGACCCCCCTTTTATCTCGGCCCCCGCTTGACAAATCCCCCCCAAACTTTCAGGGAAGGAGCGGGCCATCTTCTTTCAGGAATTTGCGAAGATTCGTCCACCGGCGCCAAAGTTATTCCCAATAGAATGTTGCGGATTTCCTATGGAAAACAATCCTAACTATAACTACCTACTGGCGACCGCCAGTAGGTAATATATATATATATATATGAATATATATATATATATATATGCTTACAATCCTGGCTTGGCATGAAAAAGAACAGGCACCGACTACGTGGATGAAGATCAAAGGCTTTTTTTCACCAATATAAACGATCAGGCGCGTTTCGGCGGACAAGTCCGCCTTGTTCGCTACATATGCTTACACCATGTTAGCGAGCCTCATTTATACTAGTGCATTGTGACATGTGGTGGATCAACCATGTGACATAGGTAACCATGTGACTATGAACATAGAAAAATGGGTTGCGCTGAAAAATGCAAGTCATAGTAAAAAAGAAAAGCATAGTTGTTTCTAAACAATGTAAATACATCTTTACAATTCATAGAAAAAGCTCTTGTTGTACTGTTTCTATCATTTGTGATTTATAGCTACTCTATGTCTGAACAGCGGAAACAATTGTGTTACAATTTGGCTTCTGCCTATTGCGTGCTGTTCTAGACATGGAAGTGTTCCTATCTGAGGTATAGAAGTTCTCAGCTGCTCTGCGCTCTGTAACCTCGTGGGACCCAACCGAGTCATATTGTGTGTGCGCGGTGTCCCTGTATGGGTATGTTCCCAATGTAAGTACGCAGCGGGCTAATGTTAAGACTCGCATCCAATGATGATGTGGGAATGTACAGATTGATGTTTGTTTGTTCACGGGCAAGGGGCTCCGTTCGGGATGTGAAGCGTGGTGTTAACGTAAACGATTATCCCGGTTATCTGTGATAAGTCTGCTGTGTCTGGTTATAAAAGTACGCTAGGCATCCGTTTACTCAATTGTAGTCAACGCCGCCTGAAAATGGTTAGGGGGGACAGGGCAAGGTGCTAGACACGGGTGACTGCAGGATCTAATACAGGGAGGAAAGTAATGGGGAGGTTCGGCTTTGTGGTTGTTAGCCTGTTCAACTTAGTGCCATGGTTCAAAAGTGAGAACTGGTAGCTGGATTGAACGCAAGTGCATGAAAATGGATGGGGGTAGCCAGATAGAGGCGGGGGGTCCAGCCCTAGTGGGCTTTAACAGCGTGTCTCGTTGGAGAACTGCCTTTTTGCCTCGTGCCTGTATCTCCCTGTAACTTTCCAGGTGTTAAATGTCACGGAAGGAGAGCCGCTGTTATCGATATGATGGTACCTCAGTTTGGAAATGGCTTGCAGGGTTGTGTTTAGCGCGTGGTTGGTCCAGTGTTTGGTGATTGTATGTGTGTGAAAAAAGGTGATAAAGAATAGTTGAAATGAAATTAAAAAAGTGCACTGAGTGGTTAAAAAGGATCAAGTCCTAGATGGTGAAACAGGATGTTCTCAATAGAATGGGTAAGTTTCTGAGAGCATGGTAGGGGATGTTGAGGCAGCAAGCTAAGTGCCGTATCACAGGTGTACACTCAATGCTTCGTCAGCGTTAAGACCATTTGGGATCCTGCTATTGAGCTCTATAATGTATTTAGACTCAAGTCTTCTTCCCTGGGTTTGGTGCTACACTGTCCAGTACAAAGTAAGTAAGTTCCTCAGTTTTGCCGTTGTAGTGGGCATTAATGTGGCGAGCCACAGGATATGTGGGATCGTCATTGTTGATCGCTCTGAGGTGTTGCAGGATCCTTACGTGGGCTGGGTGTATGGTGCTGCCTACATAGATTAAATCGCAGGAGCATTTAAGAACGTACACTGCAAAGTCTGTTTTACAAGTGTAGTGTTGTCTGATTTTAAATGGAGATTTTCTAAATGGGAACTTGACTGTTTTGGTATTGACCCCATGTTGGCAGGCTTTGCACCTAGTGCACTTGAAGAAACCCGGTTGGGAATGTAACCAGATCTTCTTGGTTGGAGCGGATGGTGCGTAGTTAACCAGTTCTTGACTCATAGAGGTTGCTCTCCTGAATGTTAACTGAGGTAGTTTAGCACAACTCTGACCTATGACTGTGTCATTCCTAATCAGTGGCCAATGTCTGTACAGGATTTTCCTAATGTTCTTATGGTGCATATTGTAACCTGTAATCAGTCTGGGTGTTCTGTTGTTGTTAGTTATGGTTGTGTCATTAGGTTCTTTAGGCTTTTTTTGGAGCAAAACCGACCTGTCCAGGCGGTCGCTCTTTTGTCTCGCTTTGTTCAAGGTATTTTGGCTGTAGCCTCTTTCCTTGAGTCTGTCAAACAGGCTATCTGTACTTGAAGTGAGGTCTTTCTGTAGAATGCAATTTCTCTTCATCCTTATGCATTCAGCATAAGGGATGCTCTGTTTGAGGCTTATGGGGTGAAAACTTGATGAGTGCAGGATGGTGTTCCCTGCAGTTTCCTTTCTAAGGGTGCGAGTCTGTATCTTGCCTCCCTCATGAAAAACCTCAAGGTCTAGAAATTTTATTTTGTCATTGTTGGCTGTACATGTGAATTTAAGATTCAGGTTGTTGTTATTTATGTCTCTGGAGAATTGAAGGACGCTTTCTTCTGAGCCCTGCCATGAGATGAAAATATCATCTATATAACGCTTGTACAAGACCACGTTGTTGGTGATTATGTGATGGTATTGGGACATGAGTACTTGCTCCTCCCACCAGCCCATATGCAAATTAGCATAGCTGGGGGCGAAGCAAGTACCCATGGCCGTCCCTTGTATTTGTTTGTACAGGAGCTTGTTGTATGTAAAGGTGTTGTTCTCCAGGCACCATTCTGCCATGTGTAGCAGCATCAGGGTGTGTTGAAAAAGGGTCATGTTCCTGTTACCAATATAGTGCTGCATTGCTTTCAAGCCATCTCTGTGTCTAATGCTTGTGTATAAGCTCTGGACATCTAAGGTAACAAAGGTGAAATCTTGTTCCCAAGCATGATCATGTATACAATTCAAAAAGTCCCCAGTATCCTGTAGATAAGCTGGCAAAGATCTCACTATCGGTTGGAGGAAAAAGTCAATGTATTTACTAGTATTCTCGAAGAGACTTCCTATAGCAGAGATTATCGGTCTTCCTGGTGGGAAGCTCTGGTTTTTATGAACCTTGGGGATGAGGTACAACTGTGGGGTGATAGGATAGTCATTTTTTAGGAATTCCAGTTCCTGTTTCGAGATAAGGCCTTTCCCCCTCCAGCTATAGAGGCATGTGTGGTATCTCTCCTTGATGTTGAAAATGCTCGTGCTACTGGTCCTGATGTAACATTCCTTATCTTGTAATTGGAGCATGGCCTCCTTCTCATACATATCAAATGGCCATAACACTATATTGCCTCCCTTGTCCGCACAGCGAACTACAATGTCAGGTCTTTGTTTCAGCTTTTCCATTGTTTGTCATATTTTTTTCTTTGGTTGTTGATGTTTTTGTTGAAATCATTACTACTTGGGAGAGACAATTCTTTGCAATCATTAATCACTTTATCCGCAAACATGTCAATGTTATCTCTAGGCATGGGAGGGTAGAACGTGGATTTTGGTCTGAACGGGGTTTTTTCAGTGGCGTGAATTTGGATATTTGACAGCGCCCCTGTTTGTGTGTTTGTTAAGCTCCCATCTTCCAGGTTCAGTGCCAGTTCTGTGATGTCTTTCAAGGCCTCAAAATCTGCAACCCTCATGGAGTGTAGCGTTGCATTTGGATCTGATGTAGAAGTGCTGTCTTGGGATTTGTCTTTTTGAGATGAAAAATGTTTTTGTATTTTAAGTTTGCGGGTAAACTGGTAAAGGTCTATTCGTGTTGCAGCATAGTTAAAGTTAGTCTCTTTGCAGAAAGAGAGTCCCAGTGTCAGAGTTTTTACTTCATCATTAGTTAGCTCCAGGGTTGAAAGATTTATTACTGTGTTGGTGATTGGTGTGTCTTTGTTCATCGCCTCCTGTTGCGTCTGTATGTGGGTTTTGTTCTTTGTGCCATGTCCGCCCCAGCGTCTGTTTTTCCTCCTTCTGCTGGTCGATTGTTTTGGTTGTTTGCACTTTGCTCTCCCCTTCGCGTCCTCGGTCTTAGGGTCATTAACCGCTCCATCCTTAAAAAAGCGAGCTCATCAACTGGGGTTGGGACAGTCTTTTTTGGATTTGCATTGGTTCCTGCCTCTGGGTCTGATTCTGCTCCAGAGCTTATTTCCGATTCACTCAGTTCCAGAGGGCAGGAGAGGGTACCACCTGTAGCGGAAAGTTTCTGTCTTCGTATGTTGTCAAATTTTCTCGCAAAGGTGTAAATTCTGCCTTGCAAATAATCATTTCTGTCCCTCTGGAATTTTTCTGCTTTCCTGATCTTAATGGTACTCTCATGTTTCTGTACTCTGGTTTTTATATCGTCTAGTCCCTTTTTGACTAGTTCTTGGTTAGGTGCTTTTGCCAGCTCTTCCATGACATAGTTGATTTTCAAGAGTAGTTTCTCCCTGTCAGAGGTGGCATATTTATTCAAGATGCGTAGCATGTTCCGTGATGAGTCCGCACTATTGTCTGCCCAGTCTTGCAACATGGCTGGGTCAGGGTTCTTGTATGTGGGCGCCACCAGTACTCTCAAACCTCTGGGTACTCTACCAACGTCCAGGTATTTTTTGAGGGATGTGCACTTCCACCACTTAGCTACTTATGCCTTTCTCAATTTCTCAAGTTCGCTCAAGAGTTTCTTAGTTTCGCTGCCTTGGGGTGCCTGCTGTGCACTTGTGCTTGCTGTTTGGTTTGTCGCTCAACTTGCTCTTTAAAGATGTCAAGAGCAGCCTCCTCACGTTCTTTGTCCCATTCAGCTGACATCGCTATATTGGTACTAAATACTCTCCTTTGACACCCACTGCCTTTGAGCGCACTGCGCGCTTAGGACTACCTCTCCCGCTGGTATTGTGAAAACGTTCGTGACTTCTGCACTCACTCCCTTGCGCTTACACGGGGGTCCCCAACTCCCTGTCAGCCCTCCGGCCGCCACTGGATCTGGATTACTCACGGTTGCGTTGTGGAAGTGGAGTCTGCCAGATCTGATTTCCACCGCGGGGGGCTCCCAGTATTCCTCAAGCTGAAGAAAAATGTCCAAAGTTCATTTTTCTGGTTGTACGGGGTGCTCCTGAACGAGGAGCGTCGGTGTAAAAGGCTCCAGGCAGCCTTAATTATGCTTCCAACCCTGGCTTGGCATGAAAAAGAACAGGCACCGACTCCGTGGATGAAGATCAAAGGCTTTTATTCACCAATATAAACGATCAGACGCATTTCGGCGGACAAGTCCGCCTTGTTCACTACATCTGCTTACACCATGTTAGTGAGCCTCATTTATACTAGTGCATTGTGACATGTGGTGGATCAACCATGTGACATAGGTAACCATGTGACTATGAACATAGAAAAATTGGTTGGTTATATATATATATATATATATATATATATATATATATATATGCAAAAAAAGAAGGAGAGAACTCTGGGTAGTTCTCAAGTTTCGGTTTTGGTGGAAAGCAACTCCTGTTAGAGCACTCTCAACACCAGCGGCACTCTAGATCTGCTCACTTCAAATGTCTGTTTTTCTATCAAAGTTTTTAAGCATAGGATTAGCACAGTGCTATCCACAGCGAGCTTGAAAAGGACTTAGGGGCAGATTTACAAGCCCCTTGCGCCGCTTTTATGCCGCCGTTGCGTCAATTTTGTGACGCAGCGGCGGCGCAAAAGATGCACCATGGTGCGGGGTATTTACAACGTGACGCATCTACCAGATGTGTCTGGACAAAGCTATACCTTTCTGAAGAGCTCTGACTAGAGCGAAACACTGTGTCAGGGGTTGCTTTTATCCATTTCAGGTTGGCTTGATTTGGTATTTTACTAATTCAAAGCTGTAATACTGTGCCTGGAGTGATAAATGGCTTTTGTCATTTTACAGCTCTGCAAGGACAGCACTGTGCTAGTCCTATGCGTAAAGACTTTGCTGTATAAATGGGAAATCCGTACAATCACGAGCACGAGCTGCATGCTGATTGGCTGTCAACTGTCTGTCAACACTCCAAACCAGGAAGTGTTGGCAGCCATCTTGTTCGTCGCTAGAAGCGAGTCACAAGAAAACAGTAGAACAAAGTTGAGAAATAAGGAAAGGGGGCAGGGTAGAACCATCCTGACCCTCTAGGCTTTTTCAGGGGGTTGTACAATGATCTTTAGGCTCAAATTTTATTGTTTTTTAAATAAAAAATCGCAGGGTATGCGTTTGGTACTCGTATGCGGTGGACAAGGGAAAAAAACTAGAAGTTTGTTTTATTCATTAGGTCCCGGGGGCAAATTCCGGGGGCAATTTTTTTCCATAATGGGGGGCTTGTAAGGTGCCTGGAGCCACAGGGAATGGCACCCCTCTGTGGTTTTATTTTGAAGGATGCTGGGGGTTACGGTCCTCGTCCCCTCAGTCTCGGGGACCGGCACCCCGTCGGGGCTTTTTTTTATAAATAATTTTTTTTTAATGTATGTTTTCAGCTCTCCCTCCCTCTCTCCCCGTACACGTCGCGGGGACCGCCACCTTCCTGAGGCAGTAATATGTAAAATGACCTTCCAGGCCCGGGCACCTGCACTTCCAGGGGTTTTTTAATGTTGGGGGGGTCGCACGGCCCCCTTCCTGGAACCCTTGATGGCCCTGGGCTGGCTCTTGCAGTGCCTCGGGGTGCCTACCCCCGGGACACAGCTGTTTGCTATGGTAGGGCGGGAGCGTCATGGCTCCCACTTTACCACAGCAAACCGCTTTCCTATTTGAAAAAGAGAGCAAGTTAATCTGCGCTCTCTTTCAAGTAAGAAAGCCAATTGTTTTTCGTCAGATAGAGCAGCATGTAAGCTGCTGTCTCTGATAAAGCAATGCGGGCTCTCGAAGGACGCGGGGAGCCGTCTGGGATCGTGGGGGCATTGGGGCTAAAAAAATGAGTTTTTTTTGAGAACTAACTTTACTGGTCAAAAAAAGAGCAATATATCTATGATAGTATGTGAAACTTTCCGTATTTTTTTGTGCACCAGTCGTACTCTCTATGCATGCACAGCCTCGTTTCCAAGCCCATGTTTCTTTCTTTTTCTTCAAGTTCGCCAAGCAAAGCTGTCCTCTTTTCAGGTATTAAATTTGCCGCTTTCTATTCCCGGGCCGTGTGTGTCATTCGCTGCTATACTTTTTTAATTTATTAATAATCCTTTTCTATCTATATTTATTTGAAACGTATTGCCGAGGCGCCAAACGTTGATTACATACTCTGTGCACTGCCATTTCAATAGTTTTCCTCCGTTATTTTTGTTATACCTGTTACTTTCATTTTACCCTCCGCCTATCTTCTCTGTGATCGATGAGATTTCCTGCCACAGACACCACGGTGTTGGTCCTTGGCCTCCGATGTTATCAGACTTGGTCACACACATACCTAAAAACTAATTTGAAGCACGTAAGCCACAGCCATTACAACGCGTGTCCGTCACCAGAAAGCCATTATCATGGTTATGCCTTTATCATGGGTGGTAAATGTATACTAGTTGTAAAAGCATGCGTGGTAAAGCCATATGCGTGCTAATGACTTCGTGGTGACGATCACGCGTGGTTATGACCGCGTTGTAATGGCTGTTTCCCCCAGGACACTGCAGCAACCGGGTCTGGGTGTGGCGGACTCCAGGGCACCAGGCGGAGGGCACGCAGCCCCTCTCATACAATATAGAAATCTTTGTGGGGGGATAGTTTACGTCGTTTGAAAGGCGTCATTGAGGCCCACACACTTAATTTTGTAGGGGGTAGGTTTGCATGGGAAAATGTCGCAAGAGGTTTTTAAATGTGGTACACATTGTTTCGTATTACTTTGATTTCTTTACCATGTTGTAGTCTATCCAGAGTAAATATAACTCAGTACTTTTCAATCCTACTCTTAAACATCTTACTATAGTACTTCAACATTATAAATATTATTTTTATTGTGGACCGTCACCCCCCCACAAACAAAAAGAAGTATATAGTTTTTTTAATTAACTTTTATTAAAACAATAACTGTAAACGAAACTTAATGATAACTACATTATAAACAACTAGAAAAATAACTTTAAAAAAACAATATTATAAACAAATTGTGAAGTGGACTCCAAAAGAAGTACGATTGGTAACCTGCAAAACCAAAACAAAAATTAGAGTTTAGAATTATGTAGATGTGAGTAAATGAGCTGAAGCATTACAAGTCAAGGTAACACTACGATTTTACGTGTGCAGTGTGCCTGGTACATTTCAGTTCTGTTATAGTGCCGCGTTTAAGTGGTGTGTATATAGAAGTGCCTACTGCATTACTGACACAAAAGTGGCACAACGGGTTTGTAAATATGCCGACTTATTTCTAATGCATTGTAATGAAGGCATTGTATATCTAGGCCTCTGTGCTTACCGTTGAATAAACACTGCGGCCAAACACTGCGGCCAGTGGAATTCACAACTTCACTTTAGCTGTTGTTCTACACGTCAAAGCAGACAGCAGTGTCCATAAGTTTAAAAGAGAAAGAGAAATTATGTCACAGAGAGTGAGAGAGGGAAAGAAAGAGAGAGAAAACAACATTAAAACTGTTTCGCAGAGTCTGGAGTTGAGATTTTTTCTTGAAAAGTCAGATGTAGATTTACAAGCTCCTTGCATCACTTTTCCCATGTTAAAAGTGACACAAAAGTGGAAAATTAAGCTTGTAGATCTGTTTGTCAGACTGTTGTAACCTATCTGTTGTCACTGCTCGGAGGTAATTATACATTTTACAGAGTGAAGCTGCTGCACACTACCCACTCTCTCCTTTCACAAATAAAGGTAATACTACGGTTTTACGTGTGCAGTGTGCCTAGTACATTTTAGTTCTGTTATAGTCCCGCGTTCAAGTGGTGTGTATATGGAAGTGCCTACTGCGTTACTGACACAAAATTGGCACAACGGGTTTGTAAATATGCCGACTTATTTCTAATGCATTGCAATGAAGGCATTGTATATCTAGGCCTCTGTGCTTACCCTTCTTTAAACACTGCGGCCAGTGGAATTCACAACTTGAGTTCAACTGTTGTTCTACACGTCAAAGCAGACAGCAGTGTCTATAACTTTAAAAGAGAAAGAGAAATTATGTCACATACAGCGAGAGAGAAAGAGAGAGAAAAGAACATTAAAAGTGTCTGGCAGAGTCTGGAGTAGAGATTTTTTCTTGAAAAGTGAGACGCAGATTTACCAGCTGCTTGTGCCACTTTTCCCATGTTAAAAGTGACAGAAAAGTGGCGCAATAAGCTTGTAGATCTGTTTCTCAGACTGTTGTAACCTATCTGTTGTCACTGCTCGGAGGTAATTATACATTTCTGCACAGTCAAGCTGCTGCACACTACCCACTCTCTCCTTTCACAGATAATTTGTTGTTGTTTCGGAAACAAAATACTTTGTCACCTAGTGCCATTGGTGTGATTGAAAGATGGTGCTCTACGTGTTGAAGAAGCCTTCACAGTAATCAAGAGAGTTCACTACTTCAACTCAGATAAGGTTGTATATAGCAGACTGGAGATAGTAGCATCCAAAACTTTAAAAAAGAAAGAGAAACAATCGATGTGAGAGAGTAAGAAAGAGAAAGAGAAAAAAGGACATTAACGTGGGAGAGACACACACAACAGGGGAGGGGGTACCTGAAGCCAGAGGCGCAACCACAGTCAAAAATATCGGGGGAGGCTAGAAAAAATTTCGGGGGGGGGGTGTTAAGTTCAAGCAAAAAGAAGAGTTGTGCTGCAGGGGCTGTAAGCGGGGGGGATATCAAAGCCTCATTAACAAGCAAAATGTCTTTAAAAGACCTGTGACGTACTCGGGTGCTACTGTGTGCGGGCCCAGGAAGCTATCTCATCCTAGCTGAAGCCCCGTTAGCTAAATGTGTGTTTTGCGCACCTGCTGCATACTACAGATTCTCTCCTTTCACAGATAACTTGTCGTTGTTTCAGAAACAAGCTTCTTTGCTCACCTTGTGCTATTGCCAACATCCTTGTTACATACTCCATTGTGAAGCTGTACATCTAAAAGATATTAAAAGAAAGATGTTTTGATTGGTAATTGTTGCTATTTTAATTTGGAGTTAGAAAATATCGCGCTTTTATAGACGTTCATTGTCACATTTCTACGAACTGTTTGTATTGTGAATATATTCCGGACATTTCAGCGATTATAAAAACGTTACTGCTATTGGGAAAAAAAATTAAACATGTAAATTAATACATTATGTAGGAGTGCGTTCGTCTAAAATACTAAGTCGCATTTTTGTATGTAGTTAGCTACAACCCTTTGACTCCTTCCGATGCGTACACAAGTCTCACTGCTCACCTTTTCGTGGAAAAGCCACCTTCTTCATGATGTGGCGCCCGATCCCCAACAAAGAAGTCTCATATATGGTGCTGAGTCTTGATATCTCTATGGCTACCGACATACTCATGCTCCCATCACCATCATCATCGCAGGTTCTTCACCCACTCAGTGCTTCGGGCACCACTAACTTAGTGACGAAAGAGGCCAATCATGCAGGAGTGGGCCCCTTGTTCGGTGCTTTGGGAACAACTCTAAAATGGCGTACAACACGTCTTTTTTATACATAGGGTCACGTGTGTAGTGACGGATACGCTGAATGGGTGTGGTGTGGGTGTATACCAGCCATGAGGGAGTGTGTGTGTCCATCTGACAACTAGACTTGCAACTAAGAAATCACTACAATGGAAATTTGGGCGTTGTACTGTTGTTGTGTTTTCCTGGTAGCGTAAGAGTGGCTTTCTTTTTTCTATGTGAGGTTACAATACAGTCACATGTATGTAGCCTATTTTGTGATGCATTTTATTGTATAATGCGTTTTAAAAACTAGTTGTGGTAGGGTGTTTTTAAATTAAAGTGTGTACTCTGCTTACGAGTTTTTGAGTGTAGAAGTATTTTTTTTTCTATTTTCTATTCTATCATAATTGTGCCGAATTTTCTCCTTTAGCGTGCAGTACTATATTATTTTATAAAATGTGTAACTGTTGAAATCATCTTTGAAAGTAGAATGGAAGCATGTAAGCTTCTCTCTGTGACGAAAAGCAATGCTGGCTCCCGCAGGAAGTGGGGAGCCGGCTGGGACCATGGGGGCCTTGGGGCTCTTCCCACGGTCCGCAACATTACGTTTGAGTCTAGGGGGATGGGGTCCTCGGGGATTATAAAAAAATTAGCGATGAAGGCTATTTTTTTTATGGTAGATTTATCGTACGTGTACCAAGCACGTATGAACGACGTACGGTGCGAAGATTGGAAGGCGTCCCATAAGCGTACCGAAGGAAGAAAAAGAAGAATATTTTTCAGATATTTATGAAGTGTATGTGTTTAGATGTTGGGTGGCTCTAAAAAGAGCCCTTGTGTTTATTGGGAGATTTTAGTACCTACAAGTAAGTACTAATGCAGAGTCTAAAGTTCAAGAGGAAGACTCTGTTTCCCTCATCTGTAAAATGTACACCGTCTCTCCTATAGATGTCATGCATATTGAAACGCAGATTGTTGTGGTAGATGGACCCCATTCTATAGTCTCGTAGAAAGGCATAAACAGATTTATTCACATGTTTCCTAGCTTTTTCAATCTGTGGACAATAGTGGTTGGACCACTTCCATTTCTGCCTTTGGCATATATTAGAATAGACAAAGGCAGTTTTGGGGAAAAGTGTCATCAATTGTGCAAAGGTGTCCTTTATAAGCATTTCCAGACCTACCCCTGTCAAAGTGCCTAGGTCATTGCCACCACAGTGCACAATTATGAGGTCAGGGTGTTGGAGATGTAAAAAGGATTTCACCAATGGCATCAATTGGTGCCACTTTTATCCTCTCTGTCCAATCCATTTAATGTCTACATTTGGTAAACGTAGGTGTTTGTGAATTCTTTTCTGTTGTGCGTACCTTTGGCTTCAGAAAATATAACTGTGTCCCACAATCCACACTCTTAGCATGTCGAAGAGAGGTCTGGATGCACTCTGAAGGTCTCTGTAAATGAAATGGCAGTTTGAAAAGTAAGATTTTTCTAAAATGGGGGACAATATGCAGTTTTGGAAAAAGAAAAGAAATGATTGGTTGTTCAACAACATTCTACACTAAGCTAGGATGAATGTTTGTGTTTTTTAAAAGCCTGATTTTTATTGGTTAAGAAAAACTGATAGAAAAGAACGTTACATAGGATAAGCTGGTATATTCTGAAGTCAAGCACACTTGCTGTTTTAATTTGCAACAATGTATGATGAACTTTTCACCTGTGTGCTGAGTTAGGTGTTCCCTGTAGTGTTTCTATGGTAACTGGCAGATTGTGGAATGGGGGAAGGGTCGAAAATGTTGTCAGTTGGAAAGGGTGCAAAAGTTCAAGCAATATAAAAGTGTGTTTCGTTTTGATAATGTGGGAATAAATGTGATTTTTTTATTTATTTGTATATGTGTGTAGATTGAGTGTGTAGATTGACAGGAAAAGTTTGCTATTTGCTATAGGACTTTCTGTCCCCCTAGGACTGCTTAGGGGGGTTTACAATGATCCCCAAGCTCAAAATCTTTGATGGACTTTGTTGAGCCTTTGATGGCCCCGGGACCACCACCTCCCAGGGGCCGGCTCCTGTAGTGTTACGGGGTGCCTATCCCTGGGACACTGCTGTTTGCTATGGTAGGGCGAGAGTTCTCTTTCAAGTATCAAAGGAGATTGCTTTTCGTCTGAGAGAGCAGCATGTTAGCTGGTCTCTCTGACAAAAAGCAATGCTGGCTCCCGAAGGACGCAGGGAGCCGAAAGTGATTGGTTGTTCGACAACATTCTACACTAAGCTAGGATGCATGTTTGTGTTTTTTAAAAGCCTGATTTTTATTGGTTAAGAAAAACTGATAGAAAAGGACGTTGCATAAGATAAGCTGGTATATTCTCAAGTCAAGCACACTTGCTGTTTTAATTTGCAACAATGTATGATGAACTTTTCACCTGTGTGCTGAGTTAGGTGTTCCCTGAAATGTTTCTATGGTAACTGGCAGATTGTGGAATGGGGGAAGGGTTGAAAGTTTTGTCAGTTGGAAAGGGTGCAAAAGTTCAAGCAATATAAAAGTGTGTTTCGTTTTGATTTAATGTGGGAATAAATGTTATTTTTTTATTTTTTTGTATATGTGTGTAAATTGAGTGTGTAGATTGTCAGGAAAAGTTTGCTATTTGCTATAGGACTTTCTGTCCCCCTAGGACTGCTTAGGGGGGTTTACAATGATCCCCAAGGTCAAAATCTTTGATGGACTTTGTTGAGCCTTTGATGGCCCCGGGACCACCACCTCCCAGGGACCAGCTCCTGTAGTGTTACGGGGTGCCTATCCCTGGGACACTGCTGTTTGCTATGGTAGGGCGAGAGTTATCTTTCAAGTAGGAAAGGAGATTGGTTTTCGTCTGAGAGAGCAGCATGTAAGCTGGTCTCTCTGTCAAAAAGCAATGCCGGCTCCCGAAGGACGCAGGGAGCCGGCTGGGGCCATGGGGTTTTGGGGGCTCCCCCCACGGTCCTGAATGATATATTTGAGCCTCGAGGGATGAGGTCCCCGGGGATTGTAAAAAATTTGTGATAGCTGCTACTCTTTTTTTTTTTACGGTGTATTTAGTGTATGCGTACTATACGAATTCTGAAAGTCGTTTCATAAGCGTACGTAAGCAAGAAAAAATCAATTAAAAATATATATTTTACAGGTTTCTATTAAGTTTATGTGTTTATATGTTGGTTGCTTGTAATGAGACCTTTTCTCTTTATTGGTACTTATAAGTAAGTGTTATGCTTAGTCTAAATTTGTTGAGGAGCAGTGTTTTATACAGTGCTGAACTTTTGACCTCTGTTGACAGTTGACTCTTGCATGATCTGTTGGGGGGAGGGTGGAACGTTATGTCAGTTGGAAAGGTTTGAAATGTTAAAGCAATCGAAATGTGTGTTTCATTTTGAATTAATGTGTGAAGGATTTTAATTGGTTGTTTATATGTATGTATGTGTAAAATGAGAGGGAAAATGTTCCATTTTGTGGTTCTGCTGCAAACCCTGAACTAGAGAGATTCTGTATAAGAATATCTACTTTGTGAGTTGCATTCTTCTTAATCTACAAATCAATTTGAAAGGTGAGTTGATAAGTTGTATGGGAATGTATGTGGTGCATCTTTGTACATTAAGGAATTATGGGGCATATAATCAAGACAGGCGATAAAATTATTGCCGCTTTATCGTCAGAAAACTGCCGATAAAGCGGTGATAATGGTCTTGATAATATGCTCTATGGAATTCCAATTAAAGCCCATGTTAGATGTGAAGGACATCTACCATGGGCTTCGATTGGAATTCCATAGAGCATATTATCAAGCCCATTATTGCCGCTTTATCTGCAATTTTCTGCCGATAAAGCGGTGATAATTTTATCGCCTGTCTTGATAATATGCCCCTATATTCGTCCGTTGTTAACCGTTTTATAGTAGTAAATGTGTTTTGCTATAATGCATGCTGTTATGTTTTTTGTTTGATATCACATTGTGCGTCTGTGTACATTAAGGAATTATGGGCCATATTATCAAGAAAGGGAGATACATTATCGCCGCTTTTATCGGCAGGAAACTGCCGCTAAAGCGGCGATAATGGGCTTGATAATAGGCCCTTGTGAATTCCCATAGAAGCCCGGGTTATGGTGTTAACCTGGTCTTCTATGGGAATTCAAATGGCCATATTATCAAGCCAATTATCGCCGCTTTAGCGGCAGTTTCCTGCCGATAAAAGGGGCGATAACGTGTCGCCCTTTCTTGATAATATGGCCCTATATTTGTCCCTTTTTCCATATTTCTAACCTCTCTTTTTATACTCCCCTCTCTCTCCTCTTACTCATTTCTCTCTCTCGGTACTACTGTCTTTTTCTTATATTGTCCTCTGTGGTCATATTGCCCTTCTTTGTCTTTATATTTTCCTGTTTCTCCTCTTATTCCTTCTGTCTCCTCATTTTCTTCCCTTTCTCTTCATATTTCATTTTTTTCTTGATACTCCCTGTTCTGTCCTCTTTCTGGTTTCTCTCCCTCTGTATATAGTCTGGGTCGATTTAAAAGCCCCTTATGCTTCTTTGTTGTTTTATTGTGTTCGTTTTTTTGATGTAATAGTGGCAGAAATAATATAGTAAATTGCATATGTATTTGGAAAATGAGTCAGTGTTGTTCACTAAAATGTAGTAATTATATACATGGAATATGTATAGTCACTTAAACGTTTTTCAGTAATGAATGGTAAAATGCATGGCCTAATTTGTTTTGTCTAATATCACACTGTACATGTGTGTACATTAAGGAATTATATTCACCCCTTTTTAAACGTTTTTCAGTAGTAAATGTATTTGGTAAAATGCATGGTCTTATAATTTTTTTGGGTAATATCGCACTGTGTATCTGTGTACATTAAGGAATTATGGGGCATATTATCAAGGATCGGTGTCAAAATTATCGCTGTTTTATCAGCAGGAAACTGTCGATAAAAAGGCGATAATGGGCTTGCTAATACACCCTTGTTAATTCCCATAGAAGCCCATGTTCTGATGTTAACATGGGCTTCTATGGAAATTAACAAGGGTGTATTATCAAGCCCATTATCGCCATTTTATCTGCAGTTTCCTGCCGATAAAACAGTGATAATTTTAACACCGGTCCTTGATAATATGCCCCTGAATTTGCCCCTTTTTGCATATTTTCTACACTCTCTTGTCATACTCCCTCCTCTCTCGTCTTACTCCTTCCTCTCTCATTATACTATCTTCTTTTTCTTATACTCTGCTCTCTTTTTATACTTTTTTTCATACTTGCTCCTCTTTTTGCATATTTGTCCTCCTCTTTATATTCTCTCTAGTCTTTATATTCACCACTGTTGTCATAGTTCGTACTGTCTTCTCATAGTACTCCCGCTCTCCTTCTATGGTCAGTCTTCGTTTATATTTGTCTTTTCTCCACATTTTTGTCTCTGTGTCTTTTTACATTCCTTCCTCTTTCTTCACATATACTCTTCTGTTCTTTTATTCTCTGTTTCTTCTTATTGTCGCTGTTCTTTGCAGGTACTCCCTATTGTTTTCTCATACTATTCTTTTTCTTCTAATACTCTTCTCTCTGTGCTCACATTTCTCCTGTCTTTTCTTATACTTTGCACTCTCTACTAATATTGCCGTCTTTTATTATTGTCATATTCCTCTCCTCATTTTCCCCCCTGTTCTTATACTCCCCCTGTTTTTATATTCTCCTCTCTCTTCTCTTACTTCTCCATGTCTCCTCATACTACTGAGTTGTTCTTATATTTCCTTTTGTCCTATACTCCTTCTCTCTGTGTTCATATTTTCCTCTTTTTTCTTTTCTATTTTCATTTTCTGTCCTCTCTGTTTATACTTCTTAAATCTGTTCATATTGTTTGCTCTCTTCTCTTACTCCTCCTTGACTCCCTGCATACACTCTGCAGCACTTTCCTCATATTCTCCGTCTTTTCATACTGACCTCTCTCTTTATATTTGTTTCTCTTGTCTTACTTCTGCCTCTTTCGTCATACACTTTTCACTCTTCATAAACCTCCATCTGTTTATAGTCCTTCTTTTCTCCTCAGACTGTATCCTCTGTTCTTGTACACTCCTTTTTTCCTTATGCTCCACTTTTCCTCACATTCTCCGTGCTCTCTTCTGCTACTGTTCTCTCTGTCCTTATACACACTGTCCTTTGCTAGTATTCCTTTTTTGTTCTTATAGTTGCTTGTCTTTTCACAGATTCCTTCTTTTTTCTTTAGAGTCTTTCTCTCCCTTCTTATAGTTCCCCCTCTGTCCTCTTCCTCTCTTTTTTCTTCTTATACTCTTTCTTCTCTCCTCATATTTCCATCTTTCTCTTCATACTCTCCCTTACCTATTCATACTTTCCAGTTTATTCATACATCCTTTATCCCGTTATATTACAGTGTCTGTTTATACTGCCCTTTTTTGTTATATTTTCCCTTTTTCCATCCTCTCTTGTTGTAAGTACTTTTATTTTCATAGTACCACGTTTGTCCTCATAATCCGTAATATTATAGAATATTTCATATATTTATTTTCGTAATGTTATATATATTTTTTATAATAGATTCTGTTTATAAATACTGAAAAAACTGTATCATGCCTACGAAATGTCAAAAGAGGAAACAACGAAAGAAAGGTGTTTATTTGAAGAGAAGTCATCCACAAGATTTACATGAAGAACCATGTGTGAACAAAAAGAAAAAAAGTCCTGGTAAGAGGAGGAACACCTTTCTGAGGAAAATATTAAAGACTAAGAGTAGTGTGCACAAAGTAAAAAATGGTATTAGTGTATCTGCAACGAAAAAGAAAAAGAAGAATAAAGAGAACAATCATGGAAAGTCAACTGCAGAAAAATATTGTATAGTAAAAGGAAGAAAAACCAATTTATGGAAATTAGGAAAAAAATGTTTTATAATAGAGTTGTGTTAAATTTAATTAAAGAAAATAAGGGATGAAAAAAAAAATAACAGCATTTTATAAGAAAGAAGAAAGGTATAGAAAATGTAGTTGAGAAAGCTTTCGAATTGAAAACAAGATTATTTATTTTAGTAATCAATTGAATTTGATCACTAGATAAGCCAATCCATTTAATGAAGGCCAAAAGTAGGTGGAGAAGATTAATTAACAGAAGTAATTTTTGTGAGTTTTTTTGGGTGAATGGAAACATAGTTCAAGTTCTGAGCCTTTTTTTAATGAAGAAAGTTATCTTCCGAGTAATGATTTGTTGCATGCAGTTGACACTAGTGGTCGTGCTTATGAGGTTAGAAATGGTTGTCCTATTGAGAAAGAGAAAATTGTTCCTAGAAATGCAGAAGAGGTGTTAGCTGATGAAGTTTTAGGGAGACGTCCTAAAGCTCCAGTGTACACTTGGAATTGTAGTAGTATTTGTAGTGTACGGCAAGAATCTATTGATTTTTTACGCAATTTCTTACGTAACTATACTAAGAAAAGTGTTAAACAAAAGATTAAAATGTTGCAAGGACTAGACCCTTGCAGAGTGAGAGAAAATACTGGTTTGCAAGGTCATTCTCTGGCTTGTGATTCTAAAAAAGTATGTCGAAGTGTTTTTCACCATTTCAGGATGTTAGCAATACATCATTCTGAAATGAGTAAATTAGCCAGAAGATTGTATTATGCAAAAAGTCCAGCTCTACTGTTAAAAAAGTTGAACAGTGCTCTTTTGCATGGATCTGTATCAAATGTAAGGAACGTTTGTGATAAAATTGAGGTTAGTTATTTTGGTCCTGAGGAAGACAGTTCAGAAATCAAGATATTAGTAGAAGGAAATGTAGAAGAGAATGTACAACATTGTTGTACAGAAAATTGTGAGCAAGAAATTACAAAGTTTAAGGGGATTTCAGGTGAAAGGGCAAATTATTGTTGTGTCTGTTGTTGACGAACTCATTATAAAAATCAGACCAGGACTGTTGATTTGTATTTAAAAAGTGAAAAGGAAAATAATATTGAGTGGAAGGATTTTGCAACTTATTTGTTGGTAGAGAATTTTTTAATTTGGGTTCTGATCAGCGTATTTGTAAATATTGTTATAACAAATTGGACGAAAACAAAATGCCTGCTAGAGCTGTGCATAATAATCTTGAGTTGGTAAATATTCCTTCTGAACTGATGGATTTAAATACCTATGAGTCTATTCTTATTCAATGTGTGCATCCATTTCAGGCTATTGTTCGTATGGAGCCTTAGACAGGAAAATTGCCTCCTTTTGATTTACAGAGAGGATTAAAGGGAAGAGTTGTAGATTTGCCTCTAGATTTAAAGAAAACTATTGAAACAATTGGTGTAGATAATGTAGAGGGTGAACCTTTAGTTATTCTTGTTAATGGCGTACCTACTAAGAGTAAGAAAATCTGGCAAGAATTAGTGGATGTTAGGAAAGTGAAAAAAGCAATGTCGTATCTGGTAAAAAATAATCAATATTACAGAAATGTGTATGTGAGAGAAGAAGAAATAACTGTAGAAGAAGATAGTGACTTGCCATCTGGACAAATTGAAAAAGTGGATGTATCCAGAACTTTCGAAATCTACGAACATTACAGTGTTCATCCACTGCATTCTAAAGAAGTGATGGGGAATACTATAGAGTTATTCCAAATGAAAGAAGCAAAAGGAAGTCCCATTAGTGTATGGGAAAAAAGCTTGGAAGCTCGTTTTTTCCCTCAGTTGTTTCCCACAGGAAAAGGAGGATGATATGATGACCAACCTGTGCAGATTCCTACATCTGAATAGCGGACATCAAGATTATATGCAGACGATCCAAGATTTCGACAATGTATTCTGTATTTGTTTCATCTTTTGTTTGAGAGTGATTTGTCTGGACTTTCTTATGCAGTAAACCATATATTGAAAACTGGTGTACATTAGCAAAATGTTTCGGCAAAGGAATTTATGAATAAATTACTGCAGAAAGATAATGTTTTGGAATCTCAGCTGATTAATCTCATGGCATGTCAGCGTGGTACTAATGAGTACTGGTACCGTCGTCATGGAGAACTGAAATGTATGCTAAGGAACTTAGGAACTCCTACATGGTTCCTTACTCTAAGCTGTGCTGAATATGCTTGGGATGGTTTACTTCAATTTCTTCGAGAGGCAAATCCAAATATACTAAATCTTGAATACAAGACACCTGGAGAATTGTGCTCTTTGGATCCAGTTAATCTATGCAGGTATTTCAATCATAGATTTGAAGCGATGATGCCTTTTATCACCAATAAAAAAAAAAACCTCCTCTTGGAGAGGTTCCGGACTTCTTTTGGAGAAAGGAGAATCAAGCAAGAGGTGCTCCTCACATACACATGCTAATATGGATCAAAGATGCTCCCAAATTTGGAACAGACTCAGATGATACAGTGTTGTCTTTTATTGAAAAATATGCTACATGTGATATACCCAAAAGTACACAAGATAAGGACTTAAGACAACAAGCCTTACGATTCCAAAGCCATCGTTGTGGGAAATACTGTTGTCAAAAGTACAAATCTAAGGACAAATTCTACACCAAATGCCGTTTTGGATTTCCACGTCCAGTAATATCGAAAGGAAGAGTGAACAGTTTTATGTCATCTTTGCGACATACTATCACAAGAAAGTCTCCAAAAATACCTACAACTTAAGAAGAAATGAAGAGTCAAAATACATAAATGACTATAACCCAGTCATTTTGTCCATGTGGAATGCTAATATGGATATTCAATATGTTGCAGACAATTCCATTGCTGTTGCTCATTATGTAACATCGTACATAACAAAATCAGAAAAGACGGAATTGAAGGAAATGTGGGAAGAGATTTCCCACAAGAAGAGTCTAAGTAAGAAATTATATACTTACAGTTTGAAGATGTTATCTCATAGAGAAATTGGAGCGTATGAATGCTCGGCTCGCTTATCCTCTGCAAGTCTATACTCCAAATCTAGACGAATCATTTGGGTGAGTCTAGGTCTTGCTGCAACACGAAACCGAGTTCTTAAATCTGTACAAGAAATTGAATATTTAGCTGAAAAAGAGCCAGAAAGTACAGATATTGTGAAAACAAATATGTTGGATACATATTATCCAAATAGAAGTCATCATCTTGAGAACATTTGTCTCAATGAAGTGCTGCAAAACTATATTTTTAAAGGGAATATTACAGAAAACATCAATAATGGTATATATGCCGTGATTGGTTATGAAGGATGTCTGGTGAAACAAAGAAAAGGACATTTGAATAATCACCGTAAACTGAGATGCGAAACACCTGACAAAAGGAAATTTTACTATTTAGCTCTTTTGCAACTTTTCAAGCCATGGCGTTCAGAGTGGAATTACTTGGAGATTTCAAGAGCTATGAAGATTCCTTCAATGCAACTAAAGATACTATAGAATGTCCTGTTTTTGCTAATTATGTGAAAATGTTGAATGACGAAATTGAGCAAGAAGCTAGAATTGCAGCTGAGATTGCTAGAGACAGTTCTCAAGAGAGTCAAAGTTCTGCTCTGTTGAGTCAGGACCCACTAGGAGAACCAATTGTTCAAAATGAAGCAGCAACTGCTCTTGAAGAGGTGAAAATAGCAATGTATCAAGCTCAAGAAGATGTAACAAACTTAGGAAACTTGGAAGAACAACTAAATCTTGAGCAGAAAGAAATATATGAGCAAGTGAGAGAACAGATTGACCATGGATTACTTCATGATAAGAAAGAGTGCTCTTGCTCATCATTTGAACCTATCCGAATGTATGTGAGTGGACAAGCTGGAACAGGCAAAAGTTTTTTAATTAAAGTAATCACAACTTTTCTACAGAAAACAACTGAGTCGCATTTGTCTTGTGTTGTCACTGCTCCAACTGGATTAGCAGCGCACAATATTAAAGGAATTACTTTACATCGTTTATTAATGCTACCAGTAGAGCATGAAAACAAATTAGAATACCACAAGCTATCTGGAGTAGCTTGTTGTGAAGTTTCAAGAGTCTTGAGGAAAATTAAACTTCTCATTATTGATGAGGTAAGCATGGTATCAACCTTAATGCTTGCTTTTGTGCATTTAAGAACGCAGCAAATTCTTAACAAAGACTATGACGTATTATTTGGAGGAAAACACGTCATAGTTTTTGGAGATCTTCTACAACTTACTCCTGTAAAAGGACAACCAGTGTTTAAAACTTCGCATGAAGATACCAGAAAGTCTTTGGGGAGCATTGGAAATGTAAACATTTGGTCATATTTTGAGTATAAGGAACTTATTACAAATATGCGACAGGCAAATGATGCTGATTATGGAACTATTCTTCAAGATATAAGAATTGGAAAAATGACTGAACATGGCAAACAAGCTTTACAGAGATGATTACTTTCCAATTTGTTTCCAAATGAAAATATTGTCCCAGAGTAAATATACATGAGAATTGCAGAAAACAAATCTGTAATCTGCTTAATTCCAACACTACGTGAATGTTCTATATTCAATGAAGAAATGCTAAAGTTGGAAAATTAAGACATTATAAAATTGGAAGCTATTGATCAAATAGGACATGAAGGAATCACTATTATTTTGACTGAAAAGTTCAAGAGGAAATTGGATTCTTTAGAGTAATCAATAAGTAAAACTGCTGGTTTAGAAAAGAATTTGTATGCATGTGTAAACTGTAGTGTAATTTTACGACGTAATTTGAATGTGGAAAAAGGTTTATAAATGGAGCAATGGGTAAAATTGTTGATTTTGTTAATTATGTAAATAGAGATGGGATTGAATTTTTGAAAATCAAATTTGATGAAATTGCTGAAGTACAAAAATGTAGTCGTTGTTCATCTCGGTTTTTGCTTGTAAAAGATTTGTATGTACGCAGAAAACAGTTTCCTATTTGTTTGGCATATGCGGTGACCTTTCATAAATCTCAAGGTTTAAGTGTAGATAGTGCTTTAGTGAATATTGGAAGTTCTGTGTTTAAAGACGGTATGGCATATGTTGCTTTGTCTCGAGTCAGAACTTTATCTGGATTGTACTTGATTGATTTTGATGAGACAAAGGTTAGTGCAGATGCAAATTGTGCAAAAGAGTATAATAGGTTAAGAAGAGAATATGCACCCATTTTAGGTCAATATCCAGTATTTGAAAAGCGTGTGGTAGGTAGAAAAAGAAGATTTGAGAATATCTGTAGTGAAACTGTAGAGAAAGAAAAAAAACAAGATGAAGTTGCACCTGCAAGCAAAAAGTAAAAGGACACTGTTGAAGAGAATGTTGGTTATCGGTTTGAAAATAGTTGTGGTGTCAACTGCTATGCTAATGTAGTTGTTAATGTTGTTTTTGTTCTTGAAAGTTTGCAACAGCAAATTATTGAAAATCGGGACAAAAGATTCTGTTCATTGTTGTATTCTGTTTATGAGAAATATAGTAGTGATAAAAGTAAAATACAAAGTGTTTCTGATATTCGAAATGTTTTGGACATATGTTCTGGTTCTAGTCAATTTATGCAGAATATTCAGCAAGATTGTCAGGAATGTTTAATGTTTATGCTTGGTGTACTGGAAGATGAAGGTATAGGTATTAAAAACCTTTTTGGCCTTTCTTATAAATGGCAACATGACTGTCACAATTGTTTGTTTACATGTAGCACTAACATAGATACTGAAAGATTCATATATTTGACTTTACCTGACTGTGAATCAGTGTCTTTTTACAATCTAATTAGAGGAGCAAGTCAAAACAAGGAGTGTAGCCAATGTAAACCAGAAATGTCATCAACATTATTTTTACAAAGATATGGACAGTATGTAATTTTAATGCTGCAACGTTGTAGAGCTGATGGAAGAAAATTGGAAACTTTAATTAAAAATGTAGTAGCTGGTCAAGTTTCAATATCAGGAAGAACTTTTGTAGCTGTTGCAATTATTTTTCATGATGGACCTTCTACAACATCTGGACATTACACTGTTTATTTAAAATATCTGAAAGGTTGGATATATTGTAATGATAGTCAATTAGTTTTTAAGCAACGTTTGCCTAAAGAGTTACCAAATTCTTACCTAATATTTTTAAAGCCAGCATTTTAAGATCAAAATTTGGTCTTTCAGGATTACTGCTGTTAAGGTAGATTAGTCTGGTGTTCTAGAGTATTTTGTAAGTGATTGTGAGGAGCTTGAAGGTGATCCTCTTGTTGATATTGAGGCAGTGTAGGTGTATCAGGTGGTGGGTGATGTGGCTGCAGCAGGGGACATTGATGATCACTCAGGTGGAGGTCTTTTGGATTTGTTGTAGTTGTTGTAGGTGTTTGGCTGGAATTCCTGTGTAGAGTGTTTTGCCACAGTGTAGTCTGCTGCTGATGAGGGACTGTGTCACTGTTCTGCTTCTTTTGGTTAGGATCCACTTGTAAATGTTGCAGAGCATGTTGAGGGTGTTATATTTGTACGAGGAGACGGTGTAGACTTGCTTACACATGGAGAGGGAGGATTTGAGGATGAATCCTAGGTAGGGGACATGGTTGGTAGGTGTTGGTACTGTCCACAGTGTATTCAGCTAGCAGGAGTCGTCCGAGGCTGAGGGGGTGGGTCTGAGGATGAGTACCTTCATTTTGTGCGAGTTCATGTTTAGAGAGCTGCTCTTTATGTAGTTGATGATGTCCTTCATTGTGTCGTGGTAGTTGCTTTTGGTGGTATGTGGCTTCTTGGTGAGGAAGAGGATGAGCTGGGTGTTGTTGGTGTAGGAGATGTTGTTGAGGTTGTGATGGTGGGCTACTTGTGTGAGGGTGGCCATGTAGATGTTGAATAGTGTCGGGTTGAGGGATGAGCACTGGGAGATGGAGCAAATGATGTCGATGGTTTTCGATCAGAATGCTGGAAGGCAGATGCTCAGGATTACTATTCAACAATTTCCAAAGTAAGAATTTGACGCATACTATTTGGCTGTGCGGAAAAGTATGTGAAACCAATAACGAGTTTTTGTTGTATATTTTGTCAGCATATATTTGTAAGTAACATTATTTACAGTGTATGAAAATTAATCATAATATTTTGTTATTTTATGATTGTTTGAGATGTGTCATATGTACATAAGAAATTGCTCTTAAAAAAAAACATTTAAGATATGTTTTAGTTCTATTTTTTTGATTGGTATTGCGAATGTTGAATGTTTTTTTTAAAGATAATCTTATTGATTGTCTTTTTTTTGCCCGCTGTTATGTGATGAGTACTATTGAACTCACTGTTTCTAGTGGAATTCAATATATTCTGAGAACAGCAAAAAAGGCAAATGTAATACTTTACAAATTATTTTGTGTTGTAAAAGATATATTGTAACTGTATTTTTTTGTGTCTTCCACAGATGGTAATTTTATAATATATCATTTTTTTATTATTTATTATGCTTAAGGTTAGTGCAAGTAACTGTTAAAAATGGTCGATGGAATGTGCTTCAACCGAACTGAAGTAACAAAACATGGATGGAGAACATAAGTGTGTAAAGATGGTTTGTATCTTTCAAAGATATTTCAAAAAATTATATACTGAGTGTACCTGTCAGAACCCCTAATCAATCAATGGATACGATAATGACTTATCTAAACCCTAGCTGGTGCAGGAGAGATGAAGAATCCGCAAGGAAACAGACTTGGAGTGCTTTAGTGCAACAGAGGAATTCTAAGATGGCCGCCTCGAGGAAAGACGTGGTAGCGGTCTAGTCATTTACCACACACCTGTGGGGAATCCTTGGTGAGGCACGCGCTCCCTAACGAGTGCGCACTTCACCTAAGACATTCCAGAGTTCAGACCCGTTTTCAATTGCTCCATAGATATTCCTGAAGAGAAAGCACAAATATTTTTGAGAGAGTTAAAGAAAGCTCCCGGTTAAACTTACCTTAGTTATCGTGCCCACTACTAGAATTCAGCTTCCGAGTTGGAAGAAGCCCGAACATCGCACAGCGGTTGATTTTCCCATCGCGGCTACTCCCGGGCAGACGGGCTCAGTCATGTTCGGCACCTGAAGAGCAGAGAGAACAAGAAACTATACAACAAAGCTAAGTGATACGTTATAGTTGACAAAAGTATATTCTTGGAAAATAATCGTATGACAGGTTACTGAGTGACTAAACTTACCTGACATTATAGACAATATTGAATGTACTCAGTCGAAGTATTTTCTCTAACCTAAAACAAGAAATGATACAATTTGTGATAAGCAAGGTCTTAAGGGAAAAGAACACATTGAGTAAGGAATACCAGAAAGACTCTTCAATTAAAAAGGAACATTAGTGAAAGGCAAGAGATATTCAAGGATTGACAGAATAGATAACAAGCAACTGCATAAAGAAAGGTTGGTAGAAGAACACAAGGAAATTAATAATATAAAAATTAGACAACAAACTGAGAGGCCTAGGTTAATGAATGTTATGTAATTATAGGTTATCAGCAGTGAGAAAAAATAAAGAACCGCAAGCTACAAGGTTGCAGATAAACACTAGAGGAGAGGCTAGTTCGAAAGACCAAGGGGTAGGTAATTAGTAGCGTTAGACTAAGTTATAGATAAGGAATAGAGATAGAGTAGGGTAGGTTATTAAATAATTGTTCTTTGTTAGTTTCCGTTATGTATCCATGTGAAGGGATTGTCTGTGAATAAAACAAGACAGCCAGAGAGAAGGTGCCAAGGAGGAAATGCAGAGGTCGCGAGCCAGTCTCTTCTTCTTTATTATTTTTTCCCATCCCCCTTCTCCCGTGTGTTTTTTTTGGAGATTAGATTAAAAAGTTTGGTCTCTGGAGGATCCTGGAGGGGGAGTTGGGAACTAGCGTCATCCTTTCCTGTGCAAGTATTCGGTAAGAGTTTCTGGGCTTACTGTTCCTGACAGTACCAGTGTTCTATACCTGTTGTTGTGAGTATTTTTGACTTATATAAGGAATTACTACTTTCTAATTATGTTAAAAGGTAAGTACTGGATAGGTCTTTAAGAGTTTATTTGTGTGAAAACACATGAAGTATTCAAAAAGTAGTGTGATAATGATATCTAAATATACACAGATACACAGTGTTATTCTGGACAATCAATAGTATCTCTTGCATTTTACTAAAACACATTTACTATTTTGGAATGGGTAAGGTGAATAGACATATTCTACATTTTTTAGTACTGTATTTTACTATAACAGCCTGAGTCTTTTCCTATAGTCATAAGGAGTGACTGGTTTCAAAATTTAAGAAAACCTAAGGACAGGATATCCTTATAAGTAATTATATTTATATAACTTTGTAAAGGAGTAAAACTCTAATAATGGAATGTTATTAGATAATGGTATTTATATAATATTTTTGTAGGCCAAAATAGGTGAAAAAGCTAGTTTTGTATTATATATTACGAAAACTGATAAAATTAACTGTTTATATTTTTATACAAGGAGCAACAACATAAAGGAAAAATTATGGAAAGAGAACAGCCTCATACTGGGGAGATTTTGGATATTACCTTGAGTGTAATTGAAGAACTTAATCATATCTGTCACAGGCAATGAGAGTGAAGAAGGGGAAATTAGTGCTGCAGACATGAGCTATGATTTCGAAGACGAAAGCTTTGATGCAGATTTTCTGGAAGCATTAAATTATGTTGACATTTTAGAACAAATTAATTCCAAAACTGCTAACGAGGGAATTGATGTGTATGAAATACCTGATGAACTTGTTTTAGAAGGTCTGTTAAATTATGAGATGTTAGAAGAATAAATGTATTGTTTAAAAATAATAAAGGTTTGAGCACTATCTACTAATGTATTCATTGTACTAAAGGTGAAGCACTTATAGATTCAGTTATACATTCTTTACATTTTTGTATTGATTTAAAATATGCAAAGTGGGTCTGAGGGAATGGCTTACCTAAAATCCCTATGGAGTATACATGCAGTCTTCTATGCACCTGCAAACTTGTGTTTTATACCTTCAATTCCCCAGTCTGTATCCTTAGACTTCCACCAAACACTCTGACACTGCTGTTTTAGTATTGTAGTGAGCCAAGCAGCAGTATGTTATTTTCCATTGTACCATGGTAAAACTGAAGCTGTAATAAATTTAGTGAGGAACTTTCTTTGCTGAACTGTAATGATCCACTCACTTTCTAGATACTCATGGATTAAAACAGGCGTTAGCCCATAGACTATTTCAAACCCCTATAGACTGTGCATGCACTGTTCTATGCACCAGCACACTTATCTTTTATACCTTCAATTCCTCAATGTGTATCCTTACACTTCCAGCAAACACTATCATACTACTGTTTCAGTATTGTAGTTTAGTATAGTAGTATGTGTTTATCTATACATTGTTGTAAAAGTAAAGCTGATATGCATTCAGCCACACACTCTGCTCAACAGTGCATTGCGGGCGCGCGAGTTATAGTTAGCTGAACTAACTATAACCGGGGAATTTCAATGGTTTTCTATGAGTGAAATGTCCAGCTAACTATAACATACGGGAAACCTATGGTTTTTTCAGTGAATTTCTAAAGTGAGTGAGGATCCTGCATTCGAGTGTGCGGACTCGTATTGGCACCCTACCCGTTAGCTTGATGTGTCCAAAGCATATTTAAGTAAGTACTTCGCAATGCTCCTCGCACCCTGCTGAGCCACTTAAAAGCCAGTGCTATATATTACCTACTATATATTACCTACTGGCGATAGCCAGTAGGTATACATAGTTAGGATTGTTTCACATAGGGATATCGCAACATTCTATTGGGAATAACTTTGGCGCCGGTTGAGGAATCTTCCTGAAATTTTCCTTAACTTTGCCTCTCGGCGCTCCGCTCCTTCCCTGAAAGTTTGGGGGGGGGATTCGTCAAGCAGGGGCTGAGATAAAAGGGGGGTCCCAAAACGTGTTTTTCCCATGTTAATTTCCATAGGGCGGTTGGACTCACCTTTAGCCCGAACGGCTGAATGGTTTTCCACCAAACTTGGCAAAATTGTAGGGACTGGTAACTTTGAAAAAATATATATTGGGCTACATTGGGCTATATATATGTTAGAGCCCAAATGTAGCCCAATGTAGCCCAAAGATGGCCACCAGAGACAAAAAAAAACAAATGTAGCCCAAATATCAGCCAGATGTAGCCCAACTATAGCCCAATGACAGAATGTCCCAGAGTGCTCTAAAGAACAACTAGAGCGCTAACAGTCTTACTTATGACAAAAGTATGGCACACCTGAAGTCATCTTGATTGGAATAAAGTGTTAACACTTAAAACATTTAATTTGCAAAGGAACAAAATGAAGGGGTTAATTTTGCCATAGAAATTATGATTAGTGCTGAACAAAGAAAAATTAGGGCACATTTTGAGTGACTTCTCAAATCCTCTTATATTTCATTAAAAAAATTCTGATATGCAGCCTCCCAAGATGGCCACCAGAGACAAAAGAGCCCAAATGTAGCCCAAATATCAGCCATTTTAATTTGAAAAGGAACAAAATGAGGGGTTTCATTTTGCCATAGAAATATATATATATATATATATATTCACTGAAAAAACCATAGGTTACACACCAGTTATAGTTAGGAATTAGCATTTAAAAAACCTTTGAAATTTACTGAAAAAAACATAGGTTTCACACCAGTTATAGTTAGCTGGAAATTTTACTCGCATAAAACCATTGAAATTCTCACGTTATAGTTAGTTGGACTCACTATAACTTGCACGTCTGCAATGCACTGCTGATGACGTCACATATTACATCACTCATGCATATATTTAAATATTTAAACATTACTCGCTAATATATGTATTCACTATGATACACTTAATAAGCCAGTTAACCAATCAATTTTTTTTTTTAAAACACTGAAAAAACCATAGGTTTCAGGCCTTATATAGTTAAGAATTAGCATTTAAAAAACCTTTGAAATTCACTGAAAAAACCATAGGTTTCAGGCCTTATATAGTTAGGAATTAGCATTTAAAAAAACTTTGAAATTCACTGAAAAAAACATAGGTTTCAGGCCTTATATAGTTAGGAATCAGCATTTAAAAAACCTTTGAAATTCACTGAAAAAACCATAGGTTTCAGGCCTTATATAGTTAGGAATTAGTTTTTAAAAAAACTTTGAAATTCACTCAAAAAACTATAAGTTTTAGTTGTGTTGTAGTTAGCTGGACATTTTACTCATACAAAACCAATGAAATTGCTCCTATATAGTTAGTTGTACTAACTATATTTCGCGCACCCGCAATCCACTGCTGATGATGTCCCATATTAGATCATTCATGACATGGTCAGTGACATCACTGATGACATCTCAAATGACATCACTGATGACATCACTGATGACATCATCCAGTGAATGTGGTTTGCTTCGTTATGATTAAGCTGTCAAAGTGTTCCCACTTTTTGGGGGAGGAGATTTATATATATATGATATTTAGCAGTTCCCTGCATGCGAGAGCAATGCTGCCTCCCGTTGGATGGGGGGAGCAGGCATGGGCCGCAGGGGCATTCAGCCTCTCCCTGAGCTCCCCATCATAGACCACTGGGTGCTCTGGGTGGGGCCAGAGCACTCAGGTAGACGTGACCGGGCCCTGGGGGATGAGCTCCCCAGGGCCAAAATCAGCCTGGGGAGGGGGCTGCCTGAACCCTTTCTCCCATTAAATTTTAGCCAGGCTTCAGGAGATGGGGTCCCTGGGGCCACAATTGGCATGAGAGACCGGCCACATGGCCCCTGTCCCCTATTAGGCTTTGTCTAGGTCCCCGGGGCCATTATGGCCCTCATGCTCATATCACAGAAATTAAGCATCAACAAGAAGCACTTACAAATATAAACATAGCAGGTGACCCAGCTGAAGGTCCACTTCTGTAAAGGAGAAATGATCCTAACCGGGCTTGACAACGGTAAAGAGAGTGGGCTTTCTCATCAATTCCATATTGAAAGACAACCTGAAATGCTTCGTGTTAGTGAATGCATCGTCTTTCTATTGGAGCGCAATCTGTAGTGAATGTGACGGATGTCTCCTTTCTTGGCTCTTACCTGGTGAGAGCAGGGTCCATGGTTCTTTTAAATTGCTAAGAGTTTTCAAATGTATAAATCACTTGGAAGCTTTACCGTTTTGCCCTGCCCACCTTAATAGCATGCAATGGTCTTCCTGCCTTTTGCCAGGATGATGGACAGCTTAACAAGCACCCCCCAGCACGTTTCCAGCTAATTTTGGTGATGCGTTCTTGATGCCAAGGAATATGAGGACATCTCCAACAAACAAAACACTTGCTTCATATAGTTAAGAAGTACGACCCCTGTTTTGTGGAGATTTACCTCTTTGTAGGGTTGTTCTTTTCTCTATTGGAGGATTAAAATGATCATATATCATAGGATCAATCACATTGCCGAAATGCACACAAGGGCGCTGGAGACATTTTCTCGTGGTCCATTATGCAGCTGTAGTGTAGAATACATACTGGACAGTTACCCTAGGAGGTAGCACTTAGAAATTAACCAGTAGAAAGTACTCCATTTGGGTATATATTTTGTGCAAAACTATGAACTCTTGTTGGATAAAGGGGCAGGTGTGGCTCCTTTGTGGCCAAATTACTCACACAGCTACTGACATACCCACATAGATACTTAGACACCCACTCACACACTCAGGCACTCACACACCCACTGTCAGACCCACTTCGACACTGATACACCCACTCACAGACCAACTCAGATACTCCCATACCCACTCACACACCCACT
Source organism: Lissotriton helveticus (assembly GCF_964261635.1). Classification (NCBI taxonomy): domain Eukaryota; kingdom Metazoa; phylum Chordata; class Amphibia; order Caudata; family Salamandridae; genus Lissotriton; species Lissotriton helveticus. The sequence goes on from NC_136070.1 coordinate 446,734,269, forward strand.
CACACACCCGCTCACAGGCTCCCTCAGACACTCTCACATGCACTCATGGACCCACTCAGACACTCATGCATCCACACACAGACATACTCAGACACTATCATACCCACTCAAAAACCCACTCAGGCACTCATAAACCTACTTACAAAACCACTCAGACACGTACACCTACTCACAACTTACTCAGACACTCATGCACCACTTATAGAACCGCTCATACTTTCTCTCACCCATTCACAGACCTACTCAGAGACTCAAGCACCGACTCACAGACCCAGTCTGCGAGTCATACACCCATTCACAGACCCACTGAGAGACCCACTGAGAGACTCATGCACTCACTCACAGTCTGACTCACACACTCAGGGAGGCACTTGCAAACCCACTCAGACACTCTCACAGGACCAACTCACACACTCACTCAGACACTCATGCACCCACTCAGACACACACACCCAATCACAGAACCATACAACCATTCACACCCACAACACCACTCACAGTGACATCTCTGATGACATCACTGAAGACATCTCAAATTACATGACTGTTAATATCACTGATATCATCATCCACATGACCACTCATGCATCTACTCACAGACCCACACAACCACTCATACACACACTCACACACCCATACAACCCCTCGCACACCCCTAACTCATTCATAGAGTCACTGAAACACCCACTCACTCACACATAAAGCTACTCACACAGCCACTCACATACCCATGTAGCCATTCATACAGCCACTCACACACCCAGTCATACAGCCACTCACACACCCTCTCATACACCCACTCACACATGCAGACAATCATCCATACAGGCACTCACTCACCCACACAAACACTGACTTACCCACTCAATCATCCATACAGGAACTCATACACCTACTCATTCACCTACACAGACACTCACACACCCAGTCTCACACCCATGAAACCAATCACACACCCACTTACAAACTCAGACAACTACTGGCACATCCACTCACACACCAACTCAAACACTAACACACCCACTGGACACCCACATAACCACTAGTACAACCACTCACTCACATAACCACTTACCCCCACAACCCTTCCCACATCCATACAACCACTTGCACTGGTCACACTCATATAAGCAACCACACATTCACTTAGAAACCCATACAACACCTCACACACTCACTCACATATCCATACAACCACTCCCACACCGATGCACACAGTCACATAGCCACTCACATAATATATGTTAGAAGTAGTATCACTGATTAGAAGTACACCTACTATACAAATGTAAGTTTTGTAGTAGCTTGTAGCGCCAGCATCAGCCGGTTCTTCGAGACGGCGGCTGCTGGTTGTGCTGGGAAGGGGGTTGAACCTGATCCGGAGGAACCTTCAGCTTTGTCTGTCCCGGGCGTCTTTCCTACCGAAGGTTCTCCCTTCTCTGCACAGAGTCCTCAGACCAATAGAAAGAAGTTGGCACAGAAGCTGGAATAGAAAAGACAGAGTTTATTAAACCTCATGAGGTTGAACTACATTTACACAGCACTCTTCGGCAATGTATGAAGTAGCACACTGACTGGAAGGAGCTTGGTCCTTTTATACCCACACAGGGGCTCAAATGAAGGCGGTACAAGTACAGAATGCTGGTTTTAAATATGAAGTCATACAGAGAGTGTACTGGCAACAAGTGGGAGGGGCTGACAGTTAGCTAATTCTGGTGGACACATCCTGACAGTTACAAGTTGGGGACAGCTGTAAGCTCAACTGAGCATGTGCGAAGCAGAAGAGGCTAAATATATCTCGTCTCTAGGCAGATTTCAAGAGCAGTTGACAGGAAGGTAGGACAGAGCACATGGCGAGCACATGGCAAACAAAATGGCTGCCAGAAATACAAAATGTATTCCACACAACAGACAAGATAGTCTCTAAACAAGATTTCTTCTGCTAATGCTTAACCTAATCGCTGCTAAATTACAACACTACTTCTGTTGCCTCGAAGACGATGTCAGGCGGTAAGGGATTAGCATCTTCTGCACAAGTCATAGACTCCCTGGATTCCTCTAACATACCCAGTGGAAAACGCGAGTACCCAGGAAGTAAAAGATTGCCTCACAACTTAGAGAGCCGGGAGAAAGTCAAGATTAAGCGAAGAGGAAAAAAAGGTAGGAAACGTGGGGAGAGCACGTTTGGCCATAGAAAGGTAAAATGCTAAAGAGAAGGAAAGTGAAATAACAGAGGTACAGCTAGAAGAAGGTTGGGTCTTGGAAAACGTTAATAATAAGAGCATCTCCATCCCTAACGAAGGTACAGCCTTTCAAAATTATCAGGTTAAGGGAAGGAGCATAAAAGGGGGAAGGAATAAAAGTGTTTCCTCGCATAGTACAGTCAAAGTTACCCCCTCATTGCAGTCCTTTTCCAGGGTACAGCCTGAGGTTCTGACTATTATAAAATGGGGGGAGGATTCCGGAGGTGACTCCGATACCTACTCCATTGGCTCTGCGGTCAATGTTTCTCGAGACAATATGGTTACTATCGGGGCCCCTCACAGTCAGAGTGTCACACCTACTGTAATTTCTGAACTGCTGTCGGAACTGCTGCTGTGGGGAGGAAGCAGAGCCAGCTACTCGGAATCAAATGGAAGCCGCTAATCACCCCTCAGGTGTCTCGATGGAAGCCCTGTTCGCCTCATTAATAGAGGACATCAAAAAAGGCTTTGCAGTATCAGCAGCCAATCAAAGTGAGATAAGGAACTCATGCGTGATCCTAGAGAGGAAGGTTGATCTCTTAAATTCCAGAACCAAGTGCCTAGGGAGCTCTGTGGAAGAGTTCAAGATTAATATGGGGACAGCAGAGGCACAAATTCAAGGCCTTCAAAGAGGGGAACCTGCTCTTCGCGACAGAATGGAGACGCTCGAAAATAATTCTCATAGAAATAACCTTCGGGTTATGAATGTTCCAGAAGGGAAAGAAGGGGCAGATCTCAAGACTTTTATGGTCTTGTTGCTCAAGGAGGCTCTATCACTCGAAGAGTCAATGGAGTTCTTAGAAAGAGACATACAAAGAATTCATAGGGATCCATTTCGTCACAACCCTAATAGGGCAAAGCTTAGGAAGACTCTTATAATTTTTTCACCAATTCTGTAAAAGAAAAGATCCTGAACTTGGCTTTAAAAGCAAAGACGCTAAGGAGTAGGGACTTCTCCTTTGAAGTTCATTCAGATCTTTCTTAAGCTACCCTAGAAAGGCAGTGGGAACTTGGCAGAAGAATAGAAAATTTAAAGAAGATTGGTGCAGTAGTACAACTTAAATTCCCGGCCTTCTTAAAAGTCATGTACAATAACAAGATGCATAACATCAAAACAGTTCATGAGGCAGATGAAATGCTTGATACAATTAGCAAGGAGGTCCCATAAGCCTCCAGCGGTAGCCCCATTTCTTTGCTCTGGTAGAGGGTTAGGTTAGAGGAGTACAGTGCCAGGGTGAATGAAGCTTTGTCCATTTTTTGTATATCCGCACTCACTGAAGTATCAAATGGTTGGGGAATACCCTGAATAATAAGGTCAGGGAAGAAGAAATAAAGAATGTAGTTTATAGTACTTGTTTAGTTTTCTTCTTTTGCATTTAGTAGAGGTTAAACCTCGTACAGTTTAAAGGAAGGAAAAACAAAGAAAAAAAGGGGTAGATAAAAAAAAGTAAAAAAGGATAAAATGGATTGGAAAAAAAAGGAGGGGGAAAAGAGATATATAAAAAAATAATTATTTTTCTCTTTTGGGTAGGGTAACACACAGTCATAATAGAAATAGGGGAGGTAGTTCACGGACGCAACACCTGGACAACACCGGTCCAGACAAACTGTCATGTATTCCTATAGGTTCTGAATCGATCCCCCTATTCCTGACCCTATTCTGGTTAAACTAACTATCAAGTTAACTAACAGTCAGCCCATGAGGCAAGACAAGCCCCCATGATGCAGATACCGTTATCTGACGCAGTCACACTACGGCACAGGAACGTGTTATCTGATTAGGTCATAACGCTTGAGATCTAATTAGACAAGCGACATTCCTCCAGCCCCTGATAAGGCATACGACGTTCTCATAACAAATCAAACCTATGACAACCTGGAAAATCCGTGCGGCCATTGTTTTGATTTCACAGAGAACTTTAGTAAAAGAATGTGCTAACGAGCAAGTCGTATGACATCTTTATTGACGTATCTATGTCCATCCTTACGTCAATCTCGGCACCTTTAAGGTATAAATATTACCGATCTTGCCCTATGCAAACACACGCGTGGTGACGAGACGGAGCAGCCACACTTGCCGAAGCCGAGAGCAGAGCAGACCCCGCTGGCAGCAGCCCCGCCTTCCTGACGCGCTGAGAGACGCGCTGCTATCTCAAGCCGAGAGACCCAGCACCGGCGCTTCCGGGTAGCCCTCGCAGGCAGCCTGGAATATCGAGACCAGAGAAAGAGATACCATTCCTCATTCATCCTAAATTCCAGGTACAGAACTGAATAACCCCTCACAGAGAATTCTTTAGTTATTCACTTGGCAAAAACAAACTTAACTTAAACTGTAACTTTCTATTCCCGCCCACGCATTAGACTTAGGTCAGGTACACAGGGTAGGCGTATTTAGAAACACCAGTTGAGTACGTTTAGTCAAATGTATATGTGTATGTAAATATATTTTAATCATTTTAAACATCATATGGCTCAGAAACCATATCAATGTTTTTACAATATTATTTTATACTATTGCTTTTAATGTATGCACTTTACTTAACTATAAGTATTGCAATAATATCGATCCATTTCTCTTGTACGAGAAAAGAGACTGATCAATAAATAACACCTTTTATTGAACACGCCCGTCTCTTCCTTTTCTCTACATTCTGATGAGACTAAGAATGCACGTACTGACTGAGTAAAATAATTGCCTTGTGCTCACACGACTCTGGAGATACACTCTTGATTAGGGGAGAGCAAAGTTGTCATGTTCTATGGTTGTCAGAAACTAAATCCCTTCTTGTCTAATCAGGGAAGTTAAGTCCTCCTTGAACATTCGAGAAAGTTTCTAGCGAACTCTGAGCTAAGCTGGCAAACCCAAAAATTAAGTCTAGTATCGACAGTAGTAGACCTAGTTAACGTCTGGTCTAGGCCTTTACTGCTGTAGGTATTATTCCAATGCGCAGAGCCTATTGGGAAGATAGGAACTACACTACATGGCGCCCAACGCGTTTGGAAAGGGCGATAAAACTAACGTAAGACATTTAAAGTAACTCAGTCGTGCTTTCTCACTCAGACCCCTTTTTTCATTATACTCCAAAGACGTCTGGAGTGGGTGAAAGGTTATATCCTCCAAAACCTCGCAGGAGGGAACTCCTATGTATGGTTCTTGGTATAGTCAACGTTGAAGGATACACTGTTCCAAAATATTGTGCATCTAATCTCTGTTTTCATAAAGAAACCTGATCTGCAAACAAACAAAATAACCATCCTGTCGGTAAAATGGGAGACAGTGATGAAGAAAGAGAGGCAGTTAGATTAGCAACTGAACTCGCAGCAGCGGATGCTACTATGCAAGACGCAGACCCAAATATAACACTCATTCCGGTCATTAAAAGGAGATCTATAACCTTAAAACTTATAGAAAATGGACTGACACCTAGAGGTGGCACAGTCATATTCGTAATTGAGGCACACGAATATCGGCAGACAGAGGTATATTATTCATGGATACATTTTCCAGCAGCTAATGCTGTAACAAAGTACTTCCACTATTACAAAGTAGAGGAACCTCCTAATGAGTACACTCCTTTCGAGGAGGTGGAAGTACCACTCAAATTTCAAGAGCATTTGCTCTTATTTGATGGCGCCCTAATACATAACAATCACATTACAAGGCTCGGTCCTTTAGGTAGACCAGGAGCAACGTGGCCGGTCCTAGCCGGATACACACCACATCCAGACATCGAAAGAATGCCTGCAGCAGAGCTGTTAATACAGCTAAAACAACTACTAAAAATTCATAGACAATTAGTTCAGTATGTAATGCGGACTTCAACAATTCAGCCAGCGATTAAACTTCCACAGCTGACCCCTCACCAGGGGAACACAAATAAAATTACACCACAGAACATCCAATCCTGCCTAGGTAAAGTTCCAGCTAAACGGGAACAAATACCATTCTGGTTGGCACAGAAAATTACCCAAATAGAGGCGGTGTTTCCTGACACCACCCCGCTAGAAAAACACAGGATTCTGACTATATGTCTCCCAATGGGAATCGCACCACACATTGAGGACTGTGACACTTGGGGTACAGTCTTTGCTTCCATCTACACAAAAACGCACGGTGTTCCGTCCATTTCGGTAATACCAGATGTGCTAAAACAAATTCAAGACGAATACGGTCCAGAACCAGCTTTAACTCTTGGTATGAAATTACTGAAAGACTTCAAGCAGGTCTCGGCTATATTATTAGCCAATATAAAAGGTGAAGCAGCAAACGTGGCGATCCGCCAGAGGTTAAAAGAGACAGATATAGCAGACCAACCAGCTGAAATTGCCAGAATCATAGAAAAATCCTATGAGGAACTAGGCAGAGATAGTCTAGGTGGAATACCAGTAAAACCGCAACTGACTGAAAGTCCAGAAAAAATATTTTTTAATAATAATTCACCAAAAAAGAACTGGGATGGAAACAAACAATCCAATCCTAAAGTGAAGAAATTCCAGTCCCGAGGAAGGTCTCCTAGGCGAAGAGAGAAATCTCCAAACCGAAGGCAGAGGTCACCGCAGGGTGACCCCTCTGGGAATAGATATAACCTTAGAAATAGGGATAATATTAAAAAACCTGATAGATATCAAGACATTGATACACGTCCCTCTCAATCTTTTCAGACTTCCTCGCAGAAATCGGAAAGAAGAGGACGATCAGAAGAGCACGCCAAGTCCAAAGACAAGGAACCTGCTCAACTAAAAAAGAAATTACAATTTCCAAAAAAGAAGGTAGCCAGTATCAAGGTAGTTAACAATGCCGAGAATACTGAGGACACAACTGAAAAACGGAGAGTGGGCTCAGACAATGCTAGACAGCGCAGCAGAGGTGAGCATAGCTCGCAAAGTCCTTATGAATCATCTGGAGACAGTGGACACGAATGAATATCTTCAAGTGGAAACTGCAGACACCAGAGTTAGCAAACCCCACAAGATATACGAGATAACATTACGTATAGGGCTATGACATCCTCCTAGCTGAAAAAGACTGGCCACCAGAGTTTGTCAGGGAGTGCCCTCATGGCGAAGAAGTAATTATGCCTGCCTTCTCGAATCAAATCCCGATTCATAAAAAATATACACTTGCTAGAAAGTGGGCAGTGGCCTTAGCACCTGCTTTATATAAAAATCATGTAGGATGGGATGAGGATTCTCCTCCTCACAAAATCCAGTTAAAATCACAACCAACTGCACAAAGCAGTACCCAATTAAGCAAGAAGCTAAAAAACAGGTAAATGAAATACTAGATCAGCTAGAATACCAGGGGGTGATTGAAACTTGCACCTCACAAATGAACAATCCTTTGTTTCCGGTCTCCAAACCAGACAATTCATATCGTCTAGTTTTGGATTACCGACACCTTAACACATGTTGTAAAACCTTTGCAGTGCAAAACTCACACAGTGCTGCACTAATGAATAACATAGTGCGCAAAAAATACAAAACAACCTTGGACATCTCCAATGGATTCTTTTGTCAAAACATAGCACCAGAGAGCAGACATTTAACTGCATTCTCAGTAAATGGCACTCAAAAAAATTCTGTCGGTTAGCCCAGGGGTACAAGAACAGCCCGGGGGTATTCTCAGCGAGAGTAACAGAATTACTACAACTATATGATGATGAAGCATTATCTTATGTCGATGACATTTACTTAACAGATGATGACTTGGAGACTCACTTGAAAAGAGTGAACACCATAATACTTGGGTTCGCTGCAGAGGGTTACAAATTCAACTTTAAAAAGTCCAGAATTGCCCATCTGACGGTCCTATTCTTAGGATATGAGTTATCAAGTGAAGGCAAAAGCCTGGCTGACAATTTTCTAGAGAAATGTGCCGTACTCCAAGCACCTAGAACACTAAAAAACTTACAGTCGATTCTAGGCTTCCTAAATTTCGGAAGAACATACATTGCAAATTACGCAGAAAGGGTCAAACCCCTTTATGATCTAATTAAACCAGACTTTAAAAGATCCAGTTGGACTCAAACACACACAGAAGTTTTGAGATCCTTACAAACAGACATGCTAATTAAAACAAAATTAGAAACACGTGATAACACACGCAATCTTGTGATTCGAGTCATCCCAGGGAGATGCGGATTCACATACCTAACCTCTAATGAGGGAGAAAAGGTACCAATTGCATTCAAATCACACTTCTACACAAAAGCAGAACAGAGATTCAGCAACAAAGAAAAAATTGTTCATGCAGTTCAAACCACAATAGCTAGAGAAAAAGACATAGCTGACGGTAGACATATCACAGTCAGAACAGCTGAATCAGCCTTTGAGGCATTAACAACACCGTGTAATTTACCATCAACAACATTGGATCCAGAATGGTTACAATGGGTAAATTCAATCACAACGGACAAAGTATACTACTTCTTTGATCCAGAACTAGAAGAAATGGAAAATCTAGAATATAAAAAAACATATCCTCTGCCAATCGACATTCTGCCTCTACGACATTACGCCTGTGTAATCTATACAGACGGACATGCTCAACCCTCCGTTTGGGGAGAACAAGCATACAACCCCACATGTGAGATTACAAAAGAAGTGTGGCGCGGAGGTAAACTGAGACCTCTATTAACAAAATCACACTCGGTAGAAACTAATTCAGAAAAACAAACTGAAATAATAGCATTGAAAATGGCGCTAGATAATGCGGATCGCGAATTCCCGACACTTATAGTGTCAGATTCATATTACTGCGTCAAATCATACAACAAGGATTTGCAGACATGGATTCAAAACGGTTACAAAGATAACACAGATGCACCAATAAAGCAGAAACTGCTCTGGGAACAAATAGCTCTTTTACAAAAGAACTACCAAAGACTCACGTGACACACTCACTGAGTCACCAGCGTGATGGCGTTCACGTTGCAGGGAATTCATTGGCTGAAACAGCCACAGCGGCAGCCACTAACTCGGCTCCCGTAGTTCGAAAAAAGCGTACATTAAAATACATTGACGGTGAAACATTGCTGGCGGTGAAAACGTCATCAAAAGGCGACTGCTCAGCACTACCGATCAACTATCCACTCAATTATACATACATAATCGATGCAAACTCCGTCCCTTTTGCTCGAATCCCTGGAGTGGGGGATAGAGTGATTCCAAACATGGACAGGAGAAACTTGCTAATCGCAGACGCACACATGGGCGAGGGTCTCAGACACCTTAAACTAAAAGATTCTCTGGAAGATTTACAATCACGGTACTGGTGGCCAGGCATGAGCCTACATCATACCATGTTTGTAAAAAACTGCCCAAACTGCAACAGAGATCGCAGTGGGGAGAAAAACAGTTTAATACCTCGTCGTATCAAGGCAGATAATATTACCAGTAAAAAGAATGGCTTGCGATTAACATATACAGGCTAGTTTCCACTTATAATGTAGATCACCAGCACTTGGCTGACGTCCGGACTGTTATACAAGATTTGCGAGTCTAAATGGCATATACGCTAAGAGCATGCTACGTTCGACCATTGTTTTCACTCAGGCCCACCAGCCTGGGGGGAAACATGGCCAAATGAGCACAGCCCAGCGGGAATCTTCTCACTTCCTTCCTGAGGGTACGGGATGGTGTAAAGAAAAAACCAAGGCAGAAAGCAATCTATAGCAGAAAGGATATTAGGTTCGGGAGCTGGGTGGGTCAAACATCTAATAAGTGTCCAACGTAGTCTAAATAACTTGCCAAGAAATTCTCTGAAGGGATTCAGTCCGTACGAATTATTATTTGGAACTAGGATGATGATCTCTGACCTTGATAGTCAGACTTCAGTGGTGAAAGAAAAAACCTTTGATATCAAAGACCGTTTGGCTATTTTGCAGGACTTAAACAAAACAAGAAAAGACCTGAGCAACATACAGTTGAAACAACAGCCAACAACCACTGAAGAATCACCACCTGTCCCAGCAAGACCTGTCTGGATTCCAAAAGTCGGGGATCTAGTCAGGGAGAAGATCGCGGTAAAGAAGGAATTTGGGCCTTCTTACAGAAAAGCAGTTCCTGTCTTGTCTGTCAACAGGACAAGATCAGTTGTACTACCGCCACTTGCTGGAAAAAAGGAGAACCGAGTTGTATCCATCGACCTGGTAAAACCACAACATGTGGCCGATAACAAACAGTAGGCCAAGTGGACTCCCAATAAGTAGCAGAACACCAAGGTTTGCTACCAGTACAGAGGTCCTAACGAAGAGGCTCATCACATTCGAAACGCCTACAGAAGAACAAGAAGGACTATGCAACAATGCAATAGAACTCAGACCTCTGAAAACCCAAATAAAAACATTTAGCAGAGACACACCAATCTATACTGAAGTACCAAGTGACAATGCAAGAAACAAAAATCCTGAACCAATTGGAACAATTGACAGAACTGCATCCGGCTACTTCATAAACTTCGATGATTCCTCTGAAAGCCTCAGTGAATCAAAGACACAGCCATCATCAAAATCCTTTAAAGACAAAGCTAAGGAACTTTTGAAACAACTGAAAGAAACATATCTGATTTCTCCATGGATTGAATTTTGGGTGGGTTTTGGTGCATTTATCCTCATACTTTGGCTCATCATGGTATTAACTTTGGGACGCTTCATTGAGGGAAAATATGCTAAAATGGACACAGCAAGTCAGAACATCAACTTGATCCTCAAACCACACACATCTTCACACGTCGAGAAAAGAGAACTTTCTTCAGAACTTTCTTCAGCCAACTTCACAGCCAATCCGATACCTGGTGGGGTAGCCTGGGACAACACTGACTATGAAATTTATGGTCCGGTCGAGATCCTGAAATATCCACACCAAATCAAGATCTCCTTGAATGACTTTGCAAAACCAAACTCATTTGCTGATGATTGGGACTTCGAAAGCATTAATAACATGATGTCTGACTTAGTAATGTCTGCTAAATTTACAAAACATGATTATTTGCAAGGTTCTACAAATTATGATAGTATGTATTGCTATAACCATTATGGTAACCATTTTTTACATAAATCTGCACAACCTAGAAATGTTTTAAATTATAATCAATGGGAACATTGTGCTACACCTCCAAAAGGGAGCTCTAGAACCGTATATGACAAATATTCATATTTTTCAGGATTTAACACAAGTAATGCTGAAACATTTTATTTTAAATTGTCAAACAAGACAGGGATGAAAACCATGATAACCAACACAAAATTGATTTATTCAGACTCATTCTTTGAACAAATGAATACTTTTGGATTTGATTATTGGGACAAAAATGTTGATTTGAAAAGTGTTTGGGGTACTAAAGAATGGCAAGTACAGGGTATAGAAGCTTTGTTTAGAGCCTGCATGATCCCAGAACAAATGATATTTTTAAATGACACTGTTCAACAAACCACCTGTCTTGGCTTAGCCAAAATCAAAGATTTAAATAAACCGTCTATTCCAAAGCCAACAATGTTTAGCAATAGCTCTGATACAGATGAAGAGATAGACGTAAACCATATATTAAACCAAAACAGAACACATCCTGATTGGAAACAGTGGTTGATCTGGCCAACAGATACTAATAACTGTCAAGACAGATTCCTGAACAAAACACAGGGGTTCAAAATGACCAGGCCAGACCCTAGATATCCCCAAAGACATCACCCAGGGATAATAACAACCTACAGTGTGGGCAAATTATGCCTTCAATGGCTTCAAACTTCCACACTGCCTGAAATTAAGCAACACCTAACTTTACTTACTGATGGTGCTGACTTGCGTGATTTCATTCTGGGACCACGCAAACAGCGTCAAAAGCGTTTCATAGCAGCCTCTGTATATGCAGCATACAATGAGGCCTGGAAGGTTACTCAAATTGAAACAGCAGAAAGAATACGGGAAATTGACCGTATCAATTTGGAAAAATCACTTTCTGTAGTGGACAATGGGTTAATGACTCTGTCCTCCAGAATTTTTTCATTGGACAGCATTGTGTCTTCAGCAATCGATATATTATCGCAAGACTTACTGTTATTACAACATGGTCAGTCACAATTGCGTTCTATTGTACAGCTTGGCTGGACGTTACAAAATCTGCGTTCAGGCTATGTGCCTTGGCGTTTAATCAACACAACGTCACTATTCCAAATCTTTAACCTTACTGATAGACAAATCGGTATGGCGCAAAAGGGTGCTGATTATACAATCTTGAGCATTGAAAAACTAGAAAGATTACCAATGACAATGTCAGAACGACCTGTCAGTGAATGGATAATACACGGAATCATAAATATTCCAATCTCAACCTTCAGGTTTCAATACTGCCAAAAACATATACAGGCTGGCATGTACGAGAAATTGGGAAAGGGGTACCTTAAAACAACTTGGAACCTGCCCTATTCACATGCATGTGTCAGTAATAAAGGACAGAAAGTGTTTCTTAGTGGCGACAATTGTGCTATGTCACTAAGCGGCACGCTTCTGTGTAACGGTATTAGTTTAGACGGAGCTTGTGAAGGGAATTCATACAACCTTTCATGTCACCAGCAAGGCGCACCTGCAACTGAAATAGAACCATTCTTTCAAAGACTCTATAATGGGAGTTACATTCTTATTGTAGACCGCAGATGTTGTAGTCTTATGCCCGGGACTCCTTATCTAGTCACTACGACTGCGAAGGTCAAGTGCTGTGGACGTTCTTTGTTCCCCAGCTCCTTTCCAGACAGGGAGGCAAGGGCATGGCCCAATTTGAAAATTACTTCTATTCGAATAGATACTTTAAGCAGAATGAAAACAGTGCTTCTTCAGACGCCTACAAGGCTCACGTCATCAAAAGAAACGTATGATCTACAAGTCGCAAGGACGACTGCAGAGATACATACATTATTATCAACTAATTCCCCCGTACATTTCGCGGAAATCCTGAGCGAAATCTTAAATTTTCTGATACCAATGGGATCTCAGGGGTATTTAAGACAGTATTTTCGATGGCATTAACACCATTCAAAGCCATACTGGGTATTTTTCCAGATTTCGTCCATTCGATTTTTGGCGGACTTCCCCTGATCCTGGGACTAATTGCAGGAATCCTATTCTTAGTCCTTATTTTTCGTTATGGCAACCCATGTCACAGATCAAACTCTCGCGACAATGGAAGATACAATCCTAGCCATTGGATACCGGGACCGGATATCAAAAATCCTGGGACTCTCCCGGCTTAGAGACCTGAACATGACTTGGTTTCTATCATTTCGACCAATGTGGCAAAGGTGTGTTTTACCTGTACTAAGGTGTCTGCTATGCGGAGAAGAATGCGTGTTAGACACCTGTCTGACGCTACAATCAGATGCGCCGGTGGATGCAGATACACTGTTGGTTCCTACCAAGGTTCACGCTTTGTGCTGCCCTCAAAGGCTGCCAATCCTGATGACGGCATTCGTGGAATCTTCACCACTACGATTGAAGAGTAGTGAAGTTCAAGATGAAAGCAGCATCGAACAGGTACGACCTTCTGTCAGTAATGCAAATCAGAATGTCAATGGAGACAATCATGCGCACGAATGCATGGTTACACCTATTTCCGACTTAGTGGAACTTTCCCATGAAGCTGTTGACAGTTTTTTCGAAAGCCTTAATGATATGATGTTCTCTCCAGAACAGAAATAGAGACTTTTGAGCAAGCTCGCACACGGCGTTCCCTGAATTCGGCCTTTAACTTTAAAAATAAAGTCACATGAACAATTTTTTCCACCAGTTCACGGACAACAATTTTTTAGCAAGCCCCAAATTATTTTTTACAAAATTTTCGGGACACTTGTCTTCTGCTTAAAGTAAGAAACTATTCCTAGAGAACTAAGATTTCTATTTTTAGATACTTTATAATCTTTAGTTGCCCGCTGGTATGTTCATAAATATTTTATTATGTGATGAAATGGTCTCGAACTTTCTTTCTGTATAGCCATATTAAGAGCCATTTCATGTGTATTTCTCAAATACCAAATTAGCAATAATGCATACAAATGCGTGTTTACTTTTGCATTTAATTCATAGCTTAAGTGCATACAATATATATGACTGCAATTTTTCAGTATATTTGAAAATTTCAAAATGCTTTTATGTATTTTGGGGTGGTAAGGTATACACTATTCTCTATAGTATGTTGTACTATGTTATACTATGCATAGATTAGTAAATATGACCATAGTTAGCGTGGAGTGGGTGTCATGTATTCCTATAGGTTCTGAATCGATCCCCCTATTCCTGACCCTATTCTGGTTAAACTAACTATCAAGTTAACTAACAGTCAGCCCATGAGGCAAGACAAGCCCCCATGATGCAGATACCGTTATCTGACGCAGTCACACTACGGCACAGGAACGTGTTATCTGATTAGGTCATAACGCTTGAGATCTAATTAGACAAGCGACATTCCTCCAGCCCCTGATAAGGCATACGACGTTCTCATAACAAATCAAACCTATGACAACCTGGAAAATCCGTGCGGCCATTGTTTTGATTTCACAGAGAACTTTAGTAAAAGAATGTGCTAACGAGCAAGTCGTATGACATCTTTATTGACGTATCTATGTCCATCCTTACGTCAATCTCGGCACCTTTAAGGTATAAATATTACCGATCTTGCCCTATGCAAACACACGCGTGGTGACGAGACGGAGCAGCCACACTTGCCGAAGCCGAGAGCAGAGCAGACCCCGCTGGCAGCAGCCCCGCCTTCCTGACGCGCTGAGAGACGCGCTGCTATCTCAAGCCGAGAGACCCAGCACCGGCGCTTCCGGGTAGCCCTCGCAGGCAGCCTGGAATATCGAGACCAGAGAAAGAGATACCATTCCTCATTCATCCTAAATTCCAGGTACAGAACTGAATAACCCCTCACAGAGAATTCTTTAGTTATTCACTTGGCAAAAACAAACTTAACTTAAACTGTAACTTTCTATTCCCGCCCACGCATTAGACTTAGGTCAGGTACACGGGGTAGGCGTATTTAGAAACACCAGTTGAGTACGTTTAGTCAAATGTATATGTGTATGTAAATATATTTTAATCATTTTAAACATCATATGGCTCAGAAACCATATCAATGTTTTTACAGTATTATTTTATACTATTGCTTTTAATGTATGCACTTTACTTAACTATAAGTATTGCAATAATATCGATCCATTTCTCTTGTACGAGAAAAGAGACTGATCAATAAATAACACCTTTTATTGAACACGCCCGTCTCTTCCTTTTCTCTACATTCTGATGAGACTAAGAATGCACGTACTGACTGAGTAAAATAATTGCCTTGTGCTCACACGACTCTGGAGATACACTCTGGATTAGGGGAGAGCAAAGTTGTCATGTTCTATGGTTGTCAGAAACTAAATCCCTTCTTGTCTAATCAGGGAAGTTAAGTCCTCCTTGAACATTCGAGAAAGTTTCTAGCGAACTCTGAGCTAAGCTGGCAAACCCAAAAATTAAGTCTAGTATCGACAGTAGTAGACCTAGTTAACGTCTGGTCTAGGCCTTTACTGCTGTAGGTATTATTCCAATGCGCAGAGCCTATTGGGAAGATAGGAACTACACTACAAAACGGGGGAAGGGTTCTCCAAGGGGGGAGAGATGGTAGGAGGGAAGGGGAACACAGGGGGATATAAAATAAAATAACCACATTAGTCTCAATGCCATTAGACTCAGAAATGTTAGTTTAGAGTGATTCAGTTAGAGCACATTGCTTCCCCTTGGCACTCCCTAAACACAGCCATAAGACACCCCAATATCCAAGAGCAATGCTGGTCAAATTCGGGAATTTTAGGCTAAGAGAGGCTATCTACGACATCGCTAGACCTTCAAATAAAAAAGAATTCAAAGGCTTCTCCTTCTTCGTGCACCCAGACTTCGCACACGCTACAGTAGAACGAAGGTGGAGGATGAGGCAATTGATTACCCCATTCGAGCAAATCGGAGCAACTGTATTCCTACAAACCCCAGCACGCTTGAAAGTAATCCACAAGGGCACTACTAAAAGCTTTATTAGCGAAATCCAAGCCGAGTCTTACCTGAAAGAAATCTCGGAGAGAACTAAGCAAAACATTGGAAAACAATAAAAACGCTGAAAACAAACAATCAAAAGATAAAGGGACAAAATGCAGGAAAGAACAATCTTATCAAATCAACTAGGTCTTGAGTGTCAAACAAAGGGGGAAAATATATTTTAACATAAAGGATGACCCGCTATCAAAGAGAAATAGGGTATCTGTATTCTATTTACCCTAGATGTACTTACTCAAAACCGGGCCACGGGGCATGACTGAGGCGCACTGCCCTAACTGACACACACACCTGGGTGCCCTATGGCCCAGGAGGTCTCAACAGATGGGGGGGGGAGATGCAGGGGGGAGTGAATGGAGGGCAGGGGTGTGAGGGCAAAGGAGGGGGGGCAGCAGTGGGGGAAGAGGGAGGTGGGGGGATTTAAGGGGGGGGCACACAGCACAAACAGCACAGCACATTTTTTCTTGGTTTAGCATCAGAGATAGACAGGTATATAGAGGAACCTTTTGGTGTATTCTTGATGAGTTGTAGAATAGCCTCAATTAATGTCTGCGGTTTGAATGATCCTCAGAAAAGGATTTGGGTGACTGCAGTGCTTAAAACAATGAAGTTAGATATGATATGCTTGCAGGAAACACATGATGAGGGAGGGAGGAGGTTCCCGTTAGACCAGCTGGGTTTCAATCTCCTGGCATGCACAAGGCAGGGGTCTAAGATAAGGGGTGTTGCGATACTGGCCAAAGGGAGGGATAGCGTAGTGGTTAAGAAAGTTGAAGACCAGTGGGGCAGGTGGGTGATAGTTGAAATAATGCATAAGGGGGTGAAGTTCACAATTGTCTCGGTTTATGGCTCCACCGAGGATGACCCGGAGATATTTGAATACGTTGACGCAGAACTGGCACACTGGCCAGAACCAATTATATGTTGTGGGGATTTGAACATTAGCATGCCGTCTGGCAGTGGACTACAAGTAGGGCAGGGGTATGCTAGCAGGAAAAAAAGAGTACTTCGAGCTGTCACAGCCATGGCACAAAATAACTCACTCTGCGATGTGTGGGCAGGGCTTCACCCGATGGTAGATGGCACCACGTTTTACTCTGCCCCACATAGGATCTTGACAAGACTAGATTATTTTTTAATTTCAAACTCCCTGCTGGCAAGATCTAGAATTCAGAAATATCCAAGGATGGTATCAGACCATAGTCCTCTGGTCCTGGGGGTTAACTTGGAGGGGGTGGCAGGCAGAGATAATGGCTGGACATTTGAAAGAGCACTCCTAAAGGATACAGAATATGTTGTGCATATGAATAAATGGATACAGGAGTTCTGGGATTTTAATAGAGAGGGGTTGTCTGGGATGCGTTCAAGGCGGCGGTCCGGGGGGAGACGTTGAGTTACACTTTGTCTAAAGAGAAGCGGGAAAGAGCCAGGGTGGGACAATTAGTTAGGACAATTGGACAGGCAGAGGAAGAGCTGTGCCCTTTAATACAGCAGAATGCGCCCCTGGAGATGCAGCTACTTAGAATCATTCAACTGAAAGCAGAGGTGGTAGAGGAAATCTGCAGCTAGGCAGCAGTGAAATATTTAGTTAAGAAAGAACAAACGTTTGAACTTAGCGAAAGAGTCGGGCATATCCTGGCAATCCGAACCAGACAGCAATTGGCTTCGGGGGAGATTTGGGAGATTATGGATAATCAAGGGACCCTTAGGAGGGATACAGAGGGAATCAGAGAAGTTTTCACACAGTTCTATGCAGACTTATATAATATAGAAGATGGCTATGGAGGAGTAGGTATAACGGAATACCTTGACCAGAGCATAGGTGAAAACGTCTCGCACCTCTCGGATAAAGATAAGGCAACGTTGGAAGCCCCAATCGGCCTAGAAGAAGTGCTTAAGGCAGTAGGTGATCTCCCAGCTGGGAAGGCAGCAGGCCCGGATTTGCTGCCAGTTGAATTTTATAAGATATTTCAAGGGGTGATTATCGGTGAGATGTTGTACGTGCTGATGCAGGCCCAACAGGGGAACTCTATCCCAATGTCTTGGGGAGGGGCAGATGTCATTGTTATTTAAAAAAGGGAAGATCCTACAGCCCCAGGATCTTACAGGCCAATCACCTTGAGGAACGCCGACTCAAAAGTGTACTCAAAGATATTAGCCAACAGACTAGCAAAAGTGATTGAGGGCTTGGTTAGTGACACCCAGCATGGGTTCATACCTGGGAAGGGAACTATGCAGCATATCAGGCAGGTAATCACCCTGTTTGACGCCACAGGGGTCCCAGGGGGTCCTATCGCAGCTCTCTTTTTAGATGCCGAGAAGGCGTTCGATAGGGTTTCCTGGGACTACCTATGGGCAGTACTTATCCGATATGGGCTAGGTGCAGGATATGTTCAAGCGATTCAGGCACTTTATACAGGGCCAACGGCCAGGATAAAGGTCAACAGGGGGTACACAGCCTCGGTGCAGATTCACAGAGGGACTAGACAGGGGTGCCCTTCTTCACCTCTACTATTTGCGCTGTACATGGATCCCCTGCTTAGGAGGTTAGAAGCCAATATCACCATACCGGCGGTGACCATAAACCACAGGCAATTCAAAACATTTGCCTACGCGGATGACGTGGCAATCGTTTCCTCTAATCCCACATTAGCTATCCGAGAGATAGAAGCGGAAGCCCAGCGGTTGGGAGAGGCTTCAGGATACAGAATAAATAAGGAGAAGACCCAGATAGTCAAAAACTCATATGTCACGTGCAGTGATCATCGGGTAGTGAAATCTGCCGTATACTTGGGGGTGGAGATCACCGCAGATTTAGACGACATTGTCAAATGCAATATGTCACCTCTAATGGCCAAAGTATCCTCAGATCTGGTACAAATGAACAACTTACATTTAACTCTGGTAGGATGTACGAATGTGATCAAAATGATTATTTTGCCAACGTTTTTATACTTTTTAGGGCAATTCCATTGTTTTTTTAATCCAGCTGGTTTAGTAAGTTAGAGGCGGTTCTGAACAAGTTTATATGGGCCCATGGAAAAACAAGGAGGACATATAGATTCATTTCTCTCCCCAGGGATAGAGGAGGATGGGGGGCCCCAGATTTCAGACTGTATTATTGGGCAGCTACAATACAATATATCCAGGGATTGATAGGAGGGGGAGGGCTGGGTCCAAGGATCACAGCCAATTCCACCAAGGTCTATGCCACTGTCCTCGGGATTGAAGCGGAGAACGCATTTCTTAACTGTCTGGACTCATCATATTTTAAAAGGACACGATTCAAGACAGTACATTCTGCATACAAAGTATGGGAGGCCTTTTTGAAGAGAGCGGGATTAGGAAGATACAATAGGTATACTCGGCTTTATAAAAACAGATCCCTCCCCTTAGAAATCTTTTCAGATTCAGTCATGGCAGAATGGGTAGGGAAAGGGATTAGAAAACTGGGTGATATGATGGGCCCTCAGTGGATTGTTCAATTTGTGGAACTGCGGGATAAGTTTAATATACGTAGGAATAGTTTCTTTAAATACCTGCAGGTACGCATCTTCTTGTGTAGTATTAGGGGGGGAGTGGCAGGAGTTAATAATAACTGCATATTGGACCTCATTGGAACTGGAGGGGGTGTTGATCCGCAGTGTATACGCAAACCTGGTTATTACTAAGCCAGATGATATGGAGAAGCATGGTGGTAAATGGGCGAATAAGCTGGGGATCGAGATGGCTAGATTCCAAGATTCCAAGATTCCTTGGAGTTAGGCTGTACTGTGTTGTGTTCAGCCCCGCTGCAATCTCAGCATTACAAAACGCTCTTCTCGCTCTACTATACCCTGGCTAGAAAAGCCCAGTGGGGCGGCACTTCAGGGACGACGTGTTTTCGTTGTGCTGCACCAGAAGCTGACATCATACATATCTTTTCTACATGCCCGCAATTGTATACGCTGGTTAAAGGTATTGAGCAATTCTTATCACAGGTCACAGGGGCCAACATCGTCCTTACCCCAGAGTTAATGTTATTAGGTGTAGCAACAGAATATAATAGTATGTACGAAGAATTTCTATTCTTAGCTATGGCTGTTTTAAGATTGATGCTCGCTAGGACATGACTGGATAAGACTCCCCCAGCTACGCAGCATTGGCTTGCTAGTCTTTTGGCGGTTTACAATCTTGAAAAAGGGATATATGAAAGGAATGGTAAAAGGGGTAGGGCATTAGGTAAGAAGATTTGGAAACCATTGATGCTGTGGAAAGGGGATAGGGTGGAGGTATAGTGGAGGGGTGCTAGTAACGATGTACGGGTAGATCCCGCTCTGTGCTATTGGAATATGCGAGCAAATGTTTTCCTTTATGGTATTTACGACCGATTATGCTAAATCATCTTTTTTATTTTCTCTTTTCTTCTTTTCTCTTTACTTGGGAACAATTTATTCTGTATGGATAGGTAAACAATGTACTTTTTTTACATTATATGCTGTGCTGTGCTATATGTGAAAAAACCTTCAATAAAAAATATTTTTTTTTTAAAATAGAACACAAAGAGCTGGATGCTGCCTCTGTTCCTGCTTAGTATGGGCGGGATATGCTAATTTTAAAACAACATGACAATACTTCAGATATTGTCCTGGAATGTCAATGGCCTGCGCGCGAGGGCACGAAGAGCTAGAATCCTACAATATCTGAGAGATTCCCCAGCGCAGGCCATTGTCATTCAGGAGACCCATCTTCTCAAGGCAGAGACGCAAGAAATACTTAAAACTCAGAAATGGGTAGATACTTTTATATGCATCGACCAGATGGCCGTAGGTGATAGGTGGCTGATATTGAAGATCACTTTAGTGGGCCTCCTTTTTACCTTAGTTGGATATTATGGCCCTAACCAGGATGATCCCTCTTGTCTTAAATCTCTCTGTTCACACCTCCTAGATTTTCCAGAACCAGTGATATGGCCAGGAGATTTTAATATCGTTCTTGACCCTATACTGGATAAATCCCCAAATAGTAGGGCAGTAGTCCCTTCAAGATCCAGGACGTCTCTCCTGACATTGATGGCTCAATTGGGACTCAGTGACATATGGAGCGAAAGGTCAGGCGAGCAAACAGGAGTATCGTTTACATTTTTTAAATACAAACACAAGTCAAGAATTGATTATATTCTGCTTAGCTATAATTTAAGAGATAGAGTCAAAGATATAAAATACCTCCCATCACATCTTTCGGACCGCTCAGGAATTTTACTAGCTATTGATTGTATACAGCCACAGTATATTAGAGCATGGTCACTTGATCGATCATTATTATTTGAAGAGGAAGAGACAGCTTTCCTTTCCAGTGAAACAAAACAATTCTTAGAGAACAACTTAGATACAGCCGAAATAACTATAGTCTGGGACACCCTTAAAGCTTTCCTGAGGGCTACTATCACCAACAGATCTAGCTATAGAAGAAAAAAGTATAGGGAAGTGACTCAGCTTTGGAGGGGGAAATGAGGGTAGTTGAATTAAAAATTAATAGCCAGGCTGGTATTGGCCTGAAGGAAGATCTGGATAAATTCAATCATTTAAAGGAATAACTGGAGCGCTCTTCAAAGGAGTCCTATGCGTAGATGGGAGGCAAGCAAGATCGCCCACTTTGAGTATGGTTAAGGGGCAGGGAATTTACTAGCATGGAAATTCAAAGCAGACTAGCACCGAAACCATATAAAAGAAATAACTGTAGGTAACGGTGCACCCTCCTTATCCTCGGATAAAGAAATTGATGAGGCCTTCTTGGAATATTTCCAAGATATATATATAGAGACATGTACAGAAGACAGAGCAAAAGCAAAGTTGTGATTGAATGGACCACATTATCATCTATTAGTCCCAAGCAACAGATAGATTTGGAGCGTGCGATTAGAGAAGAGGAGGTGAGGAAGGTCATGGGGGGATGCAAAAGAGGGAAAGCTGCCGGGCCTGACGGGCTACCAGCCGAACTATATCGATCTTTGGGGGAGGGTATCATCCCGATACTAACTCAACTATATATTAAGATACTATGGAATGATGCTATAGTAGTCCTGATTTTGAAACCCGGCAAAAATCCAGCCAGCTGCGGTTCATATCGACCTATATTACTCTTAAACACAGGCTATAAAATCTTCTCTTCTATTTTAGCAACCAGGCTGGGGAAGGTGGCAAATGTCATCCTTCAGCCATACCAAAAAGTCTCAGTGAAAGGGAGACAATCAGCAGACCTTACAACCGATCTGGACGGTGCAATAGATATTGCTTCCACTAATTCACTCCCTCTAGCAGCCTTAACTCTGGATGCCACCAAGGCTTTTGACAGGGTGAAATGGGTTTACCTGTCGGAAGTCATGGCAAGATTTAATTTGGGAAACAAGTTTTGCCACACCATTCAGCTGCTATATCAAGCACCGTCAGCCAGGTTGCTGGTCAACAGCAGTCTGACTGAGGCATTCAAGATAACTAGGGGAACTAGACAGGGCTGCCCCCTCTCTTCCCTGCTCTTTGACACGTATATAGAGCATTTTACACAGAGACTCAGAGATAACCCAAACATTAACTCCTTTAAATATGGGGATTGGGAGAGGGGGGTGGCCATGTACGCAGATGACCTTCTGATACTTTCGGCAGAGCTGGACACATCCTTTCCGGCGTTATAAGACTGGCGGAGGAATTTGGACAAGTTTCTGGGTACGAAGTAAATGCTGGGAAGACCGAGATCATGACCTGGAATATCATGGAAACTCAACACCTGGTCAGTCCCAGCATGCGTTACTTGGGGGTCAGAATTGTTCAAGATATAGATAAAATAGCAGAAACCAATCTAGCGTGAGTCCTAAGGGAATGTCAGAAACAGATGAAGTCATAGGCCCAGCTCCCTTTATCCATCTTGGGGAGAGTAAATTTGGTCAAAATGACAATACTACCTGAGATCACGTTTCTCGTTAATACAATCCCCCTTCACTTTGACAAAACACACAATAGATACATTTCAACAGGAAGTTTATCTGGAGATATAGAATGACCAGAATAGCCAGGAAAAAACTAAGGCGAAGGAGAGAGAAACGAAGTCTCGCACTACCTGACCTACAGTGTTATGCCTGGGCTTTTCAGCTGATTCAGAAAAGGGGGTGGTGATGAACAGAGTGCCTGAATTAAGCAGACCACTCTTACCCAGTCCAAAGATCAGGGCTTGATCCATCACCGTTTTTTAGCTCACTGCACCATCCCAGCTCAGAACTTGGCTATATGCAAATTAGTCTGTTCCTGTCCCAGTGCATGATGGGAACAGGGCAAACCAAACTACCAAGCCAATTCTTATACTGGGAAGGAAACAAGCTTCCGGGGACCGGTTTCTGCCATTTCAGGCGTCGTCGGCCCGGCTTGCTTGAATCCTGATGGTGCAATGAGCAAGGGACTCACATCTGAGTATACCCTTCCACGCTTATGGTGGAGAAAATGATTCAGAAAAGGGGGTGGTGATGAACAGCTTTCACACTCCCGGATGTTATTAAAAATACCTGTTAGTACTGAGAGAGGAGACATGTTTTGGGACATGTTAAAAGGTGCTGGTTTACTGGAAGAAGGGGGGATCAAAAATTCTTTACAAATGTCAAACTAAAGGTCCTTCAGGCATTCGCTAAAATATAGGCCAGGCTAAAAACTCTGGTGGGCCATAATTATTTCTCAAACCTAGCACCACTTTGGGATTTACCAGGCTTGCTGGAATGCCTTCAGGACAGGTGGCAATACCACTTAAAGAAGCTGGATGAAAAGTATGGGGACATCTGATTAGTGAGCATACACTTATTTAATGAGAAGATTTGAGAAAGAGAGTAGGTACTGGTCTCTCAAGACTTAAGTATATCCAGCTACAAAGCTGGGTACAATCCCAGTCAAGACCGAAACTATTTACCTTTGTACATGTGGCCCTAGGTGAGTATCTCAAATGCAAACGAATCACTGTGCTTCTCTTAGGTACTGAGATATATCACCAAACATGTATACTAATATATTGGCATGCCACAGTCACAGTTGGAAAGGCAAAGGGTAGTAATGGAATTCTATGATATTACCCTTTTTTTTCAAGTTGTAGGTGTTATTGATTGCACCCACATGACTCTTCAGCCACAGTGTCATAGGGAACACTTCCCAACAGACACAGCTTGCACTCCATCAATGTGCAAGTTATCTGTGATGTCAGGGGCTGCTTCACTGATGTATACTCTGCCTTTCCTGGGTGCATATGCAACAGCTGCATTTTCTGACAGTTAGTTTGATGATGGGTATTGCTGTGACATAGCTGTTAGATAAGTTTACATAGGTCACATTGGGACTACTTATGTACCTGGGGGATGTCTTTACAAAGATCATTCGTAACTTCACTGATCCAGATATGCTCACGATGATACCACTGCATGCGTGCATGGAAAATCGATGGTAATCTCATGGTAATACTTGTTTAAACTAATATCACACCTATGTGTTGCATATTATCCTGGATAGGACCTATCTCCCTTTCTCCTCACCCCCATCCAATGTCCAACGGCATTGTTTTAAAGAGAAGTAGAACAGAGCACACAAACACACACATATATACCAGCACATTTTTGGCATCCTAAATTTGTGCTCCTGATGTTCCCATCAATCAGCAATCCCCTGAATTAATATGCAAGATCACTACTGCCCTATTTAAGGTTGGTTTTGGGATAGACCACAGCCCAAAGAAGGTGCATTCCTCAGGGATATTCTTTAATTCCCTTAAGCGCTAACACCGCACACCCCATTGCACAGGAGGGCCCTGAGGAAAGGTTGGCCTGACCTCCAACTAAACTGCAGGCTCATGAGCACCAGCATGGAGCCAAGTAATTTCATACAGAAAGAGTACTGCTTCATTTGTGGATTGCAAGTATTATGCCATTTCTCCTGTTTAATGGGTATTGGGATGACCCTGTTCTGCGTATGTCACAGTGTCACACAGAAGGCATAATTGAGGACACATAGTCAATGTAAAACAAAAATCAGATTTGTTCCATTTAAAGAAATATGGGCCAGATGTAGGTAGCCAAATACCGGTCGATAACGGCTGAAAATACCGAATTTCGACTGTTACCGACCGGTATTGGGCTTTTGAGATGCAGGAGCCCAAAAAAGACCAATTCGGTAAATACGAGTCAGTAATCTACTGAATTGGAATTTACCGAATCGGAATTTACCGAATTCTTATTTACCGAATCGGTAAATAAGAAATGGTAAAAAATGAGTTTTGAGATGTAGGAAACTTCTAAAATACCGGATTTCATGAAATTCGTTTTTTAAGAGTCGGTAATTACCATGGATTGAAAGCAGGTGGTAACCAGGTGCAGGCTATAAAAAAGGCCCCAAAATGCAAGTGTGACCAGAATTGCGGCATTCTGCAGGATAGCAAGGCGGCTACGGCTACAGGCAGCAGGAGAGAGGGTCTGGAGAAGGGAGGAGCAAGTCTACAGACAGAGGATAACGCTCTTCCAACTCACTGAGCCAGAGATATTGCAAAGGTACAGGCTATACTCCCAAACTATTCTGGACTTGATCAGGGACCTGCACCCACTTTTGGAGCACCCAACCCAAAGGGCGCACGCCATCCCACCCCATGTGCAGGTGCTCTGGTGCCTACACCTGCTTGCATCTGGGAGTTACCAGGGGGTGATTGCTGCGATAGGTGGGGTGTCCCAGAGCTGTTTGTCCCGTTTCTTCAGGAAGTTCCTAGAGGCCATGATGCAGAGAATGCATCGTTACATCTGCTTCCCTGACACACACGCGGAACTGCTCAAGACCAAGACTGACTTTTATCAAATTGCACAGTTCCCACATGTCATCGGCTGTATTGATGGGACCCACATCCCAATATGCCCACCTGCTGCCACACAGTACATTTACAGAAACAGGAAGTCAACCCACTCAATCAATGTACAGGTAATCTGTGATGCCAACAACATTATCACAGACATTGTGGCCAAGTTCCCAAGAAGAACCCACGACTCCTACATCTTTCAGAACAGTGGGATCTACACACGCCTGACAGCGGGGGAAATCGGAGAAGGATACCTGCTAGGTAAAACACTGTGACACACCCTGATAGATATTGCAGAAGTATGTGTTTGTGTGCATGTGATTAATGGCTCTCTCATTTACAAATAGGTGATAGCGCATATGCCATCCGCTTGTTCATCCTGACACCCTACCTCAACCCTTCAACCCCGAGCCAGAGACGATACAACGTGGCACACAAATCCACTAGGAACGTTGTGGAGCGCACCTTTGGGCTGCTACAAAGCAGGTCCTCCACAAAAGCAGAGGGGCACGGCAGTACTCACCACTCATCGGCTGTAAGATCATTGCAACGTGCGCAATGTTGTACAACCTTGGTACAAAGAAGGGCACAGAAGTGGAATTGAGCGACTATGAGGACCACGATGATGAACATGCACTGCCTGAACCCAACACAGCAGGAGTTGCACCAGCAATAGATGGCAGACAGAGACGGGCAGAGATCACACAGCACTATTTTTGAGTAAGTAAAGAGACACAGACATGTGGAGTATGTACCCAACGTAGTTTAATCATTAGCACTACGCAAGTACTCAAGGGCACAAATGTGCAACTCAAATGTTATCCATTTAATAATGGTAGTCCTGGCTCACTTCCCCATTAAAGGTCATGGAGTGTGGGCAGCATTAGTCATTTTCGGACACGCCTTCCGGTGCCAGATGAAATTTGCTGGCTGTCTTCACTGGGTTTGCGGGCTGGTGGAGCACCATGAAGCCTGCTGCTCCTCCGTGTCTCAGCAACAGGGGGCTTGTCATGCTGCCCCTACTGGTGCTTTCCTTGCTCTCAGGTACATCCAGAGCAGCAGTATGTGCTGACTGTGCATTAAGCAGCACCTCTACAGCACTTGTCACCCTTGCTAGGCCCCTGGACACCTGCTGCTGTGTGTTAGTCCCTCTTGCATGTTGACGCATCGTCTGCATAGACGGGAAGTGACTGTGGCCAGGCGGTTCACTGCCTTAGTGTGTTGCTGCGCTTGCTGCCTGTCCTTCTGCCTTGTTGACCTGTCCTGGTCCAGTTTTGTGCACAGAAGCTGCACGGATTGTGACCTGTCCCGCACCCCTGTGGCCATCTCCTGCATCCCTGCAGCCATCTCCCTCATCCCTGATGCCATCTCTTTGCTCTCATCCACCAGTGCACTGATGCCCTTCCCTATGTTTTCCATGTTTGCATTCAGGTGCCTCATCTGGCGTTGCACCGACTGGATGGCCTTCCCCTGCATTCTTTGTATCTTGACCATGCTACCCTCCAGCCCACGAAAGACACTGGGACCATCCACATGTTGTGCAGCACTGCTATCTCTGGGCCTGCGGCGCCTGGTACCTGTGCGGGCACCCTCTGCACTGCACTGATGTGTGGTAGTGCTTCCTTCCCCAGCCAAGGTTGGAGCGTCATCCCCTCCATGTTACCTGCTGATGTTTCCATTTCGACTAGTGGGGCAACTGCATGCCTCCTGCTCTTTTGAGCTGCAGGTGTTGTTTGCGGCAGTGACGCAGGCAATTCAGGTGAGGACAGTAGCAGAGGGGATCCTGAACGCTCTGGGGAGGCCTGCAGCTGTGGAGACATTTCAAGGTCTTGGGATGGTGGCTGTGTTGTTGGTACACCAGTGTCCTCTGTGACATTCCCTGCACTTGTGCCTGCCTCCTGGCTGTCGTCCCTCTGTGGTGCAGTGCCTTCCTTCTCCCTGGTACGCCTGCGAGATGTCTCGCCTGTGGACATAAAAGCATACATTAGCTCTGTGCTCCTGCCTCACTGCTTATACAATTAAATTCCTCTCACTGAAACACTGTACATATTGCCTCAGCTTGATTATCACTGATATGTGTTGCATAACTTGTTGCTTGGTGTGCTGTATGACATGGTAGGTCTTTCAATGACTACATCTCCCATAATGCATTGCTCCTGTATACTGCTACCTCTACTGGAGTTGGGTTAACACTGCCATATAGGGGAAAGGGAAGGTGCTGGGGTGGGGGTGATTGCTGTGCATGCTTCTTACCTTTTCTGGGGTCAGCTCTTGCTGAGCTGTCTGCATCTCCCAGTCCACAGACGCTCTCTGGTTCTATAGTGGACTCCACCAGCTCCTCCAGCTCAGTCAGGGGAGGTGCACGGTTCTTCCCTCCTCCAGCATGGTTTGCCTCTTTGTGGAGCTCTACAATTTTCTTCTTAGTCAAGCTCCTGAGGTCGTACCACCTCTTTTTCAGGTCATCTATGTCCCGTGGAGTCACTCCTATTGCATTCACTTGGACTGTATTTCCAGCCAAATCTTTCTTTTGGCAGATTCAGCCACAGTCAGGGACTGCTTTCCAAACAATTTATGGTGTTATTTCACCACCTCATCCACGAGGACCTGCAGCTCCATGGTGCTGAATTTTATTTTTCTCTTCCTCTCTGGAAGTTCCTTTTCACTGGTGTTTGCCATTTTCCAAATTTAAAAGCACAACAGTTTTCCCGTGGCTCAGGGACTCAGCTGTGCTCTCACAGCCTCTCCAGAACCTTCTATTTGCTTCCAGCTGCCTGGGTGCAGCCACTTCCTGGTTGGGAGGGGGGTGGTTGCACCTGATTGCCTGACTCCTGAGTTTCACTTTTCTTTCCTAGCCGATTCAGTATTTACGATTCTGTATTTACCAATTCGGTATTTACTGATTCGGTATTTACCGAATCGGTATTTCCTATTCATTCCTATGGGCCAAAAGTCCCATAGGATTAAGTGGGAATTACCGATTTGGTAAATACCGATTTGGTAAATACCGATTCGGTAAATTCCGAATGGCTGATACCGAATTTTACCGAATCGGTAAAAATGACCGAATTTTTACTTACATCCCAATTACCGATTCTAAAATACCGAATCGGTAAAATTCGGTATTTTAGAATCAGTAAAATAGGATTACCTACATCTGGCCCTATATGCCTTACATCCGGTCATGTAGTATTCAGGCACATAGGAATTGTGCCTTGATAGTGTGTGTGGAGCTTTCCTAAGACTGCCCATGTCACCTGAGTCTTATATACTAATTTTATGAATCTAGAACTTTATATTTCTAAATACACATTGGATATATGCCCTTGACATCCTTTCTCAGAGGTAGAATTAGACTGAAAATACATGCAGTGTTTTCATTTACAATGGTTGCACACGAATAGTAACATTCTATAGGAAATAAGACATCCATGAAATTTAGGGACTGATTTAGAGTTTGGATAAGATATATGCCTTATTACAGGTTCACTTGTAGTAAGGTGAGCAGGATATCCCTCATGTTTATGATTGTGTACCTGTTCGCCACAGTATATACCAGGCCCTAAATCGTATGTATATGTCATTTGCTATTGACTGGTTCCATTTATGTGAAATCTATGTAAATAAAACAACGGTGTCGTTTAAGTTGATGTTAGAGCAGAGAGTAACTGTAGTCTTGAGTTCTGTTTAATATACAAAAGCCGTCACTCGTGAGAGACTGCAGAAAGTCTAAGGGAACCTCCATATGATGAGATGAGCTGTGTGACTACAAACCGATGATGTCTCATGGCTGACCTGGCTCTCTTTGCAGGGTCACCCAAATCTTTTTTACCTTCCTCTGCCCTTCGTTTGCTGAACCCGTTCTTGTTGGCTGTTAAAACTCAGTGCACTTTTCCCCTGCTAAACAGTGGTAAAGTGCTTGTGCTCTCCCTTCTAAACATGGTATAATTGGGATACCCCTTATTGGGTATTTTAATTTACTTGTAAATCCATAGCATATGGTATTACATGTACTCAGAGCCTTGAAGTAAATGCCTCTAATGGGCCTGCTGTACTCATTGTGCCACCCACTTAATTAGCACTTTAAAACATCTCAGGCCTGCACTGAGGAAGTTACCCGTTTAGGGTCACCCGGGTCACTAATGACCACCTCTCAGCCTTCCGTACCAAATGAAGAGTCGGTCAGACATAGAGAATACAAAGCAATTACTGTTTATTTATGTGAACACAGAGTGGAGCCCCATATACAAGTCGCTAGGACTGCTACAGAGAGGACTGAAGTCAACAAGCATAAAGATACATTATGTATGTGTCATGTCCAGGTAAGAGCATGCCCACAGTGGAATTTTCAAAGCAGCTGCAGCTGAACAGTGAAATACAGAAAAAAACGGATTCAACACTCATAACTTACAAACAGAAACATAGTCCACGTTCTCTCCATCAGGAGCCTGCCACCGACAAGGGGGAGAGGGCCTCTATCTAGTGAGAAAGGTTACTGTGTAGTTCCTATAAAACCTACTTATGCAGGATCTGCACGTTTAGACAACATACACTGCAGGCTTGGAGTCCAGACTGATTCCAGACAACCCCATCGAGTATGTTGGTCTTTTTATACGAGCTATCTCACAGTGCCACTAAAAACTCCTCTTACCAAGGGGTGCTTGGCAACTATTGAACATGACAACCCTGATCCCTCAGGACATTGGAACAGTGTACTACTTTCTGCTCAGTCACTCGTGCTCACTTAGTCTCAGAGAGATACACAGAATAAACGGTAGGGATGTTTTCAAATATGCAGGAGATAAGCCCTGCTGAGTTTCCAATAATCTTCATGCATAATGAATGAGGCTCCTACTAGGGTAATCCCGTGTTCTGTGTGCAGTGTCTTATCTAGGTAAAAGGTCACTCCCCAAGAACCGTTTTGTGTGTAATTGAGGGAAGAATATAGGTGATGTTACCTGCGCCTATATTGGGGTACCTATATGGAATATCACACCCACTGCTCATCTGACTGGATGAAAAAATTAAATTCTAATGTACTACTAGGCTCTCTAGGTGCTGGTACGCAAAGGAAAACAAAAGTGCTGCTTAAAAATGTTTAAAAAAAACTCTAAAAATGCTAAAAACAAAATGTTGTCACTCAAGCAAATAGCTCTAATGTGTCTGTTTATATAGTTTGAACAACTACAAGCAACAGAAAACAATGCAGGTAAAAAAAAGTGTAAATTAAGTTTTGAGTCCCAATTCGGAGATTGTTCAAAAAGACAAATTTGTCCAGCACACAACGAACCAAATGTTTATGTGTCTTGGCTGGTAGATGCAACATTGCTGGGGTGCCCAGATGCTGTACCATGCGATCACGGTATTTACGCTCCAAGAGCGCTGTTTCCATTTCCTTGGTGACTGGGGCGTCCATTGCGTAGCAGAAAAATTACAATCAGGATACCTGGTATTAGGAACAGGATCAGTGGACGTCCTCCAAAAGTGCTGCCGAACACGGAGTGCCTAAAGTTTGGTATAACTCCGAGAACCGTCTGAAAGGTGCTTAATAGTCCCGAACCTATGGTCTTAAATAAGTGGACTATACCCGTAGTATCAGTCAAGGTAAAGATACGATTTACCATTTCTGAGACATGGAAGGGGCAGTTTGTACGTACGAGTGCCTGTATCTCGGATGAGGATCTTGCGATCTGGAGATCAAAAGTCTCCTGGGCAGAGGTTAAGGTCACGGTTTTCTGTTGAAGCATGGCTTTCATTCTGCTCAGAGTATCAAACTGTATAAGATAAACATTTAGCAAAGGCCATAGCGGCGCCTCCCTGACTGCATGTGTCGGTGGAAACAATACTTGCATGCAGCAAGTAACCCTGGAGCTTACGGTTACTACATATATGAAGCCCGGAACCATGCCACAGCAACCTTGATCGTTCACCATCAAGTAACTCCCATTTAAAAGTAGTTTGAATACCGGAGTAATCACAGCTGTTGGGGTACCTCTCAAGTGGCAGGATAGGTTTGCTACCGTACCATTGCAGGCCCCGTTCAACATAATGTCCTGGCATAAGAGAGATCCACTCAAAGCGCTCTCTCAGTTTTACCACTTCTAAACACTTTTTGATCCCCACTCCTACATCGAAATCTGTACGGTAATTGACAAGACTCCTTGATATATTCCCTACCCATTTCTTCATACCTGCCGGCCTGGTGCTGTTCTAGGCAGTACTGAAACTGGTAGTGTTATATGGATATGGATCAACCATTCTGTGGATGGTGATTCCACCACAGTAAAAGGTAATCTATTCAGTTTTTCAATACACAGCATTGTATATTTTGCTCCCTTCTGTGCCATTTTCTTCTGTTTATCTGTTAAATTATATTCAGAAATTAGTGAAGTACTGTTGATAAAACGCCAAGGCACATAACCTCTGGGTTATGT
Source organism: Lissotriton helveticus (assembly GCF_964261635.1). Lineage (NCBI taxonomy): Eukaryota > Metazoa > Chordata > Amphibia > Caudata > Salamandridae > Lissotriton > Lissotriton helveticus. Next base: position 446,766,862 of record NC_136070.1, read on the forward strand.
TAGCAGCGTCCAGCTCAATAACATAGTAGAACGTAATTGTGATTGTCCGTAATGTAGAATGGCCAAATCTTGTTCTAATACATCAATAGCAGAAGATACAATGTTGCCCAGTAAATAAATCCTGGATGTTAACGTAGTCATACCATTGTCCACTACGGCTAACGCCTTTTCTAAATTGATCCTATCTATCACTCGTAGTTTCTCCGCAGCTTCTTGTTGGGAGATTTTCCAAATTTCATTATAGATAACATAATAGAAACGTTTCTGATGTGGGTTTTGGGGACCTAGTAAAAAATCCCTTGGATCCACATCCTCCGTGAGTAAGGATAAGTGTTGTTTCACCTGTGTTAGTGTTGAGGTTCTTAGCCAATCAAGGCATAACTTCCCAACACTGTATGCTGTTACCACCCCCGGATGTTCTCTTTGTACACACCCTTTGGTTGTACTCCTGAATCTTTCCTGACACTTATTAGTGTCTGTGGGCCAAACCAACTATCCCTTACAATTGGGGTTTGTCCTATTATGTAGAATATCATCTAAAGTAACCCCATCTTTTGATGTAAAGTTCGAGTCGGTATGCAAAGGAAACCGAGATGTGTTCAAATCCTTGTTCTTGGCTATTCCAAGGCAGGAAATCTGTTGCACAATCTCATTTAGAAATATCATCTGCTGAGGAATGAGGCATGCTCTAGATAGAGCTTCTATCCCCTGGACTTGCCAGTCTCTAGAACCCCAGCCTGATTTCAAGTCTATTGTGTCTTTCCATAAGTTGACACCTTGTTCAGACAGTTGGGTGATAAAGAAAGCAGAGTAAATCTGTTTGGTGTTAGTCAACGTATTTTTCTGTGCAGGTGTAGATGCAACCTTGTAATAATATGAGGTTCGGTCTGAAATATTAAACCCTGAAAAATATGAAAGTTTTCAAGCTACTTTTTGGCGGTGTTGGGCAATGTTTTCATTGGTGGCATGTGAAAACATTTCTATGGGTACTGGATTTGTGTAAGAAATGATGACCAAAATGTTGATAACAGTACAATGTGTTAAAGTCTGATGTGTCTTCTAACATTTCATTGCTAGAAAATGTGGCAGATTGTTTAAAATCAGATTACATATTATTTCACAGTTTCAGAATCCCAATCATTGGAAAATGTACTGGAGGTAATTACATCATTTAAATACATTTTAAACAAATGTGGTATGTTTAAAAGTTCAGTTGGTGTGTATATATCACAATCAACTTTGTCCCATACTATACCATAGGGCATAGGAACTGCTGTAATGTTCACTGATGACATGACAAGTCTCTTTGTTCATGATGTGATGAAACATGAGGTTTCAGGAGTAAGTTCACTTTTGATGCTGCAGAGCTCCGGCAGAGGTAAGTTCCATTGACAAGTAAGCAGAAGACGGTTACTAAGCCTAACCAAAATAGAAAGAAAAGTGCCCCGGTGCTCATCCAAAGTTCTATCCAAGGTGACATCAGGTAAGTCTTTTTAAGAAAGATGTAGGAGTCTTTGATTTTTTATTTTCCAAGAAATCTGTGCTGGCATTGTTTGTAGGTTCACTTGTATGCAAAGAAAAGTTATCAAAGTCGATGAAATAGCCAGATGCAGTTTAGGTAGCTCAGCAGGTTTTGTTGAACTTGTAGAGGATGCTTGTTGAGGCATGTCTACATAGACATCAGTGTTAGGTCGAATTGAAATTTGTCTTTTTTCTTGATTTTGTATTCATTGTTCAAGGGGAACGAGTTCCATTGTATTGTTGCTTAGTCCATCATTCCGTATAGGAGGCTCTTTGAACGTGATGAGTCTTTCCGTCTGAACTTCCTGTATAGTAGTGAGAGGAGGGCATCTGCTACCCAGGAGTCCACGAGGCCTACTATTAAGTATCGGTCAAATAGTGTGGTCAATGGAGACAAATCATATCTTTTTTCCCAGTAAGAGGCAGCAAAAGTACAGTTCTTGTTCCTTCGATGGCCAGCACAGGTACAGGCTTTCTGTATGATGGCTCAAATTCTTCTTGTCCATTATTTTCTCTCTAACCAAACTTTTGGAATCCAGACAGGTCTTGCCGTACCTGACTTGACTTCCCAGTGGCGGTCCTTTTTACCTGCACATTGCTTTGCAGCGCTCTGGCTTCATTAGCTCCTGTAAGACAGCCAAACGTTTATTGATGTCAAAAGGTTTTTCATCCGCCACTGTGCCTTCACAATCAATATCAGGTACCCACATTCTCATCCCAAATAGGACTTCGTAAAGAGTGACACCTCCTAGAGATCTTCTTGGCATATTGTTTAATGCACACGGAATCCCATATAAATGATTGACCCAACTACCACCCGCGCCTAATACTCTAACTGTTAATGATTGCTTTAAGAACAGTTTTTTCCTCTCTATGACCAAATTTCCCTCGGGATGGTATGGAGAGGAGTACCGCAATGCTGCACCCAAACCTCCCAGGGCCTCCTTGTAAGCCCTAGAGCACGGGTACTCAAAGTATGGCCCGCGGGCCACCAGCGGCCCACCAAGTCTTCCTTGGCGGCCCACGGACCTTACAGACATCGTACCTGTGTTCTTTTTGTTTTTTAAGTGTCAGCAAACACCACCAGTACTGCTCTGTGATTCCAGCCACAGTCAGAGTGGAGCTGCAGGGATGCTAAGAAGAGGTGAACAACGCCTCTTTAACATGTGAATGGTCTTTTAAAGACCTGTGAAGTATTGGGGTGCGGCTGTGTGTGTGCCCGGGAAGCTGTGTCAGCCCGGGCTGACACACACACAGGGGGGGGAGGACAGCGGGTGAGGTGACAGAGGACAGCAGGGACTGAGAGCCCGGGTTAGGTGGGAAGGCAGCAGGGAGTGAGAGCCCGGTGAGGTGGGAGGGCAGCAGGGAGTGAGAGCCTGGGTGAGGTGGGAGGGCAGCAAGGAGTGAAAGCCCAGTTGAGGTGGGAGGGCAGCAGGGAGTGAGAACCCGGTGAGGGCAGCAGGGAGTGAGAGCCGGGTGAGGTGAGACAGATAGAGATAGAGACAGATAAAGACATATAGAGACAGAGACAGATAGAGGCAGAGACAGATAGAGACAGGGGCAGACAGAGCTAGATAGGGTCAGAGACAGGGACAGACAGAGACAGATAGAGGCAGAGACAGATAGAGGTAGAGACAGACAGCGATAGAGACAGAGAGAGATAGAGACAGAGATAGCGACAGAGATAGAGGAAGGGACAGATTGAGACAGAGACAGATAGAGGCAGAGACAGACAGAGATAGAGACAAAGAGAGATAGAAGTAGAGACAGAGACAGACAGAGACAGAGACACAGACAGGCAGAGACAGATAGAGGCAGAGACAGACCGAGACAGGCAGAGACAGAGAGATGGAAAGGGAGACAGAGGGAGGGAGGGAGACAGAGACAGGGACAGACAGAGACAGATAGTGGCAGGGACAGGAACAGACAGATAGAGGCAGAGTGACAGAGAGACGGAGACGGAGAGGGAGACGGAGAGGGAGATGGAGAGAGACAGAGAGGGAGACGGAGGGAGACAGAGGGAGGAAGAGGGAGGGAGAGAAAGGGAGACAGGGTGACAGAGGGAGGGAGGGGGAATGAGAGCGAGGGAGACAGAGAGAGGCAAACGGAGAGAGAGGGAGAGGGAGGGAGTCAGCGGGAGACAGAGTGAGGGAGAGGGAGTGTGAGAGACAGAGGGAGGGAGACAGAGGGAGATGGAGGGAGACAGAGGGAGACAGAGGGAGGGAGAGGGAGAAAAAGGGAGACAGAGGGTGATAGAGGCAAGAAGGGGGAGGGAGAGAGAGGGTGACAGAGGGAGGGAGAGAGAGGGAGAGAGAGGGAGACAGAGAGAGGCAGACAGAGAGATAGGGAGATGGAGAGAGTCAGTGGGAGACAGAGGGAGGGAGACAGAGGGAGGGAGACAGATGGAGGGAGATAGAGTATCCAGGGTTGCCTTGGGGCTGTTTTTAATTGGTTCCATCTAAACAGCCTCAAGTGCAACTCGGATAAATCGGAGGTACTCTTTTTTGGCTGCAAAACGGATCCAGACTGGCAAAGATGGTGGCCTGCGATTATGTTCCCTCCTGCAGCCTCCTCCCGGATAGCCAAGAACCTGGGAATTAAGATAGATGACGGTCTAACTCTGCGCCCCCAGATTCTAGGGCTTGTTGGCACGTGTTTCGGGCTTCTTCGGATGCTCCGTAAGTTCCTGCCTATACTATCGGAGGAGCACAGGAAAATAACGGTCCAGGCCATAATTGGCTCGAGAATGGATTACTCTAACATTCTCTATCTGGGCCTGCCAGAGTATCTGCTTCAAAGGATGCAGGTGGTCCAGAACTCGGCTGCACGGGCCATTTATGGATTATCTGGCCGTGCTAGGGTTTCGGGCCTACTGCAGTCACTCCACTGGCTCCCGATCCGGAAGCGGATAATGTTCAAGGCGTTGACCTTGGCTCACAAGGCTTTACATGCTTCTGGAGCTAAATACCTTCAGAGAAGGCTTTCCTTCTATCATCCGGCAAGGTCTCTGAGGTCCGGGTCTCTGTGTCTTGCCGTGGTTCCTCGGATAAAAAGGGCACGCATTGGAGGTCGGTCTTTCAGTCTGCTGGCTCCGCAGTTGTGGAACACCTTGCCAGTGGTACTGCGTTGTACCTCTAATTTGTTGGCGCTCAGGAAGGGCCTTAAAACTTGGCTCTTTTCCCTGTAGGTAGCAGTTTCACTTTTTAGTTAGGTTTTCTGTTTATCTCTTCTGTTCTGTTTTCCCTGTTATGTTGTGATTTCAGTTTACAATAAAGCGCCGGGACACTCTATGAGTAGCTGTGCGCTATACAAGATTCAAATAACATGACATAACATAACATAGAGGGAGGGAGAGTGACAGAGGGAGACAGAGAGAGGGAAATGGAGACAGATGGAGATGGAGAGAGAGGGTGACAGACAGAGGGTGACAGACAGAGGGTGACAGACAGAGGGAGACAGACAGAGGGAGACAGACAGAGGGTGACAGACAGAGGGAGACAGACAGAGGGAGACAGACATAGGGAGACAGACAGAGGGAGACAGACAGGGGGAGGGAGACAGAGGGAGGGAAACATAGGGAGGGAGACAGACAGAAGGAGGGAGACAGACAGAGGGAGGGAGACAGACAGAGGGAGATAGACAGACAGAGGGTTTTTGCGACTACTTTGATTGTGACAATGCGACTATTACGAACAGGCAACCAAAATCTAGGTCGGACCTCCCCAGAGTTATCAGGCTACTGGGATTCAAATTAACTATAACAGTGAGAACGGACAAATCTCTATCTATTTATAGAGTGACATACCATTATATGGTCCTATCTGGAACTCCTGTGTTTGGCAACATCTCAAAAAGTACTGTAACGAACCAAAACAACACAGAATTGTTCCCTCACCCTTAATAGCCCTGACGAAGTTCAATGAGAACGAAACGCGTTGGCTGAGGAGTCTGTTTTAATGGGAAATAAATTTAATAAAATACTTTTTTGAATCAAGATCTGGAACTTTCGAGTACTCCCTTTGGTGCACCGTCCTTTATCATATGAACTTTTGGATCTGCTTTGCAAGAGAGTATTGGTGTGGCATACTCTGGATGTCCTGTGCACAATCTTTGAACTTACCTCTCATACTATGAAATACTGTATGCATAACCTTAGTCAGCTGCTCTTTCGTTTATTTTATAGACAGAGGAAGGGAGACAGACAGAGGGAGGGAGACAGACAGACAGAGGGAGGGAGACAGTCAGAGGGAGGGAGACAGACAGAGGGAGGAGACGGACAGAGGGAGACGGACAGAGAGAGATGGACAGAGGAAGACAGACAGGGAAGGAAAGAGAGGGAGGGGGCAGAGAGAAATAGAGGGAGACAGAAAGAGAGAGAGGGAGACAGAGTGAGTGAGACAGAGGGAGACAGATAGAGAGGAAACGGAGGGAGCGAGAGAGAAAGATAGAGAGAGGGAGGGAGACAGAGAGAGGGAGGGAGACAGAGAGAGGGAGGGAGGGAGAGATAGAGATAGAGATAGAGAAAGAGAGAGATATGTGTGCATGCCGGGTCTCTTGACTCTGTGGACGAAGGTGTCCCTTGCAGGGGCCTGTGTTCAACCTCATGGTCACAGCTTTTTTTTCTCTAGCTCCTCCCCCCTCCCTCACTGACGCCGCCTCCACTGGTGCGGCCCTTGGCCACAAACCACACTGTAAATTCTGCCCCCGAGAGAAAGTTTATGAGTACCCATGTCCTAGAGCTAAACGCTGGGCAACAGTCAGAATGTAATGTGCCAACTGCTTATGTCCCTATTAAGACTTGCAAATCTTTGATAACAATTTGAGCGACAGCCCAGAACTGAGGCCATACCCATAGGAATCTCGAGCAGGAATCCATTGCAATCATGATATACTTGTAAGCCCCATCAGATTGTAAAGGGCTGCAGTGGTCCAAATAGACAAAAGTGAGTGGTCTGTAAAATATCAGCAATGGTGTTTGCTCTTGACGTGCTATGGTGGAGCCTTTCATCTGTTGATGGATGTCGCATTTTAAGACATAATCTTTTGTCTGCTTTGATAGCTTTGGCCACCAATAGAGTTGTTTCAGTAAAGAAACTGTTGCTGTATCTCTGCGAGTGCAGAGCCTAAACCCTTGTGTGCAGCTAATATTAAGCTTAACCTGCAATCCATGTTTGATATTACTCTATTCCCCATTCCAGGATTCTGAGTAAATGGAACGTTGTTTGCATCTAACTTGTAGGAGTACTTGAGTGGAAAGCTTTTTGGAAGTGCTTTGTTGTCCTTGCGCAAAGCAATGACAGCTACCATTATATGCCCGTCTATTCTTGTTTTTGAACGAGTGTTCGCAGCTATGGACGCAGTTTGTACTGCCCCCTTCGCAGCCTAATCAGCCAATGAATTCCCTTCAACGTGAACACCATCATGTTGATGATTTAGCGTGTGTATTACGTGAGCTCTTGTTAGTTTGTTTTTCAACTCAGCTACCTGTTCCCATAGCATGTTGTACTTTATTGTGACACCTTTTGAGTCCTTAAACCCATTTTGTCCACAATAATGTAGATATTCATTGTATGACTGGACACTGTTAAAGTAATCACACACAATTAGCGTGGGGAATTAAGGATCCCGATTTATCAGTGCCAGTAAAAGAGCTTTTAGCTCTGCTAACTGAGCTGTGCAGTCTCCTAGAGACTGAGTCTTTGTACAGCTTGGATGGAACTTACCATCCCGCATACGACCTTTCGCAATTGCACATGCGTCACTGTATTGCTGTTTACTTCCTATGGCCGGCTGCGCAGCTCTGTCAGTGTAAATCATGTATTCGTACTGTTCTAGAGACATTATTTCATTTGGTAGAGGATATAATCTTGTTCATATTGCAGAAATGCTTGTGTTTTCAGACTGGGATCGTATCAGTATTCTCCGTCTGATACAGTGACGAAATTAGCCCATTGTACCCATCTCGGATGTAATCCTTTAGCGTTAGGAACGCTTGCCTTTGGAACAGCCTCTAAGGCTGGTACTGGAGTCTTGACAACCATTCGTTTTCCCTGAGCCAGTGGTCTTTCTCTCACCACATCAGTCTGTACTGCTGTCAGAATTTTATCTGTGGATGTGAAATGCATCTCAGCATTTGTATACAAGAGTGATTTGTAAGCAATGGGTACTGTTTCGCCTTCATTTTATGTGAGGTATGTGTACCCAGATTGACCCGCAACTAAATGGATCACCAGGTTGGGGACATTTACCCGTGTCTGTAAGTGCTTAGACACTATCATGTCAGCCTGGAGTGAACAAAGTGAACAAAATGTTCTTGTGTCCATTGCCTAACTGAAAATCAGGTCTTATGAGGTCGGAGAAAGGTTTGACTCTTTCTGCGTAATTCAAAATGTATGTTCTGCTAAAATTTAGGAATCCCAGTATTGATTGTAAATTCTTCAATGATTATGGATGTTAGAGCAGCGCACACTTTTCTAAATAGTTGGCTGCCAGGCTTTTCCCCTCACTTGAAAGTGCATATCCCAAAAATAGGACACTGTGGCGTGCCATTTTTGATTTTGTAAAGTTAAATTTGTAACCCTCTGAGGCGAATCCCAAAATTATGGTGCTCACCCTTGTCAAGTGTTCCTCCAGGGCATCATTCGTCAGAAAAATATCATCTACATAGGGCAATGTCTCCTCATCCAGATTTTGAAGTAATTCAGTTACTATGGCGGAAAACAGCCCCAGGCTGTTTTTATACACCTGGGCTAGTCAAGAAAATTGTCGCTGGGAACCTAGTGCTGAGAACGCTGTCAAATATCTCCTCTCAGGTGCTGTATTCTGGCAGAAAAATCTGTTTGAGATATCTAGTGTTGTTTTGTATTTTTTCGGCACAATGTTATTCATTAATGCAGCACTGTGTGCGTTTTGTACTGCGAAAGTTTTCATGCATGAATTTAGATGTCTGTAATCCAAAACTAGACGATATGTATTGTCAGGTTTTATTACGGGAAACAAAGGATTATACATTGAGGAGGTGCAAATTTCAATCACTCCCTGCTATTCAAGTTGATCTAAGATCTCCCTGACCTGTTTTTTAGCTTTTTGCTTAATTGGATATTGTCTCTGTGGAGTTGGAGTAGATTTTAATGGTATCACATGGTGGGTTGAATCGTCATCCCATCCAACATGGTTTTGATATAGTACTGGAGCAAGGGCTACTGCCCACTCCCGTGCCTATGTTGTTTTAAATATTGGGGAAGGAGGTCAGAGAAAGCTGTCAGAATTACTGTTTCTACGTTTGGGCAATCTATAACAAAAGCAGGCAGAAAACCTTTTTCCACTACTGTTTCTCCGTTTGGGCAATCTATAACAAAAGCAGGCGGACAACATTTTTCCGCTAGTAGGATGTCATAGCCAAATGTTAAGTTCTCCCAAAACAGACCTGTAATCCGTCTTGGTTTGTCCCCTCCATCTGGAGTCTTATTTCATGTAACTCTTACCCTAGTATCAGGCGTTTCCACCGTGATATATTTACTCAACTCCGCTGTCACCAGAAATTCCATCAGGTTCTGGCACGCTATTTTTACTTCTGCTGCGCTGTCTAGCATCATCAGAGCCCATTCCCCGTTCAATAGTTGGGTCCTCAGAATTCTGGCAATGTCTAACTTTAAGACCTTCTACTTTCTTCTTTTTGAATTGAGGTTTAGATTTTTGTTTTTCTTCTTTTTTTAGGTGCGTTGTCCGCAGCACATTGCGTGTCTCTGGACTTTGTGCCCTTCTTCTGTCTGTGTTCCGATCGTCCTTCTCTCTCTGAGTTTTTCAATGAACCCTGAAAGGAACGAGAGGAACGTGTATCAATGTCCTGATACATGTCAGGTTTTCAATGTTGTCTCTATTCCTAAGGTTATGCATTCTTTTGGAGGGCTCCCGTTGAGGAGACTCACCTCCTGATTGAGATCTATTTGTTTTATTCTTTTGTTGTTTGTTATTGTTCCATTTCTTGTTTGAAGAAGCAAGTGTTTGTTTAAAGGTATCCTTCTCAGGACTCCCCATTAGCTGACGTTTTACTGGTCTAGCTCCCAAACTGTCTCTACCTAATTCTGCATAAGCAGTGTCTATTATTTTAGGTAATTCTGTCTCCTGTTGTAAAGGAGTTAAATCTCTCAAACATTGGTGTATTGCCACTGATGCTGCCTCCCCTTCGATTTTTGCTAATATTATAGCTGATACCTGGGCAAAGTTATTTAATAACTTCATCCCTAAGTTCAGAGCAGGGTCTGTTCCATACTCATTCTGTATCTGTTGCAATATGTGTGGTATTACTGCTAATGAAGGGATACCATGCGTTCTGGTATATATGGCAGCAAAGACCATACCCCAAGAGGTACAATCCTCTCCAGGGGAGCTATCAAATTGTAAGCATTCTATGCTTTTCTTTCGGAAAAGTGTGAGGAAATACTGCCTCTAGCTTTTTTTATTTTTTGAGCAATTGTGTGCGCTTTTCTTTTGTTATAACAAATACAAGGAAAAGAAAAAGTGTAGGTCGACGTTTCGGTCTCTAGAAATTGATTGCCGAGGCCATCTTCAGGACAAAACGTAGATATACAGGAAGACCCCTGAAATAACATAGAGTGGAGATTACTACTTCTTCTATCTCATATTGTACAATTATACACTATTTACATGTATTCAAAATTATAACACCCGAACATCATCATCATATTGAAGTATTAAAACCCGGAACTTAAGCTCATTCTTTCTGATAGATATCCTGAACAAATACGCCCAAGGACAGCCCGCCTTTCACAATCTAATACTACATCAAGACTAAATAAGGTGACTAAATAGCCTAGGTAAATGTTGAACACGCTACAGGTTAATGTTAACTGAATTCTCAGTGGCCTATTCATGCCTTAACTTAAATTGAATTGAGTGGCTTTGGTTTCTCTTAGAGGACTATATTGATTGAATATTCATGACACAACTTTTACTTTCCTAGGTCTAATATATTAATGACCATTTGGAAATCGCTTTTTGGAACTGTGACTAGCAATAATCAGCCCTTTTCACATTGTAAAAGGTATCAACACCACATGTCAATGTAGGGATATAAGAGAAATAATACTTGTGTTTTTGAAAAGTAATACTACCCCAAATGTGACCTGGGGCACTGTATATAAGAATGGATTAATCTATGTTGTTAAAACTTTATGGTTCAACAACGTACAAAACATTGAATGAGCTTAAGTTCCGGGTTTTAATACTTCAATATGATGATGATGTTCGGGTGTTATGATTTTGAATAAATGTAAATAGTGTATAATTGTACAATATGAGATAGAAGAAGTAGAAATTTCCACTCTGGTTTTTAAGGGGTCTTCCTGTATATCTACGTTTTGTCCTGAAGATGGTCTCGGCAATCAATTTCTAGAGACCGAGACGTCGACCTACGCTTTTTCTTTTCCTTGTATTTGTTATAACAAAAGAAGAGCGCACACATTGCTACAATGAAGTTGCTTTATTTCTGAAATTATGTACTTCTAGTAACATTGTTGATATACTATCTGAGTACCCTATTTTTGAATAATAATATCTATTTTTTTCTACATGCACCTGTTCTTGTCTTTTTTGTTCCGATCACACCGTGTGACTTTTTAAAGTTTAAATGAATAACAACTATTTGTACGTTTGGATTTAGACCAACATTGATTGGGGTCTTGAAGTGTATATTTAAATCAATATATAAAAAACTATTAGTAAAATCCCTTGAAGGTACCTCTACCCGCTCAGACTGATTCCAGACACCCCCACAGGGTATGTTGGTCTTTTATACCAGCTAGCTCACAGTGCCACTAGAAAGTCCTCTTACCAAGGAGAGAATAGTTCTTGGCAACTATTGAACATGACAACCCTGATCCCTAAGGACCGTGGGAACAGTGTACTACTTTTCGCTCAGTCACTCGTGCTCACTAAGGGCCAGATGTAGGTAGCCAAATACCAGTCGGTAACGGCCAAAAATCGGTAATTTCGGCCGTTACCGACCGGTATTTGGACATGGAGATGTAGGGCGCCCAAAATCTCCCGAATCGGTAAAAATTCTGATTCGGTAGATTACCGTTTCGGAAATATTTCCGAATCGGTAAAAGTACCGATTCGGAAATTTGACCGATTCGGAAAATATACTGAGTCGGTAAATGTTCCAAATCGGAAAATATACCGAGTTGGTAAATGTACCGATTCGGTAAAATTACCGATTCGGAAATTAAGAAATGGAAAAAATAACACCAGTGAGGTGTAGGTGACCCAAAAATTACCGATTTTGTCGAAAAATCGGTATTTAAGAGTCGGTATTTAACATGGATTGAAAGCAGGTGGTAACCAGGTGCAGCCTATAAAATAGGGCCCCAAAATGCAACACTGTAACCAGAATGATGGCATTCTACATCATAGCAAGGCGGCTACGGCTACAGGCAGCAGGAGAGAGGGAATGGAGAAGGGAGGAGCAGGTCTACAGGCAGAGGATTACACTCTTCCAATTGACAGAGCCAGAGATACTGCAAAGATACAGACTGCACCCCCAAACCATCATGGACCTGATCAGGGACCTGCACCCACTCCTGGAGCACCCAAAACCAAGGGCCCACGCCATCCCACCCCATGTGCAGGTGCTCTGTAGCATACACCTGCTTGCATCTGGGAGTTACCAGAGTGTTGTTGCTGCGGTAGGTGGGGTGTCCCAGAGCTGCCTGCCCTGTTTTTTTCAGAAAGTTCCTGGATGCCATGATGCAAAGAATGGAGCATTACATCCACTTCCCAGACACTGATGCGGACTTGCTCAGGACCAAGACTGACTTTTACCTCATGGCAAATTTCCCACACGTGATTGGCGGCATTGATGGGACCCACATCCCAATATGCCCCCCAGCTGCCACTGAGCACATATACAGGAACAGGAAGTCATCACACACAATTAATGTACAAGTAATCTGTGATGCCAAGTACATGATCACAGATATAGTGGCCAGGTACCCAGGAAGCACCCACGACTCCTACATCTTCCAAAACAGTGGGATCTACACCCGCCTTAGAGCGGGGGAATTTGGGGAAGGATACCTGCTAGGTAAATTACTGTGTGACACTCCCTTGATAGATGATGCAGACGTATGTCAATGTGTGCCTGTGAGTAATGTTTTTCTCCTTTCACATTAGGGGATAGTGCGTATGCACTCCGTTCCTTCGTCCTGACACCCTACCTCAACCCCACAACCCCCAGCCAGAGACGATACAATGTGGCACATAAATCCACCCGGAACATCGTGGAGCGCACCTTTGGGCTCCTGAAGAGCCGGTACCGCTGCCTCCACAAAAGTGGGGGGGCACGGCAGTACTCACCAGTAACATGCTGTAAGATCATTGCAACCTGTGCAATGTTGCACAACCTCGCAACTAAGAAGGGCACAGAGGTGGAATTGGAGGACTATGAAGACCATGACGATGAGCCGGCACTACCAGCAGCCAATACAGTAGGAGTATCAACACCCACAGATGGAAGACAGAGACAGGCAGAGATCACACACAACTACTTTTGAGTAAGACAAAGCACGTGTTTTACTGCAATGCACGTAGTTTATTTGGCACTACGTCAAATGTTTGAAGACACAATTGTAACATACTAGTGTGCCTAGCACTACTGGGTGGACGAGGTTTACCTCACCCTCACATGTCCAACTGAATTTGGCAGACTCACTGCTTGCGCCCATGAACAGCACTGCGTGATGCGTGAGGTTGGCTTAGTTCCAAGTCTGCTGTGCCAGCGCCGGTACTCTGGCGTCTGCTGCTCCTCCGTATTTCAGGGATTGGGGTGCTGCTCCTGCTACTGGTGTTGTCTGTGTCCCCTAAACCTTCAGCTCCTGTGGTGGCTGACTGGTTTGTCAGCAGCACTTCCATTGCTGTAGTGACTCTCCCCGTCCCCCTCGTGAGATCAGTACAGCAGTGCACCAGCTCCTCCTGCATCGCAACTGAACGGCGACACAGCAGTGAAGTCGTAGTTGCAAGACGGTGCATGCCCCTTGTCTGCTGTTGCATGCAATGCCTCTCCCTGCGCCTTTGGGTGTGGTCCTCATGTAGTTCCTCACAGAGTGACATCACACACTGTGACATGTCCCTGACTCCATCGGCCATGTCCCTCATGCTGTCGGCTATTGATGTTATTCCCTTGTTCATGTTATCGAAATTTTTGTTCATATGGCGCATTTGTCTGTACACTGCACTAATAGCTTTTGCCTGCAGGCGCTGCACCGTGACCATTGTGGTCTCAAGGCCACGGAAGACACCCTCATCACGGCCACTCACGCTTGCCTCTCGGACCCTACGACGTCTTGTTCCTCCAGATAGAGTGACAGGAGTGGATGGTAGACCTGCTGCATTTCCTGCCATTGACTCTATTGGCTCCTCACCCTCCTTTTCCTCATCGGAGGATGTTTGTAGGATCCTTAGCGGGGGAACATCATGCCTCCTGGGCCTGCAGATGTCTGACACCTCTGTGTCTGCTGGTGTGTCAAGTTGTTGTGACTCATGTTGTGGTGAGTCAAGGAGCAGATGAGATGCTTCAAGTTGCATGGTGTCTGCCTCTGGTGTGGCAGCTGCTTGTGTGCAGGGTGCTGTAGATGTTGCAGTGCTGGGCCCTGCATCCCTGCCTTCTTCATCACTCCTCTCCCTTTGGGGATGTGTCTTCTCCCTCTCCTGCATTGACTTGCGCGAAGTCTCTCCTGTGGACAGATATGGACAGTGTCTTAGTGGTGCTTTCACCGTGTAATTCACTATTAAATCACATTATATTAGCACTATTTCCTGCTCCTCCCCTGTCTCTAATTGTATTGTGTGGCATGCCTGACATTATTTCATGTTGACTGCTCTGATGTGTATTCTTATGACTACCACTCCCATAATGCATTGCAGGTGAATACTGAAGTCTGTACTGGATTTCTTCAACACACAGCCACATTGGGGGGAGGGAGACAGGCAAGGGGTGAGGAATGATGGACATGTCCCTTGCCTTTCTTTGATGCTGCTCGGGCTGAGCTGTCTGCATCACCAATCCCCACAACGCACTCTGGCTCCAGTGTGGACTCCACGAGCTCTTCCAGATCCGTGAGAGCAGGTGCCCTGTTCTTTCCTCCACCTGTAGCATTGGCCCCTTTACTTCTTGCTGCCAATTTCTTCTTGGTTATGATCCTTAGATCATACCATCTCTTCTTGAGATCGCCCACTTCCCTGGTTGTCACTCCTATTGCATTGACTTTGGTTTGGATCCCCAGCCAGGTGTTCCTCTTCACAGCCTCTGCTACCTGCAGGGACTGCTTTCCAAAGATTTTGGGGTAGTGCTTGACAACCTCCTCCACCAGCACCTGAAGTTCACCTGTGCTGAACTTCATCTTCCTCTTCCTCTCTGCACCTTCCCTCTGGGAGTCTTGGGAATCCATTTGTTTGTCCTGCAGAGCTCAACTTCACAACAGCCTGTCACTGTGTAACTGCTCTCCTGTGTGATCAGGTACTCTGCACCTGCATGGGTGTGGCCACTTCCTGGTTGTGGGGTGGGGTGGATGCACAGGATTGGTAGATTGCTCTGTTGGTTGGCTGAGGGGCGGGGTGGAGGCACGTGATTGGTTGATACATCAACTGCCTGTTATTTTGTATCCCCGACTCGGTATTTACTGAATCGGTATTTACCGAATCGGTAAATACCGATTCGGTAAATTCAATTCATTCCTATGGGCATCCGGGCCCATAGGAATGAATTGAATTTACCGAATCGGTATTTACCGATTCGGTAAATACCGATTCGGTAATTGCCGGGTCGGGGTTTCCGAATTTTACCGAATCGGTATTTTTTACCGATTGTTTACCTACATCTCATTTCCCTTTTCTAAAATACCGATTCGGTAAAATTCGGTATTTTAGAATCGGTAAAAATGAGTTACCTACATCTGGCCCTAAGTCTCATAGAGATACACAGAATAATCGGTAGGGACGTTTTCAATAAGTATTTATCAACTGGTCTTTATTCTAGTGAAGAATACATGTGCTGTAAAGATCATTAGACAGTAGCAGATATAAATGACTAAAAGCACTAAGAAAGTGAAAATTATGGTAGATTTGTACCATTCTGATATAATCATGAATACAGGCAAGTATATATAATACATGACAATAAAATTACCATAAAATGTGTACTCCTACGACGCTACCCTAACTAGATGTACCTAGGTGTACCTCGCATGTATGTAGGTGTTAAGCCAAGAATCCCTCTAGGATAAAGTCAACCCCCAGTACCTGAAGTTAGAGACTGTGGGACCCCGTCCTGGTCTCTGGTTGGACACCCCGCAAGGGATGTCAGACCACTGCGAGCTGGAGTATTTGCATGCAGGGTGCTTCAGCGTCTCGCGTCATTATGTCGGCTTGGCAGTCCTGATCTCCTCTCTCGGTCTCAGCAAGATGTGAAGTTTTTATACCTAGAGGTCTTCCCGGGGTTCTACCTTGCTGTGCCAGTTTCGGACTAAGATGACATAGGGAATTAACTTAATACACAGTTATTATGCAGGAGATGAGCCCTGCCGAGTTTCCAAGAATCCTCGTGCATAAAGTATGAGGATGCTACTAGGGAAATCCCGCGTTCTGTGTGCAGTGTCGTATCTAGGTAAAAGGTCAGTCCCCAATAACACTTATGTATATAATGTAGAGAAGAATATAGGTGATATTACCTGAGCCTATATTGAGGTACCTATATGGAATATAGCAAGGTATGTGCTAATTAGAACAGTGTATTCATTACTAAAACAAAACTCGAGTGCAGAAACGAAACCCAGGTGGAGCATTTCTCAGAAATAAACCAGATCAGTTCCGAACAACCTAAAATGGCGCCCAACAAGAAAATTGCGCAGCGAATGCTAACTTACATAGGGCAGTGCGTAAGCATAAACATTTTTATTCTAATAGTTCTAAATTTCTATTTGGACCTGGGAAAATGAACCTTTTGTCAACCTAACCCTTCCTTTTTAATACTTATAAGTCACTTCTGAGGGAGTCCCCAAAGGCTCAATGGGCAGGATGCATTGTATTTAAAAGGTAGGATATGCATGTGCAAGTTTCACATGTCTTGACAGGGGAAAACTCCTAAAGTTGGTTTCCACTGTTGTATGTAATGTAATGTAATGTAAGCACACATGTATATAGCGCTACTATCGCTCCAAGGAGCATCTTGGCGCTCAACACCCAACCCCGCTACAATAGGTTGGTGGACAGAAGGCAATTTCACGCATTACAAGCTTTACACTAATGCTCTGCAGGCCGCATCAGAGAGTGAGAAGATCCATGTCTTCAGAGACTTCCTAAAGTCGCTCTCCTTGACTATACGCCGAAACTGAGCTGGCAATTTATTCCAAGCTCTTGATCCTAGTACAAAAAGAGATTTCCCCCCTTTGGTGGCCAATCTGAATCTGGGGATCACCAAAAGATTTTGATTGACGGACCTCAAGCAGCGTGCTGGCACATAGCGTTTAAAGCCATTCAACAGATATCTAGGACCTTGTGAATGGAAGGCTCTGAAGATGATAACAAGGACCTTAAATAGGACACGCTTGTGGATGGGCAGCCAGTGTAAGATCTTAAGCGCCGCCGAGGCAGATGACCTTCTTGGCCAGCGAAGTACCAGGCGAGCAGCAGAATGCTGGACCATCTGCAGCCTGTGCAGCACTGCTTTATTGGTGCCTGCATAAAGACGACTGTTGCAGTAGTCCAATCTAGATGTTATAAGAGCTACTGCTACTGTCTTCCTGGCTGCCAGAGGAAGAAGATCAAAAAACTTCCTCAGTGATTTGATGATCTGGAAACATGAGCTAGCTACGCCTACCGCTTGCTGTTTGAATGAAAGTTGGTCATCGAATTTAATACCCAGATTTCGCGCAGAAGCAATAGTATTGGGAAGAGCTTCTGCATCCTCAGGCCACCATTGTTTAGGGGAAAACAGATTTTGGGGTCCAAAGGGCAATATTTCTGTCTTCCCTGAGTTACACTTGAGGTGATTGTTATTCATCCACTCAAATGTAGCCGTGAGACAGTTCATCAAATTTTCTTCAGCCCCAGGCAGCTCCCTATCCAGCACTAGGATCAGCTGCGTATCGTCAGCGTACAATATGACTTCAATCTGGTAGGATGCAATCAGCTCAATCAGGGGGACCATATAAAGATTAAAAAGAACAGGACTCAAACTAGCGCCCTGCGGGACCCCTATATGACCTATCTCTCCCATTGACTAACACTAGGTTACCTTGTTACATTTAATAAGTGATAGCTTTGGGCTGGGAGCAGATAGAAATATGCTGTTTAGGCTCAACTGAACAGTAATTCAAAAATGCTACAGTCCAATTTTAAGTCACAATTTTCTTGCCCCAACCATTGGTGATTTCTGTCAGCATCCTGGGTCACATGCCTGTGAATGGTTCCGCTCTTGAGGTTTGTGCATTTCTTTCAGATAGTAACACAAAGGGGGCTTAGGTGTGGACAGGATGGGACATCCTTGCAGGATTGCTGGGGGAGGAGCTGTGCCCTGCCTCACGTACACTGCGAAGGGGTTGGCATCCTGCACACATAAAGGAACCTGACACCAGACCTGCCCTGACTTTTGTCACCCTCTGACAGTTTGGAGCCTTGACAGGGCTCTAGAACCAGATGAGGGGGAAGGACAGGGCATCCCCCACACAAAGGCTTGTACCAGGTATAAATATCATACTCAAGAGCCACTCTCCAAAACACTCCTGGACCTGTGAAAGTTACAGAAGAAGGATTGTCCTGCTGCCGGAAGACTGCCCTGCTTCTTGAGGACTGCCTTGCTGTTTGAAAAGGGATATTGGACCTGCTTACCTTCATCCGAGGCAAACCCAGAGTGACTCCAAGGGTCAATTGACTGACCTCTTGAGTGACCTGCAGCAACATAACAAGCTCCAGAGTCCTCCCTGCACCTGCCCAGCTGACCGACTGCCACTGGACCTGCATTTTGACCTACCTAATCCTTGCTGGCTTCTGCTGGAGTGCAAACCTGAGTGCCAAGATGTGAATATCCAGGTCCTAGCTGTGGGTTTCATCTGAACTGATGCAGCACAATGCAACATGATGCAGGACCCTGCCTCGCTGCCCTTGCAGCTCCTAATTGGCACCCACATCAGAAGCGATGCAATGCAATGCAACTCATTGCAGGACTTCACATCACAGCCTTCGCATCTCCCAATCGGCGGCCACATCAGAACCGGTGTAGGGTGATGCAACTCAACACAACACATTGCATCAAAGCCCTCTCAGCCCATGATCAGAACTGACTCAGCATTACGCAACTCGACACAGGACTCGGCATTTCAGCACCTTGCAGCTTCAGACCAGAACCAACGCAGGGGGACACGAAGCCTTACATCAAGTTTATAAGGTACAACTCTCAGTGTAACTAACCTGTCACTTGTCTCCAGGCTGCACTCTCTCATGGCTTAGCCAGAACATGTGACTTTGCCCCTGTGGAGAGCGACTGGGTAAACACAGTAGAAGCTTTGTGTCTTTTTGTGCTATTTTTACCTACAATTTTAATATGCAATATCTCCAGTTCTACAGATTGAATTTTTTACGTCCTAGTATCATTTTATTTATTAAAATATACTCTATCCTTCTACATTGGTTTGGGATTTTTCTTGTGTTTTGTTTTTACCTTATTATTGTTTGTGTGATGCATAGATATTTTGCACATTGTCTCTAAGTTAAGCATGACGGCTTTGTACTAAGGTACCAGAAGGTTAAGCACAGGCTAATTTAGTGAATTTCGTGGTTCATCCTGACAAGAATTATGGTTGTTGCCTGAGTGGGGCTTCCCTCTCCCTCAACCAATAACCAAATGTCATACATCTCTTATGGGTCTTCTTTTATATTCCTATCTGCCTTGCCCCTAATTCACCATCAGCAACAAGCACAGTCTTGGAAGTGTTGGAAAACTGTGGGTTCCATGTGGTTCCCACAAGAAAATTTAGATCTACAGCTTAAAGGTGATTGGAGTCTGACAGTAATATACACAAAAGTTGTTTTTTAAGTTCTGTACAAACAATGTGCACTTCTAAGTATCTTACATTACATGTCCAGTTCAAAGCCATGCACATTGTACCCATCAGTCAGCACCGGTTGACCTCAAATCATGCTCCTTTTCCTGTGATCATGACGGAATGTGAACGTGACATTGATACAGTAAGTCAAGACATAGGATCTGGGAGTTACCAGAGTGTTGTTGCTGCGGTAGGTGGGGTGTCCCAGAGCTGCCTGCCCTGTTTTTTCAGAAAGTTCCTGGATGCCATGATGCAAGAATGGAGCATTACATCCACTTCCCAGACACTGATGCGGACTTGCTCAGGACCAAGACTGACTTTTACCTCATGGCAAATTTCCCACACGTGATTGGCGGCATTGATGGGACCCACATCCCAATATGCCCCCCAGCTGCCACTGAGCACATATACAGGAACAGGAAGTCATCACACACAATTAATGTACAAGTAATCTGTGATGCCAAGTACATGATCACAGATATAGTGGCCAGGTACCCAGGAAGCACCCACGACTCCTACATCTTCCAAAACAGTGGGATCTACACCCGCCTTACAGCGGGGGAATTTGGGGAAGGATACCTGCTAGGTAAATTACTGTGTGACACTCCCTTGATAGATGATGCAGACGTATGTCAATGTGTGCCTGTGAGTAATGTTTTTCTCCTTTCACATTAGGGGATAGTGCATATGCACTCCGTTCCTTCGTCCTGACACCCTACCTCAACCCCACAACCCCCAGCCAGAGACGATACAATGTGGCACATAAATCCACCCGGAACATCGTGGAGCGCACCTTTGGGCTCCTGAAGAGCCGGTACCGCTGCCTCCACAAAAGTGGGGGGGCACGGCAGTACTCACCAGTAACATGCTGTAAGATCATTGCAACCTGTGCAATGTTGCACAACCTCGCAACTAAGAAGGGCACAGAGGTGGAATTGGAGGACTATGAAGACCATGACGATGAGCCGGCACTACCAGCAGCCAATACAGTAGGAGTATCAACACCCACAGATGGAAGACAGAGACAGGCAGAGATCACACACAACTACTTTTGAGTAAGCATAGAGACAAAGCACGTGTTTTACTGCAATGCACGTAGTTTATTTGGCACTACGTCAAATGTTTGAAGACACAATTGTAACATACTAGTGTGCCTAGCACTACTGGGTGGACGAGGTTTACCTCACCCTCACATGTCCAACTGAATTTGGCAGACTCACTGCTTGCGCCCATGAACAGCACTGCGTGATGCGTGAGGTTGGCTTAGTTCCAAGTCTGCTGTGCCAGCGCCGGTACTCTGGCGTCTGCTGCTCCTCCGTATTTCAGGGATTGGGGTGCTGCTCCTGCTACTGGTGTTGTCTGTGTCCCCTAAACCTTCAGCTCCTGTGGTGGCTGACTGGTTTGTCAGCAGCACTTCCATTGCTGTAGTGACTCTCCTCGTCCCCCTCGTGAGATCAGTACAGCAGTGCACCAGCTCCTCCTGCATCGCAACTGAACGGCGACACAGCAGTGAAGTCGTAGTTGCAAGACGGTGCATGCCCCTTGTCTGCTGTTGCATGCAATGCCTCTCCCTGCGCCTTTGGGTGTGGTCCTCATGTAGTTCCTCACAGAGTGACATCACACACTGTGACATGTCCCTGACTCCATCGGCCATGTCCCTCATGCTGTCGGCTATTGATGTTATTCCATTGTTCATGTTATCGAAATTTTTGTTCATATGGCGCAATTGTCTGTACACTGCACTAATAGCTTTTGCCTGCAGGCGCTGCACCGTGACCATTGTGGTCTCAAGGCCACGGAAGACACCCTCATCACGGCTACTCACGCTTGCCTCTCGGACCCTACGACGTCTTGTTCCTCCGGATAGAGTGACAGGAGTGGATGGAAGACCTGCTGCATTTCCTGCCATTGACTCTATTGGCTCCTCACCCTCCTTTTCCTCATCGGAGGATGTTTGTAGGATCCTTAGCGGGGGAACATCATGCCTCCTGGGCCTGCAGATGTCTGACACCTCTGTGTCTGCTGGTGTGTCAAGTTGTTGTGACTCATGTTGTGGTGAGTCAAGGAGCAGATGAGATGCTTCAAGTTGCATGGTGTCTGCCTCTGGTGTGGCAGCTGCTTGTGTGCAGGGTGCTGTAGATGTTGCAGTGCTGGGCCCTGCATCCCTGCCTTCTTCATCACTCCTCTCCCTTTGGGGATGTGTCTTCTCCCTCTCCTGCATTGACTTGCGCGAAGTCTCTCCTGTGGACAGATATGGACAGTGTCTTAGTGGTGCTTTCACCGTGTAATTCACTATTAAATCACATTATATTAGCACTATTTCCTGCTCCTCCCCTGTCTCTAATTGTATTGTGTGGCATGCCTGACATTATTTCATGTTGACGGCTCTGATGTGTATTCTTATGACTACCACTCCCATAATGCATTGCAGGTGAATACTGAAGTCTGTACTGGATTTCTTCAACACACAGCCACATTGGGGGGAGGGAGACAGGCAAGGGGTGAGGAATGATGGACATGTCCCTTGCCTTTCTTTGATGCAGCTCGGGCTGAGCTGTCTGCATCACCAATCCCCACAACGCACTCTGGCTCCAGTGTGGACTCCACGAGCTCTTCCAGATCCGTGAGAGCAGGTGCCCTGTTCTTTCCTCCACCTGTAGCATTGGCCTCTTTACTTCTTGCTGCCAATTTCTTCTTGGTTATGATCCTTAGATCATACCATCTCTTCTTGAGATCGTCCACTTCCCTGGTTGTCACTCCTATTGCATTGACTTTGGTTTGGATCCCCAGCCAGGTGTTCCTCTTCACAGCCTCTGCTACCTGCAGGGACTGCTTTCCAAAGATTTTGGGGTAGTGCTTGACAACCTCCTCCACTAGCACCTGAAGTTCACCTGTGCTGAACTTCATCTTCCTCTTCCTCTCTGCACCTTCCCTCTGGGAGTCTTGGGAATCCATTTGTTTGTCCTGCAGAGCTCAGCTTCACAACAGCCTGTCACTGTGTAACTGCTCTCCTGTGTGAACAGGTACTCTGCACCTGCATGGGTGTGGCCACTTCCTGGTTGTGGGGTGGGGTGGATGCACAGGATTGGTAGATTGCTCTGTTGGTTGGCTGAGGGGCGGGGTGGAGGCACGTGATTGGTTGATACATCAACTGCCTGTTATTTTGTATCCCCGACTCGGTATTTACTGAATCGGTATTTACCGAATCGGTAAATACCGATTCGGTAAATTCAATTCATTCCTATGGGCATCCGGGCCCATAGGAATGAATTGAATTTACCGAATCGGTATTTGAAGATTCGGTAAATACCGATTCGGTAATTGCCGGGTCGGGGTTTCCGAATTTTACCGAATCGGTATTTTTTACCGATTGTTTACCTACATCTCATTTCCCTTTTCTAAAATACCGATTCGGTAAAATTCGGTATTTTAGAATCGGTAAAAATGAGTTACCTACATCTGGCCCTAAGTCTCATAGAGATACACAGAATAATCGGTAGGGACGTTTTCAATAAGTATTTATCAACTGGTCTTTATTCTAGTGAAGAATACATGTGCTGTAAAGATCATTAGACAGTAGCAGATATAAATGACTAAAAGCACTAAGAAATTGAAAATTATGGTAGATTTGTACCATTCTGATATAATCATGAATACAGGCAAGAATATATAATACATGACAATAAAATTACCATAAAATGTGTACTCCTACGACGCTACCCTAACTAGATGTACCTAGGTGTACCTCGCATGTATGTAGGTGTTAAGCCAAGAATCCCTCTAGGATAAAGTCAACCCCCAGTACCTGAAGTAAGAGACTGTGGGACCCCGTCCTGGTCTCTGGTTGGACACCCCGCAAGGGATGTCAGACCACTGCGAGCTGGAGTATCTGCATGCAGGGTGCTTCAGCGTCTCGCGTCATTATGTCGGCTTGGCAGTCCTGATCTCCTCTCTCGGTCTCAGCAAGATGTGAAGTTTTTATACCTAGAGGTCTTCCCGGGGTTCTACCTTGCTGTGCCAGTTTCGGACTAAGATGACATAGGGAATTAACTTAATACACAGTTATTATGCAGGAGATGAGCCCTGCCGAGTTTCCAAGAATCCTCGTGCATAAAGTATGAGGATGCTACTAGGGAAATCCCGCGTTCTGTGTGCAGTGTCGTATCTAGGTAAAAGGTCAGTCCCCAATAACACTTATGTATATAATGTAGAGAAGAATATAGGTGATATTACCTGAGCCTATATTGAGGTACCTATATGGAATATAGCAAGGTATGTGCTAATTAGAACAGTGTATTCATTACTAAAACAAAACTCGAGTGCAGAAACGAAACCCAGGTGGAGCATTTCTCAGAAATAAACCAGATCAGTTCCGAACCACCTAAAATGGCGCCCAACAAGAAAATTGCGCAGCGAATGCTAACTTACATAGGGCAGTGCGTAAGCATAAACATTTTTATTCTAATAGTTCTAAATTTCTATTTGGACCTGGGAAAATGAACCTTTTGTCAACCTAACCCTTCCTTTTTAATACTTATAAGTCACTTCTGAGGGAGTCCCCAAAGGCTCAATGGGCAGGATGCATTGTATTTAAAAGGTAGGATATGCATGTGCAAGTTTCACATGTCTTGACAGGGGAAAACTCTTAAAGTTGGTTTCCACTGTTGTATGTAATGTAAGCACACATTTATATAGCGCTACTATCGCTCCAAGGAGCATCTTGGCGCTCAACACCCAACCCCGCTACAATAGGTTGGTGGACAGAGGGCAATTTCACGCATTACAAGCTTTACACTAATGCTCTGCAGGCCGCATCAGAGAGTGAGAAGATCCATGTCTTCAGAGACTTCCTAAAGTCGCTCTCCTTGACTATACGCCGAAACTGAGCTGGCAATTTATTCCAAGCTCTTGATCCTAGTACAAAAAGAGATTTCCCCCCTTTGGTGGCCAATCTGAATCTGGGGATCACCAAAAGATTTTGATTGACGGACCTCAAGCAGCGTGCTGGCACATAGCGTTTAAAGCCATTCAACAGATATCTAGGGCCTTGTGACTGGAACGCTCTGAAGGTGATAACAAGGACCTTAAATAGGACACGCTTGTGGATGGGCAGCCAGTGTAAGATCTTAAGCGCCGCCGAGGCAGATGACCTTCTCGGCCAGCGAAGTACCAGGCGAGCAGCAGCATGCTGGACCATCTGCAGCCTGTGCAGCACTGCTTTATTGGTGCCTGCATAAAGACGACTGTTGCAGTAGTCCAATCTAGATGTTATAAGAGCTACTGCTACTGTCTTCCTGGCTGCCAGAGGAAGAAGATCAAAAAACTTCCTCAGTGATTTGATGATCTGGAAACATGAGCTAGCTACGCCTACCGCTTGCTGTTTGAATGAAAGTTGGTCATCGAATTTAATACCCAGATTTCGCGCAGAAGCAATAGTATTGGGAGGAGCTTCTGCATCCTCAGGCCACCATTGTTTAGGGGAAAACAGATTTTGGGGTCCAAAGGGCAATATTTCTGTCTTCCCTGAGTTACACTTGAGGTGATTGTTATTCATCCACTCAAATGTAGCCGTGAGACAGTTCATCAAATTTTCTTCAGCCCCAGGCAGCTCCCGATCCAGCACTAGGATCAGCTGCGTATCGTCAGCGTACGATATGACTTCAATCTGGTAGGATGCAATCAGCTCAATCAGGGGGACCATATAAAGATTAAAAAGAACAGGACTCAAACTAGCGCCCTGTGGGACCCCTATATGACCTATCTCTCCCATTGACTAACACTAGGTTACCTTGTTACATTTAATAAGTGATAGCTTTGGGCTGGGAGCAGATAGAAATATGCTGTTTAGGCTCAACTGAACAGTAATTCAAAAATGCTACAGTCCAATTTTAAGTCACAATTTTCTTGCCCCAACCATTGGTGATTTCTGTCAGCATCCTGGGTCACATGCCTGTGAATCGTTCCACTCTTGAGGTTTGTGCATTTCTTTCAGATAGTAACACAAAGGGGGCTTAGGTGTGGACAGGATGGGACATCCTTGCAGGATTGCTGGGGGAGGAGCTGTGCCCTGCCTCACGTACACTGCGAAGGGGTTGGCATCCTGCACACATAAAGGAACCTGACACCAGACCTGCCCTGACTTTTGTCACCCTCTGACAGTTTGGAGCATTGACAGGGCTCTAGAACCAGATGAGGGGGAAGGACAGGGCATCCCCCACACAAAGGCTTGTACCAGGTATAAATATCATACTCAAGAGCCACTCTCCAAAACACTCCTGGACCTGTGAAAGTTACAGAAGAAGGATTGTCCTGCTGCCGGAAGACTGCCCTGCTGCTTGAGGACTGCCTTGCTGTTTGAAAAGGGATATTGGACCTGCTTACCTTCATCCGAGGCAAACCCAGAGTGACTCCAAGGGTCAATTGACTGACCTCTTGAGTGACCAGCAGCAACCTAACAAGCTCCATAGTCCTCCCTGCACCTGCCCAGCTGACCGACTGCCACTGGACCTGCATTTTGACCTACCTAATCCTTTCTGGCTTCTGCTGGAGTGCAAACCTGAGTGCCAAGATGTGAATATCCAGGTCCTAGCTGTGGGTTTCATCTGAACTGATGCAGCACAATGCAACATGATGCAGGACCTTGCATCGCTGCCCTTGCAGCTCCTAATTGGCACCCACATCAGAAGCGATGCAATGCAATGCAACTCATTGCAGGACTTCACATCACAGCCTTCGCATCTCCCAATCGGCGGCCACATCAGAACCGGTG
Source organism: Lissotriton helveticus (assembly GCF_964261635.1). Taxonomy (NCBI): domain Eukaryota; kingdom Metazoa; phylum Chordata; class Amphibia; order Caudata; family Salamandridae; genus Lissotriton; species Lissotriton helveticus. Next base: position 446,793,268 of record NC_136070.1, read on the forward strand.
TAGGGTGATGCAACTCAACACAATACATTGCATCAAAGCCCTCTCAGCACATGATCAGAACTGACTCAGCATTACGCAACTCGACACAGGACTCGGCATTACAGCACCTTGTAGCTTCAGACCAGAACCAACGCAGGGGGACACGAAGCCTTACATCAAGTTCATAAGGTACAACTCTCAGTGGAACTAACCTGTCACCTGTCTCCAGGCTGCACTCTCTCATGGCTTAGCCAGAACTTGTGACTTTGCCCCTGTCGAGAGCGACTTGGTAAACACAGTAGAAGCTTTGTGTCTTTTTGCGCTATTTTTACCTACAATTTTAATATGCAATATCTCCAGTTCTACAGATTGAATTTTTTACGTCCTAGTATCATTTTATTTATTAAAATATACTCTATCCTTCCACATTGGTTTGGGATTTTTCTTGTGTTTTGTTTTTACCTTATTATTGTTTGTGTGATGCATAGATATTTTGCACATTGTCTCTAAGTTAAGCATGACTGCTTTGTACTAAGGTACCTGAAGGTTAAGCACAGGCTAATTTAGTGAATTTCGTGGTTCATCCTGACAAGAATTATGGTTGTTGCCTGAGTGGGGCTTCCCTCTCCCTCAACCAATAACCAAATGTCATACATCTATCATGGGTCTTCTTTTATATTCCTATCTGCCTTGCCCCTAATTCACCATCAGCAACAAGCACAGTCTTGGAAGTGTTGGAAAACTGTGGGTTCCATGTGGTTCCCACAAGAAAATTTAGATCTACAGCTTAAAGGTGATTGGAGTCTGACAGTAATATACACAAAAGTTGTTTTTTAAGTTCTGTACAAACAATGTGCACTTCTAAGTATCTTACATTACATGTCCACTTCAAAGCCATGCACATTGTACCCTTCAGTCAGCACCGGTTGACCTCAAATCATGCTCCTTTTCCTGTGATCATGACGGAATGTGAACGTGACATTGATACAGTAAGTCAAGACATAGGACTATAGACTTATAGATCTCTGACAAAAGATTCATTTTAAGGGGCAGGGAAGTGTGCTACAGCTGCAACTTTGTATCCTATCACCACCCATTATTAAAAGTGGCCTTTGGGAATAACAACCTTGCTTGGAACAGGAAATTGGGGTTTCGACAATGTCAGTCTTAATCATGGTGACTATTGTAATTCTTTCATTATGTGTCTTTATGTTTTTGAATTAGTGTATATGTGCACTCATGAGTCTTTTGTTGCCTCACCATTCCTTTTAAGTGGGCAATAAAATAGGAAGCAGTGAACAACAGAACCAGAAGAGTAGACAGACTCAGGCTGTGGCTGCTTCCTGGGCACATGAAGAAATCACCACCACTGTGGAGGATGCCTAGTGTAGAGTGGCAAGGTCGAAGGCAAATATACTGTGAGCGGAGGTGGGGGTGATCACAGAGGAGATGGCAGATGTGGGTCCCACATACCAGAAGGAATCTGACAGTATGTTGCCTCTTGACCTGGAAAAATTAACTTCAGTGGTGTCCTAGGAATAGGCCCTCACAACACAGGGCCTGCAGCTACACCCCCCCTGTTATACCTCTGTTCCAATGAGTGCTCACCCAGAAGAACAGCGGCTGGGGGTGAGATTCACCCTGGATGCCCCTGATCCCTCATATGTCTACATTCCTGCTCCCTTAGTATGATACCAGGACTGTTTTCCAGGCTGCCATTGGGCATCTGAGGGCTGAACAGCAGGTGATATGAGACCCTTGCAGAGTTGGTGGGAGTAGTCAAGGTCGTAGAAGAATTGTATGCTATACAGCATCTCAAGACTCTATAATCACTCTATGGCTTCGGGTAATTGGAACAACGGTGGATTCAATGGATGGCAGGAGTCATTTACATATTCTATTTTTTAATTGGATTTTATTGAGATATGTCAATACATAAAACAGTGATGGCAGAGCTACAGTACATGTACATTAGTATTGTTACACATCCCCATGTACTGAGAAATGTTTCATACAATCCTGTTCCCTCCCTCAATCTTCACCACACAAAGAATAAGGGTAGAAATAGCAGGATGTAATCAACATACAGAGGCAAATTTCAAGGTTGCTGGCTACTTTGGACCCCAAGCCATACCAAGAAAGGGCACAACCGTACAGAGGCTGCAGTGTAATTTGATAAAAGTATTTGATGAGGGGGAGTCATGTTATCAGGGCAGGGTCAGTGGTCTGCAACTGCAGATAGATGTTGAGGGGGTGCCAGATATCTCTGGGATGTGAGGAATGAGTGGGCGTTCAGCATATAACGACAATTGCTTATTTCAATATATGAGAACTGCGATCCAATCTTTGAACTTAGGTGCCTTCCCTCTACCCAAACAACAGGCGACTCGTCTCTTGGCAAGGAGCCAGGTGAGTGCGACATATCTCCTGAAGGAAGCAGATAAATCCTTAACGTACCCACTATAGCCATAAGAGGAGTCAGTAATATCCTCCCCTCTGTCGTAAGAAAAAGGGCCTCCGGCACCTCCAACCAGTAGGAACGTACCGGCCCACATGAAAATGCCAGGTGTAAATAATCTGTGCCATCAAACCCACATCTGGCACACTGATCGCTCAGTTTGAGACTAAATCTGCGCAGCCTGACAGGGATATATTATGTCCACTGAAGGAACTTGTAATGGATGATTCTGAGACTACTACTGGAGGATATCCGACCGGTTTGTAAACAGCAGTAACGCCATTGTTCATCAGAGAGAGCAACTGTTCCCAACACATACGAGCTCAGACCTGGAAACCAGGAGATGGGGCCTGTGCAGAGCGGTATAGGATTGAGACCAGGTGGTTAGGGCTGGTGGCTTGTAATTATGTAATGTGACAAATGTAGGAGGCTCAGTAGGGAAATCTGGTAACAAAATGTATTATGCGACATAAAGAAAAAAACATCAGTCCTTCAACTTCACCCATCATACCTTTAGTGGAGACATGTGAATCATGGGGCTCTTATTGTGTTCTAGAGTTGCATTTTCAAGATTCCCACACTTATGCAGAGAAAGAATGCATAGAATATTATCAAATGATATGGATGTTGCATTATCAGATTCTCTTATCTGTGTGGTAGTTGAGGCCAGTCCACATGGTGCCACAGGCAGAGCAGCAGAGAAGGTGGTTGCAAGTGGTTGAGGGACTGATATCCAGGTGGTGATCGCCACTGTGCTATCGCACCTGGATTACCCGAACGCTATCTATCTGGGCTTGCCTCTCTATCTGTCGAAACACCTTCAGATGGTACAGAACTACGCTGCTAGGCTGATCCTGAGCCAACCTAGATGGCAACCGGCAACCCCATTGCTTATGAAACTCCACTGGCTTCCTGTGGCCCAACGCTGCACCTTTAAAACAGGCATGATTTTTAAATCTCTACATTGTAAAAGTCCTAAATTCATCAATAGACTTATCACAAAGCATTTCCCATCTCGTAATCTGCGCTCAGCTCACCTGGGTCTTTTACAGATTCCGTCTTTCAAGCGCAAGCGTTTAGGCGGCTGCAGATTTGCAACATTGGCCCCCCGCCTGTGGAATGCCTTCCACTTGAGATCCGGATCTGTCCGGACCTCATGTCATTCAGGAAAGCACTAAAGACCTGGCTTTAAAAACAAGCATATCAATAACTCTGCACGCACTCGTTACGTCCTCTGTTTTTCGATAGCGCCAGGAAACCAATCGGTGTGAGTGCGCTCAACAAATTTTTTATTAACATAACATAACATTAACATAACATAACACAGGACCTGCAACGGAGAAAATTACATGATAGGAATGAACAAATTTGAATCCTAATAACTTCCAGTATAACTATTCCACAAGTACATAATCTCAGCATATGCAGACAATATACATTTATAACAGTGTTCACTATGTCAATGAAAGTTGTGCAGTTCTCAAACGTATTGGAGTGATATCAATAGCAGTGAGGCATACCAAGGTGGGTGGTAGGGAATGTAAGGATGGTGGTTTTGCTTGAGGCCCTTCCAGAAGAGAACATTTTGCTGCTTTCTGTATCACCAATAAGGCACCAAAGATGAATGTTAAAGGAAAGTTCAAAATCTAAATTAATATTATTTTTCTATACATGAAGGGGAGTAAAGCTGTGTGTGAGTGGTGTGTGAGATGGGTGCCTAAAAGTGAAGGGGTTAGATGTGTGCTATTTGAGGACAGTGTAGCATGAGTGTGGAAACATCATCCAACTGAAAGATAGAAGTAATTTGCACTTACCTGACCTGATTATTTTTCCCTGCAACAGGTAATCCAGATAGCAAGGGAGCATTGTGGAGAGGATCCATTCATTAATTATGTGAGACTGAGGCAGATTCTAGGTATGCCACCAGGAATAATATTGGTCCCTTGTATCCTGGAAAACATTTTTCTTCGCCCACCTCATTTCACCTTGGCATTTTGTTTTAGATCCCCCATGGTGCTTACCTCTACCACAAAGCATTCACAGAGTCTGTGATGTCTCGCCACATGGCCACATTTTCCTCTCCACAGAAAGTGTGTGGAGGCAGACCGTGAAGTTTCCTACAGTGATCCACTACCAAATCAACAAAAGGTTCTTTCTCCCTTTAAGTGACATTCCACTTCCTTTCGAGTCAGCTGTGTCCTGGAGGTTGTAGCATGCTCTGGCACCACAAATTAACAAAGGACAAGGAGAAGAGAGAAGAGCCCAGGGTGTTGATGTATTTGTGTGCTTCTAGGGTTAATGGTTGTCAGGTGTGCATGATTTTCCTCATGTGAGTGTGTTTCCATATTCTTTTCAATTTGTAGTTCTGCATAGCTTACGCAGAAATTTGCATTTACAGAGTTCTAGGCATATAGATTTCCCTTTGTAAACAGGCCATATAGTGATTCCAGTCACTACATTTCTGACGAAATGTTGCTACTCATGGTGTCACCGATAAGGTACCTCAACTGAGGATCTTAGTCTAGAAAAGGATCTTCAGCCTTTCTGTGCAGTCTCTGAATTTCATGTGATTACCAGCACTGTATCTTCACTGGATGTCTGTGAACACTTAAAATATGTTACACAGACATTAGTGTATCAGACTGTCAAATTTTGATTTGTGGAGTAATTCTCCACCCCTCTGATGTATGCTTTCATTTCCTCAGGACGCAAATTTATTTGTGGCTTGAGCTTTGGAGCTGCAGGAAAATATTTTCACTGCACCATCTATTGCCCTCTTGCAGGGAAAAAGGATACAATAAAGGTGGTGGAGAGAAAACTCTTAGACAATCCTGGCAAATCAGAAGAGGAGCGGTGCAAAGACAAAGTGTGCAGGTCCAGAGACTGAAAATGATTAGTCTTGTTAAAAATATTAGAGTTAGGTCTGAGGACTGATATTTGTATCATTTGGCACATATATAAACAGATATACACAATATGGTCTATTCCAAGCATGGATTGGTGATTAATGCACATATGTATATGATATTTCTATAGCACTAACCTAGTCAAAAGGCAGTGGACCACTGTACATGGTCAAAAACGATTATATAAACAATGAATAATGGGAGAAGAAGTTGGATTATGACTGGTTAAAGCATCATGATGTAGTATTCTTCAAAGAGGTGAGTCTTCAACTCTTTCCTCAATTGGAGCAGCATTGAGGCTGTCCTGATGGATATGGGAATGTTATTCCAAAACCTGGGGAATCAATAGAAAGGGCCTACTGTCTTTACATTTCTTAATCAGCAGTGCAAAGGTTTTTGGGCTGTGGTTTGCCAAAAAACACCAGAGATGGTGAGCTTGTCTGTAAGATGGTGAGGGTCGACAAAGGTTTCCAATGAAGTTCCAACAGTGTGGATCTTCTGTGATCATATTTCGTCAGGCTCTGGATGAGACATGCTGCAGGGTAGCGTGTAGGAAGCCCTTAAGGGGGTGCAACTGTGGAGTCTGGGAGACAATTGAGAAGGACATTGCTAAAATCCAGATGCAAGAATAGGGGGGCATGAACAGCAGTTCTGAAGTTGCTTTCTGGATGAAAATTTGACTTTCCTTAGAAGAGAGAGCTGGTACCAGGCCATCTTTGTTTTTTTGGCAACGTGTTCCTTGAGGGAGAGGTTGGTGCCTAGAGTGAATCCAAGTGACTTTGCATTCGGTGAAAGTCGGGGTTCCAAGCCATCAACATTCATAAAATTGAGCCAGGTATGTACTGTAGCTTGTTTGTTGTTCTTTGCAAATAACAGGAATTCTGTCTTGGTTAGGTTAAGCTTCAGGTAGGTGCTGGTCATCTAGCTCTGGAGGATTTGCAAGCAGTGTTTGAGGCATTGGATGTCTAAAGCAGAGGATACTTTCAAGTTGAGTTGTGTATCATTGGCATATGGGTTATTCTTGATGCTGCTATTGGTAAGTGGAGCTCCAAGCGGCTCCATGTAATGGATGGCAGTAAACACGTAAAGGTAGACCTGCTCCACAGGTGATAGGAATTTTTTGGCACCTGGAGGCACCCATGTGAACAAACTAGTATGGGTTGGACTGTAGGAGGAGAACCAGTGAAGGACATTGCTGGTAAACCCCATTTGAGACTCAAAGGTGGGATGTTTTACTCTGTTGAAGGTAGCAGAGAGGTTCAGTAAGATCAGGATGCAGGGTTCCTCTTCATCAGTGGTCAAGAAGGTATCATCTTCGATGTGTAAACTATCAGTCTCCATGCTGCAGCGTGATCTGAAGTCCGACTGATAGTTATGCAGGAGAAATTTATCATTGACGTGATCTTGGAGTTGAGCATAGACTGCTTTTTCAATGATCGTGCTGATGAGTAGTAGGTGAGTAATGGGCCGGGAGTTGGGAAGGTCACCTCTTATTTTCAAATATCATTAATTTGCTAATATCTTCCAAAATTCTAAACAGATTTATTAAAAATTCATAAAGACCCAACTCTTGCAAATGTTCTAGCTTCTGTCAAGGGTTTGGGCTTCAAATGACTGCACAAATATACGGTGGTCAAAATTTCCATAGGAAGGGCATTTTTTTGTGCTTATTAGCTTGGTGGCATTTGAAGAGTCTTCATGAAGCCTTTTAAAAAAAAGGCTCATCCACCCCAGCTCCTTTCTGGAAACTTTCTGGGTGATCTGTCAAGTAGAGGCTGAGAAAAGGGGGAGTCTCAAAATATTTTGGGAGGCGATTTAGGAAAATGGCTACTGGAATTGCACCAAATTTGTCAGAAAGTTGGATCTTTACCCAGAAAGCATGCTTTGTGTGCTTTGGTGTAAATCTGTTCAGTCATTTTGGAGAACTGTGCATTTAAAGAGATTCTCAGGGTCATTTTGAAAGGGGCAAAAGTATAGGTGTATCTTCATGTTTGGTTCCACTGGAGTACTGCAGTGCCCCTGCGATACCGTACATTAAAATAAAATAAAGTGCTCTAATGGGAAAAACGACCTTTTATTCTCATCGGTCTTTTCAGTTCCATAGTGCCGATACTGGTCATATGGAACCAAGCCATTTGACTGGATGGCCACAACATGAAGAAAAATGTTGCATCTGCTATAATAGGACACTCTGAAGCTCGTATGGTCTCACAGTTCCATGAGATGACACTAGCGGTACAGTGAGAGCACCATGGTATTGTGAAATGAATTGGAAAAACAATAAATATCAAAGATGTGGGATGGGGGTGCATGCAGTTTGGGTGCCCACAGAAGGGTTGGGTACCTGCAAGGGGGTTGGGTACAGGGCTGACCCACAGGCCATGCCAAAGGCCATGTGCTTTGGGGGTTAGTCACAGGCTGTCTGTCCAACCATATGCTGCAAACTCCCATGGGAGTTGAGTGCAGGGCCGGGCCTGGTGCCCATTAAAGGATTGGATGCTACAAGGAGTTGGGCACAGGGCTGATTGGGCCACAGGTCACTTCCTGCACTCAAACCCCACAGCACAAGGCCATGGTTGAAGTCCATGCACTGTGGTGGTTAGGCACCGGCTGTCTGTCCAACCCTACACTGCACACACTCATGCAAGTTTGGTGCAGATCCTGGCCTGGGGCCAGACTCTGCAGCAAAACCCTTCCCTCTGCACAGCCTTCAGCCGTGCGAGTATGGGTTGGCCACCTGCCGGGAGTTGGGCTCAGGGGCTATTAAAGGCTATTAAAGACCCACTCTTTTGTTATAAGTGCTTGCTTTTGGCTTGGGCAAATTACACTGGAGGGGGCCTTTAATGGTCAGCATGTCCTGCTATGGCAGAATATAGGTATATAAGAGGGCATTTTGTTATAATAGAGCAGAATGTTCTTATACCTTTATAGTCGTCTGTGGCAGGCTTTTGTAGCCATTAAAATCCCAGTTTCTTTTTAAAAGTGTTCACTTTAAGCTTTGACCTGTAATAGTAGAGTGGGGGCTTTAATTGTCTTTGTAGCCTGCGGACTATAAGAATATATTAACTTTAATAGATAGAAATAACAAACAAAATGAATTGGTTCCTCATCATTTATCTGCGAAAGGTGTTTCCAACAAGAACAGTTTTTTCTTTTTTCAAACTTTTTAAAAAAACTTACAAAAAAACTTTTTTAGGGTTGGAACTAAAACCTTGAAAAAAGGGGCATCAAAGGGGCATCAAAACTTGGATAAAATGAAGGAAAAACATGTGTACCTTTAGCACACCTTTAGCACACCTGTTTGTGTGCTGTCGAGAGTCCTGCCAAAACAAATTGTTTGCAATCCATGCAGATGAGCACAATATGCCTCATAGAGTGGTTGTAGCTTGAGGAGAAGCACTATTGGTAGGCCTGAAGGTATTGTCTTGAGTAGTTGATATTAAGGTTCTTTCATCCTCCTGCCTCTTTCATCCTCCTGCCTCTTCCTCCCTGCAGCATTGAGCTCACTGGTGTGTCAAATACAGAGACATTTTAACATCCCAGAGGTAACGAATGAATGTTTTTCCTTATGCCTCGGGAAAATTGCTTCTCACACTGGGTGCAGGTCACTATTTCTGTGGAGTCTTCCTTCCAAGTGATGGACTGTGAGTCAGTGTGGGTCTTCCTCCAAGTGCAGTTCCGAGTCTTGCTCTTCAAATGTGTTTCCAAAAACGAAAAGAAAAAGCACAAGACAGTGCACAAGGTGTGAGTATTTTAAAACTGCCACTCCTGCATAAGAGTAGGAAGGTGAGAGGTTCCTGTCTATACATCAAAGTAATGATATCAGCTGATGAAATTATGTATCTCTGTTTGTCACAGGTACTGTGGTACAATTTTCTGGTACTGCGGACATAAAAACACAGAAATTCCATATAAACCTTTAAGAAACCTTTCCTATGTTGGCCTGTTAGGAACTTTGTAGTTTAACTGAACCTACCCCATTATGGTGAACAGAACATTTTAATGTTAAAGTTCCTAGTCCTGCCGGACTCGAGAGGGATCTGGAACAGGAAGAAACGGGGAACAGCCATAACAATGCGGGGATTACACCGCACTGCCATTACAACGCGGGGATTACAACGAAAGCCGTTTCAACGACTTTCGCTGGAGGGCGCTGTTGGATAGGGAATAGTTTAATTTTCTATTCAACACCTTCCCTACTGTCAACGTGTGCTGGAGTTGGAATAGAAAATGAAACTATTCCACTATCCAGCGCCCTCCAGCGAAAGTCGTTGTAACGACTTTTGTTGTAATCCTCACGTTGTAATGGCATGCAGAAGAAACCATATGTGGGAGCTCTGCGGGACTCTCTCACTGGTTCTGTGGCCCTACAGGAGTACCATGATACCTTATGAGAGTTCAAAATAAAATGAATGCAGCCATTTCATTGGATATTCAGGAGACGCTATTCAAAATAAAGCAGACACCCTTTAGAAGCAACCTCAAATGAATTTGCTAACCACCATTAGTGGATTGGTGTTTAACAGAGACCGTTTCCAGGAAATGCAAACCAAAGCCATCATGGCCTCAGATATAACTCAAGACCTGCATCACCCACCATCCATATGCAAAGTACACCATGTGAAGATGAAGGCATCAGTGTTCTACCAACCGCTTCTGCAGCAGCACAATAAGCAAGCCAAGGGAAGGAGTCACTGGTGTGATAGGTTTTCGAGCTTCCAGGTAGTGAAAAAAATTCAGTGCACAGGAGGTTACATGCACTTTGTGCCAGGAGTTGCTGAAGACAGACAAGACTGAAAGTATTCAATGGGAACCACAGGATTGTGAAAGCACTTGATGGGTGTGAATTCAAACATCATAGTGCTTGGCGTGCAGAAATGCAGACATAGCAAGCAGTAGAAGGAAAACCAACTTTTCTGGATGATGGGCTACAACAATAAGAGCAAGAAAATGATGACAACATTCATCATTTTGGAATATATTGCAGATATTGTGATAAAGTTGTGGCCTGTGGTGACGCCAATTGAAGAATATAAAGGAGGGCCATTGAATAGTATCTACAAACAGAACACATAGAAGAATAAAAACAGTAGTTAAAAACTGCAAACAAAATGTGAAAAATATTAAAGCGATATAAAAAATAGACAAATGTTATCGATTATGTAATCTAACATGTCATGATGTAAGAAATTGTGTTATTAGCTAAAGTTCGGAAACCCCACTCAGGCAACAACCATAATCCTAGTCACTATATGAACCTGTGCTCAACCCTCTGATAGGTAGCCATAAAAGCAGTCAGTGTTAACTTAGAGGCAATGTTTAAAGTATTTATGCAGCACACAAACAGCAATAAAGTGAAAACACAATGCAAGAAAATCCTGACACCAATATAGAACAATAGAGTACATTTTATTGTTTCAAGTCTGTTTTATTTTAACACAATACCCATAGCAGGGCGCTTAAACACAGCGGTAAGCCTACAACCTCTCGCCGAGGCCGGCCGTGTAAGAAATAGCAATAGAGGCGGAAGCCACAAGTATGTGAATAGGTTAATACAGCGCTCTGCCTACAACCCTCAAAGGGCCGGCCGTGTGACTAAACAATGGCACTCCTGCCTAACCAAGGTGTACAAGGCCTAAGCCTCAGGCCAAAAGAAGGGGGTGACCAGGCACCCATCCCATTACTATGGTTCGGCCCAACCGGGGCCAACAAGAACAGGAAAGGTCCAGAGATAGGAAACAAGACAAGCGAAGCATGAGAAGAGAGAAAAGAGAAAGAGACAGAGAGAGCGTCGCGGGACTAGAGCGTAGCTGGTATTGAACAGGTGGGGAGGGTGGCAGTCAGGTGGGAGGGGATCTTGGCCGCCTGTGCATCCTGCGGGCCATTTATGATTAGAGTACATTTTAATAAATAAAATGACACCATAACAATTAAAATCAATCAGTAGAATCGAGTTTATAGTGAAAAGTAGCACCTAATGATCAGAGCATCAACTGCATGTATCTGATCAAAGCCAAAAGATAAGGCTGACCACGATGGAGTGTGGGTTGGATACAAGGAGTAGATTGGGCTCGGTCTCGACTTACCTTCAGACTTCGAAGAAATTTCAGAACATTTCTTGAGAAGGTAGTCTCTCAGTGAGACAAGGCACAAGGCTGACAGGAAGCTGGTGGATGAGGTCTTGGTGAAGCTGTCAGTGATGATAGGAAAAGATTACAGTGGGAAAAGCTATATCTTTAGGCTGAGGAGGTTATCTTAGTTGATTGGGTGTTGGTCATTGTCGGGCCTTGTGAAGATTTTTACCTTCTGACTTAGAAGTTTTCCTGGAGCTCAGATTCTTTCAGTGGGATGAGGCTCAAGTTTGTAGCTGAACAGGTTCCCACAAGGCCAGATACCGCCATCAAGAGGTCCAGCTGAAGAGGATTTACTGAACTAAAGATTATTTATTGTCACACACAAACTAACTTTCACCTTTTATGCGCAGAGTGAGAATAGTTGGAGCACAAAAGGGACTCTCCACGATGGTTCGGGCCTTACATTCACCAACTTACAAATGGCACCATGGGGAATCCGTCAGGCTCCAGAGCGGTCAATGGATCTTTTCCACCGTAAGGAGAATTAGAGCTCCCTAAGGAATAAAGTCATAAAAACATCATGGACTTTATAATTTACGATGAGTAACAGACGAGAGGTTAAGATAGTTTTAAAGGCTTTATTTTTATCAATAAGTTTAGAATCTCAAATATCTTTATTCCGTTCAGTATTTACAGAAATAAAAGAAGAGATTAGAAATCAGCAATCAAGACATGTTCCATAAAGAAACTCCGCAAACTAGCTTGGGGTCCTATTATAAATGAGAACCTGTAAAGAGTTCAGCCAGAAAAGAGCGGTAATTAAGAAATAAACTTCTCATGAAGAGTAGTCTGCAAAACTCAGCAGGGTTCCCCACAATTGAAGTAGCAACTATATTTAGAACAGGGATCTGTGCAGTAGCATCAATCATTAATTAATAAAATCAGTCACTTCTGGAATAGCTAAAAGGAATCAACTTTCCTTTAGAAAGAGTTCTGGACAGGGTTGAAATCCAGCAGCAGGACCATCGGACGGGCAAAGGGAATATAGATGTGTGTTAACTAACTAGCTAGGAACATCATTATTACAGCTTTTCGATGCAAGTATCAGTTTCCGAAGACGTCTTGGCTCAATGTCCAATCAGAACAGCTGGTAAGGTGGTGCTGTCAGTCATACGATGCATCTTCTTCCAGCTCCCACAGTCTGCACTCTCGTCATCTGGATTGATGCAATTTTCTAGCAAAATTGTTACACGAGGAAAGGTTCCCATGAGAACCCTCTTACCCAAGCTAAAGTGGTTCTATGCGTTTCAATGCAGAAATAAAGGCTAATCAGCAAATATGAAAACATATATCAAGTTAATTTGAAGCAACATTTAGAAGTCTAAATCACAATTTGTTCTTTACAGTTTCAATAGGTCTATTATTCTGTATTATTCTTAGTGGAAATTATCTAACATGGAGTGAGAGGAACTAAATGAACATAATATTAGAGTCTGCACATTTCTAAGATGACATCAATGTTAGGCTGTTGCATAGAATAGAACACTTTACCATGAGCAAAGACCGCAAAGAAAGCCTCGGGCCTAGTCCTTACACAGGCTAAAGTATAGTTGATTCGTGCAAATGTTGTAGACCATGCAATTATAAAGGAAGCATTTCTAATAATATCTTTCACTTCTATGTTTGTCTCTGCAATATATTTTGTTTTTACTTAATTATTAGTTCTACTAAGGTGTATTCACACATTTTTGTGAGACGTTTCTAAAAAGGGCACATCATTTGCATTTAAACATGTTCTGAATTGCATTTCTATTATGATAAAATATGCCAATATCTAAATATGTGGTCATTTCTCCTAACGTCTTCAGGGAGATTTGGTTTTGTTGCAACATAGTTATGATGGCCAGATGTTAGACAGAGTTATTGCCTTCTTGATGCCTGCACTAATGTTAGTGAGTGTGGTTTTGAAAAGAAAAAGCAATCACTTTCTTTTAGCAACAAGGTGTATTCAGTGTAATTTTTAGAGTTCTGAAAATATCAAATGTGAGCTGACATTTCACAATACCCACTGGTCACAAGACACTTGTTTTGATCTGGACAATTCATAGCAGGCTAAAAAATAAAACACATTGATTTTGTTACTGCACTTACTGCTGCAGCTTTCCTGTTTGAAAGTGTTGTAAGAAGCAGGTGTTGCTCAACTTACTGACAAACACAAGGAGATGATAGACAGAGCGCTGAAACTTTTCAGACACTCACTCCCAGTCACAGATCTGGGTTGAATCCATCATCGTTCTTTAGCTCACTTCGCCATCTAAGTTCAGACCAAGCTAGATACAAATCAGTCTTGACCCTGTGCCTCATTGGAACAGTTCAGCCCGTACTGCCAAGCCAGCTCTTCCCTGGACTTACTGACTTCAGATGTTTGAAAGTCTGAGTTACCCTTTTCAGGATTTAAATTTGTGACTTGCCAGTCACGATATCTCGGTCAGCAGATAGTGCCTAATGCACTGGGCCATTGTGCCTACTTCGTGGAACCCATTTGATAGGTTGGCTATGATAAGTTGACAAGCTATTTAGCTGTGTATATAGTGCAAGCATTATAGAGTAAAGTTACATTGTAATGGGATAATTAACAAAATTGTAAGTTCATGCAGTATTACTACAGGTGTACTCTCTTACGTACTCTTACACACCTTTGTGAATCGCACCCGAAATGTCCAAATGCCTAATAATAAAAGTGCAAAGAGATCACAGCCTGTTCTATTCTTACTGAATAGGAATATTCCCTGAATATTCCCATTATATTCTCATTTTAGATGTGTTAAGGCCAATTCATAATGGCATGGTGCTACATTAAAGAGTAGCACAGGACTACTACTTTTCAAGCTTCAAAATACATTTGTAAATAAGCTTCTAATTGCTGGGTATCACATAGGATCCATCATATGGTAACAGTAGATGAGGGAAGTGTATTAAACAACAGCCCAGGCTACCCCATCTGATCCTCATCTGATGTGAAATCCAAATTGTTTATGTTTCTTTAAGATATTGTGCAGATATGCCAACAGTGCCAGTTCAGACAAGAGACTCCCATTTTATAAGCCAAAAATAGCTTTATTTGAACCTTCTCCTGCCTGAAATTGACTCTGCTTTCGTGGCGCTGAAATCTTTTGGGGGCATTTCTAATTTTACCTGCTGGTTCCTGTTTGACGCTGGTTGTCCCGTTTGCTCCACAGCCTTCCCGCCGCAGCATACCATCTCTGCGGCCACCGAGTAGAGGACTACGCCCCCCAGGCTTCTCAGCGGTTGAAGCCGCCCACGACAATTCCCGTGCCCGGAGGCGCTTTAAATTGCGCTCACCCCCGGTGGAGCGGGTGGCGCTGAAATCTTTTGGGGGCATTTCTAACTTTACCTGCTGATTCCTGTTTGGCGCTGGTCGTCCCGTTTGCCCTGCAGCCTTCCCGCCGCCGCATACCATCTCTGCGGCCGCCGAGTGGAGGACTATGCCCCCCAGGCTCCTCAGCGGCTGAGGCCGCCCACGACAATTCCCGCGCCCGGAGGCGCTTTAAATTGCGCTCACCCCCGGTGGAGCGGGTGGCGCTGAAATCTTTTGGGGGCATTTCTAACTTTACCTGCTGGTTCCTGTTTGACGCTGGTCATCCCGTTTGCCCTGCAGCCTTCCCGCCGCCGCATACCATCTCTGCGGCTGCCGAGTGGAGGACTATGCCCCCCAGGCTCCTCAGCGGCTGAAGCCGCCCACGACAATTCCTGCACCAGGAGGCGCTTTAAATTGCGCTCACCCCCCGCGTCGCGGGAACGCGCGCGGGACGCGCCGGGAGAAGCCCTGGACAAGGGCGGGACCGTCTGTGACCGTCTGGGGCCGGAAGAGGCCGGGCTGGGCCACCCCTCCCGGACTTTGTCTACAGGTTCCTAATACCTTTTACGTTGAACGGCACTGACTAGTAAATAGTGTCTTTTAGACTAAAAAGCAATCATTTTACTGGGGTTTAATTTGTGTCTTATTAAGAGCTCGTTTTAAGTGCACTTTTTATTTGTTTCTTAATGTGCTAATCTCTTTGGCGTATGGTGACACTGATATCTTGTTTTGGATATTTATTTACTCACTATTTTATTTCATTCACATTTAGTGCTAAATAATGGGGAAGAATATTCCTATTCAACCCGCCCCAATAGCAAAACAAAGGGTAGTTTCTAATCCACTGCTTCCTACTCTGACAGCTATCGACAGAATGCTGCAGAAGACCATTGGGGCGGTTGCCTCTGCTATTGAAAGCATAGAAAGGCGTCTTTCACTTCCAGCTGGTACCCTTCCTCCCTTACCTGTTACAAACATTTCAATGTTTACCACTAACTCTCAGGATTTTAGCCCCATCTTTTATTGCTTTACCCGGGGTACATCCCACTTTACCAACAAACGAGATATCTCTTGGGGTGGCCCCTGCTTCCACCAAACCCTTGCCCTCTTTAACAAGGCTATCTGTGACCCCCACAATATTTACTAGTGATGTAACTCTCGGTCCTCTTCCTCTGAACGAGGATTCTCCAGAAAAGATGGGGTGTGGCACACCCTTAAGCCCAATTTCTGTCTCTATCTTAACCGATAATAGTGACAGTCTGTGTGTCAGGACCAGAGGGCAGAAGGCAGAAGGCAAGACGTAAATCAAAGCACGCCATTAAGGAAGGTCAAGCTGTAAAAAATGGTAAAGGGAACACTAGCAACAAACAAAGAAAGGTTGTTGAAAAGCCCAATGGGAAAAGAGGAAATAAGGTGAATAACCAGCCAGAAATTGTATTTCCATCAACTAGTGCTAGGGTCCCAATAGCAGAGGATTCCTTCTGGGAAAGAATGGAAACCCTTTTAACAACGCTTTTAGAACCTATTTGCTTAAAGGTTAGGAATATTGAAACAAGGTTGACTAATATTGAGGGAAAGCTTGATATGAACCAGAAGCCATCCCAGGACAAATCAATTTCTATACTACCCCAACCTACTGTTATTTGTTCGAATGTAAATCCCAATACTATTTTACCGGTCCCAGTAACTCAAATTCAAGATCAAACTAAAAATCCCAAGGTCAATGGTCGATTAGAGCATAAAAAACCAAGGGGGGATACTGGAACTAATACTCCTGGGTTATCTGTCTCAACCACTGCAGTCTCCAATGTACCATCTAATCAAACTAGAAGAACTGAGGATAAAATTGAGACAAGTGCAATTTTAAGTTTACCCATTCTAAACTTGCCCCCAGAAGCGACACCATATACTGTGGTGTTAGCCAATGTACCTCCATTACCCCCAAATACCTTTGAACATTGGTCGACTTTAAGGAATAAATCTATTCATTTTCTATCTACCAAGTTTGGGCTTAAAAACTATTTGTTTTCAGAATTTAAGATGGCCAGAGGAGTGAGCTGGTTGGGCACCTTAGATAAAACACTGAGGGGTGACTGTGTAATTCTATCATGCCGGTCACCACAATTGGTACGTACTTTAATCGAGAGAGGTTGTACTGGGACACTTGACCCAGACTTTGTTAACATTCTTCCCCTCGGTTATTTTTACTGTCCATCTCGACCACCTAGGTGTTTAGCTCCCCCTGTCCACCTTTAAATCTTGATGGACTATTGGGTAGAAGGTATGGTGTCCCAACATTTAATCCCTTTGACACTCTTAGTGGCTTAGAAAACAATAACTGACTACAGGTAGACACCACTACTCTCAATCCTTTAGACGTAGAAGTTGATCCTATCCCCTATCTTGGTAACAGGGAAACTATAATGGTAGATGGGGGGAAAGTGTTTAGTATAGTCCCGACTACGTCTGGGACTCCGGGACACATAGGGGGCTCCGTGACTATGGATGGGGGATTAGAGGTGGGAAGTGACCATAGGGTCTCTTCTTTATCAACTAGTTCCACCTCTGCCGTCTCGGTTATCCCCCTGTTAGTCCCATCGTTGTGTAAAATTTCCTCTTGGAATATTGCCGGTATTAGATCTAAAATTGCCAATCCAATTTGGTGGGATTTCATTCAGACACAAGATATGCTCTGTTTTCAAGAAACCTGGAGTTTTGATTTGGTCCTTTTAAACGGTTTTAGGACCTTTCACACTCCAGCTGTCGCCGTCTTACATGGAAGAGCAAAGGGTGGTTTGAGTATTTACTTGTCTAACAAATTGGACTTTGTAAGAGTAATTGAGCCTACTACAGACATTTATTTTCAATTTTTAGTACTTGTCTTGGCTTTTGATACTCCGATTGCTCTTGTTAACCTATATAACAATATTCCTTCTGGCGATGTACCTATTGTCTTAAGTAAATTGACCAAAGCACTGTTTTTACAGGAAAAAATGTATGGACATAAATTGATGATACTTTTGTTTGGGGATTTTAATTGTACTCTGTGTAGTATGGTGAAGGATAATAGGTGTGGTATGACACAGGAAGACGGCTTGGGCCATTTACATTTAGGATTTGCAAATTAATTTTGTACTTTACCATCTGTCCCATTCTCAGCATTTAACGGAAGGGGTTGCACTACAACCATTGATTATGCTATTGTTTCTAACAAATGTGGTGGTAGAATCTATTCCTTTAACGTCTCTGACATTGCATTAAGTGACCACTTTCCGCTCTGTGTGGCCATCCAGCTGCCAACAACGTCCACTCTGATAAATCATAAAGAAAGGGACAGCGTGGACGTGAATCTAGCTATTGGTAGCGTTAATGGATATACGTTAAAATGGGCCATGGTGAACCAGACAGAAATAATTAAATTAGTGGTTGGTAAATATCTACATGAAATAATGACTTGTTTAAGGGTAGGCTCTCCGCCTGAAATGCTCCTTGCTTCTTCTCGACCATTTCGAACGAAATGAAGTCCTCCCTTGTGAGACAATTTAAAAACCATAAGCAGGAGGGAGGTTGGTTCGATTCAAAGTGTACTAGGGCTTATGATCTCCTAAAGAAGGAATTACATAAGAAACCTAGGTGTGTCGGGAAGGTTGGCAGACTTAGGAAGGAATATAAAATAGCAATAAAAGATAGGAAGAATACGCTGAGAGCTGAAGCCTGGGAAGCTCTGCATCTTGCTTCCACTAGGAATGATAGTGCGGGTTTTTGGAAACTTATTCGAACTCCCTTTCTTAGGAAAGAGGTTGGTCCGAAGTTGGAAATAGCAATTCCTGAATCTGATTGGATTAGGCACTTTTCTAGAGTGTATGAGGGCGAGGGACAAGTGAGATCTGTGACATCTCCCTCTGAATATCTCACCTCTAGAAACTTGTGTTTTACCCTGGAGGAAGTTGAAAAAGCCCTGTGTGTAAGCCAGGGTGGTAAGGCCCCGGGCCCAGATGGTGTCCCCATAGATATCTTTTTTTTTTTTTTTTTTATTTATTTTTGCGGCGAAAGTATCAAACAAGGCACATAGCATACAGTCCTCAAATCAGTTGACAGGATATGGACAAGTAGGCCAGGTCCACGGTGAGTACACAGCCATGTACAGCCCACATCCCGGAGGCAGGGCGGCGACAAGGTGAACCCATAATCAAGCAGAAGGACGTGCACTCATGCATCAAATATCAGTGAAACAGTATCAATGACTACGCCATTTTTTGATGATACAATACCAAACTATATAACTATAAACCTTAACAACCCTCCCCCCCATGAGTGGCAATTCTAGCACTGATCCGAACACAGAAGGAGATAAATGCAGGGCCAAGGAGGCCGCGGTCAGAACAGTACACTGTGGTCAGTTGGGAATGACGGCTAAAGCCAAACATATCCAGCATGGAATGGAATGGAAGCATGGCCCAGGAGTCTGTTACATCGCTTCCCGATCTCCCTCACCCAACCCCCCCCCCCTCATCAGACTCCGAGGAAGCGGTGGAAAACAACTCAGCGCTGGTGGCGTCCGAATTGACCTCCCCCATCCCCTCGATACACATGACTCTCCAGGCGAGCAGGTCTTCCTGGAGCTTCACGTCTCTGCGAGTGCGCTGCATATGCGTCTCCTCCGCCAAGGCCCATTCCCTGGCATCTCGCAACCATAGAGGTATTTCAGGGGCCCTCTGGCCCATCCAGGTAATGGCCACCCGTCTCCTCGCTAGAACCAAAAGCAATTGAAGCAGTTTGTAAGACAGTCCCTTCCTCCTGGGTTTGGGAACTAACGCCAGTAGACAATGAAGCGGGTCAAGTTGCAACCGAAGATGTGCAATCCGGCTAATGCGACCCACCACCTCGTGCCAGAAATCATGAACCAAGGGGCATTCCCAGGCCAGATGAAGGAATCCCGCTCTTACTGCACCACATCTAGGGCAATTATGGCTTCTATCTGAGGAAATGCGGTGGAGGGAGACAGGTGTCATATAAGTGCGATGCACAAAGTTAAAATGAATTAGTTTGAAGCGCGCATTGCAGGAAACCTTACGAGTCAATAATCCAATTCGCTTCCTCTGGGCCGGGTCCAATTCGATCCCTAAGTCCACTTCCCAAGCCCCCCAAGCTGGCGCCACCGGGGGAGTAGAGTCCCTGCGCATAGCAGAGTATAGTAGGGAGACTAACCGTCGACCCCTACCACAGGATAATATAACGTCCAGGGTATTAGTAAGCTGGGGCGCCTCCGGGAACTGAGGCCACGTCGTTCTGGCCACATCTCTAAGGCAACCGTAATGCAAGTACTGGCCCTCCCTGAGTCCAAAGGAGTCCACTGCTCTCTCAAAGGACACAAAGCAGTCGTCCGGATAAAGATCTGCAAGGGTATCGCAACCGCCCAGTCGCCACTCCCGGAAGGACATATTCGCCTCCATCTGGAGAATCGGGGCCAGGATCCAAATGGATAGCTCCCTGTGGAACGGCGCGCTTCGCAGAACCCTCTCAACGAAGCGCTGCCATATATTTGCCGTGTGCCTTACGACATAGGGCAGAGCACCAGGGGCGCCCCGGCCTTGCATGAAAGCCTCCTGCAAGTCCCTGTCCGAGGCCACACCCGCCAACAATGCCAACTCCCAATTCTTGTTGTCAGCAAACCACCTGGCCGCCGGAAGAAGCTGCGCCGCATAGTAGTACAAGTCGAACCTTGGGGCCTCTAGGCCACCCTCCTCCCAGCACTGTGTCACCGTGCGCAGCGCTACCCTACTACGACCACCCGCCCACAGGAGGGAGGTGAGCAGTGAGTTCAGCGTGCGAAAGATTCGGGGAGGCAACGGGCATAAGGTATTTTGTAGCACATAGAGTACTCTGGGGAGCATCACCATCTTGGCAACTGCCAGACGCCCCATGAGGGAGAGCGGGAGTGTATTCCAAAAATCAATGGACTTCCGGAGGCCAGCGAGTATTTTGTCTATATTATGAGTCAAGAGGGCGTCGTCGGAGGCGGCCACCTGAATACCCAGGTACCGGAACGCCATGCGTTCACACCGGAGGCCCAGGTAGCGAGAATCCGCGTCCAAATCGGGAACGGTAGGAGTCAGGGGGAATACTAGGGACTTATTGACATTCATGCGGAGCCCAGAGGCCGCGCCAAAGCGGTCCAAAAGCCGCAGTAAAGCGGGGAGAGCCTCTAGCAGGGAGGTCAGGTAGAATAGTGCATCATCGGCGTAGAGGGAGATGACATTAGTAGTGTCCCCCACCACAATACCCCAGTCATGCAGGTCCCTGCGGGCAGAGACGGCCAGGGGCTCGATTGCGAGAGCGAACAGGAGGGGGGACAGGGGGCAACCCTGCCGAGTACCCCTCCCCAGAGTCCACTCCTCAGAGCGGGCTGACCCCAGGCGCACCCTGGCCCGGGGCGCTCCGTAGAGCACCCGGATCCAGTCGCGAAAACTCGGCCCAAATCCCATCTTCAATAGGACATGCATCAGATAACCCCAATGCACTGTATCGAAGGCTTTAGCCAGGTCAACGGAAACCAAGACATGGGGGACCTCCCGCCCCCGGACCTCATGTAATATGTGAGTTAGGCGACGCAGATTCATTGCCGTATTACGCCCCGGGACAAAACCACACTGGTCCTGGTGGACGAGTTGGGCGACGTGTGGGGCAAGGCGAGTGGCCAGCAGCTTGGTGAGGACTTTAGCGTCTGAATTTATCAGGGTGATAGGGCGGTAGGCCGTGGGGTCTGTTTTATCACCGCCCGGCTTCAAAATCATGCATACCTCACCCTGGTTCAAGGTAGGTGGGAGGGTGCCCACACGCAAGGCCTCATTATAGACCTGTAGGAGGAGGGGGGCTAGGGTATGCCCGAACTCCTGATAAAACTCCGCAGGGAACCCATCCCCGCCAGGGGCCTTGGCCCGGGGGAGGGCGGCTATTGCCGCGGCGACCTCACTCAACGATATCTTGACATCCAGTTCCTTCGCCGCTGCCTCCGGCAGGGTCTGCAGACCGAGGTCCTCAAGGTATAAGTGATAGCCATCCTCAGAAATGGATGGGTCAACCTCATACACCGAGCGCAAATGGTCCCGCAGGACCGCGAGTACACCCGCCTCCGAGTGTGCCATTCCTCCACTGGGTGTCCGCAGGGCCACTATACGTTCGGCCGCAAACTCACGGCGAAGTATCCAGGCCAATAAGCGTCCAGACTTATCCCCCTCGCGGTGCAGTCTCTGCCTATATTGGCCCAGTGTGAATTTATCGAGCCGCGTGAGTATGTCGTGAATCGACGCCAAGGCAAGTCCCTCCGCCCGCAGGTCCGACATGTCTGGATCAGACCGGGTTTGAGTGTGCAGAAGCTCAGCTTCCGCAGCCTGCAAGTCAGCAAGCAGTTGTTTCCTGACCCCATATGACAGCCCCATGCACGCCCCACGCACGACCGCTTTCAGTGCTTCCCATTTGGTGGAATAGGACAAGTCCCTGTCCGCCCAGTTGAGGTCAAGGTAGTCGGAGAGCGACGACGCCACATGGTCCCGGGCCACTGGATCCTGAAGCAGGTCAGACGGCAGCCTCCAGGTTCGCGGACGCTCCGTGCGATCAGGCCACTGTGTCAGGCACGTGACCGGAGCATGATCTGATAGGTATCTGGTCTGGTGCGTAACCGTTAAGGTAAGATAGGAAGGGAGGTTGGCCGCCAGCACTCGGTCTAGCCTGCTATGCGTATTATGCGTCGGGGTGTAGCATGTATAAAGCTTCTGTGCCGGGTGGCAGGTACGCCACACATCCACTGCCCCTATATTACACATCACTTCCCGCAGCCGCGCCGTCATGCGGGGCTTAGTGCCCACCCTAGGCGGATGACGGTCCAGCTCATGATGTAGCACGCAATTGAAATCTCCAAACCAAAGGAAGGGTGCGTCTAGGCTTGGGGCCACCAGATCCTGCATCTGGGAAAAGAAGGTCGGGTCATCGACATTCGGTGCGTATGTATTAAGGAGCAGGAGGACTTTATCGTCCAGCCTGAGTTTCGCCAATATGTACCTGCCTTCCACATCCGCATCAATATATTGAACCTCACAGGGAACCCCCGGGGCCACCCAAATTAATACCCCCCTAGCATATGTAGAATAGGAGGAGTGGAAGATCTGGCCTCGCCACTTCTTGGCCAGCCTCTGCGCACCGTCCTCATCTAGGTGGGTCTCCTGCAAACAAGCAACTGAAATCCCATGGCGTTTGAGAAAGGTAAGGACCCTGTGTCTCTTAGTGCACGTACCCAAGCCACGCACATTCCACGTTAAGAATTTAAATCCCATGACCAACAATCATGCCCAATCGGGCCACATCGCAAGCACAACCCCGGCCGTCTCCAGTAGGCCCTCGCAACACAGAATTCTAGGGATGCGTCACGTAGTACCAGCACCCCATCAATCGGAATCAACATGTGCAGAATGCCAAAGCCATCGTTATCACATCCCCTTTCCCACCCCCCAACAATCCCAACATTCAAACCTTCTGCAGGAACCCCCTCAACCCCCCCACCCGCGAGCAATAGGATAGCAACAACCAAAACCGCCACCCCGCCCTTCCCATGCCAGTGCCAGGACGTGCACAGCCACCCCATACCACACACAACACCCACACTCATACACATCAGCCCAACCCCCCCCACCCACCCTCCCAGCTCCCCGAAAGACCCAACAAAACTATAATGCGACCCGGTCACATCTCCTTCGCTAAGCTAGCAATGCGGGAAGAGAACCGCCACCCACACCTCCCAGCTCCCGGAGCCCAGACAACCCAAATGCCCAGTGCAAGGTACCAACCAGTATCCAAATGTCCCCAGCATCAAGACAAAAAAGTCACAACGGAAAGAGTTGCAGGGCCTTCAGGAACCACACAACAAAGGCAGGTACACAGCAGAGGTAATGCAGGCAGGGCAAGAATCATTCCAGCTCCGGTGCCGGTAAAGCAGTCTCCGGAACCACCGGAGCCGTGGAGTCCGCGCCCCCCCATAGATATCTTTAAGACTACCTCTTCTCTGTGGGGCCCTCTTCTGGTCCAGGTGCTAAATGCCAGCTGTGTTGCCGACTTTCTGCCCACTTGGGTGGAATCTGTAATAGTTCCTATTTATAAAAAGGGGGACAGACAAGATCCGGGTTGTTACAGGCCCATTTCCCTCTTAGATTCCTTTGCCAAAATAGCGGGACAAATAATTCTGGACCGGCTTTTGGTGTGGGCAGAAGAAAACTCTATTTTATCTGATCTCCAGTATGGCTTCCGCTCTGGTTTGGGGACAGTGGAACAGGGTTTAAACCTACTAATGCTGGTCGGGAAGTACACAAGGGCCAAGAAGGGTAACCTGTTCTTGGCCTTCGTTGACCTCTCGGCCGCATTTGACTGCGTGATCGACTCCAAACTATGGATCTTACTGGGACAACTTGGGGTTGAAGACAATATTATTTATTATCTTAAACGTTTTTATAGCGATGCTTCAGCCCGCGTTCGCTTTGGCCTAAAGGGGGAACGCACCGACAAAATTCCAATTAGGAGTGGGGTCAGACAGGGCTGTGTCCTGGCCCCTTTCCTTTTTAATTTGTACATAAACGGATTGGAAAAAGCTCTGTGCAATAATAGTTTGGATCCCCAATACGTAGCCGGCCGCCCAATCCCATCGCTTTTGTATGCTGACGACGCTGTTCTTATGTCACGTACTCAAGTGGGATTACAGCGTGTGGCTTTTTCCACTTCATGAATGAGCTGGGTTTAAAAGTTAATACAACCAAAACTTTTACTATGTACTGCGGCAGGCACTGTAAACCTAAGCGGGCCATATTTATAGCAGGACAGAAGCTTGAATCTACCAAGCAGTTTTCCTACCTTGGGATACTCTTCATTCAGAGTGAGTCGTGGTCGCAGGCTTTGTCAGCTAAAAAATTTGCTATCACTCAACTGACGGCCGCTCTCAAGACCTTCTCAAAGAAATTATGCACTAGACCACCTGTAGAGCTAATTAAGATCTATAAAGCTAAATGTGTGGCTTGTGCTACCTATGGCAGTGGGGTATGGGGTTTTGCCGACCCCACGCCTATCCAGGTGGTGGAAAATTCCTTCTTAAAGTTTATCCTTGCGGTTCCCAAAAGCACCCCCAATTACAATTGTCATGCAGAACTGGGTCTTGCTTTCATATCTGATCTAATCAAGCTGGAGCCTGTACTACTATGGCACAGGCTATGGACGCAAGAAGCAACACAGCTTAATAGAGATATCTTGACAGATATTCTAAAATTAGAGAGAGCCATGAGGATACCGTGGCTGAGCTATGTTTGTAACTTTTTAAAAGACATTGGAAAAGTGGATTATTTTTTAAATCCTACTACTATCTCAGCTATCTCGCGTAAAGACTTGAAAAAGGAGGGTTTAGCTTTCCTGGATTCTTTAAGTGTCACAACTGAGGTCTTAAAACCTTCTGTTCTGCAACATCAAATGATATTAACGACTTTTAATATTCAGCCCTATTTAATCAAAGTGCTAGATAATTATGAAAGATTTTTATTGTCTCGCTTTAGATTTGGTACTTTCCATAGATTGTTTAGTTTCCCTACAGTAAATAACTGGACGCACGATCTACCTCCCTGTCCCTGTGATGACATTTCACCTCAGAGTACTATTCATGTTTTTCTTTTCTGTAAATTTTATGATGTGTTAAGACATAATGTTTTACTACCATTCTTGAGAGAAATGGGCCACCGTCAATGTCGTGTGGCCATGCTTAATATTCAATGTCTTGACAATCATCTGTGTGTCGCAACAACTACATTATATTTGGAAAATGTGATGCGCAGTAGGAAAAGTATGATTACTTAAATGCACTTTAAAATTCATGATATTATGGACTTGAATCCCCTGCAATCAACGAGCTTTTTGTATGCCAAAAATAAATTATAAACTGTATTTTTTCTTGAAGATTTTAATGAACTGTTTTTATGTATACTTTTATGATTGCTTTCTAACAATCAAATAAAGTTATATTTGATTTGATTTGATTTGACTCTGCTTTAATAAAAGTCAAATCAAATCAAATTTAGATTTATTCAGTTTTCAATTTTTGTACACAAAAAAACCATCAAAGCACAAATTTCACAATACCATATCGCAAATATTACATAATAGTCATTAAAAGTTAAATTAAAAACATGAAAGCAGTTTTATAATTTTATATTGCCTATATTACACAATAACTATAGAAATAATTTGTTAGAGAAAAGTTAAAACGTGATTTACAGATTTGTGAATATATAAAAAATTAAGACCTGAGCACATATTTCTTGGAGGGACCAAATTCATAGTTTCATACTGCCAATGTTGTACAATGATTGTAAAAGTGATTTTATAAAGAAAAGTTAAAACATGATTTACAAGTTTGTGAATACTTAAAAGGGTAAGACCTGAGTACGTATATCATTGAGGGACCACGTTCAAAGAGATTTCCTGCATCTGATCATGGATTTAAGGGATAAGGTGACTTTTCTTACAAAACGTTCATTGTCTAAAATCTTCAATGCAAAGAGGGCCAGACAACATTGCCTCATATCTCAAAATTAACGAAATGTCCCACAAGGATATTTTAACCCGTTGCGTGCTTCTGTCAGGCAACGGCCGTCACGCTCACTACCTCCGTAGTGCTGCGTACGTCCGTTGGCGGACGCGGCCCCGCCCACTGATCAAAGCCGCTGCACCGCAACAGAATTGCCGCCACGGTAAAGGGGTTAAGAGTAAGAAAATGTTCATAGTTGTTTCCTGCATTGAATTGATCGTTTTAAAAATACAACAATATTTCTTACAAAACATTCATTTTCTAAAAATGTATGCCGGACGACATTGCCAAATAGAAGTCAATAGGGAAAATACATTCCCTCGATTTGTTTTTTTCCCCAAAACTCCCACTTTCCTGGTCTAAAATGTTGTCATGTATGCTGTAGATAACTAGGCGTGTGCATCAACATTAGCCGTCAGGAAAAAGTGTATATTAAGCTTGTTGAGGCAGGGATTCATTTTATTTAAGGTTCTTGTACCTTCATAATGATATGTTGAAATGGTTGGGCAATTGTGTCTGTAAGAAACGTCCTCTAAGTGAGCTGTGATAATGGACAGAAACATGAAATACCCTACCATTAAGTGATCAGGGTGTGTGCCTGAAAACAATGCCGTAAATTAACACTGATAGTTTAAACACATGCTATTGCAGCCTTTGATAGTGGTGAGTTACCTGGCAACGTGCTTGGAAAATTTACTCAAGGCATTTGTTGTCTTCATGGCGTGGCTAATGTTGTAACAAGTTGCTGTTCAGAAGGGCTGCCTACTCAACAAAAAGAGGTCTGGAAAGTGGCACTTTGTTAACATGCAGCTAAAGAGAAAGAGAGGCAGAGAGTGATTGAGTATCTGTGTGTTTGTGAGTGAGTGAGTGAGTGAGTGTTACAAAAGACCTAAACTCTATGATAAAAGGCTGTAGGGGCCTGTTGAATGTTGGAGAACCATGGACAGCAGAAAGGTACTGTTCGAGTGATTTGGGAGACCAAATATTCCCTAGTTCTACATCTTCTTTTAGCATAAGCATACAGACATATCAGAGTCAGTCTGGACTAGATGTAAGTCAAGCATGCCGGTTTTGAATACTCCTGTAACTAATGTGCACCATCCAGCTCCATCCTGACTGATTCAAATGTGTGGAAAAGGGATGAATCTGGCTAAACCTGCCATGGCATGTTCAACTTCATCCCATGCATGTGGGTGGCTAAGCACATGCTACGTTAGGATAAGGCAGCAATACATATTGATACGTTTTACATTGTTATTTGGGGTGGAAGGTGACAATGGTCCCCGAGGATTGTATTTCAATGTTAAAATGTTGAACCAACATAAATATTGCATCCATTAAGTAGTCTACTGCTACTTTGTCAAGGTACATTTATAGTTACTATTGTTAAATTCATATCAATTAGATAGAGTTTGCTTGAGATATAGGGCTTGAGTACAATGTAAACCGGCCGTAGCACAAGCTCCCATAGAGAGGGAGATGCTGTTAATCGCTGCACCTCATGGCAGGTACCTAAAGGTGCCT
This sequence comes from Lissotriton helveticus, assembly GCF_964261635.1. Lineage (NCBI taxonomy): Eukaryota > Metazoa > Chordata > Amphibia > Caudata > Salamandridae > Lissotriton > Lissotriton helveticus. Next base: position 446,821,199 of record NC_136070.1, read on the forward strand.
GCCACAATATGCTGGGATTTACAGATGGCATCTTAGGTGACCCCTCCGTCCCCAACTGGAGGTCTTGTTTGCCTTAAGTGGCCAGGGTATGCCCAGATGTGGGTCCCATGCTCACTTTGCCACTGGATGCAAGCTAGCATGGCTGATGAGGGGTGATACCCCGAAACTGGTCCCAGGACATGTCTTTACGGTCTGGGAAGGACTTGGCTTGGCAGTTTGGACTGGACTGTTCCCATTAGAGCAGGATCATGACTGATTTGCATATGGATGGTCCAAACTGGGGTGGCTGAGTGAGCAGAGGGACAATGATGGATTTATCCCAGATCTGTGACTGAGGGTGAGTGTTTCAGCACTCCGTCCATCATCATATTGTGTTTTTTGTGTGGGTTTCAAGCTGGTTTTATCTTTATTTTATTATTTTTGTGAATTCATTAATTTTTATGATAATTCTTTTTTATGTACTTTTATGAACTTTTATCTCTGAACCAAATAAAGTTTTAAATCAAACTAAATTAATTAGTTATCTGCCCGAGTCTATTATTGAGTCCTGTTGATTCTAACATTTAAACTGTGCTGTTTCCTAATGACTTAATGTGTTGTAGGGAGAATCATCCAGCTCTGACAGAACATTAGGTGTTACTTCTTTTGTTTTGTATTGCTGTTGCAGAGATTTTAGTCTGCATAATCCTAACTCGACTTCTATAGGACGTTAGGACTTCCTGTTGTTATCCTTTACTTTTACAGCATTGTTTGGAGAGTGTTGTACTTAAATTTGATCTCTATTTTGTGAGGTGGCTGTCAATTAATCATCCACATTGGAAAGCGAACGTGGAGTTTGGACACCCTAAATTCCATCTCTCCTATCGGCAAAGAAAGCTTCATTACTGAGTAAGCATATAATTAATATTTTTCTAAGCTTTACACTTCAACAGTTGCACAGGAGGTTTTTGAGGCAGAGGGGGCAGAAGAGCACTGTCCAGCAGATCTGAGCTAGAAAGGTGCCCCGGTTATCATCATTGTTCATATGTCATCTGAAGTTCCTTATTAGTAAAAGGCTTGCTGTTATCATTTGGTCTTTAAGTGCCTACATACCTGAAGGTGAGGAGGCCTTTAGCTACTGATAGGATTGGATTGAGAGCATTCTAAAGCCTTTCACATTGATTGATGAGGGAACTGCCTCAGTGTTTTTTTTTTGTAAACATAGTTAATTAGCAGTTTTTCCTTTTACCCAATACAACATACACCCTTCCATAGGTAGTCGGAAAATTATAGTCTACACTGTTGGTATAGAATTTGTATCCGTCATAGTAATACAATTGTGCAATATACCAGAATGCCAATAGCATCAGTACATATTAACTGCTCATCCTACGGAAAAATTACAGAAACAACAGGAACGTACTCAAAACTGCACCCAGTTATTCGTGACTACCCATCCGGGTATGCATCTCTCATCCCAACATGTCAGAATCCGCTATAATAAACTTAACTTCCCCAACTAGATTCCCCTCCCCCTCCCTCCAGTCCTTTGTCTCCATGAATTAGTATCGTAGGGCTTCTGGACGGTCAGAGCCCAGCAGGGATCCTTGCCACTGAACCAACAACAGTTTTGATGTAGAGTATAGTACTATCCACAACTAGCCAACTACTTTTGGTCTCGCTAGCACTAATAACATGTTTTCCACCACATCGTGATGGCTCGTATTGCCAGGATCAACAACAGGTTCACAAACCTGATTTGTACCTTGTGTTTCGAGGGGGACTTATGAAGGCCCAGGATACATTCCTCCATAGTGCAGGGTATATACCTCTGTATGGCTTCAGATACACGTCTTCTAACCGAGTCCCAAAATCCCCTCAGGTGAGGACAGGACCACAATATATGGGTTACTTAGGACAATGATGTTGTGTTTGCGGAAACATTTTGTCCAACCTCTGAGGGGCAAGGTAGGCCCTATGCAATACCATGGATTGAATACATTTAAATTTTGCATGTCTTGTAAGTTTTCTAGGGTGTTCTACAATTTCCCCCCACTCTTTATCTTCTATGACCCGCCCTATGTCTTCCGACCATGTATTTCGTAACTGGGTGAGGGTTATCCCCGCGTGTGCACGTATCCCAACATGTAGCCATTTTACTAAGTGCCTACCCCTTCCCATGTAGTATAGCAGCTTGACCAATTTGTGTGTGGCTGGTTCCTGTCGATGTGGGGCCCAGTGCGTTTTCACGTACTGTGTGACAGCTGCATGCAATATGTACAGATGGTTGGGCACTCCCATCTCCCTACCAAAATTACCATAGTCTAGTAAATGCCCCTTGTGGAGCAAGTTCGACACTGTGCTGACTCCTGCATCAGTCCAGGGAGCGATGGCACGCCGTGTTATACGTCCAGCCGTCAGTGGTATCCCCACCAAGGGGATGTTGCCTTCAGAGGCCGGGTGTGTATGCGTGTAGTGAAGTGCTACTTTCCAGCATTGCAGCGCTGTACTTAACAAGGTAGGAAGCTGTTGTGGAAGTTTGCAGATATCCCGCTCGGTGTACCCTATTTCTTGCAAATTGCGTTTCCGGCAGTCCAGAAGGAAAACCATTGCAATTGGCATGCGTAATAGTATGCCCTGAGGTCTGGAACTCCGAGTCCCCCTTTGTCCGTTCCCAGTTGGAGCTTCTTGAGACTTATCCTTCGCCTGCCAGTCCCCCAAATGAGGTCTATAAGCATGGTATTTAAGAGTTTAAAAGTACGCTGTGGGAGAAGCACCGGCAGATTCATAAAATAATAAATCAAGCGCGGGAGGACCACCATTTTTATTATAGTCACTCTACCCATTACTGACAGTGGCAACGTAATCCAAAAGGCAATGCTAGAGCGTAGGGCTCTAATTGCTCTGTGTAAGTTACCGTCTAACAGATCAGTGGGATTTCGATAAACATGTATGCCCAAATATTTAAATGTATGCATGCCAACCTGTAGCGCCGTGGGCCCGAATGAAATAGCCGTGGTCAATGCCTGCTCCCGAAAGAAGAAGGCGCGTGATTTTGTTGGATTAATAGCCAGTCCCTATATACGTTCAAACACGGTAAATATCTCTGTTATAGGTGTCAAATCTGACCTGAGATCTCAAAGGTATATGATAATGTCATCCGCGTATGCCGAAAAAAGGTGCATGGTAGGCCCAACTGGAATTCCCATTTCTGGCACATTCAACCACAACTTGATAGCCAGGGGCTCCAATGCCAGTATAAATAGGAGCGGCGAGAGCGGACATCCCTGTCTCGTCCCCCGAAATATCGGATACTCGGCTGAGATATGGCCCCTAGTACGGACACGAGCAGTGGGGGCGTGATACAACAGGCGCAGCCATTTAAGATAATCCTCCGGCAGCCCGAATTTTGCCAGCGCTTTGAACATGTGTTCCCAATTTAGTGTGTCAAACGCTTGGCGGAGGTCTAGGTATACACACCCAGCGTGAGTGTAGTGTGTTGGGGTGGCCGACATGAGGTAGTGCAGTCTCCTAGTATTCAATGACGTGCTCCGGGCTGGCAAAAAAACTGTTTGGTCTATGTGTATCAGATTATTCAGGAGGGGCAGGAGTCTGTTTGCCAGGGCCTTACTAAGAATCTTATACTTGGTTGCCAATAGCGACAATGAACGATAGCTCGCCATGTCAGTAAGTTCAAGTTCAAGTTCAGGAATTTACATAGCGCACTACTCACCCAGAGGGTCTCAAGGCGCTTGGGGAGGGGTTCATTATTTATCGAATAACCAGGTTTTAAGTTCTTTTCTGAAGGAGATGTGGTTCTGTGTAAGGCGGAGGTGAGTGGGGAGTGAGTTCCAGGTCTTGGCCGCCAAGTAAGAGAAGGATCTACCTCCCTTGGTGGATCTTTGGATGCGCGGAACTGCGGCGAGGCCTTGATTGGAGGATCTTAGTTGGCGGGTGGGTGTGTAGAAGGATAGTCGATTGTTGAGGCATTCAGGCCCTAGTTTGTAGAGGGCCTTGTGTGCGTGGGTGAGGAGACGGAATGTTATTCTCTTGTTGACGGGAAGCCAGTGGAGGTCTTTCAGGTGGCCGGTGATGTGATCTTGGCGAGGGATGTCCAAAATGAGTCTTGCTGATGCGTTTTGGATGCGTTGGAGTTTTTTCTGTAATTTGGCTGTAATTCCGGTGTAGAGGGTGTTTCCGTAGTCTAGTCGACTCGTAACCAGTGCGTGGGTGACAGTCTTTCTTGTTTCAGCGGGGATCCAATGGAAGATTTTTTTGAGCATACGAAGTACGTTGAAGCAGGAGGATGAGACGGCGTTGACTTGTTTGGACATCGAGAGTGAGGAGTCTAGGATGAAGCCAAGGTTGCGTGCGTGGTCTGTGGGTATGGGTGCTGAGCCCAGATCCGAAGGCCACCAAGAGTTGTCCCAGGCAGAGGGGGATGATCCTAGGATGAGTACTTCCGTTTTGTCTGAGTTGAGTTTAAGGCGGCTGTTTTTCATCCATACGGCTACTTCTTTCATGCCTTCGTGAAGATTGTTTTTGGCGGTGTTGGGGTCTTTGGTGAGGGAGAGGATCAGCTGGGTGTCGTCAGCGTAGGAGATGATGTTAAGGTTGTGTTGACGCGCGATGGAAGCGAGGGGGTTCATGTAAACGTTGAAGAGGGTGGGACTGAGTGATGATCCTTGTGGTACACCGCAGATGACTTCGGTGGCCTCTGATTTGAATGGGGGAAGTCGGACTATCTGAGTTCTTCCAGCTAGGAACGAGATGATCCAGTCCAAGGCTTTTCCTTTGATGCCGATGTTGCTGAGGCGTTGTATGAGGGTGCTGTGGCAGACCGTGTCGAAGGCGGCGGAGAGGTCGAGTAAAATGAGGGCCACTGTTTCTCCGTTGTCTAGTAATGTTCGGATGTCGTCTGTTGCTGCGATGAGGGCGGTCTCGGTACTGTGTTTGGCTCGAAAGCCGGACTGTGAGGGATCGAGGGAGTTGTTGGATTCGAGGAAGGCGGCGAGTTGTCTATTGACGGCTTTCTCAATGACTTTGGCCGGGAATGGGAGGAGGGATATGGGGCGGTAGTTTTTAAGTTCAGAGGGGTCTGCTGTGGGTTTCTTCAGGAGGGTGCTGACTTTGGCATGTTTCCAGCTTTCTGGGAAGGTGGCAGAGATGAAGGAGCAGTTGATGACATCACGGAGATGGGGTGCGATGATGGAGTCTGCTTTGTTGAAGATGTGGTGGGGACACGGGTCGGTTGGCGAGCCGGAGTGGATGGAATTCATTAGGCGGATGGTGTCTTCAGTGGTGATTGGGTTCCAGGTGCTGAGGTTGTTAGAGGGCGGTTTAGGTTCTGAGGGGGGTGGAGAGGATTGTTCGTTGGGACTGTTTTCAAAGCTGTTATGTATGTCGGCAATTTTGTTGTAGAAGAAGGAGGATAACGAATCGCAGAGGTCTTGGGAGGGAGTGATGTCGTTTGAGGCTGCGGTGGGGTTGGTGAATTCTTTGACGATGTTGAATAGTTCCTTGCTGTTATGGGCGTTGTTGTCGAGTCGATCCTTGAATGCTGATTTCTTGGTGGATCGAATCAGCTGGTGGTGTTTGCGGGTGGCTGCCTTGAAAGTGGTCATGTTGTCGGTGGTTGGGTTTTTTCTCCATGTTTTCTCGAGAGTACGGCATAGCTTTTTGGATTTCTTAAGGTCATCGTTGAACCAGGGGACCTTTTTGCTGTCCTGTTTGGTGTGATGGTTTTTCAAGGGTGCTAGTTCGTTAGCGCTGTGAGTGATCCATTGTTTGAATTTGATGGCAGCTTGGTTTGGGTCCGATGGGAGGGCGGGTGGCTTTTGGTTGAGCGATGTGAGGAGTTGGTCGGTGGAGATTTTGTTCCATTTTCTTTGGGGGATAGGTTGTGGGGGGTTGTGGGTCGAGGTGGTTTTGTAGCTGAAGTGAACACAACTGTGGTCAGTCCAATGGAGTGCTGTGGTGCGATCGAAGGAGATGTGTTTGCTGGAGGTGAAGATTGGGTCGAGCATATGTCCGGCTGCGTGGGTGGGGGTGTCAACGAGTTGTTTGAGACCGAGATTGGCCAGGTTGTCAAGAAGGGTGGTGGTGTTGCAGTCGTTTTTCTTTTCCAGGTGGAAGTTGAGGTCTCCTAGTAGTATGTAGTTCTCGGAGGCGAGGGCATGTGGACTGATGAAGTCAGTGATGTCTTCGCTGAATTGTTTACGGGTTCCTGGAGGTCAATAGATGAGGGTGCCTCTGAGTGTGGTCCTAGGGTCGGTGTGGATCTGGAAGTGGAGGTGTTCGGCGGTTGTGAGGTTATCGTCGGAGCTGGTCGTGATTTTGATGGTGTTCTTATGGACGATGGCGATGCCTCCTCCTGTTTGGACGGTGCGGTCTTTTCGGATGATCTTGTAATTGTCCGGGATGGCTATGGCGATGTCGGGTGTTGATGAAGCGTTCATCCATGTTTCAGTAAGGAAGGCGACCTCCAGTGATGTAGTGTCAAGTAGATCCCAGAGTTCGGTGGCGTGTCTGTGGACCGAGCGGGTGTTCAGCAGGATGCACTTCAGGTGGTTGGAGTCGGAGCTGTGTTTGGGGTTAGTGGAAGTGGTATGGGTCTTGATGCTGGTAAATTTGCAGGAGTGGCAGGCGAAAGGACCGTGGGTACGTCCCGGGGCAGCTTCGTAGCATAGAGGTGTGCGTCTGGGGTTAAGGGCTAGGAGGGTGGCGGCGTCATACGTTATGCGGGTGGAGGGGAATTTGCGAGGACCAGCGGGTCTGGCGCTGGGCGCGGTCCAGGCGCGGACGGGCGTAGACGGGCTTACCTTTGGCGGACCTTCGGCGCGCATGGGGCGCATCCGCTGCGCGTTATCGCTGCGCGTGATTGCATCTGTCAAATATGGATAGTGGAAGGGGAGGGGCGAGGGAGGGTCAGCAGGGAGGCGGGGTGTAGATCAGGGGAAGGAGGCAGGACAACAACAAGCAAAATGGCAGCAAGCAGGCAGTCTTAAAACAACACTGGGGCACAATGGAGGCGAGCGCGATGTCAAAGGCGGAGGCGCAAATAGAATATACAATTGCAGGCACTAATATTATTTTAGGCAGCACGGTGCAGGAACTGCTGTCGCACAAGCGCACTTTGGTAAGTAAGGTCCCTTCCCGGCTTTGGGAGTGTGACCACAAGTGCTTGTACGGTTTTGGGTGGCAATGTACCCTTCTCAAGCGCCGTGTTATACAAAAGTTCCAGGTGGGGCAGAAGGGAATCTATGTAAGTGTCATAAAATTCTGCGGGCAACCCGTCCAGTCCAGGAGTTTTATTGCGGGGGAGCCCTTTGATTGCTGCTTTAATTTCATCTTTGGTCATCGGGCCTGAAAGGTCTTTCAAGGCAGCTGGAGTCGGTTGTAGGCACGGTAACGTATGTAAGAAGTCGTCTATTTGTGGGCCTGCATTATCTGCAGGTTTGCTGTATAGCGTGGCGTAGTATTGGCAAAAAGATGTGTTAATGTCATTTAGGGTATAGGATGTACCGCCCTCCGGGGTAATGACTTCCCCAATCATAATGGCTGGGGGGGTCATCTCTCAATAAGTTAGCCAGCAGCGCCCCTGATTTGTCTGCCTCAGTGTGACTTCTCTGCGTATAGCGCTGGTAATCTATGAGTCAGAGGGATTCTAGCAGTTCTGCGTGTTGAATACGGGCTTCCTGAAGTGGCGCCTGCTTCTCCCTATCCTGCGCTGCCTCCTGCTCTAACCTATTCATCTTGCGTTCTGTTTCTATGAGGGACTTATGAACCTCCTGCCTGGCTCCAACAGTCGTGCTGAAGGCCCTCCCCCGTATAACCACCTTAAAGGCGTCCCACTCAATTAGGCCATAAGAAGCAGTGTTACTATTTTCAGTAAAATAGTGCGTGAGGGTCTCGGCCATGGCAGAACGGAACACTGTGTCCTCTAGTAATTGTGGCCATAATCTCCAGGTTGGTACTGGAGTAGGTATCCTGCCCCATGTGATCGTTAACTCTAGTGGATTATGATCCGAGAAGGTCTTTGCGAGATACGTGGTGTGTGTAACCTGCATCACAATTATGTTGGAGCAGTAAATCCTATCTATCCTTGTGTGCAGCATGTGAACCGGAGAATAAAATGAGTATTCCCTGTGCGTCGGATGTCGCAACCTCCACACATCGCACAGAGCTCAACCCGTAGCCCAACCACAGAGCGCCTTCACCTACATAATCATGCCCGCACCATTCGGGGGGGGATGGGATCTATCTAGTGTGATGTCCATGACCGTGTTACAGTCCCCACCAATGATCCAGGGGTGCGCCTCCCATCCAGCTAGTGCTAAGTTCAGGGTAGTTAAGAATCGTTCCTGCTCAATATTTGGTGCATATATGCTACCCAACACTATTAGTTGGCCATCGAGTGACACCCGTACAAAAATATTGCACCCCTGCTTGTCGATTCGCTGTTCCAGGGATTTTAAAGGACACCCCATGCCGTATCCATATGGTGACACCTTGTGCATACCCAGAATAGTTAGTAGTGTAAACCTGCCCCCTCAACTTCTTGCAGAGCTTCACAGCCTCCTGATTCAAAATGTGGGATTCTTGTAAATACACTATTTGCGCCTGTCTCCTCAGCAGTTAAGCATGTATCCTATGGCGTTTCTGTATCAAACCCATTCCCCCAACATTCCATGTTACTATGTTATACTGACTGTGTGTGTGCATTGAAATAACAATGTAGTCCTGTATATGTATTGGTGACAAGCCGTCTCATAACTAGTAAAAGGATAAGACTGCATCCCACTCCAAAATCCCCCAATACTTGGTCCGGTCAAACAACTATACTGGACCATAAAACAAAACATCGCAAACAGAACTATGCCCTGTACTACAACAGCATTCGCAGAGTGGGGGACATTGCCAACGCCGCTCACAGAGCACGGGCCGCGCACCATTTTGTCAATGAGCTCCGTCCTCACGGAACCCAGGGCTCGAGAAAGTATAGACACACAACGCTGCAACATAAATCTAGCAAAAAAGGATATTATGTCAGCGTCTAAAGCCAGTCCTCAAGCAGCAGTACCATACAAGAGTCATCTAACCAGTCCAACCGCAGTCTGAGGAGTCACTGTAGGGAACAGGGCCACGCTACCCTCAGAGTCCGACACGTTCAAATCTTCGCCAGAGGAGGCCGAGTCCTCTATGAGCGTAGGCTGTAGAAAAGTAGCGGCTGCAATGAGTGCCTGCTCCTTGCTCTGCTGCTGTTGCTGTGACATCGGATTAGGCTGTCGAGAGTTCCTGCGTATTCGCGTGCTCCGCCGGATGCCACTTTGTTCCGTTCGACTGGAGCTATGTTGGGTGCTTTCAGAGGCATTGTCCCCGGACCCTTTGGGGTCCATTACCTCCAACCATTTGTCGGCGTCCTCTGGGCTTTCAAAAAAATGCATCTTGCGCTCCTAGATAAACTTCAGTCGGGCCCGGAAGAGTAAGGCATATTTAAGGTTCAAGTCTCTCAGTTTTCTTTTAACGGCCATGTAAGAGGAGCGCTGTCTCTGTACCATAAGCGTATAGTGCGGGTACAGTGATATTCTGCTATTCTCAAAGTTGATCCAGTTCCCATGCTTTTTGCAGTAACGTGTTTCTGTCCCTATAATTTAGCAGGCGGACGATGGGGGGCCGTGGCGGCGTTCCCGGTTTGGGCTGACCAGTAGGTATTCTATGCGCACGTTCCACACAATATTGAGCGGAAAGGCACTCCGAAGTAACATAGTCAAAAAACCACTGTTCCATTTACGTGGCCGGGTCCCTTCCCTCGCAGCGCTCTGGCAGCCCAATGACTCGAACGTTGTTCCGTCGCGTCCTCCCTTCTGCGTCTTCCACATGATCCAGCAGGGTATTAACTTGCCTCTGGAGTTGCTGTATGTGAGTCGTGTTCTGGGCTAGTTGTGGGGACAGATCAGCCACCGCCGTGGTGTTATCCTTCACGTTGTCGGACAGCTTGGCATGGTCTGCCTTGAGCAGTGTGAGTCCAGTCATGAGGGCACCAATTTGGTGTTCGATAGCCTTCCTGGAGTCCCTGACCACTTGCAGGATGAGATCTAATTTATCCATAGGTTCTGCTTCGGCTGTAGGCAGTATGCAGCTGGGCAGCTGCGACGCCCCGCTAAGGTCAACCTGCGTCATCGCAGGGTCGGTGCTAGGCCCAGTGTCTTGCTGCTTTACTCTATTGCGGCCCATCACGGCTGGTCCAAAAGTGTGGGTCAATCAGCACCCCCCCACACCAGGGAGCAATAACAGGCAGAATGCCTGGCGCACTGCAGTGTTGTTGGAGCAGTCTCGCACAATCCTCAGGTGGGCCTCATATATCCCTGGGAGCAACACTAGCCATGTTGTGCTACAGTGATGATCTACATGGAGACCCCAACCTTCTCCGGTACTCCTCCAAGCAGTGCGATATGCCCAGGTGTAAATGTTCCACAGTGGACGCTTGTCAGGGCCTTCTAAGCTCAGTGGCACTTAAGGCTCCGCCCTCTCATGGGGGGGGGGCTAAGCAGACATTCTGCAGGCTCCCCTCTCCTAAAGTCATATATATGCCACCGTGTAAACATGCACCCCTCCCCCGCCTCATCAGGGTGTCTTGTGCAGTGTACTATGGTGCCTCCCTTCAATTAGTATATAGGCCCGTCTCTGGGCCGGTGACGCAGTTCTTATATCCACAGGGTTCCACCACCAATGCACCCGTCTCCTCATCAGGGGGGCTTCTTGCAACTGCCCAGCAGCAGAGAGGTTCAGTCACAAGGTCAGGTACACCCAAGGCCGTATCCCATTCTGATGCGTTGGTCGCAGGCCCTAGCTCATCCCTGGGACTTGCGTAGATCCAGTCCCGGGGACTACTTTCAAGGCGTGGTTATCTCCGACGTCCGCACCTGGCTCGTCCCGCCGGGTACACAGTCACCAGTCCCGCACTTTTTGCACCTCTGACACTTCCCGCTAAGGCTCCGCCGCAGGACAGCCACCTACAAGGCTGTCAATGAATTCCCACTTGTGCGAGCGGGCTCCTGTCACCAGGCCCGCTTCTCCTTACCCAGCAGTGGAAAGGCTCTGGGTCTCAGTAAAAACGCCGATGTCGGGCAGCGGCTGGGCTTAGAGCAGGGCTTGTCATCAGCACCGCTCCTCCGAGCCAGGACACATTGTGGTAAATTGCCAGGTACAGCGTGTGCCAGTAAAACAACAGGATTTATGAGCCCGGGTCCGGAGCTCCACTAAAAGGCAGCCGCCATGTTCGGCAGTCGGCCACGCCCCCTGATTCAGTGTTTTTAATGCTTGAACTTTGGCTGCTGACATGCAAATTGGTCAACCTAATACTCATGGTTGGCAGGTGATTTGCACCAGACTTTGTAGATAACCTGCGCCTTGCATCATTATCCCTTCAACAGGCCGCAAAGAGCTTTAAATCTAATTCTACATTCAAATTGAGCTCGGACAAGGCAGGTAATGTGTGGTGTCACCAGAATTTAGATACCTAAAGCCAGAATCCACTAAGACGTTGATAGAGCGCGCAGGTCACCCGTCTATAATTTACCAAACTACTAACCTAGGCCCATAAACAAATGAATCGCAATTTCTCAGATCAGGTAACCTGGGCACTGACTATCAGATATTGTACTTTCTAGGTCTTATACCCTTGACTTACACTCCTGGTCCCTGGTATCCGTGGACCTATGGGATCAGGGAGTTTAGCATAATGGGTATGGTAGCAATACAATAATATGCACTCATATAATAACCACAGACTCGAGAAGTTTTGAAAACCTTTATCTAAACTTCATCGAAAGTCATAAGCCAACGGTTTACAGCAAGCAAGCTATCAATAACCAGAATCATGAAAAGTGTATAACTATGCAAAAGATATATTATGCCAACCATTTAGAATTTTAAAGGGAAGGTAGGAACAAGGAACATACTGAAATGAACTTATAGAAATCGGACTTGAAATGATATCTTCTAAAGGATGGGAAAAATGAGGGACATGCTTAAGTCACAGTTTAATCATTTTCAAGGGTGGGTAAGAAGAGGGAGCACAAATTATAATGACGAAAATGAATTAACCATGTAGCTATAGGGAAGGTAAGAAAAATGGAACACGCTAATAATTCAGGATAACCACTTCAGCTTTCCTTAAAGGGAGGGTAAAGAATAGGATCATCTATTTAGTCTTGAACAGTACTTAACATCCAACTATAGGGTAGGCAAGGTTTACGATTTATCATTTATGATAAAGGAAGGGGAAAGAAAAGGAACATATGAAATTAAGACTTTAGCAAACTTAAAGGGAGGGTAAGAAAAGGACGAAAATATACTATTTATTACCCACACAGATTTATATTTACCTAGAACAGTGTGAAGACCACCCCTGGCCACGGGTCAGGTAAGGACAGAAACCCCGAAAGTTGCAAACGCCAGTAGGCCAGCAAGTGCAGGTCAGAATCAGGACAGGAAAGCCAGATTTGGATCAGAACCGGACCACCGAAAGTTGAGACCAGCACCGGCAGTTCAGTTGCAACGCCTGCAGCTATCAGTCAAAACCCCGATTGGGTCAGCTAGTCTTTTGACAGAGTGCTTCGCAGCACCTCTGTTCTCGATCAGCTATTGAGTGTGTTGGGTCAGTGACAGGTCAGCTATTCAGACAAGTCGGACAATTTCTCTAGCTAAACCTACGCTAGTTATACTATTTTCCAGGTCAGTGTACCACCCCCCAAATGTTGCAAGTGTAAGAATCCCCAATTTTGATTGGACAAATGAAGAGGACAGGTTATCACACCACCTAATATTTTAGAATTTCGCCGTCTCCTATTCAAGTTAATGTTCCCGCCCATTGAATTCAGGTTCTCATGATGTCTTCATTTCATATAACAATGAACAGTCTATTGACAAATACATTGTAGTCTTTTGACTTCTTCTCAGTGGGGTCAGGAAGGAGTTCCCAGGCACATCTAGGCTGTGGCTGCCATCCGGCTTGAGTTCAATAACACAGAGTTCATCTTCTCTCTGTGGACTGTCATGAGCAGAAAGGATTTTCAAAATGGTGTAAATAGCACCTCCCAGGCCCAAAGAATACGATACATGAAAAGTAAAGGAAACAATTTTAGAACACAGAATAAAATAAGTACACTGTATACCATGAATCTCTACTCTATACCCATTACTTTATAATAAACTACAGCATTAGGATTAAGCAAAACGAACAGCTTAGCAAAAGCAGCAGTGCAAGCTTCTCGCATGTGAGAACACAAAGCAGCCATCCTAGCTCTAGTGCGCAGATGCGAACAGTTTCCCACCAAGACAATGAATATGTCACGTCACATGGGTATGACCGACGCATGCGCAGTCTAAATTCCTGCGTAGCAGCGGCCATTTTAGATGCAAGCGTATTAATATTAGTAAACACATAAGCAAGCTTCTCTCGGACACCCGGTATGTAGGGGAACATGTAAGTTTAGTAGGACAAACATGTTGGTCATTTATTAAAACTGTTATTCGAGGTTCTTAAATACAAGCAAGTCGCTTTACGTGCGAATCCTTGCTCCATCAACGTTCTACAGTTATATTCTTGATAGATGATATGTTTGCATCGGTGGGCAATTGTTCCCGAGCATTTCTTTTAATGCAAATTTCTCAAACAGTGGGCTGAATTTACTCCAAATAATGAAAAGAACTCTAAGTAAAGTTCTAACTTTCTGCCAAATTTGGTATCTTTTGCTTCAGCCAATTTTTCTGTATTGTTACCCAATCATTCCCTAAAAATAACATGTTAAATCAATATTTTAGGATCCTTTTTTGTTGGCCCCCATTACACCCAGAAACTTCCAGTATTGAACTGAGGTGGATAAACTTTTGGGCAGATTTGCCCATTGTCTGCAGAGTTATTACCAAGACACACTATTTCTGTGGAAACTCTGACTTACCTAGAACTACACATTGATTAGTGCCACTAAAATCTCTCTCTCTGTATATTAATATACGTATATACACACACACACACGCACACACATGCACACGCACATGCACACACACACACACACACACACACACCCACACACACACACACACACATAGCAGGTTGCCACTGGGTAGTTAATAGGTTGGTGTTTTAAGCGCCAAGAAACCGTTTGGTGTACGCTGCGCTATACAAATATTTTAAATTCAAATTCATTCATAGTGAAGGTCTTTTTTTGTTTAATAATAACTTTGGCGCCATTTGACAAATCTTTAAGAAACTCTCTCAAAAAGTGCTCTTTTTGATTAGTTTCTTCAAGGAAAGCTTTGAGGGGATCTGTCAAATTGGGACTGAGACAAAGGAGGGCTCCCAAAATGCAAAATCCGCCTGCATTTTCCATAGACTTTATTGGAATGCGATACCTCGAAAACTGCTCAACGGAATTGCACCAAATTTGGCAGGAACCTAGATCTTGGTCCAGAAAGCATGCTTTTTGTGATTTTATATATATCAGTTTAGTATTTTTTGAGGAATCAAGTTTCAAAAACATTTGTATATCTGTATGGTTGAGTTCGAGGGACTCTCACAGGAGTCCTGCGAGCACAAATTCGAACAAATAGAGTGTTTTGATTGGCCAAGGGAGACTTTCTTTCGTCAGGCCATCTCCCTTCTGCATTATTTTTTCTGCTGCTTAGCTTTAAGAGATATGTGTGTTGGAAGAAAATCCTTGAATTCCCAAGAAAGAAACTAAATGGGAAACATGTAAGGTAGCCTCTCAGGATTGTGCTTGTAAATCTATTCAATAGTTTCTCAGCGTTCGATGGGATGCTCCTGTTAAGCATTAAAAGGATACATTTTAGGCGTGTCTGGACTGTTAATATGGTGGGGCCTCAAAGTGACCCCCCTCTGATCAATAGTAAAACATTAAATTTGTCACAGGACATGAAGTTCCAAAAGTAAATTCAAGCAAAAAGAAAGAAGGGCTAGATGGAGGAGAGGCCCAACAGCCAACCACTGCTGTGCAATGCCAACGACTATGTGCAGCAGGAGTTGGCCACCCATGGCAGGTACGTGTGTGGCTTTGCCATTGGCCATTCCAAATTATGGTTAGGACCACAATACGTAACTCACACAACAGCCACACTAAACATAACTCGCACACCTAATGTAACGCTCAGGACCTTACAATATTTAAGCCAATAAACAACACTTAAAATGGAAACAAAATTAAATGACAGCACATACTCACACCAATAAATAATACTACATTTATAGGCATCCTTTTGTAAGAGGTGAGTGTAATGTGATATATAATTTGAAATGCAAGCTGATTTATATAATTTGCAGCTGCGCCAGTTTTATTAAAGGCGAGGACAGAAGCATTGCAGTTGGTTTGCGAGTTATGATTTGTGTATTGAAAATGGCTTCAAGAGGAGCAGCCATGATTTAATTCACATCTGTATAAGCTTTGGCAAATACTTTTCCTTTCACTGAAAAATCTAAGGCCCAGATGCATCAAGGTAAAATCCGCTCGCAAAAATACCGGTCGCAAAGGGGCAGATTCTGGGAATCTGCCCCTTTGCGACCGGTATTTTTGCATTTGGGATGCATCATCCCAAATGCAAAAATCGCAAATTAAGAATTCGCTAAATTGCGATTACTTGCATTTAAGGAATCTCAAATTGAGATTCCTTAAATTCAATGCATCAAAGTAAAAAAAATTGCGATTTCGCTAATATGAGTAGCAAATTACCATGAAGTTCAACTTCATGGTAATTTGCAAAAACTTTGAAAAATGCACTTTTGTGCATTTTTCAAAGTTTCATGTTGCGCACACACATGCCCTAAGGGCATGTGTGTGCGCAATATATGTGCGCAGATCAATTTAAGGGTTGCCACAGGGTGTTCTTTAAACACCCCTGCACCCTTGAAATTGCATTCTCAATTTTCCATTCGCTAATTGCGATTTGCAAATTGAGAATGTCTTCCCATTCATTCCTATGGGCCTCTAGGCCCATAGGAATGAATGGGGAGGTATTCCTTAATTGCGACTCACAATTTGCGAGTCGCAATTAAGGAATTTTAAGAAATCGCTATTTTTTGAACGATTTCTTCTTGCATAGCATTTTGCTATTCCTTATTAGCGATTCCTTATTTTTTGCTAATAAGGAATCGCAAAATGGATGCTTGATGCATCTGGGGGTAAGTTTTAAAAAGCTGGTGAGTAATGTAAAATCTCCTGTCAGTTTGATATTTCATCCCAATATGGCAGTTGTTTTCAAGAGACAACCAAACGAAAGTACATTCCTCTTTTTGCGGTGACAATACAGCTTTTGAAGTTAATTCATCTTCTAAGGGCAACCAGAATTACTGGAAACCGGAATCATGCATCATTTTGACATGCATAGTGTTGATAAGTGATAGCTAAATTCGAATTTAAAGGTATACTGTTTTAGCTTATTCATCTAAATTGGAACAAGCTGTAAAATGGAACCGTGTTTAGTCTCAACAATTTGCATTTGGACAGTTTCTTCTTTAGATTATTCAGAATAGAGATTTGGGGGACAGCCGACCAAAGGGAGGTGTGTCCCCAGGGGGTACTGGGGGAACAAGGTGCAGTCTAGATGACTGTGCTGGTTTTGGGCTAAATCCGGTAAAGGATGTAGCCCAAGATATTTTTATAGGGATCCATTTTGGGCTGCCACCAACCATTTTGTTGGGTGTACATGTGGCAGCCCCTTTAGAGCTAGGACAATTTGTGTGTAGTTAGGTGCGTTTAGACTCGGAGTAGAGAGTCATTTGCAGTAGTAAATTAGGAGGAATTTGTATTCCACGACATGCCGGTCGAGCGAATTAGAGAAGCGCTCCGGCTGCTTAAAGAGGCTGGGCGCTTGGATCTACTGCCCATCACAGGTTAGACCTTGCAGTCGGTGTGGCCAGTAAGGATGGCATCCAGTGGGGTGGCTTCCACCATTTTGTTGTGCTCGCCACCAAGGGGCCCTGCATCAGCACAGGTGAGTGTCAGGGGCCACCCGCCAACACGTGAGCGGCCCCAGGATTGAAAGAAGTGGGGGTGGGCGAGAGAGGGGCTGCAGGAGAATAGTGGCAATCCCGAGGGGTCTTCTAAGGGCAGAAGGCCGCACTAGAGCACTGGCAAAGCAGGCATCGAAGTCACCATGGAGCTGTGGCGGTAGGCAGACGTCTGCCGGTTTGGTGCAGTTGGGGGGTAAGGGGAGGGTCTTGTCTCAGCTAGTACAGGTGCTTTGGGAGGAATGTCCCAGTCTGGGGGAGAGGCAGGGCAGGCTGGGGGCTTTGACTTGCCTCAGAACCATGAGAGGGGAGGTGGAGATGATGAGGAGGTCCTGTGGAGTGGGCTCCCCCAGGGTGGTTATGTCGAAGAGGGATTTTTTCTGTAGCAGGCAGAAGAAGGGTGGGGTTATGACCAGCAACTTTTTGATTATGGTGCTAATGAGGAAGGGAGTAAAAGGGGGGCACGTAGGCATAAGATGCAGGCAACATGGGGTTGACATACCCTTGAGGCAGTGGTAGATCAAAGAGGCGAGCAGCTTTCAAGTTCAGTAGACAAGGGGGAGGGATGGAGGGAGAGATGGGCAGACAGGGGGGACCTGTAGAGCTGGGGGGATTGCAACGCAATACGGCATTAGCAATTGTAGTAGCCATGCTGGAATGGAGTGATGAGGAGGAAGCAGAAGTAGGGATGGGATCACTTCACAGAAACCTCAGACGGTGTATGCTAACTTGCTAAGCATGAGAAAAAGGGCCAAAAGAGGAGAAGAGGGCTAGGTCAGGGCTGCATTTCGGGGAGGGCAAAGATTTGGATCCGCAGGCAGTTGTTACAGGCCGCTGCACACCAGGCTTATCATCTTAGTTGCAGATGTTCAAACTGCACAAGGTAGCAGAGTTAGGAGAGTACAGTGCAGCTCATCTGCCGGAGGGAGTAGAGATGGTGTGGCTGAGAATGGTCAGCCGGACTGTGTCATAGGACTCTGCCTTCAGTGGCGCTAGAAAGACTTGGGAGGCCTTGCCATAGCAATCGCTGCAGAAGAGCCTCCATCATTCAGGATCACCATGGGTCCAAACGGCCCGCATCAGCGGAACGCCTGAGAGGGCATGCAACAGCCTCTCAGGAGATGGTACATGGTAGACCGTGAAGGGGAGGCAGCAGCCACAGTCTGGTGGGAATGGGGGCTGACCCTGAAGGGCTCACATGGCTCTATGAGGTGCAGGACTATGATGACAGCAGTCTCAAGGAAGCAGAAATTGTGGACACGAAGGTGCAGGACCTCTCGGTGCCACCAGAAGTGCAGAGGTGGGTACTGCTAATCCTGCATCTAGTGTGATTTTTCAGGTTCTGAATGGGGAGCACGCATAGGCAATAATGGCACAAGGGGCAAAGCATCAAAGCCCACTGACAAGGCAGCAGGCTTCAGAGAGGGTACCAACCTTAAAGGCTGGTAAGAATGCCAATGTGACCAAGGTAGCGGGCATAGTGTCAACAGGCGTGGATGTGGGGTCAGGAAGCACGACTATGGAAGGGTTGGCATGTCAGATACACAAGGGTAGGCACAAAGGACACAAAAGGAGAAGGAGTAGAGACTCCAAGGAAGGTAGAGGTTGATGGGAAAGAGGAACATAAGGATATGGGGGGACACCCGTAAGTGTAGAGCAGGAGAAGGATGAGTCTACAGGTTTAGGGGAAGGAGATAGACAAGGGGATAAGAGGAAGGCATAAGAGGCAAGAGCAAAAGAGAGTAAGGAAATTAAAACCAGGAAACTTCTCTACATGGGGGTTAAACAGCCACTAGGGGCTCATTTAATGTTGGCAACAAGGAGAGAATTTGGAAAGGTGAGTACTTGGAGATGTTCAAGCTCTTGCATAGAGAACTTCTGGCAAAGGAAGGCTCTAAGGAAGAGGAGTACTAGAGAATCGCCAGAGAGTACCCATAACCATTGAGAATTTGATGGCGGCGTTCCTGATATATGCCAGCATCTACTGTGAGAAATACCCAGAGAGAAGTATAGCGTTATTTAAGTACATCAACGTGATACATAAGGCCCAAATCTCTTTGGGAACAATGCCTTGGCTCAATACGATGAGGAGTTCAGGGCACGCATGCCTTGGAACCCCGAAGCGTGATGGGGCAAGTTGGTCATGGACATGTGGCAACAAACAATGGGCTCTGCAAAATTTGGCAAAACCATATACAAAGCAAGTGGCTTACCCATAGTATATCAGCCCTATGAGGCCTGTCCCACCCGGGGAGGGGTTGGAGCGTCCAATGAGGCCCTGGGATAAACTCAAAGAGCCAGTTGGGATTTAAGTAAGGGAATGTGCACATTCAGGAAGTACTGTCGATTCAGACACAAGAGCTCCAAGTGTGCAGAGTGGCACCCCCTTGTTAACTGCTATGCTAACTCTGGGGAGGTGCCCAGTAACAGCAGGGTGCCCACACTTCACAATGGCACCAGACCTCTGGGGAAGTAGGAGCAGCAACGTCAGGAGTTTATCGGGAGGAGCTCAAAAGACTCATGGGTGCAGTGGTTAATTTGGATTCACTTAGATTTTGACTATGTTCCTACCCAAACAGGGAGGACATCCACATTTTGCAAGAGGATTTCACATGGGGTTTCATGCTCGGTTACACTTGTCTGAGGGTGAAACGGTGAGCGGATAATTCAAAATCCATTAAGGCACACCCACAGGTGGTGCTGGACAAACTACATAAGAAGTTACAAGAAGGGACAATAACAGGGCCTTTTCCCAGTCAGCCAATGGAAGATTTGATAATTTCCCGATAGGGGTGGTACCCAAGAAGGAGGCAGGACAATTTAAGCTTATCCAGCATCTGTCATGGTTGGAGGGCCAAGCAATCAATGACTTCATACAGGAAGAGTTAGCATCTCTATCTTATTCCTCAGTGGACGTGGCAGTGGCCATGGTGATGCAGGCAGCAGCAGGAGCTTATATGGCGAAATGCGACATAAAATAGCCTTTAGGTTGCTGCCAGTCCACCCAGATGATTTTCAATTGCTAGATATTCAATTTGGAAGTTCATGGGACATGAACAAGCTCGCCCCATGGAGTATTTAATTTCATGCACGCTCTTCAAACACTTCAGCACTTTTGTACAGTGTCTGTTCACACAAGCAAATGGTCATGAGAAGGTGACACATCATCCCAATGACTTTTTCTTGGTCACCAAGTCGATTCCGCAGACTGCCAGTGGCTGCTTGTTATTTTCCTGGATGACAAGTGCATTCCTTTAGCCCCAGAAAAAAATGTGGGTCCAGTGACAACCATATCTAGGAATTGAGTTGGTTTTGGTTACCATGATAGCACGCCTTCCATTGGACAAAAAATTGAAGATGCAGGTACTGTTAGACACAATGCTTCCAAAACATTAGGTCACAGTCTGAGAAGTACAGGTGATTTTAGGTCAATTTGCCTGTAAGGTTGTATGGATAAGCAGGACATTCTGCAGGATGTTGGGTTTGGCGCTATCAGGGCTTTCCCTCCCTCACCATCATGTGAGAGTATCTGCAGGGGTTAAAGAAGATCTGTGGATGTGGTGAAGTCTTTTGGATTCCTTCCATGGAATTCCGATTGCAGCACCACAATCTTTTGCTTCGGATGTTCAGATTTATTTCAATGACTCAGGCGGCATAGATTTTGGATTGTATTGGCAGGGTCACCTGTGTGTGGAGTTATGGCCTGAACGAGTGGGAAGGAGCATAGTTTTTCTGGAGTTCTTTCCACTAGTGGTAGCTGTCACACTGTGTGGACATTTTTTGCAACATAAGAAAGCATTCTTTCAGAAAGATAACATGGCTGTTGTTCAGGTAGCTAACAGACAATCAGCAAAAGACAATCAGGTTCTCAAGTTGTTGAGAGTTTTCGTGCTGGAATGTTTGAAACAGGACATTTTGTTTAAAGCCAAGCACATTCCTGGTGTAGACAATGACATTGCAGATGCTTTGTCTCATTCGTAGTTGGAGATGTTCCATGGCTCTAGCCATGGAGATGGACAGAGACAGAACTCAGATGCAGCCTCAGTTATGGACAGTAGAACACACAGGCTGTGTAAACTAGCAGTCTGGTCCTTGGTGACATCTAAGGGTGAGCCTTCAGAGTGTCAGAACTCTTAGGGGGTTGGGGTACAGTAGGGTTTGCATGGGAAGATGCTAGTTGCTGGCAGAATGCCCTGAAATATGTTTGCTGAGATCAAAGACGGATCTGACATCGAAAAGGCAGTCAGTCATTTCGCAGTTTCAAGAAGAGGAGGTTTGCCATGTGGCATGGGGGACAAAGCTTAGAGCACAGGCAGGAACATTGGAAGGAGTTGTGTTTCAACACTAACAAGGGGATCAGGTCACTTGTTTTCAATTGTTAGCAGTCTTGAGCAAGGCAGTAGCGAAGCTGGAGCTGGTGCCTACAGACTTTGGCACTCATTCTTTCCGGATTGGGGCAGCAACAATGGCAAGTAAGAGGGGGTGGTTTAGGCAGCTGATAATTGTCCTGGGTAAGTGGTCATCAGACTGTTTTCAGAGGTCCAGGCCCATTGGCTGCTGGCTTGTCATTGTGGATTGTCGGACATTCTTTCATAAAATGGACAGCCAGGGCAGCAGGGAGGAGTGCATGGGGTAGGAATTTGATCTTTCAACACAGATCGTTGACGAATAACTGGTTTGGTAGGGATGGAATGAGGTGAAAGAGTTGTTACCACAGCTTAATATGGTTATGCAGGGTAATACTTGCACAGATATTCTGATAATTTAATTAGGGGAGAACATAGTGGATGAGAAACGTTTGGCACTCTTACGGTCTAAAAAACTGGATTTGAGAAAGATACAATTTCAATGGTTAGGCTGTTTTATATGATGGACAGAGTTTATACCTAGAAGATGTTGGAGAGGTGGGGCCAAGCCGTCAGCCATAGATAAAGCAAGGAGGAAGGCATAGGCAGGGTTCAGCATGTTGACATACGCTGCAAGGAAGTTGAGTTTTTCAGGGACAATGGTGTGAATCGGTCAGAGTATGGGATGAGATTTTATCTGTTGGAACTGAGGGAGTTTTTGGACAGGACCTTGCTGATAGAGGAGTGAATTGTGTCTTGTTATGGGGGCAGAAAAAGTCTGTTTGGTGCCTTTTTCTGAAAGCGGTTGGCCCACAAGTTTGCACGCCTTCACTTAAGGTTAATATAGGCTAGGTGGGAAGAAAGGAAGGGTCTCAACAAGCCTACGTCAGAAGTCTGGGAGGTAAACTATTACGGCATCGTAATAACAAGTTGAGCACAGGTTAATTAGTTCACTGTTAAGCAGGAGGGAACATTTAAGGAAAGACAATCAGAGAATGTACAGTAGGTTATAATGTTAAAGTTTGAAAAGTATGTATACAAGGGTGAGATTAGGGGAGGGGGATGTCGGTGTTTTAATGAATAGTGAGGTTTTAGTTCTGTAAGGCCATAGACAGAGGAGGTTTATGGGTTAATAATGCCACCTTTTGCACACATACAAGGAGTCAGTGGTCTGTAATGTGCCAAATTTCATTCAATAGGGCTTTGGGGAACAGCTGACCGAACGGAGGTCTGGCCCCTAGGACTATTGGGAAAACCGAGTGCAGTCTAGATGACTGTGCTGGTTTGGGGCTACATCCAGTAAAGGATGTAGCCCAAGATATTTATAGGGCTGCATTTTGGGCTGGCAGCCACCATTTTGCTGGTTGTTGTACACGGTGGCAGCTCTTTTACACCTAGTAGAATGTTTGTCCCTCCTGCCCATCCCCCTATTTTCTATCGTTTTGGGATAAAATAATAGGTTGGCTTTGATGGTCAGGAACTGGGACGGCTGGTTGCAACAGGTGCATAAGGGAAGATTTTGTATTGGTTGCCGATTGAGACAAGTGCTATAAAGTAGCAGTTGGCCCATAAGTTTGCAGGCCTTCGCTTAAGGTTATTTTTGTTAGTATATGCTAGGTGGGTTGAAAGGGAGGGTCTCAACAAGCCCACACCGGATGTTCGGGAGTTAAAATGGTACGTCATAGGAATAACAAGTAGAACATAGGTTCATTAGCTCACTGTTAAGTAGAAGGGGAGGTTTAAAGTAAGACAATCCAAGAATGTACAGTAGGTTATAATGTTAAAGTTTGAAGGGTATGCATATGGGGGTGGCATTAGGGGAGGAGGGGGAGGAATGTAGGTGTTTTTAATGTATGGTGAGGTTTTAGTTCTGTATGGCCAGAGGCCGAGGAGGTGTATGTGATACACACTTGTTTCAATAAAGTGGCCTTTTCCACACATTCAAGGAGTCAGTGGTCTGTAAATCGCCCCATTTCACCCACTATATCTTGATGACAAAAGTACAATGTTTCTAGCAGTTAACGTCTGATAAATACTTTTTTCATACTATTTATATGCCGGCGATACTCTGCTCATCTCTAAATCCCCTGTTGGCCTGCTGACCCTCCTAGATAGCTTTCAAGTATTTTGTACCATGCGAGGCCTAGTGATAAATACAAATAAAACAAAATACCTGATAATAAATCCACCTAAAAGACACATTAGGACTCCTGTCCTGAACCATGTCCAGTTGGAGAGGGTTACTGTTTTTGATTACCTGGGCATTCGTATCTCTGACAATATGCAGTGGGCATCCCACCTACAGAAAATGTTATTGTGCCACAAAAGAATAGGTGGGACCATTCTCCGAGAACAGCGCTCTACAACTTCGAAGCCTATTGCCCCTGTGATGACCATATACAAGGCCAAGGGAGTGACTTCTGCCCTGTATGGTGCAGAGTTATGGGGATTGGTTAATGTGGACCTTTTGACGAGATCGGAAAACAAGTTCCTTAGGGACTTACTGGCGCTCCCCCAGAGCACGCCTATGATCCCCTTGCTCTTGGATCTGGGTTGCCATGCAATATCCGACCTCGCCAAACTTCGACCACTTTTACTATGGGCTCGCCTATGGCGCGCCCCAGAATTAACCAAGTATGCCGAGGGCTTGTCAGAAGTCATGTCCATGTTAGGATGGCACAAAATCAGCTGGCTCAAGTACGCTAAAACACTCCTATGTGACTTGGGCCTTAAGGATGCCTGGGTAACTAAATCAGCCCCCCCCCAAAACAGCACTAAAGAAAATCTACTGGAACTGGGTGGCGTCCAAACAACGTTCTGACCCTAACCTAGGCAGGTTTACCGAAAGCTTCATGGAGATCAAAGATGTGTTTTTTTGTGAACCCTACCTGGATATTATCCAGAAACCCTTTGATCTGGCACTTTACTTTAAGTTCAGGGTTGGTATCCTACCGATCTGTGAGTTTACTGCCCGATGGGCCCCACCTCGGCAGACCTTACCTAATTGTCCCTTTTGCACCACGATGGTGGAATCAATAGCTCATGTTCTGTTTGCATGCCCATTGTATCAACTGCCAAGGAGGCGCTGGCTCAAGCCTCTCTGTAAAGAACTGGGAACAAGGCAACACTCTGTGGCACTACGCATTCTTAAATCCGATACCCGTACTTTATATGTATGCGGCATCGCAAAGTTTTTAAGTTGGGCTTGGTCCGTCAGATCTCAAAGGCTTAAAGTTATTATTTAATCTACTTTTTTAAAATTTGTATTAATGAATTGAATCCCCATGTCCCAGCTAACTAATTTTACGCAAAGCCTGTAAGATGGTTTCTATTTTTTGTATTATACAATTATTGGAACTTTGCACTGGTTGACAAGGGTGTTAATAATGTTTTTTAACCTTATGGAACAAATTGTGTATTTATGCTTTTAAGATATGTCTTTTATCGAAATAAAGCTCTTATAACTGAACTATTTATATGCTTCCTGATATAGACATTCATGTACTGTAATATTATTATTGTGATTAAACTATTTGTGAATATAACAAGATTCAGTAACTATTTAATGACTCAATAAAGTCCTAAGTTCATACAAATCATAAGATTCTGATCAATATTTATCCATTAACATGTGATTGTCTTTCTATATATATATATCAATATGTAACGCATAATTTCACTCAGAGTTGCTCATGAACCGCAGCCCCAGGAACTCTAAAAAGATTAAAACTGAAATAAGTTAAAAATGAATTTATATGCAAGAAGAGATCTGATTTAGTGTTCATGTGGACAACCCTTGGGAAGCTCCAGCATCAGCTGCACTTGCTTTTTTCTGTGTGCTTCTTGTCTCTCATATTCCATGGTTCCCTAAGGTTCTGTCACTCTATCGATGTTAAGAATACCAGTTTTTACATATACTTTCTACAGAATACTGACAACCAGCAAATCACAAAGATAAGTAAACTTATGGAAGTGTAGATTTAATTTGACGATATGTTGATAGTCAATATTCTAAAATCAATATAAGTGCAGGTCGATATTTGAACTTCATTATTGTGGTAGATTGCGCTTCCCTAAGTTTGCAGTCTTCCTTGTAGCCTTTTGCTTTGGATCATTCATCATATTAAAAATATGCCATAGCTACAAAGTGTAACCCTATGCAATTGACATAGGGTGCCTTTTTGTTTCTTTCTTTGGGAATGGAAGAAGTTTCTTCCACCATACATATAATTTTATGCCAAGCAAAATAAAAGAATGAATTTCAAATCTCTATATTAACTATTTCAACTTGTAGTGCAGTTTGCTTTCTTGTGGGACGAAATGGCAGGTATTGGTGGGCTGTGGGGTGAACGAGACTCCAGAAGTCTCAAAAACTGCATTGTTTTCAGATAAAATGAAGGTTGTTCTTGAAGGCCATAAATGCTATCCCAGGGTAAATCATTCTATTTTCCTTCTATCCTCCAATTTTATCTGATTAGCGTCCCACCACCTTAACATAGTCAAGAGTCTACAATAAAGCATATGCTGCCTCAAAAAGGAGGGGACAAGCTTAGGCTTAACTCCTTGAGTGGTCCTTCTATGTTTGTTTATCCGTTAGTTTCAAGATAAATGTGCGACCTCCACCAGTGTATCTTCCACTGTGAGATACATAAAGATAGAATGAAGAATCATCTGAGCCTCCATTAAGTACTGGATACCATGGGTACCTGGTATCCACTGAATCACGTGACAAACCCACTCTCCTGGTTCGGATTTCGAAAATGGATTAGGCTTCCAGGCATATTCTTGGAAAACATTAGCAAATTTGCATTTGGAACTATTCAAAGCAAATAATAACACATAGGGTAAAAAGCCTTTGTATTTGTGTTATGACACTTTTTTTCTTCTTGAGAGAGAAAGTGTTTTTTTCAGTGGTATAATCAGTACCCTACAGCCACACCAATTGTGGGAGGTGTTCCTTTCAATTTTTTTTTACCTTAAAAGGGGGTTTACTCCTGTCTTTATTAGCAGTAACTTTATGATCAATTCCAGAATAGGTGGGATTTACTAATAGTACTCAATTGTTCCATTGTGGGGATAATATTGGACATGAGTAACTAGATTTCACAGTGCAGTGCAACCTTTTGTGAATGGCCTGCATTCGTAAATCACGTCATTGGTATAAGTGAGTTCAAATTACAAAGGATAATTCGTTTGTGAATTGGACCCTTCCTGAATCTAATTTCTCAACTTTGGTCACTAGTTGATAACTTATTGGGTTACTGTCTAAAGGAGTGCTTCCCAAACGTTTTAGAGCCACGAGTCAATTTTTAGAACAAAAAACTTTCGGAATTCGCCTACCTTTTATCCCTATATTGAAAAAATAAACAGCTGGTTGTCAGAAGACATAGCATGACATTTGACCTTTGTTTTTGAAGCTCAGCAAATGTGACTAGATACAGAATTTGAAGGTATCTTTATTTATTGTTCGGAATTTCCCGGCCCACCCAAAATAGACAGACAACACTGGTCTAAAGAATTACTTGTAAGTTAACTTCTAAACAATGCACTCACAGCCTAGAATTATGCAATAGAGCAGAAAATACCTTTTTCAAATTCTCTGTAAGGCGTTTTGCTCTTCACATCGTTTTAAACGTACACCAAAAAATATGCTCTGGAGAACTTTTAATCGATTGCCTGAAGTTTCAATAAATAATGAAATTTGTCTTGGTCTATCCAAACAAACAGAAACAGCAACTTTACCGAGTGGGACCTCAAAATACATTAAATTATGTCCCAGGACAAATGTACATAATTTAATTGAACACACAAATATACGGGGTTTTTTCTACAGAAGCTCGTGCATTCTCCTTTTACAAAAAATACCCATTTCACGTTAACATGACTGACATCCGGTGAACCTGTTTTCTGGTATGCATGTTCTCATGATGTCCATTTACCTTCTTCGGCTGCAGTCTACCGCACGACTTTAAAACCAGATTTAACCAGTCAAGAAAGGAATTTTGGCACTTCTTGTTATACGAGAAGTGTCATTTACTAAAAATGAATGAACGTCACACGTGAAGAGTGTTTCAACCTTAACATGAGGTAAACGTAATGCAGTAGATCGTTTGCGTATTAATTTATCTCGGTAAGGCTAAACTATGTCATGTTATATAATAAAAAAATTGAAATCCTGACCAATGACCTTTCTCTGTTTCAGTATGATTTGTCCCTTTCTTACGAAAACTGTTTTGTTAAGAGACCATCTGTTTTGGAAGTCTTTCTTCACAGTTCAATTAGGGTTGGCCTAACGGCTAAGGCGCTCGACCTCGGACCTGGGGAACTCGGTTCGAGTCTCGGTAACGACGCCAAAACCCCCCTGTGATTCTGGGCAAATCACTTAATCTCCCCGTGCCTAAAAAATGAAAGTGTGTCCTCATGTAACGTAACTGGTGCTATGTAAAGCGCTCTGATAACTGATTCGGTTCGGTTCAAGTTCGCGCTATATAAAACTCTCCAAAAAAAAAAAAATTTGTTCTTTTGTATGCAGCAAGAAGTCAACATATTTGTAAATTAGAGGTTTTTTTTGCATGACACAAGCAAAAAAAAAGCAGCAACTAAAAATAGAAGACAAAAAAACCAATGCAAGACTTGTTCCAAGTTTGCACTGCTTTCATCTGTGCTGGAAGCAGAAAGCAAAGGGTGAGGGCGATGGTGTTCAATAGGCATTCGACGCTGTCGCAGAAGGTGACGGTGAGGGCTAGATGACAGGTGTAAGTTTTAATTACAATTTTTTTTGCACTTACTGAAAGCAGTTAATCTTCTGCTAATATGCTTTTGCAACCTGTGGTCACATTATGGAACGAAAGAGAAGAGACCTGAGGAAGAGAACTTGTTGACACTTTAGTAGACACTAACTTCCTCCATCTTCTGATTAATGTAGGAGCACAATCGGACCTGAGCTTAAATGGTTCAAACCTAGGGGCCGATTTCGATGTCGGACGGACCTGAGTCCGTCCAACATCGATTAGGTTGTGGGAACGACCGATCGCCTGTCGGCGGTCCCAAACCAGCAATTAGGATGCGACCAAACACTGTTCGGTCGCAGTCCTATTCTTTTCAAAAGGAGCATGCATTCCTTACAATGGGAGCATGCATTCTGACCGGAATGCATGCTCTCAAAGTTCATCCCTGCACCTGTGGCAGGCACCTCAAGGTACCTGCCACTGGGTACAGGAATCAACAGGGGGGCACTATAGGTGCCCCCCTTGGCCACCATCCAGAGGCCGTGCACCCATGGGGGCCCTGCTCGGGCTCCCAAAGTTGAATGCCAACAGCCTTTCTGGGTCGGAAAGGCTGTCAGAATCGGACATTGAAATCCCAATGGCTGAAAGAGCCCCCCTTGGGATTACAGGAGGCTTTCTGAATGGCAGACGGGCTCGCTGAGCCCATCGGACACCATTCAGAAATCCGGTTTGGATTCCATTCAGACGGACTCCATCCAAATGGGTCAGTCAGAAAAGAATCTAAACAGACGATTATGATGCCGTAGGAACAGCTCAGACCGAGGGTCGGAGCCGTTTCCTACGGCATCGTAATCGGCCCCATAGTGGTAAAGTGCTTCCCCTGCTCATGCGGTGCCTTTTTCTGTCCCAGTGTTGGGGTCCTTGCCCCGGTCATTTGCATATATCGACTGTTCCTATGGCAGATAGGTTGCCTACTGCCCACTTCCCCATTGCCTGTATTGGTTGAACAAAAAAATATTTGTTGATAAGTACCTGGACATAAGATTTCCAGTTGAACATGTTCCTGATCGACAGAAATTCTCAGCTTAGACTGATGCAGTGGGTTTCATTTAGATGCACAGTTAAGATAATGCTGTTGAGAGATTACCATCATCTTTTGGGCAGGCTGCTGAGCTGTTTTGAGCCACAGAGGTGACCTTACAGAGAAATGGACAGAGACTTAATGTAGATGGAAATATGCCAGATAATTGGAAGGGGCAAGTTTTGCAGACATATCCAATTAATCTAGTATTGGATGTTTTTTGATTACTTTTGATTCCTTGCAGTCCTTTCTCTGTTCTGTTCAAATGAATTTGTATTCTTGTTCAACAAGAAATTTGGTTGTTGGATCAAGCAAAGACATCTACAACAGCGCAGGAGTGGCCCATCTGCCGTTGAGATGCACAGTTCGAATACACTGCATTAATGAAAATAGTCATAGTGTACCTGGACCCTCGGCCTGACCACTTCAACTACTGTTTCAAGGAGAATGACCGGTGACGTTATGAATTTTGTGGGAGCTTTACGCCAAGAGGAAAGATGTAGCTTAATTGCAAATGTGGAGCAGGACTAGTTGGATAGGTGGAGCACTCAACTTTCAAAGGAGCAGTGGATTGGTGAGTTACAGTGGATGGGTGGAAGGTAACCACAAGTGGTAACAAAATGGCAGTATTCAAGAAGAGCAACTTGTTGAGGATATACCTCATGGAAAAGTCAGAGCTTACAGATGTGGAGCTGGGCTGGAGCTGTTCGCTCCATGAATGGGGAACATTTAAGTAGTAAATATCTACGCACTGCTAGCCTTTTGACTCAGCATCATAAAAATGTTCATGTTATATTATACCCTAAGTATACTACATGTATGGAAATGGCGGACAAAGAGTGTGAATCCTAGCCTATCTATCTTCTTTCCAGTCCTCAATTAGTTGTTCCTCTGGATCAAGTGCAGTGCAACAAACACTGATGCTGACATATTGAAAAGGTGTTGTGAGAGAGGCTTGTTTAAATAGGTTACAGACCTGTATCAGTTTGATTGGTGGGTTAATAAATGACAGCTGTGGTGGGGTGTGATTCAGGTGTTTTCAAAATGCCCCTCCTTTGATTGGTCAGTGTGGGTTAGGTTTTTCTGATTCTACATTTCTGTTAAGAGTGTTTGCATTTTTCAGAGTTTTATATGTGTTGACATCACATTACTGTTTATAGATTCATATGTGAAGCCATGTCCCTTTTGTTCTGCTTGCTTGATTGTCAGATTATTTTCATTACATGGGCTTCCAATACATTTTTTTGCTTTTCCTTTCATTGTTCCGTTGGCCTTCTTGTGTGTTTCGGCTGTCATGGCAGTGTTAATCCCTGTCCTCATTGATTTTGTGTGATGATTTTGCCACTCCAATCAATAGCAGGTGTGTGGGGTTGTGATTTAATGGCTAGATGGTAGCTTTGAGTCTGCTTGGTTTCTGGGACTACTTGCATGGGCATTTCCTTTGTGAATTGACATTTCTGCTGGCTGATGTACACCTTTGTAGGTTTGTCAATGGATGTGCCTGGTGTTCCAATTGCCTCTATTTTTCTTTCTAGCAACTCCCATTTTTGAGGCAATAGTCCACATTTTTGTTCCTACCCACTCAAACATGCCCATGTTTACAGCTTGGTATTACTTTGTTGTGTGCATCACTCTCTGCGAACCTGACAGAGATGTACACCAGCATATTTCAGGCTAGAACAAAAGAGAAAAATGGCAGCAAGGGAAAATTAACGCTGCACTAACCAACCTCCCTACTGTAATACAAGAAAGAAAGCACAGAGAGGCAACACAGAAGTAGAAAAGCACAAACGCTCGACAAAACAAGATCTATCCGGACTCTTCAGTGACGCTTGTCAAGTTTTTTAAATAGTTGCTTGAATCAAAAAAGCCAAAGTACCGATGCAGCCAACGCGTTTCACCCTGAATAGGCCTTCCTATGGGCAATGAAAAAACGTACTGCGTTTTGTAGTCTGTTCTCAATAGTACGCAGATGGTGAAGAAATCCGTGATACCTCAAATTAATGAAGTTCTTTTACAGATTGTATATCCTATTCATCCAATCCGAATCAACAATAGAAATGGTAACTATGGTAAGCTGAATATTCATAAGTGTGTTTACTTAGTTCACGAAGCGCCATGAGCACATCTCGTGGGACGCAGTGTCTCATGCTCCCAACATCAGCGTGGCGTGGCTCACTATGAGAACTTCAGGACTACATGACCCAGAAAGCTTACCTGCAATGAAGTCCTACCAAGGCGGGGCCAAAGTGAGGAGTCCATAAAGCAGTTTGAACTTTCAGCATACAGCCAATAATTAAGGGTATCGAACCCGAAATGCGTATGGCACTTCTGTTTGGAGGGGTGTATGCGCTGAACCTACTTCCCATGATCAAAAAGGAAAGATTACCAATTTGTGATGGCAATTCTATGCAGGGCAACCTGATGAGTTTTGGTATCAGTAGTCGTGGGCTCTTGCTAACCGCTGCCTCCTGCCTACACTGCGGTCATCAGAGCTCACAATTAATGACACTGTTGATTTATTTTTTGCAGACTACTGTCAGGCTCCGTCTTCCGTTATCTTCAGGATTGTGCCGATGCTATGGGGGTTCCACCTCTCGACGGCCCCAGAGTCTGAAGTGTAACTACACAGACCACCAGGATAGTCAAGCAAGGGAAGGAAAGGAAGGGGACAGCAGGGAGGGAGACCTGAAATGACAATAGAAGGTATTCAGAACACAACAATAAGGTTCACCTGTCTTAATACATTCTATGTTCCTCCCCTCTCTTGCTTCACTGTACTATACCCCCCACAGTCCTACCTGTAAAGAAAAATACTGATGCCTCATATAGGGAGAGAGTAGGGTGGAACCAGGACTTTGGTTAACTATAATAGGAAAACAAGAGAAGGTGTTGGAGTTTTAAACACCTATATCTGTTGTGAAATCATGCGGTTTTCATACACAAACATACCTAGGAGAATGCTCCTTCATGTGTAGCCAAACCCACTGACAGTACCCCCTTAGCTCCTCTCTCCTATATTAACAGGATATAAAAGGTTATGTGGAAAATCATATATAATGACAGACGAGGTTAATACTCCTTAACTTCGCCTGTTCCACAGTTTGTTAGGAGCCAAAATATAACCCAACGCTCCATACAATCTATGGGTATGCAATTGAATAAAGTTGAGCCCAAAACGATCTTCGTGGTGAATAACTCAAACCAACACTGTCTCGATGCGAGCATAAACAAGAAAAGGCTCTTTGCAACACAAACTCGAATAGTATCGTAACTCAGGATCCTTTCTCTCCCCGCATCGAGACGGCGGAATGCGCGACTCGGCCAACTGGGAGATGCAATCCAAGGACTAAGATAAAGCCTCTTCACAATATCCAGAGCATACCCTGACTCCTATATGGAGTTCAAGAAAAGTACCGGGTATACCATAAGGAGTGGATTCCGCTCAAAATAATGTTCTCACAGCCTGCACCCAAATCCAGAGTGGGATGCACGTCAGGACAAAAGAAGTTACCAGGATAGTCTTAGCGCCATAGCTTCAATACCAACCACGACCTCTGAAGCACAATAATCGGCAGCGCGGGCTTCTCCGACCAGGCTTTTACTTCTGGTAATGCGTGACTCGCCAGTATTCCCCGCATCGCGCAAGGACGGGCAGCGCCTTGCCGGTAAATGCGTGACAGTGGCATGACAGCGGATCGTGACAACTACAATACCAAACTAAGTATAACATTTAGCAAAACCTATACAATATCCCTTCATTATGCTTCCTTAACAATTTTTTTTATATCACATATAGATTTACTTGAATAATAAATTTCACGCTGCAAGTGCAAAGGTACACTTAATGATAGTCTACACTGTGGATAGCATAGGTCACAATTTGAACCTCACATTTTGTCTTCATTGGAAACCTGAATTTTTTTGGGGGGAGACAAAAATGGCTACACCACTGGAAGAATCATCTGATTCTGGTAATTTTGTTAGTGAAGAATTCATAACCATCAATAGCACTTTTTTCCCCCCTCAAAGTACATACAGTCCAGTATACAACATTCAATTCTTTGAGAGCAGCCCTTTCAGACCACGCATCATCGCAGGGTGTGCACACGCTAAACACCAGACATACCACTAACTCAGTACACCATAAGTAATCACCACAAGCCTTTATTAAGGCAAAATTCTGTAGTCAAAAAACATTATCCCCAGTGCGGCCTACCCGGACCACGCACCATCGCAGGTTACGTATACGCCCAGTCCCAAAGGTACTACTAACTCAGTGCACCATAATTCATCACCACATGGCCGTATTCAGGCAGAATTTAACTGGTTCTTCATTCATTATGTATAAAGTGCACTACCAAATAAAGTAACGTCCCTCAAACTTACACAAAATTGCCACTTGGCCTTACTAAGCCAGAATTCACAAGACAAAAAACATTACTATCAGTACGTCCTGCCCAGTCCACACATCATCGCAGGCTCCACAGAACCTTGTTGTTTTGGGTACCACTAACTCAGTGGAAACCAAACTAAGTATAACACCTATCACACCCTACACAATATCCCTTTAGTATGCTTCCTTCAAATTTTTTTTATATCACTTATAGATTTAGTTGAATAATGAAATGCACGCTGCATACATTTTCGATGTACACTCTGGACAGCAGGGTTTACAACTTGAATTCACCTTTGTATCTACACTATAGAAAGTAGGAAACTCAACATTTAATCCCTGCATCCTGTGAACTATGCTCACAAAGAATGTAGAACACTGTGCCAAAATGTACCTCCACCACCGGCAAAACCAAGTACCTCTGGGGCATCACCTTTAACATCGACACCAGACATACGTCCCCATTTTGAGAAAGTTAGAATGCACTGCGTGAAATGCAGTTGTTTAATTTGTTATGGTGAGCAATCAGTAGACCTAGTTTGCAGAGCAATTGATAACCATCAATGATATTTTTCTTTTCCCTCAAAGTTCATGCAGTCCAGTATGCAACAGTCAATGCTTTGAGTACAGACCGCTAGAACCACGCATCATCGCAGGGTGAGCACACGATGAGCACCAGACGTACCACTAACTCAGTGCACCATAAATAATCGCCACGTGGCCTTATTAAGGTAAAATTCAGTTGCCAAAAGACATTCTTACCAGTGCAGTGTTCCTCTTTGGTTACTGAGTTAGTTGTACCGGAAGGAATGAGCGGGTGAAGAACCTGCGATGATGATGATGGGAGCACGAGTATGTCGTTAGCCATAGCAATATCAAGACTCAGCACCATATGTGAGACTTCTTGGAGGCAGAGCGGGACTGCATGATGTAGAAGGTGTCCTGTCCACAAAAAGGTGAGCAGTAAGGCCTGGGTGCGCATCGGAGGGAGTCAATGGGCTGCAGCAGACTGGATACAAAAAAGTGACGCAGCTATTTCGTCATATGCAGTCCTATATAGCGTATCATATTGCATGTATTTTTTTTTCCAATAGCAGGAACGTTTTTATAATCAGTCAAACGTCCAGAATATAAACTATACAAGTAGTTGTTTTTAAATGTGAGACGAAAGGTGTGTGAAAGGGTGATGTTATTCAACTCCACATTAAGAAAGTAACAAATACCAATCACAACATCTTTCTTTTACTATCTATTAGATGTAGAGCTTTAGGGTGCATTATGTCCCGGCACGTGGTGATAAACACACCGGTAACAGAAAGCTGAGATGTGAATATTCTTTGCAGTCACTCTCTCACTTCCTCTCTCCTTTGATAAAAAAATGACACACAATGTTAACTTCCTTTTTATCTTACAGGTTGTGTTACACAAATCTGCATCTCCCCAACACCTCTAAAACTCAATGTTCGAGGATTCTGCGATGATGCATGGCCATCGTAACAACTTCTGAGAAGGCTGCTTTGACACGTAGTGCACCCTCTTCGAATCACGCCAATGGCACAAGGTGAACAAAGAAGCTTGTTTCTGAAACAATGACAAGTCATCTGTGAAAGGAGAGAGTGGGTAGTGTGCAGCAGATTCACTGCGTAGAAATGTACAATTACCTTTGGGCAGTCAGAATAGATAGGTTTGAGGGGCAGATGAACGAGCCCCTTGCGCCACTTTTGTGTCACTTTTAACATGGGAAAAGTGGCTCATGGAGCTTCTAAATCTGCCTCTGATTTCCCAAGAAAAACACTCACCTCCGGACTCTACGAGTCAATGGGGTGCAACAGTCTAGATACCCAATATTGAGAACTCACCGCTATGCAGTGGGAATGCATGGGATATACTACTTTGGAAAAAAACAGCGCACAGACACCTCCTTACAGTGGAACTTGTTGTAATATAGTATCCTTAGTGCACAAATAAAAAAAAATATATATATATGTGTGCATTTGTATGTACTATGCTATTACTAACTCTATAACTATCTTTTAGATCACTAAACTGGAGGGTGCACTATGAACCAGCACGTGCTTGGACACACAACGGAGGCAAAAGGTGAGCTATGAGTATTTTCTCCAATATTAACTGCTCCACCTATAACTTTCGCTCTCTCACAATTTTAATGTCATTTTTTCTCTCTTTCCCTCTCTCACATCGTTTCTCTTTCTCTTTTAAGGTTATGGACACTGCTGTCCACTCTGACGTGTAGACCCAAAGCTGAGTTCAAGTTGTGAACTCTGTTGGTCACAGTGTTTACACAAGATAAGCAGAGAGGCCTAAATATACAATCCCTCCGATTAAATGCATTAGAATTAAAAGAGCTTATTTACAAGCCCCTTGCGCCACTTTTGCATCACTTTCAACATGGGACAAGTAACACAAAAGTGGCGCAAGTCTTGTAAATAAGCCCTAAAGAATATTGTGCTGGATAATGACTTGATCTCACACCTAATTCTGTCTCATCTCCGAATCATTTTAAATACCTGTTGATCTATAGTGTACATCTGACGCGGTAGGCACTTCCATACAGACACCTCTTGAACGCGGGCCTATAAGACAAGTGAAATGTATCAGGCACACTGCAGACGTAAAAATAAGCAAATATCGCCAAGTCTTACCTTGACTTGTAATGTTTGACCTCATTTAGTCACATCGATCTAATTTTAAACACTTATCTTCATTTTTGTTTTTCAGATTACCTACCGTACTTCTATTGGAGTCCATATCACATTTTGTTTATTATATTGTTTTGTGAAAGTTATGTTTCTAGTTATTTATTATATTGTTATATTTAAGTTACGTTTCCAGTTATTTATTGTTGTTTCAATAAAAGTTAATTAAAAAGTATATACGCCTTCTTTTTTTGGGGGGTCCCCAATAGAAATTATATTGATAATTTGAAGTATAAATCTGAGGCTAACTCTTTACCAGATCTTTACCAGAGTCTATAGCTATGACTAACGGTTCCTATGGAAAAGTTTTGAAATTCCAGCACAGTAACTTTTTCCATTAGCAACATAGTGTGGTGAACTTCTAACCTCTGTGCTCACGTAAGTGTTCCATGAACTGTTACTATGGTAACAGGCAGAAAGCCGTTAGGTTGAAAGATACTGGCTGTACAGAAACCGTTATATTTACCCCGGATCCTCTACATTACAGAAAGGAAAGCACAGTAAAACAAAACACTGTGTACCAGATTTACAACCCCCTTGTGCCACTTTCACGTACAAGGTCCCCCCTGCAAAATTAGAAGTGTGTGGGCCTCAACGACCCCCCTCAAGCCCCGGGAACCACTGCTCCCCCGGGGATTTGTGTATTGTGGGAGGCAGGCTGTGTGGCTCCCCTTTTGGAGCCATTTAGGGCCCTGAGGACCGCAATGCCCAGGGCCGGCTCCTGCAGTGTCCCAGGGTGCCTACACCCGGGACACTACTGTTTGCTATGAGAGGGCAGGAGTCTCGCACCTTCCGCCCTCCCAAAGCAAACTTAGTTTGCATTTTGAAAGACACAGCAGTGAAATCTATTCTCACTTTCAAAATCCAAACCAGATTGCATTACCACATGCAAGTTAGCATCTCCCCATGCAGAAAAGCAATGCCGGCTCCCGAAGAACGAGGGAAGCCGGTGGGACTGTGGGGGCATTGTGGCTCCCCCCACGGTGCCAACATTTTTTATAAGACCCGGGAGATACGGTCCCCGGGAATATTGGAGAATACTGTTAGAGGCTATTTTTTATGGTAAAGTCACGCACCAAGCACAGCACTCAGTACGGCCCCTTGGTGTGCCCGCGCTGGAAGCTGGATTCATAATCTGTAGAGTGCGCGACTCCAGCGCCTTTGGTACACAAATTCTACGCATTTGGGAGCCGACATTACTTTTCCACAAGGGGAGTTACTAACATGGAGCTCCCCATCTGGAAAAGCAATCTGATTTAGATTTTGAAAGAGAAGACAGATTTCCTTGCTATGGGAGGGCAGGATGGACACCCCAGTAAACTGCAGGTGCCGGCCCTCCCACAATACATCAAGTCCCAGGGAGTGGTGGTGCCCGGGGCTTTGGAGATCTTGCAGCCCCCCCAGCCATGTTTTTTTTGTAGCCCGGGAGGTAACACTGCCCTCAAGTGCTCCAGGAGGGGGGTAATGCAGTCCCCCTCCAACAATACATAAAGCCACAGGGGTGGTGGTCCCCGTGGCTTTGAGGACCTTTGACCCCTCCCTCTACCATTTTTTTTTAAGCCCCGGGGGTGATGATCCCCGAGGCTGGGGGGGGGGCCCTCTGGGCCCCACTTAATATTAAATAATTTTGCCCCCGGTATTTAACCCCCCGGGGGCTAAATATTAAAAAAACTCTGTATTATTTGATTTATTTTACAACACAGTCCGCGCACCCTACAAGCACCTGCCGGCTTTAAAAAAAAAAAATGATCCTATGGGAAATTGCATGGGGAAAACATGTTTTGGGACCCCCTTTTTTCTTGGCCCCGCTTGACAAATCACCCCCACACTTTCAGGGAAGGAGTGGAACTGAGCTGGGCAAAAGTTTGGAAAATTTCGCAAAGATTCATCAATCGGCGCCAGAGTTATTGGGAATAGAATGTTGCAGATTTCCTATGCATAATAGGTCCTAACTATAACTACCTACTGGCGACCGCCAGTAGGTAATATGTGTATATATATATGGGTGTGTCATATGGAAAATGGAGAAGTGGGTTAGCGGTTGCGCACACCGCTTCCGTTAAAGCCCCTGAAGAGATGCATATGGAGCTTCAAAACGGGTCGGGCAGATCCATTACGGAGCGGCATCTACAAGCGGATCCCCGTCCTCACCTACACATAAATCAAGCTGCTGCTTGTGTACTACTCAAAGGTGGGCAACCTTGGAGCGACAATATATACGCGGCCGTCCAGCCGCGGAGTATGCACCACCCGTCGTCCTTAGGGGTTACGGAAGTGAAACAGCAGCCGTACACGGGATCGAGGACGGGCC
Source organism: Lissotriton helveticus (assembly GCF_964261635.1). Classification (NCBI taxonomy): domain Eukaryota; kingdom Metazoa; phylum Chordata; class Amphibia; order Caudata; family Salamandridae; genus Lissotriton; species Lissotriton helveticus. The sequence continues at coordinate 446,859,783 of NC_136070.1, forward strand.
CACTTGCGGGGTCCATACAGGACTTGATTATGTGCTTTCCGCACCACACCTCCCATAATACACAGTCTCATTTGAGCCTCCCATTGGTGGGTGTGTCATATGGAAAATGTAGAAGTGGGTTAGCGGTTGCGCACACCATTTCCGTTAAAGCCCCGGAAGAGAAGCATATGGAGCTACGAAACGCGTCGGGACGATCCATTACGGAGCGGCTTCTACAAGCGGATCCCCGTCCTCACCTACACATAAATCAAGCTGCTGCTCGTGTGCTACTCAAAGGTGGACAACCTTGGAGCGACAATTTATACGCGGCCGTCCAGCCGCGGAGTATGCACCACCCCGTCATCCTTGGGGGTCACGGAAGTGAAACAGCAGCCGTACACGGGATCGAGGACGGGCCCACTTGAAGGGTCCATACAGGACATGATTATGTGCTTTCCGCACCCCACTTCCCATAATACACAGTCTCATTTGAGCCTCCCATTGGTGGGTGTGTCATATGGAAAATGGAGACGTGGGTTAGCGGTTGCGCACACCGCTTCCGTTAAAGCCCCTGAAGAGAAGTATATGGAGTTTCAAAACACGTCGGACAGATCCATTACGGAGCGGCATCTACAAGCGGATCCCCATCCTCACCTACACATAAATCAAGCTGCTGCTCGTGTGCTACTCAAAGGTGGACAACCTTGGAGCGACAATTTATACGCGGCCGTCCAGCCGCGGAGTATGCACCACCCCGTCATCCTTGGGGGTCACGGAAGTGAAACAGCAGCCGTACACGGGATCGAGGACGGGCCCACTTGGGGGGTCCATACAGGACTTGATTATGTGCTTTCCGCACCACACTTCCCATAATACACAGTCTAATTTGAGCCTCCCATTGGTGGGTGTGTCATATGGAAAATGGAGAAGTGGGTTAGCGGTTGTGCACACCGCTTCCGTTACAGCCCCTGAAGAGAAGCATATGGAGCTTTGAAACGCGTCGGGCAGATCCATTACGGAGCGGTATCTACAAGCGGATCCCTGTCCTCACCTACACATAAATCAAGCTGCTGCTCGTGTGCTACTCAAAGGTGGACAACCTTGGAGCGTCTCCTGCTTTGCTTCGCCGATCCGAGTTGGGATTGGAGGTGGCGTTTTGGATTTTTCGTGCATATATATATATATATATTGCATCAAGGATCCAACAAGGAAAATAAAAACGCACTCGCTTGTGTTTCTTTTTTTTCAGTAATTACAGCGGCTTTATTTCGGCTAAAACCCAACGCGTTTCACCTTTACAAAAGCCTTGTTCATGGGATGTTGCTCTTTATTTGGCTATAGAAAAGCAGAATGTCCTTATTTGTTCCCTTTAGTGGGTTTTGTCGTTTTTTAAAATAAAGAGCACCTTTTATTTTCCATTTGTGAGCACTAAAACTGAGCACAAGTATTGTCATAATTTTTGCTCAACACCACTTTAGTCACTAAAAACTATATTAACCAAAATGCACTTTTTTGCAAACCAGGAAGTAACTGTGTATATGCAAAATAAAAGAAGGACTCACACCGGGGCTCAACATCCCGTGAACAAGCCTTTTGTAAAGGTGAAACGCGTTGGGTTTTGGTCGAAATAAAGCCGCTGTAATTACTGAAAAAAAGAAACACAAGCGAGTGCGTTTTTATTTTCCTTTTTGGATCCTTGATGCAATTTTGACCGACTTGACCCTGTCGGAAAAAACGCACCGTGCTGCAAGGAGTGCGCTGGCGTCCATGAGGGGCAAAACTTGTTGGATATATATATATATATATATATATATATATATATATATACATATACATATATATACATATTCACTGAAAAAACGTAGGTTTTACAGACGTTATAGTTATAAATTAGCATTTTAAAAACCTTTGAAATTCACTGAAAAAACCATAGGTTTCAGGGACGTTATAGTTAGCTGGAAAATTCACTTGTACAAAACCATAGAAATTCCACCGTTATAGTTAGTTCAGCTAACCATAACTCGTGCCCCCACAATGCACTGCTCATGAAGTCACATATTACATCATTCATGGCATGGTCAGTGACATCACTGATGACATCACTGATGACATTTCAAATTACATCACTGATTACATCATTCAGTGACTGTGTGTTTCTGTAAAGTGTAAATATGTTTTATTTATATTCCAAGATGTATTGAAGAATGAGTGGGTATATAATTGTCTGGATGGAGGATTTAGGAGGTGTCTGACTGATTTAACGTGTCTTACTGAATGAATGGGTTAGGGACTGAACTGGGCGAATGTTTGTATCCGTCTGTCTGTTGCTGTGTAAGCTGGTACATGGGTTGGTCAGTAGCTACATGTGTGTCTATATGGGTTATTGATTGTTTGCCCGAGTATTTGTATGCAAGACTGAGTATGTGTGTGGGTGGGTTGGAGGTGTTTGACTCTGTGCATAGATGTGTGAGTTGTTGATTCACTGGGTGTATGGGTTCAAGAGTGCATGTGGAAACAGCTGTATGGGTGGGTGACTGTGTGTATGGGTATGTTCAACTTCTTATGCGGATGACATTCAGCTCCTTTTTTCGTTTAATGAGGTTTCCTCCTCCACCTTTGATCCCCTCAAGTCATGCCTCAGGAATATTGCTACTTGGATGGACCTCAATTTCCTTAGACTCAACGCGGGAAAGACTGAGGTCCTGTTTTTTAATCAACCTTCCCCCCTAGCCTCTAATATCTGGTGGCCGGGTGACTTGTGTCCAGCTCCTCTGCCTAAGGAAACGGTTAGAAACATGGGTGTCAGATGGGACAATCACCTGTCTTTTGATAACCAAATCCAGTCGGTGTCTGCTGCATGCTTCTGTAAAATCAGAATGATGAGAAAGTTCATTAACTATCTGGCCAGCACTACCCGCAAAACCATTGTCCATGTACTAATAACATCACACTTGGACTATGCAAATGGACTTCTTCTGGGCTTAAAAGCTGGACTATGCCACAGACTGCAGATAGTCCAAAATGCCGCTGCCTGTTTGGTCGCCGGCATTTCTCTTAAACAACACATCTCCCCCCATTTACAGAACCTACATTGGCTCCCTATCACTAAAAGAATTGATTTTAAAGCCATGACCCTGGCATATCTGGCCACTCAAGGTTTAGGATCAGCTTACCTCAAGTCTAGCCTTCCTCCATACAGCCACTCTAGAGCTCTCCGCTCGAACTCCAAGTTGTTGCTGGTCACCCCGAGATTCAAAAAAACTCGAGCTGGAGGTAAAACCTTCCAGGTATGTGCCTCCCTTTTGTGGAAAAAATTGCCGTTCCATCTCTGTTTGTGCCCGACGGAATTTGAATTCCGAAGATCCCTCAAAACTTTTCTGTTTAATTAGGCTGTTCCTGCAGGGGACTTAATAGCTATTCTACTCATCAGCGCAGGGACACCCCATTGGGGTATTTATTATTTATTTATTTAAAACATTTGTAAAGCGCAACTGTCACCTTGAAGGTATCCTGGCGCTGAGAACAACTCTTTTAGAAGGATGCAGTGGGAGACAAACAGTTGAGTAATTGGCGTTTAACATTTTGGATACAGCCAGGTTTTGATCCGTTTCCTAAAAGGGAGAAGTTCTGTTATTTGACGAACATCCAGAGACAAGCTGTTCCAGAGTTTTGATGCAGTAACCCTGAAAGATCTTCCTCCTGTCCTGACTTTTTTAAATCTTGGAACTTTAACCAGACAGGCTGTTGTGGATCTAAGGGCTCTGGTTGGAATGTACCATTCAAACAGAGATTGCAGAGGAGCGGGCCCAACTCCGTGCAGAGCTTTAAAAACAAGGCAGAGAGATTTAAAAGCAACTCGCTGTTTCATAGGGAGCCAGTGAAGCTCAGCCATTGCCGCAGTGGCCGAGGATCTCCTAGGCCATCCCAGGGCCAGTTTGGCAGCAGTTGATTGAACTCTTTGGAGTCTGTCTAACAGCGCAGACGGAGCCTCAAACAACAGCGCATTACAATAGTCAAGGCGACTGAGAATGGTGCATCTGGCAATTAAGGCCCGAGCCTGTAAGGGAAGGAGTGGGAAGATCTTGCGGAGTGAGCGAATCAAGGCAGTGCAGGTAAGCACTGTTTTCGCAACCTGGGCTTCCATGGTGAGCTTGTTGTCTATCATAACACCCAGATTGCGAACGGTGGTGACCGGCTGTGGTTTTTCCAGAGTTTCAGGGGGCCAAAACTCAGCTGGGAACGGGCGGGTAGCTGCGCCCTTTAGAAAATACACAAATAAATAAAATAAATAAATATGTTGGTGAGTGAATTGATGTCTCAGTGGTACATGTGTGTGTAACTACATATGTAAAAGTGTAAAAGACAGTATATGTAAGTGATGATGTATATAAATAACTATATGTGCGAGTGAGTGATTGTGAGAGTAGCTGTATGGATGAATGTGTACTTGTATCAGTGATTATATAAGAGAGTAAGTATGCGTTACTATCTGTATAAATTAGTGAGTTGGTGTGTATAACTGTGTAGGTGAGTAAATGGAAAAGTGATTGATTCTTTGCATGACTGACACTGTGTGTGAGTAACTCCATGGATGAGTGGTGGTGTGTGAGTGTCTGAATAGGTATATGAGTGCATATGATAGTGTTGTATTGATGAGTGATTGCATGTATAAGTGATTGAATAGGTGAATGAGTGGATGTGTATGTAGACCTAGGAATCAGTGAGTGCCTATATAGTAACTGGTATTGGTGTCTCGATGGTTTCAAAAATGGTAGTCTGTATTTTAGAGTGGGTGTTTCAAAGGTTATATTCAGGTGTCAGGAGGTGCATTCACGTGGATGATGTCAAAAGTGATGTCATTTGAGATGTCATCAGTGATGTCACTGACCATGGCATGAATGATGTAATATGTGAAGTCATGAGCAGTGAATTGCGAGGGCGTGAGTTATAGTTACCTGAACTAACTATAACAGTGGAATTTCTATGGTTTTATATGAGTGAAATGTCCAGCTAACTATAACGTCCCTGAAACCTATGATTTTTCAGTGAATTTCAAAGGTTTTTTAAATGCTAATTTCTAACTATAACGTCTGTAAAACCTATGTTTTTTTCAGTGAATTTCAAAGGTTTTAGAAATGCTAATTTGAAACTACAATGTACCTGAAACCTATATTGTTTTTAAGTAAATTTTAAAAAGACGTGCATACTTTTTGTAGTGAGAAACTAACTGTAACAGTAGTCTGTTATAAGTCATAATTTAACAATGTTTAAAACTTAATTAGCAGTAATTAACATATAAGTGTGGAAAAAAAGTGTGACGCAGCAGCTATGATACCTGACTTCGATAACAGCGTTCACAGTTCGATTCCCGGCTCCAGTGGCACGTTAGCCCACCACTATGTCACTGTGGGCAACATCTTGCTTAATCTTCCTGAGGCCCCCGAGCGCCGACACACCTTTCCGGGGGTAGCTGTACGCTTTACAAATGCTGGTATTTCTTTAATTGAAAACCATAGTGATGAGAAATATTAGCACATATTTTTTTTTCTATTCTGAAGGATACTTTTTACGTCTTCTATTTAGAATTACGGCAATTAATAGATGTTTTTAGACATGAGAATGGAAATGACACAGTTTGCCGGGTAACAGTTTTTAAGCTCTCCAACGTAACGTATGTACATATTAAGGACCTTCTATGTGTAAGGATCGAAATCAAAATCTTTACAGCTTTACATTTTGTAACTTTTCCATCGTGCACAAGTTAAACGGTTAAAATGTGAGCACGTGTGAACTGTAAAACGTGACATCTAAGTGGGCGGAGCCGCATCTTCCTTCCATAGACTACTTAATAACCAAAAAGCACATAAACCACACCCGTTGTTTGGTTAGTTTTGTTTTTGCGAGTTATTTACCCGTGTCTATTCTATGATGCAGGTTCCCTTTTCTAGCATCAGAATCTTGTTTTGCGGCAATAAAACATATTCCAGAGTTGTAAGTTATTTGAATATGGCATGGTAGATATTTATAATACGTTGCTATTTGTCAATATTTAAACATTTGTATTTAGAAAAAAGTGTTATTGGTTGTTTTTGTCTTTTTTTCTGTAACGTCAGCAGCTTGTTTTCAGAAACAGAAAGAATACAGCTCCTTTTCTGGCTCCTTTGAGCTCATATACTGTGACTTTGTATATTATAATATTGATACTGTACTTGACCTCAGAGGTGTTGGTGACCCTTCGTCGCAAACGCTAAGAATTTATACTTAAAGTCACCAGCTTCTGGTTGTTACTCTATTTCCCCCTTGGGATCCCATACTGTGAATATGCATATTATATTATTAACAGTCATTGTGATCTCAGAGGAGTTCATGACCAAACTTCTGATATCCAACTCTGTTTCCCCCTTGGGATTATATAGTGTGAATATGTATATTATAATATTCACAGTCATTATGATCTCAGAGGAGTTTATGGCCCGTCACTGCGAAGATGAAAGATTTCGAAGTCCCGGAGGAAAGAAGCTCAGAACATATTCACCCCTGGAAAGTATTTCGTTATTGATCTTGTTTTGTATTCATGTCTTTATTTTCATTTTCCTTTTTGTGGGGCATCAGTGACAATCTCTATATTGCAATAGAGTGTCATATTTTCACAGAACAGGAATTGGAGATTTGTCGGCACCAGGAGTAAACCATCTGAAATACAGCTTACTGAACTGTATAACTTACTTGATCAGATATTTTTACAGTGAGAATATTTTTCGAAATTGCAGTCTATAAAAAGATAGTTTGCATAGATAGTTTCTTAGTGAATACCTTTCATAAACCTTACATTTCTGAATGATATTTTGTCATTTCTATTTTTCTCAGTTGCGGTTCCTATTCACCTTCTCCCTATCGAATATATAGGACCAGTAGTGTATATTATTATACTACTATCCTATGTAGTCTTAAAAGAGTATGTGATTTTTTAACGGAGCAGTGAGCGACCTCTAAGCACTACAACAGACTGTTCACGAATTCTACAGAATAAAAATTGTAAAAAATGATAATTATATGTATTATAAAGTCATTTGTGTTTAACAGTTTTTTACTTGTTATTGTTCTTGTGACCTGAGATGATGTAGTGCTGGAGTGTTTCTTGTAGCACTTCTTTTCTACTTTATCTAAAAGTAGCTCATGCCATCTTATATTATCAAAAATATGGGGCAACACTTTTACAAATTTTAGCAAAAAAAAGGGAGGGTGTGGCCACGCTTAAGTGATATTTTATGAATTGCGTTTTTATTTTTCACCCCTTTGATATATACAGCTTCAGTTTCCGAAGAAAGTTTATTTGTAATTGCTTAATAAAAACTGTTTCAAACCTGGACTGAAATTTTTGCTGCGCAACCACACCTCCCCGTCAGAAAAGTAAACACCACATTATAAGTAAATAGTGCTCCTGCAAAGTATCACACACGCAAACTTAATAAAAAGGAGACTGCAACACACTCTGTTATTTTTCCGCCATGATTTGTACACCCCACGGCAATTATATAAATGACCCTTAAAATATATAAAAAACAATGTTTACCTTCACAATCCCTGTCCACCACCTTGTGACCACTGTACAGAGTTAATAGTGTTCCTACACTCCCCGGTACTATTTTGTTTTCCTGTACTCCATCGAAGTGCATCACAAAAATGGTTCATAACAGTGAACAGTTCCCAGCCAATAATGAGCAAACTTGTACTCGGAACACTTTAGCCAATAAAATGTCCATGGCATTCTGCAGAGGGGTAGGGAATCGCTCCCAACATGTCTACTTTTAATGCTTCACAGCCAATGAACATTAAGCTTGGGAACGTCCTGCTTGGAACACGTCAGCCAATCAGATGTCCCTGCTACTCCACGCATTGGGAGGGAATGGCTGGCAACACTTCTACTTTTAATTTTTTTCAGCCAATGAACATTAAGCTTGGCAAAGTCCTGCTTGGAAGACTTTACCCAATCAGATATCCCTGATGCTCCGCGGAGGGGGAAGGAATGGCTGGCAACACTTAACTTTCAATGGTTTACAGCCAATGAAAATTAAGCTTGGGAAGGTCCTGCTTGGAACACGTCAGCCAATCAGATGTCCTTGCTACTGCGCACAGGGGGAGGGAATGGCTGGCAACACTTCTACTTTTAATTGTTCGCAGCCAATGAACACTAAGCTTGGGAAAGTCCTACTTGGAACACATTACCCAATCAGATATCCCTGATTCTCCGCGGAGGGGGAGGGAATGGCTGCCAACACTTCTACTTTTAATTGTTCGCAGCCAATGAACATTGAGCTCTTTGTTGGAGTGGTGTGGCTCACTGGTTAGAGGCGGCAGACCCGTAAGCAGAAGTCGGCCCGGGACCAGGGTTCGATTCCCGATGCGGCAGGGTTGTGGACCAGGGTCAGCGTACTCGATAATTCTCGCCTCGGTGCCTACTCTAACCAGGGGTCGCACTCGGCAACTCTGGGCATTAGCTTGCCTAATCTCCACAACGGCCCCATCAACGCCGGGGATGCCTGGCTCCACCTTGGGGATTCCCAGCAGGGACCATCCCACAGGGAAAGCCAGGATGGGTTCCCCAGCGGTATACAGCGCCAGGACGCAGGCTGGCAACAGTGCGCTTTACAAGTATACACATTACATTACCTCAGCCAATTAAACGTTAATTTTGTTCCGCGCACAGGAACAGAACCCGCCCTCCCACATAATATTAAATTTGTCTAACAAAGTGACACTCTCCGAGATAAAAAGTGAACACTGCATTATAAATAAACATTACTGCGCATTATATTAAAGGAAAGCTGCAATACAGCACATTGTTAGTTTCCCATTATGATTTCCACTGCTTACTGAACATTGCCGCAATACCATGCACTGTTGTTTGCGGATGTGATTTCCACAGCCTACGCAACATTTACACTACCTGTGTGTGCAACCTACACACTGCTTGCCACAATATGGTGCATTGTTTTCCTGACGGGATTTGCAGAGCCTACGCAACATTACTGCTTGCAGTAATAAGGCGCATTGTTTTCCTGACGTGATTTCCAGAGCCTACACAACCTTACTGCTTGCAGCAATACGCGCATTGTTTTCCTAACGGGATTTCCAGAACCAACGCAACCTTACTGCTTGCCACAATACGGTGCATTGTTTTCCCGATGGGATTTCCAGAGCCTATGCAATATTCAAACTCCCTGCCTCTGCACCGTACAGACTGCTTAAACGAAGACCACAGTGTTCCCACTACACCCTCTTATACAATTATTCTCTTTCTCCCCTACGCCTTTTAACTCAGTCACAAAATGGCTTCCAACACTTCTTAGTTTCAACAGTTCACAGTCAATGAGCCGTACGCTCGTGCTCGTAACGCCTCAGCCAATCAGATGTCAGAATTCTCAAATATTGATATCTATAAAATTTGAAATTTCTCAGAAACTACTGAACGGATTTACCGCATTTAAACATAAGCGTGCTTTCTGGACCAAGACCTTTCTCCCTGCCAAATGTGGCGTAATTCCATTCAGCAGTTTGACCTGTAGCTTTTTCTAATGTTTCCTATGGAAATTGCATTGAGAAAACACGTTTTAGGACCCCCCTTTTTCTCAGCCCCCCCTTGACCAATCGCCCCCAAACTTTCAAAATAGGAATTGATCTAAAAGGAGGAACTGTTTGGAACATTTCGTAAAGATTCGTCAAACGACGCCAAAGTTATAAACACCTGAAAAAATACTTTTCCTATGGAAACATGGTCCTAACTATAACTACCTACTGGCAAACGCCAGTAGGTAAAATATATATATATATATATATATATATATATATATATTCACTGAAAAAAGCATAGGTTTCAGGCGCGTTATAGTTAGGAATTAGCATTTAAAAAACCTTAGAAATTCACTGAAAAAACCATAGGTTTCACACATGTTATAGTTAGGTGGACATTTCACTCATACAAAACCATTGAAATTCCCAGCTAACTATAACTCGCGCACCCGCAATGCACTGCTGATGATGTCACATATTACATCACTCATGACATGGTCAGTGACATCACTCATGACATCACTGATGACATCCATTAGTGTTTTAATGTAGTGAATGGATTACTACATACCGATGAATGAGTCACTACAAAACTAAAACAGCAGTGACAGAGTGTTTGGTGGAAGTGTAAGGATACAAACTGGGGAATTTAAGGTTAAAAGACAAATTTGCAAGTACATAGAAAATTGCATGCATAGTCTATAGGGGTTTGAAGCAGTCTATGGCCTAAGGCCTATTTTAATGCATGAGTACTTAGGTAGTGAGTGGATAATTACAGTTCTGCTAGGAAAGAGCCTGATTGAATTTATAACAGCCTCAGTTTTACCACAGTATATAGATAAACACATACTGCTGAATGGCTCGCTACAATATTGGAACAGTAGTGTGAGAGTGTTTGGTGAAAGTGTAAAGATACAGACTGGGGAATTGAAGGTATACAAGACAAGCTTGCTGGTGCATAGAACACTGCATGCATAGTCTATAGGTGTTTGAAGCAGTCCGTACCCTAAGGCACACTTTCCACCATGAGTACTTGGGTACTGGCTGAATGATTACAATTCTGCAAGGAAGGTGTGTGGCTGAATGTATAGCAACTTTACTTTTACAACAGTGTATAGATAAGCATATACTGCTGTACGGTTCATTAAAATACTGAAACAGTAGTGTATGAGTGTTTGTTGAAAGTGTAACGATACACACTGGGTAATTGAAGATATAAAAGGCAAGTTTGCTATTGTATACAACAGTGAATGCATATTCTATAATGATTTGAAGCAGGGGGATGGGGGGGGCGTTCCGGCGCAGGAACACCTCCTAAAAGTGGCTGAGTGAAATAAACAAGATTTCACTTTGTCACTTTTGAACTCATGTTCTTGACTAACAGGACACAATCAATCGCGCTGGGATCATTCAGGTCACCAGTACAAGTCATTTCTACAGGGGTGCCGTAGGGGGCTTCTTTGAGTCCTCTGTTGCTTAATGTATATATGGCCCCACTCGTCTCATTGATATCCAACTACAGGATCGAGATAACTTCGTACGCCGACGATACCCTATTGATCCTCTCATTGGATAAGACCAACACCAAGGCAGAGGAAAATTTTAAAAACTGTCTGACGGCTGGGATGCAGTGGATGAGAGAAAACCACCTCTGCTGTAATACCAACACAACACAGAAATTTTACCAATTGGGAAAGACAATCCTTTCCATCCAAAGGATTGGTGGCCAGAAGACACAACAGCACCGCCATCAACTGTGGAAGTGGCTAGAAACCTAGGTGTCTGGTTTGACTCAGGTCTTTCTTTTAAGCCTCATGTCCTGAAACTGACCGGGACTTGTTTTGGGTTTATAAAAACCTTGAGAAAGTTCTTCAATCTAATTCCCCTGGGGGCTAGAAAGACAGTGGCCCTGATATCATCAAGACTGGACTACTGTAATAGTCTCCTTGTGTGAATCAATAAAACCATCCTAAGGAGACTACAGGTAGTCCAGAATGCAGCAGCCAGATTGGTGTTGGGTCTGCCATGCAGAGCCTAGGCCACACCTGCATTAAATACCCTCCATTGGCTACCGGTTTATAAGAGAATTCTGTTCAAACTGATCCTGATAACATTTAGAGCCTTCCACAAGCTAGGTCCGGGATATCTTTCAGCAAGATTTAAGCCATATATCACGACAAGAACACTAAGGTCAACCACGGCTAACCTGCTTAGCGTCCCAACGTTTAAGCTAATCACCCGAGGCGGAAGGACAGCGACTGTTCTGGGAGCCAAAGCTTGGAATAGCATGCCCAATGAACTGAGGGCCTTTAAACAAGAGGGGCAGTTTAGAAAACAGTTAAAAACATGGATTTATGGGCTATCCGTGGAATACTGCCAAAAGCTTATTTAGGTTTCAGTCATCCATCTGATCGGTTGTAGTTAGCGCCAGGAGACTCCGTTAGGAGTGACAGTTGCGCTTTATAAATTTCATTTCATTTTGCGTCAAAACCCTGCACTTGCTCAAACCAGGTGAAAGGATTGACTCAGCATTGTGAGCATAGAGCCCCCGAGCATTGCTAGAAATGCGTTGCACTTGCAACGCAACTTAAGCAATGCGCCGCCTTCACGGCACAGATACGTCACATATTTGTACCGTTTTTGCCCCATAGTGCACCACATTCTAAATACGGCACGTCCATAGTGATGATGTCACAGTGCACAATAACTGGCATATCCCTGGGGATATGGCAGTTATTGTACATCTACCCATTAGTGTTTAATATAGTGAATGGATTAGTACACACTGTTTAATGAGTCTCTACAAAACTATAACAGGAGTGACAGAGTGTTTGCTAGAAGTGTAAGGATAGAGACTGGGAAATTGAACATATAAAAGGCAAGTTTGCAGGTGCATAGAAGACTGCAAGCATAGTCTATAGGAGTTTAAAACAGTCCATGGCCTAAGGCCTACTTTGCTCCATGACTACTTTGATACTGACTGGATGATTACAGTTGTCCAAGGAGAGTGTTGAGCTGAATGTATAACTGCTTCACTGTTAAAACAGTGTATAGATAAACACATACTGGCTCACTACAATACTAAAATAGCAGTAGCAGAATGTTTGGAGGAAGTGTAAAGATACAGACTGGGCAATTGAAAGTTTAAAAGCCAAGTTTGCAGGTGCATAGAAAAAGTCATTTATTATTTACTAGCAGCCCTTCCCGACGTTGTCCGGGTATGAATTGCTGCCGGCCAGTAAATGAAATGAAATGAATGAAATGAAATGAAAAAGGAACTTAATTAAGCGCACTGTGGCCAAGCGGCTTCCTGGCGCTGGGAGAGGAAGGGGGGGAGGGGGGGAAGGAAAAAGGGTAGGGAGGGAGGGAAAAAAACGGATTCAGCAGGATTCGGCCAGTAGTATATTGTTTTGTAGGATTTCGTTTTGATAGCATTTCTTATCTGTGACAGGCCGGTGAAACACTCCGATTCACAGTGCACTGCTGATGCACTTAAGATTGCGCGTTCAGTAGTGTGTGAACTCGAGTTTCCCTACTTTATTTTTCCTTGCAATATTATATAGCGCGATTTCGACAACATGGCACGAGCACAATTTACATCACAGAAGAACACATTCATTTGTGGTAGGCACGGGGAGACAAAGCGATTTGCCTGGAATCACAGGATGTTGAGCTGATGCCGAGATTCGAACGTAGCTCCCCAGCTCTAAAGTTCGCAATTCTAGAACTTGTGGCGGGAGGTGTGTCTAAAAGTGTATGTCGGTGCTGGCCATCAATGAGAGAGACCTGTGCATTTTTCAAATCGCTGGTGAAAAAATATGAGTATGTTGCTGGAGATGTGGGCCGCCATGCCACCAATGTACTTAACGGGGGAGGGTAAACACCCATTATTCCGCAACTTTCTTTCCGCATACAATCACTCCGCATACTTTCATTACAAAAGTACCATGACTCCGCAGTGCCATTATAACGCATGGCATTACATTTTATATGCTTTTACCACGCATACATTTACAACGAAATTAGTTGTAAATGCATGAATGGTAAAAGCATGTTTTTTTTAAAATGTTTGGATAAGGTAAGTATGGGTATAGGGGTATATGTTTTGGGGTACTGAGGTATATGTTTTGGGGTGTTTGGGTATTTTAAGGGTTCAGATATAGTTTTGGGTTATGGGGTACAGGGGTAGTTTTAGGGTGTAGGGATAGGTATGGGTTTTGGGGTACAGGGGTAGTTTTAGGGTGTAGGGATAGGTTTGGGTTTTGGGGTATAGGGGTATTTTTAGGGTTCAGGGGTAGGTTTGGGTTTTGGGGTACAGGGGAATTTTAATGGTTCAGGGCTAGGTTTGGGTTTTGGGTACAGGGGTATTTTTAGGGTTCAGGGCTAGGTTTGGGTTTTGAGGTACAGGGGTATTTTAGGGTTCAGGGGTAGGTTTGGGTTTTGGGGTACACGGTTATTTTTATGGTTCAGGGCTAGGTTTGGATTTTGGGGTACAGGGGTATTTTTAGGGTTCAGGGGTAGGTTTGGGTTTTAGGGTACATGGGTATTTTAAGGGTTCAGGGCTAGGTTTGGGTTTTGGGGTACGTGGATATTTTAGGGTTCAGGGGTAGGTTTAGGTTTTGGGGTACAGGGGTATTTTTAGGGTTCAGGGCTAGGTTTGGGTTTTGGGGTACAGGGGTATTTTTAGGGTTCAGGGGTAGGTTTAGGTTTTGAGGCACAGGGGTATTTATAGGGTTCAGGGCTAGGTTTGGGTTTTGGGGTACAGGGGTATTTTTAGGGTTTAGGGATAGGTTTGGGTTTTGGGGTACAGGGTATATTTATAGGGTTAAGATGGGTTAGTGTTTAAGGGTGTTGGGGTATTTTAAGGAGTAAGGGTGGGTTATGATTATGGGGTGCAGGGGTATTTAAAGGGAGCAGGGTGGACACCCGAAGCTGGAATGTGCAGAACCTGGGAAGAAAAAACAATGAAATATTGGGCACAACGCTCGCTTTTCTTTCCGTAATCCCGCGCCCCGCACACGCCCACACCCCCAGCACACGCCCCCAGCACACAATATGAGACATGGCATGAAGGGCGGAACGTACCCCACGCCCCCAGCGTTTGTCACGCCCACAGCACAACGCAGACACGCCCACAAGGGACTACTTTGCTGGCACGGTTCTTTTACCTTTTGAATGTAGATGGTGGGCGTCTGCATATCCTATGTCCTTCTGCTGCAACTTCCCTTTCCAACGATGTATTGGGTGTTGTGATTGGTGCTGTGGTTCCTGAGATTACCCGCCTCAAAGGTTTGGGCTCTCTCTTTATTATATTAGTATGGATTAATCTTCCCAACGCCCGAAGCGCCAGCACACCTTTCCGTGGGTAGGTTTACGATTTACAAATGCTAACATTTTTTAAATTAAAAAGTATAATAATAACAAATATTAATCCTTTTTTTTCTTCTAATGATAACGATATTTTTTTTATATCTTCTATTTACATGTTTTTAATCATGAAAATGGAAAGAACACATTTTACCGAGTAACACTTTTGTAAACTCTCCAACGTATGTAGATAATAATACCTTATACGTGTTACGATCGAAATCGAAACCTTTACAGCTTCACAGTTTGTAACGACAAGTTATCTGTGAAAAGAGAGAATGTGTGGTATGCAGCAGGCGCGCAAAACACACATTGGGCTAACAGGCTTCAGCTAGGATGAGATAGCTTCCTGGGTCCACACACAGTCGCACATGAGTACTTCGCAGGTCTTTTAAAGACATTTTGTTTGTTAATGAGGCTTTGATGTCCCCCCCGCTTACAGCCCCTGCAGCTCCAATCTTCTTTTTGCTTGAAGTTAACCCCCCCCAATTTTTTTTCTATCCCCCCGATATTTTTGACTGTGGTTGCGCCTCTGGCTTCAGGCACCCCCCCCTGTCGTGTGTGTCTCTCCCATGTTTTAATGTCCTTTTTTCTCTCTTTCTTACTCTCTCACATTGTTTCTCTTTCTTTTTTAAAGTTTTGGACGCTGCTATCTCCAGTCTGCTGTATGTCTGCTGTATACAACCTTATCTGAGTTGAAGTGGTGAACTCTCTTGATTACAGTGAAGGCTTCTTCGACACGTAGAGCACCCTCTTTCAATCATGCCAATGGCACTAGGTGAGCAAAGAATTTTGTTTCCGAAACAAAAACAAATTATTTGTGAAAGGAGAGAGTGGGTGGTGTGCAGCAGCTTGACTGTGTAGAAATTTATAATTACCTCTGAGCAGTGACAACAGATAGGTTACAACAGTTTGAGAAACAGATCTACAAGCTTATTGTGTCACTTTTAACATGGGAAAAGTGGCGCAAGGAGCTTGTAAATCTGCGTCTGACTTTTCAAGAATAAATCTCAACTCCAGACTCTGCGAGACTGTTTTAATGTTGTTTTCTCTCTCTTTCTCTCTCTCACTCTCTGTGACATCATTTCTCTTTCTATTTTAAAGTTATAGACACTGCTGTCTACTTTGACGTGTAGAAGCAGAGTTGAATTGAAGTTGTGAACTCCAGTGTCCGCAGTGTTTATACAAGGTAAGCACAGCTCCCTAGATATACAATGCCTCCATTGCAATGCATTTGAAATAAGTCGGCGTATTTACAATCCCTTTGTGCCACTTTTGTGTCAGTAACGCAGTAGGCACTTCCACATAGACACCACTTGAACGCCAGACTATAACAGAAGTGAAATGTACTAGGCACACTGCACCCGTAAAATCGTAGTGTTACCTTCACTTGTAATGCTTCACCTTATTTAGTCACATCTACATAACTTTAAACTCTTTTTTCTTTTTTGTTTTGTAGATTACCTACCCAACGTCTTTTGGAGTCCATATCACAATTTATTTATAATACTGTTTCATTAAAATTATTTTTCTAGTTGTTTATTACATTATCTTTAAGTTACGTTTACAGTTATTGTTGTTTTACTAACAGTTAATTTAAAAAACTATATACTTGTTTGGGGGAGGACGGTCCACAACAAAAATAATATTTATAATTTGAAGTACTTTAGTAAGATGTTTGACAGTAGGGTTGAAAAGTACTGGCTGTACAATAAGTTATATTTTCTCTGGATGCACTACAACATAGAAAGGAAATCAAAGTAAAGCAAAACAATGTGTACCACATTTACAATCCTCTTGCGACATTTTTGCGTGCAAACCTACCCCCCCTACAAAATTAACTGTGTGGGCCTCAATGACGCCCCTTAAACCACAAAAATGACCACCCCCGGAGATTTCTATATTGTGTGAGGGAGGCTGCGTGGCTCACCGCCTGATACCCTGGAGTCCGCCACACCCAGACCCGGTTCCTGCAGTGTCCTGGGGGAAACAGCCATTACAACGTGGTCATAACCACGTGTGACCGTCACCACAAATTCATTAGCACGCATATGGCTTTACCACGCATGCTTTTACAACTAGTATACATTTACCACGCATGATAAAGGCATAAGCATGATAACGGCTTTGTGGTGATGGACAAGCGTTGGAATGGCTGTGGCTTACGTGCTTCAAATTAGTTTTTAGGTATGCGTGTGACCAAGTCTGATAACATCAGAGGCCAAGGACAAACACCGTGGTGTCTGTGGCAGGAAATCTCATCGATCACAGAGAAGATAGGCAGAGGGTAAAATGAAAGTAACAGGTATAATAAAAATAACGGAGGAAAACTACTAAAATGGCGGTGGACGGAGTATGTAATCAACGTTTGGCGCCTCTGCAATACGTTTCAAATAAATAGAGATAGAATATGATTATTAATATATTACAAAAGTATAGCAGCGGATGACACACACAGCCTGGGAAAAGAAAGCTGCAAATTTAATACCTGAAATGAGGACAGCTTTGCTTGGGGAACTTGAAGAAAAAGAAAGAAACATGGAATTGGAAATGAGGCTGCGCATGCATAGAGTACAACTGGTGCACAAAAAAACCCGGAAAGTTTTACATCCTATCATAGAAATATAGCTCTTTTTTTGACCAGTCAAGTTAGTTCTCAAAAAGAACTGTTTTTTTTAGCCCCAATGCCCCCACGATCCCAGACGGCTCCCCGCGTCCTTCAAGAGCCGGCATTGCTTTGTCAGAGAGAGCAGTTTACATGCTGCTCTCTCTGACGAAAAACAATCTGCTTTCCTACTTGAAAGAGAGAGCAGATTATCTTGCTCTCTCTTTCAAATAGGAAAGTGTAATGGTTAGAATGCATCATGCGGTGACAGCGCGATGCTATTCTGTAAATGGTTCACGTGCATGTTGCGCGTGTGTTATGCTGTGTTTTAAAATGTGCATCCACGCGCGGTGGGTTCTTTCGGTGGGAGCTCCACCGATGTGAATTAGTCACCGTTTGGCTTCTCATCGGAGGGACGCTTCGCGCTTGGGTGGAAGTACCTTCATAAATAAACGTACACTCAAACCTTCAATGTTTTCCTGGACTGCTACAGAAAGCGGTTTGCTGTGGTAAAGTGGGAGCCGCGATGCTCCCGCCCTACCATAGCAAACAGCAGTGTCCTGGGGGTAGGCGCCCCGAGACACTGCAGGAGCCGGCCCTGGGAGGTGGTGGTCCCCAGGGCCATCAAGGGTTCCAGGAGGGGGGGGGGCGCGCGATTCCCTCCCACAATTAAAAAGCTCCGGGGAGTGCAGGTCTTCGGGCTGGAAGGTCATTTTACATATTACTGCCCCAGGAAGGTGGCGGTCCCCGGGAAATGTACGGGGGGAGAGGGAGGGGGAGCTGAAAACATACTTAAAAAAAAAATATATTTTTAAAAAAGCCCCAAGGGGGTGGTGGTCCCCGGGGCTGCGGGGGGAGGGGGACCGTGAGCCCCCCGCATATTTCAAAATAAAACCCCAGGGGGTGGCTTTCCCCGGGAAAAAAATGCCCCGGGATTTGGCCCCCCCAGGGGCTAATTAAGAATAAAACGGACTTCTATTTTTTTTTCCTTTTCCTACCCCGCGATTTTTTTATTAAAAAAAATAAATAAATTTGGGCTTAAAGATCCATATGGGACCCCATGAGCAGGCCTAGAGGGTCAGGATGTTTCTACCCTGCCCCTTTTCCTTATTTTTCAACTTTCTTTTCCTGTTTTCTTGTTCTGGTTCTACCGAGGCACAAGATGGCTGCCAACACTTCCTGGTTTGGAGTGTTGACAGACAGTTGACATCCAATCAACATGCAGCTCGTGCTCGTAATTGTACAGATTTCCGCACGCATACAGTACTTCGTCTATAGATAGCACTATGATTTTACTTTTGATTTTCTCAGGAACTACTTAACGGATTTACACCATTTAACAAAATGCACAATCTGCGAACCGAGCTCTACCTCTCTGCCGAATTTGGTTTAATTCTGTTCAACCATTCGGGCTGTAGCCCTGGCTAAAGGTCCCTATGGAAAATTGCATGGGGAAAACACGTTTTGGGACCCCCCTTTTTTCTCTGCCCCCACTTGACATATCACCCCCAAACTTTCAGGGAAGGAGCGGAGCCAAGCGGGCCATTTTCTTGGGGAATTTCACAAAGATTCGTCCCCAGCGCCAACGTTATTCCAAATAGAATGTTGTGGATTTCCTATGGAAAGTAGGTCCTAACTATAACTACCTACTGGCGACCGCCAGTAGGTAATATATATATATATATTACCTACTGGCGGTCGCCAGTAGGTATATATAGTTAGGATTTTTTCTCTATGGGTTTTTTGAAAATTCTATGTCTAATAACTTTGGCGTTTGTGGACGGAATTGGCTGAAATTTTCAGGAAAATGGCACATTTTGTTTCTGAGCAGCCCTTGAAAATTTGGGGGGGGTTCGTCCAGTGGGGGCCGAGAAAAAAGGGGGGTCCCAAAACGTGTTTTTAACATTGAGTTTTCCATAGGGCGGTTGGCCTCACTTTTAGCCCGAACGGCTGAATGGATTTGCACGAAACTTGGCAAAATTGTAGGGACTGGTAGCCCGATGTGCCTTTTGTAGGTCTCAATATATGTGCTCCAGTGGATTTTGAGAAATTAACGTTTAAAAAAAGATATATATCTGTAACAGCGGACCGGGCAGCAGACCAGGACGCGTACTTTTCGCGCAACGGAGCTTTGTGAAGCGAAGCTGATTGGTTCTCTGGCGTCTGTCAACATTCCAAACAGTCCGTAGCGGCCGCCATCTTGTCTCTCGGTAGGATCGAGAGACAAGAGGAGGCCAAAGCGAAGGGGCAAATGACCATAAGGGGGAATAGTAGATCCTCGCTGACCCCCTAGGTTTGATGTGGAGGTTTTAAAAGGGCCCCGCGGGGCAAAAAAAATAAATAATAATAATAATCGAACGGCTGAATGGATTTGCACGAAACTTGGCAAAATTGTAGGGACTGGTAGCCCGATGTGCCTTTGCTAGGTCTCAATATATGTGCTCCAGTGGATTTTGAGAAATTAACGTTCAAAAAAAGATATATATCTGTAACAGCGCTCCGCTTCGCGTAACGGAGGTTTGCGAAGCGGATTGGTCATTCTGTCACTGGGCTATAGTTGGGCTACATCTGGCTGATATTTGGGCTACATTTGTTTTTTTGTGTGTCTGGCGGCCATCTTTGGGCTACATTGGGCTACATCGGGCTTCATTGGGCTACATTGGGCTACATTTGGGCTCCAACATATATATAGGCCAATGTAGCCCAATATATATTTTTCAAAGTTAATTTTCGTAAAATCCACTGGAGCATATATCTTGAGACATAGCAAAGGCACATCGGGCTACCAGTCCCTACAATTTTGCCAAGTTTCGTGCAAATCCATTCAGCCGTTCGAGCTAAAAGTGAGTCCAACCGCCCTATGGAAATGAAGGAAATGAATGGGTAATTTGTAATTAGCAAATAGCTAATCGCAAACTAGGAATGGTAAAGAATCGCTATTTATTCCTTAAAGTTCGCTATTTAGGAAATGCAAAAAACTTTGATGATACATATGGCGGTTCATCTCTAACAAGATAAGAAGCATAGGGATACATTTATGATGACTGGCGCATCACCAGGGATGTGTTAGTCATTCTGTGCCGCTGTTCCGTCACCTATGGTGTGCTGCATTTACAATGCGGCGCATCATGGGGCAAAAACAGCACAGATGCGTGATGTATCTGTGCCGTAAAGGTGGCGCATTGCTGGAGTTGTGTCGCAAGTGTGATGAAGCTCCAGCAAGGGTCGGGGGTGCCCCTGTCGCAGGGTTTCTGTTCTCACACAGAACTGTGGACAGAGGATTGGAACCTCGGCGAATTAGGGTGTCCCAAAACTCACGTTAGTAATCAAAAACTCCTTAGCAAGCTAGGTACAGTGTCACATTGGATATAACAAACTCTCAATGTTTAGACAATCCAGAATATGAACTTATAGTACCTCAGGATACGTGGAACTCATGAACAGTCGGTCGTTATATATTTCTTAGAAACCAGAACATGGAGTTAAGAAGAACACATGTGTATTTGAAATGTTTATTTACTAATGCCGTCTTCTGAGGCGTAGTATCTTAGATTATACAAGTACACATATTATCAGTAGCAAAATTACCAGCATAGTCAGTAGTACATAAAAAGCGAATGGTGACAGTATGTTAACATGCTGTAAATGAATAAGAGTTAGCAACACTTATAAGCAGCTGCGGGCCGTGGAGGGAGTTACGGTGAGGCAGGGAGGCGGGGAGGGGGAGAAGCAGGGTGGAGAATACAAGTACACATATTATCAGTAGCAAAATTACCAGCATAGTTACTAGTACATAAAAAGCGAATGGTGACAGTATGTTAACATGCTGTAAATGAATAAGAGTTAGCAACACTTATAAGCAGCCGCGGGCCGTGGAGGGAGTTACGGTGGGGCAGGGAGGCGGGGAGGGGGAGGGGCAAGGTAGAGAGGGCTCCACCCTGCTTCTCCCCCTCCCCGCCTCCCTGCCTCACCGTAACTCCCTCCACGGCCCGCGGCTGCTTATATCTCACCCTCCCTAATACACATATTATATTATTTGCTAAGAAGGTCTCTTTGTGTTGGTTTAGGGCGTGCCCATACTTTAGTGTCTTAGATTTGAAGGAATCACATCAGCATACACCAGCTCTCTCTTCATGTGAACCGCATCAACTGTTGTGTATGTGTGTTCGGCAAAGCAATATAAAACCCGCCTCATGCCCAGAATTGGCAGAAGTTGCACTTATGTTATGAGTATGAAGTCGTGGAGATCAGACCTCATAACAATTCTGTATCGTGTTGTTCTTGAAACTTTAGCACTCGCTGTACAGATATAGTTTAACAAGCAAAGCAGATAGTAGAGCAATAACATATTATTCTCATGTAAACCACGATGAACTACTAGGTGGAAAGCTAAAGCAACAACTAAGTGTCGTGTGCAGAAGTTGCAAAAAAGGAAAAATGGCGTTTAAACCGGTAATGAGCCCATGCTAACTTAACACGGTGTAAAGATATCCAGGACCTAGATGACACCTCCCCATGATCCGGAAACGAACTGAATAGAATAATAGAAGTGCCATCTCATGAGAGTAGATTGCAAGTTTATATGTGGACGGTCCGCAAGGTAAAGCATTAAAAACTAGGAAAATTTAATGCTAAAGAAAAATAAAACAGCCAAGTACTTTATCGAGTCTTAAGCCAATAGGCAAGGTAAATAATAAAAACTTGACAAATAAGTCAATGAATTGTCAATGAAATGCTAGTACTCAGCATATCAAACATGAAAAAGGTCTATGACATAACTGTGTATGCAAAATAAGCTGCAACAGCCTCCAATAGGAAGTCAACCGTCTTCATCCGAAAACAGTTCAGCCATCCAATTTAAAAGCGGAAAAGAACATACGTGCTCTCCCAGCACCGGATCCTCTATCACCATCAGAGGACAGCTCGGTGGGTTTTCAAGAAAGCTCTGTTCCAAGAAAGACTGTGCTGCCGCCAGTAAATTCCAGGGACCAAGTAGTCCATGCATCAATGCCACAGCCATAATCCTTTCGCCAGGACAAACCAACTCGTGAGTAATGATAGGAGTCATCAGCTGATTAAAGTCGACGTCAGGAGAAACCGGTCCGCAGAGACACAAATCAATGGCCCAATCGAAATCACAGGTCAGGCAGTGAAATACAGGCTGGACACAGGTGAAGTAGGAGAATCGAAAAGATAATCCATATGCCGTGCTTAATATCGCCAACGGCATTGTGCCATAATATTCTAGCATGCGATTGCGGAACAGTGTCAGCATCTGCAGGGTGGGAGGTTGCATAGGAGGGACATCCATATTTAAAAATGTAAAAAAGCACAAGAGCGTCCGCTGGTAATGCAAGTAAAAATGCCAATCCACGAAGCAGAGTGGAGAAAATATAATGAAAGGAAGCAGGGATGACTCCAAAGATTTTCTCAAATGAAGTCACGAGACCACTGGTAACAACTTTAAAAAAGTGCGCCAGGGACTTTGTGGAGGATGCGTTAAAGATAGTCGGAACCATCTTGCTGAAATTGAAAGGCAAATCTTAATTGAAAAAGGGTCTGCACCTCTGTACGGGTGTTCGCTATGTGAAGCACGAAAGTTTCACGGGCCGAACTCAAGGCCACCTCTCTCTGAGACAAAAGAGCTCTTATTCTTGCCATGCCGTTGAAATCTGTCCCAAGGTTGGTATTTGTGGCCAGATTGAAAACTCCCTATGTTCATGTGTGGGAGGAAATAGAACATTTCTGCAGCAAATAACCCGTTCACTTACTGTTACGATAAAAGGAATACTTTTAATTAACTCAGAACAATCTTCATTATTGAGCATCAAATAACTACCATTTTCCAACAACTTGAATGTGGGGATGATAGCAGGAACTGGCGTGCCTTGCAACACGCAAGCCATATTTGGTCGGTGTTTGTTGCATGAACCGTGTAACTGTATGTGCCTACACATTAGTGAATGATCTGGCGTCTCAGTGCATTCCTCTCCATTCAGATAAACTTCTTGATCATCTTTGAAACATCTGTATGTGTATGGAAGCGACCAGACCTCATGAAGAAAAGCACTACCTAAAGGTTCATAACGACCTATTGGTATATATTTCATACAATTTGAAAACTTATATAAAGCAAAAGGCAGCGTTATTAAACCGTGGATAAGGCACATTGCCAAAAAACCCGCAATCCTCTGCTGATGATGTCACTGAGCATGTCATGAATGATGTAATATGTGACATCATCAGCAGTGGATTACGGGTAATAGTATCTCTAGTTTACTCCCCTATAGCTGTCTTTCTTTTAACATAAGTGTCTGTTTCCTTCCCTTATACTTACTGTTTTTGGTTCGCTTCCGGTTCGCGTACCGGCGAGCGAACTGGGAAGCGAACTAAGAGAAATAGAGGTTGGCACAGTTCCAAATATTGTACCAATTTTTTAATAACGGGGAGGTAGTTCTGAAAAGAACTTTTTTTTTTATTGTTTTTGTTGTTTTATATTTTTTTTATTATTTTTCGGAACACTTTTTTACTTTTTTTGAATTTTTCTGAACAGTTTTATATTTTTTTGGGTTTTTCTTGGAGGGGGCAATGAAAACGATTCATTGTAAAGGGCTCAACAGGAGCAACAAAACAAAAAAAGAAGTATTTATTATTTTGGGCGTTTCGTACAAACTTGCATATGATAGTCAATAGCTCTGTTGATCAGAGTGATGCTTCTTTCTCCGTAGGAAATGAATCCATCGCAAAATACGCAGATGTGTTTTACTTCACCAAATTTCATTTGTATATTTGGCACCATCTCCCTGCCCTCTGGTCCCGTTACTTCCGGTACAACAGATCTTCTGGCCATAATAGGGAGATTATCTAGGTCGTTCCGAAACTGTGCAGCACTGTAGTTGTTAGGATGCCACCTAGTCATATGGCGATGCATTGTGTAGTTTCCGAAACTGTATTTTTTCTCGGTTCCTCTGGACAGTCTATCTTGACATATAAGGCAAGTTACGTATCTTGCATTTACTTTTTTCTGACCTTTGGGAATTTAAAAAAATTGCCAAATGAAGTTTTCTTTCCGGTGAGACGTCTTGGGCTGCTCAGGCAAAAACTGCCTCTCTTCGTGCTCGTCGTCCTGTTCCTCTTCTTCCTCTTCTTGTTGAATTATAACTTGAGCAGGTGGTCCACTCTTCCTTGGATGTGGTGGAGGTGGTGGGGAAGCACCAGCTGAAGCTACTAAAGAAGCCATTGCTCAGTGATCACAAAGGGTCTTTCTCTCACAATGATGAAAGTCAGAGTGAGGAAAGAAGGAGGGATTTTCATCATTTGGGAAAAACAAGAGTTCTCAACCAATCAAAAGTGTTCATTTTAGATTATATGACCTAGTCTTACATCATTAGGAAACCAAAAGTGAAATGAACCAATGAAAAGTGTTATTACCAAGTCACATGACTTGCTGTGTTTACGTTAAGCGCTTTGCAGGGCCTCACGGTTTGCTTCCAGAAACCTGCGCTTTGCGACTCGCTTCGCGTACCAGTTCGCTAACGTAGCACGTCATATGACGTATCACGCGACAACGTGGAACGTCATGCGGACGGGAGGCGTCACGATGTTGTTTTCTAACGCGGCACTTGCGGTAAAGAAACGTTTACCGGCTCGCGGTCTATTTCGCGGCATCAAGGTCAGCTAACGGGAAGCTTCCCGATTCGCGAAGCGGGAACGTAGAAAAAAAAATATTTAAAAAAAAAATTATTCATAAACATATAAAATATATTTTTGGATTTAAAGAAGAATACATTTTACAGCTACAGATATTAGCTGTTAAAAAACCAATGAAATTCACAGAAAAAACCATAGGTTATAGACCATATATAGTTAGGAATTAGCATTTACAAAACCTTGAAAATTCACTGAAAAAACCATAGGTTATAGACCATATATAGTTAGGAATTAGCATTTAGAAAACCTTATTTTACTCACACAAAACCATTGAAATTCCATATATAGTTAGTTGCACTAACTATATATCGCGCACCCGCAATCCACTGCTGATGATGTCACATATTACATCATTCATGACATGGTCAGTGACATCACTGATGACATCACTGATGACATCTCAAATGACATCACTGATGATATCTCATTTGACATCAATGGTCACATCAATGATGATATCATTAATGTGACAATACAATGCATCTCCTCACACTTTAATATAACCTCTGTTACACCCAGTGTTAAATACAGAGTATAATTTTTGAAACCATTGACA
The DNA here is from genome assembly GCF_964261635.1 of Lissotriton helveticus. Classification (NCBI taxonomy): domain Eukaryota; kingdom Metazoa; phylum Chordata; class Amphibia; order Caudata; family Salamandridae; genus Lissotriton; species Lissotriton helveticus. Next base: position 446,885,570 of record NC_136070.1, read on the forward strand.
CACCAATACTAGTTACTACATACGCACTCACTGATTCCTACGTCTACACACACATTCACTCATTCACCCATACAATCATTCATACATACAATCACTCATCTTTACAACACTATCATATGAACTCATACACCTATACAGACACTCACACTCTGCCACTCATCCATGGAGTTACTCACACACCTAGTCAGTCCTGTAAAGAATCAATCACAGTTCCATTTTCTAATCTACACAGTTAAACATAGAGTACCTTACATTTTCAAACATATACTAACACATACTTACTCTCTTATAGAATCACTGATACAAGTACACATTGATCTGCACAGAGTCACACACCTCCCAGCCAGCCATACACACACTCAGTCTCCCATACAAATACTTGTGCAACCAATCAATAACCCATATAGCTACTTATATAGCTACTGATCAACACATGCAGCAGCTTGCACAACAACAGACATGCTGATGCACACTTTCAGACAGTTTAGTCACTAACCCGTGCATTTAGTAAGACGCATTTAATCACTCACTCATACAGTCAATCACGCACCTACTAAAACCTTCATTCAGACACTTATACATCCACTCATTCTTCAATATGTAAAACATATTTAAACTTTACAGAAACACATAATCACTGGATGTTGTCATCAGTGATGTCATTTGAGATGTCATCAGTGATGTCATCAGTGATGTCATCAGTGATGTCACTGACCATGTCATGAATGATGTAATATGTGACATCATCAGCAGTGGATTGCGGGTGCGCGATATATAGTTAGTGCAACTAACTATATATGGAATTTCAATGGTTTTGTGTGAGTAAAATAAGGTTTTCTAAATGCTAATTCCTAACTATATATGGTCTATAACCTATGGTTTTTTCAGTGAATATATATATATATTACCTACTGGCGGTCGCCAGTAGGTATATATAGTTAGGATTTTTTCTCTATGGGATTTTTGAAAATTCTATGTCTAATAACTTTGGCGTTTGTGGACGGAATTGGCTGAAATTTTCAGGAAAATGGCACATTTTGTTTCTGAGCAGCCCTTGAAAATTTGGGGGGGGTTCGTCAAGGGGGGGCTGAGAAAAAAGGGGGGTCCCAAAACGTGTTTTTAACATTGAGTTTTCCATAGGGCGGTTGGCCTCACTTTTAGCCCGAACGGCTGAATGGATTTGCACGAAACTTGGCAAAATTGTAGGGACTGGTAGCCCGATGTGCCTTTTGTAGGTCTCAATATATGTGCTACAGTGGATTTTGAGAAATTAACGTTTAAAAAAAGATATATATCTGTAACAGCGGACCGGGCAGCGCTCCAGGACGCGTACTTTTCGCACAACGGAGCTTTGTGAAGCGAAGCTGATTGTTTCTCCGGCGTCTGTCAACATTCCAAACAGTCCGTAGCGGCCGCCATCTTGTCTCTCGGTAGGATCGAGAGACAAGAGGAGGCCAAAGCGAAGGGGCAAATGACCATAAGGGGGAATAGTAGATCCTCGCTGACCCCCTACGTTTGATGTGGAGGTTTTAAAAGGGCCCCGCGGGGCAAAAAAAAAAAAAATAATAATAATCGAACGGCTGAATGGATTTGCACGAAACTTGGCAAAATATTAGGGACTGGTAGCCCGATGTGCCTTTGCTAGGTCTCAATATATGTGCTCCAGTGGATTTTGAGAAATTAACGTTCAAAAAAAGATATATATCTGTAACAGCGCTCCGCTTCGCGTACTTTTCGCGTTACGGAGCTTTGCGAAGCTGATTGGTTCTCCGGCGTCTGTCAACATTCCAAACAGTCCGTAGCGGCCGCCATCTTGTCTCTCGGTAGGATTGAGAGACAAGAGGAGGCCAAAGCGAAGGGGGAAATGACCATAAGGGGGCATAGTAGATCCTTCCTGACCTCTTAGGTTTGATGTACCATTTTGCCAAGTTTGGTGTAATTCCGTTCAGCCATTCAGGCTGTAGACGTATGTAAATGTCCTATGGAAAATTGCATGGGGAAAACACATTTGAAAGTGTTGAAATTTAGAACCAATTAAAATGTTAGTTTGGTTTTGTATTTGTGTGTGATGAAAGTTAATTGGTTATGTATATATGTCAAATGAGAGGAAACCACAGCCATTTTGTGATACTACTGTCTGAGGTACATTTGTGAGGAATTTTTGGTGGTGAATTTCTGGTGTTTGATTTACACAGTACTAACACTTCTCCTACTTTTAAAAAGGTGAGTTGTTAATTTGTAAGGGGAACTATGTTGTACACTTGAAGATAATTTGAAAAATGTTTTCTGTTATTTATTTGCAGTCCTTCTGTTATACTAAATACTTGATAAAGTTAGTTTTATATTATGTATTACTAAAAACGATAAATGAAAGTGATTATTTTTTTCTGCAATTTACAGCAAGCAATTTCAAAATAAAATGGCTCACAATGAAGAGACCGTGGCAATTTCTTTTGAATTGTCCACTACATTGATTGAAATTGAGAGCACCAATAATGAAATATTGTCACAAGGAGGAGATGACTTGTATGATTCCATTAGATTGATTGAAATGGACAGCACCAATAATGAAATATTGGCACAAGGAGATGACTTGAATGATTCCACTACATTGATTGAAATTGAGAGCACCAATAATGAAATATTGTCACAAGGAGGAGATGACTTGTATGATTCCATTAGATTGATTGAAATGGACAGCACCAATAATGAAATATTGTCACAAGGAGGAGATGACTTGAATGATTCCACTACATTGATTGAAATTGAGAGCACCAATAATGAAATATTGTCACGAGGAGATGACTTGAATGATTCCACTACATTGATTGAAATTGACAGCACCAATAATGAAATATTGTCACAAGGAGGAGATGACTTGAATGATTTTTTTGATCAATCTCTTGATGGCGAATTTATCGAATGTTTGGAGACCATAGAGTTACAAGAATCATCATTGCAGACTTTTCATGAGGACATTGCTGATGAGGACATGTTACTAGTTCTTTCAAATTTAGAAAATTCTGAAGAATAAATTTATATTTAGAAATCAAAAATTGTTTGAGACATTATTCATTTTTATTTTTAATTTATGAGGTTGTAGCGAAGTGATTGTAGTATAAAATGAAACTTATAGTATAGAGTGCAACATTTTTATGTTACATGGTAAGTTTACTCATATTTACTTCCCTTCTGCCACTATATTATCTCCAATGTGTATTTGACATCTCTTCTTCATCTCCGGCCTCCTTTCTCTCACTGTGGGGCATATTATCAAGGGGGTTTATCTCCGCTTTTTTGGCTTTAAAAGCCAAGAAAGCGGAGATAAAATTATCTCCCTATCACCAAGCTGTCGCTAACACCAGTTAGTGACAGCTAATAGGAGATAGCGACCATCTTGGGCCCCGCTTTGCATGTCAGTGATATTTATCACTAATGACATGCAAAGTGGGCGTGCCAAGATGTTAGCGACTGGAAACAGTCGCTAACATCGCTATCTCCTATTACCAACTTTTGGAGATATTCGCGCTAAGCGCGAATATCTCCAAAAGCTAACACCTGCCCTGAGCAGTTCTTCACCATGTTATCCAATGGGAGGTGGATAACATGGCTAAGAGCATTTGCTCGATAATGCATGAATATCGCTGACTTTTCAGCGATATTCATGCATTGCGGCCGTTTTTTATCGCATTTGCGATAAACCTTGCTAATAGCAAGGTTTATCTGCGATAAAAATCGCCGATGTGCGGCGATAATTTTTGTCTCTAAACAAGTTAGAGACAAAAATTTTCGCTAGTTGTTGGTAATATGCCCCTGTGTGTCTCCGATGCATCTTATCGCTGCTATTTTGTGTAATTACAGAAGAGAGTAAAATAAAATAGTTCGGAACGTGAAAAGGGGGCAAAGTAGAGTACTCCTCACCCCCTAGGCCTTTTTAGGCGGTCCCAAAAGGATCAGTTTCTGCTTTCCTGAGAGATTATGGTATGAGTTCCATATACCACAATAACTTGCATTACAACATGCAAGATATCTATCTCCTTTTGGAGATATTCGCGCTAAGCGCGAATATCTCCAAAAAGTAACACCTGCCCTGAGCAATTCTTAGCCATGTTATCCAATGGGAGGTGGATAACATGGCTAAGAGCATTAGCTCGGTAATGCATGAATATCGCTGAGTTTTTAGCGATATTGATGCATTGCGGCCGTTTATTATCGCATTTGCGATAAACCTTGATAATAGCAAGGTTTATCTTCGATAATTTCTGAGGATGCTTAGCGGTAAAAAATTCGTTGGTAAGCATCGTTAGCGATAAATATCGCTTAACTTTGGTAATATGCCCCAACGTCTGTTAACGTTCGATTCGAAGGAAATGAGGAAGTGTTGAAAAACATTGTTTGCGCCATCTTGCCTTTTTTGAAATGCCACACTTTTGTGGTGCACGGCAGCCATTTTAGATGTCTTGACCAGACCCACTCTCTGCACGCTGTCGATTCGTAGCATGGCTCCTCACCCTCGCAAGCATCTTCCCCAGGCACTGGTCACCCCCGCTCTCTGTCTTATGCATGGGCAATAAACCTCCCCCCATCTGCGCTGCTCTTCCCTGAGAATCACACTCTGTGCCCGCCCGACACCTCCCTTTCGCCCTATTCACTACCGCACCCTCTGACACTCCTCTTCCTCTGTGTCCGATTGTCCAGGCTATCAGCTAGCCCTGCAGATGTAGTTTATGGCCCCAGCTGTAAAGAATCACCCCTCTTCAAAGGAGTTATAGTAGATCAAGACACACACCCGATGAGATCCGTCACACCACACGTGTTCCTACTATCTGAAAACCATCCTGTATTGTGATTGGGGAGGGGACCGAGCCTGAAGCGGAAGATTCCAGGAATGACTCTTGGTACATCAAAGTTTTTACAATTATGTGTCACATTAAAAATATGTAGCACTCCAACAAAGTAGTAGGAATATAAAACTTTAATAACATATAAATATATACAACAAAACAAAAACAGTAAAAACATTTAAACAACGAAGAGACCGTGGCAATTTCTTTTGAATTATCCAATAGATTTATTGAAATTGACAGCACCAATAATGAAATATTCTTGTCAGTAGCGGTCTGTTGTGCGAATAGTTCCAAGGCAGCAGAACGCGCTGAAATCTAGATGGCACGAAAGTGATGTCTAGTAAGTTGCCGCCCAGCAAATAACGGCGTGGGGCGCCGCGGGGGTGAGTGAGTCCAGTAGGCACCACAGCTATTCTTACCGGCATCGCAGAATTACTGCTGGGGACAATGCCTGTGCTGTAGCAGGGTCACAGCAGAAACAAAAAGGATTTTGTTGAAGATGTTGTTGGTTTTAAATTTGAAAACAGTTCTGGTGTCAACTGCTATGCTAATGTAGTGGTTAATGTTTTGTTTTCTCTAGAAAATGTAAAAGAGGGGGAGGCAGTCCAAAGTTCCGATAAAAGGGCAAAGGAAAGGATCGGTGGTTTGAACTATCAGTGAAAAAGGGGAGGGGGTGCAACAATTTTTCCTACCGGGTCACACTGTGCTTTCACCGGAACTGAGGTCTGCAGGATTCTAGTAATTCAAAGTGAGGCTGGCGCCAGCATGGGAGCGCCGACGTCCCGCGGATACAGTTTCGTCACTCCACGGGCGATCATGGCAGTCATTCCCCATCGGGGGTCGGAGACTCCCGCGGCTCCTCTAGAATCTTCAAGGTCGTGGAGGACTACGGTGGTGGAGTCAAGCAGTGACCGGGCCATTTCTTTATGCTGGGCCCGCTCTTGCCAGGTCGACCGCCATTTTGAGAGTTTGGTAGCTACTGGCGATCGCGGGGTCAAATGAGCGGACGGGCTCCACCCTGCCGGGCGAGACGTTGCAGCATGGCCACAGTGGAAGAACGCTTTTCCGGGCGCCTGGAGCGCTGAGGGTGCAGCTGGGAAGCCTCCACCTGGGGAGGCGGGAGAGGCCTGTTCGCACCGTCTCTCCCTCCCAGTGCACCCCACGGCGTCTCGCTTGAGATTTGTTATGGCCGGACCAGGCGATGAGGACGAGGGGGGGGGGGTCGGAGGCATGTGCAAGACATCCCCCCCCAGTGTTGTCGCAGCCATTATTCAAGAAAGAAGAAGTGTCCCGTCCGTCTTCGGGCCGGGCTTCCGGTAGATGTCGGCCGGACGCCCCTGGCTCTGGCCCCATGAACGGGTTTCTTGGTTTATCGGCTGCAGCCGGATCCCGTCGTCCTCGGCCCCCCGACCGTTGGTGGCCGGACCGGAAGAGCATGTGGCGGGAGTATCTGCAACTCTCAAGGGCCACCGCGGCCGGACTGGGAGAGAGAGGGGAGGGTCGAGGAGACATTCCCCCCCCTGCAACTGTTCAGCGTTGTAAAGGCAATCCCCTGGCCGGGTCCCGCTGGCCTCGGCCTCTCCTCCGGCTACACCCTACGTTAGGATCTCCTGGCCGAGGCGTGGCAGCAGGACCTGCCTTATATGGGCTGCTCCCGGCTGGGCGTAGCCGCAACCCTGCCCCACCTTGGAAGTTTGCAGAGTGGGGGCAGATGTTCTACTGACTTGCATTTTCCCTAGTCTATCGATTTTTTTGGCGTGGCAGGCGGTGGGACAGCGAGGGGTGATTTGGTTTCTCTTACTGTTTTTCTGGTCTCTCACCACTGGCATATTTTAACGTTTTCTTGTTTCTAGGACATTAATAGGTTTTATCATTATGTTATGTTATCGTTTCTTTGTTCGTTGTTTAATAAAAGTTCATGTTCATCAGTGGCCTACTGATTTTCGTTTTCCTATTCTTTTCTTTCCAGGTTGTTTCATGCTAAAGTTTCTGTTAACAGGATACAGTGATCACTTCGTTATTATTGCATATGTCCTTTTCACTAGGGGTGCTCTCTGGTCGGGCCAGATGACGTATCTCTAGTAAATGGTCTGGGTGAAACAGGTGCATCAATCAGTGGGGAGTAGATAGGCATGACAGATTACAACGGGGGAGAAAGGTCCGCATTACGTACCCTTTCACTACTTGCAAAGATTTTCCTACGTTTATTTGCAAACAGGGAATACCTCCAAAAAGAACTAATTCCCAAACAGTCAATGTTCGGACAATCAATCAATCAATGAGGAATGAAATAGGTACGACGTGTTAAAGGCTTGCGTTACCTACCCTTCACTATCTGCAAAGGGAGAGAGAATATTCCTATTCTTCCTCGTTTGCAGGCAGAGAAGATCCTTAAGAGAACCAACTTCGAACAATTCAATGCTCGATTGAAACAATCAACAAGGGGTACTGTGAACACAAATGAACGCCGCTTATGTACATACGCATTGCTATTTTCAACAGGTTGTTCCTAATGTTTCTATTTTAGCGAGGTCAAAAAGAGATCCCATTAGTGGCCTACTGATTTTGTTCGATTCCTTTTGTTTTTTTACACGATTTTTCGCTATCTGCAAAGACTAAACAGAGTATTGCGACTCTGTGCTTGTTTGTAAATAGAGAATGAACCAAAGAGAACAATCAATCAAATGGAGAGAGAAGCAGGCACGACGGATTACAAAGGGGGCAAAGGGCTGCGTTAACTACCCTTCACTATCTGCAAAGAGAGAGTACTCCTAATAGAAATGAGGGGTGGGGGGCAGCATTCAAAGCAGATCAGTGTGCATAAACACGAAAATGTTTTTACTTACCACGTACTTGACATTCGACAGCTTATGATATTTGCTATTAAAAAACCATTGAAATTCACTGAAAAAACCATAGGTTATAGACCATATATAGTTAGGAATTAGCATTTACAAAACCTTGAAAATTCACTGAAAAAACCATAGGTTATAGACCATATATAGTTAGGAATTAGCATTTACAAAACCTTGAAAATTCACTGCAAAAAGCATAGGTTAGAGACCATATATAGTTAGCTGGACATTTTATTGACATAAAACCAATGAAATTCCATATATAGTTAGTTGCACTAACTATATATCGCGCACCCGCAATCCACTGCTGATGATGTCACATATTACATCATTCATGACATGGTCAGTGACATCACTGATGCCATCACTGATGACATCTCAAATGACATCACTGATGACATCACTGATGACATCTCATTTGACATCAATGACCACATCACTGATGATATCATTCATGTGACAATACAATGCATCTCCTCACATTTTAATATAACCTCTGTTTCACCCAGTGTTAAAAAGAGTATAATTTTTGAAACCATTGACACACCAATACTAGTTACTACATACGCACTCACTGATTGCTACGTCTACACACACCTTCACTCATTCACCCATACAATCATTCATACATACAATCACTCATCTTTACAACACTATCATATGCACTCATACACCTATACAGACACTCACAGTCTGCCACTCATCCATGGAGTTACTCACACACCTAGTCAGTCCTGTAAAGAATCAATGAGACTTCCATTTTCTTGTCTATACAGTTAAACATAGAGCACCTTACATTTTCAAACATATACTAACACATACTTACCTTCTTATACAATCATTGATACAAGTACAGATTGATCTGCACAGAGTCACACACCTCCCAGCTAGCCACACACACACTCAGTCTCCCATACAAATACTTGGGCAATCAATCAATAACCCATATAGTTACTCATATAGCTACTGATCAACACATGCAGCAGTTTACAGAACAACAGACATAATGATGCACAAATTAAGACAGTTTAGTCACTAACCCATGCACTCAGTGAGACACATTTAATCACTCACTCATACAGTCAGTCATGCACCTACTAAATCCTTCGTCCAGACACTTACACATCCACTCATTCTTCAATATGTAAGACATATTTAAACTTTATAGAAACAAAAAATCACTGGATGTTGTTATCAGTGATGTCATCAGTGATGTCACTGACCATGTCATGAATGATGTAATATGTGACATCATCAGCAGTGGATTGCGGGTGCGCGATATATAGTTAGTGCAACTAACTATATATGGAATTTCATTGGTTTTATGTCAATAAAATGTCCAGCTAACTATATATGGTCTCTAACCTATGCTTTTTGCAGTGAATTTTCAAGGTTTTGTAAATGCTAATTCCTAACTATATATGGTCTATAACCTATGGTTTTTTCAGTGAATATATATATATATATATATATATATATATATATATACATATATATATATTCACTGAAAAAACATACATTTTAGGGGTGTTATAGTTAGGGGTAGACATTTCACTCGTATAAAACAATTGAAATTCCCCCGTTATAGTTAGTTGTACTAACTATAACTCGCGCGCCCGCAATCTACTGCTGATGATGTCACATATTACATTATTCATGACATGGTCAGTGACATCACTGATGACATCACTGATGACATCTCAAATGACATCACTGATGACATCACTGACGTGACAAACTGATACACCTTATCATACAGTAGCATAACTTCAATTTCAAAGGTTTTTTAAATGCTAATTCCTAACTATAACATGTCCGAAACCTATGTTTTTTTCAGTGAATTTCAAAGGTTTTGTAAATGACAATTTTTAAATGTATTAATTGTTATTTTTTTTTATACTGATTTTCTACATTTTTTTAAACAATTTATATTTAGATTTTTTTTTAATTACATTATAATTACATTTTACATTACATTACAAAATATACTTTCTCAGAATGAATTACTTTAGTTTAAATACTTTGTAAATAGGCAATAGTCTTCTAAGTACAGTAGTTACAGTTGTTGTAATGCCCAACACAATTTCAGACACAATGCAACATTGAGATCAATGTGAATTTCTAGTTAAATGCAATTAGTTACTTTTTGGATTACTTTTCTAACCACAGGACTGGATCCTAGATTCAGTCCTGGGACATCTCCTGTAAACAGTTGAGTAAAAGCATTTTCGTTACAGTAGTGATTTTTAAGGAATATTATTGTATTTTAAAAGTTGACAATTAGAAACTTTTTCACATAGAATCACCAATGTTATCCTATTGGAGGAAATTCACTTAGTAGGTAAGTAGTGTTAAGATTACTTTTTCTTACTCAGTGGTGGGTCCTGGATCCAGCACGGGTGCATGTCCTGTAAACAGTTGAAAGAATGCATTTAAGTCATTCAGGCAATTTGTAAGGAATATTTTTAGTTCATGAAAATAGACACTTAGAAACTTTTCTGGTGAAAACCAGACAATGGATTCCTATGGAAGGAAATACAAGTTACTGGTAAGTACGGTTAGAATTACTTTTCAGGATCAGTACTGGGCTCAAAGAAGCAGCACTGAGGTCACTCCTGATAACAGGTGACTAAATCGGAAATTCGTAGTTCTGCTGATTTTATAGGAATTTTATAAAGTTCAAAAACTCCACACTTAGAAGAATTTCCAAGTGAAACCAGTCAATGTTAGCCTATGGAAGGAAATTCAACTTACTGGTAAGTATGGTTAGAATTACTTTTCAGGATCAGTACTGGGCTCAAAGATGCAGCACTGAGGTCTCTCCTGATAACAGGTGAGTAAATCGGAATTCGTTGTTCGGCTGATTTTAGGTGAATATTTTAAAATTCCAAAAGTCCACACAGAAAAATTTCCAAGTGAAACCAGTCAATGTTAGCCTATGGAAGGAAATTCAAGTTACTGGTAAGTATGGTTAGAATTACTTTTCAGGATCAGTACTGGGCTCAAAGATGCAGCACTGAGGTCTCTCCTGATAACAGGTGAGTAAATCGGAATTTGTTGTTTGGCTGATTTTAGGTGAATATTTTAAAGTTCCAAAACTCCACACTTAGAAGAATTTCCAAGTGAAACCACTCAATGTTACCCTATGGAAGGAAATTCACTTAGCAGGTAAGCAGTGTTATTGTTACTTTTTCTTACTCAGTGGTGGATCCTAGATCAAGCACTGGTGCATCTCCTGTAAACAGTTGAAAGAATGTGTTGAAGTCATACAGGCGATTTTGTAGGAATATATTTAGTTTGTGAAAATAGACACTCCGAAACTTTTCTGGTGAAAACCAGACAATGAATTCCTACGGAAGGAAATGCAAGTTACTGGTAAGTATGGTTAGAATTACTTTGCAGGGTCAGTGCTGGGCTAAAAGAAGCAGCACTGAGGTCACTCCTGATAACAGGTGAGTAAATCGGAATTCGTAGTTCGGCTGATTTTAAAGGAATATTTGTACGTTTCAAAAATAAACACATATAAGTTACTGTAAGTACGCTTGGAATTACTTTTCAGGGTCTGTGCTGGGCTAAAAGATGCCAGGGTGGGTTCTCTCCAGGTAACAGGTGAGTGAATCGGAATTCGTAGTTCGGCTGATTTTACAGGAATATTTGTACAAGGTACAGGAAGGGGGCGGGGCCTGACGTGACATGTGTGCAAACATGCCCTGTGGCGCGTTTTAAGTTGCAGGATTAAGTGCCCTTGAATCCTGAGGTCCCCTGGGGGTCAACTTACCCACCAGGTACCTCTAGTATGCGCCGTGGGGCTGCATTGCAGAGAGGTGTTCTGAGGCCACGCCCCTTTTTACAACACTCTGCAACGCAGCTCTATGGCGCTTACTGGAGGTACCTGGTGGGCTAGTTGGCCCCAGGGACCCTCAGTATTGACAAGGAATTCATTCCCCAACTTAAACCGCGCCACAGGACGTGTTTACACACATGTGAACTCAGGCCCCTCCCCCTCCCTTCACAACTGTGCAAACGCGCCCCATGGTGCGTTTTAAGTTGGGCGATGAACTCCCCTTGAATCTTGAAAGTCCCTGGGGTGCAAATAGCCCACCAGCTACCTCCAGTAAGCACCACAGAGCTGATTTGCAGAGAGGTGTAAAAAGGGATTCGGCCTCAGAACACCTCTCTGCAACTCAGCCCCCTGGCACTTACTGGAGGTACCTGGTGGGCTAGTTGGCCCCCAGGGACCGCCAGTCTTCAAGGGGAATTTGTTCCCCCTCTGCAAACGTGCCAGGGGGGACGTTTGCAGAGTGGTGCAATAAGGGGGCGTGGCGTCCGGCCGTGATCCCTTTTTTACAAATATTTTTTTTTGAAGAAGGGGGGCTGTGTAGCACTCCTGATTTTTCAATTTTTTTGGCCCTGGGGACTCCATCCCCCAGGGCCTGCCCCCAATTTGTTTTCTTTTTAATTAATTTTTTTTAATCGGGCCCTGTGGCACCCCTCCTGCGGCCATAGTCTGCCCCGGGGACCCATCCCCCGGGGCATGGGTCTTTTAAAAAAAAAAAAAAAATGTTATTAGGAGGGGGCGGCCTTGCCCCCCTTCTGTTGCCACTTTTGGCCCCGGGGACCCCATCCCCCAGGGCTGGCCCTTTTTTATATTAAAAAAATATTATTAATTTGGGGAGGGGCCGCGTAGCCCTCCTCCCAGGCCACTAATAGCCCCGGGGACCGTGGGGGGTCCCCAAATCCCCAATGGTCCCAGCTGGCTCCCCGTATCCTGCGGGAGCCGGCATTGCTTTTCCATATGGGGAGCAGCTAACATGCTGCTCCCCATATAGAAAAGCAATCTGCTTTCCTATTTGGAAGAGAGAGCAGGTTCCCTCCCCCTCCCACATTTTTTAGAGGCCCCGGGGGTGGCGGTCCCCGGGGCTGGGGGGGCCTCAGAGCCCCCACCTAATTTTCTTAAGCCCCGGGAGTGGTGGTCCCCAGGTCTGGGGGGGGCCGTGAGCCCCCCACCCATTTCAAAATAGCCCCGGGGGTGGCGGTCCCCGGGGCTGCTGGGGAGCCACGTGAGCCCCCCGCTTACATTAAAATTGAGGAGGGGACCACCCACTTTGAAGAAGCACTGGGGGTGGCAGTCCCCGGGGCAGTGTGGGGGGATTGGGACCCCCCACACTATTTTTTCAATAAAGCCCCCGGGATTTGGCCCCCTGGGGGCAAATTAACACATTTACAGTGGGAGACCACGGTTCTTTTTTTTTTATATTGCTAGGATGCGCGGATACTACGCGCATCCTGCGATATACATTTAAAAAAAATCATTTTTGGGCCCTGGGGGTCCTTGTGGGACCCCCTGAACAGGCCTAAGGGGTCAGGGTGTGTCTATCCTGCCACCTTTTCGTGTTTTGCGATGTTTTTTTCTTTGTTTTCGTTTGCCTCGGTTCTACCGAGGCACAAGATGGCTGCCAACACGTCCTGATTTTGACAGTTGTCAGCCAATTAGCACTCAGCTCGTGCACGGCAGGGTGATTGTAGGCTGTGCGTAGGGTACACGGATAGTACGCGGATCCACCGCACCCATAGATATATATGTACTTTTAACTGTCATTTTCGCAGGAACTACTGAACGGATTTACACCAAATAAGCAAAAGACATGAGTCTGAACCAAGGACTACATCTTTGCCAAATTTGGTGTAATTCGGTTCAGCAGTTCGGGCTGTAGCTGCGGCTAAATGTCCTATTGGAAATTGCATGGGGAAAACTCATTTTGGGACCCCCCTTTTTTCTCGGCTCCCACTTGATGAATCATCGTGAAACTTTCTGTTTTTCTTTTTAGCCCGGGGATGACGATCCCCGAGGCTGGGGGGGGCCCTCTGGGCCCCACATAATGTCAAATAATTTTGCCCCCGGTATTTAACCCCCCGGGGACTAATTATTAAAAAAAACTCTGTTTTATTTTATTTATTTTACGACACAGTCCGCGCACCCTACAAGCACCTGCCGGGTTTATAAAAAAAAAATTATCCTATGGGAAATTGCATGGGGAAAATACGTTTTGGGACCCCCCTTTTTTCTTGGCCCCCGCTTGACGAATCCCCGGGGCCATACATGGCCTAAGGAGGGGGGGCCACGCAGCCCCCTTCCAAATATATATTTTTTTAAATAAACACTGGCCATGCCCCGGGGGATGGGGTCACCAGGGTCAGATAGGGCCTCAGGAGGGGGGCCACGCTGACCCCTCCCATTTCTGAAATAAATAAAAGAAATAGGGGTCAGGCCCTGGGGGATTTGGTCCCCAGGGCACATAAAATAGGAAAAGGAGGAGGGCCACACTGCTCCCCTTATTAACAAAAAAAAAGACTGCATCGCCGAGGCCCCGCCCCGGCCCCCTCCCAGCAACAGTCTGCAAACGCGCCCTGTGGCGCGTTTTAGGTTGGGAAATTAATTCCCCTTCAATCCTGAGGGCCCCTGGGGGTCAACTAGCCCATCAGGTACCTCTAGTAACTGCCAGAGGCCTGCGTTGCAGAGAGGTGGTCCAGGCCACGCACCTTTTTACACCTCTCTGCAACGCACCTCTGTGGCCCTTACTGGAGGTACCTGGTGGGCTAGTTGGACCCCAGGGACCCTCAGGATTCAAGGGAACTTAATCCCCCAACTTAAAATGCACCACGGGGCGCGTTTGCACAGTGGTAAAGGGAGGGGGCGGGGCCTGAGGTGACATGTGCGCAAACACGCCCTGTGGCGCGATTTAAGTTGGGGCATTACCTACCCTTCATTCCTGAGGGCCCCTGGGGTCCAACTAGCCCACCAGGTACCTCTAGTAACCGCCAGAGGCCTGCGTTGCAGAGAGGTGGTCCAGGCCACGTACCTTTTTACACCTCTCTGCAACGCAGCTCTGTTTCGCTTACCCGAGGTACCTGGTGGGCTACTTGGACCCCAGGGACCCTCAAGATTCAAGGGGACTTAATGCCCCAGCCTAAAACGCGCGACATTGTGCATTTGCACAGTGGTGAAGGGAGGGGGTGGGCCTTCTGCACCTCTGACTTAGAGGTAGTTTTAATCCACCCTGCCCTATTATGTACTAGGGCCTTACCGAGGAGGTCATGCTAATCACAGGGGTACCCCAACACATAGTGTTCCCTAGTGAATGTAGGTGTTTTCACTGTATTCTAAGTGTCTTTTAGCATAGCAGTGGTTCTACGTCTGGTTAGTCAGACTCAGTTACCGTCAGTACCCGTCTGAAAAAGTTGAGGGCACGAGATGATTTTGCAACAAGGCCTCTTTCTACTCCTCTGTTCTTTCTGCACGTCTTTCTTCTTCCTGCACTTTTCTTCGTCTTTGTGGACTTCTGTTGCTTCTTTATGCCTTTTTTTTGCTTCTTTCTGTGCATTATTCTTTCTTCACATGTCCTACCTCTGTAGGCATAGTTAGAAACTAGCATTTAAAAAACCCTAGAAATTCACTTAAAAAAACATAGGTTTCTGGCACGTTATAGTTAGTTGGACATTTCACTCGTACAAAACCATAGAAATTCCCCTGTTATAGTTAGTTCAGCTAACTATAACTTGCACGTCCGCAATGCACTGCTGATGATGTCACATATTACATCACTCGTGGCATGGTCAGTGACATCTCTCATGACATCACTGATGACATCTCAAATGACATCACTGATGACATCATCCTTGTGATAGAGTGGCAAACCTCCTCTCACCCTAATCTAACCTTTGATACACACACTCAAAATTGCAAACAAACATTTTCAAAACAATGGACATACCAATACCAGTTACAACACACCTATTCAGTAATTCAAAGATCTACAAACACATCCACTCATTCACCATAAGGCCTATACATTCACTCATACATGTACTCACTCATCATATGTACTCATACACCTATACATCCTGTTACATACCACCACTCATCCATTGAGTTACTCACACAAATAGTCATACATGCAAACAAAGTATCAAACATCCATTTACTTGCATATACAGTTATACACATACCACCACACTTACTTCTACACAAACTTACACATGCTTACTCTCTTAAACAATCACTTAAAGGAACACATACTTATTTATACAGGAACTCTTCCAATCTCTCACTCTCACATATATTCACTTATATACACCAATACTCACATATACTAGTTTAAAACATATGTACATACTCATAAATAAACTATTGAGACAGTCATTCACTCACTAACACACCATACACACACTCATTCACCCACACAGTCTTACACACACTCAGACACTCCTACTGATACTAAAACAACTAATAACCCATATAGACACTCATGTAGCTACTCACCAACCCATGCAGCCACTTATACACAAAGTGAGAGACTGATCAGATATTTACATATTTAAACATTACTCACTAACCCATGTATTCCCCAAGATACACTTAATCAGTCAGTTATACAATCAATTTTACAAACAAATCATCCATTTAGACACTTATATACCCATGTATTCTTCCATCGACCTTGAGATATACATATATAAAACATATTTAATTTTGAGAAAAACACACATTCACTGGATGATGCCATCAGTGATGTTATCAGTGATGTCATCAGTAATGTCATGAGTGATGTCACTGACCATGTCATGAGTGATGCAATATGTGACGTTATCAGCAGTGCATTGCGGGCGCGCAAGTTATAGTTAGCTGAACTAACTAGAACAGGGGAATTTCTATGGTTTTGTACGAATGAAATGTCCAACTAACTATAACGCCCCTGAAACCTATGTTCTTTTCAATGAAAAAAAAAATATATATATATATATATATATATATATCCAATCACCTTCCTCCTTGATTCAAGAACGAAAAGATCGGACACCCAGACACGGTGAACAATTAGAATTTAAAGGCTCCAAAAAACAACGCGTATCAGCTTTCACCTTGATCACGCTCTTGACAATCATAATTCATTTCAGCCATTATAAACAACGAAAGGAAAAGAAAGAGAAAAGTTACTGCTGAACAAAGCTGGTTTCTCAGTACAATACTGTGGTGGCCATCTTAGCATGTAAACAAAACATTGGTTATACAATATAAAGTCCAGTGCAAATAATATGCCAAGGAGATTTTTTAAATCAAAATATGAAACCCTTAATACGTCAATGCACATAATTCTTGAATTGATCGTTATTACAATACAATAAAATATACAAAGACCACTTTTTCAAAAGGCAAAAATTTCCTTTTCACCTTTTTGGCATTCTGCCCAAGTGGGCCGGTTGCCAACAATCTTTAGACTGATGCACTAGATGTCTCAAGGTTTTTTACAATTTATAAATAATGTCCATATCCTGCCCAAGTGGGCATGTCATAGCCGATTAGCTCAACATCTAATATGCTCTTTAGTTGTCTGCCAGGAATTCAACAAAAAACAGTACCTATTCCATAAAATAAAATAAAAATAGGTTAAAATCCAGTAATGAAATTCAAAAAGGACATTAATGGCTATAACAATTCCAAAGTTCTATACACACATAACCATCAGTTTTGTAAGTGAACAGCCAGTTCCTCACTCGAATTATCGCCTTTCGGCGTCATTGTGTCAAAATCTATAATGTATTTGGACTCAAGTTTTCTCAATGTGAGTTCACGATTTCCTCCCCTCGCATTGTCAGGTACTATATCAATTACCACCATTCTGAGCAACTTCTCATCCTGAAGGTGGTGATCAAAGAAATGTCTAGCCACATGGTACTGTCTGGTATTGTGCCGTATGGCTCAGACATGTTCCAATACTCTGTGTTTGGCGCGATGAATAGTGCTGCCAATGTACAGTTTTCTGCAGGGGCATATCAAAGCATATACGCAGTAAACAGTGTTGCATGTTAATGATTTTCTAATTTCAAATTCCCTTTGAGAATTAGCTAGCTTAAGTTTTGTACAGTCTTTCCTGTTGCTGCAAGCTTTGCAGTATCTACAACCGCGAAAGCCCGGGCATCCCATCCCTCCAACCTTGGTTTTACTAGTGATTACATTTCTGCTGAGCTCATCCCGTAGGGAACAGCTCTTTTTGAAAGTTATCTGGGGGTTGGGGGTCAAATGTTTTTTGAGATTTACATCTGCTAAAAGGACATGTCAGTGTTTGTCGAGTATTCTCCGTAAGTCATGTGCCTGACCCGAGAAGGTGCTAATGAATCTCAAGTTTTCAGCCCCAGTCTCTGGCCTTATTGGGTGCAACAATTCATTCCTGGTAGTTTCCTCAACTCTTCTGTTAGCTTGAGATATGGTTTTATAGCTATATCCCCTCTCCCTAAAGTGTTCGCACATGATCTCTTTTTCAGCTGTGTATTTAGCCTCTGTGCTGCAATTCCGTTTCGCCCGTGACAACTCCCCAGAGGGGATACTGTAAACCAGGTAATAGGGATGAGCACTGGATGCACTCAATATGTTGTTCCCTGCAGTTTTCTTGCGAAACAGTTCAGTTTGTATAGTCTGATCTTCTACTTCTACGATCACATCTAAAAATTCAATGGTTGTCTTACTGATGTGTTCGGTAAATATAAGATTGTATGAATTGTCATTCAGTTTTTAAATAAATCTGCCAGCTGATTCTTGGTCCCCCTCCCAGATGAAAAAGATGTCATCAATAAATCGAAGCCACAGAACAACATTGTTTTCAAATTCTTCCAGCTGAGAATGTGATCGTTCCAGGTGATTCATCAAGCGAGACCGAGAAAAAAGGGGAGTCCCCATGCAATTTCCCATAGGAAACTTTAGCGGCAGCTACAGCTCGAACTGCTGGACGGAATTACACCAAATTTGGCAAATAGGTAGCCCTTGGTTCAGAGTCATGCCTTTTTGTTAAATGGTGTAAATTCATTCAGTAGTTACTGAGAAAATTCAAAGTAAAACCACATATATATCTGTGGCCGCGCAGAATTTGCGCACCCTCACGATGGCAAGCTGTATGCTAATTGGCTGTCAACATTCCAAACCAGGAAGTGTTGGCAGCCATCTTGAAGCAGAGAAAAGGGGGCAGGGTAGAAACACCCTGACCCCCTATGCCTGCTTAGGGGGTCCCACAAGGACCCCCAGGGCCAACAAAAATGCTAATCACAGGGAGACCCCAACGCACAGTGTTCCCTAGTGTATGTAGGTGTTTTCACTGTATTCTTAGTGTCTTTTAACATAGCACTGGCTCTAGGACTGGTTAGTCAGAGTCAGTTACCACCAGTACCTGTCTGAAAAAGTTGAGGGTACAAGATGATTTTGCAACAAGGCTTCTTTCTGCTCTTCTGTTTGTTCTTTCTGCACCTTTTCTTTCTTCCTGCACTTTTCTTCCTCTTTGTTGACTTCTGTTGCTTCTTTCTGCATTTTTTTTCTTTCTGTGCATTTTTTATTTTGTCTTCACATGTCCTATCTCCGTAGGCATAGTTAGAAATTAGCATTTAAAAAAACCTTTAAAATTCTCTAAAAACCCATAGGTTTCAGGCACGTTATAGTTAGGAATTAGCATTTAAAAAACTTTAGAAATTCACTGAAAAAACCATAGGATTCATGGGCTTTATAGTTAGATGGACATTTCACGCGTACAAAACTATTGAAATTCCTCCGTATAACTCGCGTGCCCGCAATCCACTGCTGATGATGTCACATATTACATCATTCATGACATGGTCAGTAACATCACTGATGACATCACTGATGACATCTCAAATGACATCACTGATGACATCAATGATGAAATCATCCAATGAATGTGGTTTGGTTCCATATTTAAATATGTATTATATATATAGCAATCTGCATTGAAGAATAAGTATAATAAGTGGTATTAAAAAAGACAGGCAAAACGCATTTCAGTATGTGATCAAGGCTGCAAGGACAGTTGAAACACGTAATGGCTACCCTATGTGAAGAATAAATCTATTTGCCAATCCTCAAGTGGAGTTCGTGCCTTTCTTCATTGCCTGTGTGGAAGTTGGAGTCGGCAAAATCTCTCTCTCTATATATATATATATATCTTAGCTTCTCAATCCTCCCAGTTTCGCATGAAGGAAGACAGCACTCACGGGGGAATTCAAAATCAGGCGATGTTTATTTCGCAACAGATAGACTCGTTTCAGAGATAACTCCTTCCTCGGTGTCAACTCTATGAGCATTGCACGGCGCCATTTAAACCAATTAGCATGTTTTTGGTGAACATCTTGGAAACATTTCATATTTAAATAAATGCATTTATCGCTGTTTATAAGCCTTATTACACCAGTTCTTATAATTTACAGTGATATATTCATACAAAAAAAAATAACCTTGAATTTGTAAAGCGCACAGCTACCTCCGAAGTGGTTTCCCGGAGCTGGGGGCACTCGGGAAGATTAAGCGAGCTATTGCCCAGAGTCACATGGTGCTGGGCTGACCTGTCGCCGGCGCCAGGGATTGAACCATGAACCCAGTGGTCCGGAGTCAAGCACCATGGCCGCTGTGCCACACCTCTTCCACTACCAACCGTAAAATTAGTGGCATGGACAGCGATATTATTGATCTTGCCGTGGATTGGTTTGGGCAACCTAAATTAGGTTGCTAAAATCCTCGATGTTCCGTAAGTATAAAAACATCAGTTGGTTCAAACAATATTCATAGTAATTCATATATCCGTGACATAATTCATGTTACTGACATTCAATCAAAAAAAGGGGGCCGGAAAAACCATCTATGGCATCCCGCCATCTTGGAAATGCAAACCAATCAGTTACTCGTTTGCAACCTAAGCTAAACATTAACAGAATGGGGCTGTTTATTAGGGAAAATGTCCCAATGAGACGAAATTCCTCTCTATTCCCCAATCATCAATTTCTCAATCTTCAGAAAGAAACCCCTATGGGGTCTTAGTTATGTAGTTGATGATCGGCTATGTAAAGTCTGAAACATAATTGGTCCCCACTATATATAGGAAATTCAGAAAACAATTTCAGAAAAATTCAGAAAAGATTCAGAAAAGACATCCTCAAATAAATACAATCAGATAGTTCCTTTTATATGCAAAACAGCAAGGAAGATTAGTTCCCCAGGGGCACCGCTAATTCCTCCCCGCTGTTCAATCCTCCAGGACATTTAGTCTGTAAATCTACTATATATCTGGATTCCAGCCTTCTTAGCTTTAACATTCTATCCCCTCCTCTAGGGCTATAGGGTACACAGTTTAAGCAGAAATGCTCCAACAGATCCCTGTTGCTCCTATGTTTGATGGAGAAATGTCGTGCCACCGGGTAAGAAAAATCTTTTTTCACGATGGCACGCACATGCTGTACGACTCTCAGTTTTACACAATTGATAGTGCTCCCTATGTAGCTAAGTCCACAGGGACACCTCAAGCAGTAAACAGCAAAGGTAGTTTGGCAGGTCAAAAATGTATTAATTCTCCTTCCTTGTTTCAGACCCTTTACTTCATATGATAGGGTTCTCTTGCTAAAAGCGCAAGCTTTACATTTTCCGCAGGGAAAGACCCCTCTCATTTCTTGTAATGTGCCTTGTCTAGCCGGCACTGGGTCCAAGTGACTATGTACCAAGTCATCTCTGAGAGATCGTGCCTTCCTAAAGGTAATTAGTGGTCTGCACCAATTATGGTGTCTGTTTTTAATACGTGCCAGTGTTTTTTCATAATTTGCCTTAACCTGCCCACGTCTTGGGAGAAAGTAGTTATTAACCTAAACCTGCCATCATTTCCCTTTTTCTGTTGTTTAGGTTTAAAGAGATCATCTCTGGATAATAAGTCCACTTTTTTAAGGTACTTTCCAAAAGCTTCTCTGTAACCCCTTGCTACAAACCTACTGAAACTCTCTGTAGCTGCTAGATCAAAGTCACATTTTTTGGAGCAGTTGCATTTTAATCTTAGAAACTCCCCATAGGGGATACTGTTAATCAGGTTCCGTGGATGACTGCTTAAGGCGTATAAAATACTATTTCGAGCAGTCGGTTTCCTAAATAGAGCAGTATTGATCTTGCCATCCTGTATCTCTATCTTCAGATCCAAATAGTTTGCTGCCACCAAACTAATTTGCCCTGTGAACCTAAGATTAACATTGTTGTCATTAAGTAGTGCAACATACTCTTCTGCCTCATTTGGTGGTCCATTCCATATCAGGAATAAGTCGTCGATATATCTAAACCACGACACAATTTTTTTGGACCACTCCTCATTCCCGGGGGCCCAGGCCACCTGCTCCTCCCACCAGCCCACAAATAAATTTGCGTAGCTCGGAGCGAAGCAGGTGCCCATTGCCGTCCCGGAGACCTGCCTGAAAATTTCTCCCTGAAAAAGAAAGATATTATTGAAGAGGCAGTACTTGACCAGTTCTAGCAGCATTTGATTATGTAAAGGAAATTTCAGTTGACGTTTCCTTAAGAAATACTCCACTGTCTCTAAACCCTGTACATGATCAATATATGTGTAGAGGCTTGTAATGTCCAAGATGATTAAGCAAAAGGTAGGTTGCCAGTCCACTTTTTCGATGTGACTGATGAAGTCAGTAGTGTCTCTGATGTAAGATTTTAAACCTAAAACGGCCTCTAAGAGATAGTGGTCTGGGTACTTCTAAAGGTTTTCAGTCAGGCTGCCTATGGAGGAGACTATAGGTCATCCAGGTGGGTTGTCTTTGTTTTTGGGCACCTTGGGTAGGTGATAAAAGGTGGGTAAATTTTGGTTGGTTGTCCTCAAGAAAAGATATTCATCTAGGTCCAGGACATTTTCCCTAATAAACAGCCCCATTCTGTAAATGTTTAGCTTGGGTTACAAACGAGTAACTGATTGGTTTGCATTTCCAAGATGGCGGATGCCATAGATGGTTTCTCCAGCCCCCTTTTTCTGATCAAATGTTAGCAACATGAATTATGTCACGGATACATGAATTACTATGAATATTGTTTGAACCAACTGATGTTTTTATACTTACAGAAGATCGAGGGTCTTAGCAACCTAATTTACGTTGCCCAAGCCGATCCACGGCAAGATCAATAATATCTTTGTCCATGCCACCAATTTTATCGTTGGTATGAATATATCACTGTAAATTATAGGAACTGGCTTACTAAAGCTTATAAACAGCGATAAATGCCTTTATTTAAATATGAAATGTTTCCAAGATGGCGTGCGCTATGTAGCGTTGCGCTTGTCCCCTCTTTGTGTTCCCCAAAAACATGTTAATTGGTTTAAATGGCGCTGCGTAATGCTCATAGAGTTGACACAGAGGAAGGAGTTATCTCCGAAACGCCTCTGTCTGTTGAGAAATAAACGACGCCTGAATTTTAATTCCCTCGTGAGTGCTGTCTTTCTTAATGCGAAACTGGGAGGATTGAGAAGCTAAGATATTTACATGGGGCACTAACACGTCACCGTACCCGCCTGGAGAGTTAGCTGAACATTTCACTCATACAAAACCATTGAAATTTCCCTGTTATAGTTAGTTCAGCTAACTATAACTCGCGCGCCCGCAATGCACTCCTGATGACGTCACATATTACATCACTCATGAAATGGTCAGTGACATCACTCATGGCATCACTGATGCTAATTCCTAACTATAACGTGGCTGAAACCTATGTTTTTTTCAGAGAATTTCCAAGGTTTTGTAAATGATAATTTTTAAATGTATTAATTGTTATATTTTTTTATACCGATTTACTACATTGTTTTAAAGTATTTATTTTTAGATTATTTTATTTTTCCTAATTACTTTACATATTTTTAATATAAATTGGAAAACAAAATTTAAAAAAATATTGAAATTATAATAATTGTATTTTTTATTTTATATTTTTTTAAATTTATATATATTTTATATAGCACACAATGATATCCTATGGAAGGAAATTCAAGTTACTGGTAAGTATGGCTAAAATTACTTTTCAGGGACAGTAGTGAGCTGAAAGATGCAGCACTGAGGTCTCTCCTGATAACAGGTGAGTAAATCGGAATTCGTAGTTCGACTGATTTTAGAGGAATTTTTTAAAGTTCCAAAACTCCACAGTTAGAAGAATTTCCAAGTGAAACCAGTCAATATTAGCCTATGGAAGGAAATTCAAGTTACTGTAAGTATGGTTAGAATTACTTTTCAGGATCAGTAGTGGGCTGAAAGATGCAGCACTGAGGTCTCTACCCTGATAAGAGGTGAGTAAATCGGAATTCGTAGTTCGGCTTATTTTAGAGGAATGTTTGTATGTTTCAAAAGTAGACACTTCGAAACTTTTCTGGTGAAAACCACACAATAGATTCCTATGGAAGGAAATACAAGTTACCGGTAAGGATGCTTAGATTTACTTTTCAGGGTCCGTACTGGGCTCAAAGATGCAGCACTGACGTCTCTCGTGATAACAGTTGAGTAAATCGGAATTCGAAGTTCCGCAGATTTTAGAGGAATATTGTGCTCAATAGTGAAGGAAGGGGGCGGGGCCTGAGTTGACATGTGTGCAAACACGCCCTGTGGCGCGTTTTAGGTTGGGGAATTCTCTTCAATCCTGAGGTCCCCGGTGAGTCAACTAGCCCACCAGGTCCCTCCAGTATGCGCCAGGGAGCTGTGTTGCAGAGAGGTGTTCAGAGGGCATGCCCCCTTTTTACAACACTCTGCAACGCAGCTCCGTGGCACTTACTGGAGGTACCTGTTGGACTAGTTGGCCCCTAGGGGACCTCTGGATTGAAGAGGAATTAATTCCCCAACTTAAAACGCACCACAGGGCATGTTTGTACACATATCACCTCAAGCCCTGCCCCCTACCCTCACCACTGTGCAAACACGCTCCGTAGCATGTTCTAAGTTGGGGGATAATGTCCCCTTGCATACTGAGGGTCCCTGGGGGCCAACTAGCCCACCAAGAGCCTCCAGTATGCGCTAGGGGGCTGCGTTGCAGGAAGGTGTAAAAAGGGGCGTGCCCTCATTACACCTCTCTGCAATGCAGCCCCCTAGCACGTTTGCAGAGGGGGAATTAATTCCCCTTGCATACTGGGGGTCCCTGGGGGCCAACTAGCCCACCAGGAACCTCCAGTATGCACCAGTATGCATTAGTTCACCCACTGCAAACGCGCCAGGGGGCTGCCTTGCAGAGAGGTGTAATTAGGCCACGCCCCTTTTTACACCGCCAGTAGGTTAATTGTTAGAGCGGCAGACCCTGATGCAGAGGTCTGGTCCGGGACCAGGGTTCAATACCCCGCCTCGGCGGGTCTTGGGCTCAAAATTCCACGGACCTGATAATTCTCGCCTCGGTGCCTATTCCAATCATGGAATCCCACTCTGCAACTCTGGGCAATAGCTTGCTTAATCTCCACAACAGCCCCCACAACGTTAAGGATGCCTGGCCTCCACCTTGGGGGTGCCCAGGAGTGGACGCCTCACAGGGAAAACCAGGATGGGTTCCACAGCGGTATTCGTACAAGCGCCTTGAGACCCTTGCGGGTGAGTAGTGCGCTATACAAGTATCAATTTACAATTTTTTTTACAATTTATGTATGTATATATATTGATCTTCTATGTATCTCCTCTGCATGTTGTTGAGGATTGCCAGTTTGCTTCTGACTGGCTGGTGCACATCTATGTGGAACATCTGTCTCGCTTTTCAAAACTAATGTGGTCTTTCCTTCATAAAAGAAAACACTGATACACAGGCAATGTTCATGCTGCTAGTTTATTTCCCAAGTGGTCAGATCAACTTGTTTCAGCTATGAGGAGCCTTGATCTCAATAGGTCACCATATAGGTTCCACATAATAAATATTCACTGCTGTGCATGTGACCATGATGGAAAAGGAAGACTTACTTTAAATGTATTCCTCTCAATATTTCATTACAAGCAATATCTGCTAATAGTCTAGTTTCATTCGACTAAAGTGGGCAAAATATAAGTGCAATAGAAAGGGAAGATATACTTTCAATTTGACGTCTATGCTTGAAGCAGCTGAAATAAGTATGTGTTCATTTTTTATTTGTATTTCAATGTTATTCTCAGATAAACATTACGAAATACCAACCAATATTGAAACCTTCTGGGTGCTAACACCATATAAAATTAGATAAAGGAAAAAAAAGACCTGAAAGGCTTCTTTTATCATTCTAAATATGATGGCAGATAATTGCCATCATCATTATTCTGTTACTCAGCAAAAAGAACGCCTGTGAAGGTTTCAAAAGGAGCATGTGTATTCTATTTTGCAAGAATCTGTTTCTGCCTTCTAGAATCAAATCCGCTGTAAAGTCAGGTATGATTGCTTGAAAACTTCCTCAGAGACTTTGGGAGCCCTTTTGGCAGCTAAGGTCCCCCCATGCTCAAGAAATCTTGAAAGTGCATACTTAGCGAAAAGTAAAGCTTCAACTCCTGTTAACCTCAGCGACTCATTAAACAAGCATTGGCAATGCTAATAGGTCTGGCTTCAAAGTAATGTTGTATGGTAATGTGCAGCATTACAAGTACATTTGAGGTGTTTTGCGACGGCATGCTCTTGGATTCGATTCATGAGTTCAGCGGCTTGCTCTCTCCCCCAGCTCTTGTCTTATAAATATGTGGCGGTGGGGTGTTGACACATCGAGTGATCATTAACACAGCCAGACGGGCCATTTGTTTTCCTCGGTTAGCAGCTGATGCTTGGTCTAAGCTAAGATAGAATGATGTCAGAAGCCGCCAGACATGTTCTCTCTGGATTAGGCCACTGTACTCGCATTGCTGGACTGCTGATAACTGAGGTGCTTTACAAGTGACACAGTTTATTATTGTGGGAGGGACAGAGATGCCAATGCGTCGCTCTTTGTGCGCCTGGCTAATATGCACGAAATAAAGACAGGCGGATAATGCCGCATCAACTATTAGCGGTTGGCTGCTCAGGCCAGCTCGCCTATCTTTCACGCAGTATGGGACAGGTAGCCCGTGACATCCTGCAATTCCCGGCATTTCACTCCATCTCCCCGAGCCGAGTTTTGCTTCTCTGATATAGAGCATAGAACACGGCAGATCACCAATATTCGCGATTCTGCCACAAGTATGCACAATGCTAAGTGGATTAATTTGTTCATTTACGAGTTTATTTTAGTTTTACAGCAACCATAAATGTTCAGATTGCCGTGTAGTGCCTGTATTCGGTTTGGACCCGATCCTGGTGGCAATTTCAATCATTTTCTTGTGGCTAGGTCCCCCAGAGCTAGCATTGTTCAGCCCTGCTGTGTAGGCAAGACCGCGGCTAGTCACCCCATTCATGTGTAAGCCTGAGAGACGGCTAGCTGACGTGTTGGCCTTAGAATTCAACATTTCTTGTATTAAACGTGCCAGGAATTTCTTTGCTCTGAGCATAAGGAGCTTCATTACTCCAGAGTACAGAGGGTGAACATTAAAACTGGCCTTCGTAATATATCATTGTTGCCTTTCATGGCTGCAGTGCGCTTGTGTGAAACAAGTTGGGAAAGACTTGAGTGGGATGCAGTTAAAGTGACGAAATGTGACGAAATATTGAGCGCACATAAACGCTGCTTTTTCTCAGGGTTTACTTGTACTTTATAGGCAAGTGCGAAATGTTTCATAAAGGATACGCCACCAATCCTTGCAAAGCCCCCCTGTTCCGTTCCTAGAGCCTAAAAATAAACTGCTCCCGAGCACTAGAAGGCATTTTGAGTCCTGAGGCGCGCAAGAATGTGAATTCTGATGCAATTGTTTGCGCTTACTAGTTTAGTCATACATGACACGGTCGGCTTCAATAGCAAGACAAAAAATAAGCAGCAGCACAGCGTGGACATTATTCTGGGTTATAAATAACTGCAATGCCCTCGCACACAAAGAGTACAGTTTAGCCTTATGATAGTCAAAATGCAACAGAAATCAAAGTATAGAGCTCAATTAAGACAAATGCAATCCTGAATTGTATTTGTAGCATCAGATGTATATTTATTGGTTCCAGAAGCCAGCCGACACGTGTTTCGTCGCGTAAGAACAAAATACTGCGACTCATCAGGGCTTAAAAGATGACCTGTCTGTCTAGGTCAGAGTGTCTGCACAATTTAATTACGTGCCAGTATTCGACGAATTCAGTCAAATTCCAAAATTTCAGGTAGAGCATAAAAAATGATTAAAGGAAGATAGCCTGCTGTTTGTGAGGTCCCAGGTGTGGTGGTTAGCCTCCGTAGCAGTGAGTAGACCATAGGTTGAAGTAGTTCAGAAAGTCAAATAAAAGAGATTCCCATCTCAATTAATGTTGTCCAGCTGTCGAGTATAGGTCTGGTATTTAAACTTGATGATAGTGTGCATCAAGCCGAAGACCGGGAGGGGATGTTACGCCAGATACCGGATCCGGTTTCTGCTACCTGATGCCAGAAAAGTCGAAAGTGTTTTCTCCCTCCTCCCAAGGTTCCCAGTCGCCGTTCTCCACCCCAAAGGGATGCAAATGCTTTCCGCGATTGGTACTACATATATTAATGGTACTCAGGTTACAAACATTATCGTGATTCGTGATGGAGAGGAGAGAGCCCTCTGGGGTTTCAAGCGTCTACCCACAGGTTCAAAACTGATAAATGCACCCACTGAGTAGTCGTAACAGCTCAATGTACGGACTTAATAAATAGTGGTAGCTATAACGCGCCAGCTGCAAAAGGTTTTCAGAACATTATTCGATAGTTTATAGTATAGAACGATGAACCGTAAACCATCGCAGCTTCTTTTACACTTCCCTTCCAATTAATCTATCTGCTGCGAAGTTCAACTATGCGAATTTAACTTCAAGCAATAAAACCTAATAGATCTGGTGGGTGAACGTAGCCATAACGTTTATTGGAGACAACGGACAGCTATGGGTAGGGCACGTGGAAACATAATTTTAAGGGTGATTGCAGGTTTCTTAATTCTGCAGGCATAAATCCAATGTGTTTAACTCACACATGTAATCCTAAAAGGCACTGCAGTATTATGCAGTAAACCACATCACTCTCAGGAGTGTCCATTTCGGATGTTTTGACATATTAATGCAATATCATCCAACAAAACGTGCCAACATTCAGAAATAGCACTCTATCCCCGAAGTATATTTTGCCCTTATTTTAGCCGGGTCCAATGCCACTGAAAGCATCACAACATCCACCGGGAAACCATTATGACTCAAAGGTGTCTTCATGTTTTAAAGGTAAGAGTGCCGTCAAGGGAATTTGTTTAAGTAATATTTAGTAATTAAAAAAAAATGACTTGGTAGGATTAACTAAAAATCCCAATATGAACTTGATTGATCAACAAAAATTAAACCAACACAAAATATTACACATAAAACATGAAGGACGAACACAAAGGTGTATTTGAAAAAAGAATTTATCAAAATATTAAATGGCCAATGCTTTGATATACAGCTGAAAATATTTAGGTTTGCAGGTACATAACAAATTAATTGTGAAAAGACTCAACAAAACCTAAATACACCTATCTAAAATCAATATGAAATAAAACAAGAAATAGATGAGGTGGAAGTCGACGTTTCGGTCTCCTAAACGATACTTTGTAAGACCATCTTCAGGACAGAAGTCATATGTGTACTGTATAAAAGACCAGCGTAATCTGAAAATATAAATATTTACAATTACACATCCATAATTAATATGTACAAATTGCTAACACCTTTGTGGACACACAATTAACACTAACTAAACACAATTATAACAAACGTAAACAAATTGTAAATGTTCATTAAGATACTATTACATAGATGTTATAATTTATCATCAAAACAACTCATTGTGCATGGTTGTCTGGGTGGTTTTCTGAGATTTCATATATTGCATATTTTCACACACCCCTAGATAAACTTGTATCCAAGCGAAAATTCGCGTTTATATGAATCAATTGTTGAAAGTATATTTCGGTATTTCATTGATATATCTAACCATGCTAAAAATTGGCATCACATACAGTTTGCACTTTACTAAGAATTTGAGACAGAGGCAAAGGCTTTCGTCTAATAGAGGTTCACATTTAAAGCCTAGAACCGGTTCAAATTATTTCTCTCTATTTAGGGTACAATTTTCAAATCATGGACTGAATTAATACGATGTCGCAATAGCAACTAATGGATGTACCTTAATCAATTTGATGATAAAGTGGTGCCTTCTGAGTGGAGGCGATCTGTTCTTTACCGCTCCTAGATAGGGATCGTATATTGGGTCAAAAACATAGCTGGGAGATAGTTTACCGACATAGCGATCCAACCGTTGCATTTAATTAGGGTCAAAGTCATGAACATTTATGACCAGCTGTTATTTAATAGAGAGACCTCATTTTCACTGACTAAATTGACGATATTATAGGCATTTGTGAGTAAAGACATACCTATTATTTTACGTAGACAAGCTTCTTAATGGATTCGGTAAAGACATGGGTTTGTGCTCATATGCAGATAATGAATATCAGGTCGGACGTGCAAGAATCTAAAACGAAATACCAGTATAAGGTAATTTTCGGTATATAGCAAATAGTTACGTTCGTATAATATATGGCGGAAATCAAGGGGAGCATACCTAGCGTTTTGATATTATGAGCTACCCGGTAACTTTTCAATGCAGTGTCTGGTGGCAGTTATGGCGATTCAGCAGTCTTTTTTTAAAAAGGAATCTGGCCAATGCTACAGCGTCAGTTGTAGTCAAGAGGAATCAGGAAAGTATTCGCTCTAGAACGGAAAGAAAAATCCTATCAGTTTACAGGGTCTGAGTCCAAGGAACTCTGGCCTAGAGACGCCTGAATTACGTAAGCTTACCTCGTATTTCTATGCACATCGGTCATAGCATGGGAGTCAGAATGCAGCGAGTGTATGTGCGCCGAGTTCGTTCAATTTAAAGCCGGTTTGGAGTGCAAAATAGGACTATAGATTGGCCGCCATGTTGGATAGGGAAAACAACTTCATGGAACGTCTTGAACACATGAGACGAAATATTAAGGCAATGAATTCGATCGTAATGTGAGAGCATTTATAAACAAACCGAATGACCACATTTTTTGGAAGTAGCTGGGGCCATAAAACACTAATTGAGTGAGGGCCTAAATAGGTCACTGTTTGGTCAGCACGGGGGCCGCCATCTTGGAAGGGGGTATTCTGGTGTATATCAGATATGGGGCAAATGGAAACTTGCTCAGCTGACATCCGCAATTAATTCAAACCATTTACAGTAATGTGAATTCACAATTGCAAGCATATAAACATATAAACACATAGGTCAATGTAAGGTTGCCTGACAAACAATAGATTCATATAAAAAATAACCATGACACATAGTTTGCAAGTATTTTGTATAGATATGGCCATACTCATCCTGAAGGAATCTAAGGGTTTTCTTTGAGATGATTAGGTCAAGCAAGCCAAAGCATGCCATTCACTCGCCGAATTCAAGCCACATTTAACAGTGTTGGTGAGGCAAATAAGTTTACCCTCTCTTAATGAGAGAACTTTATCAATGTTGTTTTGGCGTTTATTCGGTTTGATAACCTCCAAAACCCACCATGTCATCTCAGTTTCTTTATGACCGAATCGAATATAGTGTTCAACTAGAGGTGCATTTTCTTTTTTACACCTGATCCGTGATTGGTGTTGCAAGATACGTTTCTTTATGGGCTGAATAGTTTTGCCCAAATAATGTAACAAGCATGGACATTGAATGCAGTACACAACATTTGCAGTGTTGCAATTTGAAAAGGTCTTAGCTGTAAACGTAATGTCATTGATCCTGCAGGTTTTAACAGTCTTTGTGGTGGCACAGGCTGCACAGTTATTACATTTGTGGTGACCTACTAGTGGAACTATTTGTCTCATATTGTCCACGGTGTTGTCCAGAGAGGTATCTTGGTAGGCATGAATTAGCCTATCTTGCAGATTTGTGCCCCTTTTAAATGCAAACAAAGGTTTTTGCACAAATTCAGGAATGGATTGTAGTAATTTCCATTGTTTGGATATGATTCTCTTTATTGCATTAGACTGCGTACCGAAGGTGGATACACACACAATGTTTGGATTATTCTTTCGTTCTTTGCTCGTTAATAAGGCATCACGGTCGTTGTACCAGGCCCTCTTCATTGATTTTCTGAGGAGTCTGGATGGATAGCCTCGACTCTGTAATTTGTCTTTTAGTTTTCTCGCTTCACAAAAGTAATCATCCTTAAATGTACAATTTCGACGCAGACGGAGGAACTGCCCGAAGGGCAGTCCATCCTTCAACGCCTGAGGGTGGTGACTTGTGTAGCGCAGGAGGGTATTCCTGGCCGTTTTTTTAGTGAACAAAGTAGTATATAGATGATGTTCAGAGTCTACTTTAATGTTAATATCCAGGAATGGCATCTCATCTGTACTATGGTCCAATGTGAACTGTAAATTGGTATTCCTGGTATTTAGCCATAGATGGAATTCAGTAAGTGAGTCAACAGTGCCGTGCCAGACCATAAACACATCATCTATATAGCGTAGCCACTTATAGATGTTAGCAATAAATGGATTAGTGGACTGCCATATAAATTTATCCTCAAAAGAGGCTACATAGATGTTCGCTATGTCCGGGGCAAAAATTGCCCCCATGGCCACACCCTTCTGTTGTTGGTAGAAGGTGTTCTGATAGAGGAAAAAATTCTCACATAAAGGAATTCTAACACATTCCAATATAAAAGATGTTGGGACGACATGAGGACTTGGTCGTGACTCCAGAAGTACATTTAGGATATCCAATACCTCCATTTGGGGGATATTGGTATACAAACTTTCTATGTCCATAGAAACTAGTATATCGGTGGCTGGATCGAACTGAAATTTCTCTATTTCATTAATTACAGCCGTGGTGTCTCTGATATAGGTTGACCGCTCAATTGCAAAGGGCCTGATAAAATGGTCAGAATATTGAGCGAGAGGCTTCAAGATAGAATTACAGCCGGAAACAATTGGGCGGCCTGGTGGGTTGTGCAAATCTTTATGCACTTTCGGGAGCATATAGATCACAGGAACTGTGGGTGTTTTATTCACTAGGAATGCCGCTTCTTTATCATTAAGCCAGCCACCCTCGAGACCCAATTTACTTAGGGCCATAATTTCTGTGGTGAGCCTTTGAGTAGGATTGCAAGTTAGTTTCTTGTAATGGCTCACAACAGATAGTTGTCTTAACATTTCTGCATCATATTTTGATTTCTCCCATAAGACAATCCCCCGCCCTTATCAGCTGGTTTAAATAGGGCTTGTGGTAAATTTTGAAGATTTTGAAGGGCCTGTTGTTGATCTTTGGGTAAATTAGATTTAAATGTACATGGATTCTTAAAGAGATGTTCAACCTCAATAAGGGTGGCATTCTCAAAGGTAATAACATCCTTATTGACCATTGTACTTGATGGATAAAATGTTGACGGGTTTCTCAATCCTGAGAAACCATTTTTTGGATCAGAGACATGATTTGCAAAGAAGTTTTTTAGTCTGACTGTACGGAAGAAACGGTACAGTTCGAGTTTGGTTTGGAACAAGTCATTCTTGTATGTAGGCACAAAACTCAATCCATTAGAGAGAACTGCCACCTCTTTTTCTGAAAGATTGTATGTGGACAGATTGAAAATGGGTATAGTAAGATCCTCATTTACCATTCGTAGTAATGGTTCCGTGTTTGTCTGAAACCCGGGGTGTATTGCTTGCGAACCCATCCCCGCTTCTGCTGTTGAGGTCTCCCTGGTGGTCTGGAGCCTCGAGAGTCCTGTCCTAAAAAAGACTGATGGGATGTAGATGGTTGTTGATCGTTCTGGCGGAAGTTGGAATTGAGTGATCTATCACTACCAGAGTCAGAGCCTGTGTCAGAGAAGGTTGTTCATTTCGTCTGTTGCTGATTGTGGCCCTGAGAGGTATAAAAGTCCTTTCTTAAATAGGGATAGGTTCTCTCTTTGTTGTATCTCCTGATGTCACTTTGGAGTTTCTCGTTTTTTTTATGGGAGTTAAACTCCTCAAACTCCTTCACAGTCTGTTGGATTTTGTCAAGGAGAAGTTTGCTGTTACTTATTGTGCTATCTCCTGAAATTTTCTTCTCTAAAGACTCTATCTCTTTAGTTAAGATTTGGATTTGACGTAATGCTGTTTCTATACTGAGGACCATCCAGGTCCGTGAGCATCGATTTGCAGAAAAGCTAAACCCAATTTTAAATTCTTCGTCGTCTACGAATATGATGGGGATATTTCGTATTTGTAGCCCTGCCGGAATGATGTTGGCGTTAAGGCAGTCAGTTAAGAACTTTGCATGCAACTCAGTGCGTACGAGTTTCTTTTTCAGTCTTTCTAATTGATTTAAATCTGGCTCACAAGGTAGATTAGTAGCCGGACCTTTGTTTCCTAATAGAGAGGGGCCAGAGGCAACCTTGAGAATATACTCATCTGAGTAGACTAGTGTTTCAGCCTCAGACATTGATTATAAACAAACTTTGAGAACAACTACTGGTTAAAGCGGCTCACAACAAGCTACTGCCTGTGCAAGAGTAATTACAAAACAGTGAGCGACCCAATAAACCCTTGAGGGCTTGGGTAATTGAATAGAAAGGTAAGAGTGCCGTCAAGGGAATTTGTTTAAGTAATATTTAGTAATTCAAAAAAAATGACTTGGTAGGATTAACTAAAAATCCCAATATGAACTTGATTCATCAACAAAAATTAAACCAACACAAAATATTACACATAAAACATGAAGGACGAACACAAAGGTGTATTTGAAAAAAGAATTTATCAAAATATTAAATGGTCAATGCTTTGATATACAGCTGAAAATATTTAGGTTTGCAGGTACATAACAAATTAATTGTGAAAAGACTCAACAAAACCTAAATACACCTATCTAAAATCAATATGAAATAAAACAAGAAATAGATGAGGTGGAAGTCGACGTTTCGGTCTCCTAAACGATACTTTGTAAGACCATCTTCAGGACAGAAGTCATATGTGTACTGTATAAAAGACCAGCGTAATCTGAAAATATAAATATTTACAATTACACATCCATAATTAATATGTACAAATTGCTAACACCTTTGTGGACACACAATTAACACTAACTAAACACAATTATAACAAACGTAAACAAATTGTAAATGTTCATTAAGATACTATTACATAGATGTTATAATTTATCATCAAAACAACTCATTGTGCATGGTTGTCTGGGTGGTTTTCTGAGATTTCATATATTGCATATTTTCACACACCCCTAGATAAACTTGTATCCAAGCAAAAATTCGCGTTTATATGAATCAATTGTTGAAAGTATATTTCGGTATTTCATTGATATATCTAACCATGCAAAAAATTGGCATCACATACAGTTTGCACTTTACTAAGAATTTGAGACAGAGGCAAAGGCTTTCGTCTAATAGAGGTTCACATTTAAAGCCTAGAACCGGTTCAAATTATTTCTCTCTATTTAGGATACAATTTTCAAACCATGGACTGAATTAATACGGATGTCGCAATAGCAACTAATGGATGTACCTTAATCAATTTGATGATAAAGTGGTGCCTTCTGAGTGGAGGCGATCTATTCATTACCGCTCCTAGATAGGGATCGTATATTGGGTCAAAAACATAGCTATGGCGATAGTTTACCGACATAGCGATCCAACCGTTGCATTTAATTAGGGTCAAAGTCATGAATTTCCGCCATATATTATACGAACGTAACTATTTGCTATATACCGAAAATTACCTTATACTGGTATTTCGTTTTAGATTCTTGCACGTCCGACCTGATATTCATTATCTGCATATGAACACAAACCCATGTCTTTACCGAATCCATTAAGAAGCTTGTCTACGTAAAATAATAGGTATGTCTTTACTCACAAATGCCTATAATATCGTCAATTTAGTCAGTGAAAATGAGGTCTCTCTATTAAATAACAGCTGGTCATAAATTTTCATGACTTTGACCCTAATTAAATGCAACGGTTGGATCGCTATGTCGGTAAACTATCTCCATAGCTATGTTTTTGACCCAATATACGATCCCTATCTAGGAGCGGTAAAGAACAGATCGCCTCCACTCAGAAGGCACCACTTTATCATCAAATTGATTAAGGTACATCCATTAGTTGCTATTGCGACATCCGTATTAATTCAGTCCATGGTTTGAAAATTGTACCCTAAATAGAGAGAAATAATTTGAACCGGTTCTAGGCTTTAAATGTGAACCTCTATTAGACGAAAGCCTTTGCCTCTGTCTCAAATTCTTAGTAAAGTGCAAACTGTATGTGATGCCAATTTTTTGCATGGTTAGATATATCAATGAAATACCGAAATATACTTTCAACAATTGATTCATATAAACGCAAATTTTCGCTTGGATACAAGTTTATCTAGGGGTGTGTGAAAATATGCAATATATGAAATCTCAGAAAACCACCCAGACAACCATGCACAATGAGTTGTTTTGATGATAAATTATAACATCTATGTAATAGTATCTTAATGAACATTTACAATTTGTTTACGTTTGTTATAATTGTGTTTAGTTAGTGTTAATTGTGTGTCCACAAAGGTGTTAGCAATTTGTACATATTAATTATGGATGTGTAATTGTAAATATTTATATTTTCAGATTACGCTGGTCTTTTATACAGTACACATATGACTTCTGTCCTGAAGATGGTCTTACAAAGTATCGTTTAGGAGACCGAAACGTCGACTTCCACCTCATCTATTTCTTGTTTTATTTCATATTGATTTTAGTTAGGTGTATTTAGGTTTTGTTGAGTCTTTTCACAATTAATTTGTTATGTACCTGCAAACCTAAATATTTTCAGCTGTATATCAAAGCATTGACCATTTCATATTTTGATAAATTCTTTTTTCAAATACACCTTTGTGTTCGTCCTTCATGTTTTATGTGTAATATTTTGTGTTGGTTTAATTTTTGTTGATGAATCAAGTTCATATTGGGATTTTTAGTTAATCCTACCAAGTCATTTTTTTTTAATTACTAAATATTACTTAAGCAAATTCTCTTGACGGCACTCTTACCTTTCTATTCAATTACCCAAGCCCTCAAGGGTTTATTGGGTCGCTCACTGTTTTGTAATTACTCTTGCACAGGCAGTAGCTTGTTGTGAGCCGCTTTAACCAGTGGTTGTTCTCAAAGTTTGTTTATAATCAATGTCTGAGGCTGAAACACTAGTCTACTCAGATGAGTATATTCTCAAGGTTGCCTCTGGCCCCTCTCTATTAGGAAACAAAGGTCCGGCTACTAATCTACCTTGTGAGCCAGATTTAAATCAATTAGAAAGACTGAAAAAGAAACTCGTACGCACTGAGTTGCATGCGAAGTTCTTAACTGACTGCCTTAACGCCAACATCATTCCGGCAGGGCTACAAATACGAAATATCCCCATCATATTCGTAGACGACGAAGAATTTAAAATTGGGTTTAGCTTTTCTGCAAATCGATGCTCACGGACCTGGATGGTCCTCAGTATAGAAACAGCATTACGTCAAATCCAAATCTTAACTAAAGAGATAGAGTCTTTAGAGAAGAAAATTTCAGGAGATAGCACAATAAGTAACAGCAAACTTCTCCTTGACAAAATCCAACAGACTGTGAAGGAGTTTGAGGAGTTTAACTCCCATAAAAAAAACGAGAAACTCCAAAGTGACATCAGGAGATACAACAAAGAGAGAACCTATCCCTATTTAAGAAAGGACTTTTATACCTCTCAGGGCCACAATCAGCAACAGACGAAATGAACAACCTTCTCTGACACAGGCTCTGACTCTGGTAGTGATAGATCACTCAATTCCAACTTCCGCCAGAACGATCAACAACCATCTACATCCCATCAGTCTTTTTTAGGACAGGACTCTCGAGGCTCCAGACTACCAGGGAGACCTCAACAGCAGAAGCGGGGATGGGTTCGCAAGCAATACACCCCGGGTTTCAGACAAACACGGAACCATTACTACGAATGGTAAATGAGGATCTTACTATACCCATTTTCAATCTGTCCACATACAATCTTTCAGAAAAAGAGGTGGCAGTTCTCTCTAATGGATTGAGTTTTGTGCCTACATACAAGAATGACTTGTTCCAAACCAAACTCGAACTGTACCGTTTCTTCCGTACAGTCAGACTAAAAAACTTCTTTGCAAATCATGTCTCTGATCCAAAAAATGGTTTCTCAGGATTGAGAAACCCGTCAACATTTTATCCATCAAATACAATGGTCAATAAGGATGTTATTACCTTTGAGAATGCCACCCTTATTGAGGTTGAACATCTCTTTAAGAATCCATGTAAATTTAAATCTAATTTACCCAAAGATCAACAACAGGCCCTTCAAAATCTTCAAAATTTACCACAAGCCCTATTTAAACCAGCTGATAAGGGCGGGGGGATTGTCTTATGGGAGAAATCAAAATATGATGCAGGAATGTTAAGACAACTATCTGTTGTGAGCCATTACAAGAAACTAACTTGCAATCCTACTCAAAGGCTCACCACAGAAATTATGGCCCTAAGTAAATTGGGTCTCGAGGGTGGCTGGCTTAATGATAAAGAAGCGGCATTCCTAGTGAATAAAACACCCACAGTTCCTGTGATCTATATGCTCCCGAAAGTGCATAAAGATTTGCACAACCCACCAGGCCGCCCAATTGTTTCCGGCTGTAATTCTATCTTGAAGCCTCTCGCTCAATATTCTGACCATTTTATCAGGCCCTTTGCAATTGAGCGGTCAACCTATATCAGAGACACCACTGCTGTAATTAATGAAATAGAGAAATTTCAGTTCGATCCAGCCACCGATATACTAGTTTCTATGGACATAGAAAGTTTGTATACCAATATCCCCCAAATGGAGGTATTGGATATCCTAAATGTACTTCTGGAGTCACGACCAAGTCCTCATGTCGTCCCAACATCTTTTATATTGGAATGTGTTAGAATTCCTTTATGTGAGAATTTTTTCCTCTATCAGAACACCTTCTACCAACAACAGAAGGGTGTGGCCATGGGGGCAATTTTTGCCCCGGACATAGCGAACATCTATGTAGCCTCTTTTGAGGATAAATTTATATGGCAGTCCACTAATCCATTTATTGCTAACATCTATAAGTGGCTACGCTATATAGATGATGTGTTTATGGTCTGGCACGGCACTGTTGACTCACTTACTGAATTCCATCTATGGCTAAATACCAGGAATACCAATTTACAGTTCACATTGGACCATAGTACAGATGAGATGCCATTCCTGGATATTAACATTAAAGTAGACTCTGAACATCATCTATATACTACTTTGTTCACTAAAAAAACGGCCAGGAATACCCTCCTGCGCTACACAAGTCACCACCCTCAGGCGTTGAAGGATGGACTGCCCTTCGGGCAGTTCCTCCGTCTGCGTCGAAATTGTACATTTAAGGATGATTACTTTTGTGAAGCGAGAAAACTAAAAGACAAATTACAGAGTCGAGGCTATCCATCCAGACTCCTCAGAAAATCAATGAAGAGGGCCTGGTACAACGACCGTGATGCCTTATTAACGAGCAAAGAACGAAAGAATAATCCAAACATTGTGTGTGTATCC
Source organism: Lissotriton helveticus (assembly GCF_964261635.1). Classification (NCBI taxonomy): domain Eukaryota; kingdom Metazoa; phylum Chordata; class Amphibia; order Caudata; family Salamandridae; genus Lissotriton; species Lissotriton helveticus. The sequence continues at coordinate 446,924,823 of NC_136070.1, forward strand.
ACCTTCGGTACGCAGTCTAATGCAATAAAGAGAATCATATCCAAACAATGGAAATTACTACAATCCATTCCTGAATTTGTGCAAAAACCTTTGTTTGCATTTAAAAGGGTCACAAATCTGCAAGATAGGCTAATTCATGCCTACCAAGATACCTCTCTGGACAACACCGTGGACAATATGAGACAAATAGTTCCACTAGTAGGTCACCACAAATGTAATAACTGTGCAGCCTGTGCCACCACAAAGACTGTCAAAACCTGCAGGATCAATGACATTACGTTTACAGCTAAGACCTTTTCAAATTGCAACACTGCAAATGTTGTGTACTGCATTCAATGTCCATGCTTGTTACATTATTTGGGCAAAACTATTCAGCCCATAAAGAAACGTATCTTGCAACACCAATTGCGGATTAGGTGTAAAAAAGAAAATGCACCTCTAGTTGAACACTATATTCGATTCGGTCATAAAGAAACTGAGATGACATGGTGGGTTTTGGAGGTTATCAAACCGAATAAACGCCAAAACAACATTGATAAAGTTCTCTCATTAAGAGAGGGTAAACTTATTTGCCTCACCAACACTGTTAAATGTGGCTTGAATTCGGCGAGTGAATGGCATGCTTTGGCTTGCTTGACCTTATCATCTCAAAGAAAACCCTTAGATTCCTTCAGGATGAGTATGGCCATATCTATACAAAATACTTGCAAACTATGTGTCATGGTTATTTTTTATATGAATCTATTGTTTGTCAGGCAACCTTACATTGACCTATGTGTTTATATGTTTATATGCTTGCAATTGTGAATTCACATTACTGTAAATGGTTTGAATTAATTGCGGATGTCAGCTGAGCAAGTTTCCATTTGCCCCATATCTGATATACACCAGAATACCCCCTTCCAAGATGGCGGCCCCCGTGCTGACCAAACAGTGACCTATTTAGGCCCTCACTCAATTAGTGTTTTATGGCCCCAGCTACTTCCAAAAAATGTGGTCATTCGGTTCGTTTATAAATGCTCTCACATTACGATCGAATTCATTGCCTTAATATTTCGTCTCATGTGTTCAAGACGTTCCATGAAGTTGTTTTCCCTATCCAACATGGCGGCCAATCTATAGTCCTATTTTGCACTCCAAACCGGCTTTAAATTGAACGAACTCGACGCACATACACTCGCTGCATTCTGACTCCCATGCTATGACCGATGTGCATAGAAATACGAGGTAAGCTTACGTAATTCAGGCGTCTCTAGGTCAGAGTTCCTTGGACTCAGACCCTGTAAACTGATAGGATTTTTCTTTCCGTTCTAGAGCGAATACTTTCCTGATTCCTCTTGACTACAACTGACGCTGTAGCATTGGCCAGATTCCTTTTTAAAAAAAGACTGCTGAATCGCCATAACTGCCACCAGAAACTGCATTGAAAAGTTACCGGGTAGCTCATCATATCAAAACGCTAGGTATGCTCCCCTTGATTTCCGCCATATATTATACGAACGTAACTATTTGCTATATACCAAAAATTACCTTATACTGGTATTTCGTTTTAGATTCTTGCACGTCCGACCTGATATTCATTATCTGCATATGAACACAAACCCATGTCTTTACCGAATCCATTAAGAAGCTTGTCTACGTAAAATAATAGGTATGTCTTTACTCACAAATGCCTATAATATCGTCAATTTAGTCAGTGAAAATGAGGTCTCTCTATTAAATAACAGCTGGTCATAAATTTTCATGACTTTGACCCTAATTAAATGCAACGGTTGGATCGCTATGTCGGTAAACTATCTCCATAGCTATGTTTTTGACCCAATATACGATCCCTATCTAGGAGCGGTAAAGAACAGATCGCCTCCACTCAGAAGGCACCACTTTATCATCAAATTGATTAAGGTACATCCATTAGTTGCTATTGCGACATCCGTATTAATTCAGTCCATGGTTTGAAAATTGTACCCTAAATAGAGAGAAATAATTAGAACCGGTTCTAGGCTTTAAATGTGAACCTCTATTAGACGAAAGCCTTTGCCTCTGTCTCAAATTCTTAGTAAAGTGCAAACTGTATGTGATGCCAATTTTTTGCATGGTTAGATATATCAATGAAATACCGAAATATACTTTCAACAATTGATTCATATAAACGCGAATTTTCGCTTGGATACAAGTTTATCTAGGGGTGTGTGAAAATATGCAATATATGAAATCTCAGAAAACCACCCAGACAACCATGCACAATGAGTTGTTTTGATGATAAATTATAACATCTATGTAATAGTATCTTAATGAACATTTACAATTTGTTTACGTTTGTTATAATTGTGTTTAGTTAGTGTTAATTGTGTGTCCACAAAGGTGTTAGCAATTTGTACATATTAATTATGGATGTGTAATTGTAAATATTTATATTTTCAGATTACGCTGGTCTTTTATACAGTACACATATGACTTCTGTCCTGAAGATGGTCTTACAAAGTATCGTTTAGGAGACCGAAACGTCGACTTCCACCTCATCTATTTCTTGTTTTATTTCATATTGATTTTAGATAGGTGTATTTAGGTTTTGTTGAGTCTTTTCACAATTAATTTGTTATGTACCTGCAAACCTAAATATTTTCAGCTGTATATCAAAGCATTGACCATTTAATATTTTGATAAATTCTTTTTTCACATACACCTTTGTGTTCGTCCTTCATGTTTTATGTGTAATATTTTGTGTTGGTTTAATTTTTGTTGATGAATCAAGTTCATATTGGGATTTTTTGTTAATCCTACCAAGTCATTTTTTTTGAATTACTAAATATTACTTAAACAAATTCCCTTGACGGCACTCTTACCTTTCTATTCAATTACCCAAGCCCTCAAGGGTTTATTGGGTCGCTCACTGTTTTGTAATTATTCATGTTTTAAAGGCATCATAAAGTTAAGTTTGGTATAATTTATACCAATGTCAGTAACACAATTGCTAAGACTTCTACTATTTGAAAATACATGAGGGAGCAAGCAGTGCATTACAGAAGGTTAAGTGATAAGTGTGCAGGTTGCAAGAGAGACACAGTACAAGTGGAGGTAAAATACTGCAATATGTGCTAGACACTGAGGCCTAGAACAAACGTAATGTAGGCGATGGTGGCATTATGCAAGCAGCAAAAGCAAACAACATGTGAGAAGCAGCAAACAGTGTGTTACAAGAGGAAATGGCGGGCGCATGTTTCAAAACAGTACAATGCTGCAATAAATGGCAGATACTCCGCAGGGACTCAAGAAGGCATGCCTACGACTTGTTCACTCTATAGATATGTGCGGGCACTGTAAGAGTATCAGGTAATGACTCTTTAGGGTATGTTGAAAAGGTGTACACACAGCATTTCCCAGTACAAGCGATAACGGTAGTATCTGCACACAAAAATTTCACATTAACCGCAAGATTCTTTATGAAATGATAAAGATAGCGATTTAATTGGAAGTACGTTTAAATGTGTGGTAAATATGTACTTCTGTATATTGGTTCATACAGCTTCAAGCCGAACACACCTTTAAGCACACAGACCTATCCCTAGTGTGGGAATTCCACTGCGAAATACTACTGAAGGATGGGAGTGACAACCGGGAGGAATAAGTAGAATTAGAATGAAGGGTCACAATTGTGAATACCTTGCCTTATAGTGAATAGGGCCAAACATATACCCGAACACGAGGTAACAAGTGCAATAAATGGCATGTCAGCCCTAAATTACTGTACAGCCAATGCCAATACAGTGCATTACACATATAATGGGATTGCTTTAGCACACATTCTCAACATCGAAAACATGTATAACCTCCTAGCTTCAGGTTAACAGTGTAAAGCTTGATGTTCGCCTAGAAGAGAATTAGGAGTGCATTATGCTTGCTGCAGGGGCACAAGCGCAGTCCGTAAATAGGAACCTTACACCAATATTCTGGGAATGAGTCCAAACCCACCACACATCAGAATGTGGACTCGTTAGCGGCTTGCCCCATGGCAGACGAAAAGTGAAGGCAACCACTATGTGCCTGTAAGAGGTGTGGCTTATGTAACTAGGGGCGTGGCCTAAAACCGTAGCTAAGCATTCCCCGTTAGAGGTGCGGCTTATGTAACCAAGGGCGTGTCCTATGAACCGACCTAAAAAATATCCATAAGTGGTGTGGTGAAGGGTACTATGATAGAGGTGCACCAAACAGCGACCGAAAGTAGCTAGGTGGGTGGGGGGCTCTGTCATCGACGGAAGCCTCCTCCAGAGCTGTGGTGGAGTACAGGGCGATCTGGAAGCAGATGGACAGTAGGGGTACCTCTGCAGCAGAAGGATACAGTCTAAATACCTCTGCCTGGCACAGTAAGGGTGCCTAAGCCAAGAACCTGGAGCCGAGTGGGTTCCAGGAAACAGCGTCGGCGCCCCGTTAGTCCTTCAGGCGGTCGGGGGGCCTGAACCGACCGGGGGTGTGCCTCATCTCCCCGCCCTGACAGGGGGGGCGGGAGTGTAACGAAATAAAGTGATAATGTACTTCACCGTCAGAGCATCGCCTCGCCGTGCAAGATGGCTCCTTAGGCATGCGGGTCAGCGAGGGGCTGCCGCATTGGATCGCCTGTAAGATGACCCACCTATCTGATACCTGTTGTGCGAAATAAACCTGCATCACTGCTTTCCCACAAATATGTCTCATGAGTTACCTTGGTATGTAAGTGTAATGTGCGTAGGGCGGAGTAAGCGCTGACGGTGTGGGCACTATGCCGCTGGCCGCGCGACACGAAGGGGAGCATGGGCGGGACAGCGCCTTAATCCCACACGTCGGGCGAGCGGAGCCTGCAGCGCGCCACCCCCCTGAGCTGCCCTCCTCGCCACAGCCAATAGGGAGGGCTCTCCTGGGGACGGGGGAGGCGTTCCCGGGGATATATAGTAGGCCCAGCAACTTTGCTCGGCCTCTCCTTCCCGCGTCTGGTTCCCTGGGCTGCTCTGCGCTGTTCCCACCCTGAACCCTGACCCAGCTGCAGAGCGGCGGGCGCTGTTGTGTATCCCTTAATGGTCATGCTTTATGTTGCAGGCGGAGTCACAGGGCGATCTGGAAGCAGATGGACAGTAGGGGTACCTCTGCGGCAGAAGGATACAGTCTAAATACCTCTGCCTGGGACAGTAAGGGTGCCTGAGCCAAGAACCTGGAGCCGAGGGGGTTCCAGGAAACAGCGTCGGCGCCCCGTTAGTCCTTCGGGCGGTCGGGGGGCCTGAACCGACCGGGGGTGTGCCTCATCTCCCCGCCCTGACAGGGGGGGCGGGAGTGTAACGAAATAAAGTGATAATGTACTGCACCGTCAGAGCATCGCCTCGCCGTGCAAGATGGCTCCTTAGGCATGCGGGTCAGCGAGGGGCTGCCGCATTGGATCGCCTGTAAGATGACCCACCTATCTGATACCTGTTGTGCGAAATAAACCTGCATCACTGCTTTCCCACAAATATGTCTCATGAGTTTCCTTGGTATGTAAGTGTAATGTGTGTAGGGCGGAGTAAGCGCTGACGGTGTGGGCACTATGATTGCTTGAAAACTTCCTCAGAGACTTTGGGAGCCCTTTTGGCAGCTAAGGTCCCCCCATGCTCAAGAAATCTTGAAAGTGCATACTTAGCGAAAAGTAAAGCTTCAACTCCTGTTAACCTCAGCGACTCATTAAACAAGCATTGGCAATGCTAATAGGTCTGGCTTCAAAGGAATGTTGTATGGTAATATGCAGCATTACAAGTACATAGCATGTGATTAGATATATTTTGAACTGTAGAATAATACTGGTGCAGGTTAAAAGGTCAGGTGACAGTTGCACTATCAAACCAGATCTAAAAATTCATGTAGGTTAATGACTGTCCTTCTCCTATCTGTGTTGCTGACAGAGAAAAACAACATAAAGCATCTAGTTATCTAAGACACTTTAATAACAGTCCAATGACATGTGTGTGCCCCTGAAATTTCGGAAGTTGGATAAATAAACAAATTATCCCAGCTGTGTGGAGGACAAGCACTTTTTTGTTGAAGCAGACAGCTTCTGCCCAATGTAAATACGCACTCATGGCTCCCAACATGTGGAAATGTCCAAAGCCCCTCTCTAGTGAGACTCACATAAATTTCTGGACACAGCTTCACTGTCAAGTCAGACCATAAAAAGGAGTACATTTATGAGTAATTTTCCGATTACTGGGCTTACAATTCCAGTAATCAGAAATGTACAAATTTTTGGGGATAGACAACGATTCAGTGTATATTCACGAAAGTATATGTAAACAGCTGATTTAAATATAAACAATCACTAAGTAGTGGGTTTCATGCAGGCACAACATTCACTGTATGTGGTCAGGGTTAAGGTGCGCATATGCCCTAACATTGTATGTACCTTTTACCTCAAAACAGCTTCTTTTGTGAGAAAACTCCTCCTTCCCCTATACCCAGGAAAACAATCATTGGCCAAATTAATATGTCTGACCTTGTCAACGGAAAAAGGTATTTTTTGAATACACATGTAACATGCAATGAACGTGGTAAACAAATAAAAATGATGGGTGTTTTGGCAACCCAGTCACAGTAGCCCTCACATCGAAGCACACTCCTTTTCAGGCAGCTGAGCACGTGACCAGAAAATAAGCTGTCACTCACAGTGCAAGACAACCAATGGATGAAGGAGGCTGACATGCTGTATGCTGTACTGGGTGGATTCAAAATCATAAGAAGGTTACTATGTTTAGACCACAAGCCAACGAATTGGTGGAAAGGGTTAATCGGTTGGTCATGGAAAACATACAGCTCTCGATTAACCAGCTTCCATGAATGAAAGAACTGAGTAAAATGGTGTGGGCACACAGGACGACTCCCCATTAAGTGACTGGTGTGTCCCCGTTCGTGTCTCTGAAAGGGAGAGAGCTCGGAAGGAAAGAGTGTCCTGTCTTGTTGAATAAAACAGAAAATGTGTGGGTTGCCTGTGGTGAAATTAAAGGACGGGCTCTTCAAGATAAGGCGAAGAAGCATTACAATATGAAACGAAATGTGAAGAGTTTGTAGATGAAGGAAGGAGTTTGGGTGGTTGTCAGGAAGGGAGTAATTGTCCAGAAGGGTGAAAGTAAATACTCTGAACCTCTTAAAGTTAAAGAAGTGAAGTGTAATGTGGTGGTTTAATGTGCTGGGACTACGCGGAATTTTGGAAACGTGTGTAAAATCAACAGCGCTCAGTGAAGGTAGTTGGTCTGGTGCATGGAGATGTACAACCAGTTTGTATAATACACAGGTGTTGCATGTGATTGGCATTTTCATTATACATATTTATCTTACCAGTTGAATTGTTATGTGGTTGACATTTTCTAGGCTTGATGATCATATTAAGAATTTAGGTATTAACAATACTTTGTTTATTAAAATGTTATTACAAGGGGGAAATGATGTAGAGTTATGAAGGTTGGAATGTTAGTGAGGGGTGGAATGTCAGCTATGTGGGTGACATCATCTGGAATGCAGAGAGGGGAGTGAGATGATGGAATGTAGATAGGACGGTTGTGCTGGGGATGGGAGGAAAATAAAGAGAAACATAAGAAGAAACCTGTGTTTGAGCTTTCTTTTGCACCCTGGCCTCTGAGGGGCAAAGACAGCAAGAGGAATAGATGAACTTTTTATTCAACAAAATGCTCCAGAATTCAGAAACGGGAGCTGCTCCTGGAAGCTGGTAGCTGAGATTATAGCTGTTGCAACTTGTAACAATTACAATTCAGCCTGAACAGCGGGGGTGTCACCCAGCAACATACTCCTAGGGCCTCCCAGGCCACAGACTGCTCCAACCCAATAATGGGCATGTTTGGCCGGGTAGCTCTTACTGTTGGTGTGCAGCTCCACTCCAGACTGGTCTGTACAGGACAGAGTTCGGTTTTCAGGTGTGCAGTCCCCTGCTGTCATTGTGCAAACTTTATGTATTGTCACAATTCTTGTAAATAGCCACCCTCAGTGGTGCTTTCATTTACTTTGTTTCTATTTACAACAGTGCATGTTTAGTTTGCGTTGCTGTAGCATTACATTTTTCAAAACACAACATTTTACCAGTGATGAAGCCATTGTGCTAAGGGCCCGGGGGCATGCAAGCAAAACTGGCCTTTTAACTGCTGTATGGATGGTAAAGTTCAGAAGTAATCATACCCAAGTGTCCCTCTGGACCCCTGTGCTACTGCAATTGCTGCACAGCTATTGCAATTCCCCTTGTAGTTCAGACATTTCTGTTCCCTACTTCACACACTGTCTGAGAGAGTGGTGCCTGTGATTGACTCCATTGCAGAGTCGTGGTCCTTCTTTCAAATGCAGAATGTGCCCAGCTCGCTAACAGTCCTCTGCTAGTCACAGATCCACAGGGCAGCGGGCGAATCTGTTCCATCACTTGAAAGCCCAGCTTTCAGAACACCACCATTATCCTGCAGAGGACTTGATCTAAGGTGAGTGCATTCTGCAGCACACATAGAAGCAGCAAATCTCCTTCAATTATTGTTTATGTGCAGAAGGGGGCACCTTCCTGCACATCAACAATCACCCTTACAATGCCGACCCCCTTGCACCATTACGCAAGTGTGTCTGCGATGGCGATAGGCAGCTTTTTCAGCGTCTGCGCAAGGTAAAACATTGGGGTGCGATGTATTCTTGTAAATACAGCGCATCCCTGCATTTTTAAATAACGCAGCGCGGCACTGCCAAATTGCTTGCAGCGCCATCCTGTGTCATTTCTTTCTTAATATGCCCCTTTGTTCCTTGGCAGAACAAACCACAGTCTCCACATGCTTACCGGTATACTAAGTTCAGCAACCTATTTATGGTAAGCATAGACAGCTGTAATGATTGATACCTTCAGGCATTGTGGCAAATTTAGCCAACTCACCATAGTAGCAATGATGATAAGCAAAACTACATTACACAGAATGCAACACTATATTGGTTAAAAAGCTTGTTTATCTTGTCATGATTTGAAGCTGCTCCACTAGAAGCCAGTTTCATTTTTCGGAGCAAGTAGTACCAATTTGTGGAGAAAGAAATTGGAAGCCAGGAGCTCCGGGGTGAACCAGCTGGCTCTCTTGCTGGTGTCTCTGTTGGCGGGTAGTCGCACCCGTGCTACGGTGTTGGAGCAGTTTTCCATCCAGAGTCTGAGGGTGCGGGCCCCCTCCTCTGGGTCAGTGGGGCTGGTCGGTGAGTTGATTGCGAGGTGATCTTCCAGCAATTCCTTGGTTACTTTGCCCCAGCGTCGGCGGGGGATCTGTGGGGTGTGGTGGTGAGTGACGGGTTTCTGGAAGGTGAAGGGGATGCAGTGATGGTCGGTCCAGGTGAGCTCGGAGGCGTGGCCGAAGGAGACGTGTGGGCTGGAGGAGAAGATGGCATCGAGCGTGTGGCCGGCGGTGTGGGTCAGGGTTGTGACGATCTGTTTCAGTCCGAGGGTGGCGAGATTGTCGACCAGGGTCGAGGAGTTGCTGTTGTTGTAGTTTTCCAGGTGGAAGTTCAGGTCGCCGAGCAGGATGTAGTTAGCGGAGGTCAATGCGTGCGTGCTGATGAAGTCGGCGATGGAGTTGCAGAATTGGGGGCGTGGGCCAGGTGGTGTGTAGACGAGGGTGCCTCTGAGTGTGGTCTTGGGGTCAGTGTGGATCTTGAAGTGCATGTGTTCGGCGGTGGTGAGTGTGTCGTCGGTGTTAGTGGAGACCTTGAAGGTGTTCTTGTGGATGATGGCGATTCCTCCTCCGACTCCATTGGCGCGGTCTCTGCGGGAGATCTTGTATCCGTCGGGGATGGCCATTGCGATGTCTGGGGCGGAGGTTTCGTTCAGCTAGGTCTCGATCAGGAAGGCGATGTCTGGTGAGGTGGTGGTGAGTAGGTCCCAGAGCTCGACGGCGTGCTTGCGTGCGGAGCAGGTGTTGAGCAGGATGCATCGCAGTTGGTTGGATCCCGTTGCTGTTGGTACTTTGGCGTCGTTGGTGCAGGTGAAGGTGCAGTTTCGGCAGGTGAAAGGGCCGTGGGTGCGCTTGGGGGTGGCTTTGTAGAAGTTGGAGGGCCGTCCATGGTTGAGTGCGGCGAGGGTGTTGGCTTCGTAGTGGAGTCTTGCTTCGTCGCTAGCATGGGGGCCAGGGATTCTGGCGCTGGGCATGGTCCAGGCGCAGATGGGCGCAGACGGGCTTGCCTTAGGCGCGCATTCGGCGTGGCCGCACAGCGGCCGCCATATAAGGGAGAGGTGGGGAGGGAGGGTCAGCTGGGAGGCGGAAAAGAGGGCAGCGAATGGGCACAGGGGGGGGCGGGCCGCAGGGGAGGCAGCGGCGGGAAGGAAAACGGCTGGAAAAACGGCAAAGAAACGGCGGAGGAAGAGCGAGGCCAGGGAACCGGGCAGGCCCGCTCGGTGGCAGGGGGCACCAGGCAAGACTGGCAGGCAGACGGGGCACACGGAGAAAAGGGTCACAGGCAGACGGGGTACAGGGAAGCAAGGGGTAAGGGCACAGGCACTCAGGGAGTGAAGGCGGCAGTGGAGGCGGTGAGGGGAGCCGCAGGGAGCAGAGGAGAGGTGGCAAGGCTGGCACAGGAGTTGGTGGTGCTGCAGCGGAGGGGGGAGCGACCTACCAGAAGGTGTTGTCTGTGGGAGGCTGTGGTATAAGCAAGCCAGCCATAGATTTTTTCTAATTTCATTTAATAAATTCATATTAACATGTGCACCCAGCTCCTTTCCATTCTATTACTTAAGTTATATTTTCAGGAGAAGATGAATGGACATTAACGAAAGATGTTTGCATGGTTTCTTACTAGTCCTGAGACACAAGAAGATCTGGCCCCTTCTGCTCCAACTTTTGTTTCACCTGATTATACATGCCGTGCACTGCATAGAAGCCGATTACTGCATGTGCACTGCAAAGTGTCACCGCCATACTTTAAACAATCATTACCACTAGTAACAAAGAATTTCGGATTCTACTTTTGTTGTGATTTGCTGCCACTGTCTACCTAGTACACATATTTTACAAGTGAGAACAGTATTTATCGACAGCTTTGCATATTAATTTTGAATTCCATATGCACTTTTATCACTTTATCCTGGCCTTGTTTGGTAACAATTTCATATGATTTGGAATAATTATATTTTATTAAATCCATTGGCCCTAGAAGAAACAAGCTGAAGCCCTTAACCTGGTTTTATAGTGCTTGCAGGGAATCGCAAAAGGCGCTGCATGCGGCTTTAAAGTTAAGAGACCATAGCCTAATCCGAAGTTGCAGGGCCACCTACAAAGCTGTGCAGGCCACCGCCAAGAAGAACTGGGATGAGACCCGTTGGAAGGAACTGTTGGAGGCTTGCCAGAGTAATAACATGACTAAATTCTGGCGGCAGCTTAAATGGGGCAATTTCCCACAGGATAGATCCCCCTCAAATTGTGTCGAGCCAAGGGAATGGGTCGAATACTATGGGAATCAATTCAAAGCGAATGTCACTAGTTCTGCAATTTTGTTGCCCATTACTTCCAATGAAGCCTTGGTCTTCACGCCTACTGAAGTGAAGGACTGGACTTTTTAACAGTACCAGCGGTGCCAGGGAACAACACCTATAACCTTCATGGGATACCTGTTTCGGCGCACAAACTACAGAGACACGGGACACTTCCTTCGGCGTCAGAGATTCAAGGTTTATTACTGCAGGGAACACAGAAGTCACGACAAGTACAACACGTGCAACTTGGGGAGACTGCTTCAAATTGGTTCTGTGGATCGCTCCTTTTATACAAAATTAACTCATAGGACAACATGGTACACAAAAGTTTACAACCTGGTTCCCATAATTATCCCCCAGAGGGGTCGCTTTGGTCACTTTGGTACACATAAGGTCCGGAACATAAGTGCGGAAACATTTGGCGGTTCCCAACTGTAAAAACCCATCTTCCCAACATTAGTGAATTCCAATCGGCAGTAAAAACAGATCGAAATAGGGACAAAGACAGGTGCAGAGGGAGATGGAGACAGTGGGGAAATTGAAAAGGGTGTAAAAGGGGAGGTATCGGGAAACACGAGATACAGGCATCAAAGGGACGTGCCTAATGAGATGCACGGCTGAGACAATAAACCGGACGGCAAGATGAGCCTCGAGCGGGGCCATCTGCCTTACAGTATCATCCCCCTCATCGTAAAAGATATTTACAAAGTACATGTGTCTTCCACAAATATCCTGAGAGTCCCAGGGTGACGAAGCGGACAGTGTCCGTTCGCTGGCTACTTGAGGGCAAGAGACAAAATGGATGCCGTATCTAAGATGGAACCCGTGGGTACAGATGAAAAACTCACATATCAAATGAACGGTTTAAGGTAGCACAGCGAAAACTGCGCACACTTACTAAACTCGTCATTTGCGGTTCTTAGATACCAGACTCGACCATATTCGTGCGAGTCGAAAACATCACTTAAAATTGTCACGGAACCTCAGACGCTCCTTTTGCCCTCATGTAGGCAAGCACTAGTCGGAATCATATTCGATATTCATCAGACCCTCGAGATGTTGTTGTAGCATAGCTCTGTCCACTCGAGACCCTTTGGTAACAGGTGGCTGTCTCATACACGTTGTAGCACAGAGGCCACATAAGGCAGGACCGCACTGCACGCAAAGGCAACACGTGAACAGGAACACTACAACGACTCCAATGATCGTCAGAATTTTCCAACCCCAAGTCGACATCAGGCCCCAAAACCATCCAAGTAGCGTCCAATCCCCTACATCCACGTGTATGGATTCGGAAATCTTATGCAACTTCGAGATGGCTTGATAGACAGTCGGGGCGTTATCAGGAATGAAAATACAGCAGCTCGAATGGATCACCTTACATACCCCACCTCGATCTGCTAAGATCACATCTAACACCATACGGTTTTGTAACGTCATAAGTCTATCCGCCTGAAGTTCTGTGGTTATATTACCAAGGGCACTGGCAGTAATATTAGCTGTCGATTCTACCACTCGAGTCAACTGTCTTAGGTTCCTACTATTAACCATAGGTCCCCAGAATGGGAGGAAACCCTTGAAAAAGTCTCCTGCCTCTTGACCGGCAGTATCCTCTTCGCTAATTACGCCCCTCACAACTCTAGTTTTGTGATAATCTGCATCTACAGTAAACGTCGGAGGCAACAAGTTTGCGATAAAACATGAGCCCATGAAGTCAGAGGGCAACCATGCATATGCACGATCATGACAAATAAAGTATGTACCCTTGGCAGCCAAAAACACAGGGGACGAGACCATTGGCAATATATAATTTTCAGTGCAAGCACTCTCTCCAAGTCGGGCTTTCGATCTACGGCCGCGACCTATTAAACAAAAATTACCAATGTGGGGTACGACCCATATCGGAGGCGAGCTTTTAAGCTGTTTTTCACCAGTGAACACACTATATTCGCCTCTAATCAGGACCCTATAGGCTTGTACCTCTTCTTCAGGGATAAGCGAGGGATCATAGATATCGCTATCTAAATCCTCTATTGCTATAGACAAAGATTTTTGGTACGAGGTAGGACCAGAGTAAGGGGAACGTGGTTCTCGAATGGGGTGGAAACCCAGTGCGCTTCGAAACATTGTTTGAAATGCTCGAGCAGACCCTTGGGAGCTATACGGTAACACCAGATATGGAATTCCCTTATCCGTAGTATGTGGCATCAACCCACACACCCAACAATTAGTAGTGTTAACCACTAACTGATGCTGATGAAGGAGTTGAATAAAGGAATTGTTGCGGAATTCTGCACGTCTAGCCTGCTCGTGTTCAGGTAAGATGTGAAAAGAATGAGGAGAGTCAGTGGAGATGAGTTTAAGGTCAGGGGTAGGAGTAGGTATAGTGGAAGGCAAAAAGTAAGTCATTGTGTAATACACCCCACCCGCAAATAACGCAGAAACAGTCACAAACAGTACAAATATTTGGAACACAAAACATTTAGTACGACTGAGTTGCTGCAGCTTGAATCTTTGTGCTTGAGCTTTTTCCAAGTCCATCAGCTTCAAAAATGCCATTCCCTATGACCGTCCGCAACGTTTCTTGACGCACTTCGTTCTGTGTAGCAATAGTCAATTCCTAGGAGTTCCCAGGAATCGACGGTCTTTAACCTAGCGTCAAGACCTACTAACCAGGAGGAAGTACACGCGCGGCCCTACGGCCTTTATTTCACAAATATATATATATATATATGTATAAAAACAAATGTCTCTCAGCTGTGGAAACAAAAAGTGTAAGGAACGAAGCTCAATGAATATATACAAAATAATTACAATGGTATGAGTGTTCAAACTGATCATGGAAAACGGGATAATGCACTTGTCAAGGGACAGAACGGGGTTTTTTATTAGTCTTTAGTGCTGGATCTTAAAAAATATCGGGTTTTCCCAGGACGTGTCTGTTCGTTAAACAAAAGATCCGTTGAAGGGACAACGCCCTGTTGATCAGCTGAATGTTCTGGTCTTGAGTTTTCTGTTGACAAGTGTTCAATAATGCCTTTTTGCTGCACTGAGGATTCTCCGACAGGTTGCGCGTCGCTGAAAGGTACCAACGCCGGCAATCCTTCGGTTTCAGTTGATGCAATGCCTTTCCTTACCCACGAGTCTGCTGGCAACGGAATGGGGACTTTCTTGGTATGGGTGGCATGCACCCAATTTTTCCGCCCCTCAAGACGAACTGCAGTTCTCGTGGCAAGGAGGACCTGATAGGGTCCAGTGAACCTGGGATCCAAATTGTTCTTGCGCGAAAAATTGCGCGTTACCACCCAATCTCCGGGCTGGAGCTGGTGGCCTGGACCCTCCGTCTGTGTTGGCAATGCTTCGTGAACCTGTTGGTGAATTAACCTCAGTTTAGCAGTCAAGTCATGAAGATAATCGATTAACATTGGATACTCAAGTTCACAAAAGGCACCCGGTCTAGGGACCCCCCAAACATTGGCAGGACGACCGAACACTATTTCATAGGGACTGAGCCCTACTCGGGAGTGTACAGTTGTCCTTGTTGACAGTAATGCTAAGGGTAAAGCGTCAGGCCACGAAAGACCTGTCGTAGCCTGAATCTTTGCTAGTTTTAGTTTAAGGGTGCCATTGTACCCTTCAACCAAACCGGCTGACTGAGGATGATTGGCACTATGAAATTTCTGTACGATCCCTAACCCGCGACACACACTCTTCATCACGCTCCCAACAAACTCACTTCCGTTGTCTGACCATACAACCCGAGGCATTCCGTAGCGGGAAAAATACTCTTTGAGTAAAATTTTTGCCGTGGATAAAGCCGTATTATCCTTAAGGGGGTAGGCCTCAATCCACCTAGAAAATGCACACACCACAACCAGCACATACTTCAAATTATTACATCTCTCCATGTGGATAAAGTCCAACTGGATAACTTCGAAAGGGTACGCAGGAGGGGCAAAATGACCAGGTGGAGTGGGAGTGCCCTTACCAGGATTGTGCATCAAACACACCATACAATTCTTAACCAAACGTTCAGCACATTTCGTAATACCATCATTCTTCCACACAGGAAACAGCAATTTACAGATACCTTTCGCGCTAATATGTGCTAACCCGTGTGCCATAGTCACAATAGCCAGCACATACGCATCAGGCAACATCCATCTTTTCTGTTCCGATAAGTCAGTCCAACAACCATTCGCATCCAACTTTCCCGTACTTTCTTTCCACTTCGTCTTTTCAGTTTCGGTGGCCTCATTCTGAATTGCTTTCACACTCTCGATAGTGTTTTCACACATACTTGATTCTGCAGGCCACCTAACCGAACTCGTCACAAACATTCGAGTGCTAATGTTCCGGGCAGTCTCTTTAGCAGTCTCATCCGCAAACGCATTACCACGACCAACATCATCCATCACTTTACGATGCGCACTACATTTAACAATCGCCACTTGCTTAGGCAACGTAAGTGCATCCAAAAGATCATTTACAAGCTGGCCATGCTGAATCTTCGTACCATGTGACGTAAGGAATCCTCTCTCTCTCCACAGTCGTCCAAAACTATGTGCCACACCAAATGCATACTGGCTATCTGTAAACACATTCACCCGTTTATCTTTAGACAATACACACGCTCTCGTCAAAGCAATTAGCTCAGCAGCCTGAGCCGAATTTTGATTTAATCTTGCACTTTCCACAATCGTTCTCAATGTAACTACAGCATACGCGGTCGTCACATCACCGTTCGGCAACTTGAAACAAGAACCATCCACATACAAAGTACCATCGGGATTTGTCAATGGAGTATCTTTTAGGTCAATGCGACCCTTGGTTTCCTCTTCAGTTTTGAGATAGCAGTCATGTACTGCTTCACCACTTGATTCTGCGTCGATCGGCAGCAATGTTGCTGGATTCAACACATTACATCGTTTTATCCGTATATGGCTGGCCAGCAACGTCAACTCATATCCGGACAATCTTGCACTTGTCAGATGTTGAGTTTTCGTTCGGTTCAATAGAGTGTCGACTGCATGCGGAACCATTACCGTGAGTATATTATCCATGACTAGACCTGCAGACTGTCGAATGGACGCCGCAGCTGCCGCTGTTGCTCTTAAGCAACTTGGCAAAGCCCTTGCTACTGGGTCTAAAGTCGAAGAAAAGTAGGCACATGGGCGTTGCTTACCACCAAAAGATTGTGTCAAAACACTCAACGCGCAACCATCCCTCTCGTGAACGTATAGTGTAAACGGCTTACTGTAGTCAGGGGTACCCAACACAGGAGCCGAACACAGCGCATCACGCAATTCAGAAAAACTTTTCTGACATTCTTCAGACCAAGGTACTGGGGATGAAACATCCTTGCACGTAAGGGCTATCAATGGTTTCGCCAACAATGAAAAATTTGGAATCCATTGTCTGCAGTAGGACGTAATACCTAAAAAGGCACGAACATCTCTCTGGGTTTTTGGCACAGTCATTCGGGAAATCGCTGCAATTCTCTCTGGGGTCAACCTTCTCCCTTCTCTTGACAATAAGTGACCTAAATAGGTAACTTCTTGGCAACAATACTGTAGCTTTGGAGGTGATACCTTGTGGTGCAAGTCATGCAGATAGTGCAATAATGATACTGTAGCCGTTTTGCAAATAGCTTCTGTATCAGCTGCCACTAAAAGATCGTCAACGTATTGAATCAAAGCTGCACCTTTAGGTAATACAAAGGCATCAAGCTGACCTTTAAGTGCTTGGCTGTAGATTGATGGACTCTCACAGTAACCCTGTGGAGCGCGTTTTAGCCTAAAACTGCGACCTCCTAATGAGAATCCGAACAGGTCTCTGCTTTCCTCTGCAATCGGAATGCTAAAGAAAGCATTCTTTAGATCGATCACTGTGAACCAGGAGGCAGATGCCGGAATCATTGTTAACAAAGCCGTAATGTCAGGGACCACAGGAAATTGCGGAACCACTATTTTGTTTACCTCTCTCAAATCTATAACAAAACGATACACAGGAGATTTAGTTGGGTCAGTTCGTTTCAGAATTGGCAATACAGGGCTATTGCACACGTTTCCACGAGTTTCTTCAACAACACCTTTTCCAATGAGATCATGAACGATTTCTAACAGCGCTCGTTCGCCCTCAAGAGAAATACGATATTGAGGTAAACGCGGTAATCGCGCATTTGGTTTCAATTGAATCACATAGGGTGGAATGTCTAACAGGCCCACGTCATTGGGACCTGTGGCCCATAAAGACGCAGGGAGGGAATTCAATTCCGGTGGGAATTTATCAACCGATAAATACATGGGAGAGATCACTCTCCTTCCCAATGTAAGCTCCACTCCTTCGGGGGAACAATACAATGTTGCATATAATCGCTTCAACAAATCCAGGCCTAAAAGATTTTCACCACAACCTGTAGATAGAATCAGTGGAGCCGTTAGCTCACGTGGTCCAATCATAAGAGGCAAAGGGTTAGAGACTGGGTTACTAACAGGGGCGCCAGAGAATCCAACGGAAACATTCGTTAAGCCAGACAAAGGTGCGCCAGGGAGTTTTGAATGCATGATGGAACTTTTCGTCGCACCAGTGTCTAACAGAAAAGGCTCAACTACACCCGATGTAGTCACTGCAACGTAAGGCCCACTCTGATCGACCGGAACTGACACTACTCCCTCTCTTTGTCGTTGGCTGTCCTAGTAGTGGTCATTTACAACAGTCTCGTGGTCTATATAATAGTCATCAACATTATACTGTGCAGATCGAATTGACCCCGCATTTCGCTGGTCGAAATAATTACTGGCATCCGATTGATTTTGATGACGATCAATCTGATTGTGGGATGAACCACGACCTCTACCACGTGGTGCCTGCTGAGGACCACCGCCACGATTTCCTCGTGTCGACACACCATTCAGACGGTCCCGTAAAGCAAGACAATCATATTTTAGGTGTCCCTCTTTCCTACAATATGCGCACTGATTGTACCCAAGTGAAGATCTGGGATCAAAGTTGTCAGAGCGCGGCTGTGTTCTATCAAGCTGTGCTCGTGGTCGATACTGCTGTTGTGCATCATTTTGATTTGATCGTGGAGGGTATGCTTGCTGCAACAAAACCTTCGTTTTGAGCTCCTTAGTTTTCTTTTCTACACGATCACTTTCTTCCTTTTCCCTATTCTCATAATACTGAGCCGTTGCTAATATTTGCGCAGGGGTTGAAACTGCCCACGCACTTTCTGAATTCTTTAATTTGTTGCATAGCTCAGGCAGCAAATTTGACACAAATTTGTCAACGAATAACCGCTGACCTCCCTCAGCGCCCATGTCCTGGCCGCTGTGGTCAACAAACGCTTCCTCAAACCTAGTAAAGAAATCTGAGACACTCTCGTCTTTCTTTTGCTTACAAGCTGATAACTTATCCCAGTTCACCTTCATCGCTGGCATGAGAGTTTTCATGAGCGTAATGATTTTCTGAGGCAAATCCAAGATCAACTGTTCAGGTTTAGCCCCACCAACTTGTAATGCATCAGCTGCTAGCAGTGCAGCCCAATCACCCCCTAATTCAGCTGCGTGATTGGCTTGACGAATTTTAGCCCAAACTGGTTGCGGTACAACATTGCCAAACAACATGTCGATGTCGGCAATATTCATAATAGAAGCCTCTATCAGTTGTGATAACTCCTTATAATAACCAGCCGGATTTTTACGCGGATCGGGTAAGGATTGCTTCACTTGCAAAACTTCCGATCGTTTCCATGGAAGATGTATCCACACCCTTCGAAAATGTGGTAACACCGGAGGGTTTGCACCGGGGTCACCAGGTACCCATAGCGGCGGAACCTCTCTCATAGGATACTGACCAGGAACCGCTTTCCAATTCTCAGTGGTATCATCTGATGACACCCGAGAATGTGCTGTGGGTCTGAATGCTAATAAGCGTTCCACTGCACGTCGTACATCGTCTCCTATAATCATACCGTTCGAAAAGTGACTCTGGAGTTCAATTATGTCGGGCGGTACATCATCTACATCATTATTGTACCATTCTTCTCTCAAAAAGTTACACATCTCCTCAAATACGAATCTCTGCGTTGGCTCATTAAACTGAGAAAACGTATCAAATACTACACGCGAAGTGTAATTAGCAGGATGTCTTATCCACCTATGTGCCATTGTTACTAACGTCTCTTTCTCCCTACCACTAGGGATCTGACTCCGTCTCTGAGGAGTATCAGAGGAATCCGACGAAAATAACGGACCAGGAAGAGGTGAATAAAGGGTAGCAACAGAGTTAGGTACACGCTTACGAACAGATGGGGAAAGAAAAACAGGAGCAACAACACTAGAGGTGAAGGAAGGCATAGTAGGAACGGACAAGATAGTCGGAGTAGCAGAAACAACAGTCTGCAAAGGTACAGGTACAGGAGCAGTAGGAACGAGGACAGGTGGTGGAACAAACGTAGGGTTAACAGCGGGCTGGCCCGCAGCCGCTGGAGCAACAAGAGGAACAACAGGAGGAGCTATAGGAGGAGCTACAGGAGCAATAGCACCCTGTACATAAGGAGGTGGTGATTTCATCAAGTATGATAGCAAGGAATCTTCCTTTAAATCTTCTTCTTTCTTTTCTAGATTATTCGGTAAGACTGGGTAACATTTATCTATTTTCATGTGATGCAATCTAGTAGCGATTTCCATATCTTTTTCTTCTTTGTCTTGTCTACATTCTTTTATAGCTTGCATTATCGGAACAAACTCTTGCTTTTTATCCTTTTTAAGTTGTTTGATTTCTTTCTGTTTGGCCTCTTTACGCCATATCCGAAAGGAATCAAACATAGCTGGCCTAGCTTTCTTTAAAAATAATTTAGCCTCAAGATTATCTAAAATCGAAAGTTCAAAAGTTCCGTGTGGTGGCCATCTAAGGTCACCGTCTTTCCTTGTATAGCGGATCCAGTAATCATTATAGATTATGGGACCCACACCGTGTCGACTATAAAGATCATGAATAGGAGTTCCAACTGGAGGTATCGGACATGAGTCCTCCAACCGGGAATCCATTGCGCAACATTTGAAAATACGAAACAAACCACTATGGCTAGGCATCGTGCACACTAACCTAGTATCAAACTTCAAGGATTACCGAAGCAATAAAACCTCGTGTAAGTCAAAACCCTCGGTTTTTGGCAATTGCAACTGTCAAATAATACTAAGAACCAATACTAAGAACCACAAATGCAATGGAACCATGCAATACAACAAAGCTTTAAGGCTATTACAAAGCTCGGAGAGCTATTACCACAAAGCCTTAAAGGCTAACCACAAAGCTTTCAAAAAGCTAGAACAACCACTAAGGACTGGGAGCGACCCACAAATACTTAACTCAGAACTTCAATGGCGTCACCAGGAAGGCCCGTCTATCGTCTCGCTTGTACATAAGGTCTACGCCGGGCGTCGAAGACAGGTCGACAGTCAGGGCATCGGTCCGTCGCAGCCGTCAGGAGGCGGGAATCTTCGCGGGGAAAAACTTCGGGCCACTTATTTCGACAACAGGATCGATGAAGCGGGGTGCACCTTCCCTCGGAGATTTCACACGAAGTTCCTCACGATCATCAGGCTTTGGACCGGACCGGTACCGCTGAAGTCGCCCCACGTTGGGCGCCAACTGAAGGACTGGACTTTTTAACAGTACCAGCGGTGCCAGGGAACAACACCTATAACCTTCATGGGATACCTGTTTCGGCGCACAAACTACAGAGACACGGGACACTTCCTTCGGCGTCAGAGATTCAAGGTTTATTACTGCAGGGAACACAGAAGTCACGACAAGTACAACACGTGCAACTTGGGGAGACTGCTTCAAATTGGTTCTGTGGATCGCTCCTTTTATACAAAATTAACTCATAGGACAACATGGTACACAAAAGTTTACAACCTGGTTCCCATAATTATCCCCCAGAGGGGTCGCTTTGGTCACTTTGGTACACATAAGGTCCGGAACATAAGTGCGGAAACATTTGGCGGTTCCCAACTGTAAAAACCCATCTTCCCAACATTAGTGAATTCCAATCGGCAGTAAAAACAGATCGAAATAGGGACAAAGACAGGTGCAGAGGGAGATGGAGACAGTGGGGAAATTGAAAAGGGTGTAAAAGGGGAGGTATCGGGAAACACGAGATACAGGCATCAAAGGGACGTGCCTAATGAGATGCACGGCTGAGACAATAAACCGGACGGCAAGATGAGCCTCGAGCGGGGCCATCTGCCTTACAGTATCATCCCCCTCATCGTAAAAGATATTTACAAAGTACATGTGTCTTCCACAAATATCCTGAGAGTCCCAGGGTGACGAAGCGGACAGTGTCCGTTCGCTGGCTACTTGAGGGCAAGAGACAAAATGGATGCCGTATCTAAGATGGAACCCGTGGGTACAGATGAAAAACTCACATATCAAATGAACGGTTTAAGGTAGCACAGCGAAAACTGCGCACACTTACTAAACTCGTCATTTGCGGTTCTTAGATACCAGACTCGACCATATTCGTGCGAGTCGAAAACATCACTTAAAATTGTCACGGAACCTCAGAAGTGAGAGCAGTGTTAAGGGTTATCCCTGGGGGTAAAGCACCAGGACCTGACTGCATACCAGCTGATATGTTTAAGCAGAAACAGGACCTCTGGGTCCCATACATTGTTCTTTTAGCCAATGCTCTGGCAAGGGGTGCGAAAGTCCCTGACTCATGGTTAGGGGCGGAGATCCTCCCTATTCACAAGAAGGGTGATCGCTCGGTAACGGCTGATTATCGACCTATTAGCCTTATTGATGCGGTACAAAAGATTGTGGCTCGCCTTCTTTTGGGTAGGATCCAGACTTGGATCTCTGATTACGATGTTTTAAGCCCTCTCCATGTGGGTTTTCAGCAACATATGGGGACTTTAGAGCAAGTTTTTAGATTTATGTTACTTTATTGGAAGGTGGTCTATCTTGGGGGAGGTTTGTTGTTTGCGGCATTTGTGGACCTCAGGTCTGCATTCGACCTAGTGCCCAGGACTAAGCTCTGGGAAGTCTTGTTGGATCTGGGCATGCCCAAAGAGTTGGTGGCGCTACTGATTAATCTGCACTCAAACACCTATGCCAAAGTAAGATGGGGTGGTCCAGGGGAGGTCACTGACAGTTTTAAAGTTGCCAAGGGGGTTAGACAAGGGTGTGTGTTGGCCCACACACTTTTTTCCTTGTTTATTAATGGGGTGACTAAATATTTTTCTAACTATCCAACGGACGCGCCCTCCCTTGCTGGAAGGAAAATCCCCCTCCTCATGTTCGCGGACGACACTCTTATTATCTCTAAAACGAGGCAGGGCCTCCAGTCCGCACTGGCCCGTTTTGAGTGTTTCTGCAGCGAGCACGAGTTAGAGGTGAACGTCAATAAGACCAAATTTATGGTTCTGCGAGGCCCCAAGGCTGTGAAGGCCAAGGTGTCAATGAGCGGAGCCATTCTGGACCAAACGGAGGTTTTTACATATCTAGGTGTCACATTAAGTGAGAACATGAGCTGGAAACCCCAATTGGATGTTATGACCCTGAAACATGCCCAACTTGGGGGAGCCTTACTGAAGGAGCATGCAAAATGGCTCACTAAACCCCTGGCACCGTTGGTAAAAATTTATGGCTCCAAGATAATCCCTGCAACTACCTACGGGGCAGAACTTTGGGGGTATAGTGATTTATCCACTTTGAGGGTGGCTCAGAATAGGTGCCTCAGAATGGCAACTGGTCTCCCACAATCAACACCTTGCTTACCCCTGCAGCTTGACCTAGGTGTTAAATCCATCGAGGATGTGGTACGGTACAGACCACTGGCGTTCTGGCGTCGTCTGTGGACTACACCTGAATTAACTCTGTTTGCTGAGGCTATCGTTGAGGTGAGGGGGCTTGAAGGGTCCCATAGGGTTCCCTGGTTCTCTCACCTCAGGATGCTTTTGAAAAATTTGAGCCTGGAGGAATTGTGGGTTGATCCAGCGCATGCGACCTTTCCATCTAAAAAGGCACTTAAAGATATTTATTGGCACTGGATCGCTGAGAGGAGATCCACTATGGTTGTTGGTCCTACCATGACATTGGAATTCTTGGTTGTAAAGGATGTCCCTAAATATGAAGCATACTGGGACTTAATTACTAAGCCAAATGATCGCAAACTGTATCACCAATTACGAGTAGGCTCGTTACCCTTGCGGGGGCTTACGCACTCCTGGTTAACTGGTGGTAGCGATAAGTGTCCCTTCTGTGTAACAGCAGTAGAGAATATTGAACACCTTTTCTTCGGCTGCCCTAAGTACCTGTTACCCAGAAAAGTATGGCTTTTACCAGTCTGCCGCTTACTAGGTACTAGATCTGCTGTTGCCGCGATTAGGATTCTCAAAACTGATACTTCCCCCCCTATCGCCATTGGTGCAGCAAAATTTGTGAGCTGGGCATGGTCAATTCGTATTTGCTACCTTGGTAAATGAAGTTCCCATTGTATATGTTTTTATGACTCTTAGTCCCAATGTAGCATTGTTTTTATGTAGTAAGGGGTCTTCCGGTACATCATTGTCTAAAAATTTAATACTTTTTTAACATGGTTTTAATATGTAACGTATTTATTATCTTTTATGTAATAGCGTATGAACTGTTTTTTATTATTATGTGTTTGTCTTTTATGATGTAAATCGAATAAAGACCTCTTGAATCGTTATATTCAATAGAGTTTATTTTCTGGTGTTTGCAGGTGCTCCAAGGAAATGTCAATTGTTTTTACTTCATTTAGGATAGTATTTGATCTAATGTGCCACATCGTGTAATTTCTGGTGTTTCAATGCAGCTTGATGTCACTTCTTGTATTATCACAACATAACAGTCAAAGGCCATGTGATGCCACTTCCTGAGATGTCATTAGGATCAAGTGATGTCATTTCCTGTGATATCACAAAGAGTTGGAGCGCTCTCTATATTACTTCCGCCAGCGTCGGATTGGTAACGCTGTGGAAAAGTAAATTTTGCCATGTTCTGTGTCCCTACGTGTTCCCCATCCTATGTTATATGTGCATGATCGATATGCATATGTATTCCCTTATGATCGATTCAAGACACAATTCTAGTTGTGTCCAACTCTAGTATGCTAGTTTCCAGTTCTCGTGAAAGCTACGAGTATTAGGCCTATGTAAACCTATGTTGCCACGTTTCACAGTGTGCACGTTAATTCAGAATAAAGTCCTCGTTTCTAGGCCTCAAAAGGGCCCGGACACCAGATTCAGCTCCTGTCTCCTGAACCCTCGCTGAGGAGCGATACAGCCCCCACCTGTATCCCTGACCCTTCACTTACTTCCTGCCTCACAGTGCCCGGCTCGGCCTGGCTCTGCCTGCCAGTCTGCCAAGAATATGTTATGATTCTAGTTATCAGTCCAGCCCTCCTTCTCTGCATTCCTAAGCTACTGAATCGCATCAATAGTTTCCGTCATGGTCTAGCCTTTATGTCTCCATGTAAGAGAAATACTGTATTAATGTTCATAGAATATTCCTCAACACGCACTACATGTAGAATAATGCATGCACCAGTCTTAGAGTCTGTTAGCCTTTACCCTGATAACTTTTGGATTCTATCAACACGTTCTCTAAACATCAGATACTAGATAGTCTTTAGGTACATGTCGCTCTGACACTCCAGACTTTAGTCTCCTCTTCTAGTGCAGAAGTCATAGCCCCCAGTTCTCCCTAGTAACACGTCATTGCCAGTTTGCGCGCACCACTAGGTTAAAGGTCCCGGCTCCTCAGGTAGCCCCCTCCATGTTTCCGCCCCAGTTATGACATATTCTGTTACGTTTACATCACATGTCTATGTATACGCCTCTTGTTACACCCACTTTATGCCTTATCTTTCGCGACTGCTACAAACTCCGCCTACTGCTACGCCTACTGTACCGAATGCAATGTAATTGTTTTAGTATATATATGTTATGTACTGTTATTAAAGTTAGCGCGCTCATTCCAGATCCTGCCCGGCAGCTGTCGGGCCCCCCTGCTGGGCCCTGTCATCCTTTTCCCATGCAGGTTGTCCTGCTCCTGTCCTTTATGCTATATTAAAACCTGCAAACTCCAGCTACCTCGAATCTTGACTCTTATTTATTGAGCTATCTGTTTATATCGTATCCAGTCAAAAATAGAACAGGTATTTAATTATTTATTTACCACATAATGGCGCCCGAATAGGGACTTGCCCTTTCCCCACGCGCCGGAGAAGCCACGCCAGCCCCCTGACCCTCTGCAGCCGTGACGGAACCATACCGTGCACGTGCAGATATTTCTGCTTCAAGTATCCCTCAGGCCCACGGAGGAGACGGAGGTTGCGGTCCAGCATCCAGACGAGGCGGTGGAGGAACGCGGCGAGTCCCGACCAGAGCCCAAGCCGAGAGTCCAAGGTCCGAGGTATCCGGAGGCCCACCCGTAACTGAAGTCCGAAGTTCGTAGTCCGTCGTCGTAGCAGTCCAGTCCAGTCCGAGGCCTTCCGTTCTTGCTGCCCGGTGAGTACCGTTGCTGGGGTAGTATCTAGACAGGGTCAATTAATTTGTCTCTGGTCAGTGGGTTTGGGTACGCAAATCCAACACGAAGTGTCCACCTAGGTGGATGCGGGTCCTGACGTGTCTCTTTATGAGGCCGGTAAGTTTCGTACTGTTTTAGCAGTACATCTAGTCATTCTAGTAAGTTTCTGTTCCAGTAAGTTCTGTTCTCGAGAAATTCATGTGCTCTGTTTTCAGTATTCCAGGTAGTATTTTGTCCGAACTGTCATTTTAAATGTTATTCCATGTGTTTTCAATGTCGTGGTATGAGTGATTTGTTTCAGTTATTATTATTGTGTTTTTATCGTGTATTGTATTGTGTCCGGACTCCAGTTTAAGTCATGCCTCTGTTCACGAAGCTACGTCAGTTAAGAACTAGAAAAGGTCTGCTCGAGGAAGCAGTTCCTGTCCCACCTAGGGACAGTCCAGGTCATTTTATGTATCATAAGCATGGCATAAGTGCCATATTATATCTAGATTTATGGGTGGAGTACACCAAGGAATTAGAGGAGAAGTATGGATGGCCCGTATCAGGTACGTGGGATGCCGAGTGCATCATGCGAGTAGAAGAAGCATTATGGAAAAAGAAAGCCAGACAGTCCCAGAAAGATGCCATCGAGTTATGGCGCAAAGAATCTCATAAAAGAACTGAAAAAGAAATCAGAAAGTCAGAATTAAGTAGAGAATCCTCAGAAAGAGCCCAGGAAAGGGAATTAATCGAAATAGGTGAACGAGTTGAAGCCGAACAGTCAGACAGACAGAGGAATGCCCTTATTAAGGGTATGTACCCTCTTCTTGCCGAGGGCTTGCCAAAGGCAACCCCGGAGGCATCCAGTAATTTCCCGCCATCATTAGTTCCAACCAAGCTACGTCATAAACCGACCGCAGCTGATATTTTTCTCTCGTCCTATTTGGACGATACAGTCCCAGAATATGCAAATCCTGTTCCGCCTGCTCCCGTAAATAATGTAATTTCTGTTCCTCCAGCCACCGGGGCACCTGTTACAGCACCTGTTACGGTACCCCCGGTCCAGCCTACAGTACAAGTACCTGCTACATCGGTCACTCTGCCAGCACGAAGAGTATCAGTCGACGATTCCAGTTTAGGGGCCGCGGGGGGAGGTCCTCCTGGTACCCCGCCGCCACACAAACGTGTAATGTTAGTCGAGTTACATGAACGTGCGTTACAGCGTACGCCCAAACATCAGTCCGTTGCAGATATCAAGCGAGCTCTTACCGAATGCCGTTATGATCCAGTCCCAGGCGATAATAGTATGGTTATATATTCATTGCGCGTAAGACGGGTGACCGAGTATTTGGACACCCTACCGAATATGAAAGAAGATTTAGACAGAATATATCGTTTCATCCGTACAGGAGACGATCCAGAAAGTATTGGCGAAATCATGTCTCTAAGGAAAGCTGAGACCCAGCTCATGCTATTAAAGTTTCTAATTAATTGTCTAATAAGGGAACAAGATTATCCGACTAAAGATCCGACCGAAATGAGAGTTCTGACAAAATGGAGTGATCATATAGCCGAGGGAAGACACAAGACACTCAGTAGTATAGAGAGTATGTACAAGAAAATTCGTAAGGAAATAATAAGGTTACACGAGAAACGCAAAGCAGCACAAGTAAGCGAGAAAGAAGACGACTCTCCTACCGAAGAGGTAGACGACGAGAATCCTTCCAGAATAGCGTATGTAGGTAGAACTAGACTTTCCGACCGACATTCACGTCTAGAACACAAGAAAGTTTTCTCTCTTCCAGCACCAGAACAAGGTTCTCTTGAGCAAGTATTTCAAGCTACCGATCACATTCTGAAATCACGAATCGGTTATAGTGAACTAAGTACCATGCATGAACAAGAACTAGCCCGATCAGCAGTCCGATGGACTACTGATTCTACCACTTTTCCAGACGAAATAGTGGCACAAATGTTTCTGAAACTGCCCCCAGCCGAGCAGCGACTGGTGGGTATGTATATGATCCATCACCTCATAACACTGTATGAGGGTCAGCATTCCGATCCAGGTCCGTTACATGATGTTCTAAACGAGCTACTACAGTATAGATGGAAAGGTCTAGGTACCGATTTAATTAGTATCATTCTAGAACAGCGCCACAAATACCGAACGTTTCTGAATCCGCATTTTGTTCACGTCTCACCTCCAGAAAGTAAACCGTTTTACATAGATAGACAGCATCCGTTACGAGAAGTACACCCAGTTAGAACAGCGGGTGGTGAAATGCAACGAGTATTTGTTTACACCCCGATTACAAAGATGGAACTCTTAGAGATGAAAAAGTTAATTCCCTGTCACGATAAAGATCCAGCAGGGTTCCACCGTGAATTAAAAGACATGCTCCGTATGGGAGAATACACATATCCAGATATCATTAAAATGTTAAAGGTCCTGTTGCCTGCGGGCATATATGAAAAACTCAAAGAAAAAGAATGGGAGGTGGGAGAGAAAAAGATAGATTGGGCAGCTCTAGAAGCTGAAGAAAATACACGTGTACCAGGTACCGGTCTAGGAGACAAATGTAAAGAATTACCTGAGCTATTGATACAAGTTTTGCCAAGATTACTAGCCACGAAAAAGGAAGACTGGGATGCAATCTCAGCCTGTAAACAGAAACCAGACGAAGATACTAGTGATTTTTATTCTAGATTTGAAAAATGTTTTAGTATTAACAGTGGTTTGAAGACGAGTAGTGAGTCATACCCTCATCTTTTTGTTACCAAACTAGTCGAGAATTCAAGTCCACAAGTTAAAAATCGAGTTTTGAAAGTCGAAAGTACCTGGCAAGCTAATACTCCGTCCCAAATGCTTCAGATGCTTCAGTATCACCAGAATAGAATCAGGGAAGAGCAAGATCATGAAAGGAAACGTATGAAAGACACGAAAATGAAAGTATTAGTTGCACAATCTGTTCCACAGGACAGTCAGAAGAGGGGTATGAATCAAGCCAGTCATCCTGCAGTTCCCGTTAAAGGGACCTGCAATTATTGTAAACAGCCAGGTAATTTTATAAACGAGTGTGCAGTTCTGAAACACAACATAGCTACCGGTAAGACTAAAGAAAGACCACGTCCGCCTAGACAAGAACAAGTTTCACAGACTTCTCAGTCACCACAGAAGGCACAACAGACAGTTACAGCACCGCAGCCTATTGCTGCAACACAGCATGTTACACAGCAGATGTACCAGTATGCACAGTCCGAGTATCCAGAGTATCAACAGTACTCATGAAACAGCCTAGAGAGGGAGGTAGGCTTGCCTCTCATCGAGATACCTGTAGATCAAGAGGGTCCCTATGTTCACAGTCAAGTATTAGGGAAAGACAGAAAGTTTCTGATTGATACAGGGGCAAGTAGGACTACTATCAGTCATGACGAGGTTCCAGGGGCTCCGCTCTCAGGCTCTAGAAATGTTTCCCTTGGATTTTCAGGAAAGCCTATTGTTAACGAGATTTCAAAGCCAGTTACTCTAGAAGTTGGTCCATTGTCCCGAACTACTGATTTGTTACTTACGAAGTCATGTCCAGAAAATGTGTTAGGCATTAAGACACTGAAAGAATTAGGTGCAGTTATTTGCTGTTCCCCAGAAGGAATACGTATGTTTTTAAGGGATTTTAAAGGTCACTATGTATTACGAGATTTTGATCCAAGATTACTGAATGTACCGCAGCATCTATGGGCACAAGGTCCAACTGATGTTGGTTTTATGCAAATCACACCCCATCGGGTGACTCTCAAGCCAGGTGTAGTGTTACCACGAATCAGACAGTACAGATTGCCACCTGAGGCTGTAGCAGCCTTATCCAAAATTATTGACGAGCTCATTGCTCAAGGAGTGGTTGTAGAAACTGACTCCAATATATGTAATTCTCCTATCATTCCAGTCATGAAACGTACTGATCCAAATGCACCTCCAGTATATCGATTAGTGATTGACCTTCGAGAACTTAATAAATGTATCATACCCCAGTATCCAGTAGTCCCAGATATTTCTTCCCTATTGACAGCCATTGATTCTGAAGCCACGTTTTTCACCGTCATAGACCTCAAGAATGCATTTTTCAGTGTCCCAATTCATCCAGACAGCCAGTTCCTTTTCGGATTCTGTTTAAATGGAAGGAGCTATAAATTCACACGAGCTCCTCAAGGTTTCACAGAAAGTCCTAGTATTTACAGTCAAGCACTTAAGAGACAACTAGACAATATTCACATGCCAACTGACACTGCCCTACTCCAGTATGTCGATGATCTACTGATCACAGCCCGTTCTGAACGTGACTGCGAGCGTGCGTCACTTACAGTTCTGTATTTCCTAGCCGAGATGGGGCACAAGGTGTCCCCTTCGAAGCTTCAATTCTGTGTCCAGCAAGTGGTCTATTTAGGCCACTTACTGTCCAAGAGGGGTAGGCAGTTGACACCTGACCGTATCCAGTTAATAGCGAGTCTTCCTCAGCCCAGGACACAGAAAGAGGTACGAGCTTTTATCGGCCTCACTTCTTATTGCAGACAATGGATTCCTCAGTATGCATTTCTAGCCAAGCCACTGATACAGTTAACGACACAGGAGGCAGCCGTATCGACTGTCCTCCCTTGGACATCTGAACATACACTTGCTTTTAATGAATTAAAGAAAGCCTTATGCCAAGCTCCTGTTCTAGCAACACCGAACTACAGTAAGCCTTTTACACTTTTTGTCACAGAACGTGATGGTACTGCATTATCTGTTCTCACACAAGATCAAGCCGGACAGTACAAGCCCTGTGCTTATTTTTCGAGCACATTAGATCCAGTAGCCCAGGCTTTGCCTGCGTGCCTCAAGTCAGTTGCAGCCACAGCACTAGCTATCAGACAAAGTGATTCTATAGTATTAGGACATTCCCTGACAGTACAAGTTCCACACTCTGTGGAAGTTCTTTTAAACCGAACACAGACTCAGCACTTGACAATCGCACGTTTAACAGGTTATGAACTGACACTGTTCCAGCCACACATAGAAATCAGACGCTGCAACGTTCTAAATCCCGCTACACTGTTACCGTCAGTTACTTCAAATCCTGCCACACATGATTGTGTGGAAGTTGTTAACACTATGACAAAGCCAAGACAAGACTTGACAGATATTCCATTACCAGATCCCGACCTGACACTTTATGTGGATGGTTCATGTATGAGAACAAGTACAGGAGAACTAGTAGCCGCGTATGCAGTGACTACTGAGACTGAAGTTATAGAGACACATCGTATTGACACCCTGTCCGCTCAAGCAGCAGAGCTAGTCGCTCTGACCCAAGCCTGCATACGTGCCAAGAACCTGAAAGTTAACATATACACAGATTCACGTTATGCATTCGGAGTCGTACACGACTTTGGAGTGCTCTGGCAAGAAAGAGGTTTTATGACTTCTCACGGAACCAAGATTCAGCATGGTCTTCTTATTCAAGCTCTGTTAGATGCAATACATTTACCGACAGCTATCGCTATCATGAAGTGCAAAGCACATACGAAAATCACTGATATCATTTCCCAAGGTAATGATCTAGCAGACCGAACAGCCAAGCTCACAGCTCAGACTCCAGACATTCCAGTTAACACGACACA
The DNA here is from genome assembly GCF_964261635.1 of Lissotriton helveticus. Classification (NCBI taxonomy): domain Eukaryota; kingdom Metazoa; phylum Chordata; class Amphibia; order Caudata; family Salamandridae; genus Lissotriton; species Lissotriton helveticus. Next base: position 446,956,510 of record NC_136070.1, read on the forward strand.
GACACACACTCCAGATCCGACTACTTGTATGACAGTTAAGGACCCTACTCAAGATGTCATAGATATCCAGTTACATGCTACTCCCGAAGAAATCAAGAAATGGTCCGAACAAGGAGGGGTCCAGACAGATCAGGGATGGTTGACGAAGGGAAAAGCCACATGGTTTCTCCCCGACTCAATGGTTCAAGTCATTATCAATACCGCGCATAGTCCTGCACATTTAGGAGAAAAAGCCATGTTAGACAGTATCCAGAACATTTGGTTCAACAAGCATTTACGAGCTGCAGCCAAGCAGAAAGTCCGTACCTGTATGATATGTTGTCAGTTCAATCCAGGTAAAAGTGTCCCGGTGGAACAAGGGGGATTCCAGCCTCCTGACCACCCTTTTGAAGTCCTCCAAATGGATTATATTCAGATGGAGCGATGTCGAGGTTTCAAGTATGTCCTTGTAGTTATATGCGCTTTGTCCAGGTGGACAGAGGCATATCCAGTCCCAGATTACACAGCCGCGACCACTGCCAAGCAGTTGGTTCGTGAATTCTTTCCTCGTTATGGACTCCCTAGGGTCGTGTATTCAGACAACGGCCAGCCATTCTCATCTGAACTAATGAAGCATGTGTCCCTTCTGTTAGGGTACCAGTGGAAGTTTTATTGTGTACGCCATCCTGAAGCAGCCGGTCTCGTAGAGAGACATAACCAGACTCTGAAAATCCGCATTGCCAAAGTGCGTAAAGAGAAAGGTGTAGACTGGCTAGTAGCTCTGCCAGTCGCCCTATTTTATATGCGCATGGTCGCACATTCCAGATCAGGTCTATCCCCTTATGAGGTCGTATTCGGCCGCCCCCCGAACATGTGGGGTACACCTAGACCCCGAAGTATTACAGATGTTTCCAGTAATATGCTGACAGATTACCTAGCTTCCTTGATGTCTGCCCTACACTCTTGTCGTTCACAGGTTGCCGCTGCATTTCCAGACAATACCGAGGTGAAACCGCATGAAATCATTCCAGGAAATCTTGTACTTGTCCGGAACTTTGATCGTTCAAGTCCGCTGGAGCCCCGCTGGAAACAACCTCAACTTGTCCTTCTGACCACCCGCACGGCCGTGAAGCTGGAAGGCCGCAAGGGCTGGGTGCACCTGTCCCACGTCAAGAAATTCCATGGATGTCGCATAAAAACATTGGACTGTTCCATTTCTAAGGACTGCCTAAAAAGTGACTATGATTCCAAGCCTCCCCTGTTAGAGGAAACTCCGCAGCAGGAGTATAAAAGTAAGCTCCGGTCTAGTAAAATAAGTCAGCCAGTTTAATTGTCTAAGTCCCCCTCGGGTGAAGCGGTTAGACAGGTATCTGACATGTATGAGATAGACCCCCATAGTGAGAGAGTTAGTCAAAACTCTATCAGATGTATCGTTTTTCTAAGTTTCATATTGTTTCTAAGTCTCATGGTTACCTGCACAAGTTATGCATTGCACTTATGTTTTCCAAGTTCTCATGTAAATAAGTTTTCTAATGCTACAGTAGAGCACACATTTAGTGATCTGCCTCCTCACGAGCTATCCTATCGTCTTGCTATGAGAAATAATACATTCATTAGAATGTTACACTATTCACACCAGACCAGCAATGCTACTAATTGTTGGGTGTGTGGTCGACTCCCCCCTTTCCAGACACCGAAGGGAGTTCTGCCACTCTTTCCTTATCCGTTTTCATATAATGGTTCGTGTGGAGCATGGTCCATGTTAACGTCATCCTCAAATGATATGTCCCTTCTGAATAGAACATGTTTTCCAGACAAGCAAGGTCTCTCCCATAGAACAGGGTTAGATCTAGAAAATGAAGTTTACAATTTAGGTAATTATTCTTCGAATTTTATGGTCCTGAATGTTCAGTCTGATACTACTCCAGACTTACCTGCTATTTCAGTACTACCAGTCAAAGGCGAATTATGTGTCAGAAAGAATGGTTCCGCACATGTAGGACATAGTGATTGTACTACTACTGTCGAGTATAGTGACAGTGGGAAATCTATTTTCAAAGCCTCACGTCATTCTTATTTTGTTTGTGGTCAGACCGCATATGTTCGTCTGCCCCTCGATTGGGATGGAACCTGTTACATTGCCTTCCTACTGCCACCAGTTTTTCTAGCCCCATCTGATTATCATAGAAACACACATCTAGTACACGTCAGACCTAGAAGGGAGATCGAGTCCCCAATAGTCGATCAAACTGAAACTACTCTAGAACAATATCAAGACTTTAATAAAGGTTTCTTTTTCTTTATAGGACCTGTCCAGAATAGTAAGTTAATACGTAGGTTAACCAGAACCCTTGAAGCAGTAGTGAATGAGACTACTTCTGCTCTAGGTAACTTAACCGAAGAGCAATCTGCTATGAGATTTGTCGTGCTCCAAAATCGTCTCGTTCTTGACGTCATACTGGCCGATAGAGGAGGAGCATGTAGAGTCATCGGATCTAGTTGCTGCATTTTCATTCCTAATAACGCGCCGTCTGTTTATTCAGCTATAACCAGACTTCATAAAATTGCCCATCAGTTACACCAGAATCCAGGCACCTGGACATGGTCCGGTTGGCTCTGGAGTATAATTTCTGCATGGGGATGGAAAATATTGTCATTCCTAGGTATTGCAGTAATGATCATTTTCAGTTGCTGCCTCTGTATACAATGTGGCCCTGCGATTTGCGGCATTTGTGCTACCTCTTGTATTCCTAGTCCTAAGTCCCGTTCCAAGACAATTCGAGACGAGCAAATGATGCTGTATGAAATGATAGATGGTATCATGAATATTGATGTTTCCTGATGGAAAACGTAGTGACAAGGAGGGAATGTGGAAAAGTAAATTTTGCCATGTTCTGTGTCCCTACGTGTTCCCCATCCTATGTTATATGTGCATGATCGATATGCATATGTATTCCCTTATGATCGATTCAAGACACAATTCTAGTTGTGTCCAACTCTAGTATGCTAGTTTCCAGTTCTCGTGAAAGCTACGAGTATTAGGCCTATGTAAACCTATGTTGCCACGTTTCACAGTGTGCACGTTAATTCAGAATAAAGTCCCCGTTTCTAGGCCTCAAAAGGGCCCGGACACCAGATTCAGCTCCTGTCTCCTGAACCCTCGCTGAGGAGCGATACAGCCCCCACCTGTATCCCTGACCCTTCACTTACTTCCTGCCTCACAGTGCCCGGCTCGGCCTGGCTCTGCCTGCCAGTCTGCCAAGAATATGTTATGATTCTAGTTATCAGTCCAGCCCTCCTTCTCTGCATTCCTAAGCTACTGAATCGCATCAATAGTTTCCGTCATGGTCTAGCCTTTATGTCTCCATGTAAGAGAAATACTGTATTAATGTTCATAGAATATTCCTCAACACGCACTACATGTAGAATAATGCATGCACCAGTCTTAGAGTCTGTTAGCCTTTACCCTGATAACTTTTGGATTCTATCAACACGTTCTCTAAACATCAGATACTAGATAGTCTTTAGGTACATGTCGCTCTGACACTCCAGACTTTAGTCTCCTCTTGTAGTGCAGAAGTCATAGCCCCCAGTTCTCCCTAGTAACACGTCATTGCCAGTTTGCGCGCACCACTAGGTTAAAGGTCCCGGCTCCTCAGGTAGCTCCCTCCACGTTTCCGCCCCATTTATGACATATTCTGTTACGTTTACATCACATGTCTATGAATACGCCCTGTACACGCCTCTTGTTACACCCACTTTATGCCTTATCTTTCGCGACTGCTACAAACTCCGCCTACTGCTACGCCTACTGTACCGAATGCAATGTAATTGTTTTAGTATATATATGTTATGTACTGTTATTAAAGTTAGCGCGCTCATTCCAGATCCTGCCCGGCAGCTGTCGGGCCCCCCTGCTGGGCCCTGTCATCCTTTTCCCATGCAGGTTGTCCTGCTCCTGTCCTTTATGCTATATTAAAACCTGCAAACTCCAGCTACCTCGAATCTTGACTCTTATTTATTGAGCTATCTGTTTATATCGTATCCAGTCAAAAATAGAACAGGTATTTAATTATTTATTTACCACAACGCGGGCATTCGGGCAATGCCCGAGGGGGCGGTGTCCGAGAGCTGCTGTGGGCTGTTTTTTTTAGCAGTCTGGGGGGCTATTTGAGCGCTGTCTCTGTTCTTCTGATACAGTCAGCGGCCCAGTGGGTGTCTGAGTGGCCTTTTTAGGGGCAGATGGGCGCTCATTACCTCCGGTTAGCACCAGGCAGAGGTGTCACTCCCTTTGTCCCTCGGGCTGGCCCATTAATGTCTGCACATACTGAGCGGGGGCAGGGGGCCTGAGTAGAAGTGGCCTCACTTGTTTAACCAGTCTAAACTAACGCGTGCAGTTTTTTACCCCTCCTCCTAATTTTTTTTAATAAGATTACACCAACGCAGTGATATGAGGAGTGACTGTTTATGCAAAGGTGTGGCGATTTTTTTTTGTGTGTGCCCGGGCCGATTTTCATTTCCAATCCAACCCTGACTTCCGCTACCTCTGCTGACTCAATGTGCATGGGAAAGAGGGCATACAAGAAATGGGCAGAAAACACTGAATCTCCTGCTGAAGAGCATTTGCTGGCTCCCTGGAAGTATTAAACACAGTGGACCCGATTTACAGAACTAACTTAAGACAAAATCCTAAGCTTACTACCATTTTGGTATTCACAGAAGGCACTTACTCATTTTGGCATTCACAGAAGGCACTTACTCATTTCGGTATTCACAGAAGTTAAGAGTCCTAACTTTAGGACTCCTAAATGCCTTCTGTGAATACCGAAAGTTGTGAAGTTAGGATTTTTCTCAGTTTAGGAGTCCTAAAGTTAGGAGTCCTAACTTTACTACACCTAAGCTGAGAAATATGCAAACTTTAAGACTTTCGGTATTAACAGAAGGCATTTAGGAGTCCTAAAGTTAGGAGTCCTAACTTTACTACTCCTAAACTGACAAAAATCCTAACTTTAAGACTTTCGGTTTTCACAGAAGGCATTTAGGAGTCCTAAAGTTAGGAGTCCTAACTTTACTACTCCTAAAATGAGAAAAATCCTAACTTTAAAACTTTCGGTATTCACAGAAGGCATTTAGGAGTCCTAAAGTTAGGAGTCCTAACTTTACTACTCCAAAACTGAGAAAAATCCTAACTTTAAGACTTTCAGTATTTACAGAAGGCATTTAGGAGTCCTAAAGTTAGGACTCCTAACTTCTGTGAATACCGAAATGAGTAAGTGCCTTCTGTGAATACCAAAATGGTAGTAAGTTTAGGATTTTGTTTTGAGTTAGTTCTGTGAATCGGGCCGAAAGTTCCAATTATGAATAGAAACATATTTTCAGCTTAAATGCTGAACTAACAATCCTGGAGTGAGCTGCCCTTCTTGCCTCCTCTACTGGCTTGGTGTCTTGCAAATTCAGCAGCTGACAGACACTTGCACATTATACATGCATGTGAGTGCTGACTATTTTGAATATTCTTTCAAATTACAGTACATTTTAAATGTTCTCGATATAATATTAAAATCATCAAACCATCGACATATATGAAGTCAATAATACATCCTAATTACATTAGATGTTTAAGGTTTTCTGTGGGTCCTCCAAAATGGCTTCTTTGCTCTTCACTCTCGACTAGAATCCACGCTTCCTATTGGTTCCTCTGGTCTCTCTCTATGCTCTCATAGACCATTAATCTTACTGACCTCGGTGGGGGTCCAGCTCAAGGGCTGTCGCGACGCCAGGAGACTGAGATGAAAGACAAGCTCCCAGGAGCCAATGAATGAACAATGATATTGTTAAGTTACTGCACCTGTGCTAATTCAAGGACCCTGGGCTCATACATCTTCCTCTTCCTTTTCTCCAATCTCTGTTGTGCACCTCATTTCTCTGAATGACAGCGTGATACTGATACTTTACAGTGTGATCTGTGATGGGGTAGAACTGGAAGCCCTGTCTGACAGCTCTGTGTTGTTTCTGCTTTTGTGGTGAACACTACCCCTATATGCTTTGAACCAGAGGGCAGTGGCAGGGGTAGTAAGCTGATGGTCTGGGTGGCGTCTGCTACCCTTAGAGAATCTTAAATGGCGTTCCCCGCTCTCTCCAGCTGGATATGGTTGGCAAGCTAAATGTTGTTGGGCATGATGGTGACCTTTTTTGCAATGGATGGCAAAGAGTTTGGTATGCCCAAAGCATAACACCTGGCATGCCTTGCTGGTCTGCTGCAGGCCCACGAGACTTGAGTTCTGCCTTCTCAGACCAGGCACTGGAAAGATAGTTTTGGGATTACAAGCATGGTGGATTTCTGGTAGTAGCAGGTCTGCCTGGCACTCAGAGTGCCTGGTTGGTTGGTATCAGGGAGGTTTCCCAACACTACTTTCGGGTCTGATGAGCTTGATGGCCAACTGCCTCTGAAGTGCCTTCCCCATGTAAGGCAAGCTCTCATCCTAGGCCTTTAAGGTACCATACCTCTTAGAGAAAGTGTGCAACGACTGCAACAGGGCTTACCGCAAAAAAAGATAAATATAAATAAAAGGACGACCTTTAAAATCATTGAAGACTTTGTTTTAGGAGCAAATCACAGCGATGGCTGGGAACGTTTTTAAAGATCTTTTTCTAAGAAATACTGTAGTTCAACGCAAAACAATCCGGAGCCTAATTCTTCGAAACGTGGAGGTGCCGGGTGCACAAGAAATGATAGCTTCTTTGAACAAAATGGTGACATAAAAAAAACCTCAACTTCTCGAGGCCTTTTACCCGCAGAGAGCTGACCCTTGCACAGAATGAAGGCACCTGACAATCACGCCAGCCAAACTTGCAAGTCAGGCAGTTGGTTGACTTTTTCTTGAGCAGTCACACACCCTTTTACTGCCTGAGGAATTTCACAGGAGTTTATTGTTGAGATTCTTGCTCGGCTGCCACTCCCTTGCGTTGAGTTGGACTGTCATTTCTGCTTTGTGCGCTTTAAACTTGAGCACACACGTATTCCATTATTTAATGCAACTATTTCCTCCCAACAAATCATACTTTATTGTATGGGCTTGCCTTCCTGCCCGCAGAGAGGGGGTGGATAATGAAGCGTGATTTTTGCTGTTGTGATGCCACAAACATGGTAAATAATACTGTCTCAGCCTATTTATTAGCAGTAGCGAAGCTCTTTTGTCCAGTACTTAATTTGTCAATAAAAATGTGCCGGTGCTCAAATCTCTCCTCTGAAACACGCGGCTGCTGCAATTAAATGTGCGAACACAGAATACTGAGGCAGTGTAATCCTAAAGCCATCTCGGGCCTCTTTAATCCATTTACAGCCACTCCCTGCCCCTTCAGCTCAGTTTCTCCCTTAGTGATGCTTTTCCATCTCTCTCTTCCTCCGTCTTTCTGATATGTGTCTTTTGCTCGCAGTAAATGCCTTGTGCAGAAAAATAAGTGCTGGTGCCCCTCACCGGCAACCACTGGCTCAAATTAAGCACTGCCTTGTGTCAGCAATCCGCCGATATTCCCTCCCCAAGGGAGTATGTATTGGTAGCTCTGTGGTAACTGTCAGAAATTCACACTTCAGAACCACCAAGAACTTAAGTGTGGGATGCTGCTATTTTTCATTCTCCCCCACTATGCCTTGGTGAGGCATGGATATAGAAACTGAGCGAACAGGCGTGGCGGGGTGGGGTGGGGGAAGACGAGTGAGTGCTTAATTTGAGCTGTATTATTGGGAACCAGTACTTATTTTGCTCATCAGACTTTAGCCCAGACAAGAGACAGAGATGTAGAAAGGAGAGAAAAAAAGAGGAAGAAAAAGATAGGAAAACAGTGGCAAAAGGAGAAGGCGGGATTGAACAGGAATCTGCAGGAGTTGGGTGTGGTAGGATAAGTGTAGGGTGGTACAAGAAAGAGTAAGTGGAATGGAGACAAGGCAGCTTTGGTATTTGGCTTTTAAGAAAACCCTTTATACCCTGGCCATATTTTTGTGAATTTAAGCATTGCTTTGGCACCCCTGTCCTTAACGTGTTACTCCCATCCTTGCTTACAGGGCCCAGTTTTACACATTTTTCATGCAAGACATCAAAGTTGCTGATCTGAGTTGCGCTAGGGGAAAAATACAGTGAAGCTCCATTTCTAAAGATACCAACCTGCTGCTTGCTCTGGTGCACAAACAGGCTGCCTTATGCGATGCACAGCCTCTCAGTAGAGGAGATCTTGCACTGGCTAGCATAGGATTTGTATTGGAGGCATACTCGTCCTATACATTTGTATTCATAGGCAAACGTTTTTTTTGAAAGATGAACACTTCTACCTTTTGTTTTTACAGCTGATTCAAGGAGGCGTGAGTTTTTGATGCAAAACTCAGTCTGATGTAGATTGGGCGTTGCATGAAAACCTATGGGTGTCTGTGTTGACCTGCCCAGTAACGATGCAAAACAGTTTTGACACTGTTAAATATGCCCCTTTTCAGTGCTAAACAGCTTTTGTGCTGGATACTAAAGAGCATGAGCTGGTTTGCACCTGCATGCGGAGTTAGGGCCTAATTTACAATAATTTGGCATAGGGTAGCGCAACAAGTCTTCTTGCTGAGCTGAATGAATGAATGAATGAATGGGGGTCTTATAATGAATGAATGGGGGTCTTATAATGCGCAACTTAGCCCAGGGGCATCAAGGCGCCTGAAAGATCAGGCAGCTGGTAAATTTTTCTAGAGCAGGAATTACAGGTACGCCTCTACAAAGAGCCAGGTTTTAAGTGCTTTGCGAAAAAGCATAATAGAGGGTTGTCCGGACAAATCAGGTGGAAGAGTATTCCACAACCTAGGCGCCAGGGAAGCGAAGGCTCTCCCTCCCCACCTCACTTTGCGAAATCGAGGGATTGTCAGAAGATTTTTACTGGAAGATCGAAGGGTTCTACAGGGAGAGTAAGCATGTAAGAGGGATCTAATGCCCTCGGATCCTGACCCATACAGAGCCCCATGGGCGAGACACAGGATCTTAAACGAGATCCTGGACTGGATGGGAAGCCAGTGTAGGATCTTTCTGGCTGAGGAGGCTGAGGAGAGTCTGGGAAGATTAACACCTTCAGCGCGGCGCGAATTTTCGCGCTGTTCTGAAGGTTTTAAAAAACGGGCGGGGCCGTGACGGAACGGTTCCGTCATAAGCACAGCCCAACCGGCGCTCATGATGGAACCCTTCCGTCACAAGCATCAAAGGGGTTAAGAACCATTCTGGCCGCCCTACATCAAATCAAAAGGGCAGGAATGCACCGCATTTACAAGAAACTGTGCGTTCCTGTCCTTTCAACCAACGCCAGTGCACAATTTGGCACCTAGCGTCAATGCAGGCACTTGGTGACTGCGTTGTTGGCAGGATTGTTTTTGTGCAGGAAGGGATACCTTCCTGCAGAAAAAAAATCCAGAATGCAGCATACATGGAAAGAGAAAAAAATGAGGAGAAATAATGATATTTCTCCTTCTTATGCACGCCCTGGGGAGGTGCACAGTTTTGACGCATTTCTAGGTTTATAAATCCTTGTAAATCTGGGAATGCATCAAAACCCATGGGTGTTGTGTGGGAGCCTCCAAGAATGCCTCCCTGACACAGTGTAAGGCAACGCAGACTTGCCTTATAACATATCTATTAGGCCATGAAAAGCCCCATGGCTTTGCTTGGCCTCGTAGTTATGGGTCTGCACACTGCACCACGTAGTGTTATAAAAGTGACGCACCAGCGGCGCAAGGGGCTTGTAAATAAGCCCCATAGTTAATTTTGACATTGTTTTTCCTAATTTGTGGCTGGGCGTATAGCAAAGGCAATTACAGTTTTCACTTTTACAAACTGGGATTGGTCTTTTTAGTCGGCTTTTTATCCGTTTTTTTCTTGTTTAAAGCAGAACACATGGCCATTCTGAATAGGTGCACGCATGTATTTAATGCACTTGCTCCTTGTTTTGGGCATAAAGAACATTTAAAAACGTGAGACCCTAATTACAATCTGAATTCCATGGCGGCACCTTGATAAAACATCTAAAAATGTCAATTTCCAAGTGACCAAACTTATAAGCAAATGACGTGGTGATGGGTTTAACCCTCCATGTGAAATTCACCCGGGTAAGTATTTTAACTGAAATACTTATTTTTTTTTTTATTTATTTATAAGATTTTTATTGCGCAGCTAATACCCGAGGGTGTCTAGGCGCAGAAGATACTCTAGGATACGGTAATCCGGAGCGTTTATGTATAAGCTTCCCTCGATGTACAAAACACTCAAAATCATGCAAGTCAATGTGAGCGTATGTACATGGCCAGAACATAATTGGGCAAATTTGACATTTCAAACCAAAACACCGTTTTATTCACTGCAACCTTCTGGTTGTAGTTAGTACCTTTAAAAACCGACAAAAAAAATCACATTGATGCTAAAATGAATCAATCCGCATCTCGGCTCCTGTGAATCACCCTCCCACGAGCTGCAATTTGGTGACTGACCTGTAAATAACTGTGTGGGGGCAAGAACGCTGTATTCACCCATATTCAATCAATAATGCTACATTTCCCTGTACACCAAGCTGGAACCCTGCAGGGATGCCACAGCAGTTTTTTAGAATCGTAGTAACTTTATGAACCCAAATCACAAAGATGTTTGAGTCTTACTCCAGTTTTAGATGTGAGTTACTCTTGAATATCCTAGTCTGATTCAAGAAGCAGTAGTACCATTTGTAATACTGTTAACACATTTAGTGCATTTTTTCTGCTCCATTGTATTACTACAAGTGCAGAAAGTATTGGGAGGAGTAACAGTTATACCACACCTCTACAATTCACTACATAGGTTTTTTGCAGGCTTTTGCTACTTAATTGAGAATGCAGAATTGACTGATGGTCCAAAGTTGCATCTGCAAATGCCCTATTTTTTATGGGCCTCTCTTAAACACAATGTTAAAAGCAGGAGGTAATTCTACAACTCCCACAGCCATTATCACTGTTTTGAGGTCATAAACAGGATGGGAGAGTGATGCAGTAATGACGAATACATGATGCTGTATTTCCATGCTAAATCACAGAAATACTACCAATTGTATCCACCGGGATCGTGCCATTCGAAACAAGTAGTGAACACATGCAACTTAATTTCCATTCATGTGTGCAAAAATCTGAAGGGAATAGTGAACATCACAGTTATCACTGTAGTATTACATCCATATTTTGTTTCGCACTCTAAGGGTTCGATCACGAGTCTGAGAGAGTAGTTTCACTGGTAGATAAACCTCCATGCCTGATTCCGAATTTCATCAGGTGTAAATCCCCTGTGTTTCTGTGCACAGAATTTTTCTACTGGAAGCAGCAAGAAACAGTGATCGGAAAGATGGCTGAATGTGGAAAAACACTCAGGAATATGGGCTAGTAAATACATGTCCACATGGTACACCCAACTCCTGCTTGGTGGGCTCAGAATAATATGGTGCAGAAGAGGAATTACTGGTCAGATATGTGTTGTGCTTAGCAGTTGTCACTTTATTTTTTATTTTTTATCATGGATATATTATGAGTTTTATCTTTGAACTGACTGTCTCACTTCCTACTCAAAGCAGGAATGTAGATCCCAGCCACTTGCCATTCTATCTCTGGTCTAGAACTAATTTCGACATTCTGGGACAAGACAACACCTGTCTCAGACTAACCCTGCCCAGCTGTTCGATTCGAATCAGGCCACAGCTGATTACAGCAATTGGCTTAACTCCGCCATTTTTAAAGCTGTTCCAAAAAATTGCGGTATCAAACACAAATTTAAACAATCTGCACCTTGGTTCACAGACACTCTTCGTCTTAAAAAACAAAAGTGCACAAAGCTCAAAAGAAAATGGAGATCTAACTACAACTCCTCTGACAAACTAATTTATAAACGCTCCCTGGCCAATTATAAGGCAGCCATTACCAAGGAAAAGTCTACCTATTTTATGCAGCTAGTAGAACAATCCAAGAACTCTGCTAGAGAACCTTTTCAGGTAATAAACATACTTCCTAAAGCCCCAGAGATTAAAGACAGCAACATTAGTGTTAAAAAGAAGATGACGCTTCATGTGGTTAAAGGAGATGCTTTATTCAAGTAAGCAAACACCATCAACTCCAGGCAAGATCCTCCAACTATCACCAGCAGAACACAGTGGAGATTCTATCTGATGTCAGATGGCAACCATCGCCATATGACATCCGCAAAAGGATGACAACATATCTCCCTTTTTTATACAGAAATTTAAAGAAAGAAACATACAAAAAATGCACAGGAAATAAAAACATCATACAAATGTTGAAGAGATAATTACAACATAGTAAACATTACAAACTTAAAGCATTGAACACAATAAACAACAGTGTTAGGTAACAACATAATCCTTCAAATACTTGGGCATTCTTCTACTACGCACAGGAAAATCCTTGTTACTGTGTAGACCAGAAATTGACCCACTTCCGTCTTTAGATTGTACATTAAGCAAGAAATCCACCAACACTTTTGACCCTTTAACATCATTGCCCACCTTAGGACAGGACAATCTGGAAAACCTCTTTTTATGGTTTTCCCTCAAAGTTCTGACCCACTCTCCGTCCTTAAAAACTCTAGATTTAGGTATCTTATCATTGTACATGTGCACATAACGATCTTGATATTTATACACGCTATTCTCCAATTGCTCCAAATTCACTTTCTCCCTTGCTGTTCTTTTCATCCATGTAGGAACTACTGTGATGCAAGATACTCTTCTTTTTAAAAGAAAGAATGGAGTTTCACCAGTGACTGAATGTGGACTATTCCTGTAGTTCCACAACATGTTTTTTATCTCTCTTTTCCACGCCAATTTTACACACTCCATAAGAACACGATTAAACCTTTCAACTAAACCATGTTCCCTTAGATGATACACAGCAGTGCAATTTTGCTAAATCTCCATTTTCAAAAAGGCTGTGAAGTCACCAGATGTAAATCCTTCTCGCCTAAAAATCTCTTCACAAAATGGAATAACATGACACCCATTGACCTCCCTCATGAAAGCCACTTCCGGCCACTTTGAAAAAGAATCAATTATTACCAAAGTAAATCTGCTCTCCTGTCCACGACAATGAAAAAAGGCCCACAAATATCAATTGCTAGTTTTTTACATGCCCGCTTGGGAAACGTAGATGAAACAATCGGAGATTCCATAACAGTGTGAGATTTGTCACTACAAGTACAAGGTACACAATTTCTCACAAATCTGTCAATCGCCCCATCCATTCCTGGCAACCAAAAATCAACAGTTGCCTTACATTTCATGGCAGGAATTCCACCATGACCCACATTTAACAGTTCCAACATTTGAAAACGTAAACCTTCAGGAACCATTATTCTGTCATTCCTTCTCACAATACCCTTCAACACAGACAGTTCACTCCAAACAGTAGCATATTCGTTAATATTCTCCTTTTCTTTTCCACTTACATCAGTCCCACTTAGAATCAACTCCGCCACTAAATTCAAAAGTCGATCTTCCAACAACTTTTGTTCCACTCATTCTCCCAAATAGCTTCTTTACACGTTTTATTAACTTCTGCCACAACCCACTTTTCATCTTCCACCACTTCCTTACAATCCAGAGGTAACCGTGATAAATAGTCTGCACTTAAATTCTTACTTCCAGGCACATAGCACATGTTGAATGTATACTCTTGCAGCTTGTATAACCACTTGGCTATGTGAGGTGTGGCTCTGCCAGCACCTTTAGTGGCAAATAAGTCTATCAATGTTTGTGGTCAGACTGCAACTCAAATTGATTTCCCCACACAAATGTGCAAAAATGTTGTACACCCCACCAACACGGTACAGCTTCTTTTCCAATGGTGGAATACGTGGGCTCTGCACCTTTCAGAGTATGGGACGGGAATGCGACAGCCCTTTCATGCCCACTACACTCCTGCATCAACACAGCACCTAAACCGTAAGCGCTGGCATCAGTAACAATTATAGTTTTATCATTGTGATTAAACGGTTTTAATACCAAAGCTTCACTGATGGATTTTTTTATGTTCACAAATGCAGCTTGACACGTATCCCTCCACATGAACTGCACACCTTTTTTCAACAATTCTCGTAGAATATGCACTTTTTCAGCAAACTTCCTGGCAAAATGAGCATAGATTTAAGCTAGCCAAGAAATGATCTCAATCGATCCTTGTTTTGTGGTGAAGGTGCATTGTCGATAGCTTCCACTAGTTTCAATTTTGGTTTAATTCCGTCACACGCCAAAGTATGCCCCAGGTAGTCAACTTCATTCATTCAAAATTGCACTTTTCCAAAGCAATTGTCAAACCAGCTCTCTCCAGTCTTGACAAAACATCCTGTAATCCCATAGCATGCTCTTCCTTGTTTTTACCCCACACCAATATGTCATTTTGAAAACATAATACCTTAGATAACCCCTTTAGTGTAGATTGCATAACTCTCTGAAAAACGGATGACGCTGATGCCAAGCCAAAAGGCATGCGCACAATTTGGTAGGCCCCTTCAGGAGTAATGAATGATATTAGATGCTTAGACTCTGCATGCAATCGTATCTGATGATATGCACTGGAGAGGTCTAATGTTGAAAAATATTTTGCTCCTCTTACAGTCATTAAGATTTCACGTATAAGGGGCAGGTGAAGCAGATCAACCCAAATGCAACTGTTCAGATCCCTTAAGTCTACACACATGCACAGTTTTCCATTAGTCTTCGTTGCCAAAACAATTGGACAAAGCCATTCTGATGCTTCAATGGGCTCAATGACACCAGCCTTACATAAATGTTTCAATTCCCCTTTGAGTTGACCATGTAGCGCTAAAGGTACATTGCTCACCTTATGAACCTTAGGTACAGACCATTGTTTTAAAACAATTCGGTGTTCACATTTTTTTAAACAACCCAAATCATCACAAAATAAACCAGGAAATTGCCTACTCCACTTTTCTTCCCCTTTAGGAGTCATTAACAACACCTGGTCGGGGTGATTGGAATCCAATATAATACCCAATGATTTCTTTCTCTCCATCCTAGAAGCGTTTTGCCTTTTTCAACAACATACACCCTACCACTAAAACATCTACTCTTGTATTTCAAATCAGTATTAAAACACCCTAAAATAGGCAATTTGATTCCACAATACCCCTCTGGTTCAATCCTAGTACAAATCAAAACAGGTGCCCCAATACTTTTCTACACAGTTTTGTCAATCAGAGTGTATGGAGAACACAAATCAGCCCCCATGTGTATCTGAACTCCGATCATAACTACCACACATTCAGGTGCATTATACGGATTTGTTACAGAATTACCACCTTTGAGAATTTCCTCCACTTCACTGACCACCATCTCTTCAACCTCCTCATCAGTATCCGAACTAGAATGTACATACCTAGTACCACAGTTTTACACTAGATTCACATTATGTTTCCTGTGAAATGCACCATCTTTACACATTCTTGAAAAATGCCCAAATCATTTACACTTAAAGCATCTGGACCTAAAGGCAAGACAAACATTGGACTCGCCCACATGCCGAAAGCTTCCACATCGGAAACATTTTTTACTACCTGATCCTTTACGCTCTTCATTGACCTCCCTTCCCTTGAACTCTGTATTTTTGGATTTTTTTTCAGAATACCGTACTGCATTAACTGCTTTATAATCACATTCAGCTTCACTTTTCTTCACATCTTGATTCAATTCTTTGACATAACGAGATGTGTTCTCGATTCTACAAGCAATTAATACAGCCTTTTCAAGAGATGGATCTTTCAAACCCAAAAGCTTTTCTTGAATTTTGGTGTAGCAAGTCCTATTTATCATTTGACCTCTAATAATAATATATAATCGCTTTATTGCATGATTAGTTAAAACCTTTGCAAACAAGTAAAACATGTGATCAAAAAACAACTACATTAAATAATGCTAAAAATTGCAAATGTACAGTAGTTCCATAAAATTGCAAGAGAATAAAAACTAGTGTGCTAGACAGCCAGTGCAGGGATCAGATGGGGCGAACTACAACATTAGACATAGTGCTAATCAGGGGGGGCACCTGTGTAGTCCCAATTCCTTTGAAGTTCATTGTAAAAAATTGGATCTTGAAGATGTTTTGAAATATTACTGGACGGGTGACAGACAGTTTTTGCCGGTACCGGAATGTAGTTCGACGTGACGCTAGCTCTTCTGGGTCGTTGCGCCCCGTGAAAAAAATGGGTATGAAAATGTTATGCGGCTGAGCTAGCTGCCGGCCCGAGGTGGCTGCAGGAGAGCATAGGGACCATGGCAATAGACAGAGTTGCCAGACGAGGTCCTTAAGGTCAATGTAGCTGTACTCCCCTCATAAACCAATAGACGTGGGCTGAAGACCAGTTTGTTGGAGTGCTTCCAGGCTTAACTTTACATTTGCTGCACTCATGAACTGGACAAGGCTACAGGCCATCCGGATGTTGCTGCCTGCAAAACAGGCCTTTACCGCCTCCCTGTATGATCGAACCTGGCTTGCGATCAGGAGCGGCTTTAAAAGCTATCTTCGTTCCGCTCCCAAGCCATTGCAGATGCATAATAGGTGTATTTCGTCTTCATTGAGGTCTCCGCACAATCTACAGTGGTTTGAAGTGTCTGTGAATTTCCACAGTGGAAGGTGGCCTTTTGCAGGTAGAATTCCCAGCCTCAGAAGCAAGAACCTTTCTTTTGTGATTCTTGAAAAATCTGTTCCTAAGTATGATTGGGGCTTTGTCGCCAAGTAACTCTGAATTACGAACCAGCCGTGGGCCCTCCTACTGAGGGCAGCTTTGTCTTCTACGAGAGATGCAATCTTTACTGATTTATTTACCAGGGCCTTGAAAACATTTTGGGATGAGCTGGAATCCCCTAGGTCTAGTAGAGCTAGCAGCCTGATTGCTGATTGAAGGTAACTCATAGCTGGACTGTCGTTTTTCCTTGTAATTTCCTTCCACAGGTATGAGTTCAGTGTGCTCTCGGCTCTCTTTATTTTGAACCAGCACTTGGCGTAGGCACCCTTCCGTGAGATTTGCAGCTTTGGAAGCCCGAACTCTAGCCTTATTTGGGTTGGTGAAGTAAATTGAGGAAGATTGAATATTATTCTAAACGCCTTGGCGACCACATTGTCCAAGGTAACCTCGTCTCTTCCTCTCATTGGTTCACTGCCGTAAGTGATCGTAGGGAGCAGTGGCGCTCGAAGCACTTCTAATAATGGAAGAAGACTAGGGCCAGTTATTTTTTGCTTGATGTTTTTTAATGCAACTGCCAGTGCGATCCCTCTACCTTTGATGGTTTGTTTCTGTTTAGTGAATGAGTCGTTTCTCTCAAAGATTACTCCCCCATTGTCCATCGTGGATAGCGTTTGTTAGTCCATTGATTTAATACCATCACTTTGGATTTTTCCAGATTTATATTCAGCCCGTTCTTGTCGGCGAAGATACTTGTGGTATTTATCAAATGCTGGAGGCCGACTGGAGTACAACTGATTAGAAGCAGGTCATCTGCATACAGGAGGTTTGATAGGGTTAGGCCCCCCTGGTTCAGGGCATGGTGGTTGCACTTGTCCAGCTCGGTGGTGAGGTCTGAGACGAAAAGGTTGAACAGGGTTGGGGCCAGAACGCAGCCCTGCTTCAGCCCTTTGGTAGTTGGTATTCTCCTAGACAGGGTATCTCCTGCTCGAACTTTAATCTGGACCCACGTTTCAGAGTGGAGCAAAATTAGCTGAATCAGGAGATTTGTAGGAATTCCCCACCTTGCAAGTTTGGCCCAGAGTATCCCCCTATCGTCGCTATCAAAAGCGGCTTTGTAATCAATAAAACAGACAAATAGCGGCTTGTTGATGTTTTTGGTGGCGTCTATCAAGAGAGAAAGGGCAAGAATGTTTTTTGTGGTCCCCAGGCCTCCCTGAAAGCCGGTTTGGTTGATGGGAATTAGGGTTTTTTCCTGAGCCCATACCGTAAGTTCATTTAATAAAAGCCCTGCGTAGAATTTGGCTTCTATATCTATTGGAGCAATGAGCCTATAGTGTTTGGGTTGATCATGGCGCCCTTTTTGTGTATCGGTGAAATGATTGACCCTTTCTAGGAGTCGGGAATTCTCGCGAGTTCCAGGATGTTGTTGTACAGGGGTAGTAGAGCTTCAGCCCAGTAGTTCAGGTCCTGCTTATATATGATTGGCGGTAGGCCATTGGGCCCAGGGGCTCCGTCTTTCCGACATTTCATGATTCTAACCGCGAGCTGCTTGGTTGAAAAAGAGATGGGCAGATCCGATCCTTCGAATCTGAAATGCTGTTGGTCGCTTTGGCGCACCAATGAGTCTTCCGCGATTTCGCCGACGTCTGTATTAAAGTGGCTCAGTAGGTATTTTGCCCAAATATCCTCGTTATATACGAGTTGATTCCTGGAGCTGATGGGTTCTCTAAGATTCTGACGGTCTACCAACACCTGGCGCTGTTATTGTTTTTTGCGTCATATGTCAATTTTGCCCATGTTGATTCGGCGCTTTCTTTTTTGGTGAGCCAGATGATTTTTTTTCTTTGGCCTTAAGCCTCCTTAATTCGGACTAGATGTTGTCAACTGGGCCGTGTATACGGAGACTGCGCAATGCCCCGTTTATATTGTTTTTTAGCTCCCTTAGTTCTGCGTCCTGATGTCTTGAGAGGTAAAGTCTTTCGCTACTTGCCGACTTGCGTAAGGCGACCCCGTCATTCTTTAATTTTTCTGTTACTTCTGTTGACTTATTTTTGGACTTAATTGGGTCGAAGCTTCCCATGAAGTTCTCCCATGCCATTAACAGCTCGTGCTCAGCTTCTTGCTTTCCTCCCATCTTTTTTTACAAAGGGCCTGAAGTTTTTCTGGATCACGCATGTTGCATTTGATTCGCTGGTGGTTTACTGTGATCGTTAAGTTTGGATCCTCCATTGGATAGGTGGGTGCCGTTCCGTGAGCATCAAGTATAAACTCTTAAGGTAGATGGTCACTTTAATCCGGCGTTCCAATCCTAAACCCTTTTATTAGACTGAAGAGAGATAGAGAAGTGAAAGTGTAATCTATTGTAGTATTGGAGAGGGTTGTGTGGAAAGTGGCGGCTTGAGGGCGGTCTCCCGCAAAATGGCCGTTTAATGCTACCAAAGACAGGTTCATCAACTCGGTCAGAAGATCCCTTGAAATTTTGGATGGCTTGCCCCATCTGCAATTGTCCTGGCATGGGATGCCCCATGCTGCATGACGCTCTCCTGCCGGACAGTCCAGGTTGAGATACCCCCTGTAAGGGACATGTTGAAGTCCCCTGAAACGATGTAATTTGAAGATGGTTCTTCGGTAATGAGTTTTGTTAATTCGGCTACCAGAGAATTTGCGCAGTTTTTTTTTAATATGGGGTGAATGTAGGTGTTTTGAGGAGTATTAAGTGCTCTTTATTTCTGGGGCTTGATATTTCTATCTTTATTGTTTTTATTCCGTTTGTTGCAGTGTTTTTGCTTGTTAGCTCCTTCACCGATGTTATGGATTTGATTGAAGCATGGGTTGTGAGACCGCCTTTCAAGTGCCCAAATTTTGAGCTTCTGGTCCCAGGGAGATGGTATGATGTGAATCCTTGTAAGTGAAAAGGCTCTTCCAACCATGTTTCTTGTAGTAGGATTATGTCAAATTGTTGGAGATACATCAATAATCCTTTGTCAGAAGTTTTCACACCAAAACCGTTTATGTTCCAGGAGCAGAATTTAAGTTTCGAGTTGCTTATTACTTTTTCTGCACTCTGTCATTGAGCCTCAAGTCTGCAGTTTATAGTTTTTTAAATCCATAACCAGTCGATTGCTAGTTCCCTTCCTCTTTCGTCCCGTTCCTTCAGGGCGGCTGCTCCGCTGTGTTGTGTGGACTCAACGGAAGAGCTTCGTGCTCCTTTAAGCACAGAGTTACAGGGTCCGGAATCGATTTTTTTTGTCTTGTCGACAGGAGGGTCTTGGTGCAGTCGGAGAAGGGTTTCTGGATATCCCGCTTCGCAGTGAGCTTGTAAGCGAATCCCCCAGGCTTGCAGTTGGCGCTCCTCTTAAAGGATTTTCTCTGTTATTTCCTGATTTACCCAGGTTATTTTTGTAGCCTCCTGGTCAGAAAGATTTTTAAATGTTTCGAATTGAACAGATGCTAAGTCTTGTGAACCAATCCCTGCCAAATTGCTAATGGCAGTTAGTATTCGAAGAATGTTGCCTATGTTGAGGATATCGCCCCGACCTTTAGATTTATATTCTGGGATAAACAGAATTGACTGTCTGGAGTCCCGTCGGAGGCTATTTGAAGGGGTAGCGTGGTGCTGGACCATTTCCCTCCCCAACTGGGGAACGGGGTGGCTGTTTTACAGGGCCCACTCTGTCTCCTGATTCAAAGCTTATCCCTTTCTTCCACCACCCCGTGTTAAGGGAGGAAGGGCCAACTGGGCCACCCTTTATTGCTTGTTCCATTTTTAATTTGGAGCTTGCTGTTCCTGATAGTTTGGGGGAGGTCTTTACGGCTGCCTTTGTTGCTGGGGTAGTTCCCCCTATAATTGGAGGTGCCAAGTTGTTTTCTGAATACTCCTTTTTCGTATATTAAGGTTGAATGGTTACAAGATCTTGTTGTTTGATGAGATATATGACTTGTAATACAAGAACTACTTGACATGTTAATGTTTCAATATTTTTTAATTGAACACTGATGGTTTCTCCATGCTAAAGTCATGATTATAATTTTTTTATGATATATGTTGCTGTCTAAAAATATTTTTAGATTGTTCAATAGGCAGAGTGGCATCTGTTCAATGTATATTTGTAATTTTACGATTAGGTACAAATATTAAATGGTCTATCTATTATTTTAAGTGTACAGTGTATACTAATTGACTATTATATGGTGACTTTATGTTTTTTTCCCTTAAATATAGCCCTGATGATGTCCCGGATGGGGACGAAACATGTTGGCTGTTAACTTTGTATAGTAAATAATAATGCTCCTTCTGGAAACTGACTAACATCGACATATGTTTCAGAATAAAGAAAATGAACTTTACAACTTTCGCTTGGAGGATTGCTTCTTGGAACTGATTACTTAATGAAAATGTGAAATTGGAATCATAACAATTCATGTTATATTTTCATGCTCCTTCTATATTTTGAATTTGTGTAGAGTATACCAGGGGTTTGGACGGTGTGCCCCTATGAGGTTGAGCATGTTCCTGTAGCATATAACTCTTTAGTACGTTATTAAATTGGATAGCCTTTTAGTGCACACAGCAGTAGACCCTACATCGTCTAGTCGTAGAGTATTTGTAAGTATACAAAAACATCAGCTTTAAAGTTGTTGGTGCTATCATATATCAGACAGCCTACTGCCAGAGGTGTCAGAAAGCACTGGGTCCAAAGATCCACTACACAAAGTAGAAATGAATTGATACCAAAGCACTCATATGCAGTCTGAAAAAATTTATACCATGTTAATTAAAGTTAGGATTCTGTGAATTGAGTCCAATTCGATCTTTATTCTGCAGTATTCAGCAAGATACACTATGTACCTCATCAAAACAACAGCTGACACATGTTTCGCCACACAGGTGATTTCTTTAAGGCTGTCAAATCATATGATACAATATCGGACAACATACTCTGTAATTGGGGTAGGGACATGAGAGAAAATATATTTCAAAGTTTGTGAAATGAAAAGACCCAGCTTTTGCTCAACCGCTATGTCACATTTTGTTCAAATAAATGTAGATGAATATAAATGTGTACCTCATATAAAATAAAAAAAGAAATTGAGGAAAACATACAATTTCAGCTATGCTCCCCCACCTGAATGTCAAAGAACAATCAAAGACATAGAAGTCCTACAGGTTTTACTCTCTCTGGATGACATGGGTAGACACCTACCTGCTATGTTAGACCTATTATCTGACAGTGGCTTGAAAGCCATGTCCAGTGTTGTACCGAAACTACCAGCTGCCAACATGATAGATATTTTTCTATTGTGCTGTAATACAGGATCTACATAACTTGGAGGATAGACAGGACAGATTGCACATTCCCAAAAATGAGAATCTAAACAAGAGAGGAATGTAAAGCCCTTCACACCCTATCTATTGCCTCTAATGTTATTATCAAAGCGACAGACAAAGGGGGTAATATAGTCATCATTCAAGACTCGGTCTATATAAAAGAAATTGACAGACAACTTTCTGATGTACGAGGTTACATCAAACTTCCCAACAGTCCACTGAGAGATATAAAAAAATACTGAGCAAAAACTCACTCACTGGTGTGACCTGTGCTTGATCAATGACATTGAATACAAATATAGGTTAAGTCCAGCTCCATGGGATCCATGCATTTACACACTCCCCATAATGCACAAATAAACGGATTTGCCCCCCTGCCGGCTTATAATCTCAGGCATTGGTTCACCCACCGAACGCATTTTAGAATAAATTGATGCCTTTCTCCACTCATTTGTTCATAATCTAGCATTATACACACTAAAGACTTGCTTAGCAAACTTGAAGATATGGATTTGGCTAGAACTTCAAATTTGTAACTCTGGATGTTAACTCCTTATACATGTGTACCTCACTGGAGCGGGGTCTTCAAACAAGAGATGCAACACTGTTTGAACATACACATGATTACAACAATTAGCCCCACTAATTGTCTGCGATTTTCACTGCGTTTACATACAGCATCTATTGTCTACTTGGTGTCACATTACTTTACCCAAAGTCTTCTATGTCTTGGTTTCAACCTTTAATTCTGACCACAGGTATCATGTATAAAAAAAAATACCACATCTCTTTTTTAATTTACGAGACAAATAGACTGTTATACTTTCCATATGGTCTTACGACTGAGAACTTTCAACGTGGATAATTTTGTACAAAAATAAAGCCCAATAATTGTTAATTTTACACAAAATGTACTTATTGCTGCTCTACTTTACTCAACATCATTGATGTCTTGTATAAGCCTTTAATTGCGATCACAGATATGTTGTCAATTTGAACCTATGAATCCCTCTCTTTGAGGCACTACCAATTGTGCTCCTTTAGCTGTATAGGTTGAGGCATCTTTCTTTGAGTATGTGCTATGCATATATTTTTACCACATATCTCATATGTGGGAGTTTATCATAATTCATATTTCTCCTGTTTCACCTTACTGTTATTAGAAATCATTAAGCACTCTATGTGTACATCTGCGTTTTGAAGATAAGTACTGTATGCTGCTCTGGTAATATATTTATTTTTGGACAGTTTTGACACTTTGCTTTTTGTTTTGACCACTCATACTTAAGACAGGTCACCCCAATTTTAACTAGGCATCTTAAACTACACAGGACTGACATTATTCCAAAAATAAACTTGCTGGTAGGTCACTAGTTATTTGTTGACAATTCAATTAGGGAATATCCTAGGGGTGCGCTATAGTTAAGACTCTAGCTGAGATATATGTCCTGTTCATTCAAATTATACGTGCAAGGATATCTTCTTACTTGGAGTGCCACTTCAGATCAAGGTTCCTACTTCATTGGAAGGATTTAACTTGAAAAACTGCCCCTTCAACTCTACCCGTTTCAGAGTTCGTTACTGCTTAGGTCTTGTGTAATACACAAGTGCATTTTACATACTAGTGTCTTCATTTTTTGTATTAATACTTACCAGGGCTACATTGTTCACCAGTTTATACATCTATTTTAGGCCTCTATTTTTGCTGTCAACCATACTTGGTCCCAGGCAGTTCCTAACATATGGAAATATTGTTCCCTGACCTTTACTTTATTTAAGAGGGTAGATCTACGCTTTCTGGACCTGAGCATAATCATCTCAGGTTGGTTCCCAGTGCTTTCTAGCTCTTTTCTTTTGGTTACCTTCTTGGGATCCAGCTTTTTAGCCACTTAAGCCCCTTTGTTTGTTTTCACGTTGCTAAAGCACTATTTAATGGGCCCAGCCACAGGGGCCCTAGAAGTTTTTCATCTTTGTTCTTTATGGCATGAAATGCTTATCTTGTATGTGCACGTATGATGTGCATGTGCGATGTCCTGATCCTTTCTGGTGTCACTTTGTTGATTAATTTGCATGCTGTTATGGTGTGGGAACTTTCTGGGAATTTTCTTTTTACAATCTTTGAAATATATTTTTGTTTGTGTCCCTGCCACAATTACAGAGTATGCTGCCTGACATTGTATTATATGATTTTACAGCATTGGTGAAGTCACCTGTGTGATGAAACGAGTGTCGGCTGTTGTGTGATGACGTGCATACTGTATCTTGCTAAACATTGCAAAATAAAGATCGAATTGGACCCAATTCACAGAATGCTTACTTTTAATGAACAGAATATATATTTTCTTGGACTGCCTATGAGTGCTTTGATATTGATTCATTTCTTACCTAAAGATATGTATAAAATGATTTTTAATTAGTTTAGTTAATTTAAAAATAAATAAATAGCCGTTTATATTTAAATTTACAAAAGGTAATTAAAATATTTAACATGCAAAATAATGTGTATTTATACTTTATATTTTATTTTTTAACATTAAAATAAATATATATATTTATGACAAGTTTAGATTAATTAATATATGTTGACATTATATTCTATTGGGTTCTATGTTAAGTCCCTATTCCCAATTATTTTCTATGGGAGTGTGTTGCAATACCAGTGGTTGGCCATGTATGTTGCTGGACTTACTCAAGCTCTGAACAAGATTTAATTTGCTACTGTTTTGGAATGCTTATCTTATGGCTGTAAAAATTTTAGAAGTGGAGCTTGTAAATTGCAATGGTCTTACGCTTTTGTGGGTGGGCGCTTGTCCCTCCATAAACCCCTGAACCCCTTAGTAAAACTCTCAAAATTAATCTCTACATGGTCCCCCTGATTGAGCTCATTTCTTCCTTTAACATCAGCTCAATAGCATACGCCGATGACACCCAATTAGTCCTAATCTTAGATGAGGACCCGGCGATTGCTGAGTGCTCTTTGAGGGATTGTCTGAAGGCAACTTTTGATTGGATGAATAATAATCACTTGAGATACAATACTGCAAAAACAGAAATTTTACCTTTTGGTCAAAACAATCTGTTTTCCCCCCAGACCTGTTGGCCGATAGAGGCAGAGGCCCCGCCTAGTACCATCACAGCTGTGCCAAACCTGGGAATTAAATTTGATGAGACATTACCCTTTAAACAACAGGCAAGAGAAGTAGCAGGGTCATGCTTCAATATAATAAAGGGCCTCAGGACATTTTTTAACCTTCTCCCCTTATCAGCCAGACGAACTGTAGCAGTGGCACTAATTACATCCAGGCTGGATTATTGTAACAGTCTGTATGTAGAGGCAAATAAAGCATCCCTGCATAGGCTGCAAATGGTCCAACATGCTGCAGCAAGACTAGTACCTAAATGGCCCAGAAAAACTTCAGCCTCTGCAGCACTGGATATGCTTCACTGGCTCCCCATCCAAAAGCGTATCCTGTTCAAGGTCCTAATAATTACTTTTAGGGCCTTCCATAAACAAGGCCCACAATATCTGCTCAAAAATTTCAATCGCTATCACACCACTCGAGAACTTAGTCAACAGCTAATTTGATGGTCGTTCCAAAGTTCAGACTTGCTACAAGAGGAGGAAAAACTCTAGCAGTCAGAGGGGCTAAAGCTTGGAATAAATTGCCTTATCAAATTCGTGCAATCACTTGTGAAAGTAAATTTAGAAAATCCCTTAAAACATGGATTTACAGTCTGGCAGACACAACCTGTAAAACACTGGTCTAGGATCTTAACGGCATCGCGAGAATAGCAACTTTTACCATCTCTGAGTACACAAGTCAAAGCGCCAAGATGCTCCCCGGAGTGATAGTGCGCTATAGAAATCCCCTCTCACATCACATCACATCACATCTTCACTCCCTACTACACACATCTGTCATCTGAGAGAGCGGTGTCAGCGGGGAGGGAAGTTTCTCTCAAGACAACCAACTATACACACCCATCATCTGAGCAAGAGGTCTGACCAGAGAGGCAAGTCCTTCCCCATACACTATTATGCACACCTGTCATCTGAAAGAGAAGGCTGAAAGGACAGGCCTGTCAATTTCCACACACTACTATGCACAGTCGTCATCTGAGACAGTGGTCTGAAAGGAGAGACCAGAGCCTCCTCATGCACTAGTATTCACACCTGTCATCTGAGAGGTGTGCAAAGACAGACCAGGTATTCACCACACAGTACTACAAGCACCCGTCATCTGAGTCAGAGCTGTGAAAGGAAAGGCCAGTCCATCCACACACCATATTATGCACACCCGGTGAGACCATTCTCCCTCCACACACCCTACCATGCGCACCCATCATTTGAGAGATAGGTCTTGCAGGAGATGGCTGTCCCTCTCCATTCACTACTGCACTCACTTGTCATCTCAGAGAGAGGTCTGATAGGAAAGGGAGTACCTCCCCACTAACTATTAAGCACACCCCTCATCTGAGAGAGAGGTCTCAAAGGATAGTTTACTCCATCTACACATCCTACTATGCTCACCCATCATCTGAGAGAGAAATCTGAAAGGAGAGGTCAGTCCTATGACACACCCTACTAGTACACCTGTTATGCAAGAGAGGGGTCTCAACGTATAGGCCAGTCCCTGCACACACCCTACTAGGCATAATTGTTATTTGAGAGAGAGGTTTGAAAGCAGAGGGTAGTCCCTCCTTATACTCCAGTATGCACACCCATTATCCAACAGAGGGTTTTTAGTGGAGAGGCTAGTGCTTCCCATAAACTACTATCTCTCTACAATTGTGTTGTGATCCCACAAGAGTCTTGTGAGAGTAGGGTGCTCTTGCGAGACCCGAATGAAAGATTACTGGGCCAGTCACAAGGTGTTTCACGATCTCACAGATTGCATGAGGAGACATAAAAAAATGCCCAATGCTCAACCAATGGTTACCATTCTTATTACATTGTTGAATAAATGCTTTGATGTGATTAGGTGGAGACCCAGAGACAGATCAATTTCAGTTTCTCCTTGGTGCTTTGGAGGAGTCAGTTTAAGTTGTGCTCAGCAGATGTAAATGTATGTGGAGCTGAAAGAGATTGGTGTGTTCATGTGTATTAAAGAAAGAACTTCAAGTTCAGGTATTAAATAATGTATTTTATAAACTTTGTTGTGAAATGTCAGTAAGTGTTCTACTTCTGGTAAACTTATTCTACACAATGTTTACTGAGTCAAAAGCTGTTTGTAGATTTCTCTTTTTAATTTTGAGAGGCAGACATTAGAATGTAGAGAGATATCAGCAAGTATAGCAGATTGTGATGGGCCATATATATGAGAATCGCAAAATGCTGTGTATGTAGGATTTGCAAATCCTACATATTCCTTAATTGCGAATCGCAAATTGCAATTCGAAATTAAGGAATACCTCCCCATTCATTCCTATGGGCCTAGAGGCCCATAGGAATGAATGGGAAGACATTCTCAATTTGCGATTCTCAATTAGAGAATCGCAAATTGAGAATGCAATTTCAAGGGTGCCAGGGTGTCAAAAGGGCACCCTGTTGCACCCCTGAAATGTGCATGTGTGCACATGTGGCACACATACATGCACTAAGGGCATGTATGTGCGCCACATGGCACTTTGAAAAATGCAAAAAAGTGCATTTTTCAAAGAAATCGCAAATTACCACCAACTTGAAATTGGTGGTAATTTGCGATTCCTTAAGGCAAAATTGCACTTTTTCTGTGCTTCTTACTTTGCATTTAAGGAATAGCAATTTGCGATTCCTTAAATGCAATCGCAAAATAAGGAATCGCAAATTTTGTGATTCCTTATTTTGCGTTGCAGTTTTGCTTTCATACATACCACTGACACAAATTGTGATCGCAAATGCCGAAATTCTCATAATTTCGGCATTTGCGATCGCAATTTGGAATGATATGTATGGCCCCAAGTGTTTACACTGTAACTACTTGTAAGGGAAGCAGTGTTTCTCAATCTATAAAAGAAAGATTATGGAATGTGTTAATACAAGCCCTAGTGTTTTTATGAACCTCACTGTACATATACTGTAGTCCTATGAGGTGTTTAAGTGGTGCTATTGCTATTTCTACTGTGAAACACTGTGGTTAGTGTTAGCAAATGTGTGTGAAGATGAATGTGTTACTTTATAAACTGGTATGGAAGCAGAGTTCATGGCATGTTGGTATTTACTTGCAAAAATATGAAAAGAGAGTGGTTGAGGGTGTGGAATTTTCCATTAGAAAGGAATAATGCTTGTCTGGTATATTAGTGATTATGTGATTGTGTGTGAAAAATGAAGTAATGCTTGAACGGTATAGTGATGTATCACTGTTATAAAATATTGATCAGTATGTAACTATTATGTTTTTGGTTATTTTGTCTTTTTTTAGGAGGAAAATGAAAACTTGTCTCTGAGGCAAAAATTATCAGCTTACATGAGCAGCAAAAAAGAGCCTTGTTCAGACAAACAAGATTATTGTGCTGTTCCGCATTAAGTACCTCTTCAGGCACAGTGTATGAATGAATGAAGGGATTTCTAAAGTGCATGGCTATTCAGAGGAGTGCCCCGATGCTACAAGGAAAATAAAAGTCAGAAAAAAAGGATGGCTGTAATGCCATAAACCGGTCCTCGGAAGCTTGTTTCTGGTCCAGGGAAGGCATGGCTTGGCAGTTCGGGCTGGACTGTTCCCATGAGGCACAGGGTCAGACTGATTTGCATATGGCCATGTCTGAACTGGGGTGGCAGAGTGGGCTAAAGAACGGTGATGGATTAAACCCAGATCTTTTGACTGGGTGTGAGTGTTTGATTGGTTCAGATGCTCCGTCCATCACCACCCCCTTTTGTACCGCTTTGGCCGCCATAAGTGTGGCAGGGTATGCTCAGACGTGAGTCCCTTGCTCACTTTGCCACTGGATTCAAGCAAGCCGGGCTGAAGACGGCTGTATTGCCAGAAACCGGTCCTCGGAAGCTTGTTTCGGGTCCAGGGAAGGCATGGCTTGGCAGTTCGGGCTGGACTGTTCCCATGAGGCACAGGGTCAGACTGATTTGCATATGGCCATGTCTGAACTGGGGTGGCAGATTGGGCTAAAGAACGGTGATGGATTAAACCCAGATATTTTGACTGGGTGTGAGTGTTTGATTGGTTCAGATGCTCCGTCCATCACCACCCCCTTTTGCACCGTTATGGGAACAGTTAAGCACGAACTGCCAAGCCATGTCTTCCCTGGATCGGAAACAAGCATCCTGGGACCGGTTTCTGGCTAATAAGCTGTCATCAGTTAGGCTAGCTTAAATCCAGTGGCAAAGTGAGCAAGAGACCCACATCTGGGCATACCCTGCCAACTTAGGGCGAACAAAGCAAATCCAAAGGGGATGATGGACGGAGTGTTGAACATTGCAAGCACTCACCCCAGTCAACTGGTCTGGGTTTAATCCATCATCATTCTTTAGCTCACAACGCCACCCCAGTTCAGACATGGCCATATGCAAATCAGTCTGACCCTGTGCCTCATGTGAACAGTCCAGCCCCCACTGCCAAGCCATGTCT
Source organism: Lissotriton helveticus (assembly GCF_964261635.1). Lineage (NCBI taxonomy): Eukaryota > Metazoa > Chordata > Amphibia > Caudata > Salamandridae > Lissotriton > Lissotriton helveticus. Next base: position 446,986,122 of record NC_136070.1, read on the forward strand.
TCCCTGGACCGGAAATAAGCATCCTGGGACAGGTTTCTGGCTAATCAGCTGTCATCAGCCTGAGGTGAATGTATGACATTGTTCTGCATTATGTCCATCAATCGCTCTTTTTGCATTTGTCTGACAGCTGGCAAGTAGCCTGGAATGAAAGACCATATCAAAAGAGGCCAAGATATCTAATAAAACCAGGATGGCTTTGCCATCTATTCAAGTTGGAAGCATGTGAAAGCGCATGTGGAAGCACCTCAACTATTGTCCTGTTCAGCAGAACAAGCTAACTCCGCATTAGCTGTGCCTTGTGAACTACTTCTAAAAGCTGTAATTTGTAGATATGCTATTTAGCTGACACAATTTTGCCACTTACCCTTTTATGAAACAGTAGGAAACTGAAGACTCTGTAGCAGGCTATGGTGGCTAAAAGACAGAAAAAGCAGTGCTACCTACACCAAAATCCAGTACACAAATGAAACAAAGAAGGGAGGAGACATTACCGCCTGCTGATGGGCATTAAAATTGTTTGTTTTGTTTGCTTTCTAGTTGTTGATATAGTTTATTAATATAGTTGTTGTAGTTTTTTATTGTTGTTATATTGTTTTCTTGTAGTAATAAAAACATTTAAAGTTACGTTTGATTTCTTTGTTTAACACTTATTACAAATGTACATTTTATTATAGTATTGCAATATTGACTAAAACTGGCAGTTATCAACCGATAGGATACTCCATTTTATACATTACTATGGACAATCATCACTATGAAGAGAGGTATGTGCAGAGAGAACAGTCTCTACCCACAGCCTACTTTGCACATATGTTACTCTGGGGAGATATTTCAACTGACAGGCCAGTGTGTTTGCATAGCATAGTCTGTATAGTTGTATGCAAGACAGACTTGTCATCATAGAGGTACTTTCATCCCCACACCTTACTTCTACATCTGCCATCTTGGGGAGAGCTATGAACAGAGGGTGAGTGGCTTTTCACACCCCATTTTGCACAGAGATTATCCAAGACACAGGTTACAGGAGAGAGGCAAGTCTCTCTCCACACTACTATGCAGACCTATCATACAAGAAAGATGTGTAAGCAAACAGGGCAGTTCCTCTCTACAGCCTACTATGCATACCTGTCAGCATGGGAGCAGGTATGCGAGAGATAACTTTTTCTGAAAGCCTATTACAAACACCCGGTAAAATCAGTTCGCGGATAGGTCACTCCCTTCTCAGAAACCACTGCATATCCCTGTTGCTGTATGGAGAGGTGTCAGTAGAGATACACTGCTTTTCCACACTGTACTGCTCATTCATGTTGTCCTGGACATGGGTGTTAGTGGAGAGGACAATGTTTCCCTATACACTTCTGCATATGCCTGTCATCCTGGGGAGAGTTGTGACTGTACAGTCAAATACATTCCCACAACCTAATATATATGTTTTTTTCCTGGGTAGAGGTCTCAGTGGAGAGGTGAGTACTTGTTATACTTACTATGGAATACTAAGGTCTTACATGTGAGGTGTGTACCCTCCCCACCCTACTATGCACACTACTGAGCCTCGGGAAATGTATGAGTAGAGAGGCAGTGTCTCTTTACACCCTACTCTACATACTGGTCACCTTCATGCAAGGTCTCATTAGAAAGGCCCGTCTCTCCCTGTGGTATACTATACACAGTGGTTAGGCTGTGGAGAGGTGTCATTGAGAGCACAGCATCTCCTTACACCCTACTGTGCACTGGTATACTGTGTAAAGGTCTCATTTGAGAATCTACTTTCTCCCCATACCCTACTATAAGACATAAGTACTGTAATAAAGGAAAGTTTACATTCTTCCTCTAAACAAAAGTTTATGATCTTACGAGACTCGGGGATTGTGAAAAATTTAGTGATTTAACCTTTTCTAATAACAATAAATTGACTTAAAGTAAATATATGAATGTGTGCTATGTATCAATGTTCATCTCATGCAGATAAGACAAGTGTTTTATTTTCAGAAATCTAAGTGATTTTGTTTTCTTCACAATTTATATAATGGATTTCATTTCATTAAACTAAACACACAGTGACTCTTCTGGTGTATGTAAATTATACCTTACTACATCAGGATATATTCAGTGTAAATGCAAAGTCCATTATAAAAAGTACGCTCTTGAGAGAGGCACGCAAATGCAAACCAGGAAGCACTGCCCCATGGGACTGCATGTGAGGGATGGCCTCCCTGGCTCTTGTGAGAGCTTTAGAGAAGGGAAATAAAGGGAGACATAGTACAAACAACATAGATCATGAAACTATAGGTTAGCACTGAAAAGAGACATTTTGTTAACAGTGTTCAACAACTATAAAAAAATGTTTGTGTTTTGAAAACCTTTTACTTTTTTGGGTATTTAATTTATTTTTTAAAGGGTACAACAAAAACATACTACTTGAAACAAAAAGGAGAAAATCTGTTAAAAAACTAATAATAACAACAACTACTGCCTAGGGGGGCACTTTTGCTCTTGGACAAGCTTCTCCTAGGCAGACATGCTTGTCTTTTATGAAAAAATGATCTGCTTACACAAGCAACAAAAAAGCGCTTTATTAAAAAAAGCAGGGTTATTATCCACTTGTGCACTTAGAACCAGTGCAGGCAGAGTTACTCCTGGAGCAAATAAGATTGAATCCCCTGTAGAGCTGTCTAGCTCAATAGTATGAGTCAACTCTGCCTGTGCAAGCCTTTGTATATACATTGACCTCAGGTGTCTCCACATCCCTGTGATACTCAGGCTATATTGGTTATTTCTGCTCCCCTGGCTGAACTTTCACCATGGAGCACGAAGAGGCCAATTCCCTGAGCGACAAAGGTACGGTGCAATCAGACATCTTGAGGTTCTGGTTACCTCACAAACCCTGTTAGCAAAAAGGTCTTATGTAGAATCCTCCCGTCTTTTTGCAGAATGGACACAAAGAAAATTATCCGCTTTTGCAGAAGGGGAGCGTAATTGTGGAACTCTTCGGGAAGTAAGTGCTGCAAACTTAGGGAATGGTTGCCATTCGACCCGATATTGATATCAAACAAGTGTGAGAGTTTCCTAAACTTAGAGATCTCTCCTTCTGTTACAGGAATATGTTGTGGTCTGATGCAAACTAAGAAGGTTTTTTCATACAAAATCACCGTTTAAAAGCTGCCTACCTCTGGTTCAAGAGTAAGTGATTTTTTTGCCAGAACTCTGTTGTATTATAATGAGCCAATTTAATAGTGGAGGTACTCAGTAGGTGCCATATATTCGTTTTTTCAGATAATGAATCATTTCTCCAGTAGATATATTGATCGGCTGATCTATTTTAAGAAATCAAGGGAGGCCTGGAGCCCCCGGTGGGGGCTAGAGAGGGAGGAAGGAGGTTGCACTTTAGGGTACAAAGTAACTGTGAGTTGTTTGTTTTTGTTCTTTTTGCAGCTTGTCGGTTATGAGGCGAACGCTGTTAATTGAATTTGGGTGTTTGAAACGCGTGGACCTGTTGTGTTTGATCTATTGAGTGTTTATAAATTGTGTGAATTATCCTCGATTCTTGCATTATTTGTTAAATTCATGCACCTTAGGACTTTTTGTCGAAAATATTTTTGTGTAAAAAGTGCTGTTATCTGTAGAGTGTGGTTGTATTTTAGAAAGAATGGTTGTATGGCTGCTGGAGTGAATGTAGTAAGTTTGGAGAAACGGCGCAAAAATGAAAACAGTAAGTTTGCAAAATTTATGACTGGTAGTGTGAGAAAGATGTTGAAATGTGATGTTTGGGAATAATTTGGCATGTTGAATACTTTTAACGATCTTTAATAACCCATTCAAATGATTTTGTGGATGAATAAACTTTAATAGATTCAAAAACTGAGATGAAAAAGGTCTAGTGGTCACTTTGTTTGGTTTCAATGTGATGTGTTAAAAAGGATAAACAAGTTATCAGTATTGGAGTATTGTTATATATTTCATGGCACAATTCATAATAATTTTTCCAAGCTAGTCATCATCTCTAATATCCTAATTTGTTCATAATGACAAGATTCCACTGTTATTAACCTAATTCCAAATGCATGATCTCGCGGTCGATTGCGAGAGCCAAACAGGAGGCACAATCCACTTGAAATCCACACTGGGGATTGTCTGTTCGACTCCTACGAGTGTCTCATGAGATTGTAAAAATATTATTGCTTTATATATTCAATGGAACAAATCATAATCAATTTTACTAGCATAATCAACTTCTGTAATCTGTTACTTTGTTCAGAATTACAGGAAAACACTGTTCTTAACTTAATCCCAAATGTACGATCTCACAAGAGAGTTGCGAGATTTGACCAGAAAGTACATCCCCCTTGGAATCCATGCAGGGGATTGTGTGTTCGACTCTCATGAGCGACTCACAAGAGTTACCAACTTTAAAAAAAAAAAGAATATTACAACCATATTTTAATGACTCTCATTTTACAGACTAATATTAAATTATTACAGAACACATGGAAAAGAACTCTAAACAGTAGATTAATTAAAACGAAATATAGAACCATAGTGAGTAATCACACCCTTAAAAAAATAGATTTATATAATGAAACGTAATGCAATACAATATTAAAAAAATGATTACTCTCTTTCTGAATTGTAATTACGACTTTAATTTAAAAACACATACAAGGGCTATGAAAAGGCTATTTTCCAAGCAAGTCCATTAATATTGTAATAGCTATTACAATAATAATGGACTTGTTTGGAAAATATCTCAATATGAGAATCAGACGAAATGAGGAGATAGACATTTCCACCACAAATATTGTTGTATTACTTTGTTTTACTCTCAAACATACTTTTTTAGAAACATTTTACAAAGTGTGTACTTTGTCCTGATAAGTTACAATATGAAAGCAATTCCCTTTTGGAATAATGTCCACACACAGGATATATTAATAAGTTATTCTACCATACATACACTTTAAAAATAAAAATCTTAAAAACTAAATTAGAAATTTACCCAAAAACTAAAGGTTAAAGTAACATTATACTTAGGTGTGCTAAAGCCACTGTTTTTGTTAGCAGTTCTCTGAAAAAAAGTAAGATTAAAGTAACATTATGGTTAGGTGGATTTCTCAGTGACAGTGTTAAAGTTTTGAACAAAAAAAAGACAGAAATTCAGAGTTTATACTTAGTCAAATTATGTGATAGAAAATGGAATGAGTGATGCCCTATGTGAGGCTCATTAGCAATGCATGGTAGGGGCGCTGCTAACTATAACTGCTGAATTTCAGCTGCTTTTTTTAGTTTTACCAATCAATCAATCACTCAATCTGTAGATTTGTAGAATGCTTCTTGACACCGGCGAGGGTATCCAGGGGTTGGCAGGGTCCATTTGATTAGCTGAATAGCCAGGTCTTCAGTACCTTTCAGAACTCTGAAAGTAATGCGAGGTCCGTAGATGAAAGGGTAGTGCATTCCATGTCTTTGCTGCTAAGTTGGAGAAGGAGCGACCTCCGCATTTGCCTTGATAGATGCGGTGGTGAGGGTTAGAAAAAGGGATGTAGAGGTGTCTGGTGGGCTGATGAAAGTGCAGGCAGTGGTTCAAGTAGGCAAGTCTACTGTTGTGTAGGGCCGTTTATGCATGGGCATATTTTCTGTACAGGGAGCCAGTGGTGATCCCTGTAGTAAGGGGTGATGTGGATTCGTCTAGGGAGATCCACGATGAGTCTGACTGTGGGGTTATTAATAGTCTCTAGTCATCAGAGAAGGTGAGCTTCGATCCATGCATAGAGAGAATTGCTGTAGTCTTGTCAGCTGGAGATGAGGGCCTGGGTGATAGTGAGGCTTGAGCTTTGGGGTATCCATTTGAATATCTTACCAAGCATGCAGAGAATGAGGAAGCAGAAGGAGGAGATGGAGTTGAACTGTGTTGTCATGGTTAGCTTGTTGTCCAGAATGATGCCTAGGTTCCTAGCATGGCCAGTAGGGCTAGGGGTAGGGCTGAGTTCTGTGGGCCACCAGGATGTGTCCCATAGGGAGCTTTTCTTTCTAAAAACCAGTAGTTCTGTCTTTTTGAGTTGAGATTTAGGCAGTTGTTCTTCATCCAGCTGGCGATGTCTGTTATGCAGTTGTGAAAGTTGGTCTTGGTGGTGTCTTCGAAGAGGGAGAGGAGGAGTTGTATGCCGTCCACGTAGGATATGATATTGAGTTTGTGGGTTTTGGCAATGCTGGCCAGAGGTGTCATATAAATTTAGAAGCGGGTGGGGCTGAGCTGGGATCCTTGGGATACTCCACAGATTACTTCCATGGGTTCAAAGGTGAAGGGGGGAAGGCAGAGTTTTTGTGTTCTCCCAGTGAGGAAAGAGACGATCCATCTGAGAGTGGATCGTTGGATGCCTATGTTTTGCAACCTTGCGATGAGTGTGTGCGGGAGACCAAATTGAAGGCTGCTTAGTGGTCTAGGAGGATCAGAGCCGCAGTCTCTCCTTGGTCGTAGGGCTTGGATGTCATTAGTAGGTGCAATGAGGGCTGTATTGGTGCTGTGGCTGTTGCACAATCTGGATTGGGAAGTCAATTGGGAGGTTTCATTCCAGAGTGAGGAGAGTTATTGGCTGATGAGTTTTTCTAATACTTTGGCCAGGAACATGGAGATCGGTTAGTAGTAGCTGAGTTTGCTGGTGTCTGCAGATGGTTTATTTAGTAGGGCATTGATTTCTGCATGTTTACAGTGCTCAGGGAAGGTGCCCATGGCAATTGAGGAGTTATACAAGGTGGTTAGTACATGGTTTCCTTTGGCTTTGCTTAGGTTGAAGATTTGGTGAGGGCAATGGTTGGTTGAGGCTCCTGAGTGGGCCTAGTTCATGATGGAGGCGGTGTCCTGTGGCGTGAACTGGCTCAATTCGGTTAGTCGGATGTGCGTGGTGGCATTGGGGTTGTTGTGTTGCTTGAATAAGTGTTGGCAAACCTGTTGTGGAAGAAGTTTGCAAGGTTGCCACAGAGTTCCTGTGTGGTAGTAATGTTATTTGTTGCAGCTGAGGGGTTGGAGAATTCTTTGACAATGCTGAAGAGTTCTTTGCTGTCATTGGAGCTTGATTTGATGAGTGAGGCTAAGGTATTTTTGATTGTATCTCTCAACTGTCTGTGGTAGAGGTTTAGTTCAAAAAGTTGATGCTGTCACTGAGAAATTCACTTAAATATAACATTACTATAACCTTCATTTATTTCAGAGAATATATATATATATATATATATATATATATATATAAATAATTAAATAAATTATATATATATATATATATATATATGTATATATATATATATATATATATATATTCACTGAAAAAACCATAGGTTATAGACCATATATAGTTAGGAATTAGCATTTACAAAACCTTGAAAATTCACTGAAAAAACCATAGGTTATAGACCATATATAGTTAGGAATTAGCATTTACTAAACCTTATTTTACTCACACAAAACCATTGAAATTCCATATATAGTTAGTTGCACTAACTATATATCGCGCACCCGCAATCCACTGCTGATCATGTCACATATTACATCATTCATGACATGGTCAGTGACATCACTGATGACATCACTGATGACAACATCCAGTGATTATGTGTTTCTGTAAAGTTTAAATATGTTTTACATATTGAAGAATGAGTGGATGTATAAGTGTCTGAATGAAGGTTTTAGTAGGTGCGTGATTGACTGTATGAGTGAGTGATTAAATGCGTCTTACTGAATGCACGGGTTAGTGACTAAACTGTCTAAAAGTGTGCATCAGTATGTCTGTTGTTGTGCAAGCTGCTGCACGTGTTGATCAGTAGCTATATAAGTAGCTATATGGGTTATTGATTGGTTGCACAAGTATTTGTATGGGAGACTGAGTGTGTGTATGGCTGGCTGGGAGGTGTGTGACTCTGTGCAGATCAATGTGTACTTGTATCAGTGATTCTATAAGAGAGTAACTATGTGTTAGTATATGTTTCAAAAATGTAAGGTGTTCTGTGTTTAACTGTATAGATGAGAAAATGGAAGTGTGATTGATTCTTTTCAGGACTGACTAGGTGTGTGAGTAACTCCATGGATGAGTGGCAGAGTGTGAGTGTCTGTATAGGTGTATGAGTGCATATGATAGTGTTGTAAAGATGAGTGATTGTATGTATGAATGATTGTATGAGTGAATGTGTGTGTAGACATAGGAATCAGTGAGTGCGTATGTAGTAACTAGTATTGGTGTGTCAATGGTTTCAAAAATGATACTCTCTATTTAACACTGGGTGTAACGGAGGTTATATTAGAGTGTGAGGAGATGCATTGTATTATCACATGAATGATATCATCAGTGATGTGATCATTGATATCAAGTGAGATGTCATCAGTGATGTCATTTGAGATGTCATCAGTGATGTCATCAGTGATGTCACTGACCATGTCATGAATGATGTAATATGTGACATGATCAGCAGTGGATTGCGGGTGCGCGATATATAGTTAGTGCAACTAACTATATATGGAATTTCAATGGTTTTGTGTGAGTAAAATAAGGTTTAGTAAATGCTAATTCCTAACTATATATGGTCTATAACCTATGGTTTTTTCAGTGAATTTTCAAGGTTTTGTAAATGCTAATTCCTAACTATATATGGTCTATAACCTATGGTTTTTTCAGTGAATTTCATTGGTTTTTTAACAGCTAATATCTGTAGCTGTAAAATTTATTCTTCTTTAAATCCAAAAATATATTTTATATGTTTATGAATAATTATTTTTTTAAATATTTTTTTTTCTTCGTTCCCGCTTCGCGAATCGGGAACCTTACAGTAAAAAAATGTTCAGAAAAATAAAAAAAAAAGTTCTTTTCAGAACTACCTCCCCGTTATTAAAAAATTGGTACAATATTTGGAACTGTGCCAACCTCTATTTCTCTTAGTTCGCTTCCTAGTTCGCTCGCTGGTACGCGAACTGGAAGCGAACCAAAAACAGTAAGTATAAGGGAAGGAAACACACACTTATGTTAAAAGAAAGACAGCTATAGGGGAGTAAACTAGAGATACTATTACCCATAATCCACTACTGATGATGTCACATATTACATCATTCATGACATGCTCAGTGACATCATCAGCAGAGGATTGCGGGTTTTTTGGCACCATGCCTTATCGACGGTTTAATAACGCTGCCTTTTGCTTTATATAAGTTTTCAAATTGTATGAAATATATACCAATAGGTCTTTATGAACCTTTAGGTAGTGCTTTTGTTCATGAGGTCTGGTAACTTCCATACACATACAGATGTTTCAAAGATGATCAAGAAGTTTATCTGAATGGAGAGGAATGCACTGAGACGCCAGATCATTCACTAATGTGTAGGCACATACAGTTACACGATTCATGCAACAAACAGCGACCAAATATGGCTTGCGTGATGCAAGGCACGCCAGTTCCTGCTATCATCCCCACGTTCAAGTTGTTGGAAAATGGTAGTTATTTGATGCTCAATAATGAAGATTGTTCTGAGTTAATTAAAAGTATTCCTTTTATCGTAACAGTAAGTGAACGGGTTATTTGCTGCAGAAATGTTCTATTTCCTCCCACACATGAACATAGGGAGTTTTCAATCTGGCCACAAATACCAACCTTGGGACACGTTTCAACGGCATGACAAGAATAAGAGCTCTTTTGTCTCAGAGAGAGGTGGCCTTGAGTTCGGCCCGTGAAACTTTCGTACTTCACATAGCGAACACCCGTACACAGGTTTGCCTTTCAATTTCAGCAACATGTTTCCGACTATCTTTAACGCATCCTCCACAAAATCCCTGGCACACTTTTTTAAAGTTGTTACCAGTGGTCTCGTGACTTCATTTGAGAAAATCTTTGGAGTCATCCCTGCTCCCTTTCATTCCATTTTCTCCACTCTGGTTCGTGGATTGCATTTTTACTTGCATTACCAGCGGACGCTCTTGTACTTTTTTACATTTTTAAATATGGATGTCCCTCCTATGCAACCTCCGACCCTGCAGCTGCTGACACTGTTCCGCAATCGCATGCTAGAATATTATGGCACAATGCCGTTGGCGATATTAAGCACGGCATATGGATTATCTTTTCGGTTCTCCTACTTCACCTGTGTCCAGCCTGTATTTCACTGCCTGACCTGTGATTTCGATTGGGCCATTGATTTGTGTCTCTGCGGACCGGTTTCTCCTGACGTCGACTTTAATCAGCTGATGACTCCTATCATTACTCACGAGTTGATTTGTCCTGGCGAAAGGATTATGGCTGTGGCATTGATGCATGGACTACTTGGTCCCTGGAATTTACTGGCGGCAGCACAGTCTTTCTTGGAACACAGCTTTCTTGAAAACCCACCGAGCTGTCCTCTGATGGTGATAGAGGATCCGGTGCTGGGAGAGCACGTATGTTCTTTTCCGCTTTTAAATTGGATGGCTGAACTGTTTTCGGATGAAGACGGTGACTTCCTGTTGGAGGCTGTTGCAGCTTATTTTGCATACACAGTTATGTCATAGACCTTTTTCATGTTTCATATGCTGAGTACTAGCATTTCATTGACAATTCATTGACTTAATTGTCAAGTTTTTATTATTTACCTTGCCTATTGGCTTAAGACTCGATAAAGTACTTGGCTGTTTTATTTTTCTTTAGCATTGAATTTTCCTAGTTTTTAATGCTTTACCTTGCGGACCGTCCACATATAAACTTGCAATCTGCTCTCATGAGATGGCACTTCTATTATCTTATTCAGTTCGTTTCCGGATCATGAGGAGGTGTCATCTAGGTCCTGGATATCTTTACACCGTGTTAAGTTAGCATGGGCTCATTACCGGTTTAAACGCCATTTTTCCTTTTTTGCAACTTCTGCACACGACATTTAGTTGTTGCTTTAGCTTTCAACCTAGTAGTTCATCGTGGTTTACATGAGAATAATATGTTATTGCTCTACTATCTGCTTTGCTTGTTAAACTATATCTGTACAGCGAGTGCTAAAGTTTCAAGAACAACACGATACAGAATTGTTATGAGGTCTGATCTCCACGACTTCATACTCATAACATAAGTGCAACTTCTGCCAATTCTGGGCATGAGGCGGGTTTTATATTGCTTTGCCGAACACACATACACAACAGTTGATGCGGTTCACATAAAGAGAGAGCTGGTGTATGCTGATGTGATTCCTTCAAATCTAAGACACTAAAGTATGGGCACGCCCTAAACCAACACAAAGAGACCTTCTTAGCAAATAATATAATATGTGTATTAGGGAGGGTGAGATATAAGCAGCCGCGGGCCGTGGAGGGAGTTACGGTGAGGCAGGGAGGCGGGGAGGGGAAGAAGCAGGGTGGAGCCCTCTCTACCTTGCCCCTCCCCCTCCCCGCCTCCCTGCCCCACCGTAACTCCCTCCACGGCCCGCGGCTGCTTATAAGTGTTGCTAACTCTTATTCATTTACAGCATGTTAACATACTGTCACCATTCGCTTTTTATGTACTAGTAACTATGCTGGTAATTTTGCTACTGATAATATGTGTACTTGTATTCTCCACCCTGCTTCTCCCCCTCCCCGCCTCCCTGCCTCACCGTAACTCCCTCCACGGCCCGCGGCTGCTTATAAGTGTTGCTAACTCTTATTCATTTACAGCATGTTAACATACTATCACCATTCACTTTTTATGTACTAGTAACTATGCTGGTAATTTTGCTACTGATAATATGTGTACTTTTATTATCTAAGGTACTACGCCTGAGAAGACGGCATTAGTAAATAAACATTTCAAATACACATGTGTTCTTCTTAACTCCATGTTCTGGTTTCTAAGAAATATATAACGACCGACTGTTCATGAGTTCCACGTATCCTGAGGTACTATAAGTTCATATTCTGGATTGTCTAAACATTGAGAGTTTGTTATATCCAATGTGACACTGTACCTAGCTTGCTAAATAGTTTTTGATTACTAACGTGAGTTTTGGGACACCCTAATTCGCCGAGGTTCCAATCCTCTGTCCACAGTTCTGTGTGAGAACAGAAACCCTGCGACAGGGGCACCCCCGACCCTTGCTGGACCTTCATCACACTTGCGATACAACTCCAGCAATGCGCCACCTTTACGGCACAGATACATCACGCATCTGTGCTGTTTTTGCCCCGTGATGCGCCGCATTGTAAATGCAGCACACCATAGGTGACGGAACAGCGGCACAGAATGACTAACACATCCCTGGTGATGCGCCAGTCATCATAAATCTATCCCTATGCTTCTTATCTTGTTAGAGATGAACCGCCATATGTATCATCAAAGGTATTTGCATTTCCTAAATAGCGAACTTTAAGGAATAAATAGCGATTCTTTACCATTCCTAGTTTGCGATGAGCTATTTGCTAATTAGCCGAATGTAGCCCAATGAAGCCCAATGTAGCCCAATGTAGCCCAAAGATGGCCGCCAGACACACAAAAAAACAAATGTAGCCCAAATATCAGCCAGATGTAGCCCAACTATAGCCCAGTGACAGAATGACCAATCAGCTTCGCAAACCTCCGTTACGCGAAGCGGAGCGCTGTTACAGATATATATCTTTTTTTGAACGTTAATTTCTCAAAATCCACTGGAGCACATATATTGAGACCTAGCAAAGGCACATCGGGCTACCAGTCCCTAATATTTTGCCAAGTTTCGTGCAAATCCATTCAGCCGTTCAATTATTATTTTTATTATTTTTTTTTGCCCCGCGGGGCCCTTTTAAAACCTCCACATCAAACCTAGGGGGTCAGCGAGGATCTACTATGCCCCCTTATAGTTATTTCCCCCTTTGTTTTGACCTCCTCTTGTCTCTCGATCCTACCGAGAGACAAGATGGCGGCCGCTACGGACTGTTTGGAATGTTGACAGACGCCGGAGAACCAATCAGCTTCGCTTCACAAAGCTCCGTTGCGCGAAAAGTCCGCGAACCAGAGCGCTAACCGGTCCGCTGTTACAGATATATATCTTTTTTTAAACGTTAATTTCTCAAAATCCACTGGAGCACATATATTGAGACCTACAAAAGGCACATCGGGCTACCAGTCCCTACAATTTTGCCAAGTTTCGTGCAAATCCATTCAGCCGTTCGGGCTGAAAGTGAGGCCAACCGCCCTATGGAAAACTCAATGTTAAAAACACGTTTTGGGACCCCCCTTTTTTCTCGGCCCCCACTGGACGAACCCCCCCCAAATTTTCAAGGGCTGCTCAGAAACAAAATGTGCCATTTTCCTGAAAATTTCAGCCAATTCCGTCCACAAACGCCAAAGTTATTAGACATAGAATTTTCAAAAATCCCATAGAGAAAAAATCCTAACTATATATACCTACTGGCGACCGCCAGTAGGTAATATATATATATATATATATATATATATATATATATATATATATATATATATGAGCAAGGGCACGGACGTGCCCGAAACGCGTCTGATGACAGCTTTTATCCACATGTTGTAAAATAAAATTTAGCAGCTTTAAGAACAACTTGCCTCGACGTGCTAATTTCGTTGTCTGCGTGCCTTACTGTGCGGCAAGCACATTGGAGACGGGCTGGATTTGGATATATATATACATATATATATATATGTGTGTGTTTTAATGTGATATTGAGCAGAATCAATAAATACAATGTTTTAAAAAAAATACTTGAGGATTAACAACAAACTCTCTGTACAGTGTAGGCAGTTGATTTATATAATTTAATTCCTTCGAACTGTGGTGTCAGTGGTGTGATGGTTGTCCACAGAGAGCTCCTTACGTCCCTCCAGAGGAGACATCAGAGTTGCTTGGCTACCTTTGTGTTTTGTTTCAGCAGCACGGGTGGGAAAGAATGAAGTCCGTTCAGTTAAGGAATGTCTTGTCAAGGGTGGAGCAAAGTGCAAAAAAAAATTGTACTGCAAGTTTGGCATTCTTGTGTCCTATTGTTGGCTGTAACAGACTGTTCTAAATTACAGCAGCTATTTTTAATCGGTTCCTTTACTTGCGAGTTGTTTCTCTGCATACACGCTGCAAGAGCAAGTGACTTTTTAAAAATCTATTTATTTAATATGCAATTAGGTTACCTTTGAGTACATCCACAGCTTTAAATTTTACAATTTTGAAAGGTGTTTTAATAACTTTTGCATATTTCCCGTTGACTTCACCGTCAAATCAATTGATTTTAAAAGACAAATGCAGTGGTGTCACATCTCATCAAACACCGCCAAGCTGTGATGACTAACGTTATCCCATTTAAAAATACACACAGTACACACCTCCTTTCTTCCACCTGAAAACTGTCAGTCACCTAACGACACAATCTGGGTCTAATTCCCCAAAAAGTCGGAAATATGCACCTCCGGGTTTCTGGTTTCACATGGATGGACACGTCTGTCTTTCTTTGAAAATGACAGCTTTCCAGGCATATTCCATTTTCCCTCATGAAAATCCACATGGATATATTTTCGTACTAAAAAATGGGTAGCGCGTGCCAAATGCTATTGCCGATAATATTTTGTCTTTTCACTCCGTTGGGGCGAATATTTTTCCCCATGGAGAAACTCCTTCCCCTACACCCTCACCAGCTTTTGCAGAATTTCCCCTTTCCTGCTTACTCCAGCTAGGCATTTATTCATGTGTTTGATAGGAGACCTTTTATATGGTAGGAATGGGTTGAATTTGTGGGAATTCACTAAATCACAGGATATTCTCACCCTGTAACACTAACTCCATGCCTCTAGTCACACATGCATTCACTTAAAACACTGTGTGAGGGATCTCCTTACGAGTGTGAAACCATTTTTTCGAAAGTGCTTTTGCCCCCATAAATTAGGCTATTTTCACTTGGTAGTCTGACTTAGACATGCACATAGTTTTGAGAATGGAGCTCAAGGTGTCATCTTGTATTAATTACTGTGGGACCATAGTTTTAATGGGGGCAAACTTGTTACGAAATCGGGAGCAATAGCAACTCACCACTAATGTTCTTGCATCTGATTCACAGATTCGCACAAAATACAGAATAAACTAGCATGAAAACAATATTTGTGTCTATTTTACAGAAGATTAGTGGTAGTGCAAGAATCAAGTGAGCATATATGGGGACTTATTCCCAACACCATATATCAGTACTGGGAGAAGTACTATTGGAGTACTCTTTTACGTGCTCTTAAATGCCTGTGCAGCGTCGGACTGGGACAGAAAATAGGTTCGGCCACCAAAATAAAAGTGGTCCCCCATTAGCAAATCAGACAGCTAAAAAAGGGTCCGAGTTTGCAAATCGGGCAGTTTTGAACGTGTAAAGACACGCTGAATAGGTGTTTTGCAAGGAATGGGAGACGATGTGCATTTGTGCGTGCTGCAGGCAATGTTTGTAGCAATATCTGGGAAATCAACAGTAAAAATCGGCCCACCAAACCATAAAACTGGGCTACAAACAGTCAAAAAACGTTTCACACACTGACCTGTCAGACCAGCCCTTCTGAAACTCACAGATTACTCTAAAATGGATGTAAAACGAGAATAACATAGGAATACCCATGCACAATTGCCACAGAAGGAAAGAACTGTGGCCTCTTTTAAGGTTTCCTAATATGGAGTGGGACATTTCGGGCCTATTCACAAAAGTGTGACAGTGACTGGTGGGAGCAGAGCCGGCCCACCTGTGGGCCTCCACCTGTGCCTTGGGCATTTTTCCACTGTAGAGGAACCTGCGTACACAATGGGAACTGCTCTAGAGAAAAATGTCTATGATGCATTGGTAGCATGGCTGCACTGCTATCATGAATTCAGGTAATAAAGCAGCAAAGTGGGACCATTTCCAAGACCAACAGATAAAATGTCCTTGATGCATGAGGTGTTTTCTTTAGCTCAAGGATCTCATTTTCAAAGATATACATAAGCGATCGATATAGTTTCAGTAGATAACCTATATGTAAGAGAAGTTTTTTATCTAATGATCTTCAGCTCGCCATTGTGCCAAGGGTATACAGACAAAATATCGAATCAAAAATATAGAATAGCACTAATATCGAAGTCAAAATATAGAATGGACAAAATATCGAATGGACAGAATATAGTCAACAAAAATATCTAATTTAAGGTAAGTAATTTATTATCGATTTTGATAAATATAGAAAGTCAAAATATCGAAGTATATAATATAGGTATTAAATATATCGAATTTTTATAATAAAGTGTTTTGTATATTAGTATATGTGTGAAAATTGTATATTTATTTTATAATTTATTTTAAGTGATGAATTTTATGTTATTTAATTTTTGCGTAATTTAATTCTGTAGCGGGTTGTGGGTTTATAGGGGAATAGAGTGGGAAGTAATTTAATTATAATTAATTAAATATTTACATTTATATATTGGTATTTATTTTGAATTAATTGTTAATGAATTTTTAATTGGTAATTAATTAAATTTGAATTGGCAATTAATTTTACTTAATTGATTAATTGATAATTATGTTAATGTTATTAATTTA
Organism: Lissotriton helveticus; assembly: GCF_964261635.1. NCBI lineage: Eukaryota > Metazoa > Chordata > Amphibia > Caudata > Salamandridae > Lissotriton > Lissotriton helveticus. The sequence continues at coordinate 447,002,622 of NC_136070.1, forward strand.
TTTTCCGTAGTGGGTTGTGGGTTTATAGGGGAATAGGGTGGGAAGTAATTTAATTGTAATTAATTACATATTTTAATTTATTTATTGGTATTTATTTTGAATTAATTGTTAATTAATTTTCAATAGCTAATTATTTAATTGTTAATTTGTAATTAATTTGTATGAATAGGTAATGAATTGTAATAATTAATTTTTATTTGTATTTTTAATTGATTAAGTATTATATTATATTAAATTGGTAATTACTTTTAAATAACTTTTTATTGGTATTAATATTTTTTTTTATTAATATATGAAGTATTTACTTTCCCTACTGTTGCACTCATTGGAGTGGGAATAGTAATTTTTACCTCTACGCTATCCAACGCTTTCCCTACTGTTGCACTCACTGGAGTGGGAATGGTAATTTTTACCCCTACGCTATCCAAGGCTTTTCCTACTGTTGCACTCACTGGAGTGGGCATAGTAATTTTTACCCCTACGCTATCCAACTCTATCCCTACTGTTGCACTCACTGGAGTGGGAATAGTAATTTCTACCCCTACGCTATCCAACGCTTTCCCTACTGTTGCACTCTCTGGAGTGGGAATAGTAATTTTTACCCCTACGCTCTCCAACGCTTTCCCTACTGTTGCACTCTCTGGAGTGGGAATAGTAATTTTTACCCCTACGCTAGCCAACGCTTTCCCTACTGTTGCACTCACTGGAGTGGGAATAGTAATTTTTACCCCTACGCTATCCAACGCTTTCCCTACTGTTGTACTTACTGGAGTGGTAATAGTAAATTTTACCCTCCCGCTATCCTACGGTAAAAATATTGTATATTTTTTATTAATATTATGTTAATATGTATATATGTTTTGAAAAATAAAATTGTATTCGTTTTTATAACTTAAATTAATTATTTAATAATGTTAAGGTTATTTAAGTATGTTTAAGTATATTTTAGTTAATTATTTTTAAGATTTCATTAATTTTAAATTATTTTTAAGACATTTAAATAAAATCGATATTTTGACTAACTATATTTTTTAAAACTATATTTGTGATTCAATATTTTTGTACTTACCTGTTTGTAGATACGAATTCGATATTTTTGCATTCTATATTTTAGTAATTCTATATTTGTGAATTTGATATTATGTCAGTGATCCGTCCCATGATACCTGGTGAGAAGGAACGGTGATTTGAATGTACAAATACAAAAAATATGATTTCTTTTCAAGTTGCTTGCCTTGTTCCTTGTTCCTTATTGAGCAATCTTTACGTAGAAAGGAAAAAGGAAGCTTAGATTAAGAAAGGGAAAGCACAACTTTCATATTAATATGTAATTTGTGGTCCCAACAGTGCATCCGTGGTTTGCAGAGAGTGAGACCTGTACTTTTGCATCTATATTATATAATACTGCAAGGGTAAGGGGCCTTTGACAAGTGCCCTGGATTTTCAGATGGTAATACCACACTCCCAGAGTTACCTATACCATGGGTTTTAATATATCCTGAGGTTGGGAAATACCAGAGAACCATGAGCTCTCCTTGAGAAATTAGGTAGTGATGGGGGAATCTTCCATATTTCCCGAAAACCCATCATTTTCTGCCAGTTTTCCTCATGGAGATTTTGCCTGCTTTCACCATTGAAATCTCCAGTAGGAAAGCATTGGGCCTGCATTAAGATTCAGTTGGACCCGGTAACGCATTGGAATAACTGGGCACTTATAAGAAGACTCTGAATGACTTTCCTCGTTCTGATTGGAAACAGGAAAACCCTGTTTTTGTTGTTGTTGTGATGAGCCTTGTTTACATTTTGTACAAGTTCTTTAATGGTGAGCCTTGTCAATGTCTATAGTTTGAGCCCTCCCTTGGATCCAGCTTTGTGTGTAATAGTTAAATATCATTGTGAAAGACCCAAGAAAACAGAGCCTAAATGAGTAAAAGCTCCATTATTTCAAATACAATTGCAAATTTACACTTTACAAACAGCAAACTAATATACATATCATTGTTGATTGCTCCTATAGAAAGTAATTGCTCTTATACAACTTCCACATCAACTAAACAAATTAGCCCACCTCCTGTAGCCGCAATATCCGCTTGCTGGCCACCAGCCTTTTCCATTCCTGGCCCAAACCAGACCATCATGCCCTCTTGAAGAATTCTTATGCCTTTTTTTTCTACCCCTTAACTGTCTCATCATTTTACTACAAACACCTCCTACCAGAGCAGTCATCAAGTCCACGCCAGAAATATAACAATCAGCTCTCTTCCGTGTAACTATTTACATGTGCCACAATCAATGTTGTGCAGTAACCGAAGAATACCCACTCTTCTGCTTCTTGCATAAAAAATGCAGGTTGCATTCTTGCAAAACAATCATAGGACGAGGAGATGAGGAGGTGCACCCCACTTATTGTTCCTAACTGCCTCCAGGAAGAGAGGGACCGATTTGTGTTCCTTGAGGCTGTTTGTAGACTAGTCTCACTCCATCCTGCTGCTCAAGGTGGCATTATCTTCATTACTATTTTGCTTTGCTGTTTTTTTGTGTACCATTCCTCCATTGTTTTTCCTGTCATTCTTTGTTCTGTTGTCCTGAGCGACCAGTGACAAAATCATACTTTTGCCTCCCAAAAGAATTCTAAAGATTAGTTCGATATAGAAACATGATTTCGTAAGCACAGCGACAATAAACATCCAAGGAAGAGAATGTGACGGTCAAGCAAACACCAGAAACAGTACAGTGTAGCAGCTAATTTAATATCCAGCGCATTATGCAGGATCTCTACAGTTTGGAGCCATTCATGCTCAATTCTTTCGAACTAGAATTATGTTCATGTTGAATAGGCAACGATTCCCACAACCTCACATCATTGCAGTGATGCATGCAACTCTAAGGATTTAGATTGCTCATTTAAAGGGAGGTGACCGCCCCACAAGCCCATCCAGGCGATGGAAACTTTGACATTCTTCTCAAAAGAGATTCACCTGGGGGCTCTCTATGCCTCCTCTGAATTTGTGGTTCAGTGGGTACACTAAAAGCAGAGCTGAATGCCGATTGGTTGTCGTATTTGTTTTGCCAGATCAAAAGTAATTTTAATGAAGCAAGCCCCCAAAGTGAAAGGTTCTCTGAGCAAAACAAAAACAAACAAAATAAACTCAGGCTCACTGTTAGTTTTCTCACTGCTCGTGTGGTGATTGTTTGGTTTCCCTGATTCTACAACAGACATGAGATCTGTACGTTTGGTGGGCAAGTAGCACTGCCAAGTTGTGACAGCCCAGCCATCCCGCCAAACTATAAACCAATCCCTTATTCTTATTCCAAAGTGCCTGAAACTTTGACTTGCATGCAATCGAAAGACTGTTCTTTGTTAGCACGCAAACACACCCACATTTTTTTAAATCTTGACACCAGCGAACTGTAATGTGTGTTGCTGGTTCAGTTTTGAGAGATCCTATTTTTATCAGTTCATGTGTCTAAGCTGACAGTACATACCTGCTCCCATATCCACGCTTGATGGATTTAGAATATGATTTTCGATAACTAAAAAAGGACATAGTAATATATCGTTTTGATCGGAATGTCCATCTTGGTCATCTGGAAAGACTGCACTGTAATGAGTATCCACCTTAGTTGATAGCTTGTTTTGTTACATTTCTTTAGACGAATCAAACAGTAGTTAACCACTTTGTCCTCCTAGCAATGGTTGTTGAGCATTTGTCCTTGTACGCTTTAGGTTCATTGACTGAGGCTTTTCCTTGAAAGTGGAGAGTCTGCTCCCATCTCATGACGAAGGGAAAAGTGTCTCAAGTGTTGACAGAAATATGAGATAAAACGAGGCTAAAAAAAACAGCCAGAGGAATAAAATAAGGGAGTGCTAGGATGATCCTTCTGTGAGTAGCAGGCCAAGCTACAGGCATCTCTGCATAAGACATGTGTGGCCACAGTAAAATGAATACTGAAATCAAAACATAAAAAAAAATACAATAATAAATAACTACACCAAAGGTGTTGAATGTGGTTCACAAAATATCCCTTATAAAAATATCCCAATACCAAAAAATTGTGACCAAATATCAATATCATTAATATCGTCATCCTATACTTATAATGGTAAGTACAAAAATATTGAAAGAAATACAGCTGAGCCGTGGGAGGCTGCCTTGTTTCTCGGTGTCTCCACTTGCCTTTTATCACAGCTTTGTCCGCTTTCTGCCGGCGGTGGTCGTCTCTTCGGGAGAGGCAGGTGTGGAGCAGCGTTTCAGCATTATGTAGGAGAGGGAGACGGTCTCCAACCAGTGCGGAGGTAAGGGTAGGCCTGCGGTGCTTCCCTCGGGACGGAGGCGGCCGGCATTAGGCCGGTGCGGCTTGCCCCGACGAGGAGCTTGTCCTTCATCCCCCAATCCCGCTCATGCTCTCAGCCCCCCGGCTCATCCTGCTCCTACCTCACGCAGCCTGCTCACTCATTTGCCTCCGAACTCTCCGCAATGGTCCTTGAGGACTTTTGATAGTGCCCACACCGCCTTGTGCAGTATTAAGCAGCTCCCCTCAACAAACCAACAAATGGCGCAGCATGGTGCAGCACCCTTCAGAACTTCTTAAACTGTTCAAACAGGCCAATCCGTTGCAGGCCAGGTGTAGGGGCAATTTGTTTTAAAAGCCTCCGTGAATTCAAGATCCAAAGACTCATGTGCATCAAGTAGGTAAGAAGTCCAACTCAACCTACATCTGAAACCTACAACTTAAACTCCACAGCTGAAATTTCATAGCCCACAGCAAAGGGTAAGTGTGGTGACCAGTAGGTTGGTCACCACAGAGTGCCCCGATTCCCTCCACAGAAGCGGCCCAGCCAGGCATCTAGGAGACCCCCACTCTCCCCTACAGCCAGCTAGCCTGTCTGCTGACCCATGCCTCAGCACAGAGGTCCGTCTAACACCAGTCTGCCACCCAGCTGTCATTTGTCATCTGGCCGAGATACAAGGCTATATAGCAATGGTGCAACGTAGGCAATCCCCCCTGAAGAGGTTTTACTCTACTGCTAGGTACATCCCGCTAGCTAGGCACCACAATACAGTGTATAAAAGTACAAAGTGCAAACGTGCTTCATTTTCCTATCATAGACTCTGCAAGGGAAGTCAACAAGCGCCCTCAATCCAGTGACAGTGAAATAAGTATTCGAACATTCCTTCAAAATAATGAGGCCAGGGAGAACAAAAGGGACCCCCCCACCTGCGGCAACGTAAAAAAAAAGGGGCACCAATGTGCCCCAACCAATGCCCAGACACCAAAGTCAGAAGACAAACCCCAAACGGCTACTTCTCCTACACTATTAAAAGGACAACCCTTTGTTATCACAGCTCTAAGGGCATGACTGTAGTGTATTTGATTTATGGTCCAAACTTCAGAAAACAAGTTATCAAAATTCACCTACATGAAAGATGAAAGCGTCATTCTTTACCCATCGCAAAACACAAGGAGATGATAGATGGCACTGTTAGCTTTAATCCAGTGGCAAAGTGAGCAAGGGACCTATCAGAGAAGTACTTCTGATTCTTTAAACACCAATGATCCTACAATTAGGCACTCTGGAAAAAGCCCCCAATCTACTCATCAATACAACACCAGAGTTAATACAACAGACCCAACAGGCTCACATAATAAACAGTCCAAACGTAACTGACCTGCAATCCTCCTCCCATCCCTGCCAAGCATCCTCGAATGAACTAACAGAGCAGCAATTACCCAGATTCTCTCCAATCTCTCAAACACCAGCACAAACTGTTTTTCAAATGGTTCAGGCATCTCACTTACCCTTGAAATCAAGTGCTGACTCAACGCCCTCTTAAAACTCCAGAGGCACCAAGAAACTGCATCCAAATTGTCATTCCCGAGGTCGCTTCACCCGAGGTTGGTTCATCATCTGAACACCCTTTCTTGCAATCTGAGTCTGTTCACAACAAACCGAAGTTTGCTTCATAAATTCAAACCAGCCCACGATTAAGTCACTAGTTTCCCCTGAGAACGACCCCATTTCTACCTCTCTAACCTCTCTCTTGCATTAACCATCATTTATTAGCGGCCTTCGCGTTGAATCACCATACCAAAAATGGAAGCTTAAATTCACCTCTTGATATAAGGACTTGGCAACAACTGTTAAGCACCTTAGAAGCTACAGTAAGAGCACTGGAGTATCAACCGAACACATTTAATATCCAATTTTCCCTGTTAGAGGTACTAGCTCAGTATACATCATCCATTGATTCATGCTCTGAGTGTCTGAACACCACAGATAGCAGTTTTACATCAAACCCCCAAAACTCTAGTAATCCTACATCATCGAGCAACAACAAACAAAACTCTCAAGACTGTGTCTGTGCCATCTTGTTAGACAAATTATACTCCTTACCAGTGATAGTCAGTGATCTATTCCAGGTAGTTAAACTATTTGACAAGCATAAGGTTACTCACAACACCAACAAATTATTCACGTCCAGCACCATTGAGACAAAGGTCATTACCCATGCTGCTGCCTCAATCAAGGTGACACTTGAATAACATGAAAGACCTCAAAGTAGAAGTCCATCCTGCACCCTTGTGGCCAAGCCCCCCAATTAATAATACATTGAAACTTCATATGACCTTAGATGGAAGTCGACAAGCAATTCCAGAACTCAACTCATAACGCACAGCAGGAAACATGCTCAGCAGCACCTCTAGCTCCCCTGCTGATCAACTAACTAAGCGGGAAAAAACATCTAAGAAAACAAAACAAAAAACATAACAAAATCAAGAAAGCAGAAGACTATGCGGCCAAGATAAGGAGCCTCTTCCCCCTGTAAGACAAGAGCCCAACCACACGCCAGACACACTTTAGATCTCGCATCGAAAGCACCATTGAGCAACCCATGAACTTCACTACTTTACAAGTTACTGTTAAGAAACACCCTTTGGACACCACAGAGATTATAGCTCAAACTTCCATCACTCCCCAAGACCCCAGTCTAATGATCTCCAGCGCATTAACTATCAATCATTAAACAAGGTCCTGGCTGCCCACTCAGAGAAATAAATCTGGCCAAGCTTTAAACGGGACCAACCCTCTGGGAAACAAATCCTGGCAAGCTCTAAACTGGATCAGTGAGTTGCCTGAAAGCATGCATCGACACTCAAGTAAACAACAGAACAATTGGATAACAAGCATGCAACAGGAGACCTCAGTAACACCCCTGCCAACTGTAACCATGGTCTCAACCCAAAACAATTCCTCACCACCGATTGCCACTACAACAACAATTGTGCATTCGAAGTATATCTCCGAAGGGTCAAAGACATCCTGAACAGGGGGAATATAGTCAATCTCTTAGCCACTCACCCTAAATTTCGACACTTAAACTCCACAGACATCGAGGGTATTCAGTTTCATCATCATCATACTTAGCTTTGGTCCTGCAACCATTAAAGTGCATATCAATAAAATACATACAAACAATAATAGAAAATATAACAACCATAATAAAAACACCATTAACACGCATATTAATAAATGCATACAGTACGTAAGTTTATAACAGCCCAAATAGATACACAATACAAGATTCGGGGGAATTGCAGGATGATCATGTACTTTGGCCCCTATACATTCAGTGAACTCAATACAACTTGTACCCCCAATTGTCAGAGCCTGACTGACCAAATAAGTCATATTTTTTAAAAAGTTCAAGACGGTTGCAGCAATATAAAAATTCCATCACTTGATTCGGGCCATGCACAGTAAATAAAAAGCTATCAGGATTAATAAAATAGCCAGAATTGTACACCCGGGCCAGCAAACATACTCCTATAAATAAAACATGTCAATAGCATACTTTCATATCCATAAAGTGCTGGGTGCCTCAGAAGGTCATGCAATCCTGAATAGGGGTTCCAGCAATAACAATTGTTTCATGCTATCTAAGATTGCAACTCAGATTGAACTAAAACCTCTCGGCTAGCCTGGGACAAAAACTGCTGTCGCCTAAACCAGACCCTCATCAAAAACCTACTTACAGCAAAAATAATAGATGTTGTAGTATTGGATTTTACTATTATTTGTGCACAGCCTTAAAGTTGTGGAAGGATTATTTTTGAAAAAAGTTCTGTCAGTGATTTGGGTGCTCGACGAGTGACGTCTTCCATCCTGGACGTCTGTCCGTAAACTGTTATTAGTGCTTCTAATTAGCCATTAGTTGCATCCCCCTGGGCACTCCTGTAGGTTCCCAAAAACTAGAACTCCACAAATTGCATGTATGATTTACTTTGCTCCTATGCATTTTGGGCATAAAGCCCTTCCTTGGGGAGCATCACTATAATTAAAAAATGACAGTATAACTATTCATACAACATCAGGTATGGATTGTCAAAAACATGTCACAAATTCAAAAGAGAAACAACCCTGCTGTCAAATCATTTTACTCGTGATTAGCATCCTCAAAAAAAACATTGTTTGAAGTAATTCAGAGTCGAACAACCCTGTGTGTATTTTGTGAAAAAATACACGTGTTTGTGAAATTTGTGCCACTGTGCAGTATTAGCGAAGCAGATAAGTGCTCGCGTTTTCCGAAAGAAAATGACACAACGTCAAAACTTACCTGCCGTGCCTCGATTCCTTAAATCGTGATTCTGTAATCAGAATGTAAAAACATCATTTTCGTACAATGTAAACAAACCATTACAATCGAGTTGTGAATCCGCTTAATAAACTCACTGAATATGTATAAGAGCCAGTTTTCCCATCTCCGCAAACAAACGCTGGCAGTGCTTCCGTGTTTCTGCCTTGAAACCTTCCCGTATTAAACACACGCTATAGGTCACATGCAAGTGAACTAGTAAACAGACTTCTACGGGGTGATGCTAAAAAAAACAGCCGCCGTTCCCAATCGATACCCCAGTGGAGGAATTCACGGAGTGATCAAATAACCTCTCTGCTCAATATTAACAGGTATAGAAATAAACGTTGTTAAAAACGGAGTAAAAAGACAAAGTACAATGAAGTGCCAAAAAAACGGATTAAAAAAGAATGGTTTCAAAAAGACCAGCTCATAAAACAAAACTGAATGTCCTAAGTGTGTGAACTATGTGTGCATTCCAACCATTGTGTTGACTGCTCATGGTAATCCTCTTACATAAGATGATAAATGTACACAGGTCATCACCAAGTGGACCATAGGTTCTATACAATTACAAACATTTATTAATTACTGTTATCAGTTCAGTTATAGGTAGCATGCAAACTCTATACGGTCATTGAGACCATTCGGCTTACTAGAGTTCATTTTATGTATCCAGACGTTCTCTCGTTGCAACAAGTACTTATTGTTGTCTCTCCCTTCTGTCTTTTCTACAGTCTCTAATATCAAAAACTTCAATTGTGAGATATTATGATGTTCCTCGGTAAAGTGTGTTTACACAGTAGATTTCATGTTCCGTGTGCGTATGTTCGATTTATGTTCATTGATGCGTGTCTTTATTTTTCTATAAGTTTACCCCACGTATACCTTCCCACATGGGCTCTTCAATAGATAAATTACATTAGCCGTGTCACATGTAGCAGAGACCTTGAGTTTTATGTTATATCCCTTATAGGATGTGTTATTGTGTGCCCTTTTATGATGTTGTTACAATTGCCGCAGTTTAAACACGGTCTTGTTCCCTTGAATGGTGTAGTTGTTATTGTTTTATGTTTAAGAATTTCTTCTATATTCTTGCTCCTAGTATGGGCAAACAAAGGTGGTGAGTCAAATATTGAATTGAAATCCGGCTCCAAGTTAAGAATGGACCAATGTTTCTTTATTATTTTTTTGAAATTCGTACTTGAAGTTGAAAATTTTGATGCAATTACCATCCTGGTATTCTCTGTTTTTTTCTGTTCCTGCAAAAGGTCAGTTCTCTTCATTCCATGAACCTGTTGTTTTGCTGCTTCAATCACGCTCTCTGGACATCCTCTAATGCTGAACCTTGTGCCCATTTCTTCTGTTCTTTGTATTGCTTTAATGGGATCCAATGTGATTCTTTTTACCCTTGTCATCTGAGAGGTCGGAAGATGCTGTTCAAGTGACATTTGATGAAAACTGATATAGTGAAGTGTGTTATTTTTATCTGTAGTTTTTTTTAAATATATCAGTTTCCAATCCTTTGTCTGTGAGAGTGACTTTCACGTCTAAAAATGTGACTTTCTCTTTTGAAATTTCCCATGTTAATTGGATATGTTCATCACTTAAATTCAGTTGCATTAGTGCCTCTTCCAACATTTCCATTGAATTCTTCCATATTAAAAAGATATCATTAATGTATCTCACTATTAATTTTGTGTTCTCAAGCCATTTCAGTTTTGTTAAAATGTTTTCCTCCTCATATTGTTTCATGAATATATTCGCATACACTGGTGCAGCGCAATTGCCCATGGAAGTACCCACGAGTTGTAGGTACAAATCTTCTTTGTATTTAAAATAACTTTGGTATAAGGTAAATAATATGAGCTCCATCAAGAATGTTTGCATAGATATATCCAAAGTCGTAGACATTATGGCCTGTTCCATTGCCTCTATACCTAAGGAATGAGGGATTGAGGTGTAGAGTGACTTCACGTCAGCTGTGCACAATACTAGACTTTCCTCTTGTTTAAACTCAACTGCTTGTAGTTTCAAAAGAAAATCAGTCATATCTTTTACTTAGGTTCGCATGTTCTTAACCGCTGGTTGCAAATGTTTATCTAGATATTGCCCAATTTCTTCATGCAAACTCCCTCGTGTAGATACTATCGGTCTTAACGGTGTGTCCCTTAAGTTCTTCTGAACCTTTGGTATCATATAAAAAGTCGGACTCTTTGGGTTCTGTTTCAGTAGGAAATTCTTTGTTCTTTCATTAATCACTCCTTCTTTATATGCCCTTTCAATGACTTCTTTCAGCGTTCTCATGTATTCAGTAGTGGGATTTTTGTCAAGCCTCATGTAGGTGGTTGCATCCAGTATCTGTTCCATGACTTTTGTTTCATACGTGATGGCATTCATGATTACTAATGCTCCTCCCTTGTCGACTTTGGAGTCAGCTAAGGAGTGATTAATGATTAATGGATTGCGAGGGGTCAAATTTACTATTCCCACTCCAATGAGTGCAACAGTAGGGAAAGTGTTGGATTGCGGAGGGCTAAAATGTACTATTCCCACTCCATTCAGTGCAACAGTTATGAAAGTGTTGGTTGCGAAAGGGTAAAATGTACTATTCCCACTCCAGTTAATGCAACAGTAGGGAAAGTGTTGCATTGTGGAGGGGTCAAATTTACTATTGCCACTCCAGTCAATGCAACAAAAGGGAAAGTGTTGGGTTGCGGAGGGGTACAATTTACCATTCCCACTCCAATCAATGTAATGGTAGGGAAAGTGTTGGATTGTGGAGGAGTTAAATTTACTATTCTCACTCCAATGAGTGCAACAGTAGGGAAAGTGTTGGATTGCGAAGGAGTAAAATGTATTATTCCCACTCCAGTCAGTGCAACAGTAGGGAAAGTGCTGTATTGTGGAGGGGTAAAATGTATTAGTCCAACTACAATAACTTTAATAGTCGGTAAAGTGTTGGATTACAGAGGGGTAAAAGTTACTATTCCCACTCCAGTCAGTGCACCACTAGGGAAAGTGTTGGATTGCGGAGGGGTGTAATTTACTATTCTCACTCCAATGAGTGCAACAGTAGGGAAAGCTTTGACCTCTGAGGGTTAGAATTTACTATTCCCACTCTAGTTAGTGCTATTTGCTATTCTTCACACCTATTTAGAATTCACTGTTGTGCTGGTGTTGTTCTAGCAGCGGATTGCCAACAGAGTGATTGTCATGGGATGCGCTCAACATTCTAATATTCCTGTGATGTTTGGATGGATTCTAGCATCACACATCTGATGTGTTTTGGCTAATTGTTTTCACTTGCATACCACCATATAAAACACACTCAAATTCAGACCATGATCCTTTGCCACCCTACTGCAGCACAACATAGACAAAAAGAACTTTTGTCAGTGAAGTCAGGTTTTTGTTTTTGCTTCCTCTGTTTCTTGAACCCTTTTTTCTTCTTTCATTTATTCTCTCGTGGGTCTAAAAATGTATTTTATTACTTCTTTTTTTTATGAGGGCAGGAAGGAGAAATCCCCATTTAGCAAAAGGAGAAGTGCCAGTCACGGTGGATGAAATTATTAGAATAGGACAACAATTGTTTGGAGCCCAGTCCAAAATACAACCATAGCTCAGAAAATACAAATGTGGACCGGAATAGTTGACAGAGTGAATACTGTAGCAAACAACCTGTGCACACAGGTGTAAATTAGGAAGAGATGGAACAACCAGTCGGGGGGTCCCTGGCCTCCAAGCATCACTTAGAGGGCCAGAGGACTGGTGGTGGTTCTCCCAGAGTCTCCTTACAACTCCTTCTCTGGAGGAGAAGGTCTTGCAGATCCTACATCCTGAAGGCTTGACATGAATCTTTGGTGGAGTGGAGACTGGCAAGTTAGACTTTTGAAAGTGTCATTAAACTTAAATATCATGTTTGCTTTGAGGTTAGCTGCTGCTAATGTGTTTTTGGAAATGTTTTTTAACATACACGCCTAAATATATCAATACCATCTTGTTTGGCGTATTTGTTTGAATGTATTGTGTTGTATGTAAGATAACAGGTTTCAATCTCCATTACATTTCACATGACTTTATGCTGCTTGTAAGTGTTTGTTCACCAAATAACATATATGTATTTCAAATAGTAAATGTCTGTTCTCTTTGTACCACAGATTTTCACTAGCTACGTTCAAGTTAAATTTTGCAAGTGGTGTGATGTATCATTGAAATAACTACAACAACCATGATGCCTTGCTTTCGGTTTTGTTAAAACCATATTGCAATCTAATTTTGCTCAATCTCCCTTTTCAAACTTTTTTTCACATATGGTAAAGTGGCATTTGTAGATCAAACTCTCTTTTGAAAATTGCATGTCTTGAAGTTTGGTATGTTGTCCATTTCTTGTCATGTGATTGCATTGATGCCATTAGTTTCACAAATCAAATTTTGTTGAGCAAAAAACTCCGCGGTATGTCAATTTGTATGTTAAATATAAGAGGTATATGTGAAACATTTACTCTGCACTGTAAAAATGATGACTAATGCTAAACATCCTTCTAATTTGTGTAAATGTTTGTTTTGTAGACTGCTAGGCCTTGCATTGGTTAATTTCCCAATTCTCCTCTCTACTGTGTTGTGTGAATGGTTGGTACATATCATGCAATGTTTTACATTTCAGGACATCTTCATACCTTTAAATGAAGTTGTTTTGGATGAAATTTAAACTGTTAGTGTAAATAATTGCAAAACCACAGAATCGTATATTCATGATATTGGTTTCCTTTTCCCTTTTAGGTTGCTACATTTTTGGCTTACAACAACTCATTGGAGTTGACATATGACACGAGGGAGAATTAAATAAATAAAATAAAAACACTTATCTTGTGCTCGCCACATTGCCGACTTGACGATGCGGCGGACGCAAGGTATGTGGTTTTTAAAAAAAATATTATTCTCCCTCGTCGTCTTATGTCACCTCCCCCCCTTGCCTCACCGCTCTTACCTGCACCGGCCGCGGCTGGCTTTAAGTGATGTGCTACAATGAGTCCTTCTAAAAATGATGAAACACATCAACAGCTTCAGACACATAACACAATATGAGCATTTTGGCAATGTGAAGAGAGATCAATATGCTTTGTGTTGAGTACCATATGTGGTTACAGCAATTCAAGCAGCATATATTAGCTTGGTGCCAACATTCAACATAAAACAAGTCCAATGCAATCTTCAATACTTCCATTTAATCACTGTGCAAGTTATCTCATTATAACATATGCACACCCAAAGGGGTGTGTGGTGGCACTAAAGCAATATGTGTGCCATAAATTGCTCCAACCTCATGCGGTAGGTGACCCAAACCATAGAAATCGCCCTTCACGTTTGCAAAATCCTCATGGCGTGAAAACTGGATGAAGTTGTTGCTGTGTCTCATCATTGATGAAAGAACTTCCTGCAGCACAACACTGAAAGTTTGTTGTGACAATCCACCAGATACTGCCACAGTGTAATGGAATGATCATGTGGCCCCAAAATGAAGTACTGCCATTAGTTTGACAATTGGTGTAATAGATGTAGGATTTCTGTTGTGAGGCAGAAGATCAGGCTCCAGCTGATGACATCAATCCAGTTTACCTACTCAATCTGAACTTTTTGATAAATCCAGCTCTTCCATGGTGGCAAGGTCTAGAAATGGGCATTACATTTGAGACTGTTTCCTCACTCTCCCACGATTCAAATGTCTGCATTGGAAAAATTGTGAACATTCTTAAACACTTCCCACAAATTTATTTTTGATTATTAACACAATTGTCATGTTGTATATATAGAGATCACATCATATTTTAATCTCACATTTGTTTTTGCAATTTTTACTTCAGAAATGCCATTTTATAGCTGTCAATATTTTAAATATGAAAGAAGATGTAAATAATACATTTTAAATATATTATTTACACATTCTTTTTTTAAAACATTTTCATCTAAAATACCGTCAAAAGAGGTGTAAACACCACTGTGCAACTATCGCATTTAATCACAGTAACGCACTACATATAAACGTTTTTTTTTAAAATACGAGTGTCCGTCAAAGTTTGAATATGTAAACAAACTAGCCACCATTTTGAGTGGTGGTGGTGCACTTAACAGTCACAAATACAATATTTGACCTTCTAAAATGGCAGGTGTTTGCCATCGCCATCAGGACATCTGTAATCAGAGCTGGTGTGCTGGCAAATGAGGTCCTCTCCCTGTACAGCCAGCTCTATGACTCACCAGAGTAACAGGTACATGTTTGATATATATTTGTGAATCTACCTGTTTTTTCCATTAATACAGGCTACAATGTCCCTTTGAGTTCCTGAGTGAAGTTAAGTGGAGTGATTGATGTGAAGTGTCATGTATTTTGTTCCTTATATAGGACAATGATGTTGGGGCTTTGTAAGCACCCTACAATTTTAGAAAACAACAACATTAGTATGGGTTGAGTGTTTAAAGCCCTGATTCCATTTGATGCGCTTGTAGAGATATATCTATGTATATGTTTCAATTACATGTGAAATATAGAAATCTCTTTTTTTTTTTTTTATCCTCAGGGTGGTACACTCTCCATACGTCAGTCAACCCCCATCCGCTCTGCCACTCCATCCTCTTCCCCGCAATCTTGCGGACCTGGGATTCCGCCAACGGAGGGTGTGACCTATCTAGTGTTACATCTGTGATTAAAATCCCCACCCATAATCACTTGACCTGATAAAAGATGTGCCAGTTTTCCAGATATGACATTCAAAAATCGGGGTTGGTCTGTGTTTGGTGCATATACGCTACATAATACCACCTCTGTGTCATGCAATCTCCCTGCTACCGCCACATATCTACCCTCAGAATCTATCACAGTGTGTGCTACTTGGAACGGGGTCCCAGCCCTCACCCATATTAACACTCCTCTGGCAAACGCAGAATAAGCAGTGCCAAACACCTGACCTCTCCACCTCCTTTGCAGCGCAATACATTCTTGTTTAGTGAG
Source organism: Lissotriton helveticus (assembly GCF_964261635.1). Taxonomy (NCBI): domain Eukaryota; kingdom Metazoa; phylum Chordata; class Amphibia; order Caudata; family Salamandridae; genus Lissotriton; species Lissotriton helveticus. Next base: position 447,018,267 of record NC_136070.1, read on the forward strand.
ATGGGTCTCCTGCAGCAACGCTATCTGGACTCCTCTCCTTATCAGATATGCATGCACCTTGTAACGCCATGACATGGTATATAATCCGCGAACGTTCCACGTGATACACTTCAAATCAGGTAATGTCCCCATTGCAGCTTTCCCAGTCTTCCCCCTCCCTCATAGGTCGTTTGCCCACACCAGCATTGCCAACCCCTAAACACAAAACATCCCCACAAACTTCCACTGTCCACCCCCCCAGAACAGGTCCCAATAACACATTATCAGTCCCCATCCAAACTGCCCTAACAACTCACACAATACTATCCTGCAGTAGCCACTACAGGGTGCCTTAAGGGCAATGGGGTTGGTGATCCGGCTCCGACAGGTGGCAGCTCCCGCGCCAGCCCCCCGCCCTCAACATCCCACAATAATAAGGCACAGTTACGAAATTCACAGCTGGTACCGGACTCTCTGGTACCCCCACGCTCAGTTCATCAGCAGTGAGTCCTGGGCAGAGATAAGGTATTTATAGATTGTCAGCTGCTCTAGGTGTCACCTCTGGGCCTTTGGTGCTCTCGTCCTCCGACACCTCTGTACCAGATTGTCTCCCGTCCCCCTCGGACTCCGTCCCTTTGGTCGAGTCCTCCCGCTGAGAACCAGTGATCGCCGCTGTAGCCGCCAGGGCCCCCTGTTTCTCAGCCTCCATCTGTGCATGTTGCAATGCCCGTTGTGCTTTGTTTTTCTTGCGGAGGTGCTGTGATTGGCGCATCCGCACCGGCTTGGGTACTCCCCCCTCACCCCTGCCCCTGCGATCAGTTTCTGCCCTATATCTTTCGAGCCAGGACCAAGCGTCTTCAGGTGTCAGGAAAAACTGCGCGACCCGTCCAGTATCACTCTCAGTTTTGCTGGGAACAGCAGTGAATATTGTATGCCTTCCTCCCGAAGCTCTTTCTTAACAGACAAGTACGAAGCCTTACGCCGCTGTATTTCCTGAGTATAGTTCGGGAAGATTGTCACAGCGCTATTATCTATCTGGAAGGGACCCGTCGAGTGTGCATTTTGGATCAATAAATCCCTGTCTTTATAGTGAAGGACTCTGGCCACCACAGGGTGGGGGGGTCGGCCCGGTGCAGGCGGCTTGGCTGGGACGCTATGAGCCCTCTCGAGTGTAAAGAAAGGAGAGAGTCCCTCTGGGGCCACAACAGTCTTGAACCAATTTTCCAGGTAAGCAACCATGTCTGTCCCCTCCTTATTTTCAAGCAAGCCTACAACCCGAACGTTGTTGCGTCGGTTACGACTTTCAGCATCCTCAGCCTTCTTTTCCAGTGTTTCCAATCTCCTCAGGGCATCCTCCAATTTGCGTTCTACCGTGACCACCGCTGGTTTGAGGTCCTGAAGAAGCGATTCAGTGTCTTTGACCCTGTCCACTAACTTCAAGTGATCCGCTTTCAAGAGCCCCAGCCCTGTCGCCACCTGAGAAATGTCCTGATGGAGGGACTCTTTTGTCGCCGCTATGGCATCCAGGATTTGATCAAGGCGCTTGTTCAGTCTTTGTTCCGAGGTCGCAGTCATGACTTCCCCGTCGTCTCCGTGTCCTCCCGCGGGGTCCATTGTCTCTTCTTTCCTGCCTTTGGGTTTCATTCCTTATAGACACGCGGTACCCCTCCTTGCCAGCCAACTTCGTCCAGCGCGTCAAGGCCCATGCCAACTTCCCCAAGTTACAGATCAGGGTCGAGATCTGCGCGTTCCACCGGAGAACCACAACACCAAGTGAACCCCCTATAGCCTCTCCTCTTCTCCCTGTGCACGGGGTTGCATACTCCTCTGCCTCTTCTCTTGGTTCTCTCAGGAGCTCCCAGGCACGCAGTTCCTAGCCGGCCAACACTGTCACTCCGGCCCCGTCATCTCCCTCCTGGGTACCGGCCGTATCAATTGCCACTCCGCTCCCGGGGCGCCCCCCTCGACTCCCCAGTGAAGGACTCCAGCCCCTCGTAACAGCGCCTGTTGAACTGCACTGTACTGTGCTTTCACCTCGTCTCCGGGGCAGCAGCGCGGTGCTCCCCAGCCGGTCACTGACAGGTCCTCTGTGCATACCAGTGCATTCTGCGGTCGTGCTCCATTGAGGCCGCTCCCCACAGCCCGCCGCTGCCTCTCCCAGGCGTCACCGCGGTTGCTCCCTCTGTGAGGCGCTCCATTCTGCCCTCCCCGGCCCCCGGCTGGCCAGCGCTACGAGCCCGATCCCGCCACCACCTCCGCAGCGCCAAGATCAGGCCCGCAGCACCGCACTCACCGGTGGCCCTAGGAAAGGACCTTCAATTGCCACAGCACCGTATACCCGGCCCTGGAGCTCTGCTGCACCCGCCTCACAGTCCGGCTCCCTTCTGGTCTCCAAGCGTCTGTGTCAGGAGCCTCGTAGTTGCACGTTGCTGCCGCAGCTCCCGCAGTGCCACAAAGCCGCTCCTAACCGCAGGTCCTCTCTAGCGCCCTCAGCGTTACCGCGGGCTGCACCGCTGTCCTGCTCCTGGGCCGCCGCGGACACTTCAGCGCTACTGGGTCAGGGCCACGGAGCCCAGGCCACCACCAGCGCGGGCGCCATCTTAGATCTTCCGTCCTCTCGGCCGTTTCGCTTCTGTGGCGGTTTGCTATCTGCTCCAACCAGCGGCCCCCACCCATTTCTGTGCGGAGCGGCGGATTGCCTGCCGCGCTCCCTCCGCAATCGTTCCCCCAGCGCCAACTCCAACAGGCAGTGAACAATGGGCTGCGGGCTAGCTCCTCCCAGCGAGCCCGGCGGCCATCTTGATGCCGCTCTGCCGGTTTCGCCTGCTGCACCGAAACTGTAGTTTTAGGGGTGCCCCGACATACCAGGCCGCGTCCCGGTGGGCAGAAAGGCCTCCAGACTCGTTCCGACGTCCGTTCCTGTCGTAATAACTGCACCTTAGGCAATTCTCAGGATATTTGGCGGGATCAGGCACGGAGCTAGCTGCTCACGCCGCCTCCGCCATCGGCGCCCAAACCACGCCCCTCCTGAAATATAGAAATCTCTTATCATGTACATTAGAAAACACATTATATCGTCTTTACAACTGTACATATTTATGTTTTCTGTACAAACCAAATGAAAATGATGTTTGCTATTTGTATCAGCCCACAAATCCAGGGGTCTCCAAACAATTGATTAGGAGCTACCAGTAGCCCCCAGACCCCTTCAAAGCAGCATACAGCCTTGAGGTCAGTTATTAGATGGGTGCAAGATGAATTTTTCATATACAAGTTAAGGGAAGGCTGTGTTTATTTGGCATCATGATCATCAGGCTACAGATAGGAGTGCCTGACAATGAGCAGTGGTCATTCAGAATCATGAGCTAGGCTGGGGTGAGTCACAGCTGCAAACAATTGAAGTACAGAGGCATATCTCTAATAACAATATTTCCTTGTCAACTCAAATTTGGAGGTGTAAGCAAAAATATGCCCCTGCGTACTTTTAAATGGACGAACGTTGAAATGGAGAGTTACCTAACTTCTTGAGCTAACACTTAATTTCATTTTACACTGATTTCAAAGTGTTTAATTTCCAAACTGCAGGTCCCTTACTCACAGTGGCCATTATTTACTGTGCCATAAGTATTTATGCAAGATACAGCTCTTTTTTACAAGTGAAAATTTTAAAGTGCATAAAAATGTTCCATGATATGAAATGTTTGTTAGAATATTTCTCTGCAGTTTTAAATTGAGTCATCCAGGTAGCTGAGTCACATATGGCAAAAGCTATGATCTGTGCTACAAGTACATATACACAGACTCTGGCACCCGTACAATTATATTCCATTCATATGTACACATTTTCATACATCCCCAAAGAGCACAATCTTACTGACACAGCAGCCCTTCCATCGTGCCCTCAGTCACGGTTTGTGGTTCAAACATAGTATCTGGCTTTATGGACTTTAGGTATCAAGTCAATCACACTAGCTGTGAGGGTGTCTGGTATCAATGCACAAGTTGTTTAGCTTTCAGTAGATCACAATGTTTTACACTGATCTGGAGTACCTCACATCACAGAAAATGTAGGAGCCCCTTGGGCTACATTATGTCACTGGCCTGGATTAGTGAGTTTAGGACATGACAAGTGACGAGGGTTAGTCAACAGGTCACTACAAAGGTTTGTATTATTATATTTGCGTTGGTTAGCATGTGAAAATACACATTGTATGGTAACTTATGGGTCTTGCTTGTGATAGATGTAGTAAAATGTGTTACATCACTGCAGACAAATAAAATGTCACAAAGTCATTCTTTTTTTCTTTAATTTCTTGAATCCATACAGGTCAATGCCCATTAGAAGCGGGATATCTGGAAGGCCATCACCAGGAAGGTGCAGACCCTGGGGGTCTTCAAGCTGCACAGGCTCCACTACAGGAAGAGGTGGAAGGACCTATGACACTGGACCAGAAAGTCAGCCAAGGTCCAGCTCCGGCAGTTCTCCCAAGATGGGAAGCCCATGCACGGCACCCTGACCCCTCTAATGGCTTGCATTCTTGTGGTGCCTATCCCCAGACTGATGGGCAGTTGAGATCCGAACAGCAGCATCAAAGGGGTAAGTTCTTATTTGAGTTCCATGTGTTACATAACAAATTTTTTGTTAAAGCCAGGACTTTCCCCATTAACATTAAGGGAGGCCCATGTTGAATGCACAAGAAGAGTTCTTGAAGGTGTACATTTTGTACAATGTTTATGATTATGTGCTTTGTCTGTTAATTTGTTGGAAAGGATCCCACCTAATTCCTGTGCAGACACATGGCTGCCCAAACTACACATGTACATCAGGTAGTTTGGTGTCATGAGGGAGAGTTGTATCAAATAGGCTACTAGTCTTTGATTTGTCAGGTGTGATGCTCCTTCCCCATTGTGGATGTTGTATTGGTAGACCTATTACATGTGAAATAGCATACTATGCACTTATGATAGAGTGGATTTTTCAAACGTCACATTGGTAAGTTGGGATTTAACACAAACAAGAGTGAGCATGTGAGCCAAAGTCACTTGTCACATCAGAATTAATTGCTACATTTTGGAGTCTACACATATCCCAATTGTGTTTTACGTCAGATATACTCTTTCATACATGTTACAATCAAGAGATTTGCATGATGACTTACTCCTTCACAAATGTGTATGTAAGCCAGTGTGTTTTTGTACAAATACTTTTGATAGGCATACCATTTTGTAGAAGCACATACAGGAATGTGTATACAATGGTGAGAGAGTAACACATACCCCAAACCATTTCTCAATGTCCTTTTTTGTGTCCAGATGGGAACTCAATGATGGAGAAAAATGGGATAGTTGAAGGTATTTTGGCAGAATGCATGTTCCATCACATATATTTTGGAGTATCTCATCTTGAAGAGTCGTATTCCGGCCCAATTTATACCTTATTTGGAAAATAGTGAAATGCATCAAGGTGTGATCTGTTTCATATTGTGAACCGCATTTGATTCTTTGATGTGGGTATCATATTTAAATCGGTGTATGTCATATTTACTATGATGTGGTACCACTTGTTTTGCCTAAGGTGAAAGCCACTGTACCTTGTTTAACAATTTCACAATTGTGAGGCAACCTTGAAATACTTTGAGATATTTTGGAGTCAAATTTGAATAAGTAGTTTCTCTGTACTAAAGCAGATTAGAAATGTATCAGTCCCTATGTATTTACTTATGCTATTGAAGTCATTTCCCAATCCACAATAACAATATGTCTAAATGTCTTCAGCAGCATAGGTAAATACTTAGGGGCTTATTAATCGGGACCGCCCGCCAGAGGTGAGGTGGTCCCGGCATGCAGATTAGGATGCGACCACCACATTGGCGGTCACATCCAGCACCCTCCATGTGTACCCCCAACAACATGGGGGCCCGCAACATACCCCCCAATTGCAAAGACTGCATGCCTTTCCATGGCAAAGGCCTATTTCCGCTGCCATCATAATATGAACGAAGGTGTCTGCAAGACACCGCCACCATATTGTGTCCTTTTTCTGCCGGTCGACAAATTGACCGGTGGAAAAGCAGCGGACGGACTTTCCGTCCGCTGCGGTACCCCCGCCATCATAATATGGCTGGGGGTAAATGACCTGCGGGCGGTGTATTATGGCGGGTGGATCGCCACCGCCGTTAGGTCGGTGACGATTGGCCCGCCATTGTAATGACCCCATAGTGTATGATACACCGATAAGCTACTTCACTACTTAAACCATATAAAATGTTGTACATTAGAACTATACTTGAGTTATTTGAGGTAAGTGTTACCATTGTGAAACGGCCAAACAAAGGAGACATGCTTTCAGTTTATACAAATATTGGTACAACATTGCAGTGTTTGTTGACACACATGGATTCATTATTTACTTTTAGTGTATGTCATTAAGGCAGCTTTTTTTTTTACCTTTTACACACAGTGTCCAAAGTTTTTTTTGGTGTATATCATTATTGGTGACATAAGTTCACTAGTCTGGAGAACAAATAGCAATCATTCAGAGGTGTTCAACAGTTCTTTTAGAGAAATGAATACCTATTAAGAGACAAGATCATATATGATGTAGCAGCTATCATAGGGAATTACAAAACTGTGACCAAACGGTTTCAAAACATATTTCCTACATGCATGAGATGATGATGTAAAGAAGCAACATTTGTGAGCCTTTTAGCTCGTGCAATATGGAAACTAGGAAAATGTTTTGTATTCAAACTTATTGAACAGTTCTATTCACACAGCTACAATAAAACTATTGTATATGTCTTGTCTGTATCATCCGCAGAAGGCGAAGGCGTAGGTGGGGAAGCAGCTGGCCACTGTGTCTTAGCTGGTGAGACCACTGATACCAAGCATGGAAGCCACCGGCTCAACATCGGCGTCAGAGGCCTCCACAAGTGACCAGTCCCTAGTCGTGGCAGACCGTACTGCTCCAGTTACACCTTCATCCTTGTCCGCCACCCAGATAACCATCTCAACCCTCCCTCTTGCTCCCCAGTTGGCAAATCCTGCCCCCCTAAAAGTGCTGGGTGTTCTTTAATTGCAGGCACCTCACTCCCTGTCCCTGGCCCCCCCAGCTGCACTGAGTGAGGAGACTATTGACCTTCTCTGCAGCATCGCTGTAGGCCAGACTGCACTCCTGAATGCCATCCAGGGGCTTAGCTGCCATATGCAACAGATGGTAGCTTATCTGGAAGGTGTTCATATAGGTATATCTAGCCTACAGCAGTTTTTCAAGGTCTGGTCTCCCCACTGACTGCAGCCTTCTAAATATCCCAGCCTTGTGCCTGCCTCCTGCCCTCCCCATCCAAAATCCCTATTCCCAGCCCTGTCCCAAGCACACTCACACCTTTGCAATCACCCACTTCAACCCACACAAAGCAGCATACACACACATAAACCCTGAGACAGCAAAAAACACAGGCACACACCCAAAAATGCAGACACCACACCCACCATCACACCCACATGCACTACTACTAACACACCCAGAGACACTGCACCCACCATCATACACACATACACCACAGCCACTACCACACACACATGCATCACCCACACCACTAGCACACCCAGACACCGCACCCACCACCACACCCATATGCACCACCATCACCACCACAGACACCACACACACATGCACCACCACCAACACCACTACACCCAGATGCCGCACCACCACCACACCCACATGCACCTCCCCACCACCAGCACACCCACAGACACTGAAACTACCACCACACCCACATGCACCACAAGCACACCCAGCACCACCACAGCACACCAATCCACACACACACACATACATTAGAAAGCACACCCACAAAACACAAATGACCACACTCACCCAACCAACAGACACCTCTGACCCTCCGGGCAGGTCACCCCCCGAGCACACTCCTCGCGAGAGAGCCCGTCCCCTGGTGCCGCCTCTGCCCTGAGCTGTGCCCTGTGCATCTCTACTGAAGCCCCGACCGCCGGATCCGCTTGATCCACGGGTCTCCTGCGCCTCCTGCCACCAGCTGTGCCCTCTGCTGTGCCCCGACCGCCGGATCTGCTTGGTTCGCGGATCTCCTGTGCCCCCTGCCACCAGCTTGCTTCGCCGCCTTTTCTCGTCTTTTCCCGCCGTTTGCCCTAGCCCCCTGGGCTCCCCCCCCTCTTCTCGCCCAGCCCCGGCCGCGTTTCCCGCCACCTCCCCGCCGCTGCCCCCCTCCGGCCCCGCACCCTTCCCTCGCTCGCCCTCCCCATTCGCCACCCCGCTCCCCCTCCCAGCTGCCCCTCCCTCGCTCCGCCCCCCCACTCTCCTCATATGGCAGAGTGGCGAACGCGCAGCGTGCACGCGCAGCGGGCGCGCCGATTGTGCGCCGAAGGCGCGCCAAAGGTAAGCCCGTCTGCGCCCGTCCGCGCCTGGACCGCGCCCAGTGCCAAGACCCCTGGCCCCCGCAGAGGCCACCCCACCCGCCGAACGTACGACGCCGCCACCCTCAACGCACTCAACACCGGCCGAATCCCGGGATGCTACCGAGCCACCCCGAGACGCACCCACGGACCCTTCAGCTGCCACGCCTGCAAGTTCGCCTGCATCCGGACCTGCACTAAACCAGCACCGACCAAGCCGAACACCAGCAGCAACCACCTCAAGTGCATCCTGCTCAACACCCGCTCCGTCCACAGACACGCCATCGAACTCTGGAACCTCCTCGACACCACAGCTCCTGACGTTGCCTTCCTCACGGAAACCTGGATGAACGACTCCTCAGCGCCCGACATCGCCATCGCCATCCCGGACGGATACAAGATCACCCGGAAAGACCGCGACAACCAGACTGGAGGAGGCATCGCCATCATCCACAGGGACACCATCCGCATCACGACCAACACCGACGACACCCTGACAATCGCCGAACACCTGCACTTCCAGATCCACACCGACCCCAAGACCACCCTCAGAGTCACCCTGATCTACCGACCCCCGGGACCACGCACACCATTCAGCGAAGACATCGCCGACTTCATCAGCCCACACGCCCTCCCCTCCGCCGACTACATCCTCTTGGGGGACATCAACTTCCACCTGGAGAACGACAATGACCGCAACACCACCACCCTGCTTGACAACCTCGCCACCCTCGGACTCAAGCAGCTGGTGACGACCCCCACCCACCTCGCCGGACACACACTCGACGCCGTCTTCTCATCCAGCAAAGACATCGCCTTTAGCCATGCCACCGGACTCCACTGGACGGACCACAGCTGCATCCACTTCACCTTCAGAAGAACCACGATCCACCACCACCAGCAACAGGTTGCACGAAGAAGCTGGAACAAGATCACAGCCGACCAGCTCGCCGCTTCCCTGAGCCAGCACCCTCCCGCCAGCTCAGCGAACCCAAGCCAGGCCGCCGACAACCTAACAAAGTGGATCAGCAACTGCGCGAACGAACTCGCCCCACTGAAGACCCCGCCCAGCAGACCCGGCAGCAAGAAGGCCCCATGGTTCACAGACGAACTCAAGAGCTCCAAGAAGAACTGCCGAGCCCTCGAGAAAGCCTGGAGAAGGGAGCCAACACCGGACAACATGACCACCCTCAAGATCGCCACCCGAATGCACCACCAACTGATCCACGCCACCAAGAAAACAGCATTCAAAGACCGGCTGGACAACAACGCACACAACTGCAAGGAACTCTTCAACATCGTGAAAGAGCTCTCCAACCCCAACGCTGGATCCAACGACATCACCCCATCGCAAGACCTCTGCAACTCCCTCGCCTCCTACTTCCACAACAAGATCGCCGACATACACAACAGCTTCAGCACACAACCAACGCTCCCAACGACCCCACCAACGCCCCCCACCACCACCCTCAGCGCCTGGACCCCGATCAACACAGAAGACACCATCCGCTCGATGAACTCTATCCACTCCGGATCTCCGACCGACCCCTGCCCTCACCACGTCTTCAACAAGGCCGACGCCGTCATCGCACCCCACCTGCGGGACATCATCAACACCTCCTTCGACACCGCCACCTTCCCTGAGAGCTGGAAGCACGCCGAACTCAGCGCTCTACTAAAGAAACCAACAGCGGACCCCACCGAACTCAAGAACTACCGCCCCATCTCGCTCCTCCCGTTTCCAGCCAAAGTCATCGAAAAGACCGTCAACAAGCAGCTGGCCGCCTTCCTCGAGACGAAGGGATCCCTCGACCCCTCTCAGTCTGGCTTCTGAGCCAACCACAGCACCGAGACCGCCCTCATCGCTGCCACCGATGACATCCGAGCCCTGCTGGACAACGGAGAAACAGCGGCCCTCATCCTCCTAGACCTCTCCGCAGCATTCGACACTGTCTGTCACCGCACCCTAGTGCAGCGCCTCAGCAACGTCGGAATCCAGGAGAAGGCACTGGAATGGATCATCTCCTTCCTCGACGGAAGGACACAGAGAGTCCGCCTACCACCGTACAAGTCAGAGGCCACCAAAGTCATCTGCGGCGTCCCCCAAGGGTCCTCGCTCAGCCCCACCCTCTTCAACGTCTAGATGAGCCCCCTTGCGGCCATCGCACACCAACACAACCTCAACATCATCTCCTATGCCGACGACACCCAGCTGATCCTCTCCCTGACCAACGACCCCGACGCCGCCAGAACCAACCTACACGAAGGGATGAAAGACGTAGCCGAGTGGATGACGACCAGCCGCCTGAAACTGAACTCAGACAAGACGGAAGTCCTCATCCTGGGCTCCTCGCCCTCCGCCTGGGACGACTCCTGGTGGCCCCCCGCCTTGGGCACCGCACCCAAACCTACAGACCACGCACGCAACCTGGGCTTCATCCTGGACTCCTCCCACTCCATGACCAGACAAGTCAACGCCGTCTCCTCGTCATGCTTCAACGTCCTACGCATGCTACGGAAGATCTTCCGGTGGATCCCCATCGAGACCAGGAAGACGGTCACCCAGGCCCTCGTCACCAGCCGACTGGACTACGGCAACGCCCTCTACGCCGGAACCACCGCCAAGCTCCAGAAGAGACTCCAGCGGATCCAGAACGCCTCAGCCAGACTCGTCCTCAACATCCCCCGACGCAGCCACATCTCCGGACACCTGAGAGACCTTCACTGGCTCCCCGTCAACAAGAGAATCACCTTCCGTCTCCTCACCCACGCGCACAAAGCCCTACACGACCAAGGCCCGAGTTACCTCAACAACCGCCTCAACTTCTACGCTCCCAAACGCCATCTCCGATCTACCAGTCATGCCCTCGCCGCCGTCCCCCGCATCCGAAGAACGACAACAGGAGGAAGGTCCTTCTCCTACCTGGCCGCCAAGACCTGGAACTCCCTCCCGACCGTTCTGCGCCTGACCCAAGACCACCTCTCCTTCAGGAAGAAGCTCAAGACCTGGCTGTTCGAGCAGTAGCGGACCCCCCCTCCCCAAGCGCCTTGAGACCCTCCGGGTGAGTAGTGCGCTTTATAAATGCCTTTGATTGATTGATTGATTGACACCTAGGAAGCAACACACCCTGAAATGTACATGGCATACACGAAATATACAGGCACCGGCATCCTCAACAGACACATGCACTTCAGCCACTGCCACTTCCTCTACCTCCCAAACCCAAATCCTTGCCAAATATCTTACCTATTTTCCTTGGGAGAGTTTGTTGTTTTCCCTCGCCTTAACCCCTTTAAAATCCAACCACTCCTCCCAAAACCAGAACTACCCCTCCCAAATTCAAAACAACCCCTCCAAACGCAAGACAACTCCTCTCAAACCCATCCTCCCAAAGTAAGACCTTGATGTGCCTGATCTGCCTACTAGATGTCCCTTCCTGAAGATGTTCCCCTTGGCAGTGAATTAAGAGGCAAGTTTTGTGCCAAAGCACAACAGTGCACAGTACTTTTTGAAAATCATGGACAGCCATTTACTTCTTTAATATTTTCAGAGATATATTTCATTGTTTTAAATAAATCTCTAGTTTTTTTCACCAAGTTTGTCCTGGCATTAATTTTCCTTTGCAATTGATTGATTCCTAGAAATAGTTCTGACTAAAATCTGAAGTACATATTTATCTTTACCATGATGGCAGGAAATACAAAATATGTAATGTTTACTTTGTTAAGTGCATACACTGGTTAACATAGTGTTTAAATTTAGGGACAGGCATACATCATGATAATGGACACTTGCACCAGCAAATAGTTATTTTAAAGTATTTTTGAGACGTGTTCCTACAGGTGTGTTTGTTTCACCTTGATTACGGATAAGTCAATCAATCAATCAATCAGGGTTTTATAAAGTGCGCTACTCACCCGTGAGGGTCTCACTGCTCTGGGGAGGGAGGGTGCAGCTCCGGTTCAGTGGAAGAGTCAGATCTTGAGGTCCTTCCTGAAGGTGTGCAGGGTAGGGGAGCATCTGATGTTGACTGGGAGCTCGTTCCAGGCCTTGACTGTAACATAGGAGAAGGCTCCTCTGCCTGCTCTATTTCTGTGAATGCATGGGGTTTCTGCCAGATCGAGGTCGGAGGGGCGGAGGCTCCTTTTGAGTATGTGGAAGGAGACTCTCTCGTTCAGGTATTTGGGTCCGATGTTGTGGAGGAATTTGTAGGAGTGGGTGAGTAGTTTGAAGGTTACGCTCTTCTTGATAGGGAGCCAATGGAGGTCTTGTAGGTGTTGTGTCATGTTTGTGACATGGGGTTCCGAGGACGAGTCTGGCTGCGGTGTTCTGGATTGTTTGGAGCTTGTGTAGGAGAGTTCTGTTGATTCCGGCATAGAGGGCATTGCCATAGTCCAGTCTGCTGGTTATGAGTGAGTGGGTGGCAGTCTTTCTCCATTCGGGGGGAAGCATTTGAAAGTCTTGTAGAGGAGGCGGAGGCAGTTGAAGTTAGTGGAGGTGTCGGAGTTGATCTGGTGGGTCATGGTGAGGGAGGAATTTAGGGTAATGCCGAGGTTCCTTGCGTGGTCTAATGGGGTGGGTGAGCTCCCAAGGGCGGAAGGCCACCATGCGTTGTCCCGAGCGGTGGTGGAGGGTCCAAGGACGAGAACCTCTGTCTTCTCTGGGTTGAGCTTCAGGCAGCTGTTGTTCATCCAGACTGCGACGTCCTTCATTCATTCCTGGAAGCAGAGTCTGGTGTCTTTGGGGTTCTTAGTGAGGGAGCGGATGAGCTGGATATCGTTGGCGTAGCATACTACACTTAGCCCATGCTGTCTGATGATGGCCGCGAGGGGGACCATGTAGATGTTGAAGAGCATGGGGCCGAGCGAGGATCCTTGGGGTACTCTGCAGTTGATCTCTGTGGGTCCAGAGAGGACGGGTGGGAGGCTGGTCCTCTGGGTTCTGCCGGAGAGAAAGGATTGGATCCAGTTGCAGGCGGTTCCTCGTATCCCGGCGTTGTGGAGTCTGGCTGCGAGAGTCAAAGTGAGATGGTGTCAAAGGCTGCGGAGAGGTCTAGTAGGATGAGGACCGCAGTGTGGCCCTGTTTGAGTAGCATGCAGATGTTATTGGTGGTATTGAGGAGGGCAGTCTTGGTGCTGTGGGTGCAGTGTAATCCGAACTGGTAGGGGTATAGGATGGCGTTCTCTTCAATGAAGGCAGTCAGTTGGGCGTTTATGAATCTCTTGGTGACTTTTGCAGCGAAGGGGAGGAGAAAGATGGGCCGGTAGTTTTTCAGGCCCATCGGGTCGGCTGAGCACTTCTTGAGAAGGGGTTTGACCTCTGCCCACTTCCAGTCGTGGGGAAGATGCCGGATTTGAAGAAGGCGTTAATGATATGGCCTAGTTCGGGTGCTATGGCCCCAGCATCTCTGGTAGATGTGAGGTGGGCAGTGGTCCATGGGGGCTCCTGAGCGGGTGTTTCTTCATGGTTGCGGTGGTGTCTTCAGTGGTAGTAGCTTTGCAGGTGGTGATGGTCAGCTGGTTGTTGGTGGTGGGGAGGGGGGTGGTGTCCGGAGTCTGTTCGCTTAAGTTGTCCTAGAGGGCCTTGATTTTCAGGTGGAAGTAGGAGCTGAGCTTGTTGGAGAGGTCCTGGGATGATGTGATGTCCGTGGCTTAGCAGGGGGGTTTGGTGAACTGCTGTATGATGTTGAAGAGTGGGGACTCTGCACAACTGACCTGGGTGTCCTGGGTGTACCGGGGGAGAGCCAGGGAGCAGCGCTCTTCTCCCATCGTGGGCAGCAGCCTCGCAGCAGCCTCACAGCGCCATGCCGCCCATCCTGCCAGACAGCCCTACGAGGACCGGGGACTACATCCCCCAGCGGCCTCATTGCGACCGGAAGTCGCGCACGCCTAGTCCCGCCCCCGGAGGTGCTCTTAGTGCACCGAGAGCCCCGGGGGAGTGGGGAACTCTGCACAACTGACCTGGGTGTACTGGGTGTACCGGGGGAGAGCCAGGGAGCAGCGCTCTTCTCCTGTCGTGGGCAGCAGCCTCGCAGCAGCCTCACAGCGCCATACCGCCCATCTTGCCAGACAGCCCGACGAGGACCGGGGACTACATCCCCCAGTGGCCCTATTGCGACCGGAAGTCGCGAACACCTAGTCCCGCCCCCGGAGGTGCTCTTAGTGCACCGAGAGCCCCCGCGTCGCGGGACGCGCGCGGGACTTCGCCGGGCTAAGCCCGGGCAAAGGGCGGGCCCTCTAAGGCCCTCAGAGGCCAAAAGAGGTCGGGACGGGCCACTCCACCTGACCTACCCGCTGGACAAGGTATAGAGACGCACTTTTTGTACTGACTTGCGCTGTACTGCCTATTGTCGCTTTTTCGGGGGGTTTTGATTACTAAATATGTCCGTTTGGGAGGAGCTCAATGCCCTGTGCAGCACCAACTATGTTCTGGTTGCATCACCCCACCCAACTATGAGCATTAAATCTGATTATTTAAATGGCACTTCACGGGAGCTACCCTTACCTCTAAACAACAACAAAATTGATTCTTTTGCACTGTCTCGAGGTCCCAATATTAAAAGGAAGCATGATGGGCCAAATGTCTACGAGAATCAACCAAAAACTCTAAAGTTATGCACCAGCCCCACTTCTTCCCCCTCTAATCCAACCACACCAATGGCGGATATGGACGCGGCCAAAATTGTTGAACCAGTACCGCCCCTCCAACTGACTTTGCTGGCACAGCTCGAGCAACTGTTTTTATCTCTCTTATCACCTTTGGTAACAAAACTTAATGACCTGGGGGACAGGCTAACTACCATTGAGAAACAAATCAAAAGGAATTCCTCACCAACCATTATGTCGGCAATACCTGCGTATCCTAATCCTCCCATTACCCCTGTAAAGTCTAAGTCAACTACAAGTAAGAATGCCCAAACCAACATATTGCCTCTTAATCTGCCAACCGCAACAGGTGCAAAAGTGGCACCGAAACCTCCGCTAATTAATTACACAGTGGCCAGAGCCGTTCCAGTAAAACCGCCACATATTAGCTTACCCCCTGAAGCCGCCCCATATGTGACTGTCCTCTCTGAGGTTCCCTCACTTTGCCAGGGAAAACAGGAAACATACCAGGACCTGCTAAATAAGGCTATTTTTTGGTTACAGAACAATAGACCCTTGCCACCTGATTTAGACGGTGGTATCCTGAGCGTCAGGAGGGTGGGGTGGTTAGGTATGTTGCCCAAAAACACCTCTGGGGGCCTGGTGTTAATCAAATTCAAGAACCAGAACACCACCCCATACTTACGATCTTGCCTGCCCAACGAAGGAGATGGCCCCATTTGTATTTGTGACTTGTATGACTTTTACCCAAGTATCCCATACAATCCGATACCCAGATTAATGGATAAGAAATATCACCCCTGGGGTAGGGGACCCCGTGCACCTAGTGCCACTAATCATTTAGCCTTTAAAAGATTCGAACCATGGCGTACAAATTGTATTTTCTGATAATCAAATTGCAAATAACAAGTAAAGTGCCGACATAGGTTCGCCCGTTGTTTTTTCCCCTGTACATTAGTTATTTTGCTGCTCTTTATGCATAACCCTTCTTGTTTCTTTTAGAGCTGTTATTGATTAGCTGATCCGTCATATTTATTTAATTCTGTTTTTTAAAAGTGGATATTAATTTCGTAATGAAATGTTAAGGTGTGTATTTTTTTGTATTGTTGCTGCTTTTATGATTTTAACTAAAATCGAATAAAGCTAATCGAATCGAAGAGTTCTTTAGCGTTATTTGCATTGGTGTGGATTTTGTTCTTGATGAAGTTCCGCTTAGTGACTCTTATGCGCTGGTGGTATTCATTCAGGGCGTTCCTGTAGTTGTTCTGGTCTTCAGTGGTTTTCCCGTTCCGCCAGAGTTTCTCAAGGCGTCTGCAGGAGCGCCTGGCTTCGTGGCATCGTTGGTGAACCATGTGGCCTTCAGGGGGCATTGTTTGACTGGGTGATGGAGGGGTGTGAGCTTGTTGGCTGAGCTGGACATCCAGCAGTGAAGTTCTTTGGCTGTGGAGTTGGCGTCTGTCGTGGCGGAGGGGGTCGTGGAGGACGGCGGTGTTGAGGTGTTCCTCTGTGATCTTGCTCCGGTTCCTTTGTGGTGGGCGCGGGTGGGTTTTTGGTGCGGTGGTGGTGTTGAAGGTGAAGTGTACACAGTGATGGTCTGTCCAGAGGGGCTGCATGGTGTGGCTGAAGTGGATGTATGTCCCTTCTGCGAAGATGGGGTCGAGGGTGTGTCTGGATCTGTGGGTGAGGGTGGTGTGAGCTGCTTCAGTATGAGGTTGGCGAGGTTGTCAAGGAGGGCGATTACTCCATCCCATGCGTTGGTCTGTGCAGGGGTGTGTTTAGCAGCCCAATGATGAAGCATGTCACAATTTTGTGGGTGTGGGCAGTTTTTCCAACATATTGACTTTGCCAAAAAAACTCTTTAAGCGATTTTCTCACTCCTACTTCTTTTTGTGTGAGCCTTAGAGGAGATCGAAGTAGGAATTTCCCCTCCTCCCTCTCTTCTGTGTGTGGTACTGAATACTTCAGTCAATGTTAGCTCAGGGCCCAATGTATGGAGGTTGTGCTAGTACTCTCTTTATAGGATGCCCTCATAAGTTTAATTTGGGTCCTATCCTTAGATTTGATGGCATCTATCAGGGTTCGCTTAGCCGCCCGACAGCGATCACCAAACCAAGACAGCTTTGCCTTTGTCCCCCCCATCCTAGAGCCCACTGGCCAAAACAAGTCTGCCAGATTAGATACCAGAGTTTCATGGTTCTTAGCAACTCCAGTTAAAGAGGTCAAAGTACCATCTACTTGTATATATGTTTCTATTTCCAGTAGGGTCAGGATAATGGTTTCATACAGGGAAGCCAACCGTTTGGGCGATTGTTAAATCGCCGCCCATCTAATTTTCCTCCTGTTGTTGGTAAACAATAATCCGTCATCCACTCGTGGGTTTATATTGGAATTTTTTTCCCAGGACTGGCAGCTCCAGCTCCACAGTCAAAGCTTTATGATCGCTATCATATCAGGGCAAAACAGCAAAGTCAACAACCCTACTCCACATTCTAGTTTCTACCATGATGTAATCTAAAATGGAGAATTGACCAACCCTGTTGAAAGCTTGTTTCCCTAGAGAATAAGATTTTGTGCAGCCATTACAGACTCTTGGAGCATAATTTAAGGTGAACAGTTTTATCTGGCGGGCCAGTGGTTTCCATGCCCTGATGGGTAGGATGTTAGGCTCAGGGATGGCCCATAACAAATCTTCTTCGAGGGAAGGTGTACCATTAGAATCAATCAGGGGTTCAAACTGGCAGTTAAAATCGCCCCCTATAACCATGACAGCATTTTTGTTGAGAGTGGGGATTAAACGGGCTAATTGGTCTAGGGTCATGGAGTCTTGGCTATGCCTCACAGGCCTGAAATAGACAGTTACCGGTACTAACCTAATATTTGTCATAAAAGTAAGTAGGATACCCTGGATATCGTCGGAGGATGCCTCCAGCTGCTTGGCCGTGCAACCCAATTGGGAGCCTTCCCAGATGCACAGGCCCCAAGATGGTCTTCCCTTTCCCCTTGATGTGCTATTCTAAAAGCAGCAAACCCTGTGCACAGTACCTCCTCCATTGCCCAGGTTTCCTGAAACATGCATACATCAAATTGGTCCACGAAAACCCCCCAGTCTGGGCAGTTTAGTTTACTTTTGAGACCAGCCACATTCCAGGATAGTATCCTCAGCTAGGTCAGTTCATTAGGTTTTGCTGGGATAACAGCCTGGATGTCGGTACCAGGGGGAATTTCTTCTCTGATGTTGATAATTGGGCAATTACCCTGTGACCTGGTTAGGCCTCCTTCCTGATGTGCAGTATTGGCTAGTGAACTTGGGGCTTCTGGTGATCCTAATGCATCAGCCTAGAAGTGAGAGTGGAGATTTGGGGGCGGTTCTTCCCTAGTATAAGCACTGAAGCAATTTCCCAATAACTTGGTCTAGCCTTCTTCCTGGTGTACAGTGCTAGCTAGTGAACTTGGGGCTTCTAGTAATCCTAGTACTGAAGACTGAAAGTGAGAGTGGGGGTCCAGGGAATTTGGATGTGCACTCTTTGACCTAGTCTGGCCTGTTTCCTGCTGTGCAGGGTTAGCCAGTGGACTTGGGGGCTTCTGATGAACCTAGTGGAGCAGCCTGGGAATGGGGGTGGGGGTTCGAGGATCTTGGGAATACACTCTTTGAGTTATTGCTTGGGATCAAGCTCAAAGCCCTAGCCCTTGCGGCTCCCTCATCCCTACCTCTTAAGATTGTTTCCATTTCCAACTTCCTTGAATCCACCCCTGCCCTAGGTGTGATAGCCACACTACACTTCCCGTTAGTCGAAGTATCCAGGTCCATTTGGACCCCTTGCTGAAAGAACACCTGGTCAGAGACATGTTTTGCCATTAGTCAATCTACCTCTTCCAAAACCCCAAATCTGTTTGCTACAGGTAGATTGAATAGTAGGGGTCAGGTGGTTGGTACCACTGTCCTATTTACGGTTGAATTGGGTACCACTCATCTTGCAACATGCTTGTTAGATGTGGGGGTCTCTAGTTGGCACAGGTAGGTACTTGTGACAAATAGGGACCCTTTCCTCTAGTCAGGGTAATGGGGAACACTCACAAAATAACCCCTGCTCACCCCCTTGGTAGCTTGGCATGAGCAGACAGGCTTATCTCAGAGGCAGTGTGGAAAGCATTTGTGACCACCTACAGTAACCCAGTGGCAACACTACAAATGGACACCACACAAGGTTTATATCAAAAATAAGTATTCTTTATATAGACTTAAACACAAGACCACAAACGACAAAAATCCACAATACTATACTTAAAAATGGTAGTTTTAGCTTAGTTCAGTTCAGTTATTAAAATGCGAAACTTTGTGTCAATGTACCTTACGATGTGTAGCGCTTCCATAACAAGCAATGTTGCAGCGATGGAAATGTGGCAAAGTTCCGGTGCAAAGAAATAAAGACATGAAGATCTTCCAGATGTGGCACGCGTCTCCGATGATGCGAGAAGTCTCGATTCGATGCGTCAGCTGCAGCGGCGACACCCTTGTTCAGCGATGTGACAGCAATAGCCTCGGCTGCGACACTCTTCTCCGACATTGTGAGAAGCTTCCGCACAATGCGACAACTACAGAAGTGACATCCACGATGTGACGGCAGCAGCTCTGATGGCGGCGCGCTTCTCCGGGGATGTGAGGCCCTTTTCTCGATGCGGTGCAATACGACAGCTACAGCGCCGACATTCAAGATGCGACAGCAGCAACAGCGACGGCGACACGCTTCTTCCTCGTGCGAGACACTTCTCATGATGCGGTGCAATATGACAGCTACAGCGTTGACATTCACGATGCCACGGCAGCAGCAGCGACGGCGACACGCTTCCTCTTTGTTGCGAGACGCTTCTCTCGTTGCGGTGCAATACGACAGCTACAGTGCCGACATTCACGATGCGACGGCAGCAGCAGCGACAGCGATACGCTTCTTCCTTATTAAGTCGCGCCTTAGCTCCTTGCGACACCCAGTCCCTCAGAAGGCCCAAAAACAGCAGCAAGCACTTACAAAGAACTCTGGAGAGCTGGGGTTTGAAGTCTGTTGGCCCTGAGACTTCAGCAGGAGGCAAGCTCTTTTCCAAGCCCTTGGAGATCCTTTACAAGTTGAAAATAAAGCACCCAAAGTTCTTTCCCCTTTTTTTGGCTGTCAGGCAACCATTGCAGGCCAATCCCCCAAGCAGCACTTCAGATTAGGGGTAGGCTCTCCTCAGTTTCATCTGGTTCCACTCCTCAGCAAAGGTTTCTTCTTGTAGTCCAAAATTGATCTAAATTCTTGGGATTAGGGTCCCAATACTTATACACCAAAATCCTTTGTCCTCTGAGGGCAGAGGTGCCTTTGCCCAGTCCAAACCAGTTCTGGAGAACTCTGTTTACATGACTTCTTCTTTCCTTTCACAGTGCCGAGCAGACAAATCAGATGCCCCACAGGAGGTGGAGCCAGCATTGTGGAGAGAAAGCACAGCCCTGGGGCACTTTGTTGACATGATTCCTTCTCTCCTTTCACAGTGCAGAGCAGAGACATCAGATGCACCACAGGGGGTGGAGCCAGCACCGTGGGGGGCAGGCACTGTCCTATTCAGGTCCCAGGTACAACTCCTCCCTCCCATCTAGATGCAGATCTCTCTATTCACCTCTGGGCGGACTCACCCTGTCTCCTGGAATCCCCCAGCCCTGTCACTCAAACTCCAGACAAGGAATACACAACCTAGCAGAGGCAGGCTTGGAAGGTTAGACAAGAAAATACCTACTTTCTAAAAGTGTTATTTTGAAACACAGAATGTTAAAACCAACTTCACTAAAAGATGTATTTTATCATTCTGAGTTCAGGCATACTAAACTTGTATTTCTACCATGTTCCCTGAGTCAGTTAGGATTATAAAATGTAATAATCTAACTGCCCATTCTAGCCTATGGAGAACAGATAGCCTTGAAATAGTAAAAAACGAAAATGGATGTGATTCACTATTAGGACATGCCACACACACAAGGGCATGTCCTACCTTATACTTACAATGCACCCTACCCTTGAGCCTACCATAGGGGTGACTGATATGAAGAAAAGGGGAGGTTTAGGGACTGGCAAGTGGGTGCACTTGCCCAGTTAACATGGCAGTACCAGACTGCACACAGGCTCTGCAGTGGAAGACCTGAGACACACTTTTACAGGCTGCTTCTGTGGGTGGCACAACCAGTGCTGCAAGCCCACTAGCAGCATTTGGTCTACAAGCCCTGGGCACACGCAGTGCACTGTACTAGGGTCTGACAAGTAAACCAAACCAGCCAATCATAGAATCACTAATCCATACATCAACTTACAATAGGGAGAGCATATGCACTTTACCACTAATTAGCAGTGGTAAAGTGCCCAGAGTCATAAAACCAACAAAAACAGGTCAGACAAAATACAAGAGGGGGGCCAAAAGTTAAGGGATGACCCTGCAAAAAGGGCCAAGTCCAACAAAGCTCTTACGTGCCCTCGTTAGAATTGATTGGTTTGGTGAATAAAAATAGGTTAGCGGTAGGACCTGATCAACGTGTTTACATCTTGGGCAGAACAATTCATGCATACGAGGTGCTGAACAATCGTAGGGTTTTTTAAATTGATCACTGCACAATCCCCTCACATGTCTTTTGGTCTATTATCCACCCAGCTGAACCTGCGGGTCATAAGGATTTCTCCTGCATTTGCATAAGCAAACTGCTGGTGTCTAACCAACCAAAACAGGCATTTATTTTTTAGTTCTAACTGTGTTTCCCTTTGACCTACATTAATTTAATTTCCGGTACACCCACCAATACAATAACATACAGCGATGATGCAAGGGGTAGATTTATCATAGGTAGGTCATCCCCAGCCTTTGGACAGCTCCCTGACCCCTCCTTCGCTGCTGTTCTGAGGCCCATCTGTATGCATGCTATGTTTCATAGCGTCCTTGTTTAGTAGTGCCAGTTCCCCCTTCTTAACCTTCCAGTCAATTCCATCTTTGCCCCAAATCATGTTGGTTTCTTTCCCAGAGGATAGATCAGTGTTTACTACAGTCAATACGCTGACATTGTTTATCTGGCAAGCAAAATTTATTCCACTTGCACTTGCTGAGGCGGGCCTTTCATAAGAATTTCCAACCCTGGTTGCACACAGATCGGCAATCTTATCTAAGTGTGCCACCAGGGGAGCAAGCTTGTCTCTTACAATGATTCTAATCTGGCTCCTCGGGTCCTCGGTGGCTCTATGCTTACGGAAGACCAGTCATTAGATGTTTTCCTCTTTACCCCAGCTCTTGCTGTTTGCTTAACTTTGTTGTTCTTGACTGTACCTTTGCCCTCGCCCCCCTTCCGTATGCATGATTTCGGTACAGCTCCAGTTTCCCTACATGCAGCTTGCAGGACAGCGGAGGGATGGTTTCCAGAGCAGCAGTGGTTAGAGGTGGAACAAAGGCAGTAGGGGAACATCGGAGATCTAGGGTTAGAGACAGGCGTCTTTCTGTGAGTTCTATTTCAGTAACCACTACTCCTAGTGCCCTCTGAAGCATCCGATCAATTGAAGTTTGCGGAAGGGAAGGGGGCAATATCTTGGGCTGAGCTTGCTGCTTGTCATGGTTGGGCCGTTTCCCCTTTCTTGCTCACCAGTTAAAAATCAATAGGGGCCCCCAATGCTAGTCACCAAGTCACAACCAGCCTATTGGTGGATTAAGAAGCGAACTACAAGAACACAGTACATAGTAGCTAGTGTGCACAGAGAGTAAATTCATCAAGAACACTTACTGCAAATGATTGACGACTCCTACCGCAGGTACAGCCAGGCATAGGCCTTAGTTGTGTTCTGGTTGAATTCGTCTGTGGCTTATGTAGGATCCAGGTGGTTAAGCTCTCAGGTCCAATGGCGGGCAGGTAGGTTGCGGCAACCAGTGAAAAAAGGCTTCCCTGATTAAACCTGAAAACAAATAAAAGCCAAAAAAATCTTCAATTGAAAATAATTAGAAATCAATTTCACATTAAAATAAATAATGAAATAATAATATAAAATAATACAATAAAACAACATAATAGAAATCAGTACTATAGTAAACAATATTTTAAACTTTGGTATCATTGTAATAAACAATATGTATTTAGGAGAAACATTCCTAGTAGAATGTCTCGAAACCTGTGCCTGGTCTTTCTTACAATTAGTTCTTTAAACCTGAAATTTCAAAAAGACAACAAAAAGGGTCTAGGTCAGTTTACACTCTTGGCCTAGTATTGAGGGACTTGTGAGCAGTGGTGGCCGGTATCCTTTGAAAGTGGTGAGACGAACGAAGTGCCTTACCGCTTCACAAAAGATATAAATAAAACAAACATGCACAATAAATATACACTAAATCCTGGCATGCGTTACAGTAACATGGCATGCGTTACAGTAACATTATTAATAAAATTAATGTTACTTACTCAAGCTGCATCCTTTTCAGTCTCTTGCTCCGAGCAGGAGTCAGAGAGCTAACTTCCCTAAGCCATCCAGATACTGCTATCATGCTGTTAATCAGCATGAGAGCAGCACCAGGATTGGATGGAGCTGGCTGGCTAGACGCTCCTTTACACCCTGGAGGTCTGTGCTTGGTCTCCACTCAGCTGTCTAAGACAGTTTTGTGCATTGCTTCAAAGTGCTCATGTTATTTTGGCCAGCGCAAGTCTGCCGTCCAAAGTGATATGCAATTTGGAGCATCCAGCCACACCATTGCACCAGTCCTCAATGCTGCCAATTGGCAGCAGAGGACACCCTCCCATTACTCCTGGCTCGGTGGAGGCTGACAGCTGTGGTGCGCCTTTTAGAAAAATAAAATGGCAATGAAATCAATTCACTGCCATTTTATTTTTAACACTTAGGAGGTGATTATGATGTCGGGCTGATCACCATCTCCACCTGAATTGCCCTCTGTCATATTATTATGGCAGGGGTATCGCGGCCAACGGAAAGTCCGTCTGCCGCTTTTCTCCCGGCAATTGTTATGATTGCCAGCTGGGCAGAGCTGGGGCATAATATGTTGGGGGCGCCTGGAAGGCACCGCCATCCATATGATGATCCATTATGATGCCTGTTTGAAAAGGCCTTTCCATGGCAGCGCGGGGATGTGCTTTGTGGGCCCATTGCGGGCCCCCAGGGTGGATTGGGGAGGTGGGGGGTGCATTTGAGGGGTACCCATGGTACCCCCCTGCATTCCCATGTACAAGGTGGCAGGCACCGTATGGTGCCTGCCACAATGTGCATGGGAATGCACATCATGCCTTTTCACCATTGCGACCTACCGCAATGTTGAAAATACGGAATGTGACCGCCAGGGTGGCGGTTGCATCCTAATCAGTGGTGCGGGACCGCCGCACGTCTGGCGGCCGGTATCAGCACAGCTAGGGTGGCGGGGGGACAAAAGTCCACCCGTCATCCTAATTAGCCCCATAGTGTGGCTCGTAGCGTGCGGGGGGCGACGCTCTCCCACCCTCATGAAGAAACCGCTGCTGTTTGTGAGCAGGATCAATTTTTAAAACAGAACCTTTTGGGAGATATTGCACCCCTTTTACCTGTTTCTGCACCTCTCTTGCCTCTGTCTGCACCTCTGTTCCCTCTTTCTGAAGCTTTTTGCCTGTTTCAGCAAATCTCTTGCCTCTTTCTGGAATTCTCTTGCCTCCTTCTGCACCTATGTCGGTTTTTCTGCACATCTATTGCCTCTTTCTGCACCCCTGTTGTCTCTCTCTGCACTCGTCTTCCCTCTTTCTGTACCTTTGTCGCCAGTTTCTGCATCTCAGTTGGCACTTTCTGCACTTTATTTGGTTCTTTCTACACCTCTGTTGCTTCTTTCTGTACCCCTCTTCCCTCTTTCTGCATCTGTATTCCCTGTTTGTACAACTCTCTAGCCTCTTTCTACACCTCTTTTTCCTCTTTCTGCACCACTCATGCCTCTTTTTGTACCTCAGTTGCTTCTTTCTGCACTTCTCTTGCCTCTTTCTGCACCCTTTGTGCCTCTTTCAGCACCTCTGCTGCTTCTTTCTGACCTCCTCTTCCGTCTTTCTGCACCCCTCATGACTCCTTCTGTACTTCTGCTAAACGGCGTTGCAGCACACGTAATTTAATTAGTTGTATTTATTTATATATTTACCTAACTGTGTTCGGCTGTATTCTGAAGTTTACTACCCTCCACCCTGCCCCTCCCCCGCCAGCCCCGCAGCACTCCCTCAAGGAGCCGCCACTGAGACTCGGCCTACATGCGGCTGGATGTCAGTATGTAGCAATCTTCAAGCTATTTATTTATTTATTTATTTATTTTTAAAGTTTTATATAGCGCGAACAAGATCTTTGCAGATATCAGAGCGCTTTACAGAAACAGTAGGTAGGATAGACAAACTGTTGACAACAGTATAGAATTCGGTAGGGAGTGATTTGCTAATTAGGGTAGAAATCGCACAAGAGTATGCACAATAATAACAATCAATAAGCAATAATATAGAAGCAGTGCAATGTCGACTCGAATAAGATTATAGCACCCCAGAGGGTGAGTAAACACACTGTTGAGAACATAGTAGGCAGTAGTGAGTGGAATGCAAGTTAGTAAAGCAATCAAGTCATAGTGTACAGCCTTAATAAACAATCAGGAAACCAATAATATGGCATCCGTGCAGTGAATTTGGTCCAGTAGCAGCCATAAAAGAGTCTAACATAGTTAAGCATTCAGGTAGCCGATAATATAGGAGCCATGTACTGTCATTGTTCCGGTAGCAATAGGGTTCAGGTGAACTTAGCCATAAGGATGGCTTTTACCTCTTTCTTGAAGAGTACAGAGGAGGGGATAAGCCTAGTTTCTGGCAGGAGTGCATTCCAGATCCTAGGTGCCATCCCTGAGAAGGAGCGTTTGTATGTTTTTTCCTTCCGGAATCTATGAGGTTTCAGGAGGAGATTCTTTGTGCTTCTGTTGGATCTTGAGCCTCCTGATATAGTCAGCTTGTGAGTGAGGTAGTTGGGTGACTTGTGGTGTAAGGCCGAATGTGTCATACAGGCAATTTTCAGCTGAACTCTGGCTTCAAAAGGCAGCCAGTTCAGGGCTTTTAAGTCAGGGGATATATGCGAGTGTTTTCTTGAACCAGTGATGAGTCTCGCGGCCGCGTTCAAGGAGGCTCGTAGGGGCGCCGTTGTTGTTAGGGGGAGCCCGCTGAGAGCCATAATTCCGTAGTCTATGCGATGAATGACTAGGGCTTGTACAACAATTCGGAAGTCTTTGGGTGGTAGGAAGGGTTTGAGTTTTCTCAGTGTGTTGATTTGGAAGTTGGCTCCCTTGGCTGCTTTGCTAATATGCTGCTGCATGTCGAGATTGGAGTCAAGTGTGATGCCAAGGGATTTCGCCGAGTCCACGATGGTGGGCTGGACATTTAGAGCGGTTAGATGGTTGAGCCATGTTTGGGTGATGGCCTTTTTCGCAGGAGGTGAGATCAGAAGGAACTCAGTTTTCAGAGCATTTAGTTTAAGGTGATTGTCGGCCAGCCATGTCTGGGTGTTTCTTAGTGTGGCATTCAAAAGTTTGATGTCTTCAGGGGATTGAAGCTTGAGGTAGAGCTGAGTGTCATCAGCGTACATATGGAAGTGTACATTTGATGCTTGAAGCAAGGTGGTGAGTGGTTCCATGACGAGGTTGAACAATGTGGGGGATAGGGAGGAGCCTTTCGGGACTCCTAGTGTTACGGGTACAGGCGAGGACAATGCGTTGTTGATCTTAAACTTTTGAGACCTGTTGTGCAGAAAGGAAGTGAACCATTTGAGAACAGTCCCGGATATGCCCATTCTGGTGTTTAACAGCTCCAGTAGATTCTCGTGTTTGACCGTATCAAATGCTGAGGAGAGGTCGAGGAGGATGAGGAGGCAGGACTCATTGTGATCAAGGATTTGGAGGGCGTCATCAATTATGTGAGTCATAGCCGTTTCCGTGCTATGTTTTGCTCTGAATCCAGATTGGTGAGGGTTGAGGAGGTCAAACTGCTCAATGTGTTTTGTCAGTTGGAGTTGTACACATTTTTCTAGCAATTTGGCCAGAGTGGGGATATTGGTGATGGGTCGGTAATTGTTTAGGTCGGCCGGGTCAGCTGTGGGTTTCTTGAGTATAGGCGTGACTTGCCCTATCTTGAGGGAGTCTGGGATGAGTCCTTGTTGCAAGGAACAGTTGATGATTTTAGTCCAGAGTGGGAGGAACAGGGGGGTGAGGGCTTTAACAGCGTTGGCAGGTAGGGGGTCTGTGAGGTGATTGGCGGGTTTCAAGGTGCCGAGCAGCTTGTGAATTGATTCTTCAGTATAGGTGTCGAAGGACGTCCATGAGGCGTTGTTTTTAGGTTGAGTGTTAGTTATGCATATGGAGCAGGAGTATCGACTTACATCCTTGAGGAGATCACTTCTTATATCGTCGGTCTTTTGCTTGAAGAAAGCAGAAAAGTCTTCGCAACTTGGAATATCCTTTGTTGAGCTGTTAGGTTGCCGAGGTTGCGTCTTGGTTTGGGTTTTTACTAACTCGAACAGTTTTCTTGGTCGGTTTTTTGCTTGATCCAGCTGTTGGCTAAAGAAGACTGATTTCGAGCGTTTGATTTTTCTGAAGTAAGCGTTTCTTTTACTCTTAAGCGCTCGAAGGTGCAGTGCTGAGGGGTCAGCTCTCCACGTGCGCTCTGCCATGCGCATAGCACGTCTGTCTTCATTGAGTCTACCATCATACCAAGGGTTCGAGTTCTTGGTGGCGACTCTCTTCATTTGCAGGGGTGCGGCTTCATTGATTATTGCAGACATAGTGTCTAGGTAGAAGTCGGTCAGTGAATGCACATCAGAGACGCCCGTCGGGGGAAGAAGGAGACTGCCTGTGTGGGCAGGCAAGGAGTTTGGGTTAAGATTCCTCAAATCCCTCTTCCAGATCTTGGTTTTGGCAGGTTGAGCCGGGTTAAGTTTGACCTTTTCGTTGATGAAGAAGGTGATGATGTGGTGGTCTGACCAGTCACAGGGTTCGATTGCCTCCAGCTGGGTAGAGTCTTCTTTGGTGATGATAAGGTCAAGGAAAAAGCCTTTTTCATGTGTTGGACGGTTGCAGATTTGGGTGAGGTCAAGCGCGTTGAGGAACGTCTTAAGGCTATTCACCACAGCGTCTTTCTGGTCGTTCCAGTGGAGGTTGAAGTCTCCCAAGTAGATTTGATTGATCTGTCGACCGGCGTTGGTGGATATCGTGTCCATGAGTTGTTGGGAGAAGGTGAGGTTGTCTCTGGGTGGGCGGTAGATAACATGAAGGGAGCACACAGGTTTTCCCTCGCTAGTAATATCAAGGCAGATGAGTTCGCAGGAGGAGAGGGAGGGGGAGGGACCTACAGTGACAACGAGGTTGCTCCTGTAGATGCATGCGATTCCCCCGCCCGTCTATAGCTATATACACTGCGCGTCCAGGCCTTAAATTCTGTGTGCAGCACGCCTCAGATTTGGCCTCAAAACATTGCTCAAACTCTGCATGTACAAGACCCTGTCTGGCTGCTCGTACCAGTTTTAGGCTTTCACTGCTCAGCAGCCAGGCTTTGGGCTATCTAGTGCAGCAGGCCTCATGGTGTTTGAGTTTAGCATTCTGAGGTTGTCTCCAAGTTACATGTTTATTTATCTTTGCTACTTTCTATAGCGCACACTGTCACAATACCCTATGGGTCTCAGAGCGCCTTATATAGCCCTAGGCACACACTTACTTAAAATGAATATGCAGCTGTATTTCTTTACATGCGACGCCAGCATCCTCCGTACTTTTCAAAGTGCGAGAAGAGCACCTCACTGCGGATAAATACATTTAACCCCTATCCAGCTATTTAGTATTTCCTGAATTAAAAAGTCTTTAAATATCCACAGAACACATTTTTTTCTAACTTAATTCAGGAAAGCATGCCTCTAAGATCATATATTCAGCAGTGAGGAGAACAAACCTGATACCTGCAGTGGACCACTGATCATGCTTTTTGTGTTTCTGTACTAATAACTTTTTATGGATGCAGCTCAGTAAGGACATTGCAGCTTCCTGTGTTTACAACGTGCACAGTCCATGTTAGCACTTTCGGGTGAGCAAAGCATAAACTAACTCTTATGGTTTTATTCACATTGATATAATTTGGCACACCACGTGACCTCATTGCTGTGAAGCCTAACGCCATTCCTCAGGATACATTTCATTGTCGTTGGCACTGGAACAGATATGGCATGAATCGGAAGCATGAGTGCAACCAACTTCTGCAGGGATTGAGTCAAGAACGATGAACGGCCTGGCTTGCCTTTCGGTGGTGAGAACGGTCTCCATTGGTAAATGAATTGTCAGCGGTGCTGTCAGTGAGGGGTCATTGATTTTAGCCAGGATGCAGCGGTTGGTGCCAGCAGGCAGCGCTTCTGCAAGCGCCATAATTTGCCACAAATACCACTAGCCAGCCTCCCACAACTCCGGCAGCAGGTTGTGACGTCACCCGCGGGAATCAATCTTTTTCATGAAATACATTGTAGCAATACCTGCAGCAGCAGCTGCTAGCTCTACCAGCGAGCCCCAGGCCTGTTGGAGCAGCGGGCACATGTCACGACACGCTGCCTGCTACCACTCCAGTTTAGTTTTAGGCAGTGTTAGCTTAAATGACAGCTGAGGGGCTATACGTGACAATGTATTTAAGTGCGGCGATGTGCGGTACTTGGCAGGACTGCATGTGTTTGCTGGTATGTTAGAAATGGTGGGCTTTAGTTGGCAGAGGAAGGTACCTTTGTCCAAATAGGGACCCTTGCTCCTAGTCAGGTAAAAGGGGATATACTCCTAAAATAACCTCTCCTCACCCCCTTGGTAGCTTGGCATGAGCAGACAGGCTTATCTCAGAGGCAGTCTGTAAAGCATTAGTGAACACATACAGTAATACAGTGAAAACACAGCAAATGGACAACAAACCAGTTTAGAAAAATAAGTAATCTTTATCTAAACAAAACCAAACTGCAAAAATCCACAATACAGTATCAAAAATAAGGTTCTTAAATGGTAGAAATAGTTCAGTGCAATGCAAGTTGTAAATGCAACACTTTTCCCACAAAGAACATTAGATGCATCACGCAAAATAAACAAAAGGGTCACAGGGAAGGTGATGCATCAGTTCCTTGCTTCGGGGGAGGCAATGCGTCTGTTCCTTACTGCAGCGCAGGAGAGGCGATGCGTCTGTTCCTTACTGAAAAGGAGGCGATGCGTCTGTTTCTTACTGCATTCTGGTTACGATGCAACAAGATGGCACCTCGATGTGTGGCGACGATCCGGTGCAATGTGACAAAATGGCAGCTCGATGCAATGCGATGATCCAGTACGATGTGTGAACGTTTGCAGCCACACGGCTGGTGCTGCAACGATCTTCCCGGCCATGCATCAGGACTCGGTGTGGATGCGATGCGCTTCTTCCTGGTTGCTCGGCAAGGCGTCGGAACCCAATGCGGATGCGGCACGCTTCTTCCCCATAGCTCGGCCATGGGTCGGGAATCGGTGGGGATGCAACACGCTTCGTCTTGTTAGGTCGATCTTCCAGCTCCCAACAAGAAACAGCCTTTAGAAGTTCTAAACAGCAGCAGGCACCTCTGTGCAGGTTGGAATTCCCAGCAAGGAAATTCAGGGGAGCTGGTGGTGAAGTGTTTGTGTCCCTGAGACTTCAGAACAGGAGGCAAGCTCAGTTTCAAGCCCTTGGAGATCTTCTTCAAGATGACTAAGCAAACAGCAAAGTCTTTTTTCTCCTTCCCTTGTCAACAAGTAATCACTGCAGGCCAACCCCAAACAGCTAACAGCACAGGGGTAGTAATCTTCCTCAGCTTCTCCGGTTCTTCTCCTTATCAAAGGTTCCTCTTGATTTCCCAGCAGTGATCTAAAGTTCTGGGGTCTGGGTCCCACTTTTTAAACACACAAATCCTTTGTTCTCTGAAGGCAAAGGGTGTCTGTACCCAGCCAAAACCAGTTCTGTCCTCACTGGTGCAGCTTCCTGGCAGGAGGGGGGAGACAGCATTGTTGAACGCAGACCTGGACCAGGCAGGTGAATGGAAATCTCCTCCCCCTACTCTAAATTCAAACCAGGTCCATTCAGCCCAGCCCTGAATCATCAGACTGCCGGAGCCGCTGCCCTCCTCCAGCCCCGTCACTCACAAGCCAGACATGCAAAACACAAACCTAGCAGAGGCACACTGGATGGTTAGGCAAGAAAATACCTGCTTTCTAAAAGTGGTATTTTCAAACACAGAATGTAACAATCACCCACACTAAAAGATGCACTTTGACATTCTGAGTTCAGGCATACTAAACTTTATTTTCCTATCTTGCTCCCAGGGTCAGTTATGTTTATAAGATGTTATAAACAAAGTGCCCATTCTGGTCCATGGGAGCAGATAGACATGCAATAGGGAAAAACAAAATTGGCAGTATTTCACTATCAGGACATCCCACACACATCAGGGCATGTCCTACCTTTCACATACAATGCACCCTGCCCACAGGGGTACCTTCGGCCTACTTTAGGGGTGATTAACATGCAGAAAGGGAAGGTTTGGGGACTGCCAAGTGTGTGCACTTGCCAAGTCGACATGGCAGACCCAAACTGCACACAGGCTCTGCAATGGCAGGCCTGAGTCACATTTTGCAGACTGCTTCTGTGGGTGGCGCAATCAGTGCTGCAAGCCCACCAGCAGCATTTGATTTACAGGCCCTGGGCACACATGGTGCACTGTACTATGGTCTGACAAGTAAATCAAATAACCAATCATGGAATCACTAATCCATAACAATAATTTACAAACAGAAGCACTTGCACTTTGGCACTGAACAGCAGTGGAAAAGTCCCCAAAGCATCTAGACCAGCAAAAATACAGGAGGCAACAGCAAATATGGAAGGGCGACTCACGCCAATGGTGCCAAGTCTAACACGGTAAATACCGGCAAACTTGCATATAGAATAAATGCAGATAACACAGGGTTAGGTAAATAACACGTGTTAATAAATAACACTAATTATGAGATTCTTACCATGCACTACAGAATTGTTATTTAGTACGTGTTAAATACCACGAGCTATTATCACATGTGCTATTTGTCACATGTGATAATTACTGAATGTGTTATTTAGCGTATGTCCTGAATACCTCACTGGATGAATAGCATAAACACAAAACATTAAGAAGTGGCCATTTTCAGGCATTGGAAGTTCCTGGTGTGTGGACATTAATCCATAGAGAACAGAAACAGCCAAAACTATACTCAAAAGGACCTTAGGACACTTTAAAAGTACACTAACAATTTCTTCCTGTGTGGGAGTGTACAGACATTTTGGGTGGACTAAGCGCTTTGAAACAAATCCAATGCCATCCTCTGATATCACTCAGTCATCACACCTGCCAAGTTTTTTCAACATGGACCCAGGTAGGGAAAAGAAGTACAAGTTTACAGATCCTGAGTGGGAAGGCTTGGCCTAAGAGGTAGTATGACTCTATGAACGTCTACTGTGCCATCTTATGCTGAAGATACCACCAAAAAAACAAAGAAAAACATGCTTTCTGAAGGAGTTAATGGTCAAAATCAATACTGAATCAACATATCCACATGATGTAGAGAACATTCAAAAAGGTTCTAAACCTTGAAATGCAAGATACTTAAGTGAGTTGCCGAGAACAAGCGGTGAAAATGGCAACTGGTGCTAGTACTCCACCACAGCTCTACCTCAAGCTGTGGGGAGAACCAATTATGACCATCTTCAACATGTCTGGAGTGGAAGACCTGAAAGAAGGTCTTGAGGTTGGAGGAATCCAAATTAACAGTCATGAGAGTCCTAATGGAAGTACATGTGATTGTTAAAAAGCTGAGAATCATCATCGTTGTGTAATGTGGCCAATTTGATTTGTTACACATGTATTGAGATTGGGCTACAACAATCATACTACACTGTAATATATATTTTTTTGTTTAAATCTTTTTTGATTTTTTTTTGGGTGTGCACAATACGTTAGCAATAGCGGCTGACTGTGGTACATTATGAGATGGCAAGTATAGTAATATCAGTACAACTGTGCTGGCAGTAGTGTAGTGTACAGGCTGTTAACATCAAGTACATTATCTGTAGAATCGACTTAGAAGTGACAGGCATAAGACAGTTATACAGGCTATTGAGGTGGATGCATCAATACAAAGGAGAGTTGTTATCAAGTAATTGTGTGCAGTTTACACAGGAGACAACAGTTTGCAATATCAGATACAAACAATCGAGTATTACAATCAAATACAACTGGAACATAAAAAATATTAACTACCATGTTAGCTCTAAAATCCCATTCCCACACCAACTGGCGTTGTGCATCTGCTGCACTGTAATATTGATGATGAAGTGTTGATTTGTTTGCCCAGTACCTTAAGGGTGATGTGTTAACACAGAATGACTAATGTTGCTACACGTCTGCATCATAACATTGTGGTCTTGTACAGAGCACCTAACATTTCAGTCAACTATCAGTAAGGATGGTTACTGAGGCATTATGGGCTTGTCAAGAGGGCGCAGACCTACAATTCATTGCCTGTGTATGCAAGTTTATTGTCAACGTAGCGAAAAGATGAATTAAAGTGCAAAATATATATAGACTTTTCCTCTCCAAAGCAGTGCCCGAGCAAGACTAAACGCTTTCCTTGCTATAATTTTATGTTATGAATTCGAATAAACTGGTTCACTTTTATTTAAAGAGTGCAGGCTACAGTTGCTCTTATATTTGTATTGTGCAGTTTGAGTGCCTTGACTTGAATAACACAATTTTTGTTTTTGTAGACCAGTGCAGTCAAAGAACTAATGTTAGGTTTTTGAGGTGTCGTTTTAGTATAACTGCATTTATGTACAGGTGCATACATTGCTATGATTTTATCCGATTGAGGCAATAAACTACTTAGTTCATTTAAGAGACAGCTGAGAAAAACATGGTGAAACAAGTGAGGCACTGCACAAAGACAGAACTAATCTAGTACAGTGGCTGCACCAAGAAGCTGATATATATAACTCACTAGTGACAATCAGAGGCAGACAAAAATCAGTCAGAGGCAGCATCCACATGCCTGGCCTTGGCCTATCTTTTTATGTGCAGAGTTCCCTGCCTGACTGAAAAGTCTCCTCACTCGCAAACCTATGATTAAAATGCAGTCTTCTGAATACCGAAAAGCTTAAACTTACACAAATGTGTAAGTTTACCTTTGAGAATCAGGCCTCAAGTCTTTTTGTTATACATTTAGGACCTTGGTATGCCAGGTGGGATGCTATTTTGCCTGATAATGACCCACAAAGTGTTCCAAAATCCAGTTTTCCCTGGTGTGGGAACATCAGACCTGGTTTTACTGGCCGATAATTTCAGCGAGTGAAATTGCACACAGATTTGGTTACAATAGCAGCAAAGCCTGTTGCTCTCCCTGCTTGAACATCATTTTTGGTCAGATAGGAGCATGTAATGTTCCTCCCTACTGGGCCACCTTTTCTCTCTTCCCTCACAATCTCCCTTCCTCCACCTCCTCCAAGCTCCTGCCCCCAAGTTCACATTTATTCCAGCTCAGAGCATGTGGTAAATGTGAACCTTTTCCCCTTGTACCAGGGAATTTTTGTTCGCCAAAAATGAAGAGAAATTCAACTTGTGTGGGTAGACCTATTACAGCAACTATTAGGACCGCAAAACGCAACAAAGAAACATCAAGATTGTTCCTTTGAAATTCACTTGTTGTGACAATGTGGTTAGCTGTGAACAAGGAGCAGAGATACTTCACATGATGTGGTCATGTTCACCATTGGTGGGCTTTTGGAGAAAGGTAGTGTCCTATATTAGTGAGGTGACCCAAAGAATTATTAAATGTTTGCCCTTGGTCTGCCTTCTAGGGGGATTTCCTAGATCTGCTAGGCATAAAAACACTACAGGTTTTATTTCCTTGGCCTTGGTACTTGCCAGATGGAAGATAACAATGCATTGGAAGGAGGTTAGGCCCCTAAGGGGTTG
Source organism: Lissotriton helveticus (assembly GCF_964261635.1). Lineage (NCBI taxonomy): Eukaryota > Metazoa > Chordata > Amphibia > Caudata > Salamandridae > Lissotriton > Lissotriton helveticus. Next base: position 447,053,324 of record NC_136070.1, read on the forward strand.
AGAAATGGAAGGAGGAGCTGAATCGGTGGGGAGGCTACAAGAGTGCATTGTTGCATGGAGAAATGAGAAAAGGGAGAGTATCAATTAACAGGGTACAAGCATGGGATCATGTATTGGATTGTCTAAAAGATCCGGATATTACTGATGAATCAGGGAAAGAAAGCATGCAAAAGCTACATAAGTAACTTCTGAAATTGTAGGCCCGGAATAGAGTATCTGTAGTAGCAGATATGAAAAGTACTTTGTGAATCAGGAACTGGGAGTGGAGGCCACGGCAGTAACGCAGTGATATATGATGTGAGAGGGGGTGGCGGGGGTTAAGGATAAAGTCCTGTAATGTTTGTTTAACTTATTATAAATGCCAAGAACATTCTGTTTAAATAAAAAAGAGAATGTGGTTAGTTGCAGTATTTCAGCCTGGGCTTAGCTGGCACCCTTAGAAACCTATCAACCCAAGCCATTTCTGAAAACTAGACACTGATGGGAAGCCAAAATTGTGGAACTTGCATGAATCCCACTATGTTTTCTGAATGTCCTAAAACATCTCACTTTGGCTGAAATCACAGATGTACCTCATATTATTGAGAGGGAACATTGTAGAATCTACAAAATTCATACCACCGAGCATTCCCACAATTTACTTGAAAAAACCTGCTGTACCCAATTTGTGAGGGTGAGCCTTTTGCCTATGACAGGAAAGGTAGCAAAAGGCAACATGGAAACGCTAATATTTTTCTTTTGAAATGTAGTCATTATTAGGATGTTGGTTGCTGCGGTATTAGGGTCCACAATCAGCTGGCACCCAAGGGAACTTACGCTGCCCAGACATTTATGAAAACTAGACATTCAGGGTTATGTGGCTTGCATGGACATCAATTGGTTTGCTTACTTAAAATAGTCTGCAAGCACAAAACTGTGGCAAAAATTACAGATTTTCATCACAATTCCTTGAGAGAAATTTCCAGAATCTGATGGGATCTACAAAAGTCCTTCCAGCCAGAGTTCCCACACTCTTGATTAAAACAGTACCCCACTTGTTTGGGTAGGCCTTTCGACTGTATATGAGAATCCCCAAAACACAACATGGAAACATCAAGATTTTAAGTGGAAATTCACTCATTCTGTCAATGAGGATTGCTGTGGTATTAGCCCGCCCACGAAAAACCTAACCATCCCAGGACATTCCTCGCAAGTCCATGGTAGTGTGTCTTGTATGGATCTCACTATGTTTTCTGACACAGAATGCTCTGCAAAAGTCAAACTTTGGCTAAAATCACATTTATATCCGGCAAAGTTCCGGTGTCCGTGGAGATCAACAAAAGTCCCACTACCCAGAATTCTCATACTTGTCTCAATAAAAATAATATCCCACTGATGTGAGTGCACCTATTGCTCGTAACAGAAACTGGTAAATGCGAAGCTGGTTTGCTGCCTATGAGTTACAATTTAAGTTTGTTTCTCTGACATGCATCACATCATCTACAGATGGGGGCAGTGTTTCAATCAGGAGAAGTGAGAGAACGCAGAGTGGTAAGACTTTGGCCACTGGCTTGTAGTGTCAGAGTTTTCTGTCATATTAATATGATAACGATTGAGGTTTGGACATCCATGTTTTGACTTTTGCAGGGCCATTCTGGGTAAGAAAATGTGGTGGGATCCATAAAAGCCACACCATCCTGGATTCTGATGAGGTTCTTGGTTTCAGAAATGGCCATCAATAGTAGGGTTCCCTGGCTGCCAGCTGACCAAGAGCCTGAATACAGAAGCTATTACCCATTACAAATGAGAGGAAATAAGGGTTTTTTGGGGCGTGATTTCATTATATAGACTGGCAGACAGGACAAATCCGATTCTGCCTCCTCGGGGAGGGAGGGGGGTAAATATACTCTCTGGGACTCAGTGCATAGAAAGTCCAGAGCCCCAACCCATTTCTTTTCTCACTTTTTTCTCTAATAGTCTGGTGGGCTTTCCTCCACCTTGAATGGGATGGTTGGGATATTTATCCCCATCCTTGGTTGTGGGGGAGGGTGAGAGAGCCCACCGAGAAAAGTGTGAAGCAGAAAGTGGTGTAGGGCTTGTCCATCCTGGTACTGGAATTCAGACCCGGGCATCAATCAGTGTTTCTGCCACCTTAGGGTAAGACTGGTGGGATCATCCCAAATCTTCTTGCCCTTGGGAGCAGAAAGCCAGCATGGTGTTGCTAGAGGAATGTTGTGAAGCTTCAGCTCATCTTGGCATTGGGCCTTAACCTTGAGCACCAGAAAGTCATTTTTCACCCAGTGGAGGCAAAAAAGTGGACTAGGCTAAAATCTCTCTTCTGGTCCATATGTCAACACTATGCCCAAAGAAATCCAAGTGTCCTCTTACTTGCCATCGGGATGACTGCAGTATTTGGGATCAAGGGCCCGTGGCGGAGGGGAGGCAAAAAGACTTGATGTGCTCCAGGGGAGAGTGGTGCGGCCCGATGCCAGGATGGACAAGCCTCCACCCAGTTAAAAAAAAAATGATAATAATTCTGGACCCAAATAAAACATTAGATATGTTGCCACTGTTTGGTACGTAATCAGGTGTGCCTGGAGCAGTCTGGAACAGTGTCTTTGGCACAGGCATGAGCTCTGAGAGTTTGTTTCTGAGTTGAGGAGAGTGCATTAGTGAGAGGTATGGCTACAGATTTAAACCGTGTCTCCATCGTTCACTGGAAGTGAACTGGCCTTTCTATGAACAGGGAGGTACCGGGGAGTCCCTTGGTCTCCAAAGCTGCCTCCCAATGGGCACTCTCAGGGGAAATCTTGAGGGTGCGCCACCTCTATGTGGCACACAGGCAATGTGCTTCCCCACAGATTGTTGCATCTGTACCCATGTCTGTGATATAGCTCTGGCATAAAGGCAAAGTGCCACGGGACCTAAGGAAAAGGATGCAAACACCCTGAGATACTTTCTGTAAAATGGCCCTTATGTCTATCAGGCTTTTTGACACCTGGAGAGCAAAATGAGGGTACATACCCAAATCTTCATACCCCCAAGAGAGCAGAAAGACTGTAGTCATCCAGGGGTGGGGATAGTGGTCCAGGTGTCAGGATGGTCAAATTGCCTCTCTATTTCTTCAATAAAACAAGTGTGCTTTCTACTCAATGGAGAAGGCAGATTAGGAGCTAATCCCCGATTCTCATCAGCCCACTGGAGGGCAGAAAGTTTGCCTGGGCACTGGGGCGATGCAGCCCGATGTCAGGAAGGGTTAGCCCCCCCCCCCCCCCTTTGCATTAAATCTTATAAAAACTGCATTTCCAATGTGTTTTCTCCTGGGGTGGGCAGAAAGGCTGTTATGAATCTGAGGGCGGTGGGTGCTGCTTGATGTCAGAATAGGCTGGCCCCCACCCCATACTTTTTTCTAAAATAAATCTATCAGTGGTGTCCTGTAGGCTTTTACCCGCAGAGGGTAAATTGGGGTTAAAATTCCACAATCAACACGCTTCGCCGACCCAACTCATAGTCTAGCCTCCTGCAGTGATCCCCAAGGAGTGATCCAGTAGGGAGATGTACCACAGAAAAGGGTAGCATCTATTTTTTTCAACAGTACTTCTCTTGTTGTGATTGGTGCTAGGGCGGCTGAGATGCTCACAGCCAGTGATCACACTGCAAGTAGTAATGTCAGCGTGTATAGTGGATGTTGGTTTCTGCTAATCAAAAAAAAAATCTTGGGCTAATGTCAAGTTAATTTAAGCATTAGGGCCCTCATTTATGAAAGGTGACGTATCGCTGCAAGAAAACAGCGATGCATCACTTTTCATTGCACCCTCCTTGCGACATCAATGATGCGTCATATTTACAGTATGACGCATCACGTTGCAAGGAGTTACAGATACGTCAGTATTTCTGATGTATATGTAGGTGCAAAAATGACGCATTGTTGGAGAGTGTCACAAAAGTGACGCAACTCGAGCAGTGGGTCATTACACATGGGCAAGTCCTATGTTAAATGTGCCTGCGTCAAAGTTACGCCTACCATGAGGCAGGCATGAGATATTGACGCATTAGGGTCCTAGAAGTGGCGCAGTGTAATCTCATAGATTTCACTGCGTCACTTCTACGACCCTTTCTTGCGTCGGAACGCCCTCCTGCATGCATTATACCTGGCACAAGTATAATATGGCGCAGTGGTTTACAAAGTGACCCATCTACCTAGATGCGTCACTTTGTAAAAATGGCGCAACTTGGCCCATTTTTTACACCACTGGTGCGTCACAAAAAGTGATGCACCGGCGGCGCAAAAGTGACGCAAGGGCCCGTAAATACCAAGAGTAAGTTAAGCATAGTGTCTGCCAATTGTTGTGCAGATCTGTAAAGCTGAAGCGAGATTATTAGCAGATCAAAGATTTTTTTTATCCCCTCCCTTCAATTTTGCTTGCTGTTGCAGACCTGCATGAAACCTGAAATTCCTGAACTGGGCTTAAGTTGCTTACAGCGTGCCAAACTTCATGTATATTCAGTAAACAGTACCAAATGTATTAATCCATGAAAATATTTCTACTGCCCCTTTAGCTCACTTAATTGATGTGCACTAAACTTGCCAAACCCACAGAAAATTACACATGCTAAACGTCTGCCACATTTCATATGGTTTGTAAAATGCAGTCACGTTTCTTAGCAAACGGATACTTTTTGACCCCCTTTTAAATGTGCCCACAAGTTCCATGCACATTTGTCAAATAGAGCTAACATTATGGACAAATGGAAAAAAACTGAAACTGTAATTATATCACTAACTTTTAAACCCTCTCAAGCACACACAGCACATTTTTGTAATGGTAATTTCTCAAAAAACTGCTGAATGAATTTACACCCAATCAAGTAAAGACACGTCCCATAGTAAATTTCTAATTTTATGTCACATTGTGTGTACTTCAGTTCAGCTATTGTTTCCTATAAAGAAGAGCTAATATTCCTATTGGATTTAAAAACTGAAACAACACTTTACTGACCCTCCCTTTATTTCCACTCGCCTCTACTTGACAAATCTACATGAAACATACCATGCCAAAACCCAAGATCAAATGAACTCTTTTGATACTTTTACATCACAAGTTTGTGGACATTCCATGTGTGGATTTACAAAGTGTAACCCCTCAATGCAGCCTTGGCAGATGTCTCTGGTAGGAAAAGCATTCCTTCGATACTAAAATGGCACATATTCTCCTTGAATGCACGAGTATACAAAGTCTGCTCAAGTGGTTATGAGATTGGTGAATACGCTAAGCACACCCTGGGTAGTTGTCGTCTTCTTTTCTTTTGGTCTATTGCCACTTTAAAATCAGAGTGGTTACTTTGTAACAATCCGCCGTCCTCTTGTGGGAGGTGAGCAGGAGGCTTGCAACTAGGGTTTATGAGAGGCACTGACAGCAAGCTGTGTGCACATGGGCATCTGACATCTGCTCTGCACTATTTGGTACCTTTCTGCTCCCTCGGATATCGTTGCTCACTGGTCATTTGAAGTAGGCTGTGCACTAAGAAACCCGTGTAAATAGAAAAACACATTTCTTTGACAGAATACAAATATTTTGTTTAAAAAAAATCACATTAAAATATAAAAGCAATGATTTTTGTAGTAAGGTAAAGTAATAGAAAGTCACAAAAGGAACATTAGTGCCTGTGTGTGTCAGTTTTTTAATTACTCACCTTCTCCTTGTGTCTTGTTCCCAGGGATCGACGCTTGCCTTGATTTCAGGCACTGCAGCTTTATATTTTATGCTCCAATTGCAAACTCTTGCTCCCTCTAAACACTGTCAGTGTTTGGCCATGCTGTTTGATTCTGGAGGAGGCTAGACGCCATCATCTGTAATACTGTCAGTGTTTGGCCATGCTGTGAGATGGGAGCAGGCTGGACACCATTGTATGGAACACTGTCAGTGTTTGGCCGTGCTGTGAGATCATGCAGGAAGATGGACTCTGAAATACTGTCAGAGTTTGGCCATGCTGTGACATGGCAGCAGGCTGGAAGCCATCCTCTGAAATACTGTCCTGCTTGGCTATGCTGTGAGATCCCGGAGGAGGCTGGACTCCATTGCATGAAACTGTCAGTGTTAGCCCATGCTGTGAGATCAGGGAGTAAGGTGGACTCTGTCATCTAAAATGCTGTGAAATTCATGAGCATTCTGGACTGCATTGTCTGAAATACTGTGAGGGGCATATGTATAAGAAAGTGGTGGAGCGTGGGATAGCTCTAAAATTGCTAACGCTGCACTCCATAACTTTAGAAACGCAGGGATACACCCTATTTACAATAAAAGGGTGCACCCCTGCGTTTCTTCCTGCGCTGGTGCAAAATTCAGCTGCCTAGTGTCAACGCAGGCACCCTTGCACCAGAGTGAAAGGGTGCCTGCATTGAGGGAATGATTGTTTATGAGCAGGAAGGTGTACTTTCCTGCACATAAACAATCATTCATGGCAATTTGCTGTTTCTATGTGTGCTGCAGAATGGAGTACACAGAAACCGCAAGAACCGAGAGAAATAAAAATGTCTCCTCGTTTCGCCATGTTAAGACCAGGTTTTCCCTGATCTTAATTTTGGCACTGCCACCTACTTAGCCTCCCTTGTAAATAGGGGGCAGCGTCAAAATCAATGGGTGTTGCAGTGGAACATCCACCACAACACCCATTGCCCTCCCCTTTCACGCTAAGTGTAGCATGAAAAGGGGCTTTATATTTACAAGGGGGCGTTAAGACACGTTAAGTGGCTTAACATTGCCATTTAAATAAGACAAAGGGTTTATCGCCACAGGAATGTCACTAAAAGTGACAATATGACCTTGTAAATATGCCCCTCAGTGTTTGGCAGGGCTGTGAGATCATGGAGGAAGATGGACTCTGTCATCTGAAATACTGTCAGTGTTTGGCAGGGCTGTGAGATCATACTGGAGACTGGACTGCATTGTCTCAAATACTGCCAGCGTTTGGCCATGATGTAGCTTCAACTGCAGGGAAGTGTTTCTTTACTGAATCTATTGACCCCATGGAGCTACCGACGCTAGGATCCAAGATAACATTGGGGGTGGAGTTTTGGGAAATAACAAGTTGGAACCTAGGGTTCCAATTAGAGATGGGTGATTGACGAATGAACTGGCAATTCTGGTCCTCAGTCATTCTTCATTTCCCTGCCATTAAAGTGCCTTCAGGAGGTCTCGGAATGAAGCGGCACAGATTTGCGAAGTTACTGCAGATCCGATTCAGCTGTCAACTTTATAAACTGGTACAATGTCCCAGTTGTGCTGGTAACTAGAGTTACCAGGTGAATGGGGATTATGGAAATTGTGAAGACTAATCACCTTGTAATGATGTCCATGGGCATAAGCAAGCAAGAGCTTCGGGTACAACTTACAGGATGCATAATATTATTTAGAGAATGTCTGGGGAGGTCACCAGCCTTTACCAGGAGTGGAAACGGCTGGTGAGGTAAGTGTGCAAGCAGTGTGGGAGTTTCACATGAAGGGAAGTAATGATGCAGTTTGAGGGGTAGTTGAAGGGTATCTGAGATGTGGTGCCTGCAGCAGAGCGGGGATGCAGGCTGCTGGGTACCCACTGAGGCCAGGGAGTAATTCTGCAGGCAGTGGGTAACTGTGAGGGCAGTATGGTCTTTGGTTGGGCAGTGCATCCTTGTACAGTCTGTAGGATCCTTGGACGGGCAGTGGGATCGTTGGCTTGACAACGGGACGTTTTTGGCAGAAGAAGGTTTGTGAAGACAGTGGAGGTGTTGCATGGGCAATGGTATCCCGGTGAAGGCTGTGGGGTCGCTGTGCAGGCCGCTGGGCCCGCCTGTAGCTGTTATGAGCAGCTACACCATACTTACTGTCACTAAAGATGTGAGACACGTCATCTACCTCAAAGGGAAAGAGCACAAAATGCCAGCAGGGTAGCTTAGCGAGTTAAGTGGGTGATACTGACGTGGTGTAACCTGCAGGTCAAGAGTTTGACTCCTGGTAAGGCCAACTGAGTCTTACCGTTCTGGAACCATTAGATTAAGTACCAATACACTATGTAGTGTTATTTACAACGCTTAGAACAGAAAAATGTGGCACAAACTGCCGTATAAAAATCAACAGTTCGAAATTTACAAATTAAGGGTAAAATATATTTTCGACTATAGCCAGGAGTAAAAGTAGCACACATTTTCGCTCACCGACCATACTGTCTACTGCTGCTTTCTGCATGTTTACTGCTCACCTGCGTGCGCGCATCCCTTCAAGGGATAATTAAGATAATGTATTCAGTTTTCTCCGGACAAATGTTTTTTCTGACGAATAAGATGTTGCCACCCTCACGCCACACTGCTGGTAGTTATGACATGGCTATCCGCCCTCTAGGAGTGGCGGGCGTGCCTCGCATAGCGCATTCCTGCACCGACACTTGGCTGCGCGTCAGCCAGTCCTCTCGTCTGTCATTCCTGTTTAGCAGGTCGGCCTCAGATGGCAGATAAAGAAGTTAGAATGGCGTTTGCTCCTCTTTACAGGTTGGACCCGGTTTAGCTGTGATGTCTTTGCAACTGCTTCACAAATGTGTTTATTGTAAATAAGTTCATCTGCTAAAACTATCTCAAAAATTAGTTCTTCGCATCTGCTAAGTGTTCTTATGAGTTTATTAAAAAATAGGTTGTATATCTCTGAACTCAAAACACTGATGCCCTGATTACTGATTAGAGGTAGGTGATAAACTCAGGCCTCCGCACAAACCATTTCCTCCTGCAAAACCATGTATATTGTGAACCAAAAAAATAAAGGTAGATGAGGTGGGATCTTGCCCAGACTAGGGTTTGAGGGAAGGGTTGGAAAAGAAAGTTGGGTATTTATTCCATATGCTCGATTTTGTTTGGAATGTTTGACCATTCCCTTGCATGGCCTTACTAGAGTGGATACAGACTTACTTGACGTGAAGAGTTTCTTCTTCACCTTTCTCATGGCCATGTATTTGGTTTGAAGGCTGTGGATTAAGAGCCTGATTTACACGTTGGCAGACAGATTATATACCGTCGCCATCAGGGTCGGATTGGTAATGTGAGCACTCGGGAAATGGCCGAAGGGCCGGTAGCCGAGTCCTGGCTGTGGGCTGCTTTTTTGGGCAGCTTGGGGCTGTCTGTGCTGTTAGGATTCCGCCAGCGGCCCAGTGGGTGCCTGAGAGGCCTTTCTAGAGGCAGATGGGCGGAGGTATCACTCCCTTTCTCTCGCTGGGCCGGCCCATTAATATATGCTGATTGAACGGGGCAGGGGACCTGAGCAAAAGTGGCCTTACTTGCATTCATGTGTGGCTCAGCAGTGTGAACTATTCTGTACAATTATTTTTATCTAAGTGTAGTTCATAAAACATGACCCCATCCCCTTCTTTTCATAACACTTTGCTGAAGCAGTGTTTTTCAGAAAGGTGTAGAAAGGCAATGCGCAAATGTGGGCTACTTTTTTTGGTGTGCCCAGGCCGATTTTTGATCTCAATCCAACCCTGCTCACCATGGAGATTACTTTACTCCCCTCATGGCAAGGGTACTTCTCTCGCCAAATTTAGACATGTCTGCTGGCCCAGGGGACACCTCTTGTATATCCAGGAACCCCTGTAACTGCATTAAAAGTTTGACAGACAGCTCTGGCAGCTGATGGAGCCACACTTCAAACTCTCAATATTGTTTGTCTTCAAAAACAAAACCCCAAAGTGGGATTTTGTTTTTGAAAATAAATAAGCATTGACTCCCTCGCCAGGGAAGTTTTCCCCCATGACCGCAGAGGTCATTGTGCAGTTTTTACTGCTTCTTACCGCCAGGTTTTACCTGGTGGTGACAGAAAGTAAAAACATGCATTTTGTCCGCCCACTCAAAATAGGGGGCAGACAATGGGCCAAACCGCTGACGGCCATTACTCTGTTGGACCGTTAGTGGTGTATGTTTTAGAGGTGGAGATGGAGTCGTCTCCGCTGTCAACACACTGAAGGTCTGCCTGACTCTGATTGAGGCCACAGACATTCAGTTTGGTGGAGAGGGTACGCTGTCACCACTGCAACCCACTCTGCCAATCTCCTAACAGTGCCCTATATTTGCAACATATTAACAATGTATTTTCCTTATCATTGATTTCTGTGATCTGACCTTTATTTTCCTTGTCACTGATTTCTGTGATCTGACCTTTATTTTCCTTATCACTGATTTCTGTGATCTGACCTTTGAAAGCTAAGGAAATGAAGGTTGAGTGTAAAGAAGTATACCTTCGGAGTAAAATAATGTGCTGGAGGAGCAAGACTTAAGAAGCAAACTGAGACTTAGGAAAATATGAGAATGCAGCAGGTATGTCTTGTTTTCACTCCTTTTAAATGCTCCTTTAGAGTCTGTAGCATGGCTAGGATCACGACCATCAGAGACACCATTATAAGGGGTATCATCCGCAGCACGCATATCAGCAGCAGCAGCAATGGTTCATGAAGTGAAAATGATGGTGCACCCCCTTCGTCACCACCAGTACTAGACTTAGTTCTAATTGGGACAATGGCTGACCCAGCTGATGAGAAGTCTAATGAGAGAAAGATGGAGGAAGGGCCATATTGGAGTGGACCCATATTGTGAACGACTATTGGGATGATGGTTAGCAGGTGATATTTCACCTGCATTAATTAATTATTGTTTTGAAAGTACATGCTTTTGGCTTTAAATTGCAACAGGAGGAGATAGAGTTTCAAAAGCATGAACTAGTTCATAGAATGGATGCGTAAGGGGAGGCTTTGCAGCACCAACTGGAGAAGGCAATGGAGTAGAAAATGGATGCCAAAGAAGATTCAAATGAAGATGAGGTGTAGGGAGAGAGTATATTACCAACAAAGATAGCCCTGGATGCCAAGCAACCCAGGTGGGGCCACTCATGGAACAACGGCCTCTGGTGCAACGGGAGGAGAGAAAAGCCCATTAGGCTTATGTGGGGACTACAAAAATAGCTGTGGTATAAGATTCATAAGACACTAGGATGCATATTTACAAGCCCCTATCGCCACCACAACGTCACTTTTCAGGACATTGTGGTGGCGATAGGGGCTTTGCCTTATTTACAAGGCAGTGTTAAGTCACTTAATGTGGCTTAACGCTGCATTGTAAATAAGGCCCCATTTCACACTATACCTAGCTTGAAAGGGGAGGGCAATGGGTGTTGCTGTGGGCGTTCCACTGCAACACCCATTGATTTTGATTCTGCCCCATATTTACAAGGGTGGCGTAAATATGGGGCAGTGCCAAAATTAAGACCACAGGTAAAACCTGGTCTTACCCTTCGAGAAAAGAGGAGACATTTTAATTTATCCTTGTATTTTCTGTTTCCATGTGTGCTGCGTTGTGCAGCACACATCGAAACAGCAAAACGCCAATCATTGTTTATGTGCAGGAAGGTGTCACTTCCTGAACATAAACAATCATTTAAAAAAAAAAAAAGACGTTTTGCACTTCTGTGTGTGCTGCATTGAGCAGCACACATAGAAGTTACAAAACACCATTTAAATATTGTTTATGTGCAGGAAGGGACACCTTCCTGCACATAGACAATCTTCCGCCACAACGCAGACTCCCTTGCACTATGGTGAGAGGGTGCTTGTGTTAGCGCCAGGCAGCTAAAGTTAGCACCAGTGCAGGGGGAAACACAAGGCTGCACCATATTTTTGTAAATATGGTGCAGCCCTGCAGTTCTAAAGTGACTGAGCGTTTCGTTAGCCTTCTTGGCTTAACAACACGCTTTGCCACATTACTAGTAAATCTGCCCGTAGGTACTTATCTAGAGTGGGGGCGCTAGACAAACTGTGCTATTGGCCCAGAGTCCCCTGATAGGGGCCTACTATTGCGTGCTGAAAGTTCATCTGATACAAATCTAAAATGTGTAGCAGTGACTTCCCCAGAGAGTCACAAAATGTCAGGAGCCCTCAATGGATGGGCTCTATGATAATACTGTAGCAAACAGAAACCAAGAAATCTCTTAGGTGAGGCTAAAAATACCCGCGTTAACAAGGGACATAACTCATTCCCTATAAGGGGGACATGAAGACATATAATAACCATTATATCTCAACTCAATACCTCGGGTTTGTCCACAGATAAAGGCGCAGCTGGAAATGTGAAAGTCACCCGAAGCAGCACATATCAACACAGATAAGGACCCCCAATTTCGGCCCAGGAGATGATACATGTGCCAGACATGGTTTTGAGTCCTGATAGCATACTTGTAGACATCTTGCTACAAAATGTATTTTATTTTATTTTATTTGCTGCTGTAGAAAAAGCAGCAAATAAAAAACACAACGGTATCGCGAGAGCTGGAGACTTGTTGGGGCTCAAAGATGTCTACAAATAGCCCTGATCACCTGGGCATAAGGGGAGAGCCTGATGATCCCGAACCAATCAATGCAGAACATGTTGTACAATTACGGGGTCCAGAATAAAAGACAAGGGGAAGGTGAATAAGGAGCTGCAGACTTTTATAAAGTAGGGGTTTGGGGGCACCGCAGCATGATCCCCATCGCAGTGCAGGGAAACAGATGCATGCACTTTCTTGTTTGATGTTTATGTTAAAATCTGAGCTGGGGCACTAGCCATGGCCTGTAAGCCTTTTTCCTATTTGGCTTAAATTATGTCTAACACCAATGGTATCTATTTTCCAAAATGCTCTTTTAGGTGTCAGCTGTGCCAGTTACCTCAACATTCCTGGCTTTAATATATCTGAACATGATGCAGTGGTATTATATAACAATCCACGCTAGCAGGTGAGGAGGGAGGAGCTTAGTGAGCTGAAGGCGGAATCTGGATCCCAGGGAAGAGCATGATTAGAAACAAAGGCAGCGTGCAGAGAACACATGGTGACCTACTTCAAGTCTGAGATCATAGCTGTGTATTAGCAATTTTTTTCTGACTTGAACACTCCTGCTTTTAGGAATCTGTATGTTAGATTTTATTTAGGGCAGCTGTTCAGACCTTGCGGGATGTTTGTGTCTAGGAGCCCCCTAGTTCAAAAAGACAGCAGTGCCTTTAAAAAACAAGCATTTGCAATGCGTAAGGTCTCGCATTAGGAAAGTTTGAGCTATTGGTATTGTAAATGACACATTTTTTATTTATGTGTTGGTTTTGAAAATAGCAAAAATAATAGCTTTGTCATTTACAATGCCAATAGTTATAATTTGTGACACCTATAGCATTTGTAATGCAATATGTGTTGTATTCATGTGACTTAGATGTATTGATATTACAAATAACAATGGCTTTTAATTTTTTTAATAATTAATACTTAAATAAAAGTTATTGTAATTTATAATGGCAATAGCTTAAACTTTTGTAAATAACTTTTGTGAACAATATGTGGCATTTAATGATCCTGTGGTAGCGCATAGTGATGTTGTTGTGCCCCTTAGTGATGCTGTGGTGGTGCTGAGTGATGCTGTGGTGATGCGATAGATAGAGTGAGTGGGATAGATAGATAGAGTGAGGGCGATAGATAGATAGAGTGAGGGCGATAGATAGATAGAGGGAGGGCGATAGAGTGAGGGCGATAGAGAGATTGAGTGAGCGAGATAGATAGATAGAGTGAGGGCGATAGGTAGATAGAGTGAGGGCGATAGATAGATAGCGTGAGGGCAATAGATAGATAGATAGAGTGAGGGCGATAGAGTGAGGGCGATAGATAGAAAGAGAGATAGATAGATAGATAGATAGACAGAGTGAGGGCGATAGACAGAGTGAGGGCGATAGACAGAGTGAGGGCGATAGACAGAGTGAGGGCGATAGACAGAGTGAGGGCGATAGAGTGAGGGCGATAGAGTGAGGGCGATAGATAGATAGATAGATAGATAGAGTGAGGGAGATAGATAGATAGATAGATAGATAGATAGATAGAGTGGGGCCGATAGATAGATAGATAGATAGATAGATAGATAGATAGATAGATAGACAGATAGATAGATAGATAGATAGATAGATAGAGTGAGGGCGATAGATAGATAGATAGAGTTAGGGCGATAGATAGAGTGAGGGCGATAGATAGAGTGTAGGTGATAGATAGATAGATAGATAGATAGATAGATAGATAGATAGAGTGAGGGCGATAGATAGTGAGGGCAATAGATAGATAGATAGAGTGAGGGTGATAGATAGATAGTGAGGGCAATAGATAGATAGATGGAGTGAGGGTGATAGATAGATAGTGAGGGCAATAGATAGATAGAGTGAGGGCGATAGCAAGATAGAGTGAGGGCGATAGATAGATAGATAGAGTTAGGGCGATAGATAGAGTGAGGGCGATAGATAGAGTGAAGGCGATAGATAGATAGATAGATAGATAGATAGATAGATAGATAGATAGATAGAGTGAGGGCGATTAGATAGATAGAGTGAGGCCGATAGATAGAGTGAGGGCGATAGATAGACAGATAGAGTGAGGGCGATAGATTGATAGACAGATAGAGTGAGGGTGATAGATCGATAGACAGATAGAGTGAGGGAGAAAGATAGATAGTGAGGGAGATAGATAGAGTGAGGGCGATAGATAGATAGAGTGAGGGCGATAGATAGATAGAGGGAGGGCGATAGAGTGAGGGCGATAGAGAGATTGAGTGAGCGAGATAGATAGATAGAGTGAGGGCGATAGGTAGATAGAGTGAGGGCGATAGATAGATAGCGTGAGGGCAATAGATAGATAGATAGAGTGAGGGCGATAGAGTGAGGGCGATAGATAGAAAGAGAGATAGATAGATAGATAGATAGACAGAGTGAGGGCGATAGACAGAGTGAGGGCGATAGACAGAGTGAGGGCGATAGACAGAGTGAGGGCGATAGACAGAGTGAGGGCGATAGAGTGAGGGCGATAGAGTGAGGGCGATAGATAGATAGATAGATAGATAGAGTGAGGGAGATAGATAGATAGATAGATAGATAGATAGATAGATAGATAGATAGAGTGGGGCCGATAGATAGATAGATAGATAGATAGATAGATAGATAGATAGATAGATAGATAGACAGATAGATAGATAGATATATAGATAGAGTGAGGGCGATAGATAGATAGATAGAGTTAGGGCGATAGATAGAGTGAGGGCGATAGATAGAGTGTAGGTGATAGATAGATAGATAGATAGATAGATAGATAGATAGATAGAGTGAGGGCGATAGATAGTGAGGGCAATAGATAGATAGATAGAGTGAGGGTGATAGATAGATAGTGAGGGCAATAGATAGATAGATGGAGTGAGGGTGATAGATAGAGTGAAGGTGTTAGATAGAGTGAAGGTGTTAGAGTGAAGGTGTTAGATAGATCGATAGATAGATAGAGTGAGGGCGATAGCTAGATAGTGAGGGCAATAGATAGATAGATAGATAGAGTGAGGACGATAGATAGATTGATAGAGTGAGGCCGATAGATAGATAGATAGATACATTGATAGATAGAGTGAGGGCGATTAGATAGATAGAGTGAGGCCGATAGATAGAGTGAGGGCGATAGATAGACAGATAGAGTGAGGGCGATAGATTGATAGACAGATAGAGTGAGGGTGATAGATCGATAGACAGATAGAGTGAGGGAGAAAGATAGATAGTGAGGGAGATAGATAGAGTGAGGGCGATAGATAGAGTGAAGGTGTTAGATAGAGTGAAGGTGTTAGAGTGAAGGTGTTAGATAGATCGATAGATAGATAGAGTGAGGGCGATAGCTAGATAGTGAGGGCAATAGATAGATAGATAGATAGAGTGAGGACGATAGATAGATTGATAGAGTGAGGCCGATAGATAGATAGATAGATACATTGATAGATAGAGTGAGGGCGATAGATAGAGTGAGGGCGATAGATAGAGTGAAGGCGATAGATAGATAGATAGATAGATAGATAGATAGATAGATAGATAGATAGATAGATAGATAGATAGATAGAGTGAGGGCGATTAGATAGATAGAGTTAGGGCGATAGATAGATAGATAGAGTTAGGGCGATAGATAGAGTGAGGGCGATAGATAGAGTGAAGGCGATAGATAGATAGATAGATAGATAGAGTGAGGGCAATTAGATAGATAGATAGAGTGAGGCCGATAGATAGATAGATAGAGTGAGGGCGATAGACAGATAGAGTGAGGGCGATAGATAGATAGAGTGAGGCCAATAGGTAGATAGAGTGAGGGCGATAGATAGATAGCGTGAGGGCAATAGATAGATAGTTAGAGTGAGGGCGATAGATAGAGTGAGGGCGATAGAGTGAGGGCGATAGATAGATAGATAGATAGATAGATAGAGTGAGGGTGATAGATAGATAGTGAGGGCGATAGATAGATAGAGTGAGGGCAATAGCAAGATAGAGTGAGGGCGATAGATAGATAGACTGAGGCCGATAGATAGATAGATAGATAGATAGATAGATAGATAGACAGATAGATAGATAGAGTGAGGGCGATAGATAGATAGTGAGGGCGATAGATAGAGTGAGGGCGATAGATAGAGTGAGGGTGATAGATAGAGTGAAGGTGTTAGATAGAGTGAAGGTGTTAGATAGAGTGAAGGTGTTAGATAGAGTGAAGGTGTTAGATAGATCGATAGATAGATAGATAGAGTGAGGGCGATAGATATATAGATAGAGTTAGGGCGATAGATAGATAGATAGATAGAGTTAGGGCGATAGAGTGAGGGCGATAGATAGAGTGAAGGCGATAGATAGATAGATAGATAGATAGATAGATAGATAGATAGATATATAGATAGATAGATAGATAGAGGGCGATTAGATAGATAGAGTGAGGCCGATAAATAGATAGAGTGAGGCCGATAGATAGATAGAGTGAGGCCGATAGATAGATAGAGTGAGGGCGATAGATAGATAGAGTGAGGGCAATAGATAGACAGATAGAGTGAGGGCGATAGATAGATAGACAGATAGAGTGAGGGTGATAGATCGATAGACAGAGTGAGGGAGATAGATAGATAGAGTGAGGGCGATAGATAGATAGATAGATAGATAGATAGATAGTTGTGTGTGTGGTTGTGTGTGGTTGTGGTTGTGTGTGTGGTTGGGTTGTGGTTGTGTGTGCGTGGTTGTGTGTGTGTGGTTGTGTGTGTTATGCTTTGTTTTGCTATGCTATGTTTTGTAATACTATGCTATGTTTTGTTGTGTTTGGTATGCTATGCTATGTTTTGCTAGGCTATGATATGTTTTGTTTTGTTATGCTATGTTTTGTTATGTTTTGTTGTGTTGTGTTTTGTTAAGCCATGCTATGTTTTGTTGTGTTTTGCTATGTTTTGTTATGCTATGTGTTGTGTTTTGTTTTGCTATGCTATGTTTTGTTATGTTATGCTATGTTTTGTTATGCTATGCAATGTTTTGTTATGCTTTGTTTTATTATGCTATGCTTTGCTATCCTATGCTTTGTTTTGTTATGCTATGCTATGTTTTGTTGTGTTTGTTATGCTATGCTATGCTTTGTTATGCTATGCTATGTTATGTTGTGTTTTGCTATGATTTGTTTTGCTATGCTATGTTTTGTTATGATATGTTTTGTTATGCTATGTTTTGTTATGCTATGCTATGTTTTGTTATGCTATGATTTGTTATGCTATGCTATGCTTTGTTATGCTATGCTATGCTTTGCTATGCTTTGTTATGCTATGTTTTGTTATGCTATGCTATATGTTGTGTTTTATTATGCTGTGCTATGTTTTGTTGTGTTTTGTTACGCTATGCTATGTTTTGTTGTGTTTTGCTATGTTTTGTTATGCTATGTGTTGTTGTGTTTTGTTATGCTATGTTTTGTCATGTTATGCAATGTTTTGTTATGCTATGCTATGTTTTGTTTTGCTATCCTATGCTTTGTTTTGTTATGCTATGCTCTGTTTAGTTTTGCTATCCTATGCTTTGTTTTGTTATGCTATGCTATGTTTTGTTGTGTTTTGTTATGCTATGTTTTGTTGTGTTTTGATATGCTATGCTTTGTTATGGTATTTTTTGCTATTCTATGTTTTGTTGTGTTTTATTATGCTATGCTTTGTTTTGCTATGCTTTGCTTTGTTATGCTATGCTTTGTTATGCTATGCTTTGTTATGCTATGCTTTGTTATGCTATGTTTTATTATGCTATGCCAAGCGTTGTTTTGTTAGGCTATGCTATGTTGTGTTTAGTTATGCTATGCTATGTTGTATTTTGTTATGCTATGCTATGTTTTGTTATGCTATGCTAGGTTTTGCTATGCTCTGCAATGCGATGTTTTGTTATGTATGCTATGTTTTGTTGTGTGTTGTTATGCTATGCTATGTTTTGTTGTGTTTTGCTGTTTTGTTATGCTAAGCTTTGTTTTAAGTTATGTTATGCTATGTTTTGTTCTGCTATGTGTTGTTGTGTTTTGTTATGCTATGTTTTATTATGTTATGCTATGTTTTGTTATGCTATGCTATGTTTTGTTTTGCTATCCTATGCTTTGTTTTGTTATGTTATGCTATGCTATGTTTAGTTTTGCTATCCAATACTTTGTTTTGTTATGCTATGCTTTGTTGTGTTTTGCTATGATTTGTTATGCTATGCTATGTTTTGTTGTGTTTTATTATGCTATGCTTTGTTTTGCTATGCTATGTTTTGTTATGCTATGCTATGCTTTGTTATACTATGTTTTGTTATGCTAAGCTTTGTTTTGTTATGCTATGCTATGTTGTGTTTTGTTATGCTATGCTATGTTTTGTTGTGTTTTCTTATGCTATGCTATGCTATGTTTTGCTATGCTTTGCAATGCTGTGTTTTGCTATGATTTGTTATGCAATGCTATGTTTTGTTGTGTTTTATTATGCTATGCTTTGTTTTGCTATGCTATGTTTTGTTATGCTATGTTTTGTTATGCTATGCTATGCTTTGTTATACTATGTTTTGTTATGCTAAGCTTTGTTTTGTTATGCTATGCTATGTTGTGTTTTGTTATGCTATGCTATGTTTTGTTGTGTTTTCTTATGCTATGCTATGTTTTGCTATGCTTTGCAATGCTGTGTTTTGTTATGTATGCTATGTTTTGTTTAGTTATGCTATGCTATATTCTGTTGTGTTTTGCTATGTTTTGTTATGCTATGATTTGTTATGCTATGCTTTGTTTTATGTTATGTTATGCTATGTTTTGTTATGTTATGCTGTTTTGTTCTGCTGTTTTGTTGTGTTATGTTATGCTATGCTATGTTTTGTTTTACTATGCTATGTTTGGTTTTGCTATTCTTTGTTATGCTATGGTTTGTTTTGTTATGCTATTCTATGTTTTGCTGTGTTTTGCTATGTTTTGTTATGCTATGCTTTGTTTTATGTTATGTTATGCTATGTTTTGTTCTGCTATGTTTTGTTGTGTTATGTTATGCTATGCTATGTTTTGTTATTTTACTATTATATGTTTTGTTTTGCTATGCTTTGTTATGTTATGCTTTGTTTTGTTATGCTATGCTATGTTTTGTTGTGTTTTGTTATGCTATGCTATGCTTTGTTGTGTTTTGCTATGCTTTGTTTTATTATGCTATGCTATGTTTTACTATCCTATCCTATGCTTTGTTTTGTTATGCTATGCTATGTTTTGTTGTGTGTGTTATGCTATGCTATGCTTTGTTATGCTATGCTATGCTTTGTTATGCTATGCTATGTTATGTTGTGTTTTGCTATGCTATGCTATGTTTTGTTATGCTATTATTTGTTATGCTATGTTTTGTTATGCTATGCTATGTTTTGTTATGCTATGCTATGCTATGTTTTGCTATGCTATGCTTTGGTATGCTATGCTATGTTTTGTTATGCTATGCTATATGTTGTGTTTTATTATGCTATGCTTTGTTTTGTTATGCTATGTTTTGTTATGCTATGCTATGTTTTGTTGTGTTTGATATGCTATGTTTTGCTATGCTATTATATGTTTTGTTTTGCTGTGCTATGTTTTGTTGTGTTTTGTTAAGCTATGCTATGTTTCGTTGTGTTTTGCTATGTTTTGTTATGCTATGTGTTGTTGTGTTTTGTTATGCTATGTTTTGTCATGTTATGCAATGTTTTGTTATGCTATGCTATGTTTTGTTTTGCCATCCTATGCTTTGTTTTGCTATGCTATGCTCTGTTTAGTTTTGCTATCCTATGCTTTGTTTTGTTATGCTATGCTATGTTTTGTTGTGTTTTGATATGCTATGCTTTGTTATGCTATTTTTTGCTATGCTATGCTATGTTTTGTTTTATTATGCTATGCTTTGTTTTGCTATGCTATGTTTTGTTATGCTATGCTTTGTTATGCTGTGCTTTGTTATGCTATGTTTTTTTATGCTATGCCAAGCAATTGTTTTGTTAGGCTATGCTATGTTGTGTTTTGTTATGCTATGCTATGTTGTATTTTGTTATGCTATGCTATGTTTTGTTGTGTTTTGTTATGCTATGCTAGGTTTTGCTATGCTTTGCAATGCGATGTTTTGTTATGTATGCTATGTTTTGTTGTGTGTTGTTATGCTATGCTATGCTATGTTTTGTTGTGTTTTGGTGTTTTGGTATGCTATGCTTTGTTTTAAGTTATGTTATGCTATGTTTTGTTCTGCTATGTGTTGTTGTGTTTTGTTACGCTATGTTTTGTTATGTTATGCTATGTTTTGTTATGCTATGCTATGTTTTGTTTTGCTATCCTATGCTTTGTTTTGTTATGTTATGCTATGCTATGTTTAGTTTTGCTATCCTATGCTTTGTTTTGTTATGCTATGCTTTGTTGTGTTTTGCTATGATTTGTTATGCTATGCTATGTTTTGTTGTGTTTTATTATGCTATGCTTTGTTTTGCTATGCTATGTTTTGTTATGCTATGCTATGCTTTGTTATACTATGTTTTGTTATGCTAAGCTGTGTTTTGTTATGCTATGCTATGTTGTGTTTTGTTATGCTATGCTATGTTTTGTTGTGTTTTCTTATGCTATGCTATGCTATGTTTTGCTATGCTTTGCAATGCTGTGTTTTGTTATGTATGCTATGTTTTGTTGTGTTTAGTTATGCTATGCTATATTTTGTTGTTTTGCTATGTTTTGTTATGCTATGTTTTGTTATGCTATGCTTTATTTTATGTTATGTTATGTTTTGTTATGTTATGCTGTTTTGTTCTGCTGTTTTGTTGTGTTATGTTATGCTATGCTATGTTTTGTTTTACTATGCTATGTTTTGTTTTGCTGTTCTTTGTTATGTTATGCTATGGTTTGTTTTGTTATGCTATGCTATGTTTTGTTGTGTTTTCTTATTCTATGCTATGTTTTGCTATGCTTTGCAATGCTGTGTTTTGTTATGTATGCTATGTTTTGTTGTGTTTAGTTATGCTATGCTATATTTTGTTGTGTTTGGCTATGTTTTGTTATGCTAGGTTTTGTTATGCTATGCTTCGTTTTATGTTATGTTATGGTATGTTTTGTTATGCTGTTTTGTTCTGCTGTTTTGTTGTGTTATGTTATGCTATGCTATGTTTTGTTTTACTATGCTATGTTTTGTTGTGCTATTCTTTGTTATGCTATGGTTTGTTTTGTTATGCTATTCTATGTTTTGCTGTGTTTTGCTATGTTTTGTTATGCTATGTTTTGTTATGCTATGCTTTGTTTTATGTTATGCTATGTTTTGTTCTGCTATGTTTTGTTGTGTTATGTTATGCTATGCTATGTTTTGTTGTTTTACTATTATGTTTTGTTGTGTTTTGTTATGCCATGCAATGCTGTGTTGTGTTTTGCTATGCTATGTTTTGTTATGCTTTGTTTTATTATGTTATGCTATGTTTTGCTATCCTATGCTTTGTTTTGTTATGCTATGCTATGTTTTGTTGTGTTTGTTATGCTATGCTTTGTTATGCTATGCTTTGTTATGTTTTGCTATGCTATGCTTTGTTTTGCTATGCTATGTTTTGTTATGCTATGTTTTGTTATGCTATGCTATGTTTTGTTATGCTATGCTATGTTTTGTTATGCTATGCTATGCTTTGTTATGCTATGCTATGTTTTGCTATGCTATGTTTTGTTATGCTATGCTGTTTTGTTATGCTATGCTATATGTTGTGTTTTATTATGCTATGCTTTGTTTTGCTATGCTATGTTTTGTTATGCTATGCTATGTTTTGTTGTGTTTGATATGCTATGTTTTGCTATGCTATTGTATGTTTTGTTTTGCTGTGCTATGTTTTGTTGTGTTTTGTTAAGCTTTGCTATGTTTTGTTGTGTTTTGCTATGTTTTGTTATGCTATGTGTTGTTGTATTGTGTTATGCTATGTTTTGTCATGTTATGCAATGTTTTGTTATGCTATGCTATGTTTTGTTTTGCCATCCTATGCTTTGTTTTGTTATGCTATGCTCTGTTTAGTTTTGCTATCCTATGCTTTGTTTTGTTATGCTATGCTATGTTTTGTTGTGTTTGGTATGCTATGCTATGTTTTGTAGTGTTTTGATATGCTATGCTTTGTGATGCTATTTTTTGCTATGCTATGCTATGTTTTGTTTCATTTTATTATGCTATGCTTTGTTTTGCTATGCTATGTTTTGTTATGCTATGCTTTGTTATGCTATGCTTTGTTATGCTATGCTTTGTTATGCTATGCTTTGTTATGCTATGTTTTTTATGCTATGCCAAGCGTTGTTTTGTTAGGCTATGCTATGTTGTGTTTTGTTATGCTATGCTATGTTGTATTTTGTTATGCTATGCTATGTTTTGTTGTGTTTTGTTATGCTATGCTAGGTTTTGCTATGCTTTGCAGTGCGATGTTTTGTTATGTATGCTATGTTTTGTTGTGTGTTGTTATGCTATGCTATGTGTTGTTGTGTTTTGCTGTTTTGTTATGCTATGCTTTGTTTTAAGTTATGTTATGCTATTTTTTGTTCTGCTATGTGTTGTTGTGTTTTGTTACGCTATGTTTTGTTATGTTATGCTATGTTTTGTTATGCTATGCTATGTTTTGTTTTGCTATCCTATGCTTTGTTTTGTTATGTTATGCTATGCTATGTTTAGTTTTGCTATCCTATGCTTTGTTTTGTTATGCTATGCTTTGTTGTGTTTTGCTATGATTTGTTATGCTATGCTATGTTTTGTTGTGTTTTATTATGCTATGCTTTGTTATGCTATGCTTTGTTATACTATGTTTTGTTATGCTAAGCTTTGTTTTGTTATGCTATGTTATGTTGTGTTTTGTTATGCTATGCTATGTTTTGTTGTTTTCTTATGCTATGCTATGCTATGTTTTGCTATGCTTTGCAATGCTGTGTTTTGTTATGTATGCTATGTTTTGTTTTGTTTAGTTATGCTGTGCTATATTTTGTTGTGTTTTGCTATGTTTTGTTATGCTATGTTTTGTTATGCTATGCTTTGTTTTATGTTATGTTATGTTATGTTTTGTTATGTTATGCTGTTTTGTTCTGCTGTTTTGTTGTGTTATGTTATGCTATGCTATGTTTTGTTTTACTATGCTATGTTTTGTTTTGCTATTCTTTGTTATGTTATGCTATGGTTTGTTTTGTTATGCTATTCTATGTTTTGCTGTGTTTTGCTATGTTTTGTTATGCTATGTTTTGTTATGCTATGCTTTGTTTTATGTTATGTTATGCTATGTTTTGTTCTGCTATGTTTTGTTGTGTTATGTTATGCTATGCTATGTATGGTTGTTTTACTATTATGTTTTGTTTTGCTATGCTTTGTTATGTTATGCTTTTTTTGTTATGCTATGTTTTGTTATGCTATGCTATGTTTTGTTGTGTTTTGTTATACTATGCTATGTTGTGTTTTGCTATGCTATGTTTTGTTTTGTTATGCCATGTTTTGTTTTGCTATCCTATGCTTTGTTTTGTTATGCTGTGCTTTTGCTATCCTATGCTTTTGTTTGGCATGCTATGCTATGCTGTGTTTCGTTATGCTATGCTATGTTTTGTTATGCTATGCTGGTGAGGGTATGTGAGGGTGTGTGTGTGAGTGTGTGTGTGAGGGTGAGTGAGGGTGAGTGGGGTGAGGGTGTGTGAGGGTTTTTGAGGGTGATGGTGTGTGAGGGTGAGAGGGTGAGGGGGTGTGAGGGTGAGGGTGTGAGAGTGAGTGAGGGTGTGTGAGGGTGAGAGGGGGTGAGGGGGTGAGGGTGTGTGAGAGTGAGGGGGTGTGAGGGTGAGGGGGTGTGAGGGTGAGTGAGGGTGAGAGGGTGAGGGGGTGTGAGGGTGAGTGAGGGGGTGTGAGGATGAGTGAGGGTGTGTGAGGATGAGTGAGGGTGTGTGAGGGTATGTGAGGGGTGTGAGGGTGAGGGGTGTGAGGGTGAGGGGGTGTGAGGGTGAGGGTGTGAGGGTGAGGGTGAGGGGTGTGAGGGTGGTTGAGGGGTAGTGAGGGTGAGGGGGTGTGAGGGTGAGGGTTGTGAGGGTGAGGGGTGTGAGGGTGAGGGGGTGAGGGGGTGTGAGGGTGAGGCAGTGTGAGGGTGAGGGGGTGTGAGGGTGAGGGGGTGTGAGGGTGAGGGGGTGTGAGGGTGAGTGATGGTGAGGGTATGTGAAGGTGAGGGGGTGTGTGGGTGAGAGGGGGTGAGAGGGTGAGTGAGGGTGAGGGTGTGTGAGGGTGTGTGAGAGTGAGGGGGTGTGAGGGTGAGGAGGTGTGTGAGGGGTCGGGGGTGTGAGGGGATGATGGGGAGTGAGGGGGGTGAGGGCGTGAGGGTGAGTGAGGGTGAGTGTCTCCAATGAATGTCGCTGCTTTGCCTTCTGCTGCTGGAGCACTCAACTGCACATTAATTATAGTTGAGTGCTCCAGCAGCCTGGGGCACCTGTTGACATGCTGTGATAAGTGGTGTCTCATGCTGTGATAATTGTTACTTGCGGCGCACAAGCTGTTCCACTGTGAAGCGCGTTCACAGACCTGAATCGGCTCGTGCCCATACTACAATCGGCTCGTGCACAGGTATGTCTCCAGGTCTGTCTCCCTTGGAGGCAAACACGGTGACTATAAATCTCGTTGGCGTCAGCGCTTCGCGCTGCAACGCCAGCGAGACCTAAAAATATTTAGTAAATTATTATTTAAGATGAGGACGGCCTGGGTGCTTCCTAGTCTCAGGAAGAGGGGCAGAGGGATGGAAAGGTAGGTCCTTGGTGGATTGTGCAATTCTGGGGCTCCTCTGATGATGCAATAAGTCTGGTGCTTTATTGCAAAGGCATGGAAGCATCAGGATGTGAAAAGGGATGAATCAGCATGGAATACCATGATTTTATTGAGGGAAATGTGTTTATCAGAACCTTTGTTTTTGTGACTTTTCTCATTTATAATTTGATGAATTATTGTTGTCGGGATTTTATATATTAATCAAGGGTAGTGGGTTTTAGGATGAGTTATAGATTTTTTTGTATGTTGTATGTTCATTGTGTATTTCAAATGATGTTAAAATTATTGTTAATTGTACTAACAGGCACCATAGAATGCTAAACTAAATGTGGTATTGACAGGCATGAAAATTATACACTTGGTGGCACATGAAAATATGAAACTGCGCCTTCATTCATAAATACTTCGTTCTCCATAAAGAACTGAATGATATAATTAGATACCATCGGTAAGAGCCCTCACTGACATTATGGTCTTCAAACAAAATAGTGGTGTGAAATGAGTATTCTACAGCACATTGTCCCAGTGACTTTGGACAGAGGATTTACAGACGACTTCATAAAGAGGGGTGGGATTGCTCGTATACGAGTTTTTGGGACAAAGGGTACATATATAAACAATGTTAAGCACATTGGATTTGTAAGAATGGTAAAAAAAAATAACATACCCAATCTAAGGATCACTTCATACAGCTGATCATGTGTTCCTCTCTCAAGGAGTCTGATAGAAATTATTCAGCTTGGCGAAAGTTGAAGTGTATAGATCATATGTTGGTCGGGCAGAAGAATTTTTTCTAGGGAAAAATAACGCTTAATTGTGCATTTTAAATCGAAACTTGAAGGGCATGACCCAAAATTGAAAGGGATTTAAAACCAAAAGCATACATGGTTTTGGGTTCTCCCTAAGGGCATGATCAGAAAGCAGTCATTTATTTTAAGTGCATTGACTCTGTAATGTTGGTCTGTAAAATTGGTCCAGAGTGATAAGAAAGCAGGGTAATTTAACTCGGAAACATCTTGTCATGCTACCACCTAAATTCACTTTGCCCCACTAGAATTAAGACTTGCTGCAGAGGCTTTGAAACTTTCCCCAGCTGCGTGCTAGTTAAAAATCGAATTATTTTTCTGTCTGCTGCAATGGAATAATAATGAATGTATTTCTCTTCCATACACACAGACATGATAATCAGTGGCGGCTCGCAAAGGTAACACTGTGGGGCGGGGAGGTGGGGCAGCGCTGGGCGGGGGGGTAGTGGAGTCTGACATACGATGGCAGATATTTATTTATTTATTTACGTTCACCTTTGCTGTCGTAAGTCAGACTCCACTACCCCACCAGCCCCGCCCCGCCTCCTCGCCCCACAGCGTTACCTTTGCAAGCTGATGATAATGTACTTTAAGGGGACGTATTCACAAACTGCATTTTGTGTAAGTTTTGTAGACCATCAATTGCACTACCAGCATACTATAAAATGTTATTCACAAACATATGTGTGGGGGTTCTGGCTCTCCTATCTTTTTCTGTGCAGAGATTTCCACGTCGACTGCAGAGCCTCCACACACATAAGTTTGCCCTTTTATAGTAAATGCAGGAGGGACAGAGGGGAGTGGCTCAAAAATGGGGAATACTTAATACTAAAGGGGAGGGTTTAATGGCGGAGTAAGGATGTGTATACAGAGGGTCAGGGAGGGTTGTGGGCCTACCCAAAAAAGAGTATGCTCATTGCTATGCACTAACAAAAATAACCCAAAATAGTAGTAAATGTTCAGACATATCCAACACTGGTACTGCAACATCCTTCTAAAGATATCGTAATATAATTTTTTTACTGGTAGGCGTTGTCTTTTTTGAACTTCAGATTTTTTTATTTAATTTAAAAAAATGTAAATAATTAAATATTTATCTACACATTTAATTAATAGTGCTATTTTTATTTTGTCCTGCATTTAAAATGAATGAATACAACAAATTTACATTCAAATCAAATATAAAATATCTGTATTCATCATTTTTATGTTTAGGACACTTTTTTTCTGAAGTTCAAAGTTAAACAAATTCCTACATGAAGTAAACAAAATGTATACTTTTTTTTGAAGGTATTAATAATTATTAAAAGTGATGGACAGAATTAAAAGTTGTGAACTGTATTTCAATAAAAAATAATGTTGCATTGATCATTACATCAACATTTTTTATTTCATTAACAAGTGTTTTATTTATTTATTTATGTGTATTTGTAGAACATTCAATGTAATATATATATATGTGATCAAGGGCTCCTGAGCCCGAAACGCGTCTTCTGTCGATTGCTGACTTGGATTTGTATGGTTGAATAAATAACATCTTGCCTGGAAAAAGTGGTTTGTTTCTCCTTCTTCGCCGCCGAGGCTTTGGTGGAAGTGGTCGGAGTGTCTGCTCGATATATATATATATATAGATATATATATATATATATATCTATATATATATATATATATATATATATTACTGCACGTTCCTCCTTTCATCCGTTGTTTGGCAAGGAAAAGAAAACGGCTGGCACTCAGGTATCCGTTTCATGAATTTATTCCACCAAACCCCCCTCACCCCAAACAGACGCGTTTCGCCTTTACAGGCTTCGTCAGTGTTACGTTTGTGCCACAATCGAGTCACCATTTTAAACCTTTAGCCCTTCTGACATTGTCATAAACATAAAAGACGGCTACTGGCATTCAAAAAGATGGTGGCCATCTTGTAACATGCAGATTGCATTAAGTTATACAAGGTTTCAAAAGGTGACATTAAGTAAAGTGCATAGTGCTCTTTTAAAAAAACATGTAACACAAAACTTTCATTAAAAAAGTATTGTAAACACAGTATTATCAGTAAGTGCAACCGATTCAATTATTTTCTATATTTTTATAGAAATTCTAGTTTTCTGGCATCTTTCATAGATGTTTACCAAAACGGTGTAAAATTGATAGGCTCATTCATTCCTATAATGCCTTACATTAGTTATGCAGCCCTGAATGGGCAATTCTGTTGCAGCACAAATTTCCAACATAATTCATGATTCAGCAGTAGAGCATTGTCATAGTACCTAGGGAGTGTTAGATGGATACATTTTACCCTAGTCCTCCATATGACAGACTATATACAAATTAAAGGTGAACCCATAACTCTTCATTGTTATTGAGGCCCCACAGAGTCATGGTTTTAAGACTGATGATATACTTTGACTCCAAAATACGTAGGGCCTTGTTTCTGTCCCCTCCCCGTTCCAATTTTGGGGCCTGATCAATGCAGTAGAAACTAAGTTTCTCCCAATTGCCTTGATGATACTCGGCAAAGTGGCGAGCAACGGGGTACGTCCTGTCGTTGTTAGTAATTGCTCGCATATGCTCCAGGACTCTTAATTTGGCAGGTTTCATGGTGCTGCCAATGTATCGCAGCTTACAGGGGCAGGTTAAACAGTAAACAGTATATTCCGAGTTACAGTTTAACAACTGTTTGATTTTTATGTTGGGTTTCTTTTCACCAGTACGATTAGGGTAGTCTGCCATTTTACCGCTAAATCTACATGCCTTACATTTTAAGCATGGAAAAAAGCCAGTTGCTTTTGACAGTTTGATTGGTTGAACCATTGTT
Source organism: Lissotriton helveticus (assembly GCF_964261635.1). Taxonomy (NCBI): domain Eukaryota; kingdom Metazoa; phylum Chordata; class Amphibia; order Caudata; family Salamandridae; genus Lissotriton; species Lissotriton helveticus. Next base: position 447,082,037 of record NC_136070.1, read on the forward strand.
CTAAAATGGCTGCGGACTAGATGGTCGGCCAGAGACGGACATCTTTTATATGTAATTAGTGGTCTCTGTGTTATGTGATTTTTCAATGTTTTGTCTGTGGTAAGTATGGGCCAGTGCTTTTTAAAGATATTTACAATTTCCCCCGATTTGGTGTTAAATTCGGTAATCATTCTTACTTCATCAGGTATCTCTGTTTTCAATTTCGGTGTCAGGAGAGCCCTCCTGTTGATACCTGAGGCTTTTGCACTGGCCTGTTGTAAAATATTTTCATTGTATCCTCTTATCTGAAACCTCTCTTTAGCATCCTTGTTGGCCTGTATATAATCTTGTTCTAAGGAACAGTTCCTCTTAAGGCGAAGAAATTCGCCATAGGGCACATTTTTCACCAGGCTTTTAGGATGGTAAGAGCCAGCATGCAGTATCGCATTCCCAGCCGCTGGTTTTCTATATAGGCGGGTTTGTAACGTGTTGTTATGTACAAATATTTCCAGATCTAAATAATTGATACTGCTGGTGCTGATAGTGCTGGTAAATTTTAAATTGAGGTTGTTCATATTGAGGGTAGCAATGTAATTCTCCGCAGACAAACGATCACCATGCCAGATAATAAATAGATCGTCTATATACCTAGTCCACATCAAGATGTTTTCAGTATACATACCATTGGTATCTTTCCAGGCCTCGTGCTTCTCCCACCAGCCGACGAATAGATTCGCGTAGCTGGGAGAGAAGCACGAGCCCATGGAAGTACCTCTCTTTTGGTTATATAATGTCCCATCAAACAAAAAGTTGTTATTGTACAAGCAGAACCTAATCATTGCGAGAATCATGGCACTGTGACTGTTAAAGTGATCTGGTTTTTGGTCTAAAAACCATTTAATGGCATTCAGACCCTCCTCATGGTTGATGCAGGTATATAAATTAACCACATCTTGTGATTAGTAGAATTTCAGAGTCCCATGTAACACTGTCCATGATGCTCAAAAAATCTTGAGTGTCCCTTATATAAGATGGAAGGTCCTTCACGAAGGGTGCTAAGTAAGAATCTATGAATCTGGAAGTGTTCTCTAAGAGGCTCCCAATCAAGGACACTATTGGGCGTCCTGGAGGTCTTTTTGCATGTTTGTGGACCTTCGGGAGGTGATAAAAAGTTGGTATGATAGGTGCTTCACATTTTAGGAAAAGATATTCATCCATACTGAGCATACCTTCTTTTTGCCAATCTTCTAGCATGATATGAAACTTTATGATGCTCTTGTTATATTCTGATCTTTGTATGGGAATGTAGCAATCCTTATCATTTAGTTGTCTTTGTGCCTCCAAGAGATAATGTTCCCGATTGAAAATGACAACATTTCCTCCTTTGTCCGAAGGTTTTATTTCGATTGTTTTATCCTCTTTAAGCGATTTTATCGCCTCCCATTCTTTCCTTGATATATTAGAGGTTTTTTGATTAATTTTTTCAGTTGAAATCTTTTCCAAATCACCTAGCACTGCTTCGTTGAATAAATCAATAGCATCAAAATTTGTTATCGGTAGCTTTTTTGATTTATTTTTCATGGCACTTGGATCTCTTTTTTGTTCAGTCACTGTATGTTCCACATTATCAGGGGTCGTAGTTCCTGTTTGTATTTCCTGTGTGGGTCTCAATAGTATATCTGCCAGTTCCTCACATGTAGGTATCTCGTTCATATCTGTGGCCAAGATAGAAGTACTGGGTTTTATGTTGTCAGGTTTTGGTGGATGAAGTAAGAAGATCTTTTCAAACTTCAATTTTCTAATGTACTTAAATAAATCAATTCGTACATTAACATGATCAAACTCGCTGGCTGGACAGAAGCTTAAACCTTTTTTGAGGATATTTGTTTCATTAGTTGTCAATGTCCTCTTTGACAGGTTTATCACGTTGTTCTCCTCTCTGTCTTTTACCTCCTGCGGTTCAGTCCACTTCTCGTGACCCTTGGAGATGCCACTGGTTGTTGAGTACCACCTCTTGCCCCTCTTGCCCCTCCTCGTCCTCCTCTTTGATTTTGTTGGGGTACAGGTGGGTGATTCCTTTGTTGGGGGGCGTAGGCGAGTTTCCTTGATAACTTCGAACTCGTCGAAAAAAGGCCTCGCATTTGTCGTCGTTTTTTCTTTGGTCAACGGGGGTTGTTCTCCATCCGAAACTTCCGACTCCTCAGTCTCTTCGTTTGTTGGAAAAAAAAAATAAAAAAAAATATATATATATATATATATATATATATTGTGAGCAAGGCGGACACGTCCACCAAACCGGTCGTCCATCACAAATGGAATAAATACTTATCCTTGAGAGCACCGCAACCCACGGAGTCAGTGCCTGTTTTTTCATTGTTTAAACCAGGATTGGCATCAATAAATAAATATATATATATATATATATATATATATATATATATATATATATATATATATATATATATCTTCACACGCCGGTTCCTGGTTTCCCAGCCTTGCGAGCGCTCAGTGTGGGTGCGTGCCCTACGGCGGAACCTCGCCGTTCAATATTTCTCACTCCTTCGCAGAAACGAAAGTAATGGGCGCACTCGCGCTGAATTTCCACAATTTGATTTATTGATTATTTCAGCATGAAAACAAACAAACGATCTACGCGTTTCAGTGCTCCTGGCACCTTGCTCACGATCACTTTTCTCACATTTTTTCATGATATTTAAAGTAACCAATAGTATCGGATGTTACCTCACATCCTGTTTTTCTCTAGGCATTGTGGTATTTGTAGTTTATGTTAAAAAGAGTCTTTTAAGTGGAGTTAAACCAATGAGCTTGTGAAGTGCAAAACTGGATTTAAAAACAAAACCATCAAGAAAACAAATGTCTTAGCAAATGGACTCCAAAGTGACAAATCCCACTGGAGGGAAAGAATAAGAAAATAAACATGAAGGTGCCAAGATGAACATTTTGGACCCCAAGGAACTGACCTATAAGTGACAAATCCCACTGGAGGGAGGGAAATGAATTACAATTAATGACTAACATAGAAACCCGACAGATGTTCATGACGCAATGAATAAATGAAGGGTCACTGGTTTCTTCCCATGTAAAAATGAATGGTTTAACTCCACTTAAAAGACTCTTTTTAACATAAACTACAAATACCACAATGCCTAGAGAAAAACAGGATGTGAGGTAACATCCGATACTATTGGTTACTTTAAATATCATGAAAAAATGTGAGAAAAGTGATCGTGAGCAAGGTGCCAGGAGCACTGAAACGCGTAGATCGTTTGTTTGTTTTCATGCTGAAATAATCAATAAATCAAATTGTGGAAATTCAGCGCGAGTGCGCCCATTACTTTCGTTTCTGCGAAGGAGTGAGAATATATATATATATATATATATATATATATATATATATATATATATGCTGCTCGCTCCATTCTCGTGACTTCCTTTCTTCACTCCAGACAAACGGACGCAGACCCAAAATCGGTGCAATACTATTTTATTGAAATAACGCCCTGCATCACCGCCTTTCGCAACACAGAGCCCTTGATCACATATATATATATATATATATATATATATATATTCCATGAACACAAAGTGCCCGAGTGAAGACGTCTCACACCAGGGAGTAATAACACTTTTAATTGCAGACTTCAGCCTCACAGAGTTACAGTCTCCCATCGAATTACATCGCCAGCCCAACGCATTTCAAGCACTCGCATGCTCTTGTTCACAGGCAAAATGGAGGAGAATGGAGGCAGTCCTTCATTAGGAAACACCTGATAACTCCACCAAGTCCCGCCTCAGTGGGCATGTGCATGCTGCGCATGCTAGTACTTGGAGTTCCCCATGATTTTAACCCCTGTGGGTGCCGCCTCATGTCTCCTAATAGTCCAAATAAAAGCCCAAGTGGGTTCGAAGAGAGCTGAAAATGTATTGCATAGCTGTTCCTAAAGTGTCCAACAACACAGCTATCCATGGTTCCTTTAGCGCATTTGAGTTTGCAAACACAGAATACGCATGTCACACTCGCGACCGAGCCAGCCGCAACAACTTCCATCAACACAAGGTGCCCAAGTGAAGACGCCTCAAACCAGGGAGTAGCAAGAGAAGTAAAAGTAATAAAAAGGAGGGGGGATGAAGGGATCATGGGGAGGGGCAGAGGGGGATTTAGGGGGGGGAGAGTTAGGAAGCAGGAAGGGATCTCTATCTATTTAAGAGGGGAGAAGAAGTTAAAAGTATTTCTTGATTAAATAAGATCATTTTCGTCTCTGTAGAGTAACTTTTACACATGATCTTAAAAATCCAGATTCTATACATACTAAAAGGAAGACAGACCAAAAGTAATAAACAGCCAAAACTCAAGGTCCCAGAGGTTAAGTAAATAGCCCCAGAGGGTTCCTAAGTTTCCGTTTTTATCTGGAGAGTAAAGTGACATGTGCTTAATGCAAAATATATTGTACGTATTAAAGTTTCAAAAGTCTATCTTCAGAATCTCATGAGATATTTTTCAAGATCAGGAGAGAAAGTGACGGGTGCATTGTGGAAATATATTGTGCAAATTGGAATTCCAAGTGCCTATCTCCAAAAGTTCGTAATTCTCATGAGATATTGAAGTCAAAGGAAGAAAGTGACGAGTGCATTGTGCAAATATATTGTGCAAAGTCGCAGTTCTAAAAACGTCTCTCTCCAGAATTTTTTAATACTCATAAAGTAGAGATAACTTGATGTAAATGCATCTGAATTCCATTGGGGCATTTTTTTCCAATGACCGCGATTGTTCTTGCTGAGTCCATGATCCTTACACTCCTTAGTTGTTAATGAGTTTTTTAACTATTAGTCTTCTCCCCTATAGTATGTGTTCTTATAAACTCTTCTCTCCACCAACCTCCCAACAGTTCCAATTTGAGACTCTTGCTTCTCTATTCATTTGTTTAGATATATGATAAATCTAACACTGTTGAATATATTGTCCAATAAAAATTGTCAGGGACCATTATGAAGATGTTTTTTTCTTTTACATTTTTCTTCTTGGTTTCTCCTGAGCAGGTTTGCACTATAGATAGATTTCATGGTTCTTATAAATGAACGTGCAATTCCGCATCCAAATTATGGCCAAATGGTTTTTCTTTTCCCAGTGTTAAAATGAACCTTGACTCTGCTCTTCTGAGGTCCAGGGTTCTATCCCCTTGTCTTTCGTTTTGTTTTATCATTTTAGCTCCGAAATATCTCAGTTCTTGGACATTTCCTAGGTGTTTTTTAAAGAAATGCTTTGCCATTGGATAAGAAAGATCTTTGTTTTTTTATTGCTTGGAGATGCTGTAATATCCGTAGTTTTAATTTATTAATGATGCTCCCAACATAGAGTTTTTTGCAAGGACATTCTAAGACATATACCATGTATTTGTAAAAAAATTTAAAAAGTCAAAATAAACTATTTTATTTTAACATCATTTACAAAGGAGTTTTATTTTAAGTCCCTGCCTCCAATTTGTTTATGGAAGGGTGCTGCAGTTGGCCATGTGAAGTGATGCACTTACTACTGCTTCTTTTTGGCAGTAGTAACTTACAGTTGTAAATTTGGCTCCACCCCCTGTTTCAGTGAGTGGAGACGTGTACGTCCACACTTTTGAATAACTTTAAACTTGTAAAGGGTGAATAGCTAAAAGTAGTAAAGTTACTAAAATGTGTAAGAGTAAACTTCCAAATCACTCTGATTAAGCTACCATTCATGCGTGAGACTGTTTTCTGACATTATTTTTTTTAACTATTTTAAAATTGTGTACTTTGAAAGTTTACTTGCCACACTTGACCAAATACTAAAGTGGAGCATCTTTCAGTACAGATGTTAAGTGACAAACATTTTCAAGTGTATTGAGCAACTAAAGTACAGTATGGTGTTTCTGCACGATAACGAGATGAGGATATTATTTACAAGTCTCTATGCAGATATTGCAACCATCTACCTATATTTTCTGCCTAAATTCTGAATCAAAACAGTGTAGTACATTTCCTATATCTGAGGGTTTGCTCCTTTAATGCAAACAAATCACTGAAGTACAATAGACTGTTTCTGCTCTGTAAATGCTAAAGATATAAACTGCAAGTGTTTATGTAGGTATTGCATCCATTCATGTGTGGGCTATTTACCATGTATTGATACATTAACAAAAGGCACAGAATACCATCCTGATACTAGAGAAAAATGCTCCTGCAATAATTGCTTTACAACTTGTGGCCCAGGAAAGGCAACATATTTGTAAGAACATGAAAAAACTATGCATGGCTGTTCTGCTGGGTATTCAAATGCTGACTGCACATTAGGAGTGTGGCATTGCAAGAAAACTATGGGGTAAAATAAAGGAAAAAGAGGCAGACACCAATCAACTAATTTGCATACTAACTCCTAGAACCCCCTGTGGACATTGCACTGTTTTAACATCTTAGCAAGTGATTGGGCTGTTCTTGTATATTCCCTAGGCATTAGCGCTAGTCAGATTGTTGCCTACTCATTGTGTGACACCTGCTGTAAGTTACAAGACGGTCCACAGTTAGGACCAGATTGCAAACTAGCACATGACTCCCATACAATTTAACAGGTTTTATTGTATCTTGATGTAACAGAAATACTTTTCTGTTACCTCCAAGAGCCATGCAGGGACCAAGGAGAGGAGCAGATGGATGAAGACAGATGAAGTAAGTGTATTTTTGTCTAACGTGATCTTTTATTTTCACAGGTAAAAGGTCAAAGGGATAGCTTACACACATGTAATCAAGTGTGTTACCTACCACTTACAACTAAGTAGTTTTCTAAGGAAGTGACAAGTTTATGTATCTGAAATGGAACATAAATTACAGACAAGGTAAAAAAAGACAGTAGTTTTCTGGCAAACTACAATGCAGTCATCCAAGAATATGGGTAATCTTCACCGATAGATAAACCAAGTTCACGTCTTGGTAGCCTGACTCATTTACATCTGGGAACAATAGAGCAATGCATTAATTTAGAACTTTTAAGAGGTAAATATATGTGTGCAAAGCAGGGGAGATTATATCTATTCTTTGCCTACCTTAGTGGTGTCTTTGATCTTGTTGATCATACTATTTTGTGGCCAATCTTGCTTAACCTTGGAGCTCCCAGACCTATAATTTTTTCCTCTCAAGGTTGAGTGCACACCAAATTTTGCAGTCAAATGAGGTATCTGCCAGGGCTGCGTCTTAGCACCACTGATTTTTTTCATTATTTATAAATGAGGTCAACAAAGCCCTCCGACCGGGGCAGGCAAATGCACCCCAAATTTTTTGTAGCCCCGTACCAGTTCTGCTTTATGCAGATGATGCTGTGTTACTCTCTAGAACCCTGGTTGGCCTACAATGATTAATGGACAAGTTTAGGACGTTTATTGCTAGTAGGAAATTGCTCATTAATAAAACCAAAACCTTTAATATGGTGTGTGGTCCCAAACCCAAGAAATGCAAAACTTCTTATACCAATAGGACCCCAGTGGAAACCGTCAATAATTTTTGCTACCTGGGAATAACATACCCAGGCAATGGAAACTGTACGCATAAATTAACAAAAGTCCATTCAAAGATGATTAAGAGTGCGCATGGGATTTTCCGATTTGGGTCAAAGCTAGGCGACCGCCGTATTGAAGATATGGTAGATATATATAAGACTAGATGTGTTGCCATTGCCTTGTATGGTGCAGGGGTGTGGGGCTACAATTGAAGCCAGATTTTACAACAAGAAGAAAGTGATTTTTTAAAACGTCTTTTAAGTTTACCTTCCTCAGCATCTACCGAAATAATTAATCAGGAAGTAGGTATAGATTACCTATCTAATTTGATTGCGATGCGACCACTAATGTATGGAGATCAATTTGGGCCAGAAATTAAACTACATTTACTCAAACTATTATTAAGGATTGCCTTCTCTTGGATAAAAGCTCAAGCATCCCCTGGTTAAAATATGTTATCGGCTTATATAGTAAATTATTTAAGTTTCCGATCCATGTAAACCCAGGACAGGTGATAACTTGAGCTAAACAGGAGATAAAGGACACATTATTGGCCCACAAAAAAAGAGATAAGCATAAGTGTGGTAGGGAAGCAAACTACATTCATATTCTACCAATCAATTGAATACAGAATGGGTTTTCAAGTTTATCTGTCTACAGTTAGCAAGTCCTCACATCGCTTTGTTCTGATTAGACTACGATTAGGAATAGTACATCACCTAGTCGCTTTACCCACAATAAAAATGCATCCCACTACCCCGCGCCCTTGTGATGAGCAATCAAAACAACGCACCATGCACTTTATGCTCTTCTGCAACTTTTATCTGTATTTTAGACGTTTTTATCTGAAATTACTTTTTATAAAAACACAATGTGAGAGCAACCCATGCTGCTATGAAATTACTTGCTACTCTTGATGATCCGGGGATGTGTTTTTTGTTGCGTCATATATACAAAAAGCAATTGTGCTTATCAACTGATTTTTATGTAACTAATTGGATCGTATTATATATGGCGGCCGATTTCTTTTAGAATCCTTTTTAAACTTATTATGCTTTTATGGTTGTTATATATACTGCATAAAGCTTGTTATAGCCATCTTGACTAGCTGGTTATAGCCTATTACCATTTTACTCTTTCACCCACTCTTTCAGGCCACTCAGTTAGTTATAAATTGCTGGACACAGTTGGGGTTTTGCTGGAGAACAGGGCACGCTTTGCCATTTCATTAAAAACAGATTAGGCAAATTAGACAAAAGCTAGTTTGAGATAGAACTTCAGCAAAATTTAGCAAGCTTGCCAGACTAGAGGACACTGCACCCAAAAGCTTGCACACGAAGTGCTGTCGTTCTTCCAACATTTACTGAAATGACTCATAACTTTCAACTTGAAATGCTACAAAAAGTGAAGAAGAAATGGGGGACCTTCCAGAAGAGGACTGTAGGCAGGAAAATATGGATGCAGACTAAGAATAGGTGGAGGACTTTTTGGACAACACTTCTAACTTTTTCACCTCCCAAATTCAGAAATGTGCCTGTTTTAGGTGACAAACTGGCCCAGTAACACAGAACTGATCATGGGAATGGCTGCAGTAGAATGAAAAGCCTGGGCACTGCTGAAAGAAGTTGAGCCTTCAAAAGCATTCAGAAAAGGGGGTGGTGATGAACAGAGTGCCTGAATTAAGCAGACCACTCTTACCCAGTCCAAAGATCAGGGCTTGATCCACCACCGTTTTTTAGCTCACTGCACCATCCCAGCTCAGAACTTGGCTATATGCAAATTAGTCTGTTCCTGTCCCAGTGCATGATGGGAACAGGGCAAACCAAACTACCAAGCCAATTCTTATACTGGGAAGGAAACAAGCTTCCGGGGACCGGTTTCTGCCATTTCAGGCGTCGTCGGCCCGGCTTGCTTGAATCCTGATGGTGCAATGAGCAAGGGACTCACATCTGAGTATACCCTTCCACGCTTATGGTGGACAAAATGATTCAGAAAAGGGGGTGGTGATGAACAGAGTGCCTGAAATAAGCAGAACACTCTTACCCAGTCCAAAGATCAGGGCTTGATCCACCACCGTTTTTTAGCTCACTGCACCATCCCAGCTCAGAACTTGGCTATATGCAAATTAGTCTGTTCCTGTCCCAGTGCATGATGGGAACAGGGCAAACCAAACTACCAAGCCAATTCTTATACTGGGAAGGAAACAAGCTTCCGGGGACCGGTTTCTGCCATTTCAGGCGTCGTCGGCCCGGCTTGCTTGAATCCTGATGGTGCAATGAGCAAGGGACTCACATCTGAGTATACCCTTCCACGCTTATGGTGGACAAAATGATTCAGAAAAGGGGGTGGTTATGAACAGAGTGCCTGAATTAAGCAGACCACTCTTACCCAGTCCAAAGATCAGGGCTTGATCCACCACCGTTTTTTAGCTCACTGCACCATCCCAGCTCAGAACTTGGCTATATGCAAATTAGTCTGTTCCTGTCCCAGTGCATGATGGGAACAGGGCAAACCAAACTACCAAGCCAATTCTTATACTGGGAAGGAAACAAGCTTCCGGGGACCGGTTTCTGCCATTTCAGGCGTCGTCGGCCCGGCTTGCTTGAATCCTGATGGTGCAATGAGCAAGGGACTCACATCTGAGTATACCCTTCCACGCTTATGGTGGACAAAATGATTCAGAAAAGGGGGTGGTGATGAACAGAGTGCCTGAATTAAGCAGACCACTCTTACCCAGTCCAAAGATCAGGGCTTGATCCATCACCGTTTTTTAGCTCACTGCACCATCCCAGCTCAGAACTTGGCTATATGCAAATTAGTCTGTTCCTGTCCCAGTGCATGATGGGAACAGGGCAAACCAAACTACCAAGCCAATTCTTATACTGGGAAGGAAACAAGCTTCCGGGGACCGGTTTCTGCCATTTCAGGCGTCGTCGGCCCGGCTTGCTTGAATCCTGATGGTGCAATGAGCAAGGGACTCACATCTGAGTATACCCTTCCACGCTTATGGTGGAAAAAATGATTCAGAAAAGGGGGTGGTGATGAACAGAGTGCCTGAATTAAGCAGACCACTCTTACCCAGTCCAAAGATCAGGGCTTGATCCACCACCGTTTTTTAGCTCACTGCACCATCCCAGCTCAGAACTTGGCTATATGCAAATTAGTCTGTTCCTGTCCCAGTGCATGATGGGAACAGGGCAAACCAAACTACCAAGCCAATTCTTATACTGGGAAGGAAACAAGCTTCCGGGGACCGGTTTCTGCCATTTCAGGCGTCGTCGGCCCGGCTTGCTTGAATCCTGATGGTGCAATGAGCAAGGGACTCACATCTGAGTATACCCTTCCACGCTTATGGTGGACAAAATGATTCAGAAAAGGGGGTGGTGATGAACAGAGTGCCTGAATTAAGCAGACCACTCTTACCCAGTCCAAAGATCAGGGCTTGATCCACCACCGTTTTTTAGCTCACTGCACCATCCCAGCTCAGAACTTGGCTATATGCAAATTAGTCTGTTCCTGTCCCAGTGCATGATGGGAACAGGGCAAACCAAACTACCAAGCCAATTCTTATACTGGGAAGGAAACAAGCTTCCGGGGACCGGTTTCTGTCATTTCAGGCGTCGTCGGCCCGGCTTGCTTGAATCCTGATGGTGCAATGAGCAAGGGACTCACATCTGAGTATACCCTTCCACGCTTATGGTGGACAAAATGATTCAGAAAAGGGGGTGGTGATGAACAGAGTGCCTGAATTAAGCAGACCACTCTTACCCAGTCCAAAGATCAGGACTTGATCCACCACCGTTTTTTAGCTCACTGCACCATCCCAGCTCAGAACTTGGCTATATGCAAATTAGTCTGTTCCTGTCCCAGTGCATGATGGGAACAGGGCAAACCAAACTACCAAGCCAATTCTTATACTGGGAAGGAAACAAGCTTCCGGGGACCGGTTTCTGCCATTTCAGGCGTCGTCGGCCCGGCTTGCTTGAATCCTGATGGTGCAATGAGCAAGGGACTCACATCTGAGTATACCCTTCCACGCTTATGGTGGACAAAATGATTCAGAAAAGGGGGTGGTGATGAACAGAGTGCCTGAATTAAGCAGACCACTCTTACCCAGTCCAAAGATCAGGGCTTGATCCACCACCGTTTTTTAGCTCACTGCACCATCCCAGCTCAGAACTTGGCTATATGCAAATTAGTCTGTTCCTGTCCCAGTGCATGATGGGAACAGGGCAAACCAAACTACCAAGCCAATTCTTATACTGGGAAGGAAACAAGCTTCCGGGGACCGGTTTCTGCCATTTCAGGCGTCGTCGGCCCGGCTTGCTTGAATCCTGATGGTGCAATGAGCAAGGGACTCACATCTGAGTATACCCTTCCACGCTTATGGTGGACAAAATGATTCAGAAAAGGGGGTGGTGATGAACAGAGTGCCTGAATTAAGCAGACCACTCTTACCCAGTCCAAAGATCAGGGCTTGATCCACCACCGTTTTTTAGCTCACTGCACCATCCCAGCTCAGAACTTGGCTATATGCAAATTAGTCTGTTCCTGTCCCAGTGCATGATGGGAACAGGGCAAACCAAACTACCAAGCCAATTCTTATACTGGGAAGGAAACAAGCTTCCGGGGACCGGTTTCTGCCATTTCAGGTGTCGTCGGCCCGGCTTGCTTGAATCCTGATGGTGCAATGAGCAAGGGACTCACATCTGAGTATACCCTTCCACGCTTATGGTGGACAAAATGATTCAGAAAAGGGGGTGGTGATGAACAGAGTGCCTGAATTAAGCAGACCACTCTTAACCAGTCCAAAGATCAGGACTTGATCCACCACCGTTTTTTAGCTCACTGCACCATCCCAGCTCAGAACTTGGCTATATGCAAATTAGTCTGTTCCTGTCCCAGTGCATGATGGGAACAGGGCAAACCAAACTACCAAGCCAATTCTTATACTGGGAAGGAAACAAGCTTCCGGGGACCGGTTTCTGCCATTTCAGGCGTCGTCAGCCCGGCTTGCTTGAATCCTGATGGTGCAATGAGCAAGGGACTCACATCTGAGTATACCCTTCCACGCTTATGGTGGACAAAATGATTCAGAAAAGGGGGTGGTGATGAACAGAGTGCCTGAATTAAGCAGACCACTCTTACCCAGTCCAAAGATCAGGGCTTGATCCACCACCGTTTTTTAGCTCACTGCACCATCCCAGCTCAGAACTTGGCTATATGCAAATTAGTCTGTTCCTGTCCCAGTGCATGATGGGAACAGGGCAAACCAAACTACCAAGCCAATTCTTATACTGGGAAGGAAACAAGCTTCCGGGGACCGGTTTCTGCCATTTCAGGCGTCGTCAGCCCGGCTTGCTTGAATCCTGATGGTGCAATGAGCAAGGGACTCACATCTGAGTATACCCTTCCACGCTTATGGTGGACAAAATGATTCAGAAAAGGGGGTGGTGATGAACAGAGTGCCTGAATTAAGCAGACCACTCTTACCCAGTCCAAAGATCAGGGCTTGATCCACCACCGTTTTTTAGCTCACTGCACCATCCCAGCTCAGAACTTGGCTATATGCAAATTAGTCTGTTCCTGTCCCAGTGCATGATGGGAACAGGGCAAACCAAACTACCAAGCCAATTCTTATACTGGGAAGGAAACAAGCTTCCGGGGACCGGTTTCTGCCATTTCAGGCGTCGTCAGCCCGGCTTGCTTGAATCCTGATGGTGCAATGAGCAAGGGACTCACATCTGAGTATACCCTTCCACGCTTATGGTGGACAAAATGATTCAGAAAAGGGGGTGGTGATGAACAGAGTGCCTGAATTAAGCAGACCACTCTTACCCAGTCCAAAGATCAGGGCTTGATCCACCACCGTTTTTTAGCTCACTGCACCATCCCAGCTCAGAACTTGGCTATATGCAAATTAGTCTGTTCCTGTCCCAGTGCATGATGGGAACAGGGCAAACCAAACTACCAAGCCAATTCTTATACTGGGAAGGAAACAAGCTTCCGGGGACCGGTTTCTGCCATTTCAGGCGTCGTCGGCCCGGCTTGCTTGAATCCTGATGGTGCAATGAGCAGCATGGGCTGAGGCAAAAAGAAACAGAACTGAAAAACAAATGGAAACTGAGGCTCTGAAAAGCAAAACAGCAGGCTCTTTGCGTAGTGTATGCTGTGAAAGGGAGGTTAATAAATACCACTGTCTAATCAATGCATTGTTATTCCAGTATTCCTTAGAGAGTCTTTGATGGTTAAACTAGGAGTTACACTAGGACTGACATAATAGACAGGTTCAATGTGGACTAGGTTGTTAGATAGATGTGGTCGGTGATAAATGCCAGAGGTACCTTTGTGCTACTCAATGTCCAGAATCTGGTGAAAGAAAAATGTGTATTTGTTCAGTAAATAATGTATTTATTTATTTATGTATTTTCTGTTTTATAGAGCGCGAACCAGACCCGTGAGGGTATTAGAGCACTTTACTGTAGAATCAGGGGAATATATAAGAAGGGGGAAGGGGAGTCCAGGGATAAAGGAACAAATAGAAACAGTATATGGTAAAGCAAAACAATCATAATAATCGACTACTATTTTGGATAGGAGCAAAAATGATGCGATAAACTAGAAAAGCAGCCTCATCACCCAGAGGGGTAGTTCGAAGTGCAGGGAGGGTAACATAAAGAAGGCAGCCACAGTAAAGTGCAAGGATGATAAGTAAAGTCAGGTTGAGGGGGGGATTGTAGAGTGAGCTTTAGGAGAGGAATTAGCCCATTAGGAAAGATTTGGTCTCTTTTTTGAAGTGGGCTACAGACGGTATCCTTCTAATGGGGGGTGGGAGTGAGTTCCATATTCTTGGAGCGGCCCCAGACACAGCCCGAATGTATGTTCTTTTTTTCTTGAAGCATGCGGGTTGGAGCAAAAGGGCACTGGCGGACCAGGAGTTTCTGCTTCCTCCAGATAATACAAGTTTCTGTGCGAGAAAAGCAGGGGACTTGGAGTAGAGGGCCTTGTGGGTGATGCAAGCCAGTTTGAATTGGATTCTGGCCTCGAGAGGAAGCCAGTTTAGAGCTTTAAGGTGGGGCGAGATGCAAACTTCTTAGAGCCAGTTAGGAGTGTGGCAGCGGCATTGAGGCAGGCTTTCAAGGGTGCCAGAGAGGTCTTGGGTAGGCCTGCGAGAGTGGAGCAACCGTAGTTTAGTCGAGAGATGACTAAGGCCTGGATAGCTGCTTTTAGATCAGGAGGGTCGAGGAAAGGTTTCAAGTTTCGTAATGGTTAGTAAAAGCCATAAGCACGCTTTGTGGTGCACTTTGGACATTGTTAAGAAACCCCACACAGATGGCAAACATTGTTGAAAGTTTAACTAAAGTACTTGGGCAAATGGAAAAAGGCGAACACATTTCAAAACTTAACACAGTAGAAACTGAACATTCTGAACAATGCTTTTTTGAGTCACTAGAGCGCCTTCCCATATGAAATTATCAGGAGACTGACAGAGAGTGCAGCTATCTGATGAGTATGAGAGTACAATGGAACAGAAAAATGCACAAGGGACATCAACCCAGGCCAGGCTTAAAACGGTAGAGTTAAAATAAAAAGAGCTTTATTAGTATGTATGTGAAAGTACATGGGCCTTTCTTTTTCTGTTTCGATAGTACCTTACTGTTTTGCAGTGCTGTTTCCTGCGGTATTCCTTGGTACTTTATTATACAACTTGAGAACATGTGTGGTTGCATACACATACATAATGAACAATCAAGTGTGTGTTTGCCTTGGCTGTTACATACTGAGTACGTTTCTGGTTTAAGGACAATGCACGTGCATGGTTTTCAGACGCCCTTCCTTTTAAGTGTTCCATGAAGACCTTCCTATGTCTTGCATAATTTATTTCTACACTCTTATGCTATGCTGTTGTGTGAAATGTGAGGTCAAATAAACCATCAGGAAATAAAGTGTGACATCACAACACTCTATAACCTGACCTTAAAATAACATAATCACTACCATTTTCTCAAGGAGCAAAACTTTCATACTGGCAAAAGAAATTGTTGGTTAGGAAAACACACAGTAATGAGCCACTTTCTTAAAACCACAATATTTTCCTAATGTCTGTATTGTAATACGACCATAGC
Source organism: Lissotriton helveticus (assembly GCF_964261635.1). NCBI lineage: Eukaryota > Metazoa > Chordata > Amphibia > Caudata > Salamandridae > Lissotriton > Lissotriton helveticus. The sequence goes on from NC_136070.1 coordinate 447,097,671, forward strand.
AGTGCCAATTTCAACAGTGCAGCAGCTACTTCAAAGCACAGTGAAACTTCTAAAGTATTGCACAATTTACAACAGGATGGTTATGTTATGTAGTGTGGAAACCATCTGGTGATGCGCAATAGTTTGAGTCACAAAGGTAATTGACACTTTTGAGCAAGTTTGCACTTTTCGGCAAGTTTATTACTTTTCGGTTATTTCAAACTGACCTACTATAGAAAATTACACTTTTGTTGTAACTTACACTTTTGTAGTAAGTCCAGCACTACACGTAGCCAACCCCTAGAAAAAAATGGAGGTAGCAAATAATAGAAAATAATATTAAATTATATGTTTTAATATTTTTTATTATTTTAAATAATTTAATACAGTACCTATATACTGTATCATTATTCAATATTTGGTAACCTATGTAAATAGTTTATAATTAAATAATACATCTGTACCATTTGTATATTTTTTCTTAATAATAATTTACATTTATTTTTATTTTAACTATTGTAAATGATTTAATTTAATTTAACATTATTTCCTATGGGTTGTTATTTTAAGTTACTACCTTCATTATTTTGTATCTCAGGATGTTGCAGTACTAGTACTTGGCCATGTGTAGTGCTGGATTTACTACAAAAGTACAAGTTACTAAAAAAGTGCAATTTGTGAATACCGAAAAGTAATAAACTTAAGGCCTTATTATGACTTTAACAGCCCTACAGCGGACGGTGCAACGTGTCATCCGCTGTAGGACCACCAAAGCCGGGGTCCTGCCGCCTGCCAGATAAGGACTTCAATCTTGGTCTGGCGGGCGGTCCTGTGGCTGTCTGACAGACGCGGTCTGGGAGGCTCATAGAAGAGTCTCACATGCAGACTGCCACTGCCAGAGCCGACTGCACCTTTCTGCACGGTGTGGCATATATGCCGCAGTGTGCAGGAAATGGGGGTACAAATCCAGGGGGGCACCACATGGTCCTGCCCCACCAACCCCCAAGCCCAAATCCGGCAGGGGGCCCTGTTACCCTTCTGCCACCCTTTTCATGGTGGGTTCACTGCCATGAAACGGGCAGGTAAATGGCAACTTAGAATATGCTCGGCGGTGCTGGCAGCAGCACTGCCAGTATATTCCTGCCGCTGAGAGACTGCCGGCTCAGTGGGATCCTCGATCCAACCACTGTAGTCTGAAAACTGCAGGCGGTACCGCGGTGGGGCAGTGGTCGCACTGCCACCACGGGTTCGGCGGAGAACTCGTAATAAGGCCCTTAGTCAAAAGTGTAAATTCAATCAAAAGGGCTGTTTGTGAATCAGGCCTCAAATATGCTTAAATATTGCTAGGCAATTGCAATGTCTTATTTATTACCATCGTGGAGTATAGCGAGGAGCCATGACATGTGAGTCTTGATGCTCTTCTCTTCGACATGGGAGGGAGAAACACCCACATTGCCATTGTGCAAAAATACTTATTTTTTATGTGTTCCATATTTATCCACTGGAGCCAGTGTTGTTTTGCCAATACTTCTCTTCGACATGGGTATATAGTTTATGCCATGGCATTTTTTTGCGGGTATTTGTGTTTTTTTAATCTGTTTAGCCAAAACCAGGATGAAAAAGGTTAAATAAGTTAAAATTACACTGAAGAGGCTTTGTGACTATTAAGAGAGTAGTTTACTCATTTAAAGTCATTGTGACATGCAATCTGTGAGAAAGTAAACACTGTTCTTATGTCTATTTTGCTGTTCTTTGGTAATAATATGGAAATTGACATATGTACAGGAACTAATTATTTGACCCTGTGGATGGGGTTCCCGGGGTGTTTTAAGGCTCAGGAAGAAGACCCTTGTTACCCCCTCACACTTTTCATAAATTTCAGCCCCGTAGGCATGGGGTCCCCAGGGCCTAAATAGGCAATAGGAGGGGGGCCATTTGCCCCTACCTTTTTTTTTACCCCGGCCCTGGGGGATGGGTTCTCCAAAGCTCGGGTAGGGGGCCACTAACCCCCTGCCCTAAAAAACATGCTTCACCACCCCGTCCCTGTCCCTGCTTAGGGGGGTTTTAATGACACAAGTTTGGAGCCTGCGCTTGTTTTTTATTTTGAATTTTGCCTCTGATTTGTGTATCCTCTGAGAAATTGCAGCATTTTTGGTCCCAGGCAGATGAGAGCGCCTCCCTGCAAAGTGCAGTTGACCACGTTTAAGGAGGATCTCTCTTGTGAAGTGTAGAGTAGCACTTTTACTGAGAGCGCCTCCTTGCAAAGTGCAGGTGACCACGTTTAACCACACTGTGACCCCACCAACAGGCCTACAGAGTCGGCCATTCGTATGCTGCTCCCTATGTCTGGGCTGATATCTGCCCCAGGGACCCAATCTCTTGGGGCCTGGCCTTCATTTCAATATATATAAAAAAGGTAGGGGGCCACGTAGGTCCCCCTCCCCAGGCCAAATTCGGCCCTGGGGACCTCCTCCTCTGGTGCAGGCCTTTATATTTTTTATAAAAAGGGAGGATGGGACGTGTGGCCCCGTTCCCCAGGCCGATATAGGCCGGGATACCCCATATCATTGGTGGGGACGGTGGGGGAGCCTGAAGGCCCCGCTGTCCCTCCCAGCTCCCTGCCTCCGGCGGGAACCGGCATTGCTTTGAGACCCAGGGAGCTGCAAACATGCAACTCCCTGGATCTCAAAGCAATTTGTCTGTTTCCCTGCTCACTGGACAGCAGGCAGGGAAACAGACATCCTCCGCTTTCAGCAAGCAAGAGCATTTTCTGCTCTTGCTTGCTGAAAGCGGTGCAAGTTTGCAATGCTGTGGCAGGAGCAGTGCTCATTCCAAGCCATAGCACCCCTCCTTTTTTCTTTGTGGGCCTGCCCTGGGGAGATGGCCCGGCTGTATACCTAATAAAAAAGCCCCAAGGGAGGTGGCTGTTCCCGGGGCTTTAATAAGTCCTAGGAGGGGGGGCCCTTTGAGCCCCCCTCCGATATTTATGATTTTCCCCCAGGACTTGGCCCACTCGAGGGTTATTTAAAAGCAAGAGTGGGAGCACATGCTTTTTTTGCTAATATTGTGATTTAGCGGCAATTTTAAAAAAAATGCTTTTATGCTGTGCCTTGAGGGTAAGGGTAGAAATACCCTGCACCCTTTTATTTATTTTCACTTTTTTTTCTTTGGACTCGGTGAAGCCGAGTGCCAAGATGGCTGCCAACACTTCCTGGTTGAAGTGTTGGAAGCCAATTAGAGCGTGCACAAGCTCATCAAGCGGGAGCCAAGAAAAAAGGAGACCCCAAAACGAATTTTCCCTAATTCAAATTTCCAAAGGGATTTTAGACCCGACTACAGCCCGGAACACTGAATGAAATTCCACAAAATTTGGCAGAAAGGTGGCTCTTGGTCCAGAAAGTGACCTTTTTGTAAATTGGTTTCAATCTGTTCAGTAGTTTTTAAAATATAAATGGAACACCAAATGTGTATGTGCAGTGACGTGGATCCTCCCAAGATCAGACAGTCCTCGTGCTGAAATCTGACTGGCTACCAACATTTCAGCCAGGAAGTGTAGGCAGCCATCTTGGGACTCTTAGAAAAACAATTTAAAAGAAAAGAAAAGGGGGCAGGGTACAAAACAGCCTGACCCTGTAGCCTAGGTCCTGGAGTCCCACAAAGACTTCGGCAGGGCAAAAAGCACTTTAAAAAAAATTGCTGCTGGAATGCGATGAAGTTGCGAATCCACAGCAAAAGTTTAAAAAAACATACAAGCGCGGGCCCTGTGCTTGTTTTGAAAAGAGCTCCCGGGTGAGCCAGGTTCTGGGGGCATTTTAAAAAAAAGGAGGGGAAGCTCTGGCCCCTCTCCTAAGGATCTTTGAGCCCTGGGGACCAACACCTCCCCAGGCCTTTATTCTTAAAAATGGAGGGGGGCCACACAGACCTTCTTCCTGGGCCTCAGAGAGGCCCCGGGGTCCTGAGCAAACACTAAGGGCATCATTAGGATGGCGGGCGGACTCACGGTAAAAGGGACCGCCCGCCGCAATCTAAAAATACATGTGGTGCTGCCACGTTGTTCTTTGAAAGGCAGGGGGGTACCATAGGTACCCCCCAAGTGCACCCCCCCAGAGTCCATGGGGGCCCGCAACGGGCTCCAAAGCAGACTCCGCATGCCTTTCCGTGGCAGAAATGCATTGAAAAATGCACAATCTAATATGGCTGGCCTTGTCTTTCAGACACCGCCACCATATAGAACCCTTTAGTCGAAAGGTCGACCGGGCGGAAAAGCGGCGGACGGTCTTTCCGTCCGCCGCGGACCCCCCAACCATAATAATATTGCGGGGGGTCATTTCTGCACGGATGGCGGGTGGATCGCCCTTGCCAGGCTGGCGGTGGCTACCACCGGCCTGGCGGGGGCAATCCGCCTGCCATCATAATGGGGCCCTATGTCTGCTCCCACCAAGCAGGAGCTGTGAAAGTGCACCTTGCCATAGCAGGCACTGCCACCATCGTAGGGATTACATTCCGTCCAATTGGTTCCTTTGGCCCGTCGGATTTGTGTTGGGCGGTCTCTCTGCCCACCGGCCATCCGTCCGCTGTCCTGAGGCGGGTGGTCTTGTATTGTCCGATGACAGTCCCACTACCATCGTAATGAGGCCCTCAGTCTCCATTTGGTTTTCCTTTTTGAACTTAGCATATTTTTTAATTGTGTTTTTCAGCATGTTTTTTCTAACATGAGAATGTGCCCTGCATGCTTTTTTCTTGGTAGATATTGTCGCCCTCTAGTCTGCACAATTAGCTCTACGGTCATACATATTAGAACCTGAGGCCCTTGATTTATTTTTGTGCTTGTAAGAGACGACTCTTCTGCTTCAGGTTAACTAATGATGTTGGTCTGTGCCTCTGACACAATCTGGTAAGGTTAGTTTTTTTATTATTTAAACAACGTGCAAACTGATTTCGTTGAGAGGCACTTCACACTGGAGCAATCATGGAAGCTGCTGTGAGCTCTGACTGAGATGCACCACTGCATGCTCTGACCTTAATACTGAAAAGGCAGATAGCCATGCAAGCAGAAGTGTGCAGGCCTACACATTCATAAGGGGTGCATTTGTTAATGCACTGAGGCCGGCTTCCTAAGACATCATACCAAAATATGGTGTTAGATTATTCCAACAACTTGGCAGATGGGTGCTCCCGACATGCTCTCATTAGTGTAGTGGTTTTAGTAATAGATAGGAGTAACATTCGCAACAATATGAACAATTAACATGGTTGGATTGTTTGTGTTTTTCATCATCCTTAAAATGCTTATAACAATGATGTGTTTCATCTTTCTAATAATTGCAGTTCATTTTATATTTGCAAATATTAGAGAATGTTTCAAAAAACCTTTAAAAATGCATTATAGTATATTTTCTTTGTGACACCTTGGACATTCAAAAGGGACCAAGCAAAAGGGTTAGATTTGTTTCTACAAATTCCTTGGGAATCAGAGTCATGTGCAAGGTTACCGACAACATCTGTAACTCTGTTAGGTTAGGAGTTTAGATATGCTACTGTGAGCTAGCCAAACCAACATTTATTGATCATTTAAGAAGACTCAGTCTTTGTATTATGTAGTATTGTTGATCTAAATACATAATACTACAACATTTGTAGGAACCATATAACACAACATACGCCAACCTGATGGTTTGAAGGGAGGAGCTAATGTTGTGGACACAGCAGAACCAAGAGATGTTGAGTCTTTGGACATGCTTTGTTGATGATATTTGATCATCTGGGAGGGTGGAAACCTTCATTGGATTACTAAATAAGAACAACTGCAATCTAAGATTTACCAGTGAGATCAGTGCAACTCAAACTAACTTCTTGTATATTGAGATCTACACTAAAGATGAGCGGATGTGTACTAAAATTCACAGAAAAGCTACAGCATACAATAGCATACTCCATGCAATAGTGTGAATCCTAAGTCTCTGAGAGTATACCATTAGGAGATCTCCTACGACCAAGGAGTACTTCCTCTTAAACCGAGGAATTTGAGTCTCAAGAAGAAGAGATGATCAGTAGATTTAGCGAAAGGCTTCCCCAAAGAGGCCCTGGAAATTGCCTTTTATAGAGCTAAACAAAGGAAAAGGGAAGATTTGCTGGTTGTTAAAATGGAAAATGAAGGAGAGCTAAGGTATATCATGGATTTTAACATATTACATGATGAATTGATATGGTTGAACTGGAAACTGCTTTGTTTGGGGGAACATTTACGAGAGATGCCACCTTATCATCCTCAAATAACATTCAGAAAAGTAGCATCCCTTAGTGATTTATTGACACCGTGCCACATGTCCCCTACAAAACCGAAATGTATCTATTGGCTAAAAAATTAACAGGATGGGATCTTGAAGTGTACAAAGTGTAAAGCAAGTGCATATGAGAGTCACCAGATCCACCTACATATTCCACAATAGACAAAACAGGAAAATCATAGAGCACATCACATGTGAAACTAAACTTGTAGTATATGCTTTAGAATTCACATGTGGTAAGATTATGTAGACTGGACTACATATAAGGTAAATTGAGAATCATACAACACAGTTGTGCAATAAAGAATAAAGATTTTTCCTATGCCATTGCTAAAAACAGTTGGGAATCACATGCTGGTGAAACAAAGGATTTACAATATTTCAGAATACTGCATATTTGTAAATGTCCAAGAGGAGGAAAGCAGGAACAAAAACTCGGGAGAGCCGAATCTAGACTGATGTGTTCATGGGCACAGAGGTGCCATGGGGCCACAATTTAGATGCAGAGTTGAATGAGAATCTATAAAAAAAGTCATCAGGACTGAAAATAGGAGGTATCTTTGAAGGCTTTGGAATTTTTAAAGGGTCTTCATAAAGAATACTGGCCATTGAAGTAATTTATGAAAACTTAAAACAATGGAATGTCCAGATCGGACTTTGGAGTAACATGGAAAACAGATGGTAATGAAAACAGTTTATGATCAATTGCTTTGTATTACCTTACACTGTTTATGGAACTTTACGTTAGAGGTGAGGAGTTCAAGGATCCTGATAGAACAATGGGGTTTCACATTATAAGGGGAAATTAGACTGAAAAGGAAGATGCATTTTGGTCCTGTACTGCTACTACACCTCATTTTCATCATGGGCTTTCTATAATTTGCTGATAGTATGAGAACAGCACTTTGAGAGGTGTATAGCGGATAGAGGATTATCAATTGGTCAGTTTGTTTATGATATGATGAATCATGCCGTGCTTGTGATATATTATTGATATTATAGGAGAAACTGTAGAACTATGTGGGCTTTGGATGCTCAGTGCTCTCTAAATGAGAATGATGTATGTCAATATGGACTGTTGAATGACTGCTATGCATTTGCATACTTTATTCAATTGGTGAATATCTTGCATGATAACAGCACTATGCAGTGCATTCCATCGCGCACTGTATACAATTGAGTAGGAGGCCACATAATAACAGCACTTTAGGGGGCTTGCTGGGGAGGTATGCGTGCACTAGATATATCCCTATTATACTGTGTTCCATTGTGCATTTTACCTGTTGGGACAGGAGTCTAAATGATAAGAGCACCTTATGAGGCTTGCAGAGGAGGTAGGCTTGTATTGGATGTATCCACATGGACCTCCTGAACCACTGTTGAACTTTATGTCTATTGAGTAATTTATAGAATCTATTGCATGTTTAATGTAATCAACCAAGAGTTTGCACAATAACAGCACCTTGTAAGGGTTGTAGAAAAGTTATGCACAAGAAATTGATCAAATTGGCGTTCATGTCATACCTTATATCCCTCTTTTCCTGAATTGCAAGGATAATGAAAGTGCCATCTATATTCTATATAATGGACCCGCTTTGTGATCTGTAATAAGGGTTCCGTAGGGCTGTATTTGCACCACTCATATATGGTGCTATAGAATGAGAATGATGAAGCATTAGCCCAAGAATTCCTGATTCATGTAATCTTCACATATGTTAAATGGTATGCGTCATATAAAGCCAACATAAAAAAAGTGTCATAATTCACAATCTTGTAAAGATCACTGTGATCTTGAACTGTAAAAATAGGGAAATTGGGATTTATACCACAAGACTAATATTATTAATCAAATAATCACACCTTTATGGAGTGCTGCACACCACCCAAGGGGGTCTCGAGGGGCTGGAGATGTTGGCTGCTGCGTGCTCAAGGCCCTGGAGATGTTGGCTGCTGCGTGGTGGTCCGATCACTCAAACAGCCAGGCCTTTACTTCTTTCCTGAATTGCTGCAGTGTTGGTGCGGTCCTGAGGTGCAGGGGGAGGTTGTTGCCTTGGCTGCCAGGTGTGAGAAGGAGCGTCCTCCATTGTTTGTTTTGTAGATCCATGGGGTACCTGCAAAGGAGAGGGAGGTGGATCAAAGTGTCTGGTCAGTTGGTGGAAGGTCAGGCGTTTTTGATGTATGCTGGACCTTCGCTGTGCTAGGCCTTGTAAGCATGGGTTAGCATCTTGAACTGGCATCTTTTCTGTATCGGGAGCCAGTGTAGCTTCTTGAACTGGGGTGTGATGTGGGCCCTTCTGGGGAGGTCGAGGATGAGTCTTGCTGCTGAGGTTTGTATTGTCTGACGTCTCTTCAGGATGGTTGCAGGGATTCCTGCTTCGAATGTGTTTCCGTAGTTCAGTCTAGGTGATGAGGGCCTGCATGTGGAAGCAGGTAGATGAAACTATGTTATTCATGCACAACTTGCTAGCAGGATGATGCTGAGGTTGCGGATGTGGTCTGTTGGGACGCAGGTGTGACGAGTTCCACGGGCCACCATGCGTCGTTCCGTGGGGAGTGAAATTTGGAGTCCCCTAGTCAGCCGCAGTCTGTAGAGGGAGTACCTGCCGGGCGGTGATGTGGGGAGGGGCAGGGTGGGGGGTAGTAAACTATGGATTATGGAGATTTACAGGTAAGTAAACATATGAATAAATAAAACAAATTTTGTTGCGTGAACTGCATCGCATTTGGGGATGCAGTACACGCAGCGGAATTAGTTTTATTTATTTATATGTTTACTTACCCGTAAACCTCCGTAATCCATAGTTTACTACCCCCATCCTGCCCCTCCCCCCCCACGTCACCGCCCGGCAGGTACTCCCATTTACGACCGCGGCGGCCCATAGTACGATTTTCTTACACAGGCGGTTGTCAGAGTTCGTGCGAGGAGAGAGGGCTGCCATTCAAGTAGATTAGCTGTGGCTAAAGAAGATTTTCTGCTCGAGCGGCAGCAAAATCAACTTGAATGGCGGCATGCTCTTGCGCAATGCATGGGGCTTTTCACGCTGATTTTCAGTGCTCCTCACGCTACCGCCGCTTAATTGGAGCTCGAGCAGTGCAAGCTGTATATTTTTCGGCCGTTGCCGGAATTCCACAGAGGTTTTCTGTAACTCCATGGAATTCTGCGGAGTGGAACACCATGAGTTCTGCCCACCCCTGCTTTTCACTGTAAGGACATGTTTAATATTAAACTTCTGCATGTCTCATTTTGAAATACAATGCACCCTGCCCTACAGAAAGTAGGGCCTACTAAGTGGTGACTTATTATTATTTAAAAGGAAGGTTTAGGCCTTTTATAATGGGTTACTTTGACAGTTCAAACTGTATTTGATTTAGCCACAGGAGGAGCATGTGTAGTGAAAGCATGCATAGGGGTGCACTAATGGACAGTGGGTAGAACATTCGGTAACATGCACCCCTGTGGATAATCCCTGTTAGCCTCTACTTTCACATCTAAAGGCGTAGAAACTGGTTGAGGTAAAAGAGCTTTAACAAACAGCTCGGATAGTAAATAATCATTTGTGCTTGCCAAAGTGGCAACATTGGAGCACCCGGGAGGTTTGCTCAGGCTCAAACATGGTTTTCTATTTTTGAGTTAATCAAAATGTGATTTAAACAAGGTCACCAACTGCTGTTCAAGTTTATTCATAATTGGCTTATTGTTAATGGTATTTGTGAGAAAGAAAGTGAAAAATAAAAATCACATGCCAGTGACCCTGCACAAACTCAATCCCACTAGGATGGACACCTTTCAGGCCAGCCCATAAATGTTCATATGCTTCTAGTAAGCGCAACAAGGCTTCTTAAACTGTGGTGGGAGCAGACTAATATCCAATAGAAAAGTAAGTATATAACACAGTCATTCTACTATACAGTACATCATTTCTAATATTTGAAAAGCACTTTAAAGTTTCCAAAACAATACTTTGCAATACGATTTCCAAATACAAAGACTGAAAGGAGCATCTGTTGTGCAACTCACTGACCGCCACAATAGACTCTTTCAGATATGTAAAAACACTGTTGAAATGTCTTCAGAGTTGCTCTACAAGAAGGCTTACATGTACACATTTTGCCAAGAACCTCTTTTGTTCATCTTCAAAAAAGCGAAAACGTGTTTCGCTGTACTATATTACTGCCTCTTAGGGAAGGAAAAGATCACCATCACGATTGAATGTCACCAAAAATATACCAAAAGCCTAAAAACAGTGAATAATGAAGAAAAAAAATCAGAAACAACTTAATAGCTCACAATCTTCTCTGCAATATCCCCAACATACGCCACATATAGTGGAGAAGTGTGGCTCAATGGTTAGAGCGGCAGACCCTGATGCAGAAGTCTGGCCCGGGACCAGGGTTCAATTCCCGACGCGGCAGGGTCTTGGGCTCAATTTCCTCGGACCTGATAATTCTCGCCTCGGTGCCTACTCTAATCATGAGTGCAACTCTGGGCAATAGCTTCCTTAATCTCCACAAAGGCCCCAACAATGCTAGGATGCCCGGCTTCACCTTGGGGATGCCCAAGAGTGGGCACTTCACAGGGAAAGGCCAGGAAGGGTTCCTCAGTGGTATTCGTACAGGCCTCAGGGTAGTTGTGCGCTATACAAGTACCTCTACATTTACATATCTTCAAACAAGGCATATGCAACTGCTACTGTAGTGATCGTGAATAAGTTAATGCTCCCTGATCTTTTTCATGGGCTGTTTGAAGATATGCGAGAGAACAGTGAGGCGATAAGAAGTATATTGAGATACTGACAGAAAGAGAAGGTAGGGGAGACTGGAGAGATGGTTTCGTTGATGCAGTGACAAGGAAAATAGCAAATAAAAGAGGGACAATGAAGCTGCTAGTTTAGGTAGAGCTGATTGATATGCAAAATATGGCGCCCCCTGTTTTTTCGAATGGAGAACTTAACGCTTTCTTTTTTTTACAGAAAAAGCAGGTCAACATTAGGGATGCTTAGTTTATTTTCCTATTAGTGGAGTTTTGCAACTTCCAAAGTTTGCCCTTTGTGACGTTTGCAAAGATTCCCAATTTTTGTTTCTTCTTTTATGCCCAATCACATTTGACTCCAGCACTCCAGTTTGAGCATTTTATATCTCATCCATTCATCCGTTTTTTTGTTGCAAATTCTAAAATTCAATTTGCTTTGGTGCTAGTTCCTACTAGATATTTCTGAGACATTTGGTATTGTGTTTAATGCAACCTTTGTTTCATGGCTGCATGATGCCAGCATCACATCCAAAGCTTTAGACGGCCTGTTGTGTTTTCTGGGTCGGTTCATGCACCATTCGCTATTTTAGCTCTCCCACAATCAGGTGTAGGTTGCTGTGTTGCTCCCTAGGCCTCTTCTTTAAATCCAACCTTGTTGGTACTATATTTGTTCTCCCATGCTTCAAGGATCCCATAATAGGATTTCCTGCCTTTCTTTTATGAGATATGCAGAAACCTTCCAATTAACTTAGATGGAGATGTGTAGACTGCTGAAGCCAACTTTCAGGGTTTTCTGTGGGTGGTTCTGGAGGTAATGAACAAGAACTCTCTAAAGCTTACCTTGTCAAAGAGGAGGCTACTGATTGTGGACGGCCGGCTATCTACTGGATCATTTAATTGGTGCCACCCATAAAAATCGGAAAATTCTCTCCTTGTCTGTTCAATACTGTTTTGTAACCTGTACTTTTCAATCATGGCTTCTTAGTAAAATGTCGTCAACCAATTTCTAATAATAAAGAACGGTTTAAAGAGTTTTATCTTTTCTCTGTGTGCATGCTTACTTTGGAATAATCCAGGTGATGCTGGGCTTTCAGCTAGATTAGAGCAACTTCGTGTATCTGTTTCTCCTAGATTATTTGACCAACCATCTCCAAGTACTATAGAACTCTGCATTCTGTCTACTTCTTGGCATGCAATACCAAGCCTCTGTTCCAGCCATCCAACCAAACTGCCTTGATTGCCAATGTAAGACGCTTTTATTTTAAGAGCATCTGTATCTGCCATAGGGCCCTGCACGCTCAAGGACCGGTTTTTCTCCAGAAGATTTGTCCTATCTGCCCTCTTGAGCTCTATGGTCAGCCTTAGCCCATTTGGCTGTACTACCGAAGATTAAAAAAAACGCTTGCAATAGCAGTCAAATGTTCTCTTTTCTGGCCAATCAATTAGCCTGTCACTAGTTTTTCCAAACTTTAAATGTTTTTTCATTAACTTGTTCACTTCTCACCTGACAGTAACTTCACGGTTCCTAGTACCTGGACTCGCTAATGTCTATCTGTGTGCATAACAAATCGAAAAAATAAACAAATATTTTTCTGCTTCTTGAGTGTTTTGCAAATATTATTTTTTCAAACTAATTGCACATTTATTTTCTTACAGAACATAAAAGACATCTCTTCAAATCTGTAGTGTCCCCTCGGAGGAGCTGGAAAATAATGCAAAATTAACACTCATTTCGGTAGGTTCAGGAGGAAGATCTGTTACATTCCTAGGACAAAATAATAATACCCCTGCGGTCATTGAAGAAGATAAAGCATCTAAATAGAACTGGTGAGCAGGGTTACGCAATAAAAATCAATCAAGTTCGTGTAAGAACATACAGCTCATTTTCCTGGAATTTAGCAGTTTTTTTTCCAAGTCTCAAAAGTGTTGCTCCTTGAAATCTTTGAATGCAGATGTAATCTGCGTTCATAAAACCTGGAGCACGTGGTCTTTCGACTGTGGTCAATTATTTGTAATTAGTTGTCCAGCTAAGAAAACAAGGAAAGGCCTTGTGAGCTGGGAGGTTAGGTGAGGGGGGCACTTGTATTTTGCTGTTTCTGTCATTGCATCCAGATATATGATACAACAAGTAAAGTCATACTTACAACAAGCCAGGACTATTGGTTTGGTCAATGATTGTTTGCAGCAACTATGGCTTGTATATAATATTGAAAAAGCTTTCACTTAAAGCCCTAGTGACACCACGACAATGTTGCTGCTCCTGAGTTTCAAAAAGAGAAGGGAAATCCGGAGAGAAAATGACTCTCTTTCAAGGATTTCCCTTCTCCTAGAGTGCTCACCTGGCATGAGGTCATGCCGTAACGTCTCCACTAGTGAGAAATGAGCAGTGTGAGCACGCGCCCATGATGTGCCTGCTGTCACTGCAGTCCGGAAAAGAAGGGACCAGGGCACAAAACAGAGCCCGATAGAGACCCGTTTCGAGGCCTCCTTTAAAAAACTCTTGTTGCTCAACACCGGTGAGACCCAGCCCACTTAAAGCCCCGAGAAAGAGAAAAGATTAATAAAGTAATTATTGCGGGAGACAGTAACGCTAAGGTCTCCAATCATGCTATAAGAATCTTTGCAGACAGAGAAATGAGAAGCAGTTTTATATATTCCAAGTCCCATTTTTCCAAAGTCAGGTAGAGTAAATAAAAGAAGGAAGTTCCTTTTAGAACTTTGCAGGGATATTGGGGCCATTATTGTAAAGAAAAATTAGATGAGTAAATCGCAGCCCACCCCACCCATAAATGTATATTGAGTAGCTCAAAAATTGAATATATTATCACATCATTGTCCACATTTGGTTTATTATCTTATTTGGAGATATTAGGCACTCCTTTGAATGCTCATAAAAAGCTATCATTTTTCACTGATATTGTTCCAGAGGGCATCTCGCCTGGAATTTGAAGGAAGAGAAGGTGCACTTTAATCCATCTAATAGTAGGGTGAACAGGGCATAATGAAGTTCATGGTAAAGAGACCTTTGCTGCAAGATCCCCTCTGGTAAATAGAAGAACTTTAAAGACCCCTGTAAAGAGTACAAAGACAGCAACTTTTATATTGTTTTAATGGGAGAAGGAAAATGATTAACTTGCAAAAAGGTGATGGGAAAAATGGAAAGCTATTACAAAAAACAAGAGGTTGATAAGATCTGAATTGATCTCTGTGAGGCAGTAAATCGCAAAGATTCTAGAAGCATTGGCCAGTCGGAGTTATTCCATATCTAAAATGTATACAATTACAAGCGAGGAGTGGGCAAATTATATCTCTAACCTTTATGCTTCTAATTCTTTAGCTGACGTGTCTTTCTTCCCCCTGACTTCCATTATACTGAGGGAGTAGATCTATATTGCCCATCCAAAGCAAAGTTTAAGGACATTATTCATCAAGCTAGAGCCTCTGCAGCTAGGGGACCAGATAAAATTCCTATCACAGTTATAAAAATGGTTGAAGACCTGTGGTCTAGCTACCAGGCATCTTTGTTCAAATATTATTAACTAACTGGAGCAAATCTTACCTTATGGAGGGACAATATTATTCTCCAACTACATTAGAAAGGTCTGATACATGATAAAGGCCCCATTAGTAAACCTAGTAACTATAGGCAAAACAGGTTGCTTGACTGCATCAGGAAAATATTTGCCAAGAGTGTCCTAAATCATCTGCAAAAAAGGCGGTCGACCCTTGACCCTGTGATCCAGGCAGGTCGCTCCCTCTGCCACCGCGCAGACCCCCTGTGTGCCACTACTGCCGCTGCGTGCCTACTGCTGCCTGCCTCCTCGTTGTGATTCTCTCTCTGCCTTCCGTGACCCTCTGCCTGCTGTTGCTGTGCCCCGTGTTTTCTTTTCCTTTCTGTAACCCTTGCCCGTTTTAGCTCCAGTCTGACCGTCTACCTGTTGTTGCTGTGCCCCGTGTTTCCTTTCTGTACCCCTCGCCCCTTCGCTTCGTTCTGCCTTCTCCCTCCCCCACCCCCTCTTGCATTCCGTGACCCTTCCCGCCGCTTGCTCCCCCGCGGCCCCGCCCCTCGTTCCCGATTGGTTGCCCCGCTCCCGCCTCCCAGCTGCTCCTCCCTCCCTCTACCCCTCATATGGAGGCCGCGCAACGGCCGCGCAGCGGACGCACGCAGCGGACGCACGCTGCGGACGCATGCAGCGGGTGCGCCGATTGTGCGCCGAAGGCACGCCAAAGGCAAGCCCGTCCGCGCCCGTCCGCGCCTGGACCTTGCCCAGAGCCAGGACCCCTGGTCCTCAATGATGGCAGCGCTCCCGACGAACCTACGCCGGCGCCACCCTCCACGCACTCAACACCGGCCGACCCGCCGCCTGCTACCAAGCCACCCCGAGGCACACACACGGACCCTTCACCTGCCAACCCTGCCGATTCACCTGCCTCCGAACCTGCACCGCACCCGCCAAGCCGAGCACCAACAACAACCACCTCAAGTGCATCCTGCTCAACACCCGCTCCGTCCACAGGCACGCCGTGGAACTCTGGAACCTCCTCGACACAACATCACCAGACGTCGCCTTCCTCACAGAAACCTGGATGAACGCCTCCTCAGCCCCCGACATAACCATAGCCATCCCGGAAGGCTACAAGATCACCCGGAGCGATCGCATCACCCAGACCGGAGGAGGCATCGCCATCGTACACAAGAACACCATCATGACCAACTCCGAAGACACCTTCACCGCCGCCGAGCACCTCCACTTCCAGATACACACCGACCCTCAGACGACCCTCAGAGGCACCCTCATCTACAGACCCCCGGGACCACGCACACAATTCAGCGAAGACATCGCAGACTTCATCAGCCCGCATGCCCTCCTCTCCGCTGACTACATCCTCCTAGGGGACCTCAACTTTCACCTAGAGAACAACAAGGACAGCAACACCACCACCCTGCTGGACAACGTTGCCAACCTCGGACTCAAGCAACTGGTGAACACCCCCACCCGCTACGCCGGCCACACGCTTGACCCAGTCTTCTCCTCCAGCAAGCACATCTCCTTCAACCACACCACCAGACTCCATTGGACCGACCACAGCTGCGTCCACTTCAGCTTCAGGAGAACCACGACCCACCACCACCAGCAACATGTTCCCCGCAGGAGCTGGAGCAAGGTCACCGCCGACCAGCTCACCACCTCCCTCAGACAGAACCCTCCCGCCAGCGCAGCGGACCCCAACGAAGCAGCCCGCCTCCTCACACAGTGGCTCACCGACTGCGCAGATGACCTCGCACCACTGAAGACCCCTCCCAGCAGACCCGGCAGCAAGAAAGCCTCTTGGTTCACCGACGAACTAAAAAAATCCAAGAAGAACTGCCGCACCCTCAAGAAAACCTGGCGCCACGACCAGACCACAGACAACATGACCGCCCTCAAGAACGCCACCCGCAAACACCATCAGCTGATCCGCATGACCAAAAGGTCAACATTCAAAGAACGACTTGAAAACAACACCCACAACAGCAAGGAACTCTTCAGCATCATCAAAGAGTTCTCCAACCCCAGCGCCAGAAACAACGACATCACTCCCTCGCAAGACCTCTGCGACGTGCCTTGTTCTTCCACCGCAAGATCGCCGACATAGACAACAGCTTTGGCGCACCAACCACACACCCAAACACCGAAACAGCGCCCCCCACCACCACCCTCTGCAACTGGACCCCGGTCAGCACCGAAGACACCACTCGCACGATGAACACCATCCACTCCGGATCACCAACTGACCCATGCCCCCACCACGTCTTCAACATCATCGCACCCCAACTCCGGGACATCATCAACATCTCCTTCAACACCGCCACCTTCCCGGCGAGCTGGAAGCATGCCGAGCTCAGCGCCCTCCTGAAGAAACCAACAGCGGACCCCACCGACCTCAAGAACTTCAGCCCCATCTCGCTCCTCCCTTTTCCTGCCAAAGTCATCGAGAAGACCGTCAACAGACAGCTCGCCGCCTTCCTTGAGAAGAACGGATCCCTCGACCCCTCGCAGTCCGGTTTCCGAGCCAACCACAGCACCGAGACCGCCCTGATCGCAGCCACCGATGACATCAGATCCCTGCTCGACAACGGGGAAACAGCTGCCCTCATCCTCCTGGACCTCTCGGCAGCATTCAACACTGTCTGCCATCGCACCCTAGCACAGCGCCTCAGCAACATCAGAATCCAAGAGAAGGCACTGGAGTGGATCATCTCGTTCCTCGCCGGAAGAACCCAGAGAGTCCGACTCCCCCCGTTCAGATCCGAGGCCACAGAAGTCATCTGCGGCGTACCACAAGGATCATCACTCAGCCCAACCCTCTTCAACGTCTACATGAGCCCTCTCGCAGACATCGCACGCCAACACAACCTCAACATCATCTCCTACGCCGACAACACCCAGCTGATCCTCTCCCTCACCAACGACCCCGCCACCGCCAGAGCCAACCTACATGAAGGGATGAAAGACGTCACCGAGTGGATGAAGAACAGCCGCCTGAAACTGAACTCAGACAAGACGGAAGTCCTCATCCTGGGATCGTCGCCCTCCGCCTGGGATGACTCCTGGTGGCCCCCTGCCCTTGGCACCACTCCCAAACCAACGGACCACGCACGCAACCTGGGCTTCATCCTGGACGCCTCCCTCTCAATGACCAGACAAGTCAACGCCGTCTCCTTGTCGTGCTTCAACATCCTGCGCATGCTACGTAAGATCTTCCGATGGATACCCACCGAGACCAGGAAGACGGTCACCCAGACCCTCGTCACCAGCCGTCTGGACTACGGCAACTCCCTCTACGCCGGAACCACAGCCAAACTACAGAAAAGACTCCACCGCATACAGAACGCCTCCGCACAACTCGTCCTGGACATCCCCCGACACAGCCACATCTCCAGCCACCTGAGAGACCTGCACTGGCTCCCCGTCAGCAAGAGGATCATGTTCAGACTCCTCACCAACGCACAAGGCTCTCCACGACCTGGGCCCCAAGTACCTCAACAACCGCCTGACTTTCTACACACCCACCCGCCAGCTATGATCGACCAGCCTCGCCCTCGCCACCGTACCACGCATCCGTAAAGCCACCACCGGAGGAAGATCCTTCTCCTACCAGGCGGCTAAGACATGGAACTCCCTCCCCATCCACCTTCGGCTGACCCAGGACCATCTCTCCTTCAGGAAGCAACTCAAGACCTGGCTTTTCGAGCAGTAACGGACCCCTCTCCCCCCAGCGCCTTGAGACCCTACCGGGTGTGTAGTGCGCTATACAAATTCGGTGATTGATTGATTGATTGATTGATTGATTAATAAGATCATCCCATTGGAGGAGGCTTGTTTTACACCGAATAGCTCAACCCTTGATAACATCACATCTTTACAAGTGATTTTACGGGGTATGCCTGTGTATGTGGCCAATGTTGATTCCTCAACTGCATTTAACCATGTGGGCAGACCAAACCTGTGGTGAAAGCTATGAGATTTGAAAATACCAGAGTACCTACTTAAAATTATAATAGCACTTTATCCTTTTACCTGGTGTAATATTTTGCTTGCAGGTGACGTGGACTATCCACAAAAAGTTTAACAGAAAATGGCTGAAAATGGGGCTTCCTGCTAGACCTAATATTCTCACTGTATATTTATGATTTGCCCATTACACTTAGTGAAGATATAGTGGGATGGCCCAACTTTGGGGCTTCCCCTTCCACTACATTATAATAAGCCAATAACATCGTGAGCCTGCACCCTGCCCCTAAAGGTTTGCATCACTTGAAAATAATATTTAAAAAAAGTAAAATAAGAACTTTTCAGGTTAAGAGGTGTAGAAAGAATACGAAATAAAATTAGCTCTTAGGAAGTGAGCAGATGGAAGTAGTTAATGCATATCCTTATCTGTCAAAAACCTTTTCTTCTAATTTACTTCACAAACAGCATATTTCACATCTCTCAAGCAAAGTGATGGTCCATGCAAATACACTTTTGTTACTATATAGGGTAACAGGTCGAAGACATTTTAATCATCTACTCTTGGTATATCTTGCAAAAGTTCCTACCACACAGTTATATGACAATGAAGTTATAGATACAAAACAATGGAATTTTATGCTCAAAATGGAGAGAAAAATCCAGCAAAAAATCTGTCATTTAAACATGTGGGCACTGACATCGGCTTCTGCCTAGTTATGAGGATATTTTAAGAGTCCTCTTATGTGCAGAAGCTTTCGAACAGAACACGAAGGTCAGCACTCTCTTAGACAATATTAATCAAGCACTTTTGTACTTTAAATTAAGCAAGGCCATTTTAATGGAAATATCTTCCCTCCAACTCAAATATCATTTAAAATATAGCATTAGGAGTAGTTCTATGAAAAAAGAAGATGGATGTTATAGCTCCCTCATGTACTGAAGCACAGCCACAACCCTATTTAATGGAGAATTTAGATCACGGAGTTCGTTGATTTTAATTATTGTTCCATAGGACTATTTTACCATTAACAATGGTCAATGGTTACAGGTGCTTAAAAAGATCGTATTCCTTAGTACATACTCTGTGATTTATTTAAGGAAGCTATACAAAATGTTGATCATGTGCTATTTTTTATCCCATTCTGCACTCTAACCGTTTCCTTCTTATGAAGCCTCAGTTTGTGAAATAAGGTGGTCGTGTGACAAAAGAAGAGTTAATTACTTAATCTCGTGAATGAAATTATGTTTTGAAATGTTACATTTTTTAGTCTTTTAAATTTGCTGGACTGGGCTCAGGTCACTGGCTCTCCCATCGGAGCGATCCTGTTGGACGCCGAGAAGGCGTTCGACAGGGTCGCCTGGGGATTCTAATGGGCAGTTCTTTGATGGAAGGGCTTTAGCTCTGAGTTTATTCAGGCGATTCAATCACTGTATACTGCTCCAGTGGCCACTTTATCTGTATCTGGGCTAGTATCAAATCCATTTAGTATTAGCAGGGGCACTCGGCAGGGTTGTCCCTGCTCGCCTCTGCTGTTAGCTCTATACATTGCCCCTTTTTGAAAAAAAATTGAACACTGCTTAGACATTTTGCCGGTTAGGGTCAACTCTACAGAGTATAAGGCGTTGGCCTACGCTAACGACATTGTAGTAATGACCAACGATGTTGCATCGGCCTTTTCGGCTCTACAGACCCTAGCAGAACAGTATGGCCAGCTCTCTGGATACAAACTCAATGTCACTAAAATGCAAGTTATCAATCTTCCGCTATGGGTCCTTCCCGAGCCCCAGTGATCCAATCTGCAACATACATAGGAGTTAAAATTACTGCCCTAGTAAGCAATATTCCAGATTTGAACATCTTGCCTTTGATTGAATCAGTTAACTCAACCTTGGTAAGACTGGACAATTTACATCTCTCTTTGTATGGCAGGTGCAATGTCCTTAAGATGCTGGTCTTACCAAAGTTCTTATACTTATTTAGAAATATTCCTCTGGAGTTTTCCCAATCCAGCCTGGCTAGGGCAGAGCGGACCTGTAATAGATTCCTCTGGCGATATCACCGCCCTCGCAGGGCAGCAAAATGGATGTGTCTTCAGAGAGAATGAGGTGGTTGGTCAGTACCTAACCTTTTGCTTTATTTTTGGTCTTCACTGATCCAACATTTTGGCTTACCATTGTTTGGGGATAAGGCAGTGGTTCCATTGTCTTGTAGGTCTACAATTTATGAAATAGGACTAGGAGAGGATGCTAAGGGGATCCTGTTGCGGATTCTTGAACCTAGTTATTATAAGAAGACCAAGTTTAAGGTTACTGGGACAATGTTCTCAGTCTGGCGTAAGATCCGACGCAAATGGTCTCTTCCCAACATCAACTATTATACACCCTTCACAACTGCTAGACCACTACCCCTCATATTTCAAGACCAGACCACTTTTAGATGGATGTCGTTAGGGTTGGCAGCTCTAGGGGATTTAGGTTCGGATGGGCTCATGGCCTCTTTTTCATTTTTAAAGGATAAGTTCCATCTTAGTACACATGATTTTTTCAAATATTTGCAGATCCGAAGTTTTGTTGATAGAACGAAGGCTCAAACCACCACTATGTTTGATAGGATTATATTGTTTGAATTGATCTTGAGGAGGTCTAAAATTGGTGTAGTCTATCAACAATTATTATCTGGCCTCCTGGACGATATCCATTTACAGAATGCTAAGTGGGAGGCTAAGTTGGGGGTGTCAGGGGTGGATATTACTTAGGCCCTCGAATTGTCCAGCAGCGTTAATCTCTGGAAGCCTACGATCTCAATGCTATATGGCCCTATTTGATTTATATTACACTCCGGCTATAACTTTCAAATTGGGGGCTAAAAATCCACATCTTGGACAATCAATCAATCAATCAAAGCATTTGTATAGCGCACTACTCACCCGGAGGGTCTCAAGGCGCTGGGGGGGGGGGGCGGTCCGCTACTGTTTGAACAGCCAGGTCTTGAGCTGCTTCCAGAAGGCGAGGTGGTCTTGGGTCAGGCGGAGGTGGGTCGGAAGGGAGTTCCAAGTCTTGGCGGCCAGGTAGGAGAAGGACCTTCCTCCTGTGGTGGCTCTTCGGATGCGGGGGACGGCGGCGAGGGCGTGGCTGGTCGATCTAAGCTGGCGTTTGGGAGCGTAGAAGTTGAGGCGGCTGTTGAGGTATCCTGGGCCTTGGTTGTGTAGGGCTTTGTGTGCGTGGGTGAGGAGCCGGAAGGTGATTCTCTTGTTGACCGGGAGCCAGTGCAGGTCTCTCAGGTGTCTGGAGATGTGGCTGCGGCGGGTGTGTCCAGGATGAATCATGCTGAGGTGTTCTGGATCCGCTGGAGTCTCTTCTGGAGTTTGGCAGTGGTTCCGGCGTAGAGGGAGTTGCCGTAGTCCAGACGGCTGGTGACAAGGGCCTGGGTGACCGTCTTCCTGGTCTCGGTGGGTATCCATCGGAAGATCTTACGTAGCATGCGCAGGATGTTGAAGCACGACGAGGAGACGGCGTTGACTTGTCTGGTCATGGAGAGGGAGGAGTCCAGGATGAAGCCCAGGTTGCATGCGTGGTCTGTTGGTTTGGGTGTGCTGCCCAGGGCGGGGGGCCACCAGGAGTCGTCCCAGGCGGAGGGTGAGGATCCCAGGATGAGGACTTCAGTCTTGTCCGAGTTCAGTTTCAGGCGGCTGTTCGACATCCATTTGGCTACGTCTGTCATCCCTTCGTGCAGGTTGGCTCTGGCGGTGGCGGGGTCGTTGGTGAGGGAGAGGATCAGCTGGGTGTCGTCGGCGTAGGAGATGATGTTGAGGTTGTGCTGGCGTGCGATGGCTGCGAGGGGGCTCATGTAGATGTTGAACAGCGTGGGGCTGAGCGACGATCCTTGTGGTACGCCGCAGATGACTTCGGTGGCCTCCGATCTGAACGGGGGGAGGCGGACTCTCTGTGTCCTTCCGGCGAGGAAGGAGATGATCCACTCCAGTGCCTTCTCCTGGATTCCGACGTTGCTGAGGCGCTGTACTAGGGTACGGTGGCAGACAGTGTCGAAGGCTGCGGAGAGGTCCAGGAGGATGAGGGCCGCTGTTTCTCCGTTGTCGAGCAGGGCTCGGATGTCATCGGTAGCTGCGATCAGGGCGGTCTCGGTGCTGTGGTTGGCCCGGAAGCCAGACTGCGAGAGGTCGAGGGAACCGTTCGTCTCGAGGAAGGCGGCCAGTTGCTTGTTGACGGTCTTCTCGATGACTTTTGCCGGGAACGGGAGCAGCGAGATGGGGCGGTAGTTCTTGAGGTCGGTGGGGTCGGCTGATGGTTTCTTAAGTAGAGCGCTGAGTTCGGCGTGCTTCCAGCTCTCCGGGAAGGTGGCGATGTCGAAGGAGGTGTTGATGATGTCCCGCAGGTGGGGCGCGATGACGGCGTCGGCCTTGTTGAAGACGTGGTGAGGGCAGGGGTCTGTCGGAGATCCGGAGTGGATGGAGTTCATCGTGCGGATGGTGTCTTCGGTGCTGATCGGGGTCCAGGCTCGGAGGGTGGTGGTAGGGGGCTCGGACATGAATGTTCATGTCCGAGATGTGGATTTTTAGCTGCAAATGATATACATATGTTTTTTGATTGTCCAAAATTAGGGCCCTTTCTTTCAGACGTGGAGCAATTTATTAATTCTAGGCTTAGGATCTCAGTTATTCTCTGACCAGAGGTGATGGTATTTGGATTCGAAAACAATTGACCGCCAGGGAGATTGCGGCATGCCTCTGCTCTCCTGCTTATTGCTATGTCCTTAGTCCGCCTCTGTATCACATCAGAATGGATCACCCCAGACGCGCCTTCTTTTATTAATTGGAGAGCGAGGATCTTGGCTCTTTATAATTTGAAATCAGCAGTTTGGCTGAGGTGGGGTAGAAGGAGGCGGGAGCTGGGCCAGAAGATCTGGGCTCCAGTGGTGGAGTTGCTTAGCGAATAGAAAGAATTGTTTCTTTTTAGGTCATCTAGTCACCCACCCCATGTATTCTGCTAACTTCTAATACTGCCTGGTTGTCTGTCCCTGCTCTTGACAGATAGATTTTTCTGTTTTGCTATGTTTATTTGCCTAAGGCCATGTCTTTATTTAATGTGCCTTCTAGCTAAGTTTATATGATTTTATATATGTCTGTGTGCTTGCCTGCTTTGTTTAATGCTCTCTTTCAGCCACGGTTATTATGTTGTTATATTATGTCTTCGTTTATCAAGCTTTAATTAAAAAAAAATGGTAGGAATTTTGTACTTTTATAATTAATAATTTCAGTCCACCATGCTCTTCATACGTCATTGGATGGACAACAACCAACTAAAATTGTACCCCGAAAAGACAGAATTGGTCCTCTTTGGCAAAAGCAAGCCTCTGTGGGGACCACATTACTGGCCTACCGAACTGGGCCTACTCCCAACCCCGTCCAGTTCGGTTAAAAGCCTAGGGGTGCTCATTGATGAAGAGCTTTCAATAAGGCCTCAAGTAAACTCAGTGGTGTCATCCTGTTTCTTTCAGCTTCGTAAAATAAAAAAGATTAGTCGGATGCTCTCCCAGTCCGCCTTGACCCAGGTTGTGATGGCCTTGGTACTGTCACATTTAGATTACGCCAACGCCATCTACCTGGGCCTTCCTATTGCCCTTGGTAAACGCCTTCAGATGGCTCAAAACCAGGCAGCCAGGCTTATACATCGTCTTCCGCGTTGGCAATCCGCAAGACCTCTGCTGAAGCAACTCCATTGGCTTCCGATTACACAGCGTGTACTTTTTAAAACCGCATGAATAACTTTCAAGGCTCTTCACGCAGGTAGCCCTAAGTTCATCCAAATACTTTTGCCTAGTTACACTGCCCCACGCAGCCTGTGTTCTGCTTCGCAAATCCTCCTGACTGTCCCCCGTTATAAATTCCAACATAAGGGAGGATGTAGGTTTGCCACACTTGCCACTAAACTGTGGAACTCTCTCACTCTAGAGATCCGCTCTTGTACCACTCTTCTTCAGTTCAGGCGGTATCTTAAAACTTGGTTGTTTGCCCAGACCTTAGCTTAGCCCCCCGTCAGACCTCTGATATGTAGTTTTCCAGTCTATGTTGGTTAGCACCATGAAACCATCGGGTGAACTTGCGCTGTATAAATTCTTGTTAAGATAAGAAAATGTGGATCTAATTGCAGATGTAAATCTTAATAAAATTGAAATTAATTAGATCAGTTACATCAGTTAAAAATGACTAACGACAAACAAGCAATGTAGTACAAAACATGCCACTACCGTATCTGTTTATGCCTTATGCCTGGTAATTTTTTTTTCTTAGCATCATGAATCCTCAAGAGCAACTGAGGATGGCATCCTTTGTTCTACATTATCTCTCTTCCATCACCTGCGGCAAAATAGGTATGCTGTTTTAGCTTTCAATTTTGTGAGGAAGGGAAATATTAGCTTTTGAGAGTTTAATGGTCTTAGCTTTGCCAGGGTTGTGGGCACACTTTATTGTATAATGTTCTGCCATTGGTCACATGAAGCAGGCAGTGGGTAGGTGGTACTCAATTTTTTCGTCGAGCATGGGCAGCTCATGCACTGCTCTGTGATCCCTGCTGTATTGGAGTATGTACTTGAAGCTCTCCCACTCTCATCCCATATTTATCATTGGCTTGTGTCATTGTCCTTCGTAAATGCTGGCATCTGATTCGTTATTAGGCCTGTTAGTCCCTCCATAGTACCGCCTTGTCTTCATTTGTAACCTCCCAGGAGGACTGGTCCTTTTACTTCGGTTGTTACTTGGTACGTCTTCTTTAGTCTGTAAGCACTATTTTCTTTAATGAGTTTCTCTTACTGCAGGAGGGTCTCTCGTGCGCAGTTGTGACCACCGACGTGTTTATTTAACTCGTAGCAAACAGTGAGCTCTTCAGGGACCATAGGAGACAGAAGGGGGCAACTCAGTCATGCCTTCAAGCATTTGGAATGCAATAGGTCTCCCATTTGCGAGAGGTTAAGCTACTGGCTTAACAAAACACAACATAAATAAAAGGCACACATTTTATTTTTGGCAGCCTATAATTTGGATTGTTACAATAAATAGTGGGAGTATATGACCTGAAGCATAGTGGGACTACCCATTTATTTGGGTAATTTTCTGCAGGGAGGAGGATAATTTCTTGAACCACATACATTGAAATGATTGCCATTTGAAAGACAAAATGATGGTGCCTTGTGCATTTTAAGGAAGAAATCCGAGCGAGTGTTCTCCACTTGACTTTCTTAACGTATCTGTGAAGACAACTTCTTTTTAGCTGGCCTAAATAAAAAACAAAAAGGGGAACATCAATGACTGAGGTAATAAACTTAAAATACCTTATAATATTGGTAATTTATTAACATTATGTAATACAAAGCACACTTGGAGGGGCATTTCAACTTACATTCTTGTGGTTAATTTTCAAATGAGCAACTTGGGATTAATAATCAAGAACACTACTTTAAAAATATCTATTTACAAGTCAAAACCATTACAGACAAGATCCACAATATTACAAATAAGCAACAAATCGAAAAAGAGAGTAGAGTTTCTACTTATTTGAATTACACTATTAAATGATTTTCCCGGACCCAAGATGAATGTTTGCCCTTACAGACAGCTTGTTTGCAGCAGGAAAGAGGAGGCTGCAAATCAATATCTGTCTGCTAACATCTTCATTCGACAGAACAGTAGGATTTTTAAAAGTATTTAACAGGGCCATTTTTTCCGAGGCTGTATGTTATGAATGTCTGAATCACTATGCCCAATTTTTTATTGGTCACATTAGGGAAAACACATCACTTTTAAGTGAGGACCCCTCTTCGTGATTTTCATGCTTTCATTTTTATCATCAAACTGCAGCACTGTATCATTTGCACCCCGTTGAAACTAAACTTCAACTGAGACCACAGGGCAGATATTGCCAGAGTACACTAGTTCCTGGATTCCACCACTGTTACTGCAGCCTTAATACCTGTCGCCTCTTATTCCAACCATGTAATTAGCGCCTCAACAGCTTACGCCACCTTCTTCACATTGTCCAACTTTTTTTACCGTCATGTCCAGTGCAGCCGTCATTTCCCTCTTTCCCTTTACAATCCCCTTAAATGTCAATTCCCTAATGTCGTCCTCACATCCTCTTTCTTCTGTTAATTTGCGGGATGCGATATGGAATATCTATCTCCTGGACTACCACGTCGTCATCTTGCACCTGTGCAAGTACTTGTTCTGCTTTCACTTTTAACCAAAAAGTCCCATTAAAATCACACAGGAGCTGAACTGCCTGAGGAAGTTTCCCTTTTTGTCTGGCTTTGCTCACCACCATCATTTCCAGCTGCAAAGCAGTAAATTGTCCCTGGGTTAGCTGACATGTTGGTGTGTAGGGTCTCCAAAGTCACATCAGCACAGGCTGCTGCTCATTAGCATCTGGAAGTGTGCTGCTCACAATGGCACTGCCTGAGCTTCAAGTGCTTCACCATCAGTGCATCCTAAATTGTGAAGCTTGTAATCTCCATGAAGAGCACTTCCCTCTCTCATGTCCTTGTTTAACAGACCACCACCACACTCTCAGATGGTCTAAGACATCTCACCGAATGTTATCACAGAAGGAAATTCCTTTTGTGGGTGCGAGAATCCCAGCTGCAGTTCCAGCATGCTGTTGGAAAGAGATTAACTTTGAAGGTAAGGATGAATGGACGATCATGGTTGCTGCCTGGCTCCAACTTCAAGGGGACAACAATTACAATTCCTCAAGGCTCTATCATCTCGCCCATGCTTTTCAACATCTACATGAAGCCATTACCAGTAATGATCAATCAATTTCAATTCACGTGCTATAACTATGCAGATGACATGCAAATACTCCTTTACTGGAATGCCTCAAAGACATTAGAAAATCCCCAATTTTCAGTTGTCTCAGAGCCGTGGATCAGTAGGTTACTTGGAGCCATCTCAAATTAAATGCTTCTAAAACAGAAATACTCAGGTGTGACGCTTGGAAACATTATGACCCGCATGCCGCCTAGCCTGATGAACTGAGATCACCACCTAAAGTATCGAAGGAAGTAAGAAACCTTGGAATGACCATTGACTCCAAGCTATCGATGAATGCCCAAGTGGACAAATTTGCAAGATCAAGCTTTGTCACTATAAAAACGCTGCGACAAATTTTCCCTCATTTGGGATTTCCACACAAGGTCCAAGCTAGCATCTCCCTTGTTCTGTCCAAACTCGATTATGCCAATAGCCTCTACCACGAATCACCTTTAACAACCATGAAAAGAGTACAAAGGATTCAGAACTGGGCTGTCAGAGTACTCTTGCATATCAAACTGAGAGACCACATCTCACCAGCTCTGAAATCCCTGCATTGGTTACCGGTTGCCAGAAAATCCACGTTCAAGCTGCATTGTATCACACACAAAGCAATACATGGAATGGGACCACTCTTCCCCAGGAATAAAATCACCAAACACATTCAAGAAAGGAACCTCCACTCTAAAGGGACACCTCGCCTCAAAATCCCAAGATACAAGAAAAAAAACATGGGTGGCTCATTCTTATCTGCTCAAGCAGCTGAACTATGGAACTCCTTACCCCCCAACATAAGATCCACGGACAGCCACCTTATCTTCAGAAAACTACTCAAGAATTGGCTCTTCCCCACATAAGCACCATATACAAACAGAAATTTACAGCATATCCCTCTGTATATAAGCATTTATTTTCACTATAGATATGTACCAATCTTTGTGTATTGCTTTGTACAAACATGTAGAATAATTATGTTGTGAAAAAAAAATTAAAGTACAATAACACTTGAAAACCGGAGTTTACCTGGTGCATCTTTTTTCTACATGTACTTGCTTCCATTGTGCTTCTATGTACCTCCCAAGTATGTGGATCTGTGTGTTTGTTACTTTTTCTCCGAAAAAGCATATCCAATGCACTACCCTATTTCTCATCCTGTACCTCTATCAATATCTTTAATCTACATATAGTTACCTCCTTTATGCATCTATATACTTTCAATGTACTTATGGATCTATATATTTATCACTTTCTTCTAATTTAGCATTCCCAATGCACTACCCTATTTCTCAGCCTATACTTTTCTCAATATATCTTCTAGCCCAACTTGTCTCATCTCAAACCTCTTTCTACTACTCTTTCAACACCCTATACATCTATCTATATATCCTCTACATTCCCTCTCCCATTTAGCCCAAAGTCATACCACTAATATGATCCCCAAAATAACCCTTTCTAGACTCTCCCCTACTCTACCCCTCCTTGCATCATCTGACACCTCTTTTACTATACCAATCCCCCAAAACAAACCTTTCTAAACTCTTACCTTTGATTCTTCCCCTCCACTAACCCTTTTTACTCATCCAAAAGCCTCCTCCTACTGCTATGACCTCCCAAAAATAAAATAAATCTAAATCGCTCACTCTTCTATCCCACCACTATCCTTTTCAATCAAAATACCAGATTTACATTTTCACTTCTCAAATTTCATATTCCACTATACTAATTCACCACTAATCCTTTATGGGTTCAAGAGTAGCGTGCTAATGCCAATAAAGTGCTTCAACACCCCATTAGGGTCACAAGCACTATATAAATGTAAACCCTTTCCCTTTTCAACCCTCCCCTACCCTTCTCTATCAAAATAACTGAATAACACATCCACCACTCAAATTACTTCTTATTTCACTATAATAATTTTCAACACTAATCCTTTATGGGTTCCAAAGTAACGTGCTACTCGCCAGAAAAGTGATTCAACACCCATGAGGGGTAACAGGTGCTATTTGAATGCAAACCTTTCTTCCTCTTCTGTCCCTCCACTATCCTTCTCACTCCAAATAACTGACTAATATGCACCACTCAAATTACCTTCATATGTCACCATACTAATTCACCACTAATCCTTTATGGGTTTCCGAAGTAGCATGCTACTCACCAAAAAAAAGCGCTCCATCACCCCATTAGGGGTAACAACCGCTATATAAATACAAACCTTTTTTCCACTTCTATCCTTCCGAATCCAAATAACTGACTAACCTATCCAACACTTAAATTACTTTCATATTTCACTATACTAATTCAACACTAATCCTTTATGGGTCCCGGAGTAGTGTGCTACTCTCCAAAAAACATTTTGGCGCCTCGTCAGGGGTAGTAAGCGATATATAAATGCAATTACAATACAATACAATACTATTGCATCTCTCCGAAACAAAAGAAATCCTGCTGTCATGATGGGATCTCACAGCAGAAAACAAAAGAGCACCCTGCTTAAGTACCCAGTGTTTCTATTTCCTTTTATGCAGAAATAAAGGTTAAACACTTCCAGTCCGGCTTTCAAAAGTGACATAATTTACAATGATCTTAAATTAACTTTACACAGGTTCTTAAATGATGTCTTAATCCGTAATTCACAAAACCAGGCGAGACATTGAGATGTAATTTAAGAATGTTCTAAATTTGAAAATGAGGTAGACTGAATTCACAAAAAATGGTAGTAAAGTTACTGGTAGTGTATAAAAAGTGGGGGAAACTATATAAGATATAGCAAGGTAGTGAAAATGACATTCATGAATTTGAAAAACATAAAAATTATTAAACATTTTTCTTCTCACTCCAAAATATTTTTCCAAAACACACCTTCTTTCCCCCCACCCACCCTGTGAAAATTGAGTTAATTGCAATTCCTTCACACATGGTCACCCTCAATTACTCTACCAATATGCAAGTTTAACTTATGACTGAGTGGCAAAAGTGACTAGATATGTGTTGCAAAGCCTTTGTGAATTTACTAAATGTAAGAGCTTGGCAGTGTGTTCCAATATTCAAACAACACGATTGAACCCCTCCTATCGCATAACCCCCACCCAATACATCTCATGAATATTGAGTGAGTCAATTAGCAGAGCATCACCTTCACAGATTACTTTCTTTGTTATACCTCATGTGTACGTGACAAAGCACCTGATAAATCAACAGACCTGAAGGATGTCATTAGAGATAGGGACTGACTGGGAACCCAAAGCAGCCCTGGCAATTTTGTTGGACTGGCACCCAACACCGGAGTGGGGGTGCGCAAGTGTCAAGCACTGCTGCTTAACAAAACCGGCTCCCAGCACTGCTGCTTTTGTTACAGGGGGCTCATACTGCTGCATTGCTGGAAAATCGGCCCCCAGTAACAAAATCGGCCCCCACTGCGCCAAAACCGCCCCCCACCCTTCCAGCCTCCCAGCCAAATGTTCGATGCACGCTATGGATAGTCCTGCCCCCATTAGAGAGAGTTTAACTTTGGGAGACACCTTGCTGGCTATCAGTCAATGCACGAAACAGACGTATTAGTCATTAAAAAACTCATTACATTGGATTCTTTGAAACGCACTGCAACGTGCATGAACAGATTTAAAAATGATATTTTGTAATAGTGTTGGGTGGAGAATAACATGAATTTGGACCTCCCATCTCTATGATTCTCAGTAACACTGGCTATGCCCAGTGCTTAGAAATGGAAGACGTGCACTATGAAGATGTAAACAAAAAGCGAGTTCTTATTTGGGGTGGATGAAGCTGCATATATATATTTTTTCTTTCATAGCACACCTTAGACTTGCAGGAGATGCAGCGTTATGCATACTCAGTAAAAGGGGGCATTCACATGAAAATCAAGACTTAGACATTTTGAAATCTTGAGATTCACATTTTTCACGGTTTGTTGCAGGAGCAAAGTTTAATCCATAGCATATCTTTTGTCAAGATTCTTTCCGCTTAACCCATTTTAAACATTTTGCCGGGACAAGAAGCACAGTAAGGGCCTTATTTAGGGTTTGAGGCACTAGGTACTCAAAATGTGACGGATGTGCCATTCGCAGTATTTAGAGTGCCGTTGCATATAATGCCCTTGTAATACGGCGGGTGGGACATCCACCAAGTTTTGACTGTAGTACCCTGTCTGCAAAGGCTAAATGATAGTAACAAGAACAACACACATTTACCCATTTTTAAAATACATATACCTACTTAGATATTTTTGCTGTAAAAGCAGGTGATGAATCAAAACATCCACCAAATTAAATTTACATTTTACAGCCTTCCACCTGAAGCTGTAGCACACAAGCACTTAAATTCAGTGACTGATATTTTAGGGGGCCTGTTCACAAAGGTTAACTTACATGTGAAAATGTACGCTTACAATTTTAAGTAACTTTACTACTTTTGGCTATTTACCATTTACGTGTGTAAAGTTACTCAAAGTGTAGACCTGCATGCTTTACTCCATGAAACAGGGGATGGATCTAAATTTAGAAGTGTAAGTTACTACAGCTAAAAAGGAGCAGGCGCAGTAGTAAGTCCACAGCACACATGACTAACGCCTGATACTGTAACATCTGAAGATAATGGAGACTGGGACTTAAAAACAAACCCCATAGGAAACAATGTTATATATATAATTAATTTATTTTAACTTTTTAAAAATATATCTAAATTGCATTGAATAAAAAAACAAATATATACATTTTTTAAAGAAATACTGTTCAATGCTAAAAAATGTTAATAACGTTTTCATTTACAGAATACATGTAACTTTTTAAGAAACACAATTACATTCATTTCAATGATTTCTTTGCATATCTTTCTGAATTTTTTATTACATAATAATTGAATACAAATATTTTACTGTGTGTGATTTTTAAAATAGCTAAAACATTTTAAACAGCTCGATATTTTAAATTAATATAGTAATTATTTGCAAAAATAAATGAATAGTTTAAAGTTACTACTAGTAACATTTCCCATGTAGCCAGAGGTCTTCGCTACTGGTGCGGAAAGTTTAAACGTTTATTAAACTTTTTTCAAAAAGTAGAAAAAAGATTTTCATGTAAAATATTATTGTTAAACATATTTTAATTGTAGATTATTAAACCATTATTAACTTAATTTAAAGGTAATTATTTTGAATATAGTAAATCAAAGTAAGATCCTCTCTTTGCAGTTTAAATTATAAAAATAAATACTACCTAAAGTAAAAGTGTTTTATTATCTATTAAAAGCTGATCAGAATTATTTAGATTTCTTTAAATGTACTTTAAGTATGTTTAATAAAAATCATTTTATATTAATTGTTACATTTAAAAAGGTTATTTAAAGTATTTTAAATTTAATTAAAAATACATTTGGTATTTAGTTTTTTTTAACATCAGTTTAAATAATTTAAATGACCAATATTTCCTATTTGCTTTAGGTCCCTTCCTAAATTATTTTCTATTGGAAGGTGTTGCAATTCCAGTGGTAGGCAATGTTTGGCGCTGGACTTACTCCAGGTTGGCAGGAGTACATTTATGAATGTTTGGGTTGTTTTTGGCATAGTAACTTTAGAAGCGAAGTTTGTGAATAGGAATTAGCTTACCCTTTTTAGGTCTTGCGCCTAGTGTTGCAGTGCGCAGCACTGCCACGCAGCACGAGACCTCTTGTAAGGGGCTTTGAAAGCAAACCACACGCTTGTGAGTGTGATTTGCTCTCGCTGACTGCCATTGGGCTTCGCGTGTCTTTTTTTTACAAAAAACGGCACGCGATTGGGCAAAGGCGGGCGCATGTCCCGCCTTTGCTCCGCCCATTCCCACTGGTGGCCAGCACGTGCAGCAGCACGCGCAGCAGCACGCGTTCGCATCGCTGCAGTGCTACCCCCCCCCCGCTCCTCTGTGGTGATTTTCGCCCTTCTGGCTCTCAGACAAGCAGGTCAGTGTTCCTTTCGGAATGGTCTTGTTTTACTACCTCACAGGTTAATTTGTAGCACCTTGCCACACAGATTCCCGTTCGCCCCTTGCTCCCTCCCTCTCCCCGTCGGGGCCTTCCTGCTTCCATTATATGCCGCTGCTAGTGAAAGCCAAGCATGGCTATAGACTGACGCTGAACCAGTTTCAAGTAACTACCACAACAATACTCTAATGTTCATAGCATGCGTTCTGTCACTGAATAAGCAGTCATCTTTAGCCTAGCAGCAGTGCTTTAAACACATTTTTTCTTGCTCATACACTACTGCTCCTTTAATCCTGCCCTCAATAGTTCATTTAGTTGTACATACTTTTCACAGCCCACACACATGCCCATTAGCACTGTGTTTACTGTCGCAGAGGCTAATTTTTACCACCTTGCCACATGTATTCCAGTTCGCTACTCGCTCGCTCCCTCTTTCTCCTGATCGGGCCTTCCAACCTACATTGTGTGCTGGTCAGAGCGTGGCTATACGCAAACGCTGTAGGGATTTCAACCCCTGCCAACCAATAAATTAATGAACATAGTACGTGTTCTGTTACTGCACAAGCAGCCCCATAAGCCTAGCCGCAGTGCTACCTTGATCATCTTCTATCACAGCATTACCCCACGGTGTAGCGTGCTACCATTTTTCTAATAGGCTTGTACGCTTTTAATGTTGCTTTTAACAAACATTTTTCTCCTTTGTTTGAGGAGAGGACGAGTGTTTGTGGCGCAAAGCTCTCAGTGTGTCCCAATTTTTTTTATCTTGCTGTGCCTCCATCTTGTCACGGTTTGGGGACGGACTCCTAGATCGGGGGATGGGGGCACCCTGCGGGGTGGAAGATCTGTTTTTGCAGGTGCAGGAGGAGGGGCCTTTGCGAGATCACTTCTTGCGATCACTGTGAACCGGACACGTTCCTGTGGCCCCCTGGTCTTATTGTCTCCTTGGAGGACTACTTTTTCTACTGCTGGGCGAGCGCCGTGGGCACGTGCCAGGGATGTTTGCAGCGGGCGACCTCCCACCTTGACTTTTGGTCTCATCAGATGTCTTCTGCAAGTTAGGGGGCATAAAGATTTGGTAAACC
Organism: Lissotriton helveticus; assembly: GCF_964261635.1. Lineage (NCBI taxonomy): Eukaryota > Metazoa > Chordata > Amphibia > Caudata > Salamandridae > Lissotriton > Lissotriton helveticus. The sequence goes on from NC_136070.1 coordinate 447,132,057, forward strand.
CTCGATACTTGTCTTCCTCCTTCGGTTTCTCAGAGCAGGTAGACTTTCTGGGCATATTAACTTCCACGTTTCTTCCTCGATCAGACTCTCACGTTTACAGCACTGCTTGGTCTGTTTTCAGTAGACCCCCTTGTCCAACAGAACGCAACCTCTTCCCATCTGATGGGCATATCTGCCTTTGTGGCCCCCTGGAGATAACGCTGCCTCTCTAGCCCCACACCTAGATGTTTGATGACCCCGTGACAAGGAACATGCAGAATCATTGTTTTCAGGAACCTCCCAGGCCTCCTGCGCCCATTTTAGCCCTCATGATCCTGGCTTGGATGTTATATCCACTTGTGGCCAGTCTGTGGCTTTGACCCCCACTGCTATATCAGCGATGTCACAATCCTTCCCTGTGATGTTGTTTAATTCTGAGCCCTCCCCTTCCTGGCACTCATACTCCTGCCCATCTGGCCGTGACGTCACTGTCCTCCTTAGGGATAAGGCCCATAGGCCAATTCAGCTCCTATACATTCATGCAAGCTACAAAATATCACATGAGTAGGACCCCTCCCCTGCCTTGGGTGGCCAGGGTAATACCGGTTATGAGTAGAATAGGTGGGTGGAGTAGGGTATGCATTGAGGGCTGTAGTAACTCCGTTATAAATACAAATAAGTGCAGAATCCACACTCAGATATAAATCCAAATGGTTATTTAATAAAAGTATAAGAGTACATGAAAGTGCATGCAGCTCCGTGGGGAACTGCTGGAAGAATGAATAATTACATTCTTGAAACCAGTAGAGAACATTACAATCATTCCATGTACAACATTCTATTACATAGACATAGTTCTTGGACTAAATTCCTTAAAGGAATATGCAATTACTACACATCCCTTTCCTTAATAAACTTTAAATAGAGAAAACAAATTACAAATAAAAAAATATAAAAACGAAGAAAATCATAAAATTTCTTTGGAGTAATAATGCGTCTCCCACATCTACTCGACTTATTAACTACACCGTTGTCTTCCACAACCAATCCTTTCTGCACACCTAAATCTCCCATTGGCAGCTGACTGTGAGAATCAAAATGTTGTTCACAATCTTCCTCCCCTACAGGAAACTCACAACACTCACCAACCTCTGAACTCTGCGCTTCCAGTGGAAACTCCAATGAACAAGGATTTTGCACTTGGAGTCACACTTGAACCTCAGACTCATTCCCTTTCTCAAGACTGGGTAAAACATCCAACCACCAATAATCTCTTTCTATATCCAGAGCACCTTTGTTATCCATAGAGGTAGCACCAGATAATGAAATGCTACTCATATGATGTATACTACCATCATCAAGTTCAACAGTGTTTTTCATGACTTTAGTAACCATCCTGGGCTCAGAAAATCTAGCATGCAATTTTTCAGATTTTCTTGCCGATTTAACTCTGACAAACTGTCCCACCTTAACATTCACTTCTTTGGTACCATACTTTGCGTCAAAATACAATGTATTCTTACATTGGGACTTGATGATGGACTGCTTAACTAGCTCGGAATCCCACTCATACTTCCTGCCTCTACCAATCCATTCTGGATTGATTTTGCAATGAGGAAATCTTCCACGCATCAAGCCAAAGGGACTTTCTCCAACAGTATCACGAATAGTAATTCTATACGACCAAATCAATTTACTAAGTTCCTCATCCCAGTTCTTGTTTCCTTTTTTTTGCTAATTGTAAAACACCTTTTAAAACTCTGTTCACCCTTTCCACAACAGAATTACCCCTAGGATGATACAATGCTGTAAACTTTTGTTTGATACCGGTATTGACCATACATTTTTCATTAAATCAGATTTAAATTGAGTTCCATTATCCGTTAAAATGGAAGCCGGAAAACCCTCTCTCAAAAAATATTTATCCAAAAAATGTATAACACTTTGTATATCTACCTTAGTGACCACCTCAACCTCAAGCCATCTAGAAAAGAGGTCAACAAGAACCAAAATGTACTTAGTGACACCATCTTGCCAAACTACTGGTCCCATTATATTTAAGGCAACGTCTTCCCACGTTAAACTTGGACAACCAAGTGATGACATGGGCGGATTAAGTGTCTTTTGTGCTTTATCAGAATTCTCACAATTGATACAAACACGAACATGTCTTTCTATATCCAAATCGAGTTTAGGCCACCAATACAAAACTTTAATATTTCTTTTGGTGCGAGATACATCCGGGTGTCCTTCATGGCCTATGTTAATGATTTTTTCTCTCATGCCTAAAGGTGGTATGATTTTTCCAGCTCTACAAACAAAATCTCCATCCACACTCAAATCATCACAAACCTCCTAAAAAGCCCTCAACTTGGGATCAAGTTTATCATCCTTGGACCAACCATTAATGATCCTATCTTTAACTGAATGTAAAATGTCATCCTTTTTGTTTTCTTCTTCCCAAACACTCTTAGATAACCCAGTAGTGTCACTAAACACACCAGCTACACAAAAATCACACGACGGATCAGGGTCAATTTCTTCAAGGGGTAATGAAAGTCTACTGAGGAAATCAGCTATAACATTTTTTGCTCCAGGGACATACTGCACCTCGTATAGAAAATCCTGAATTCTCATGGACATCCTGGCAATCCTTGCTGAAGCTCTGGAAAGACCCTCAGTGGTGAGTAGTTTGGTTAGAGGTTTATGGTCAGATCTCAACAGAAATCTCTTTACCCATATGAACTTCCTAAAATGCTCCATGGCCCATACACACACCACAAATGTCTCACGTTCTATAACTGAATATTTCTCTTCTGCTGGAGAAAGAGAACGAGAAGCAAAGGCTATAACAACTTCTTTGCCTTCTTTAGTGAATTGTGACAAAACACCCCCTAGACCAGTGCCACTGGCATCAGTGGTGACAATGGTGTCCGCTTGTGGATCAAAACCTTGTAATGCAGGAGCATATGCAATGACTTCTTTAATGCTGTTGAACGATTTTTGACACATATCACTCCATTCAAAAGCGACTTTGGTTTTCATTAACGGGGAACAACCTTTACAACGAAGGTTTTACAACGCGGTACTGTTACCACGCACCTTTTACAATGCAAGTCGTTACAACGACTTGCGCTGGGGGGCGCTCCAGGATAGTAAATAGTTTAATTTACTATCCAACTCCTTCCCTACTATCCACGGGGACTGGAGTTCGAATAGTAAATTAAAATATTTACTATCCAGCGCCCCCCAACGCAAGTCGTTGCAACGACTTGCGTTGTAAAAGTTGCGTAGTAACGGCACGCGTTGTAAAGGTGCGCGTTGTAACGTCGTACATCCTTCATTAACAAATGCATTTCATAAGTTTTTGGTGAGAATTTGTTGACAATCTTCTAATAAAATTCTGCCAATCCTAGGAAGGATCGCGATTCATCTTTTGACTTAGGCGCGGGAGCCTTGATTATAGCTTCAACCAACGTGCTTTTTGGTTTAATGCCACAGCCCCCAATATGTGACAGACCTTTCAGCAAATTTGCATTTACTACTCTCAGCGATCAAACCATTGTTCTTGAGAATGGACAACACTCTCAGTATAGAATCGTGATGAGCCTTGTCCTTTCCTATTATCAAGATGTCGTTCTGAAAGAAAACAACCTCACGAATGTGGCTAAATAGGTTTGACATCAGTCTCTGAAATACCGCAGCGGCCAATGCCAAACCAAACAGCATACGTTTAAACCTATAACAACCAAATGGTGAACAGAACGATGTGAATTGTCTGCTGCCTTTGTCTAACACCACTTGATGATACGCAGCCGAAAGATCTAAGGTGGAGAACCATTTGGCATTGCGTGTCAGAGAAAGCTTTTCATCAATTCTGGGGAGTGGAAACTGGTCTACTACAATGTTGCTGTTAAGGTACCTTAAGTCCACACACAAACAGGCTTTGCCATTGGATTTATGGGCTACGATCAATGGAGAAACCCATTCGGCTGCTTCCACGGGCTCAATGACCTTATTAACAAACATTTTTTCCAACTCTCCTTTGACTTCATCTCTGATTATAAAAGGAATATTCCTAGCTTTATGGATCCTGGGAATAGCTCCCTCCTTTAAACAAATTTGATGGGTAAAACCTTTTAATTTTCCCATCCGATTCTCAAACACTTCCGGAAACTCCTGTAAGACCCATTTCTTAGTGTCCTCACCCTCACAAGAGATTAAATCTGGTTCCTTACTATTCGGATTAAGAATGATGTCTAACAATTTTTGATCTTTCCAACACCGATGGTCCTTCCTTAGCTATGTACAATTTTCCCACAGATTGTCTCTCTTTAAAGCGGAAAATTAACGTCCTAAAACCTAGTATGTCAATTCTTTCCCCAGTAAAACTTTCAGCAGAGATGTCATTGGGTGCTAACCCTTCTCCAATTTTGTTGACAAACTGATTCTTCCATACATCTTGTGACACAATGGTAAAAGGAGACCCTGAGTCTGCTGCTAATTGGACTGTGATTCCACCCAGTGAAACGTGACACAATGGTTTAGAAGAAGACTCACTAATGATGTTAAGTACCACTTTTTTCTTTTGGATCAGATTAACCTGTGCATCATTATCACTCGAAAACGATGAATTGAAATCATCCCCATCTTGTACATATGCAACCTTTCCCTTCGACTTTTTCTTAGATTTGCGGTTACACACTCTAGAGAAATGTCCAATTAAACCACACTCCATACATTTTACGGACTTAGCTGGACGCTTTTCATAAGCCGAAGAATGTGAATAACTGCCACACCTGTAACAAATTAAATTGCTAAACGTTTTCTGTTCATTACCATCACATTTTTTCCTTTCAGGAATATTTGGTCTCTTTTTTTCAGATTTTGCATTTCTATAGTTTTTGCAAGATACCCTCTTTTCAGTAACTTTTCCCACGATTTCTTCAGAGCTTTTTTGGTCTTGGGAAAGTGTAACTTTTGCACAACGTTTAGAAAGTTCAGCTTTCTTTACCATGGCAATACTGTCCTTAAGACAGCTATCTCTCTCCACCCACAATTTATCATGTAAACTCTTACTCTTCATGTAAATGACCACTTGGTCCCAAATGAGTTTGTCATGCAGTTGTGCAAACTTACATATACTCGCTAACTTCTTTAAGGCACATACTCTTCTACTGATTCGTGCTTTTCCTGTTTCCTGTGAAAAAAAGAATGTCTAGTGACTGGTATACATACCGAAGGAGAAAAATGGTCATCAAGGTCTAATAATGCTGCTTTAAATACATTTAAATCCCCTCCAGATCTTTCATGTTTATGCAATTCATTAAAAATGCGTAAACCTTCAGGACCTAATGAGTACAAAAGCATTCTTTTTTTCCTTTCAGGAGAAAATGCACCATTAACATCTTCTAAATTAGCTATATAATTGAGAAAATATTCTTTCCAGTCTAGCCATGACACTACAGGTTCTCCAGGGACTGCTAGAAATTCTTTGGGAGAATTGATCTGAAGATTAGATAAATTGTGATCTCCTGATATGTTTGATCTAGAAGGATTTGCTTCAGTAGACATATCTCCCCCTTTTTTTTTTGCACTTCCTGGGTAAAATTTCCACAAAAAGGTGAAGTTATTCTGAGATATGAGTCAAAACCAGTCAAGTAAAGAAATAGTCAACAGTCGTTTACTCAGCAAATATATGTGTACACACAGCCACTAAAAGAAAGAAATTGCACAGGAACCTCAAGTGACAGTGAGGTGTAAAAAAACAAATTGAAATGAAAAACTTCAAGAAAATGGTGCTGCATGCACTTGCCAACAGAAAAAAATACTCTTAAAACAAATACCGTGGAATCCTGATGAAAACACTGGTACTTATTCCGAATCGCCGAACATTTCATAAAAAAATGTATCTTTCACAAAGGAAAATGCTCGATCCGGCACGTACAAAGCTGTAAAAACGGTTGTCATGGAAACAATATGGCCGCCGTGCATGACCTCCCAACATGATGATGTGTGCTGATCCCAAGCGTCATAAGTGTCAATTACGTCACAGATCCAGTATCTGACACTCGACAGGGAACGTTCAAGATGCGGGTTTGAAAGAGTAGAGCGTGGAAAAGAAAAATGCGACCTTCAAAAGTAAGTTTGTTGAAACTACAGCTAGTGCATGCGGTGCTCGAGAAACTTTCTACCTCTTGACACGCACATGTAGCTTGAACAATACGTGCTCGAACCAGTCACACTTTCGACTTTCACCAATTATCCATGGCTCACCTTGACAAAAACGCTGAACAGTGGTAAAGACCCCCACCAATTGGAAGTAAATGTCCATGGTTCACCTCGCTAACACACTGCAGCTTCAGGTACTCACAGGGCATCCTCCTGTACCGCAAAGCGTCTTGTTGTAAAGTTTCAGCCTCCTTTCCAGCATTCCGATTCCAATCCCAAATAGTATCAGCACTGATGTAATCAGAAGTCATGTAGTAAGTTTCTCAAAATCCCAGCCCGTCGCCAAAAATTGTAGTAACTCAGTTATAAATAAAATAAGTGCAGAATCCACACTCAGATATAAATCCAAATGGTTATTTAATTAAAGTATAAGAGTACATGAAAGTGCATGCAGCTCCATGGGGAACTGCTGGAAGAAGGAATAATAACATTCTTGAAACCAGTAGAGAACATTACAATCATTACATGTACAACATTCTATTACATAGACATAGTTCTTATACTAAATGCCTTAAAGGAATATGCAATTACTACAAGGGCTTAAGTGGGGGGTCTCTAAAACGGGTGTGGCCTATGTAATTAAGTGCTAGGATTCAGTGGCATAGCAGGGGTGTCATGGGCTCTGGTGCAAGCAGAAAATTAGGCCCCTGGCTCTCTAGTTTAGTTTTGCTGTTCTATATAGCGCAAACTCATCCCAAAGGTATCAGAGCGCTTGTTTTTTAAATGGCACGTGCCTTACCCCAAAGCCCTTTCCCAGGAGTTTTACTTTGTTTTAGTTTGATTTTAGTTGTGTGTTTCTGTATAGTACCATACATGCTAGTGAGTGGAGCTTCTGAGTGCTTACGATAGACATAGTTTTTGAATGTGTGTGGCTTGAACCACACCAACCCATGGTAGTTCTGGTGTCTAGATTCTGTGGAGTGCGAAGGCCAAAGAAGGAAGACTTTTTGAATTTCCAATATCTCTTCTTTTGGACGCATTGAGAAAATCGTGATTTTCATGGATTCTCACCCTCTGCAACTCAACAATGTATTTTTGCTGGTCTCCATTTTTAATCAGAAAGCTAGCATGTACCTCGTTGCTATTGCCCAATTTAACACACAGATGAATACACTAAGGAGTCTGTTTTGATTGAATCTGTCATTTAAACATAAGGTGGTTTGTACTTTTGGAGTTGTTCTTATACCATTGAACAGTGTAGAGTGGTTGTATGCTCATCTGGGAATGCTGCATCCCTCTGGAGAAAGATCATCACAGTGCTACAAGGAATGGGACCAAAGTTAGCTCACTGAAAAGAACGTCAAATATTCCCGCTATTTTGAAAATCGGCCCTTGCCAATATTCAGTGTTTATTATTCTAGTCAAAAAATGTTTGCCTTTTATTTAGAAAACTCACCAAACACGGGCCTAAAGTCCTTAACTAGCAGGCTAAAAAGTTTTTCCTTTGCTACTTTAAATTACGGTTTGTGGAACTGTTTTACTTCCTGAATATGGTCCGTCTGCTAACCTGCTTTTTTTTAAGATGCAATCTAGCACCCACGTAAAACCTGCACCCACATAAGTGGCATGGTTCATCATGGTGTCTTTTCCTCACCTAGGCCAGTGGACCAAAGTATGGCTTATCCAGAGTCCTTGTCACAGAGATAGGTTTTATGGCTGTCGAGTATGGCTATTCAGTTTACATTGGAATGCCTATACGTTTTTTTGTAATTCACTGTCTTCCTAAAACAAGGTTAACAAGCATTTTTTTTTTCTTTTTGCAGTTTTACATAGTACAAACTCGGCTCAAGGGCACTGGATCACTTCAGACAAGCATGAGTTACATTACACAAGGCTAGATTCTGTTTTAGGCACAGGGGAGTAAGTGATTTGCCCAAAATCACAGGATGTGGAGGTGACGCCAGGACTCGGACTCTAGTTCCAAAGTCGGCAGTTCTGGCCATAACAGCACACGCTCTAAAGTAACAAGCATTTGCAATGCTATAGGCCTCGCATTATTAAAGTTTAAGCTATTGGTGTTGCCTTATTATTAGCAATGCCAATAGCTGAAACTTTCATAATGCGAGACCTATTGCATTGCAAATGCTTGGTTAAAGTGGGTGCACACACCTCCCTAAACTTACTCCAAGTCTGGCAGGAGTACATTTATGAATGTTTGGGTTGTTTTTGGCATAGTAACTTTAGAAGTGAAGTTTGTGAATAGGAATTAGCTTAGTCTTCTTTAAAGTGGGTGCACAAACCTCTCTAAACCTCTCCTTACTCCTTCCTTAGCCCAATCCATTTTGTAGTAAGTATTCCCCATTTTCCAACCAATCCCCTCAGTCTCGCTCACATTTACTACTAAAATGTGTACTTACGTGTGCGGAGAATCCGCACAGAAAAAAATAGATGAGGTGGAACCTGTGCTTGTACATTTTTTAATACAATATTTTTGGCACTGCTAAACGCACCACAAAATTCAGTTTTTGCATAGGCCCCTAGGTGGCAAGGCTGCATGGAAGGAAGCTTCTTGAAGCCATTTAACAAGAAAACAGACTTATTATTCCTGCTCCTACATTGCCTTTCCACTGCTGTTTAGCATGTCTTTTTGCATTTAATATACACAAAAATTCAAGATGGCTTATGGTAACATCAGTGTGTATTACTGACGCTAACAGGCACTTTCTGGTTCAGTGATTCTTAATGGCCAACACAGACAACAAATTACAAATTCAGTCTCTTTCTTACATTTCTCACTGCTAATACTTGGATCTCAATATGGGCATAACAAGATGAGTCATGTCATTTTTAGAACTAAAAGGAATAGGCACATGACTCAGTCAAAGCTCTTAAAACGATATGCCAGGTGTACTAAAAACGTGGGGCAGATTTACAAGCGCCTTGCGCCACTTTTCAATAACTTTTCCCATGTGAAAAATGATGTAAAGTGGCCAAGGAGCTTGTAAATAAGCCCCCAGCAGCACCAAATTGTGCACTGACCTTCTGCGACCAGTGTCTTATTTTGTCTTATTTTGTTAACCGACACATATACTAATATATCAGTTCACAAAATAAGGGATTGTAGCAGGTCACAGACCGACCTGCCTAAAGATTTTTAATTAGGCAAGTAACAGTTTACGACCTACTACAAACACAGCATGGCTGCCTGCAAGGATCAGCAGACCACCATCTCTGTGCTTGCTTTTCAAAAGCAAAAACTTTTTTTCAGCAGACCCATTTCCTTGAAAGACACTGGGCTGCTTTTATTTTACAAAAACGTTTTACATTTTGAAAACTTCTGTGAGAGTTCACAGAGATCACCAAAACTGGGTAACATCCTTTTGTACGCGGTCATTACACCGCGTACAATTACTACGCATGCATTACAACGCATGTGCTGTAATAACGCGTAGCTTTTAGTACGCATGTTATTACTTCCCATGCGCTGTCACAACGCATGCGTAGTAATGTGGGAGACAAGGAGGCAGTGATGACGGCTCCGAGGAGGCAGCGATGACAGCTCCGGGCACCCACCGAGGAGATACAGGTAAGAGGGCCTGATTAATATTGTAGGGTTTGTGTCTTAGGAGTAGTTTTTTTAGTTTAAGTGTAGTGTTGTGAGTCGTGGTGGGTAGTGTTTGTGTGTAGGTACACGAGTGGGGGATGGGGTAGGGTCGTGCGGGCGGTAGTGATTTAGTGTTTAGGGTAGTGCAGTGGTGTTTTAGTAGTGTAGGATACTGTATTTTTGAGGGTTTTGGTAGTGTTTTTAACTTTGGGGTGTTTAGTGCAGTGTATTTGTGTGTAGTGTTGGGTTTTATTATTACTAGGCAAGTTTTTAGTTTGCATACATTAACACTTCCTATGTATTGGTATGTGAACTAAAAACTTGCGTAGTAACGGGTTTTGCTAAGAAAAAAACGTGTAGTAATGGCATGTGAACTAATTGCATGCGAAATAACGAGTCATATTCCCTAAACCACTACTTGTCCCCGTGGAAACAGCTATCCTTATTCTTAACGGGAAAGGTGTCCAAAGGGATCCCTTCCTCTTTGTAAATCAGTTATCACCCAACTTTGAATTATCGAACTGATCTATGGTTTGCAAACAAAATTTTGGTTGCAAATCATTGATACATACAATACGACATAACAGTTTGGAAGGGACTCCTGCAGCATGCCCTTCCAAATCACAATTTGGTATTAATTTCTAAACCCATTTTAGGTGTTGGTAAAATGTTACTGTCTCTTAAAAGGGGTTTAGTAGATGGCAAATATTTTCTAGTTAGCACAAACCATCTAGTTTTGTGAATTGGATGGTCTACAATAGCTAAAACGTTTAGTACACCTAGCCCAATTTCTTTGTAGACTTACCTTCAGAAAGGTTTCTATGAGCTACATTCTTGCCACACCTTTAACCTTGGTATAGCTTGTCAAAGTGTTATCAAGAGCACATGCTTTTCTGAATACAGATTAGTTAAATACAAATACATCCTGCCTTTTCGTATCTGATTAAGATATAAGTGAAGTGCTGTTGCATGCATCAGCTGCCACACCCATTCTTGGTAAGTCACATGGTAAAGATCTGGGGCAATCCTATCAACATGGCACACACTGCACAATTTGCACGTGGCACACCTACAAAAAAAACCGTAGAAGAGTGTACAACAGACAAGCAAAGAACTGCAATTAACAGTGCTCAGTGTTTGGCAACCAGATTGGCACTTCAAGGTTAGGTATAGTCACCGACGCCAACCACCCTGAGGCACAATATGCAGGTGACCCTGCTGCGATACTGACATAACAGTTGTGATGTTGCATCAGTGTCCCTGCAGGGGCAGCCTTAACCTGCATTTCGCAGGTCAGTATGAGTGTGCAGTCTGCAATTAAATTCCCTGGAGGTGGGCTTGGGTTTTTGGAATCTACTCCAAGCCTTTGCCAAGGACATGAACAGGGAGGATTTAAATGTGCCCCATCTCCTGGATCCCACACCTTAAATACCTCAACCCACAGCCCCTTGCCCTGAACACTTATTTCAGTAATGTGGAGCCTATAGATAAGTAAACTGATTCCATTATTTGCATGGTACCTTGCCGCCCTGAAAATAAAGGAGCACCCACTTTGAGTAGCCATCTGATGCAACAACACAATACTAGTCTGTGTCCTTCTGCAGGCCCAAAAGCCCACAGGGCTACAGGTGCAAGAGTGGTACATTGGCTAATATGGAGTCTTTCACTCCATGCATGATAGTTCCTTGTGTAGAATTATTTTATGGCTCTGAGGTACCTGAAGTCTCCTTAGGGCTGTGCGATATTGTGTAATGTATTTCTCTTTCTAGCAGATGTCATGAAAATTCCATAGAAAGGTTTAGAAATTATGCTTTTGTTTGGAAATATGGTTTGCCGGTATCTCACGTCACTTTTTTGTAAGCCTAGCACACATCTAACATTAAAAGGACTTTCGAGATATGGGCAGGAAACTAGTTTGAGTAGAAAATGTCTCTCGTGAGATATTTTCTGTGTTGAAGCCGCCTTCTGGTGGCAAATGCGTAATCGAGATTTTCATGAGTTTTGCATTATGTGAAATTCGGGAGATTTTTTTTTTTTTTTTTAAAGACATTTTTATTGAAAGATTTTGCAGATAAAACAAAGTGCATACCAAACAATTGCAATATATGAACAAGAATAGGGAAAAACAATTGCAATATATGAACAAGAATAGGGAAATATAATCAGGCAGAATATTATTAAATCAAACATATCAGGAAATATTAAGACGGGGTATGCAGGAGAAGAGGAAGGAGAAGAGAAAAGGAGAGAAAGAAAGAGGGAAAGAAAGGAAAGAAAGAAAAGAAAGAAGATAAGAGAAAGAAGAGAGAAAAGAAAAGGAAAAGTCGGAGAAAACTCAGTGGGCTAGAGTAGAAGAGGAAAGATAGGAGACAAAGGGGAGCCAGAGATGATCAGATTTTATTTTTTGAGAAATAGAGGAAGAGGAGACAGTAGAAATCCTATGTTCATCACAAAGAAAATTCCAAACATGGAGAAAGATATTTTAGAATTATCTTTCCATGATGACAGAATGACTTTAAGGGCTAGAGCAATAAAAAGGTCAAACAGTCTAGATTCATATGAGGCTAAATCTATATCAGGCGAAAGGGAACCTAGAAAAACATGCTTAAAAGATATAGCAGTATTAAACTTAAAAATCGACATGCAAACCTTCCAAACTGAATTCCAAAAGGAGGAAACCGTAGCACATTCATATAATAAATGGATTAATGTTCCTGAAGCATTAGAACAAGACCAACATAAGGGAGAGGAATCAGGGGAAAATTTACAAATACTAACGGGAGTAATAACCGCTCTACAGTATATAAAATAAAGGGATTGAGTCACACGTGCAGCAGCAGAAACTTTAAACAATTTGGACCAGATTTTCTCCCACATATTAATAGAGAAGGATACAGATAAATCATTTTCCCAAATAACCTCAACAGGTGATTTAGAACGGAGGTGAGAAGCAGATAATAATATGTTATAAACAAGAGCAGCCTTAGGAGTGTGGGTAGAAAATAATGGATATAAAGGAGATGGAGGAGGAACAACAGGAAATTCAGTTGGAAGTGAGAAGGTAGCTAAGTGAGATTGAATAGCAGTGGCAATAATAGTGTATTCACCAAAAAGAGCATCAGGAAGGTCGTAACTAAGTTGTAAATCGTGGAAGGGAATAATATTGAATTGATGAAGGAATTGAAATACAAAAGAGACATTCTTCTCCTTCCAATATTTGTAGTAAAAAGATTTACCCTTATATTTGAGAAATTTATTATACCAAATAATGGAAGATAAAAAACAGTGCAAAGGGTTTACATCTTTAGAAAAGGTAGCAGAAATAAGAGTTTGTGAATATTTTAAAATGGGATATTGAGAGATAAAGGAGCAGTTGGACATAAAAGCAACATGTTTAAAAGGAAAATCCTTCAAAAGTAAACGTTCAAAAATAACCCATTTGGGGACTGGCATGGTTTGAAAATCATACGCTAAGGAAAATGATTGTTTAGGAAGGAAAGCGGAATGGTAGGCTTTGAAAAAAGGAAAATGAACACCACCTTCATTTTTAGGACGTGTAAGTTTAAGCAAGGCAATCCGAGGGCATTTATTATTCCAAAAGAATTTTGTACATATTGAGTTTATACGGGAAAAATATACATTGGGAATTTTGATGGGCAGCATAGAGATAGTATACAACACATGCGGGGTAATCATCATTTTTATAGTATCGAGTCTGCCCCACCAGGAGAGAAAAAGCGGGGACCACAGGAGGAGAAGAGCTTGGAGTTTCTGAATCAAATTATTAAAGGTACATTTGATAGTATCAGTAAGGGTGGATGAAAACCATATACCCAAATATTTAATTTTGGAAGGACACCAAGTAAATTCAGTATCACTAAACATGAATCGGGATCAATCAGAGTTTAAGGGTAGAACTTCTGTTTTAGATAAATTAAGTTTATAGCCAGAGATGGAGGAATAAAGTTGGAATTCAGTCATAAAATGTGGCAACGAATCAACAGGGTTAGACATGTAAACTAAGATATCATCCGCATAGGCAGAAATTTTTACATCAGTAGAGGAGAATTTAAAACCAGTAATCATGTTATTAGTGCGAATGCGTTCCAGGAAAGGCTCAAGGCATAGGATAAATAATAAGGGCGAAAGGGGGCATCCTTGCCTAGTACCACGGGATAAAGAAAAGTATTTGGAAAACTGGTTATTGACAAAGATACTGGCACGGGGACAGGAATATAATAGTTTAACATAGGAAATAAAGGAGGGCCCAAAACCAAACCATTGGAGGGTCTGGAACATAAATTGCCAATTGATTCGGTCAAAGGCTTTTTCTGCATCTAAAGAAAGAGCAGCTAAAGGGTCTTTATATTTCTTGCTAAGGGAAATAATGTTGGCAAACATGCGTGCATTGTCCGAGGCAAGCCTACCCTTGACAAAGCCAACTTGATCCGTTTTAACCAAAAGGGGGATAATATTATCAAGGCGGGAGGCGAGGATTTTAGCAAAAATGTTGCAATCATAGTTGATTAGGGAAATGGGACGGAAGTTTTTACAATGAGAGTGGTCCTTATCTGGTTTAGCGATAATAATGATTAATGCATCCATGAAGGAGCCGGAAGCCTTAGCTTGAGCAATAAAGGAATTAAAAAGTTGTAAAAGTTTAGGTGCAAAAATGGAGGAGAAGGTAGAATAAAATTCAACAGGGAGGCCATCAGGCCCAGGGGCTTTAGATCTTTTCAAAGCATGAATGGCTGAAACGACTTCTTGAAGAGTAATATCTTTTTCTAAGGAGGCAAATTCGTTAGGGAGATTAGGAGGGGGGGGAAGGCCTGAAAAAAAAGAGTCAAGGTTTTGGGCAGAAGGGAAAGTATCATCTGTGTAAAGGGATCGGTAATAGTCATGAAAAACATCAGCAATATCTTCATCAGACGATACTAATTTGTTAGTATGTTCATTAAGAACAGGGCCAATGGTTTTACGCTCAGACTTTACTTTCAAATAGTTAGCCAACATCTTGCCTGCTTTGTTTTGACCCCCGTGATATTTAGATTTGATTTTGAGTAAAATATTACAGGCTTCAACAGTGGCTAATTTATTCAGGTCAGTTTTCGCAGCAATGAGGGTGTGAAGGGCAGCGGGATCTTTAGAGGTAAATAAAGTGTGTTCTAGTCGTTTGATAGTTTGCAATTGAGCTTCATATTTAACTTTAGCCGCTTTTTTCTTCTTGGAGACGAAAGCCAGGACAAATGCTCGCAAGGTGGCTTTAAAAGCATCCCACGTGATGGGAATAGAAGTATCCGAGGGAACATTAAAAGTAAAAAATTCATTAATGAAGGCAGTGACATCTTTGATAAACAGTGGGTCCGATAAAAGGAATGTATTAAATTTCCAACGGCTAAATTGTAGGGAGGAAAGAGAAAAATCAAGTGCAGCAAAAATAGGGGCGTGATCAGATATAAAAATGGAGCCAATTTCTGATTTCTGAATAGAGGGGAGCAAGGATTTACTGACCAAAATGTAATCTATTCTTGATCTAGTATGATGCATGTTAGAGAAAAAGGTATATTCAAAGGAATCAGGGTTACACGTTTTCCATACATCTAAAAATGGACGAGAGGCAATGGCCGATTGAAATGTTTTATGGGTTTTGTCAGTTTGGAATTTACATTTGGAAAGTCTATCAGAATAAGGATCCAACCATTGGTTGAAATCACCAGCCATAACAATGTTAGGGCAATCAATAGAGGATACAAGAATTTTAATATCCGACCAAAATTTGGGATCAGGGCGAACAGGGCCATAAATATTTAATAAGACTAACGTCTTATTCTGGATCAAAATCTTGGCCATTACCCATCGTCCATCAGCATCATGTTCAGTAGAAATAATTTGAACTGACAAAGCCTTATGAAATAAAATAGCGACACCACCTTTCTTATTAGAAGCAGGCGAAAAAACAACTTGCCCCACCCAATGACGTTTTAACTTTAGTGATTCAACATCAGAACAATGAGTCTCTTTTGGAAATGCAATTTGAGAGTGAAGTTTAGACAAATGAGACAATACCTTTTGACGCTTGACAGGGTTTCCAAGACCACGGACGTTCCACGATACGAGATTACACATGATGAAGGGTTGGAGAGATACAAGACAAATGAAGGATAAACACTGCAGGCAGGGGACTACAGAATAAAACACAGGAAACAAAAATGTTGGAAAAGGGCAAATCCACAATAGAAACGACAGAAGTAAAACATGCGAACAACAATAACAATATCAATATCAAAAAAGCGGAAAGAAAAAACCAGAATGACCAATAAGAAAGAGGAAAGAGAGAGAGGAAGAGAGAGAGAAATGAAAAGAATACAGAAGAAGTAGGAAAGGAAAGAGGAAGAAACAGATCAGGGCAACAGAGCCCGAACTGTAAAAGAATAAAAAGACAATGAAGACGGAGCATGGTGACAGCCGGCATGGCAGACCACAAGCATTGTAAAAAGAGATAAAGGCAATATGATTTACAGACAAAACTGGAAAGAATAACTCAAAGAAGATGAAGCCAGAAGAACAAGTTATAAAAGTTAGAGGACAGCAAGCAACAGAATTGGTATGAAAAAGTACAAGAAAGAGAGAGAAGCAAAACACTTAAACGCTTGTATCCATTCCTGTGGAAGGAAAACTCTGTAAGAATAACTTCAGTTTTACAGGATCATCAAAAGTACGTGAACGACCATCATGAGTGACCTTGCAGAAGCAAGGATGGAGGATGCCATTTTGAAGATGAAGATGTCTCATTTGAGGTCGTAACTCCACGAATTCCTTGCGTCGAGCGTTGGTTGCATTGGAGACATCTTGGGAGATGAAGAGGTTATGTCCCGACCAATTAAGGCGACGTTTAAGCTACGCAGCTTTCAGGACAGACATAAGTTCGGGGAACTCCAGGAAGAGCATAATGATGCCTCTAGGTCTAGCAGAATTAGTAGCAGAACGACCCAAGCGGTGTGCTCTTTGAATGTTTAGGGGAGTAGAGGAGGGCGACAGATCAAGAAGTTCTGGCAAAATGTTTTGTAGGAAAGCAACCATGTTGGGCCCCTCAACATTTTCTGGCAGACCATAAAGGCGTAGATTATTCCTACGATTTCTATTTTCAAGGTCCTCTGTGTGTAGTTTCAGTTTATGAATTTCCTGCTCAAGTAACGGTATTTTAGTTGAGGCATCCTGAATAGAGCTGACGCGTTGTTCTAAGTCCAGAACCTTACTCTCCATAGTAATCCATCTTTCTTCCATCTGCTTCAATTTCTCATTAGTTGAAGACATAAAAGGTTGAAGACCCCTTACTTCATCGAGAATTGAATCTAAAACTGGATTAGGAGAAGCATGGATCGGGGAAGGAGGGTCATTTTTTAGTCTCTTTGGCTCGGTGCCGGTAACGGATGCACGAGCAGAGTGAGAGTCATTAGCCATCTTAAATGGTGATGAAAAATACACCAAAAAAAGATTTAAAAAAAATAGATAGGTGTAACAACACACGGGTATCCAAAGAAGAGCAGGAAATCAATGGCGTTGCACTTCCAAAAGAAAGGGAACCATGTGCTCATCGGCTGAAAAGGGAAGCGGCCACACACAGAACCAATCCAAGAGGAGTGGGCAACAGAAGAGGTGAAGATGGAAATAATCCAGTACAATTTATCTATTATGGAGGAGAGCCAGCAGGACTAGCAGCACAGAGGAAAGAGCCACAAACCTGGTCGTCTGAAGATAACATGGACGGAAGCAAGAGGCTGAAAATTGCAAGAATCAGAGGGCAATACGGCTCTGAATAAATGAGGCAGGAAAAGGGCGCGAAAAACTGAATATTATAATAGGAGAAGTGGTAGAAGCGTCTCTCTCAGGAAAAGCATGGAATAAACATGAAAGTAAGCCTCAGTAATATATTGCCGTCAGGAGCGCATACAACAGCTTGAGGAATGAGTCATTATGGCAGCATGGTTGAGTGACAAGCATCGAGCGTCGGGCTTACCGCCAGGTGGAGGAGCCGAAAAAGGCGGCCGCTCACATCCTTTCTGTGGAAGACGCGTCACAGGCACGAACTTGTGCTTTAGCGGGAGATAAACGGCGAGAAAGCCATCCTTCGAGTCACCGCATGGTCCGGTTTCTGATTCTGCCGGTTGCGAGGCAAAATGCGGATTGGAAACGGCAATAAATGTGAAGAAAGCCCCGCCGAGTCGCGGAGCTTACGCCGGGTCCGCTATCTTGCCGCGGTGTCCAAGCCACGCCCCTTCGGGAGATTTTTTGAGCGCAGTAAAAGTTTCATCCAGGCCTACAATCAATACTTTATACTAATTCATCAATTGAAAGATCACATTCAGATAAAACTTTATTCAGACCTTATTTAGTTTTCACTTTGATATAGTTGAAGCGATGCTCCAATGAGTGGCAGAGCTCTTTGCAAATATATTTTTGCGACAGTTGCATCCTAAACATGAGGTGCTATTCATACAACAGGAGTGTGGGTATGGGGCCGCATTGAAACTTGATTCCCAAAACCAGCATCTGAAAGCGAGGGTCGGAAAATGTAATTGGGGAGTAGCCAGCAACAGACACTGCAATTGTTTTTTGGCACACTGCAAAAATTTACAATTTGAGTCACTTGAAGATTTAGGGCGTGATTATGAGTTTAGCGGTCCTCCTGTAGCACCGCCACCACTTCGCTGCCAGCATGACTGCCAAGTCGGTGGTGCACCCGCCTGGAGGCGGCGGTCCTGGGGTGGAATACGGCAGGTAAACCCACTGGGGTGGCGGTGGTCGGACAGCTACAGTGAGTACGGTGATCCCAGGACAGCAGTACTCGTAATAAGCCCCTAAGTGATTTGCCTACAGTCACGTCGTTTTTGTATACTTCGGGATCAGAGCCATTTGAAGGATTTATGGGTCTCTAGGAGCGGACATAATTTGCCGACTTTTCTTTGGAGTGCTTATAATTTGTGTAAAATATTAAATAAAATAGACGATAGACCAGAACGCTAAATGTCATGAAAAAAAGCAGTAAAATATCAGAAATTTAGGAGTTAATTCCTTTCAGAAAAATGTGGATATTCATGACCACTGGAATTACGTGATTCTATGCGTGCTGTGTTTCTCACATAATTGTATAACTGTCATCTTTCCCACCTTGTCCAGCATCGAAAGCATAATTTGTAACACAAATTGTTTGCTGCTGCAACACAAGTTATGATACTGAATATGGAGTGTCTCACGGCTCCCACGTTACCTGACCAACTTTCACTTCTTGAGGGACAAAAAGGCAAAGATTGCTGTCAGACGCAGTAAATGTCCCCGAGTGATGGACTGGAAGATGTGCATTTGTTTGAGGCAAACATTAAGAACGTATTCTGTTTGGGGGCGTGGCTACATGCTGAACATGGTGGTCGTCTGTTAGACGAGCTCCGGACCTGGGCCTCCGTTATCCTGTAATAATCCTGCCAAAACCACACATTTACGTATGTACCCAACTCCCAGGCCACTAGTGAGGCAGCGGGATCCGGCAATACCGCTGAAGATACGGCACTTTGCCGAGATCCAGAGCTCAGGGGTGAGGACCTGGCGCCGCAACTATAAGGGAACGCCATCTTACTACTGAGACGAAGTGCGTAGGGGGTTGCTGGTACCCACTGTGGAGCTGCGGCGAAGAGGTGTAGCTGCAGTATATTTGCGGACTGGTGCTCGACTCCGGTGCCGTGGAGGCGGAGTGTACATCGGCCTGCAAGTGACGCTGGTACTGAGGAGCGAGCCTACACGACGGTCGGCGAGGTGGGTGAGACCGGGGCGGGGGTGAGGCCTTCCTATCCCACCTCCCGCCTTCTCCTTCTACTGTGGCATGCCAAAGTCCAGAGACATATATGTGGGTGCTGTCTGCCTCCTGTCTGCCTCCTGCCCTTTGCTTAGAGCTTGCGGAGGGGTGGCTGCAGAGTGCCTTTAAATCCGACTGTTTTACCGACGCCGCGCTGGTGCCCTCCTGACGTCCGAGGCGGTGCCTGGGCCCTGAACTGCGGTGTGCCTGCACCCCACCAATTTGATTGACCCCCGGATGGGGCGATGGGACACCACCATGCACCCGCTGCTGCCGAGACGGACCCCCGGCGCTGGGAATGAACCTGGCACTCCCACGGTACAGTCCCTGAATACGACGCGATCACTGCAGGGTGCATTGAAGGTGAGGCAACTTCACAGGACTCCATGGGCATCACGAACTCCGAGTGTATGGGGCTGGGGCTAGAGCGGTGGCTTTACTGACTGGCCCTGACCTGCCTGAGGTGTGGAGCCTGGAATGAGAGAACATACAGGGCCCAGGTTTGCTCCCTTGCCATCCCACCCGGATCTGTGTCGGCTGCTCAGCAACGGTCCTAAGTGGTATATGATGCTGGCCCCAGGGCACTGCTAAATGATAATAGGTGGGACAAGTGGCACTGTTTCCGAGCTGTGGCGCAGCGCTGTTGTTGAATACATGATCCACCGGGCCACTCCCCAGTGACTAAAGTAGAACAGACAACAAAGTGCATCTGTGGATCACTCTATAGTTGGGATTGAGACCTTTAAGGCACTCGAACTGTGCACGCTTTGGAAGGCACCGATCTCCTTATCTACTGTTTCCCCAACTGCGTACAATGGGGCACAACAGGGCGAAGCAGCAGAACCATGGTGGCACAGACCCCAGGCCAGACATAACAGACCATACGGACAGCACACTTGCCTCTAGCTGCGTCCTGCCTACGGCTGTCACTGCGCCAGTGGATAAACTCAACCTTATCCTACAAGAAGTGCGTGATTCCAGGAAAGCGATAGAGATCCAGATTGGAGCCCTTACTACTGGCCTCAACCTGCTCCGGGCGTACCATGCTAAGACATCGGACAAGGTGAAGGAACATACGACGACACTGGCTGAAGTGGTGCCGAAGCAGAGACAGACCGAAATTGATGTGAAACAACTGCAGACGCAAGTGGCCACTTTGCTTGATCGAGTGGAAGATGCAGAAGGTAGGGCACGAAGGAATAACATTTGTGTGATTGGTATGCCAGAGAAAAGTGAAGGGACCGACGCACCACACTATATGGAACAATGGCTTCGAGAATACATCATGGAGGAAGGCCTTTCCGAGCAATACTGTATTGAGCGTGCGCACCAGATACCAATGGGACGTCCGAGGCCGGGGGCCCTGCCGCAGTCACTTATTCTCAAACTGTTGAAATTTCGGGATAGAGACGTTCTCCTACAGAAAGCCAGGGAACTGGCCCCAATAAACTTCGAGAATGCGCAAATTTCATTGTACCCGGATTACACAGTGCTAGTACAGCGTCAGCGGTCCTCCTTTATGGCAGTAAAATGAAGACTTAGGGACTTGGACCTGAAATATGCCTCACTCTTTCCTGCACGCTTAAAAATAATGCACAAGCAGAAAACTTACTTCCTTGAAAGTCCGAGAGACGTCGAGGACTGGCTAGAGATTATGGAACTGACCAATGCTGCAGAGACTTCCACACAGACCAAGGACAGGAACCGATCTTCTATCGGCACTGTAGCGGGCCGTGGGGGTGGGCAGCCGCGCCGTACCCAGACGCGGAAATTTGTTACATCACAGCAGATACAGCAAAACAAATCCGAAGCGATCATCGCTACCGCCATCTTGACAAACACCCCCTGGCTGGAAACTAAATCCTCCTCGGAAGACGGCATGCCACGCGAATCAGACTCTGAAGGCAGTGTGGCCCTCTTCCCTTCGGCCACCCCGCAACTGATTAACGATCTGTTTGGCTAACTGGACTCGTGCAAGTATCTTTCTTCCTCCTTGTAATTGTAATGCGTACCACTGTTTGTCTCACTGACGGCATTAGCAAATACATAGGGGTAGGCATAATTGTATTATGGCCCAGGTTGCCGTTGCAGCTTCAGAGTCATCAAGGTAACTCGAATCACCCACATGCGAAGCGCTAGCGTGGTGCCCCGCAAGGCGAAGGCTCCTTTTATGATTATTATCTTTTTATTGGTTAAGTTATGTTTTGTGGACCGGTATAGTTCAGTGACCGGACCAAGTATTGGGCATGTTGGGAGGGGGGATGGTCTCCAACTGTCTACTGTTACTGATTTGATAGTCAGCCTGTGTGTCACAATGCTTAGTTATTTAATATGGTCCATATTGCGATGCATACGTTGGGAAAATACACAGTCATAACTTGAAATATACGGGGTATGGGCACAATACAAAAACGCCACAGGATACATGCACACCTACAACACCGTAAGGCACAAATAGTGTATTTACAGGAATCGCACATGGTTGAAAGTGAAGTTGTAAAACTTCGGAAGAAATGGAGGGGACAAGTCTTTTCCACTCTTTACTCTAACTATGCGAGGGGGGCCACAATCAGGATGCGACATGGAGTGCCTTTTGTGGCACAGGAACAGAGAATTGATAAACTAGGTAGATATGTATTGGTAAAAGGGACATGAGATGGACAATTGGTGGTACTGGGTACAATATACACCCCTAACTATGATCAGGATAAGTATTGGGATGTAGTGAGTGGGGCCCTGGCAGGTTGGGAAGCACATCCGTGGATAGTGGGGGGAGACTGCAACGCAGTGATGGATGTCTCCCTGGACAGATCCCACCCACCCTTGCATGGCGCTGGTGTATTCAAACAGGCCGAAGCACTAGGAAGATGGGCTGACGGATGGGGGTTGCGCGATGTATGGCGATTAAGACATCCAGCACATAGGGAGTACTCTTGCTACTCTGCAGTGCCCGATCTCCACACTAGAATAGACAGAATATTCTGCTCTGATAGGATAGCCATGCAGGTACTCCAGTCCACATATCTGCCCGATACTTTCTCAGATCACAATCCACTAGAGATAGTTATCACATGGGGCAGGGTGCCCACCCCGGTCCCAACATGGCGCCTCTGGCCACAGCTACTTGAGGACCAAGCATTTCGTAGTGCCCTCTCTGACACTGTTGTATGTTACTTTACAGAAAACAGCAATACGGCCACTAGTAGATTGGTGGAATGGAACGCCTTTAATGCAATAATAAGTGGGAAAGCAATTAGTATGACAGTGGGAGCACGACAGGAACTACATAAGTCTCTATTCGATGTGGAAGAGAGGATGGGTAGGTTGGAGCAAGAAGCAGTAAATAATGCAGAACAAAAGGGCCCACTTTAGGAGGCACGAATCCGACACGCTGAGTTATTAGAGTCGCTAAGGGTTATAGACTACACAGCATATACGCAATGTGAGCATACGGAGGCAGACAAGGCGGGTGCACTACTTGCTCATATAATTCGTGTCACCCCCCCAACAGTGGTTATACCCCGGATTGTCAAAGGGATTGGGGATATAGTGACCAGCCAGGGAGATATTAATGCCGAATTTAGGGGCTACTACGCCACATTATACGTGGCTTTTGATTCTGCAACCAGGGAACAAACGGAAGCTTTCCTGTCCACCTTAACATTCCCAGAAATACCGCCATTGGCACAGAAAGACCTTACGGGACATATCAGACCACATGAAATTAGGGTTGCTATGAAAGGGCTACCGCGTAACAAAACCCCTGGCATGGATGGACTCCCCATTGAATTTTATGACACGTATGCCGATGCTCTAGTGCCCCAACTAGTGGAGCTATTCGAAACAATATGGGAAAAGGGCTCCCTACCCATCACAACAGCACAAGCTTTGATCATATCGCTGCCAAAGCCGGAAAGAGACCATTCTGACATGGCTTATTACCGCCCGTTATCGTTGCGTGTATTGAGTAAAGTGTTGGCTGATAGACTACTTCCGCATTTATCGAAATTGGTTCATATAGATCAAATCGGATTTCTACCGGCACGCAGTACCTCACTCAACATTAGGAAACTACACTACCTGATGACAGAGGCTCCAAAACACTACCCACATGCGGGCTGTGTCTCGCTAGACCTCCGGCAAGCATTCGACTCAATTAACTGGGGATATATGTTTCAGGCGCTATCAAAATTCGGGCTACCGGAAGGGTACATAACATGGGTACGATTGTTATATAACACCGCAACGGCACGCACTAGAACGGGGGGACATATTTCGGAGGAATACACCATAAATAAAGGGACCAGACAGGGATGCCCCTTGTCGCCCCTCATTTTTATTCTGGCGCTGGAACCGTTAGCCATAAAACTGAGACAGGACGTTCTAGACTGGGGGATATGGATAGAGAATACGACCCACTTATTCTCGGCCTATGCCGACGACATTCTTATGTGCATATACGATCTCCGCATACCTCTAACCCCATTGTTCGAGACATATCGACACTTCGCACTCTTATCGGGCCTGGCTTTAAACACTACCAAAACGCATGCATTTTTCTTCATGGACCAAGGGGGACATTACTGACGTAGAAGTCGGGGGTACCAGAATTCAAGACACACCGTCCACGTTCAGGTATTTGAGCATCCAAATATACAGGACACTTGAGGATATGTCAGAAGGCAATTTAAATAGAGCAATCAGAGCTTTGCGGTCTAGTGTCACTTTATGGACTGCACTGCCATTATCTATCATGGGAAGGGCAGCGATTGCAAAAATGATTGCCTTACCAAGACTATTATATTATTTTACAAATTTACCGGTGCTGGTGCCACAGGCCACTTTTAAACTACTGAACACTCTGGTCACAGCCTTATTTGGAGAAAGGGCAGGAGACGTATCAGTCTGAAAAAATTACAAGTGGGCACCCGGACAGGGGTCTGGGTGTACCGGATTTCCAAGCCTACTATTACGCCTGTCAATTACAATGGTTATCGTATTGGACGGCGGGACGTAATTTGTAGGAAATAGACTACACAGACATGGACATTGACAATGGAGCGTTGCATGCCTTGATGCTGCCGGGCAATAGAACCCCGAATGGCCTCCCCCCCTTATTACAGATAGCATTGAGATGCTGGAAAGCGGCGCTACAGTACACAAATAAACCTTATGCTTACGCAGGCAACATACCGCTAGTAGGTATCCCATTGGCAAGCGGCAGGCTCACTACACGCAAACTGCCACCCTGGCTTGAGGTGGGTATTAGTACAGTGGCGGACTTATTTGGAGAGGAGACGCTGCTTGATCATGATACTTTTATAAATAAAATGGGTGCCTCGGCACAACTATATCTAACACATGCAGCACTGATTCGGTACATAAAAACACATTGGGCCCCACAGAGGACGGCACCTCCAGATAATGAATTGCTCAAAATGGTATATTACATGGGCAGAGGGCGTCACTTGATTAGATGGCTATATGCTGGTATTGGCCCCCACACACGAGCATCCTTAGGCGCGCTGAAGGCTATTTGGGGGGTAGACATAGGCAGAGACCTGACAGATAAAGAATGGTCAGCAATACTTGAGCACCCTAGGAAAGTCTCAAGGAACGCCAAGTTTAAATTTATCCAGACAATGGTCCTACATCGTGCGTACCTAACGCCGAATAGGCTGGATAAGATGTCTCCCCAGACACAACACTCATGCCCGAGGTGTATGTCAGAAGGGGCAGGTTTATTGCACATGTTATGGGAATGCTCGAGGATAAGGGGATACTTGGATGCGATTAGAAGAATAACCGGACGGCCGTACACCATGTCATCAATAACACCGAGAGGAATGCATTTTTGGTCTCCACGTTCATTTATCCAAACACAAGGTACAATAACGGTTCATAGACCTTGCATTAATACTGGCTATCAGGACCGTCACTATGAGATGGAAATCACGTAAACCCCCTGAAGTGCACACCTGGTATACAGAAATGTTGCGATGGGGTAGCGCAGAGGGCGCTGCGTTGCGCAGGGAAGAGATTAGAGGACTACGTAAAACACCAATTTCACTTGAATGGCAAGTTATGTTGGAAGAGATGAGGTCACAAAACACAGATTCAGAAGATTAAAATGTTGTACACTTCACAGGGTAGGATGCCCATACCACAATCACGCTGTATATCATGCGAAATTGTGTACCTCTGTATGCGTTGTTTAGGATCATGTGCCGACAGGAAGGGCTAATGTATATATGTAATAGACAGACAGAGACTGAGGTTCGAGGGGTGGAGGGTGGGGGGAAGTTGGGGAAGATTTTTTGTTGACTACTCAGATTGTGTATATGTATGTCACTGTGAAATGCCGCAGGGCAAAATGTAAAGCCCATGATTAGAAATACTGATATTATTATTCCTTGGAGATATGCATATTGTACTTTGAAATATTGAAAGATAGAATATATAAGCGGATTGTTTGCACGGCTACAGGCAGCAGGAGAGAGGATCTGGAGACGGAAGGAGCAAGTCTACAGACAGCGGATCACGCTCTTCCAACTCACTGAGGCAGACATCTTGCAAAGGTACAGGCTACACCCCCAAACCATCCTGGACTTGATTAGGGACCTGCACCCAGGGTGCATGCCATCCCACCCCATGTGCAGGTGCTCTGTAGCCTACACCTGCTTGCATCTGGGAGTTACCAGGGGGGGGTTGCTGTGGTAGGTGGGGTGTCCCAGAGCTGCCTGTCCCGTTTTTTCCGGAAGTTCCTGGAGGCCATGATGCAGATAATGCATCATTACATCAGCTTTCCTGACACACATGCAGATCTGTTAAAGACAAAGACTGACTTCTATCAACTGGCACAGTTCACACATGTCATTGGCTGTATTGATGGGACACACATCCCAATCTGCCCACCTGCAGCCACAGAATACATTTACAGAAACAGAAAATCAACCCACTCTATCAATGTGCAGGTAATCTGTGATGCCAACAACATAATCACAGACATTGTGGCCAAATTCCCAGGAAGCACCCACGAATCCTACATCTTTCAGAACAGTGGGATCTACACACGCCTGACAGCGGGGGGAATTCGGAGAAGGATATCTGATAGGTAAAACACTCTGACACACCTTGCTAGCTTTTGCAAATGTATGTGTTTTAGCACATGTGAATCATGGCTCTCTACTTTCCAGATAGGTTATAGCGCATATGCCGTCCGCTCGGTCATCCTGACACCCTACCTGAACCCATCAACCCCAAGCGAGATACAACGTGGCACACAAATCTACTAAGAACGTGTGGAGCGCACCTTTGGGCTGTTAAAAAGCAGGTTCCGCTGCCTCCACAAAAGTGGAGACGCACGTCAGTACTAACCACTCATCTGCTGTAAGATAAATGCAACTTGCGCAATGTTGTACAACCTTGCTACAAAGAAAGGTACAGAAGTGGATTTAAGTGATTTTGAGGACCACGATGATGAATGTGCACAGCCTGAGCCCAACACAGCAGGAGTGGCGCAAGCAACAGATGGGAGACAGAGACGGGCAGAGATCACACGCAACTACTTTTAAGTAAGTAAAGAGACACAGCCAGGTGGAGTATGTACCCAACGTAGTTTAATTTTTGGCACTACGCAAGTACTCAAAGGCACAAATGTGCAACACAAATAGTATCCAACAATAATGTGAGTCCTGGGTCACTTCCCCATTCAAGGTCATGGAGTGTGGTCAGCAATAGTCATTTGTGGCCCCACCTACCGGTGCCAGATGAAATAGGCTGGCTGTCTTCACTTGGTGTTTGGGCAGTGGGAGCACCATGGAGTCTGCTGCTCCTACGTGTTTCAGAAAATAGGGGGGGTTGTCATGCTGCTCCTACTGGTGCTTTTCTCACTCTCAGGTACATCCAGAGCAGCAGTATGTGCTGACTGCGCATTGAGCAGCACCTCTACGGCACTCGTCACCCTTGCAAGGCCCCTGGACACTTCATTGCTGCTGTGTGCCAGTCCGTCCTGCATGTTGACGCATTTCCTGGAAAGAAGGGAAGTGGCTGTGGCCAGGCGGTTGACTGCCTTAGTGTGTTGCTGTGCTTGCTGCCTGTCCTTCCGCCTAGTTGTCCTGTCCTGGTCCAGTTTGGTGCACAAGAGCAGCACGGACTGTGACATGTCCCGCATCCCTGCAGCCATCTCTCTCATGTCTGATGCCATTTCTCTGTTTTCATCCACCAATGCGCTAATGCCCTTTCCTATGTTTGCCATGTTCTCATTCAGGTGCTTCATCTGGCGTTGCACCGACTTGATGGCCTTCCCCTGCATACGTTGTATTTTAACCATGCTACCCTCCAGTCCGCAGAAGACACTGGGTCCCTCCACAACTTGCGAAGCACTGCTGTCTCTGGGCCTGCGACATCTGGTACCTGTGCGGGCACCCTCTGCGCTGGACTGCTGTATGGCAGTGCTTTCTTCACCAGCCAAGGTTGGCGCTTCATCCCCCATCGTGTCACCTGCTCATGGCTCTATTTGAAGTAGTGTGGCAACTACATGCCTCTTGCTTCTCTGAACAGCTGGTGTTGTGTTAGCCGGTGACGCAGGCAGTTCAGGTGAGGACAGTAGTAGAGGCGAGCCAATACGCTCTGGGGAGGCCTGCTGCTGTGGTGACATTTGCAGCTCTTGGGAGGTTGGCTGTGCTGTTGGTGCACCAGTGTCCTATGTGGTATTCCCTGCACTTGTGCTTGCCTCCTGTGTGTCTTCCCTCTGTGGAGCACTGCCTTCCTTCTCCCTGGTACGCCTGCGAGATGTCGCCTGTGGACAGAAAAGCATAAATTAGTTCTGTGTTCCTGAACCACTGCTTATACAATTAAATTCTATTCACTGATACACTATCGCTGTTGCCTCAGCGTGCTTATCACTGATGTATGTTGCATACCTTGTTGCTTGGTGTGCTGTATGACATGATACGTGTTTCAATGACTACATCACCCATAATGCATTGCTGGTGTATATTGCTCCCTGTACTGGAATGGGGTTAACATTGCCACATTGGGGAAAGGGAAGGGGATGGGGTGATTGCTGTGCATGCTTCTTACCTTTTCTGATGGCAGCTCTGGCTGAGCTGTCTGCTTCTCCCAGTCCACAGAAGCTCTCTGGTTCAATGGTGGACTCCATCAGCTCCTCCAGCTCTGTCAGGGCAGGTGCCCTGTTCCTCCCTCCTCCAGTAAGGTTCGCCTGTTTGTGGAGCTCTGAAATCTTTCGCTTTGCTAAGCTCCTGAGGTCGTACCACCTCTTCTTCAGGTCATCTATCTCCCGTTTGATCACTCCAACAGCATTTACTTTTGACTGTACTTCAAGCCAAATCTTCCTTTTGGCAGATTCTGCCACCATTAGGGACTGCTTCCAAAACAGTTTTTGGTGCTCCTTAACCACCTCCTCCACGAGGACCTGCAGCTCCATGTTGCTGAATTTGATTTTCCTCTTCCTCTCAGCACCATCCTTCTCAGTTTTTGCCATTTTTTCAATTTCAAAAGCAGTAAAGTTTTGCTGTGGCTTAGGGGCTCTGCTCTGCTCTCACAGCCTCTCCAGAAGCTTCTGATTGCTTTCACCTGCCTGGGTGTGGCCACTTCCTGGTTGGGAGGGGGCTGGTTGCACCTGATTGGCTGACTCCTGGGTTTTTTCTTTCTTTGAATAGCCGATTCGGTATTTACCGAATCGGTAATTCCCATTCATTCCGATGGGCCTGGAGGCCCATCGGAATGAATGGGAATTACTGATTCAGTAAATACAGATTCGGTAAATACTGAATGGGTGATACCGAATATTACCGATTCGGTAATTTTTACCGATTTTTACCTACATCACATTTACCGATTCTAAAATACTGAATCAGTAAAATTCGGTATTTTGGAATCAGTAAATCTGGATTAACTACATCTGGGGGGACCATTTTTACACAGACCGGCTCCAGGAGAGGTCGCATCACTGCACCACCAAAGCGCCTCTGGGTTCCTGACGTTGTGGCCGCCCCCGCCGCTGTGCAGCACCATCGCACGGCCGCGGAGCGGAGCGGACCACAACTCCCAGCGTGCCTAGCAGTTCCTCACCGCCCACTTCCGGTTCGAGCGCCAGGAGGCGCAACAAAAGGCAGCAGCACCCGGTGAGGTGCGGGGACCATTTTTACACAGACCGGCTCCAGGAGAGGTTGCATCACTGCACCACCAAAGCGCCTCTGGGTTCCTGACGTTGTGGCCGCCCCCGCCGCTGTGCAGCGCCATCGCACGGCCGCGGAGCGGAGCGGACCACAACTCCCAGCGTGCCTAGCAGTTCCTCACCGCCCACTTCCGGTTCGAGCGCCAGGAGGCGCAACAAAAGGCAACAGCCCCCTCCGCCTCGCGGACGCGCGCGGACGGCGCCGGGCGGAGCCCGGGCAGAGGGCGGGCCGTCTGTGGCCGTCCGGGGACGATAGGGGACGGGACGGGCATCCCCCCTTCGATCTGCACACCGGACAATGGGTAAGCGCAAACTACAAACCTCTGTTAATGGGGGTACAACTAAGGCAAAAATTGCGCGGAAAATCCCTGCATCTGCGAACATTATGTCGTTCCTGACTACAGCTGTTGGTAAGCTAAACCAGGAAATAGCAGACAAAGAGCGCGAATTAGGCTTGGAACCTTTACCATCGGATAGTCAATCTTTGCCTATATTGTTTACACACCCAATCCCTTTGGACCCGGTAATTGTGATTGAAAAAGCACCCATCTCTAGGGCATTAGACGCAGTCACAGACAATATACTGATACAAGAAAGTGAGGAGGGGAACGGGACTGATTGCCAATTTGTACATTCCTTTCAGGACTGCACCCAGAATCCTGAGCTTGAACCCCAAAGTAGCGAGCGCGCTAACAAACACAGGCTATATGGTGCCCAGCGACGTATGCAACAAAATACCCCACTGAGTGCCCTAGAATCATCTATCAAGGACATGGTGGAGAAGGTCCTGGTTGACAAACTTGAAGGGGTACTTGTACAAATCTCCACAGATATTATTGACACTTTAAGGGAATGTGTTTCCGATATTTTAAAGAAATGTGACAGGATAAATAAATTTGTAACCTCTTTTGAGAAAGATCAGCGGTACCCAGCACCTAATATTATCCGACAATCCCCTACCAACCTATTGAGGCAACCCCAATCCCCTATGGAGCAGGGGAATATTGTACGAGCTAACCCCCAGCTCCCACCTGTACCATCACAAGGGATGATTGGTCAAGGATTGGGGCAAGGGGATAGCGAAATTTGCACTAAACTGCACCCCGCACCCAAACCTTGCCCCCCAAAGTCAATGCCCCTGACATCTTCCCAAGTAGGACTTAACACAGCAAGGTCAAGAAGATCTCGCCCGAGACCACCAGTTCACCTCCCTCCAGAAGCTACTCCTTTTGTAGCAATTTTGGTGAATATTCCTGTCTTACAACCCGGGGAAACTGAGTCAAATGACTCAGTACTGGCAAATATAAAATCTTGGTGTAATGCTAATTGTACTGGCCCTAACAATATTTCTGAATACATCCAAACAGGTAGACGTGTGGACTGGGTGGGATATACAAAGAAGAAATTCCCTGGGGATTGTCTAATTGTTAATTTTAATCGACCCCATGAGGCATCCCGCCTATTCTGGGATGCAACTGAGATTAGTGAGGATAGAATAAGAGGAGTACCCTTAGGCTTCTTCTATCCCCCTCCTGTATTCCCAAATAAGCTCCCCGAAAGGGTTAGTCACAGTGTGCCCCCAACTACAACTCACTGCATTAGCCCCTGGGCAACACAAGCAACTGGTATGTTACCTATAACCTATGTAAACCGGGGACGTGAATTAAGTAAGGGCTTGGAGCTATCAAATATGTTTTCAGCACTATCAAATTTGGAGGAAATTGATTGACTAATACCTGACGATAGTGTTACTGACCCCGTGTCTACAATTATTAATAGCAATGCTAGGGGCTCTATAGTTAACCTAATGAGCTGGAACATTGCAGGGCTCCGCTCTAAAAGGGATGATTTAAACTGGTTGACTATACTGAAAAAATATGATGTGATAGCGTTGCAAGAGACATGGGATACGACTTGTGATTTCTGGATAGATGGGTATACATCCTACTTTCTTGCAGCACAAGTCTCAAACTCAGGTCGAAACAAAGGAGGTTTACAATTTTTAATGTCAGTAAAAATGAATGGAACCACAAAAGTAATAAATAGTCTATCCCAAAATATCTTAGCCTTGGAAGTCACATTGACCAATCAATCCAAATGCGTTTACATTAACTTTTATAACGCTACCCAAGGCACTGGTGATATCGAAAATCTCAATTCCCTGAATAAGTTTTTGTGTGATTTTAAAGAGAGTCAAACCGCGTCGATTTATTTAATTTTGTTGGGAGATTTTAATGTACACTTATGTCAGCAAAACTGTCACTTTATAGATAATTTGAATGCAGATATGTTCCAACCCCCACATTTTGAACACTCTGTTAAAGGATCAACCCTAGAAAATCTGCTCCTAGAAAACGAACTTTATGAACCAGAGTTTTTTGACAGCAAAGAAAGGGTCCCAACCTACAGAGCTAGGGATTGTAACAGTATTATAGATTATATTTTTATCTCACCAGTTATGTTGCAGAATATCATTTTTTACAATGCTATACACACTATACATAGTGACCACAACCCGGTTGTGTTGAATATGGAGGATAATATTTTATCATTGTTTAATAAAAACCCAGAAGTAGAGATCGCTGTTGATATCACTGCAAAGGATCAAGGGAGACGGGTGAAATGGAGCAAAGTCATTCCAGAGGAGTTCTTTCACTCTCTTAACGAAAAAGTGGGCAGCGATATCAATGTTTGTAGAGAGCCCCTGAGATTTAAAGGGAACATCATTGGGTCTTTTGAAGCCATCTGTCGCCAGGTGGCAGATGACCTAAAATGCAAATCCACAAAGAGAGAGAGAAAGGCTGAGGGGTGGTTCAATAAGGCATGCTCCAAATCACACCGAGTACTCCAGAAAGCACTGAAAAAGGTTCCCCGTGATAGAATGGAGGTGGCGAGGCTCAGGAAACAATACAATCAGGATATCCTAGCTAGGAAAAAGGAAATTAAGAAACAGGCGTGGGATAATTTGTATGAAAAAGCTACCCTGAGGGACAGCGCAAAGTTCTGGACCATTGTCAATACACCGTTGTTCAATGGGAAAGAAAATGCGCCATTGGAACTAAATATCTCTGAGAAGGAATGGCTGGACCATTTCCAAAAAATTTATGGCAGCAATATTGATTTAGGTCCTGTTAATTTAACACCGATCGACATTCAAGCCCCTCTTTTAAGCTTTACCATTAAAGAGGTACAGAGTGCTATCGAAGGCATGTCATCACAGAAGGCCCCGGGGCCAGATGGCGTACCCGCAGATATGTACAAAACAAATTCAGCAATGTGGTCAGTTGTTCTTTCTAATGTTTTTAACGTAGTTGGTATTGAAAAGATAAGACCTTCGACTACTTGGTCACAAGCTGTCATCATCCCCATATTCAAGAAGGGCCAAAGGGGGGACCCTAGATGCTACAGACCCATATCCCTGTTAGATTCCTCATTTAAAATCTTGGGTAAAATAATACTAGAGAGAATCTCAGCCTGGTCAACCGACAAAAACATCTTGTGTGATGCACAGTATGGGTTTAGATCTGCAAGAGGTACAGAAGACCAATGCCTCAATTTGCACCTTATACTTAGCAAATACACTGTAGCATCAAGGGGGATGATGTACCTGGCCTTCATGGACTTGTCCACAGCCTTTGATCTAGTTAATAGGTCAAAGCTGTGGACAATACTCCTAGAATTGGGACTGGATCGGGCTCTTGTGGATTTTTTGGCGCGACTCCACAGTGATCTAAAGGCAACTATCCGCATGACCCAAGAAGGGAACTGTACCTCCTTTTTTAAATCGGGCAGGGGAGTGCGCCAAGGGTGCATCTTGGCACCTATGCTCTTCTCCCTCTATATTAACTCCCTTGGTGACTCGCTGAAAACTGCCTCTGCAGATGCGCCCTGCATGGGTGGTTCCGTGACGCCGGTACTCTTATATGCCGACGACACGGTGCTGATGTCAAGGACCCCGAGGGGCCTTCAACTTCTCCTTAATACATTTGGGGCTTTTATGCAAGACCTGGATTTAGTGATTAACGCAGGAAAATCGCACGTTATGGCAGTGGGTAATTCAAAAAGTAATATCAGAACCCTGACCTGTAACGGTGCCGTACTTATTAAAGTAAAAACCTTCACATATCTAGGTGTGGTGTTCGATGAGAAAGGGACATGGGCACTACAAATCCAGAACAAGACCGCAGCAGTAAAAAGATCTTCTGCGGCTATATTGGGGTTCGCAAAACGTTTAGGCGGCAAACCAACTGAAGCTATTTTATCCATATACAAAGCTAAAACCCTGGCAATAGCAAGATATGGAGCTTCCATCTGGGGACATAAGAACACTACCCAAATCCAAAGGGCAGAGAACATCTTTCTGCGAAATGTTCTGGGCTTACCTAACTCCACACCTGCCCACTCAGTACATATGGAACTAGGGATGGGTTACATTGAAGATATGTTGTCTCTTGCACCGCTGAGGGCTTGGATTAAAACCTGGCTTAATCCCAATTTAACCTTGAACCACACGATTATAAAAGACTGTATGGGCCGGGATCGTGTGGCTAAGATTGAGTGGCTTTCTTATATTAAGAAAACAGCACAATATCTGGGCCGCCCTGAGTTGTATACCAATCCTGAAGGCCTACAAAAAGATGATATCAGTTGGGCAAAACTGGAATATATAAAGAAAAGAGAAGCCGATAGAGAAACTCGC
Source organism: Lissotriton helveticus (assembly GCF_964261635.1). Lineage (NCBI taxonomy): Eukaryota > Metazoa > Chordata > Amphibia > Caudata > Salamandridae > Lissotriton > Lissotriton helveticus. Next base: position 447,166,558 of record NC_136070.1, read on the forward strand.
GAGATCATGAAGCCAACCGTGAGGTCCCATTTTTTGACAATAACATCTTTAGCTATGGAACCATACCTGGCGGTAGTAAATAAACCTTTCCACCGGTGACTTCTCACTAAATTTCGCTTTGATCAGTCTCACTTCTTGTTGGGTGAATACAATAAATGGTGTAGACCACATGAGAACGCCCCCTGTAAGTGTGACGATTTCTCAGACCAGGATTCTCTTCACTTTTTCTTTTTTTGTCCTTTTTTCAGTATTGCAAGAGAGAAATACATTAAGCCCATATTAAAGGATAACAAGTTTACCCAAGTGAAACCGGCCTTTCTGTTTTTACAGTTAATGGAAACACCCCTAATCATGTATGGGGTGGCAAACTTTCTCACTATGTCCATCAGGTTGCATCGAAACAGAGCGAAGGCATCGATCAATTGTCCTGGCCTTTGTTAAAATTGTATAGGCCCAGTAGGGGCAGCACTGTTAATAGGATTGTATTATAGGCTTGTAAATATTATTGTAAATATATTATTGAACAAACTCCATTCCACATAATGTATAAATGAAATTGAGTAGCAAACCACAGACAGTGCAGTACGAGGATAAACATCTTAATTTTTCTATAACTTTTGTAAAATGAAATTTGTAAATAGGAAATTTTGTATTTATATATAATATGTCTTGTTTTTAAAGCTATTTTTTTTTTCTTTTAAATAATTTTTCTCTATATACTCCAATAATCAACTATGAATGTATAGCATACTTTTGTGATTTTAATTTAATCGAATAAAGTGTTTTTTTGACTTGACTTTGAACTACATCTGGCCCAATATTCTGAAAGCAGCAGTTATGTTGAGAGGGCTCTTCAAGTTCAGACGAATCCCACACGTTTTGCTTCTCATTTAAATGCCTGTTGTTGTATACCTTTAAGTGTCCCAGGTAGACATGGACATACTAATATGTAAGCCTGATTCACAAAAATGTATTCGCATTGAAGATCAATGCAGTTGTCATGGTTGTAAATTTCTAAAATCTCTTTCGTAATGAAATTTGTGATTGTATTATGACATGTTTCTAGGCCTTCGATGACCAATCAAGAGTTTGCGCATGTAAATTATGGCTGCGAAAGGCCAAAAGCGAAAGTCTTCCAGTGCTTTTTACAGGACTGCACTTTTGGGTGCTGATCCCCATTGCAAGTCACATCCAGGCAATGTCCTATTGAGGTATCCATATTGTCCTTGTGTCCCAGCTGGTCATCTGCTGCTCATCTGTGGCCTTGACATCTAAGGGCATTTTCTGAGGCTCCTACTCCAACAACCTATACATCCCCCATCGCGAATGCTCTTGCTTCTCTCATGCATGGCAAAGCAGCAGTGGGATAACTAAATGTTGTCTCCCCATTGTACAGAAACGCATTTTGCAAATTAAAATTTGTAATTTTTGTTAAATCGACTTCACATATTGTCACACAATGTGCATTTATGTATAATATACTCAACGCTGTTTATATTAATAATCCACAACAAATAAGGTCACAGTGACTAACTGCATAATCGAGCTAAAACAGTAGTGCACATTTTTAATTATGCATTCACGTGGAGTAAAATTTTGTGTTGCCAGTACACGCATTTCTACATAACAAATAAATAATGAATGATATGTACATGTGTAGACCAGTCCCTCTCCTCTTAAGAAGGTACCACAATTTTTCATAAGCCGGCATGCTATACATATTATGAAATGTACAGTAGGCACAATATAAACATGACCAATATATGATATAGAGTGAAAGAAGACCAAATAGAGGTACAACTACAAAAGCCATGTGTATTTACAAGAGAATGGGAGTCAAAGGTGAACCTAATGTGGGTAAGTTATGCAGTATATGTAACAAGCAAAAATCTAGAATTGTGTTACATCAGACCATATATTATTGAAACCTAGATTTTACGGTGATGTAAGTGGTTGCTACCATCACCTGAAAGTAAAAAGAAGCATCACACTTTTTTTGAGGGCACTATTGGCTTGTAATAAGCTATCATCTAATATGCCTCCTTTTCACACATGCCGTCACCCTGCATGCAATTACCACGCAGTCGTTACAACGACTGTATTGTACCAACGCATACCATTACCCGGCAAGTTGGAACAACAACTTGCGGAGGGGGGCGCTGGATGTTGGAATAGTATTATTTACTATTCCAACTACAGTCTGTGTGGACAGTAGGGAAGGTGTTGGATTTTAAATCCAACAGCTTCTCCCCCCTCCGCAAGTCATTGTTTCGACTTGCGGGGCAATGGTATGCGTTGTTCCAACGTGGTCGTTCTAACAACCGCGTTGTAATTGCATGCAGGGTGACGGCTTTGTTTTGAGTGCTGTTTACCGATATTATCAATCAGTGGGGAGTTCGATGAAAGAGGAGTTGGCCAGAATTTCCTGAAACCCACCAGTGACTCTTGTGCTCTTCAAGTGTTGTTTGGGTGGGTTTAAATGATGTCAGTATGTGAGGCCTGGTTCAACACAGCATACCAAGTGTACACAATTTGTATGGAGTTCAGTAGCACTGTGATTCAGGCATTTGAAGTGTAACATGGAATGGATAGTGACGCACACACATAATTCAGCTTGGTCGCAATCATTTCTTACACACTGTTTTATTTGTGGATTAGTGTTCTGCATTTGACAAATCTAACACTCTTCCTCAGCAATCTTCAATAACAGTTTCATTTTAAAACCAAATGGAATATGATTAATTTATTGTAAAATAATCTGTTTAAAAATGTTACAAATCCTAATAAATCTTACTAATATTTTCACCAATTCAGATCCAAAAGCAGAGACATTTTATAACTAAACGTGGATTAAAAATGGCTGTGTTCAGATTGCGCCCCTACTCCAATATTCACACAGTTCAGACTACATTCGATATGGCATATACATTCAATTGTTTAATCAACATTAAATAAGTAGTTCAATAATAAGTTATAATTCTTGCTGTCTGTGGTTCCAGTTATGGATGGGTTATGAAATTGCTTTCAAGGCCTAATGTTACTGAGGGTTAAGTTGTTGACTATGTGCACATCTATTTTAATAGACGCTGCAGACAAACGGGTCCCATAGACTTATGTTCTGTTTAACAGATACTGGTAAAATAAATCAGTAAATATCTTTTTACCAGATTGTCTGTGTTTATTTTAACATAATTATGTCTACTCTTAAATGACTAGAGATGTAAAATGTATAAATATTCTAAAATATAGCTTCAAAAAGCAGGGGCAACTCCTCAGTAATGGCGGAGGAGCATCGCCCCAATGGTCAGTCAGTCAGTCAGAAGTCAGGTGAAAAATAAAATGACCACTGACTGACTTAGCTGATGCCAGCAGTGTCGGGATGGGTGCGCCGGGCATAGCAGAGAGGAGTGGTAGGCGCACTGCAAGTGCGCATGTCTGTTTGACCGGCCATCTTAGGCCGGCCAAACAGACATCCGCACTTAGGTTTTTCCAACCCAGCTGAGTTGCACAGGTGGGTTAGAGAAACGTCACAGAATCTTAAGCACTGTCTGAGCAGCAAACCACGCTGGTGAGCTGGTGCACCAGTGCATGCTGGGAGGAGAGCCGGAGATGAGGACCGAGGCAGCTATGTCATCAGGCACGTTTAAAAAAATATATTATTCCACCTAATCTCTCGTCCTGCCCCCCCCCCTCCACTTTAGTATTGCGGCACCAGCCACTGTCAAAAAGCTTTGATTTATTAGTTGTCAGCTCAATATCAGACTATAAAGAAAGCTCCTACCTATACCTGAGTCATGCATAGCAAGAGCATTAAAGGGCTAAATATATGGGTTTGTCTATGTTAATTCATTTTAGTTAGTACCTTCAAGAAAGTAATCTATTCTGTGTTTTCTCCTGGATAGTTTATTTTTTGTGAGCCAGCTTAGCTGGTGTTCAATGTATGGGCATTAGTGAACTGTCAAAAAATCCCTTACTGCATGTGCCGTTCAGGAAATTTAGTAATTTGCATATTGTGTAAATCAGCTATCTGTGAGCATAAATAGTCCGACTCAGTGAAAGTCAGTACAAAATGTGAGGTGCACTCAGGCTTTCGACTCACATGGGGAGCATACGTTTTGACAATCCCAGGGAGCCATCTATGTTATACTCTAGATTAGTGCTACACAAACAAATGATGGATGGAATGCTGAATAAATCATACTTTGACCCCAGTCAAGAGATTTGGGTTAAATCCATTGTTCTTTTGCTCACCATGCCACCCCAGTTTAGACCCAGCCATATGCATCAGCCAGGGAACAGTTCAGACCGAACTGCCAAGCCAGGTCCTCCCTGGACTGGAAACAAGCATCATGCGACCAGTTTCTAGGTAGTAGTAGTAGTAGAAAAGCTTTATTCGATTTCACAGTTTTATAAAATCATAAAAGCAACAATTCATTCAGTAACTGGTACAATCAAACGAATTACAATTCATGTCAATTATACATCCGAAACCTTTTAAAAGGACATTAAACTTTTCCTTTTCCTCAAGATACTTTTTAAAAAAACTGATTATTATACCAACACAATACATATAGTTTAGAAGTTGTAAAAACAATAGGGCCGGGCGACATTGATGCCATGAACCCTGCTTTAAAAAAGGTTTAATCCATCTAGCCCTTTCTGATGAATAAAACTTACAAAGAAATATCACGTGCAATGTAGTTTAATCAGATAGGTTGTCGCACGGACATTTGCAGAGTTTTCTGGACCAATCATTTGTTTTAGGAAAGGTAATTAAGCGAAAGAAGTAATCAAATCTGAATCTAGTCAGAATGTACCTATCAAACCCCTCTTGACACCAGACCAGGTATGGTTGAATTGAGGCTGAGACCAGGGTAAGTTGATGTTGTACTACAGTTTTCTTGTTTAGCTCCACTCCTAATCTTAGGGATTCAAAATGATACCAACAAAGTAGCTTTAAATCTTTCCTAGATGTAGTGTGTAAAGAGTCTGGTCTAACGTAAAACTCGGGCCTCGCCATATCAATAGTGAGGTTACAGATGTAGTTCAGCCATTGGATTTGTGGCCTGGTCTAAGCCCAAGGAATCTTTGATTATTTCCCTGTTTAAAACTAGATCAGGTGAGGTCCATGCTCTATGCCATAACAATAAGGGTTGCATATTAGTTAACTCACTGATGTATCGAATCCCCAATTCGGTGTGACAGTTAAAAACAGATGTACTTTGAGGAATAGCTAAAATGAATCTTAAAAATGCATTTTCTACCCTTTGAATAGGTGATGTATCATAGACTCCCCATACGCCTGCTCCAGATACAGCTATAGTAATGCACTTGGCCTGGTATATTTTCAGTAGGATTTCCGGGGGCCTTTTTCCCATCTTTTTGGCGAATATCATTAATGCTGCCGTTGATCTTTTAAACAGCAGTGTCCTGTTTTTTATGGCTGGTCCCCAGGATTCTGATTCCTCTAAAATAATACCTAGGTAGGAAAATATTTTAGTAGGTGCTATTTTCTCGCTCCCAGCGAGCAGGGTATAAGATCTCTTTTTTCCTCGACCACAGGACATAACGAAGGTTTTTTTAACGTTAAGTTTCAGTCCCCGATCATCCATAAAATTTACATAGATATCGAGTGCCGTCTGAAGACCAAGTTGGGTTCTTGCCATTAAAACGTCGTCGGCGGCATATAAGAGCGAGACTATCTGATTATTTTTAACCTGTGGGGAGTCTCGTACTCTGGCCACCAGTTCCTTTTCCAAATCATTAGTGTTTAAAGTGAAAAGGAGAGGGGCAAGGACACAGCCTTGTCTAACTCCTTTTCTTACGTGGAAGGGCTTGGTGCATTCTCCTTTTAAGCCAAATCTCACCTTGGCCGTAGAGCCCGCATACAGTTGTCTTAAAAATAATATGAGTGCCTGATCTACCTTTAGGTCTGCTAAAATCTGCCATAACCGTCTATGAATTACGCAGTCAAATGCCACGGTTAAATCGACAAATACTGCGTACAATCTACCTTTCTTGGCCTGAATATATTTTCCATGTAATATAGAGAAGTTTAACACCTGCTCTACAGTGCCCCGCCCCACCCTGAATCCATAGTGGGCTGGGCTTAGGACGTTCTTGTTTTCCGCCCATTGTTGGAGGCGGTTCAAGATGACCCTGCCTGCGACTTTCATAAATGAATCGAGCAAGGATATGGGGCGGTAACATGCAGGGTTGTCCCGGTCTCCTTTTTTTAAAATAGGGATGATTATCGACTCAGACCAGGATTTGATAAAAACCCTTCTCACAGCTTGCTTCAAGGACTCGGGTTAATATTGGGGACCAAAGCTCGGTCGAATATTTATATAAATCGATCGGGGTCCCATCTGGGCCCGGCGCTTTGCCTCCCTTACTATCTTTTATGGTTGCAAGTACTTCTTCATTTGTAATGTTGATAGTAATTGGTACGAATTTTGCTAGCCCCTCCTGGATGTCATGTTCCAAAGCTACTATTTTGTCTATTCCCCTCTGGGTTGTACACTTCTGAAAAGAAATCAATCCATGAATCTTCAGGGATAGCCACCACAATTCTTGCTCCGTCCCCTGATCTAAAAAATGGTGCCTTGACAGCTACCCAAAAAGGAAACAGTCCCTCATTTGCGAGGCTTCATACAGATTAGTCCAGGCCTGTTCTTTAATTTCCTTCTTGCGCTTACTTCTCGCTAGGTTGTAATCCTTCCTGCGCCTCTTAACTTCCTCGCTATCCCTCATGGTTCTTTGGAGGGCCGTTTTTAAAAGGGAATGGGCCTTAGTACAATTAGAGTCAAACCATCCATTTTTTTCAGGTTTTAAATCTCTACATGGGCGATTCAGAGTTTTTTGAATTACCCTGGTAATGTCGGAAAAGGAACCCAATATATCAGTATATGATGAATCTCCTTGCAGGCACTTTATTATTTAATATTAAAATGTAATACTTTAATATTGGGATTTTTGCCTGTATCATTAATTTCAAATTAGTAGCCTCTGGGTCGCTCTTAGCCCATAGTAAAGAATACCCGTTGTGTCGGTTCAGCACACACCCTTGAGTCCAGGCTAAACTCTCGACCAGGGAACTTGCCTTTTTATGGGGAAATGAAATATTGATGCTAAGCGGAAGATGGTTGCTAATCCCAATTTTGTGTGTAACAAAATCAGCTGCCCATGTTGCATAGCAATTGGAAAGGATAATGAAATCGATCAAAGTACTATGTCCTCTTCCTACAAATGTGGGGCTGAAATCGACAGATGGAGAACAAAGCATATTTGCAAATCCTAGGTTGTGTGTTGCCATAACTTCATTAAAACTGTCTCCCCCGTTGGAATGGGTAAAATGGGGCTGGTGATCCATGTCGTCAACCTCCCAATCGCTACATCCGTACAAGGACTGTTGGCAGAGGTTATTATTAAACTCCCCGCCCCATATAAAGATAGAATCCTTCCCTGGGTTATCACTTAAACTCTTAAGTTCCTCGTTAAGATCATGCAGTATATCAATAACGGAACCCTTATCCATGTTATTATACATATTAATGATAACTAGTTCAACCAGTGGAGACACTTTGATGACAACAATTTGATAACAACTTGACGATTTTACCACTTTTATCCCCACAGTCCCCAAAAGATTGGTCACAACCACAATTGGAGCACAGAGGGAAAACAGGCAGGGTCGCCCTCCACTCGAAAGTTATAGAACAATCAACAAACCCTGTCCAGGGGCGTCAACATACGTCAGTAGATGAGTGGAACAGTCATATATGACTGTTCCACTCATCTACTGACGTATGTTGACGCCCAAAAGATTGGTAACATACACACAAATTCCCCCTTTATGCCTCCCATGACTTGATCGGCCCGCTGGGACGTGAAATGTTCTAAAACCATCAAGATGAATTTCCTCCAAAGTCCAAGTCTCCTGTAGGCACATAATATCAAAGTTCCCGATAAAGTCTCCCCAGATAAGGTTGTTAATCTTGGATTGGAGCCCAGATATTTTCCAAAAGGCTACCCTCGCCTGCCCCTGGACATACAACGATTGGATTCCACATTATGAAACACTCCCTAACCCAGCTTCCTCCCTTCTTGTTTCTCTAGGGGCCGAAATATTGCTCACATGTCTACCAGCTATTCTTGAATCTGATTGCAACGATTTGTTCAGTTGTACATTTTGTACCTGCACTGCCACAGCCATACTCGAATTGTCGCCACCGGGGGGGATCAAAGGTGATGCTGCATCTATTGGAGCTGGGTCTTCTGAATTAGGGGGGCTGGGTAACAAGTGTTGATTTTACATTTCCGAAGAGCCCTGGCTTGTATATGTCAATCCTTTTTTTTTTATTTTTTTTTTTATTGACAGGATTCAACAAAAACAATAGTAATACATTCGTACATTGCCCATGACTCTGTTATAAATAGAGTAGAATTATAGATAGAGGGAGATGGAAAAGTACAAAAAAGTTAAATAAAGATTATACAGACAGTTCAAAGATAACGTAGACGAAAACTTTAAGAAGAGACAAATATTTTCATACACAGTGTGGCTTTAGCAAATAATCTACGCTACTGGTGTTTCAAAAAAATGTTTCCAAATCCTTTCTTTTCTGGCGAGAGTTTTTGGGCCACGATATTTAGCTAGTGCTAATTCCAAAGTTCTAATTTCGTTAACCAGAGCCAGCCAATCCGCTACATTGGGTGGATCCTTAGAGATCCAAGCCCTTGCTATAGTTAATCTTGCACATGACAACAAAATCGTAGTAAGGTCCCTGTTAGGAGAATTGAGCTCTTGCATATCAAGTAAAACCAGATGCACTGTAATTTCAGGAATCGTTATCTCATTATTTTTTAAATAGTCCGTAATACCATTCCAAAAAGTAGAAAATGCAGGGCAAGAGAATAGCATATGGTCGATTCCAGCAGCTTGCAAATTGCATTTAGGGCATTTAGTTTTATCTGAAAGCAAGTTCCCTTGCGACCACAGGGATATTCTTTGTGGTGTGTAATATAACTCAGTGATTGTCCTATATAATTGCATTCTAAGATTGGAAGAGTGTACTATGTCACTTAGGTGTTCTAAAGCATTTCCAATCAGTGTTGAGTTTACGTCCATATTTAATCTACGGGACCATCTAGCTGCTATTTTAGTAATATTTTCGCCTTTATCTTTATATGTCAATCCACATCTTCTAACGAATGTAGGGGGCCGAACCTATTTGATACTTCCAGGTTATATCTCAGTGGGTAATTAAGAGGATGACTACTTGAAGAGATATTATACTTGTTGGTCATCTTAGGTTGATAAAAAAATCCAAGAGGGAGCACGTTTATCCCCTCAGCCCACCTTCTGTTAGCACCTACCAGGTTCAGGATTTCTTGTACTAAAGGAGGGGAAGCAAGTGATAGCACTATACAATCCCCGTCAAAAGACTTTCTGGTCAATCCAAGCCACCTCACTCGTCTTACCATTTTGAATGAATGAAACATTTCTTGCGTTAAACCCGTCTTCTGTCCTAAAAAGTGTATAGCTTTATTTCTTAGCGTTTCCCAGTTTTCCCTCTCACTCTCCTCCAGTAGAGGGACGTTAGCCAAAACCAAGGTGTAAGGGGCTGCTGCTGGGGGAGGTTCAAACTGGGCAAAATATTAAATTGAACCTGTTGGTAAGGTTTTCTATTTTCTGTTTTACTAATCTTATCTGCGGCGGACGGGGGGGTTCTTTGCCCACTATTTATATGATTGCCAGACACAATAAAGCAATCTGTGGGCGGCTGACTAGGCTGTGTATTACTAACCCTACCAGGAACAACCTGTTTGCTACTTTCGTCTGTCAGTTGTCCTGTAAGAGTAGACAAGCTGGACTCTATTAGACCCAATCTATTTCCCAATGTGGCTATAGCTTCTTTAACAAACATGGTGAGGTCAGCAATGGATTTCATGATATCACCAAGTTCTGAATTTTTTAGGCCTTTAATTAAACAGTGATTACTAGTAGATTTTGGAAAATTTTTGTTCTATTTCTTGCCGCCTTTTTAACTGAACCATCCTTTCTGGTCGAGGCTTTACTTTTAGTCTTTAGGTCTTTGGGTGTTGACGGAGCTTCACGGATCTGAGGGGGTAGTACAGTAAGGGCGGGTTTCTTTGATACACAAACTCTTTTGTGGGGGGGTAATTCTGCCCCTTCAAGATCAATTACAGAAATCTCATCGCTACCCTTCTGCACACACCCATTGCGGGAATCAGGGGGAGATTAATTTACTAGAGTGATAACAGTTTTGCCATTTAATTCATGGCAAGGAGAATCATTTATGCTAGTGGCGGTCAAGCCAGACAACCCCTTGTTAAGTTTCTCCTCAACATTGGAGATTTGTTTCTCTAAAGCTCCTACTGCCCCCGTCATATATTTCATTAGGGATGTACTGGATTATTTGACCTTGAACGTTCTTATACCCGGAGGGCTGGAGTGCAACTTTCTTTTCCCCATTTTGAATATCCGGTACGTAACAACTACTCCTTGGTCAATAGTGTGGAGCTAAACCCTTTGTCGTGGCTTCAGTAAAGAGTGAAATATATGCAGTTATGCAATTACCCCGAATAGACAACTAACTTTGGTATACAATAGAGATAAAAGCACACAAGAGTACACAACTTTTCATACAGGATGGTTCAAGGTTGCCCACAAGCTCTTATTTGCGATCCCATGGTGACCCTCTTAGAATAATTAGCGGTGACATGAGGTATACAAGTCCCGTGTTACTGGGAGCTAGGAACAAAAGGTAAAGTTTGTATAAAATAATGAATGTTACCAAAGGCTCAGATTTTCAAGCAGTTCCACTGAAGAGAAATGAGGCCAAGAGTCCTGGCCCAGCCTGGCCTCCTCCGGGCTGTGACAGGCATGGATGGGCCCGCCCTTGGCCCGGGCAGCGCCCAGGCACGCCCGCACGAGTCCCGTGCTGCGGGAGGCGCTGTTATGATTTAAGCGCCTCCGGGCGCTTACAGATGATGGTGTTGGTGAGCGCAACGCTGGGGCGCCTGGGAGATGTAGTCTCCTTAGCCCATGCAACCCCATGCGCAGCCAACACAAACTGCCTGCCCACACGCCAGTCCCGGTCACGGTGAATTCTGGAAGGGTCCCGCTCCTATCTTCCTGGAGAAAACAGCCTGCCCACAAGCCAAGGTTAGTCAAGGTGAGTCCTGAAAGGGTCCCGCGCTGCGGGAGGCGCTGTGATGATTTAAGCGCCTCCGGGTGCTTACAGATGACGGTGTTGGTGAACGCAACGCTGGGGCGCCTGGGAGATGTAGTCTCCTTAGCCCATGCAACCCCACGCGCAGCCGACACAAACTGCCTGCCCACACGCCAGTCCCGGTCACGGTGAATTCTGGAAGGGTCCCGCTCCTATCTTCCTGCAGAAAACAGCCTGCCCACACGCCAAGGCGAGTCAAGGTGAGTCCTGAAAGGGTCCCTAGGTATTTCCCTTCATCAGCCAGGCTAGCTTGAATCCAGTGGCACAGTGAGCAAGGGATCCATGTCTGGGCATACCCATCCCACTTAGGGTGAAAAGTGCTACACAAACAAAGGATGGACGGAATGCTGAATAAATCATACATTCACGCCCAGTCAAGAGATCGGGATTAAATCCATTGTTCTTTTGCTCACCATGCCACCCCAGTTTAGACCCAGCCATTTGCAAATCGTTCTTGACCCCCTGCCTCATGGGAACAGCCAGGTTCTAACAATTGTTCTTTTTGCATTTGTGACCCCAAGTGGGACGGGTATGCCCAGACATGAGTCCCGTGAGCTCCATGCCACTGGAATCAAGCTATCCTGGCTGAAGAGGGCTGAAAGCCCGAAACCGGTCCTAGGATGCTTGTTTCCAGTCCAGGGAGGACCTGGCCTGGCAGTTCGGGCTGGACTGTTCCTATTGGGTGCAGGGTCAAGACTGATTTGCATATGGCTGGGTCCAAACTGGAATAACATGGTGAGCAAAAAAACTATGGATTTAGGCCCAGATGTCGGTACTGGGGTGAATGTATGACATTGTTCTGCATTCTGTCCATCAATTGTTCTTTTTGCATTTGTCACCCCGAGTGGGATGGGTATGCCCAGACGTGGGTCCTGTGCTCTTCATGCCACTGGAGTCAAACTATCCTCGCTTATGAGGGATGAAAGCCCGAAACTGGTCCTAGAATTCTTGTTTCCAGTCCATGGAGGACCTGGCTTAGCAGTCCGTGCTTGACTATTCCCATTGGGCACAGGGTCAAGACTGATTTGCATATGGCTGGGTCCAAACTGGAATGGCATGGTGAGCAAAAAACAATGGATTTAGGCCTAGATCGCTGTACTGGGGTGAATGTATGACATTGTTTTGCACTCTGTTCATCAATTGTTCTTTTTGTATTTGTCACCCTGAGTGGGACAGGTATGCCCAGACGTGGGCCCCGTGCTCTTCATGCCACTGGAGTCAAGCTATCCTGGCCTAAGAGGGCTGAAAGCCTGAAACCGGGCCTAGGATGCTTGTTTCCAGTCCAGGGAGGACCTAGCCTGGCAGTTTGGGATGGACTGTTCCCATTGGGCACAGGGGCAAGACTGATTTGCATTTGGCTGGGTCCAAACTGGAAGGGCATGGTGAGCAAAAAAACAATGGATTTAGGCCTAGATCGCTGTACTGGGGTGAATGTATGACATTGTTCTGCACTCTGTCCATCAAATGTTCTTTTTGCATTTGTCATCCTGAAAGGGACCGGTATACCAAGATGTGGGGCGTGCTCTTCATGCCACTGGAGTCAAGCTATCCTGGCTGATGAGGGCTGAAAGTCCGAAACAGGTCCTAGGATGCTTGTTTTCAGTCCAGGGAGGACCTGGCCTGGCAGTTCGGGCTGGACTGTTCCCATTGGGTGCAATGTGCTAAGGTATGTGCATGTGTGGTTTAACCTTGTGTGCTATCAAGAGCCTACTTAAATCCAACATGTAATCTATTATGGAAAGCCAACTCTTGAGTAAACAATGAAATGTGATTTTACATATTTTAAAGTGATGTAATAACGATTCCTCTTTGTTTATTCAGTTGACACTCATACTCAGACGTTAGTTTGGTTTCTAGAAGCTCACAAGTTATGTTACTTATGTGTATACTCTCAACACTGGAGATTGTGATGTTTTCACAGGTCTGAACTTTTTCTGGACCGAAAGGCTTACTCACCTTCAGCCCCACTTCTGTATTGCCATTTGCCATTGCATATTGACAACACATGCCCTTTGTTTGGTGGTTTTGGTACGATGCTATGTTCAACTGTGTCAATGGTGTATAAGCTCCTCTGTACTGGGATGGTTGCTGGGAAACTTCTGGTTTAGCAATGATTCTAGTAAATGGACATTTAGAAACAGTAATGTTGGATCTCACTGTGAGCCTGCATTTGGCAGGGATTTGGGAACTCCTTGGCTGCACATGCATATTCCTTTGATTGACTGCATTTGACAGGGTTTTTGGACCTCCTCAGCTGCACAAGGTTATTCCTTCGACCGACTGCATTTGGCAGGGTTTGGGGAATTTCTTGGCTCCAGAAGCATATTCCTTCGATCGAATGGAGACAAAAGACCATCACCTTTCTCTTCTTCGGTTGTGGTCTAAAAAGTTTTCCCAGGAAGGTTTTGAATTGTTCTCAACCGTTAACTATCTGTGCAGTAAAATCAGTCAGATCCTCTATTAATATCAGGATGAATTTAGGGAAAGTGAGCACACCAATTACTTCTTCTTCACCCAAATAAGTGCCCCATTGATCTATTTCCAACCGCTATCATTCCTCAAGGCAGGATTTATCCACTAATCATGAAAGAAGATGCTGTACTTTTGAAATTTCATACAAAACCCAGCCCACTTTTAGATTTCCTAAACCCTCTGGCAAAAGCTCAGGATTTATTATATCACACCAACTTGCCAACATGAGCCTGGGATCCAGGTGGACTGTAACACATGAACCACCTGTGCATTACCTGAGGTAATTGTCTGTGCTTTAAGACTTACAGGGTTAATTGTTGATGATGTGTGATACTACTTTCGTCATGAGTGGACATGAACACCTGTACCTCCAAAAGACGATACAGGTTCAAAACAGCTACCTGCAGAAACCTCTTCAGATGAGCTGGAAATGTCAATTGCATCCAATTGTAATCTCCAGTTTTTTTCCAGGCAATTTCATGGTCTGTGATCTCAACGCCAACATTTCCCTCTCATCTGAAAAGGTTTCTGCGATGTAATGAAGTTAGCAGTTCAGTGGTTGGGGTGGGCGGAGCTAGGTGGGCAGAGGGGAAGAGGAGGGGACAGAATAGGAAGGGGCAGTCAGAGTAGGGACAGGGACGAGAGGAGTTGTGAGAGAATAAAGCGCCAGTTATAACACACCATAGTGTCTGTAGTTATTGTAGCAGGATGCTACAGCTGGCGACGAGGGTGGGATGTGCTTGAACCCCACAGATCCTCACGAGAAGAGCCCTGTCCCCAGCTTGCCTCGAGGAGCAGGAGACGCTGACCAGAAGAACGAAATTGCGACCTGCCACGTGAGGCCAGTAGCAGGTGACCCTGTCCCCCCCCAGCAGTTGGGAGGGACTCAAGAGGGAGCCGAGGCACCAAGCGTCTCAACGCCCGAGGCAGAAGAGACCTCTTCGCGCCAAAACGCGACTTGCGCAGGAAGAGCGCGGTGACCTGCCAGTGCTGCAGGAGCAGAAGCCAGGAGCCTACCCTGACTCTGCCAGACCCCAGGAGAGAAGAGAAAGTGCCCTCGCGTGGAGGACGGCGCCCCACGGAGACCGCCTGCCAAGCGGTGCTGACCGAGCGCTGTTCGCGCCAAAACGGAAGAAAATCTCACCCCCGATGCGTGAGACATCGCCTACCTGATACGCGGTAAACAGGGAGCTCGCCTGGATCGCGTCTGACCGCTCCAGCGTCCGAGGAGCGTCTGAAGAGGTGCGGAGGGCGAGCTGTGTGAAGAGCCTGGCTGCCGGTGAGTGCCAAGTGGAGAATGAAAGCCTGAATGAAACCCTGTGAGACACGAGACTCTCCTAGCGGCGGCCATCTTTAAGTCAGGCGACTTCTGGGACACCCTCCCTAGGCAAAATAGGGGCGGCCATTTTGAAGTCAGGCATCAAAAAAAAAAATATATATATATATATAAAATAAAGGAAAACAAGCATTGGAAGCAGTGAAAAGAAGAAGAGAGAGACAACAAGCATTGCAAGTCGCAAGGAACAAACAAGCATTGCTAGCCACAAGTGACAAAACTTGGAAACGCACGTCAGTCGCTGACGCAAGAGGCAGACGCAAGCGTCAAAGCTCAGTGCCACGATGTCTAACCCTCCCGCGCAGAAGGATGTCACGGGAGGCACCCACCTGCGAGCCCCGGAGCCATTGTCAGTCACAACAGGAAGCAGCATGGGCCTAAAATGGCAAGAATGGCTCGAGGACTTCGAGGACTACATCGAGGGGTCCAAAATTGAACCAGACAAGGACAAGATCATAGCCCTTCGCAATCTAGGGGGGCGTGAAATAAGCAAGATCGTACGAGAGATTCCAGCCACAGATGGTGACACATATGATAAAGTGAGAACTGTTCTGAACAATCGTTTTCTGCATAAAAGAAACGTCGACTATGAGAGGCATAAATTCCACCAGCAGCGCCAAGGTAAAGAAGAACCACTGAGCTCCTTCATACATCGGCTGCGGAGGCAGTCCCTACATTGTGACTTTACCAACTTCTCGCCGGATGCAGCCATCAAATCTCAGATAATCACGGGGTGCCACTCGGAGTCGCTGAGACGGCGACTGCTGAGAAAACCTCAAGAACTTGCAGAAATCGAAGAAAACTCCCGACTGTACGACCAGGCCGAGGAGAATGCGGCGGAAATCGAAACAGGGCCCAGTACCAGCCGTGAGCACGCCAACCGCATCACTGAGAGACGGCAGGGACGTCAGGATCGGCGCGACAGTGGACGGCGTCACCCGCGAGACAGATCGAGGCGCTCCAAGTACTCACCCAGGCGACGCCCGGACTACAGAAGAAAGGAATCCGATAGGAGAGATCGCCGACCTGAACGCACGAGGCGATGTTTCAGGTGCGGGTACGACTATCCTCATATTGACTCCTGCCATGCCATGGGCCAACGGTGCCGGAAATGTGGACGGTCCAACCACTTTGAGGCCATGTGTGGGGATTACCACAAAGAAAAACGCAATGATGGCGGCAGACGGGAAGGGTCGCAGCGGCCCTCACGTTCGGAGGCCAAACGTCATCACATCAGAGCAGTTCAGGAAGAGCCTCCTGGATCTCCCACGTCTTCACATTCGAGTCATGACTCTCGGCGCTCCCGATGGAACCGTCGTTCCCCCTCAAGAGACTCACGATCATCCTCATCCAGGCACTCATCCTACACCACCGAATATGTCAACTTTGCTGACCACGATCAGTTCAAACGTTATCCACGCCTCAACATCAAAGTGGGCAACCATGCAGCTAAGTTCATGATGGACAGCGGAGCATCGCTTAACTACATATCTGTTGCTGAACACGACCGTATGGACCCCAAACCACGTTTGCATTTTGCACCTGTCCGCGTCTACACCTGGATGGCGAAGAAACCTCTCCAATGTTTGGGCAAGTTTGACACCACCCTAACGCATGGCAAGCTCTCCATCCCAGCGGTTAGCCATGTGATCAAAGGTCCTGAGGCTGACTGTCTGCTGAGCCTCCCCACAGCGGAACGTCTTCAACTGGTGCACATCCTTTTCAACGTCCATGACATCTCGGACTGCGCCGGAAAGTTCCCTTCCCTCTTCCGAGGTCTGGGGAAGCTGAAGGGCCGTCAGATCCACCTGCATATTAACGAGCAATTCAAACCAGTGGCCCAACACCCGAGAAGAGTGCCGTTCCACTTGCAATCCGCAGTTGGACATGAACTGCAGGAACTTTTGGACGCAGATATCATTGAGCGCACTGCGGGCCCCACTCCATGGGTGTCCCCGGTGGTTATTGTCCCCAAGAAAGGCTCCCAAAACAAAGTCCGTCTCTGTGTGGACATGCGCCTGCCGAACCAAGCAATCGAGAGGGAGCGACACCCAGGCCCGCTCCTGAGCGACATGATCACAGCCCTCAACGGGGCGACCGTGTTCTCAAAACTGGACCTAAACAAGGGCTACCATCAGCTCGAGCTTGATGACAGCTCCCGCCCCATCACGACATTTGCCACCCATCTTGGTCTTTTCCGCTACAAACGCCTCAGTTTTGGCGTCTCATCGGCCGCAGAGATCTTCCAGGAGGCCATACGTCTTGTCATCCACCACATCCCCAACGCGCTTAATTACAGCGACGACATCCTGGTCTACGGCTCGGACACGAAGGAGCATGACACCGCCCTTGATCGTGTCTGCCTCGCTCTGATGGAAGCTGGGTTGACTCTCAACAAAGAGAAGTGTGAGTTTCATCAGTCGACCCTGAAGTTTTTCGGACACATCTTCTCTGCGAGTGGCATGAAACCGGACCCGGACAAAATCGCCACGCTCAACAACACCAAGAGTCCGGCAGACGTCAACGACTTGCGTTCTTTTCTTGGGATGGCCAGCTACTGCGCCCGCTACATTCGTGACTACGCCACCGTGAGTCACCCCCTGAGGCTCCTCACGAAAGCTGGTGCGCAGTTTGTGTGGACTCCGGAGTGCGAGCGTGCCTTCAAAGACATCAAACACGCTGTGGAATCAGCCAAATGCCTCTCCTATTTCAATCCTAGGAGGAAAACGGAAATCACCGTGGACGCAAGCCCGGTGGGCTTGGGGGCCATCCTGGCACAGTACGACCATGAGTCGGATCAAAGGAGGATCATCGCCTATGCCAGCAGGAGCCTAACAGGCCCTGAGAAACGATACTCCCAGCCGGAAAAGGAGAGCCTAGCCGTCGTGTGGGCGTGCGAACATTTCCACATTTTCATTTATGGGAAGCATTTCACGCTCATAACTGACCATCAGGCGCTTGTCACGATCTATGGCAATCCCAAGTGCAAAATGCCCCCCAGGATCGAGAGATGGGGCTTGCGGCTGCAAGAGTATACATTCTCAATCATTCACAAACCGGGGAAGGATGAGAATCCGGACGATTATATGTCTCGCCACCCCCGAGACTCATCAGAGACTGTGCCTTCCATTGCAGAAGAATACATTCATTTCGTGACCAATCATGCTCGTCCACCAGCCATCCCCATGCACGCCATTCGGGAAGCGACCAGCCAAGACAGCACCTTACAAGCAGTGATGGAGCGCACCCGAACCAACAGGTGGAGATATCACCCGCAGGAGGCAGAGGAAAGTCCTGCTGTCAGGAAAGAACTCCAAGCCTTCCGGCATGTCTCCGACGAACTCTCTGTAACCAGTGACGATCTCCTCCTCAGAAATCACAGACTAGTTATACCAACGACACTGAGACAAGGAGTAATTGATCTGGCTCACGAAGGCCATCGAGGAGTCGTCTCCACCAAGAGAGCACTGAGAGAACGTGTCTGGTTCCCCGCCCTCGACCAGATGGTTGAGGACACATTGAAAGACTGCCACCCATGTCAACTGACCAGCCGCAGTAATCCACCCGCACCCCTACAGATGACCCCATTGCCTAATGGAGTATGGCAAGAAGTCGCCATGGACTTTTATGGCCCTCTGCACTCCGGGAAGTATGTAGTCGTCATCCTGGACGAATACTCCAGATTCCCAGTGGCCCAGTTCATATCATCCACCAGTGCTGCCTGCACCCTCAAGGTGCTGGAAGAAGTCTTCGCAACTTGGGGTGTCCCCCGGGTCATCAAGATGGATAACGGGCCCCCATTCAATAGTCATGAGTTCAGTGATTTCGCGAAACACATGGACTTTCAACATCGCAAAGTCACGCCACTCTGGCCTCAGGCCAACGGCACTGTGGAAAGGTTCATGTCCACCATCAAGAGAACATTCCAGCAAGCCACGGCTGAAAAGAAAGATCTTCAGTCAGCACTAAACGAAGTCCTTAGTGCCTACAGGACCACTCCCCATTCCACAACGGGCCAATGCCCCGCGACCCTCATGCTGGGGAGGACAATGAGGAATCGGATCCCCACATGGGACGGAGCCTTGAGAAAACCTCCGTCGGACCAACAACACAGAGACATGGCCATAACCGATCGACACCGCAAGGATAAGATGAAAGAGTATGCGGACCGCAGGCGAAGGGCCCGGTCCCCCTCCCTGGAGGAAGGCGACAGAGTTGTTGTCAAGCAGGAACAACGCCACAAGACTGATTGTCGTTTTAAAGACGAGCCCCTAACAATCACCCAACAAAAGGGTACCATGGTGACAGCCGAATCACAGACACGAAGAGTCACCCGCAACGCTTCTCATTTCAAGAAGTGCTCTCCTGAGATCCCTGGAAACACACTTGTGGTCCCCACACCTGAAAGCAGGGACGACCCTGGGACTGTCGCACCTGACACCGAACATTCACCTACAGAAGAACTCTCACCTGACGTTGTCGTGTCCACACCAGCGAGACCCCGCCGTCACGTACGGCCTCCCAAGAGACTGATTGCGGAGATGGACTAATCTCTATTTCTTTCATTTGTTGCTTTATTAAGAAAGGGGGAGATGTAATGAAGTTAGCAGTTCAGTAGTTGGGGTGGGCGGAGCTAGGTGGGCAGAGGGGAAGAGGAGGGGACAGAATAGGAAGGGGCAGTCAGAGTAGGGACAGGGACGAGAGGAGTTGTGAGAGAATAAAGCTCCAGTTATGACACACCATAGTGTCTGTAGTTATTGTAGCAGGATGCTACATGCAGGTATATGTTTTGCACATGTAATTGCTATTGGAGGTCCGGCAGAACTGCCTTTCAGTCCAACTGATATTGAGGACGCTGTTAAAAACACCACAATTTGCAAACTAAAAAATGAAGTGGGTGGTTATTATTTATGGAAAAATTATTTGGAAGATACCAACAGCTTGACACAAACAAGATGGTTGCTGAGGTAGTCAGCGCACACAACTTAAACTGTACAAAAGTAGATATATGTACGAGTCCATTATAACAATTCCCATATATCATTTGGTGCTCTGGAAGAGGGAGAGCCACCTGATCTTCTATTGGAAAGAAGTTTTTCGAAATCGAATTAGAAAGAATTTTCCGAGCACTGAAAAAAATTAGTTTTGATGTCGAGCTTGTGGAATGAACTGTTCTTTATTGAACCATTCAAATTATTTTCTGCCTTTTCCTGCCAACACGTGTTTCATCTATTGCTTAACAGCAGACTTCATCAGGGTATGTCATAGACAATTTTCAGCTTGTCTTTTTGTCCATAATTGTAATGGCATAACATAGGTTCGATCAATGTAGTCTTACAAGGTTTTTGATGAAAATTGTTGCTGACCCAAGAAGTCATGTGTGGAGACTGGCCACAAGCAGTAAGGTCGGCATAAAATCGTAGGAAGCTGAGTATCAGGTCCATGGCGTGCAGCTTATTTTTATCTTTTAAATGCCACGAGGAAGGTATTTTTGCCTCAAAACACATGTTGGCTATGCGTTTTTGGATGAGACGTAAAGAATGTGCAAATGAAATATATGAGTTATTGTAAATCTATAAGAAACACAGAGTAAACAGAAGCAGAGTTATGAGTTATTTATGTAAACAATGAACAAGGTGTACCTCCTTTTGAATACATCTAATGATTACCATACCAGTAGGGACTGGTTTACTGGGACAGGAGCTGGACTACATATCCCTGTGCACCGTACTTTTGTTTCCATTATACCACTTTAGGATACTCATCTTTCTTTTGTTCCTAGGATTTAACCCTCACATTTGAAGTCCTGTCTTCTAACCCTCTAAAGTTCACTCTGTACGATCCCCTTCTCCAAGGCATCAGAAAGACTCAAGAATCTGCCCTGACCCATCTGAAATTAGTGAAAGCCACTTAAATACCATTAGAAATTGACATCATAGGGTAAGAATGTGTGTCCATTCCCATCACAAATTGATAGGTCAGCTGCAGTGGAGTTGAAACTTCTTAATCATTGAAAGATCTACCCCGTTTTCCATGTATCTCATCTTAAGAAAGGCATGTCCCACATCCCCTCAACAGCCGCGGCCGGCAGTAGGAGTACCTGCAGGGCGGTGACATGGGGAGGGGGAGGGGCAGGGTGGGGGTAGTAATGTATGGATTTGTGGAACTTGTGGAACTCGCTGCCGACCCACATTCGAGCACTCAATGACCTTTTTTCCTTTAGGAAGGCGGTTAAGACACACCTTTTCCCGCTCAAGATACAATAACTTTACACAGTTTTTTTGTTCATCACCCCCATATAGCTGCTCTATACTCTGCTGCTTAAGCGCCGGGATGCCCCTTTGCTGGGGCAGCTGCGCGCTATAGAAATTGTTTTAACATAACATAACATTACGGAGCTTCCCAGGTAAGTAAACATTTAAAGAAATAAAACAAATTTCGGTGAGTGCACTGCATCCCAAAATGCGATGCAGTGCGCGCAACAAAATTCGTTTTATTTCTTTAAATGTTTACTTACCTGTAAAACTCCGTAATCCATACATTCCTACCCCTCACCCGGCCCCTCCCCCTCCCCACGTCACCGCCCTACAAGTACTCCCACTGCCCGGCCGCGGCTGCACCTCAACACAACCACTACTTTAGTCAATTAAACCCTGGAATGGTGGAACAGGAGACAATTACTGTACTTCGTTGCATGAGAAGGGTATGTTCATTCCTTCCTTCCCTTCTCATAAATATATATATTGTTTTCATAATCACAAAGGTGCTGCACAATTAGTGTTACCTTGCAGAAGTAGCGTTCAGACATGTAATAGAAAACTAACATATTTTCTGAAGGATGCCTAATGGCAAAGCGGCGGGCACAGACGGTTTACCGTCGTAATTTTATAAGGAATACGCTGATTTGTTGATACCCCGACTAGCGGCTGTGCTCGAGGACTCCATGGACCAGGGGCAATTGCCGGCCACTATGAGAGAGGCTTTATTGGTGGCTCTGCCGAAGCCGGGCAAGCCCCCCAATTTGTGCGAGTCCTACAGACCTTTGTCGCTGATAAACACGGATATTAAAATTATTGCTAAAGTACTTGCGACACGGCTGCGGCTGGTTCTACCGGTGATGGTCCTGCCGGACCAGTCTGGTTTTGTTCCACTTCGCTCCACGGCTCACAACCTGAGGGCATTGTTCGCGGTCTTGCACCTTCTCAAACCGGAGATCTCTGCGGTGGCAGTTCTATTGGATGCGGCCAAAGCATTCGATTCGGTGGCTTGGCGATACATGCTGGCTGTGCTGCATCGAATGGGGGTACCGTACTTTTTCACATCATTGATCACTTTGTTGTATACTAAGCCGATGGCGAGGGTGAAGATCAATGGCCACGTGTCTTCGGCTTTCTGTATTCAAAGAGGAACTAGGCAGGGGTGCCCTCTCTCGCCTCTGCTCTTTGCTCTTATGCTAGAACCGATGGCCTGCATATTGAGGCAAAGATACGCTGATGCAGCGTTACGGTTCCCACTTAGGTCATTTGCAGTGTCCATGTACGCGGACGACATGGTGCTATATATCAGGGACCCAGCTACACATCTGGAGAGAGTATTGAGGGAGTTCATAAGGTTTGG
This sequence comes from Lissotriton helveticus, assembly GCF_964261635.1. NCBI lineage: Eukaryota > Metazoa > Chordata > Amphibia > Caudata > Salamandridae > Lissotriton > Lissotriton helveticus. The sequence goes on from NC_136070.1 coordinate 447,189,241, forward strand.
GCATTATTCTGGTCTCTCGATAAATTGGAATAAATCCATTCTATTGCCACTTACTGATGTCACCACGCCATTCCCGCTAGAATTCCCGTTAGAATGGGCGGTGGAACCGGTGCGCTATCTAGGTATCTGGGTCCACAGGGACTGTACTGAAACACTGCGAGCCAATTACGGAGTGGCGATATCGAAATTGGAAGATCAGGTGGAAAAGTGGAGTAGGTTACCGCTATCATTCGCTGATCGGGTATCCATCATCAAAATGGTGGTACTACCTAAATTTCTGTATTATTTTGTCAATGTGCCCATTCTCCTGACATCACACTTTTTTGCACAACTCCAATCGTTGCTCATCACGCTGGCCTGGGCTGGTAAGAAAGCACGGGTGATATGGGATGTGCTAACGAAGCCATACGAACTGGGGGGCTTTGCAGTACCGGATATGAAACTGTACTATCTGTGTGCACAGGCTCACTTCGCTTCCTACTGGATATCAGCACCGCCATACACACCACATGTAGCGCTCGAGGCTAGTGCAGTGACTCCGCGACCATTGAAGGCCATGGTAGTAAATCGGTACTCTGTGTTTGAGACGGGGGAGGTGGATACGGTGAGTAGTACACATCACGCTTGGCGAGAATTAGGCAAACGATCGGATAGATTGCCGCTGTATGCCCCGGATATGCTGCTCCTATATCATGACGAGATCTCGGTATCTAATGAAGTGGGTGCGCTACAACTTCTTCAGGGAGCTGGCATACATAACATGGGACATGTGTTCCCTGTCGCTAAATTCCTTCAGCTGCAGACTCTGTTAGACAATACAAATAATCCTACTATGGCCACATTCCTCTATGTTAGGCTGCGCGCAGCGCTGCAGGACTTATATCCCTCCTTCCCGGATGAACCCCCAGTGTTGAGGGCCTTACAGTTACTGTACTCTTCAACGACAAGTGTGAAACTGATATCACGATTGTACCGAGCTTCGCAAGAAGATGAGGGTGGGGGTGGCGAGTTGGCAAGAGCGAGATGGGATGCAAGTTTACCGGATCCACTGGCAGATGAGGAATGGAGTGAATGCTGTTCTGGGACGGGTGGCTTTGCAGCCAATGGGAATTTTCGTCTAATACACTATAAATATCTACAGCAATGGTATTACACACCTGCACGATTGATGAGATATGGGCTGCGCACACACTTCAGATGTGTGAGATGTAGCGCGGACAATGCTGATTTCATACATTTGGCGTGGGGCTGTACTAAGATATATGAGTTCTGGACTGCAGTGACGAGAGCGCTGTCTGAGATGACTTCCATAGAGGTGCCTGCGGAACCGCGATTGTGTTTGTTGGGAATAGCATCGGGATTGTCTGTTGGATATCGACGTTTGATAGTGCTGACGCTGCAGGTGGCTAAGCGCAGAGTGGCTATGACGTGGGGAGGGAGGCGAGTACCAACTGTTAAGTTATGGTTACAAGACATGGCGTACTGTCGCGACCAACTGACCTGTTACTATGAAGAATTGCCGGAAACCTCAAGGCCTAGGGATGTGTGGGGACCATATACACTGTACATGTTATCAAGAGTAGTGGAGGAGGAAAGTCCTTAGATCACGATGGGTGTGAATGACAGCCTCAGATGAATGTGAATGGCGTGTAAGTGACCTCTCAGTGAAAGGGTTAATGTTGGGGATCGAGGATTGTTCATTGTTTATCATCGCCCAAGGACTGCTATTTGCACACGTCGCAGGAGTTGTTCTATGTACCTCACTGGATGCACACTTGCACTTGAAATATGCCGGGATTAGACCTGAAACCTGTACTGTTGGTTGGGGGGTTGTTTATGGTTATGTACTGTTAAGTTACCTATGAAAAGAGACTGCTTACCATATATGTTAGAATGCCTGCGAGATTCAGCTTCCACATTATTGCCTGCTATTAACGCCTTCCGCATATGGATGAGATGATACGTTTTTAGATGTGTTGCACCACGGATGCAATTTGCGGCCGGCCCATGTTTGGGTTGTAGGCCTACGGCTGTGTTCTTGTGTTTTACCCAATAAAAGTCTTTAATCAAAAAAAAAAAAAAAAAAACTACAGCGGAGCGCTACAAGCTCTTTTTTCCAGTGCACAAGATTAAAGTTCACCTTTAACAAAGCAAAAAAAATATTTTTTTTTTCTGAAGGATTGATGATAAGTGCAAAATTGTATGATACATCCTATGCCTGTGATTGTTTTGAACGGTATTATATTTAGTTCCATCGGACCATTTTTTCTCAATATTATTAATCTCCTGATCCTACGGGTTAAAAGTTGTCCTATTAATATATTATTATAAACAGTTTTGACACACATTCCTTATACCTATGTGACTCTACATGAACTTTGTACCTGGAGGGAAATAGAGAGAATTTATTGTCAATAGAGCTAAACCTTTGAGTCGCATTGTCAGGAAATACACTGGTTAGAGTTACTGTAGCTTATGCTCCTGAAGGGGGAAACATCCTTTACAACAAAACTTTTACAACGCAGTGCTTTTACAATGCAGGTTTTACAACAAAAACTATTACAACGCATTGCGCTGGGGGGCGCTCTAGGATAGGGAATAGTTTTAATTTACTATCCAACACCTTCCCTACTATCCACGGGGACTAGAGTTGGAATAGTAAATTAAACTATTCACCATCCAGCACCCCAAAGCGCAATGCGTTGTAACAGCATGCGTTGTAAAAACTGCGTTGTAACAGCATGCGTGGTAAAAGCATGCGTTGTAACATCATACAACCTCCTGAAGGTGTAGATAAGCTTTGAGCCAGCTAGACCTTTTGGCAACAAATTCTATTTGCATCTGTCTTTGAGTGCTATGTCGCAGATCCCAGCAGCCCAATCCACAATAGCATACATAAAACAAGTAACTGACACAACTAGAACAGTTATTTAATGTGGATTTTCAACAACACAGTCTACGCTCCCCAAGCTACCTAGAAGATGATGTAAGTTATGCCTTTAAGGCTGTCTTTGCAGCCTTTGCTTCAAAAGAGGAGAATTTCAGAAAATAACACTCCATGTGCTTCACATATTTGGGAGATTGGCACCCATGCCTCTATCCTACTTCTTGAGAGTCAGTTACTCTGCATCACAGGGATCTCAGAATTACTGCAGCGGATTCTGCTGTGTAACTACAAAACGTTCTGCTAAATATAGCATTTCACTCTACAGGCTTTTGACTTGTCCCTCTCGATCTGAGATTATCCTAGATGTTCCATAAAGGTTAATCTTGATAAAGGTGCAATCTTTAATGCAGATTGCCTTACCCAAGTTACTCTATGCAACTATAAACTTCGATTTACGCTCGTCAAGGTGCACTTGGGGCAAAGGATCGAGATACTTTCAAACCCTTGTACCCCAAAATGTCCCTCAGAGAACTTTGTGTTCTTAAGCGGAAAATCTCATCACTCAACGATTGTACAAAAAATGAAACATAGTGAAACCATAGGGAATCAATGGCCTCAAGCTATGGAACACAAGTAATCCAGGCTTGGGGGTAGAGCCATACTAGATGAGGCTGGCAAATGGCTTGAAAACTGACCTGTTCCAGACCACCTTTACTTGTACTACTCAAAAACAAGCAATAGAAGAATGTTAGAAAGGGACCCAGGCACTGACTGGATTCTTCCTCCTGTCATTTACGCAGTATACAGACTCTTAATCACATGCAGCTCTCTGGGGTTTTCTTGTCACTTTTCAGATACTTCAAAGTTAGCTAATGTAAGTAAGTAAATATTCTTTAAAAATTAGAATAACTTTTTAAACATATTTACAAGATTGTTTTGAGAGTTTTCTCAGAATTCAATATTTTTTAATTGAGGACTAGGGAGACTGGATTTCTTGGTCAATTTTGCCTGTTTCCTGTTTCAACTGAGATGTTTCTATCAATTGAAAATGGAACTGGTCAAGGAGAAGAGGAGGCTCTCTGTCTAATACAGTCAGACTGGACATAAGGAAAGCAGCAACGTTTAAATGCATTGCCCATATTTAAGCCTGGGTGGAACTAGGTGGTACTCCGCGGAGTGCAAAAATAACTCCGCCGTGCTACGCGGAGCTCCACAAGCAGCAGAGTGCTTGATAAATGCCTTTCATGGGGATTTTTAGTGCCAGGTGCTTGTCCGCACTGTGCAATCATCGTGAATGGCACCATCCACAGCGCAAGCGGGTGCTGCTTCCTTTCTGCTGCTCAAGTAGATTTTTACTCGAGCGGCAGCTTTCTCCACGCAAATGGACAGTTTCTCAAGCGAGCATATGCGACCACTCGCAATGCGAAATATGACCGCCAGCGTTGAGAAATCTCGCCGGGAGGTTGATTTTCCACGCTCGCGCTAACCAACTTAATGTTGACTATCGCGAACGAGGAAAAATCTCGCCGGGAGGTGGATTTTCCTTGCTTGCACTCGCCAACTTGACATTGATGAACGTGAGGGAAAAAACTCAGCTCTGCTATGTAGAGTGGAGTTTTTCAGAACTGTGTGAGCTCCGCGTAAAGGGGAGTGCTGAAAACTCTGCAAACTTCGCGAGCGGAGCGGAGTTCACTGCCAAGACCTACCCATAACCTTTGACAAATGAAGCGGGGAAAGGGTGGAAATAGCAGGACAGGGGAAACTGGCTATAGTGGCTCTCAAGAAAGGACTTATTCCACATATTCTCCCCATTCACTCCCTTTGAAAATGAATGAGTCTCAATGGAGCAGATGGAGCACAAGAGCCACTTGCATTTATAGCTCTGTGCAAAAAGACCTATGAACAGAGCATGAAAACCCGGTATGGATAGCTTTATAAAATTACCTCCTCTGGTCAATAAACTTAAAATTGTCTATCTCATTTTAAGATTAAACCCACCTAGATTAAGGCTAATTAAAAAGGTGCGGTTGACTGTCCTCTTTTATAATATAATTGGGGCAAGCAATGCAGTGCGAAATATCAATAATGAATATTGAACTGTTTGAAGATATTGATTTTGCAACGTGCACATAGCCCAGTAAGCCAACTTTAAGTCTGCATGACCAAGGGAAATAGTTTAGCAAAACATGCAGAACAACAGGCTTCATCTACACCTGTGACTTTATAATCATTGTATTTCGTTGTCAAGATTAGTAAAATACACAAATGACAGACATAGAAAGTTGGTTTTCTTAACTCTTTTATAGTTTTAGAGTGCCGAAATTGTAAATGTATTTACAGCAAAGATGTTAACATGTGATGAATAAATATGATTTATTTTAAAACTCAACATGAGTGGAATTTATGTTAGCAGGTGATCCATGATGACTGTTGGATCAGTACTGGACAGATGATTTATTAATTTCCTAAATTCGGGTCACATTTCTTGGAAAACTTGAAATCCAAATGTCTAATTAGATAAAAGAATAAAGGCCAAAGAGCAGAACAATTATTTGTGTGCTTGCCATTCTTTCATACTACAGACGACCTACTTCAGTGTTACCATGGTGACAAATTTGTAGGTTAGTTCTCTTTTCAAATATTGATAGGTTTTATTTTTGACTGGTTATGGGCATCATGAGGATGCCCGTGTGACAGAAAGGTAGTATGTGATTGATTGCTAGTATCTTTCCCCAGTGTTTTAGATTTTATAGAGACATATCTGGATTTCTGTCATTTAAATATGGATTGTTGTGAAGTCCACTATTGGACTGTGTGTTTTTAGAGACACGAACAAGGCAATCGCGGCCACGACAATCACTGTGTGACAGACAAATCCAGCCACAAATGATCTGGAGATCTGTCCAGATTCCAACTTGCAGTAGCTGTGTGTTAGACCTGGCATCATTGGCATGAGTCTCTCCTCCATTTTTTCTGTTTGCCTCCTCTGTGTACGATGTTTTTGCTGGTAAATGCTTTGGGCACTGTGCCACTGCTGATCAGTGCCACAGTGCAAGTGCTCCCTATGTGAAATTGCTGTATTGATTGAATTCCATGTTTGGCTTATTTGGTTTACTGTCAGTCCCTAGTAGAGTGCACCAGGAGTGCCAGGGCTTGTAAATACAAATGCTGCTAGTGGGCCTGCAGCACGTGTTGTGCCACCCACAAGAGCGGCCTAGTAAAAGTATGTCTGATGGTCTACCATTGCTAGACCACGTGCAGTCTGGTACTGTCACGCAGACTGCGCAAGTACACCTACTTGCCAGTCCCTAAACCCTCCCTTAACTTCATGTTAGTCACCCCTATGGTAGGCCCACGGGCAGGGTGCATTGTAAGCATAAGGTAGGACAAGCCTGACAAGGTTGGCATGTCCTAATAGTGAATTACAGCCATATTCGTTTTTCACTATTGTAAGGTAACCTGCTCTCTATAAGTTAGAATGGGCTGCCAGGATTATTAATGCTATAATCCTAGCGGGCTCGGGGAGCATGGTGCAATGTCGAGTTTGGTATCCCTGAACTCAGGGTTTAATAACGCATCCGTTTGTGTGGATGGTTTTTGGACTCTGTGTTTGAAAATAGCACTTTTAGAAAGTAGCTATTTTCTTGTCTAACTGTCTACCGGTCTCTGCTGGTTCTGGTGTGCGTGTGACAGGAGCTGGGTGGCTCCAGAGGTCTGAATGAGTCAGTGTGGGATGAGTGGGGCATTTGCATTGAGAGTAGGGGAAGAGTAGCTCCTGATAGCCTGCCCTGCCTGATACAATGCTGGCTCCGCCCCCCTGCCGGGCGGCTGATGACTCTGGGCCTGCCTGGGACTTTCCTGGCCCACCTCCTGCCGGGCACTTGATGGCCCTGCCCCTGCCAGTGACAATGCTGGCTCCGCTGCTGCTGGGCGGCTGAAGACTCTGCCCTGCACAGTGAATAGGCCAGGTGCTTCGGCCTGGCAACACCCACAACAAACCCAAGATGGGGGGAAATTCCCCTGCATGGACAAAGGGATCAAAGCCAAAAAGGGTATAAGAGAAGGACCCCTGAACCAAGAATTTAGATCACTTCTGACAAGGAAACCTGAACCAAGGACAAGAAGCCTGCTGATCTAAGGACTGCCTACCCCTTCTGCCAGAGTGCTGTTTGTTGGGGGAATCCTGCATTGCTTCTTTATTTTTGCCAAGGAACCAGGAGAGAGGAACTGTGTGTGTACTCTCAATCTTTGCTAAGAAAATCTCCAAGGGCTGGAAGAGTGCCAGTCTCCTGTTGAAGTCAAAGGGCTAAAGGACTTCATCTGCTTAAAGTGCTATTTGCTGGAACTTGTGAATCCAGCCCCTCTGAAAGAATCCAGCAATCTCGACGCCGACGGACGCCGCCGAATCCAGTTCGACATCGTGAGTAACGGCTCCAGTGTCCCGCTTCCTCGACGCCGGCCGCCGGGCCCGATCGACGCCAGCAACAACGCCAGTGAGTAGTGAGTTCGGCTCCAGCTCCAAGTGACCTCGTGTCTGCACCGCTGCTGATCGCATTGACTTCGAGCCCTCTCGACGCCGTGAGCGCTGCTCACTCTTGCAACATCGACATCGACGACGCCGTATCCTGCTTCATCTCGTGAGCGCTGCTCCCGCCTGACTTCGGTTGACGCCGCTGCAGATCGCCCCGACTCCGAGGCCCGATCGACGCCGAAGACGCGACGCCGGACATCTCGACGCCGCTGATCATCGAGTGCTTCACTTTTCCAAGGTACTGTGTTGTTGGGGTCTGTGCGACTCCGGGCTCGACATAGCGCTCCTCGCGGTCGACGCCGAACCTTTGGATTAACTTTGCCTCGACGTCGTGTGACTCCCGTGTGGGTTACATTGTTACCAAGAACTGTGTTTTAAAGAGAAGAAGAGTTGCTTTTGATACTAAAGACTGTGTGCTAAGAAGAAACTACGCTTGAACTATTATTTTTCCTTCCAAAAGTATTTATTAAGATTGTGGTATATTTTTGTCGTTATTTGGTCTTGTGCTAAGCCTTATATAAAAATCCTTATTTTTATAATACTACTGTGTCGTGTCCATTTGTAGTGTATTCACTTTATTACTGTATGTGGTCATAAATGCTTAACGCACTGCCTCTGAGATAAGCCTGTCTGCTTTGCCAAGCTACCAAGGGGGTGAGCAGGGGTTATCTAAGTGTGTGATCCCCTTGCCCTGACTAGAAAAGGTGTGTCCCTATTTGTCAGAAGTGTATACCTCTGCCAACTAGAGACAGCCGCTTCTAACATTGGTGGGTCAGCGGTGAGGATTTGAACTTTGCATTTATGACCCATGTGCAGTGATTAGTGTGCGCTACATAGTGAAAGCAGACCATAGCGCAGCCACAATCTGTTTTGGTTGGATATCCTATTTTTGTTCTCCGCTTTCCTGGAACTTGATTTTTGAAACTGCCAGTTTTGACCATGAGTGATGCCGGAGTCACTGCCCCTGTTGCTGTTGTGGAGGAGTTTGATAGGAGCAAGATAAAGGATTACAAGTTAAAGGAGCTGAAATCCTTTTGCAAGAAATTTAAAGTCCCTACCAAAGGCATCTCAGCGAAGGAGGAATATCTCAAAGCTTTGGAGGCCTGGTTGGAATCCAGAGATCCCTCTGATGCGGTGGTGGTACCGCCAGGGGAAGGGGAAGAGGAAGTACCAGTGAATGGTCATGTGTCCTCTCCTGGCAGCAGTGTTTCCTCCAAAGGTCTTTCTCCTGAAGAAAGAGAAGAAAGGGCGAAGGAGCGAGCATACAACATGGAGATGGCAAAACTTAAGATAAATGGGCAGTTGGAAATAGAGAATGCAAGAGGCAGGAGAGAAGCTGATATGGAGATCAAAAGGTTAGAGTTTGAAAGAGAAAAGTTAGCTTTTGAGCGTGATACCAGGATGAGGGAATTGGAGCTCAAAGCTAAAGAGTTAGAATTGAATCCCTCTGGTGGCAGCATCCCATCTGTGCCTGCAGAAAGTAGGTTTAATTTTCCCAAAGATGTGATCAAAGATTTTCAGAAGAATGAGGGTATTGGTCAATGGTTTAAAGCATATGAGTTAGCATTGTTGGCCCACAGGGTCCCTGAGAAGGATTGGGGAGCGGGGTTGTGGGGTCGCTTTGTGAATGAGGGAAGAGATACCCTGTTAGACATGCCTGTTGAGGATAGGATGTCTTATGCTCATATGAAAGATGCTTTAATGTTAAGGTATGGCCTAACCCCAGAAAAGTACAGACAGGCCTTTAGAGAGTGTAAGAAGTTGCCTGGTACGACGTGGGTGGAATATGTGTCATATTTTTGCAGAGCCATGGATGGTTGGGTAAAGGGCAGCAAAGTGGAAAGTTATGATGCTCTTTATGATTTGTTTGCTTGGGAGCACTTGTCTAATAACTGTTTTCCAGAGCTGCGCCAGCACCTTATTGATAGCAAGATATCTAACCCTAGAAAACTTGCTGAAGAGGCGGACAGCTGGGTCAGTACCAGGGTCCACAAGGGTCCAGTGGGAGACTCAGCCAAGGGTGGGCAGGGTCCCCAGCAGAAGAGTGGGGGGGACAAGGGTAAACAGAGGAAGTTCCAGAAAGGGCCCCAAAGTAATCCCCAAGGGAACCAAGGGAAGGGTTCCCAGCCTCCCCCAGATAAGAAATCAGAGGCCCCGACAGGTAAACCTGTTCGAAGGGGCCCCATGACCTGCTTCGCTTGTAAGCAGGTGGGACACCGTTTTTATGATCCTCAGTGTCCATTGAAGAACTCTAGTGCACCACCCAGTGCACCACCACGTGCCGCCCCCCGTCAGTTGGCGAGTGTAGCCCTGGGAGGGGAGGAGATGGTTGCCCATGGTGGGGAGGGTCCCGCAGAGATGTCCCTGGTCTCTCTAGGAGACATGGAATTGGTCCCTCCACCCCCTCTGCCTAGTAACACTAAGAAATATAGGCAGTGGGTGACCATTAATGGCCATAGAGTGGAAGCTCTCAGAGACACCGGAGCGAGTGTGACAGCTGTCAAGTGTCACTTGGTGTCCAGAGAGCAGGTTGTTCCCCACGCATTCTACCCTGTGATAGCTGCTGACAACTCCCAGAGAGAGTGTGAGGTAGCTCAAGTTTCCTTTGAATGGGGGGGAGTTTCAGGTACTCTTCAAGTTGCTGTAAGGCCCGCCATGCCTCTTGATTGTCTCCTGGGCAATGATTTAGAAGACTCCCCTTGGGCTAAGGTGGAGAGGGAGACACATTTGAAAATGTTGGGTGTGCCAGAGTGGGTGTGTGCAACCACTCGATCGATGACAGCAAGTAAGGGTGTTGATGGGGTTCTGAAGCCTGAAAGTATGGCCCAGGACCCAGCTGTGAAGAGAAGAGGCAGGGGGCACGGGAAACCGTCCCCCGTAGTTCCCGTGGTCCAGGAGGAGGCAGGCCTTGAAGGGCATGCCCTGGAACCCACAGGTGAACAAGTTGCTGAACTGGGAGACCTGCCCGAGCTGACCCATTGGCAGCAGGATGGTGGTCCCTCCAGGGAGGAATTCTGTGCAGAACAGAAAGTGTGCCCTTCTCTTGTGGGTATGAGGCAGCAGGCCTCAGCCCAAACCTCAGGTGATCAGTCAGGGTCACATTTTGTTTACTGGGAGAACGACCTCCTGTATAGCGAGCCTAAGGCTGCTGAGCCTGGGTCAGCCCGTGTGCTGGTGGTACCCCAGCGCTTCAGAGCCTTCCTACTGGGTTTGGCTCATGACGTTCCGTTAGCTGGACATCTGGGGCAGGACAAGACCTATGACAGGCTTGTCACCCATTTTATTGGCCTCAGATGAGAAGGGATACAGATATCCATTGCAAGACCTGTCAAACTTGCCAGGCAAGTGGGAAAAGCGGGCGGAAGCAGAAGGCTCCCCTCCAACCTTTTCCCGTGGTCAGTACCCCCTTTGACCGGGTGGGGATTGACATTGTTGGGCCCCTGGACCCCAAGACAGCCCTGGGCAACAGGTTCATCCTGCTCTTGGTGGACCATGCCACACGGTACCCGGAAGCCATCCCTCTCAGAACAGTGACGGCCCCGTGGTGGGACGGGCACTGATGGGTGTTTTCTCCCGAATGGGGTTCCCCAGAGAGGTGGTGTCAGACCGGGGCACCAACTTCATTTCCAACTATATGAAGTCTTTGTGGAAGGAGTGTGGGGTAACTTACAAGTTCACCACTCCTTACCACCCTCAAGGTAATGGGTTGGTTGAAAGATTCAACCGTACCCTTATAGGCATGATTATGGGTCTTGAAGAACCAATGAGGCATAAATGGGACGTCTTCTTGCCATGCCTGTTGTTTGCTTACCGTGAGGTGCCACAAAAGTCTCTCGGGTTCAGCCCCTTTGAGCTCTTGTATGGTCACCCGGTAAGAGGACCTTTGAGTCTGGTCAAAGAAGGCTGGGAGCAATCTCCCAGGAAACCTCCCCAGGATGTATACAGTTACATGCTGGCCTTTAGGAACCAGACCAGGCGCTTCAGAGATCTTGCTCAGGCAAATCTGGAGGCCAGCCAGGAGGAGATGAAGCGGTGGTACGACCAGAAGGCCACTCTGGTAGAGCTTCAGCCTGGACAGAAAGTTTGGGTCATGTCCCCTGTGGAACCTTGTGCGCTCAAGGACAGGTGGACAGGACCATTTGAGGTTGTGGAGAAAAAGAGCGATGTCACCTACATGGTGGACTTGAAGTCTCCCAGGAACCCCTTGTGGGTCCTGCATGTCAACCGTTTAAAGCCCCACTTAGAAAGGTCCGAAGTGGGCATGCTCCTAGCTACAGATGCTGGAATGGAGGAGGAGAGTGAGCCTCTTCCTGACCTCCTGTCTGCAAAAGAGCAAGATGGGTCAGTGGATGGTGTTGTCCTCTCTGACACACTGACCCCTGAGCAGCAGCAGGACTGTCGCCAACTGTTGGGACAATTCCCTGATCTGTTCTCCTTGATTCCTGGTGTCACGCAGTGGTGTGTCCATGATGTGGACACCGGGGACAGCACTCCTGTGAAGCACAAGGCTTACAGAGTGACTGACAAGGTCAGAGCATACATCAAGGAGGAGGTCTCCAAAATGTTTGCCTTAGGGATGGTTGAGTCCTCTAGCAGTCCTTGGGCCAGCCCAGTGGTCTTGGTCCCAAAGGCTGCAGCGCCTGGTGCTTCACCGGAACTTCGGTTCTGTGTGGATTAACGAGGACTCAATTCAGTCACCAAGACTGACGCGCACCCCATCCCCAGAGCTGATGAGCTCATAGATCGGTTAGGGGCTGCCCGGTACCTTAGTACGTTTGATCTAACGTCTGGGTACTGGCAGATCGCCTTGACTGATGGGGCAAAAGAGAGGTCAGCATTCTCCACACCAGATGGGCACTGCCAATTCCGGGTTATGCCCTTTGGGATGAAGAATGCCCCTGCCACCTTCCAGAGGTTGGTCAACCAGGTCTTGGCTGGACTGGAGGATTTCAGTGCCGCCTACCTGGACGACATCGCAGTGTTCAGCGCCAGCTGGGAGGAACACTTGCGCCACCTCCAGGAAGTGTTGTTGGCCCTGCGCAGAGCAGGCCTCACAATCAAAGCCAGTAAGTGCCAGATTGGGCAGGGTTCAGTGGTGTACTTGGGGCACCAAGTAGGGAGCGGCAAGGTGGCCCCCCTGCAACCCAAGATTGATACCATCCTGGCATGGGCACCGCCCAAAACCCAGACTCAGGTGAGAGCCTTCTTGGGTCTCACGGGTTATTACAGGAGGTTCGTCAAGGATTATGGTAACATTGTGCACCCCTTGACTTCGCTGACTTCCAGGAAGCAGCCACGACTTGTGATCTGGACTGACGCCTGTCAGACGGCCTTTGACACCCTGAAAACTGCAATGTGCACAGCACCCATACTCCAGGCACCCGACTTTTCTAAAGAATTTGTTGTCCAAACGGACGCTTCAGAGCATGGCGTGGGGGCTGTTCTAGCTCAGGTGAATGAAGAGGGCCGAGACTTACCTGTAGCCTTCATCAGTAGGAGGTTACTTCCCAGGGAACAGAGGTGGAGTGCGATAGAGAGAGAAGCATTTGCTGTGGTCTGGGCGCTGAAGAAGCTAAGACCCTACCTGTTTGGGACTCACTTCCGGGTTCAGACAGACCACAGGCCCCTCAGATGGTTGATGCAGAGGAGGGGTGAGAATCCAAAGCTGTTGAGGTGGTCCATTTCCCTACAGGGGATGGACTTCACGGTGGAACACCGCCCTGGCACAGATCACGCCAATGCTGATGGTCTGTCCAGATTTTTCCGCCTTAGTGATGAGGACTCCCTAGGGTAAGGGTAGTTCTCCCCACATTTCAGCTGGAGGGGACACGTGTTAGACCTGGCATCATTGGCATGAGTCTCTCCTCCATTTTTTCTGTTTGCCTCCTCTGTGTACGATGTTTTTGCTGGTAAATGCTTTGGGCTCTGTGCCACTGCTGATCAGTGCCACAGTGCAAGTGCTCCCTATGTGAAATTGCTGTATTGATTGAATTCCATGTTTGGCTTATTTGGTTTACTGTCAGTCAGGGCTTGTAAATACAAATGCTGCTAGTGGGCCTGCAGCACGTGTTGTACCACCCACAAGAGCGGCCTAGTAAAAGTATGTCTGAAGGTCTACCATTGCTAGACCACGTGCAGTCTGGTACTGTCACGCAGACTGCGCAAGTACACCTACTTGCCAGTCCCTAAACCCTCCCTTAACTTCATGTTAGTCACCCCTATGGTAGGCCCACGGGCAGGGTGCATTGTAAGCATAAGGTAGGACAAGCCTGACAAGGTTGGCATGTCCTAATAGTGAATTACAGCCATATTCGTTTTTCACTATTGTAAGGTAACCTGCTCTCCATAAGTTAGAATGGGCTGCCAGGATTATTAGTGCTATAATCCTAGCGGGCTCGGGGAGCATGGTGCAATGTCGAGTTTGGTATCCCTGAACTCAGGGTTTAATAACGCATCCGTTTGTGTGGATGGTTTTTGGACTCTGTGTTTGAAAATAGCACTTTTAGAAAGTAGCTATTTTCTTGTCTAACTGTCTACCGGTCTCTGCTGGTTCTGGTGTGCGTGTGACAGGAGCTGGGTGGCTCCAGAGGTCTGAATGAGTCAGTGTGGGATGAGTGGGCATTTGCATTGAGAGTAGGGGAAGAGTAGCTCCTGATAGCCTGCCCTGCCTGATACAATGCTGGCTCCGCCCCCCTGCCGGGCGGCTGATGACTCTGGGTCTGCCTGGGACTTTCCTGGCCCACCTCCTGCCGGGCACTTGATGGCCCTGCCCCTGCCAGTGACAATGCTGGCTCCGCTCCTGCTGGGCGGCTGAAGACTCTGCCCTGCACAGTGAATAGGCCAGGTGCTTCGGCCTGGCAACCCCACAACAAACCCAAGATGGGGGAAAATTCCCCTGCATGGACAAAGGGATCAAAGCCAAAAAGGGGTATAAGAGAAGGACCCCTGAACCAAGAATTTAGATCACTTCTGACAAGGAAACCTGAACCAAGGACAAGAAGCCTGCTGATCTAAGGACTGCCTACCCCTTCTGCCAGAGTGCTGTTTGTTGGGGGAATCCTGCATTGCTTCTTTATTTTTGCCAAGGAACCAGGAGAGAGGAACTGTGTGTGTACTCTCAATCTTTGCTAAGAAAATCTCCAAGGGCTGGAAGAGTGCCAGTCTCCTGTTGAAGTCACAGGGCTAAAGGACTTCATCTGCTTAAAGTGCTATTTGCTGGAACTTGTAAATCCAGCCCCTCTGAAAGAATCCAGCAATCTCGACGCCGACGGACGCCGCCGAATCCAGCTCGACATCGTGAGTAACGGCTCCAGTGTCCCGCTTCCTCGACGCCGGCCGCCGGGCCCGATCGACGCCAGCAACAACGCCAGTGAGTAGTGAGTTCGGCTCCAGCTCCAAGTGACCTCGTGTCTGCACCGCTGCTGATCGCATCGACTTCGAGCCCTCTCGACGCCGTGAGCGCTGCTCACTCTTGCAACATCGACATCGACGACGCCGTATCCTGCTTCATCTCGTGAGCGCTGCTCCCGCCTGACTTCGGTTGACGCCGCTGCAGATCGCCCCGACTCCGAGGCCCGATCGACGCCGAAGACGCAACGCCGGACATCTCGACGCCGCTGATCATCGAGTGCTTCACTTTTCCAAGGTACTGTGTTGTTGGGGTCTGTGCGACTCCGGGCTCGACGTAGCGCTCCTCGCGGTCGACGCCGAACCTTTGGATTAACTTTGCCTCGACGTCGTGTGACTCCCGTGTGGGTTACATTGTTGCCAAGAACTGTGTTTTAAAGAGAAGAAGAGTTGCTTTTGATACTAAAGACTGTGTGCTAAGAAGAAACTACGCTTGAACTATTATTTTTCCTTCCAAAAGTATTTATTAAGATTGTGGTATATTTTTGTCGTTATTTGGTCTTGTGCTAAGCCTTATATAAAAATCCTTATTTTTATAATACTACTGTGTCGTGTCCATTTGTAGTGTATTCACTTTATTACTGTATGTGGTCATAAATGCTTAACGCACTGCCTCTGAGATAAGCCTGTCTGCTTTGCCAAGCTACCAAGGGGATGAGCAGGGGTTATCTAAGTGTGTGATCCCCTTGCCCTGACTAGAAAAGGTGTGTCCCTATTTGTCAGAAGTGTATACCTCTGCCAACTAGAGACAGCTGCTTCTAACACTGTGGCTACAGGCATTAGTAATGCATGTGATTATGTTTTAATATGCGCCATAATTATCATCATAAAGAACTGAATAGTTTTAAATAATATACCTAATCATACTCATTTAGACAGATACATTTTGATAATTTTTGTTAAATCAATGGATCCATTCTGAATGGATTTTGCACCATGAACTTCATCAGGCGCATTTGTTTAATCAAAACCTTTAAGAATGATTATGACTGAATATCTTTAAGAAAACTATTGATTTCTTTGTGGAAACAAAAAATATGCCATACATCAAAATCTAAAAACAAGAATGACAGAGGCCTGCACATCATTAGTGTCATTGTTGAAGATGGATAGTGTCAGGACACCACATACGAGCACCAAATACCCTTCCTAAATATTGTTTTCTTAAGAACGTATGGAACTACCCCATAAAGAAGTGCTACAAAAAGCTATGAGCATTGTTGGAGGTACAGGTTCAGGGTCATGATTGTTGTGAAGCTGTTGCTTAAGTACTGTTTGTTTTCAGATTCCTGATGTTGTTTGAGGTGTGGCAGGGCAACAAAGAAGATGCTGTTGGAGTTATAGGGTGTGAATTGGAATCACTGTGCTAAATTTCTGAGCCAAAAGGTCAGCAAACTTACCATTTCTTTATCGTAGTGATACTCTAACCCCTATACATGGTGTTTCCACGCCATATGGAGCCTGTAAATTTAGATAACACAAGCCTGTAAATTTGCTTTTACACAGGTTTCGGAGTGTTTCATCTACTCGCCTACTGGTGAAGTTCCTAATCAGTGCACCAAGAGAGTAGCCAGAAAATGTAAGTACCCCCCACTTTAAAATAGCTCTGATGACACTAAGCAAATGAATCAACCCCTCCCTAGAAGAGCTCCCCTGTCTTTTCCATCCCAGCATCTAGCCGTTCATCTTATCACACTTCCATCCACCTGCTGATATCCACTATTTCACCTTTACATTCTTACCCCATTCCATTGATCCATCCACTTTGCCATCCATTGATCCATCCATCCACTCTGGATGGCAAGCAGAGTCGAAGAATGGATGGATGCCACTCTGCATCCATCCATCCACTCTGCCATCCACCATCCATAGATGCATCCATGGATCCATCCATCCATCCATCCATCCATCCACTCTGCCAACCTTTCACCTGTCCATCCACCTAGCTGTCCCTTTACTTGTATTTTATTTGAAAGGTTTTATATAGCGCTGGCTAGACCTGGAGGTATCAGAGCACTTTACATGAGTATCAGACCAGAGTTGAAGGTTACATCGTTATAAAGGTTATACAGTTATTAGAGCATAGCTACATAGTTACATGTTCGGTCGAGACAAACAATAAGGATATATGCGTAAGGGAAAAAGTAGGTAAGCAAAGCGATTCAGGAGGAGGGGGGAGGAGCAGGGGGAGTAGACACAGAATGAATGAGGGAAAGAGGAGGGGGAGGGTGAGAGACACAACATAAAAGAAGAGGGGGAGGGTGATGGGGGCACAAACCGGTAGATGAGTAAAAGCTGTGTCCAAAGTCCAGTAAGCTGTGATCCCAGGGGAAGTGATATCATTCCCCCAACTTAGATGCGAGAGGTTCCCTTTACACAGTGGACTCTCTCAGAGGGGTCTCTGGGACTCCAAGGCCAACCTAATGGATCCTTCCCCAAAAAGGGGAGAGGGAGTGCTTTGGCAAGGGGCGCCATACCATGCCTCAACTGTGAGTGGCTCCCTTAGCTCTGTGGACTCTCTCAAAGGGATCACTGAGACTCCAGAGTAAAGGTAGTTGGATCTTTCCCCAACAAGGGGAGAAGGAGTGCGTCAGGGCACAAGTCCTAAAAAAAGAAGTGGGGGGACGCTCCAAGTTAGGTGGTGTCACCGGAAGTGACTTCACAATAGAAAGTGGCGTATCGAAATGTTGTCCCCTTTCATTAACAAAGGTTACAAGGCGATGGGGGCAGGTTCAAAGGGCAAGGCGATGGGGGGAGGTTCAAAGGGCATGAGCAGCTCAATGAAAAACGGTAATCATCAGCTCATGCTGCCTTTCGTGGAGGGTTTTATTGAGGGGCATGGTGATATTCAGATTAGACTACATGAATGTAGTCTCCACTGGGCTTCCTTCCTGCGAAATATGCAGGAAGAATCGCAGTCAGAGCTATTTATAAAATGAAAGTCAAGCATATTACCCTCGCACTAGTTGAGCTGCACTGGTTGGCAATCAACAGCAGCGTTAACTGTAACATGCACTACCATGTATACCACGCCCCCTTTGAGCCCAGTCCCATAGTATCTAAAGAGTTGTTTGTCAGAAGCGAGCTTCCATTGAATCTCAGGACAAGCACCGGCTGCAGTACCCGGGCTCAAGAATGTCTGCATAATGAACGATTTCCCTGCAGACCGGCCTAGGTTTGGAAAGGTGACCTGCATCAAGCAGGAGAGCATACCTGCCTGCTCGAGGAGTTGTACTGGGACTGCCATCCTTTCACCTGTCCACCCACCTATTCATCCATCCCTTTACTTTGCAATCCTTTTTCCTGTCTATCCACCTATCTATTCATCCATCCATCTATCCATCCCTTTACTCTGCCATCCTTTCACCTGTCCATCCCAAAACTTTATCCACCCACTTTTTCACCGCATACTCATCCCTTCATCCTTCCCGCCTTCCTTTCACCCTTCCTTCTATTCAGTATTTCTTCCTTCTTTCCCTTTTCTATTTCCCCATCTTTCATTTTTCCTTGCTCCTGCTTGCTCTTCTACTGATGCTGTATTCCTTCATAGTTTTAATTATGAGATTTTGTCTGCGGAGCTGCAGACAGAGGAGGGCCATAAAGAGTCCTACCCTGTTGTAGCTGCTAAAACAGGGGGCAGGGTCTACAACCCCTCTGCATTGCACCATTGAAGGAGATGAAATTTTACCAAATTGATAGGCTTTGTTTGTCTTATACTGCGGTGAAACACTTTGCCGATGTGGACGGCGAGTCAGCCTTTATGCATCTAAAATATGACAGGCAAAAGACCATCTACATGGTGGAGTACTTGGGACTGCCATCGCAGTGGGAAGGCAGTAAGACCATCAAGATATAAATCAGGCTGAGAAGACAGAAGTCCCCATCCTCTGTACCTCCCCTTCTGCATGGGACAGCACCTGGTAGCCGACTGCCCTCGGAAGCCCACCTACCCCCTCAGACCACGCCAAGAACCTTGGCATCGTCCTCAACTCATTACTCACCATGAACCGACAAGTCGACGGCATCACCTCCAGCTGCTTTAACACCCTCCGCATCCTCTGCAAGACTTTCAAGTGGATCCCCCCTGAGTCAAAGAAGACAGTCACCCACGCACTCATCATCAGCAGACTGGACTATGGAAACGCACTCTACACCGGCATCAACAAGTCCCTACTCTGCAAACTCCAGACAATACAGAACACCGCCGCCAGATTCGTCCTCGGTATCCCCGACACGAACACATCAGCCAACACCTACGAAGTCTCCACTGGCTCCCCGTGGAGGAAAGAGTCACTTTCAAAATCCTCACTCACGCCTACAAATGCCTACAGAACAACAGACACAAATACCTCAACGATAGAATCAACTTCCACCTACCCAAAAGAAACCTCCGATCTTCCAACCTCGATCTGGCTGAAACCTCGTGCATCCACAGAGCAGAAGATCCTTCTCTCACTTTGCAGCCAAGACCTGGAATGAGCTACCGGCAGACATCAGATGCGCCCCCTCTCTGGACACCTTCAGGTAGACCCTCAAGACCTGGGTCTTCGGCTAAATAGATCTGCGGACACCCCCCTCACTCCCTCAGCGCCTTGAGACCCTCGCGGGTGAGTAGCGTGCTTACAATACCCTGATTGATTGATTGATTGAGTGTTTGAAAAGAACAGTGATAGTGATAGAAGTGTGTTCAAGAATTGATGAGGAGGAGTAAACGATTGATGATGATATGAACTGATGGATTGTTTTAAAAGGGTCTCAAAACACTCTCTTTTGTGAAGGGCCACTGTCAGAAGGAAAACTGTGCATGGTTTTTGTAGAGGGCAGCTAGAATGGAATTTTCTTTTGGGTTGATCCAAGATTCAGAGAAGGTCATGAAAGTGAATGAGTGAGAAATACCGCAGTCCCTGATGCACGAGGTTTTGGTGCACAAAGATTTACCTTTATAGGTGCAGCAAAAGAACTTCTTTGTTATGGGTATGATATGCAGTACTTGTAGATTCTCCTGGATGATGACATAAAAAAGTATGATGATGCAGGAAGATGCATTACTAGTGTATTTACGATGGACTATGGAGGAAAACCACAAAAAAACAGATGGTCTGATAGATTAAATTAATCTCACTCACTGGTAATTCATCTCCGCCCATCAGTCCATCGTTTTCTATCCCACCATGCCATCTTAGATGCAAATCAGCCTTCATTCTGCTCCAATAGAAACAATCCAGCCTGAACTGCCAGGCCAGGTACCCTCTGAATGGGAATATAAGCAACAAATCAACATCTAAAACTGTAATCATAGGAGGAAAGTATTGTAGTAATGCCTTTACTTAAAATAAAACCTTTTTCACTTTAAATACCTGGTGAACTCCTTTTTGCAAAGTCTGCTGTTTTTATGGTTCATTCGGTTTACTCCCTGCCCCTCCCCCTCCCAAAGTGAAATTCATCAGGAGATTTAAGGCAGGAACCATGTGTGCTATTCAGTCAATGCCAATGAGACCTTCATTAAGACTTTAGGTGTATGCAAGGATATGCCAATTAAATATTATTCATTATGGGTGTGCACATCAAGGGTGTGCACAATCTGCCACAATAACACAAAGAAAAATAGTGAATAGGAAACACAGTCCCTCCAAACATATCCAAGCAAAGCGCATCTAAGTGAAGACTCTAAGCCAAGCAATTATTTTTAATGTGTTTTGCTGCAGCATAAATCTTTACAATTAGCCTGTTGTTTGGAGAAGAGGTGCTGTACATTAAAGAGTGTGGTAAGTAGTTTCATATGGAGGGCAGCTCACAGAAGCAAGAAGGTGACGGGACGAGGAACACATTTAGTGCTGGCTCAAATGTAAAAAAAAACACGAACTAAACAAAACCCTCCTGAAGAGGAATTTTGCAAACTGGAAGGATTTGCCACGTGTTTTGAAAAAATGTCCCACTTTGTGCAATTCCATGGAATTCAACAATTTCGGGGAAGTTTTGTGAACGTTTGCAAAAAGTCGCCACAGAGTGCTCAAAGGTTTACAATATTTTGTTTGTCAGGATGAGTCTCTAGTGCCTTTTTTCTTTTCGTAGAACGTGTAAGTGAAATCCGTAAACGACAGATATTTCACTACTTTTTTCCAAGAAAAAAATACTGAGATCTTAGATGTGTACTTGTTTTTTCAAATATTTACATAACTCATGCTTATAGTTAAATGCATAGGTTGATAAAGGTTCTGGTTTAGAGATGGGAGAATTTAGTAAACGTGTCAGTAAATCCTCAGTAATGTATATTCTGCAAGAGAACTAATATAAACTGATGTAGAGGTGCACCCCATTAGCAAAACTCTGCGGGGGGGGGGAGGGGGGGAACTGCATACTCCCCACCGTTGCACCATTACGTGGCCGAAAATGCACCAAATAAGGTGTTACAAAATATGCAAGGGTTGATTCATAAATGCATTTATGAGTATAGGAAGTAGTACAACAGGAGTACTTTTTTATGTACTATTACATGACTTTATGAATCAGCCTAAATATTTCCAAGACTCTATTAACAAAAGTGCAAAGAGTGCACATTCTACTTTCTATTTCTACTACTTGCATACAAGTATTCACTTTGTATTCACATGTTTTGGCGTTAATTCAGTCAGACATACAAGAGTACCGCAGGATTACTTCATAACATACTTTAAAATGCCTTTGTGAAAAGTCCATGCAGAATTTAAGCAATGCCGTCAAATTGGTGTAATTTGAGCTGACAATATAAATACGCCTAACCTGGTGTAAATACATACATTAGAGAACCAAACATGAAAAAACACAAAGGGCCTTATATAGAGTTTGGTGGGCAGGGTTTTGCACCAGAGACATGGCAGAGCAGCCAGTCCACTAGACTCTTGGTTTGCCCTCTCTATTTAGATATTTCTTCTTGTGGGGTGATCTAAGTACCTCAGACCATAATTCTTACTTAGAATAGATGTTCTAAGGTACTTTTTCCTGTATGAGAGTGCCCTGGCAATCCCGATCATGAAAACACAGAATGGACCCCAGTGTTCCAGCATGTAAAACAGAAACAAACTCCTGGTTTGGGAGTTTTATTCGTAAAATAAAAAACTGTACTATGCAGTTGTATAGAAGTTGCAGCACAGCCACAGTGCTGTCAAAAGCCTCTGTGGCTGCAGCTCCTCTCAAGTCTCAGGGTTCTTAGTCACACAGGTAGAGAACTCTAAATGTGTGGGGCTGTATTCTACCAGTGGAGTACCTTCTGCCCACCAGGGACTAAATATGTCCCAAAGTGATCTCTTCTGAAAGATTTGTAACTGTTGGGGTCAGCAGTGTGTTTTGGCATGTATTGGTGTCATCATGAAACTATAGGTCATCCCATGCAGTACATGCAAGACTTTCCATCAAATGCAATGATTAACTGATACTATTCATCTGGGGTAGGACTTGACCCCACAGTTGCTACATGTGCAATACTAAACTTAATTGACTACTGTTAGACCTGTAGGCCTTTTGGGTGGTCCCTCCTTTTATTTACTTATTTTTGTCCCCTTTTTGCCCCTCAATCCTTTTATTTTTATGTCCACTGGAATTTTTAGGTATTGTCCTAGGGGTTAGGTACTCCTTGACACTATGGTTTCTTTACCCTAGGTGCTTTCCTGACTGAATTTACAAGACACACAAAATGGTGGCCAGCAACTGCCAGAATCTTTTTACCTCAGGGCTAGTGGCCATGGGAACCTATGGAGGGGTTCCAGAACCATCTGGTTAGTTCTGGTAGCCAGAACCCAGCCTATAAAAGGCCAGAACCAGAGCGGCCATTTTAGATGAGTGTGGTAGCCTTAGAACAGTGGGAGTGCAGGCTGTGGCGCTAGAGGGCTAGGACTCACAGAGGGTTGACATCCTTCCCTAGGGAATGCTTCCTTACTGCTGACACCGACCCGCACACCATAGATCTGGCCCCTTGTGAGTTGTGCTCGGTTGTTGGGCACAAAGCCCCCACGAGTTACTAGAAGCCATTCCCTGACACTGAGGTGAAGACGCCTGCTGGTGAACTGGATGGGAACTCCTGAAGAGCCCCAGATTTCATCAACGTGCCTAGGTACAAAGAGGGAGTTCTCCGCTTTCAGCAAAGCCAAGGCCTCCGTTTCCGATACCCCCCCCCTCGTGCTCACCTTTCTCCTGTGACCGGTGGCTTTGCCCTGTCGTTGTGAGCTCCTCCCTGAGGTATTGGGTGCGGAGCAAGAATTGGAGGAGGTGACCGCAGGACGAGCGAAGGGGCTCGAGCATAGTGGCCCACGTCTGAGCAGGTCCCAAGGTGAGGAAGACACTACTCCCCGAGAGGGGGCGGAGCGACAGGCCGAAGTAGCGTCTGGCGGGCGGATCCGGAGGAGGTCCCGACGGCTGTCTCAGGAAGAAGTCACTAATCTACTGCGGAGAAGCGCTTGTGCAGATCCACATCCAGCGCGGCATCAGAGGGTGCAACCTTCCTTTCCTCCGCCCCTCCCTCCTGCAGGCTTTGAGGTGGTGCAGTTCGGCCTGTGAGGGGAGAGGACTAAGGACTTCGGCGCTGGTAAAGAACCGGTGAATTGGAGGAACCAGCCTCCCTGAGTACAAGTAAGCCGGGAGCGGTGGGGACTGGTATGGGACATGGAATCAGGAATCTACACCACGGACCCTAGAGATTAGTTGAGGAGGAGAGCTCGGTGGAACTGTGGGTTAGCCAGTGCGAGTGAGCTGGCGGGACTGCCAATAGATTTAAGACTTTAGACTCGTTTTAGGGCTGAACCTGGCAAAATCATAACAAGGGTCAGAGGCAATTTTACATAGAATTGAACAGAACTGTCCCTTTTCCCTGGGTTGTTGAAGGGTCCAAATGTAATCTTCTGTTAAACTGACTAGATGAGTGATGGAGTTTTAGTGACCTCAAGCCAATCCAACTGAGCATAGCTACATTGAAAGAGTAAAAGTATAATTGAAAAGTCAATGAGATTGGGGTATCCATGAACGGCTGAGTTGAACCTGTAAATAAGTCCTTAATGTATGTACCAGAGTGTCAATATTGGCTAAGAAATTATCCCATGTCGTAATTGAAGAAAACTGATCTACAACCCAGTGTTTTGAGCAAATACTGTTATATGTAGATGTGTAAATGGTAACAAGCCTGTACAAAACTACTTGGTGAACAGAACCTGAAAACTGCAGGGTATTAAATGTGATTTGAAGTACTACTAGGAAAAACGTGATTGAAAGCACACTCAAAGAGGAAAGATAAACTTTTCTACTTTTATAAAATTTCGGTGTAGTGTCATTTTTGAGTGGATGGACGCTGAGTTACTGCAAGGGTGAGACGCAAGCTTAACACTTTTACCTTTGGGTTTGACCTTCCTCCCTTGTGCCAAGCTACCCTATGTAGACTGGTAACCCCAGGTCCAACATAATTGGTGTTCAGCGGTGGGATGACAACTGTGCTTGCGTCCACTCGATAGTAACCTAGTGTACTCCACAGGCCTACACCTGGAGTTTTCTCCTTGCGGACTCCCTAATTGTCTTTTTGTTTTCCAAATTTACTCCTGGTGGTGGGTGGAGGAAGCTTCTAGTTACCCTCTAAATTAATTCCTTCTAAATGGCTGTCCCTGTCTCTCATTGGCAAAATGGAATTTGCTCTGGAAGAATTGGAGACCTATACTGTGGCCCAGCTTAGTGACTTTTGCCAAAATATGGGAGTGTTCTTTAAGCGTGGTGCTAAAAAGGGGGAACTCCAAACCAGTTTGAGGGCATGGGTGGCAGCGCACCCGGAGGGGAAGGAGGAGGAAGAGGAGGAGCGGGATGCAGTCATCGGGATAGATGAGTTGTACCAGTCTGAGAGGGGGAACCTACTGACAGGTCCCAGAACACTCTCAAGAGAGGGCAGCAGCGTCTCCGTAAGAAGCTTGACTGAAGCCGAACTAGCGGACAGGAGGGAAAAAAGACAACTAAAGTGGGAGTTAGCCAGGTTGGAAAAGGAGAAATAGGAGCAGAGGATGGCTCACAAGTTGAAACTCAGAGAGTTAGATCTCAAGGCCCTACAATCAGGGACTCCCAGTTCTCCAAATGGTGGCAGCGAATCCAAGGATGCAACCAGGGAATCCAGACCCTATCTACCAAAGGATGTAGTCGCCAGCTACAGCGCAGGGGATGACATCGCCAAGTGGCTGGCCGCCTATGAGGTCTCCTTAAGAGCCGATGGGATACTGGAAAAACACTGGGGGGGTGGCTTGTACAAATACATGCCTCCTGCAGGGAGGGATACACTTTTGGCCCTAGAGCAGGAAGAGCAGACCCACTACCCCACCATGAAAGTGGCGCTAATCAGAAAGTTTGGACTGACTCCAGAAAAATACCGTCAAAAGTTTAGGGGTAGTCACAAACTAGGCACACAGAATTGGGTGGATTTCTTGGACTACGCAAAGAAGGCATTAGAGGGCTGGGTGCAAGGCAGCGAGGTGGGCGACTATGATGGGTTGTATGACCTTATACTCAAGGAGCACCTACTCGAGAAATGTTTTCCCGAGCTGCGTCAACACCTGGTGGACAGCAAGCTGACCAACCCCCGGAAGCTTGCAGAGGAGGCGGACATCTGGGCAAGTACCCGGGTGTCCTCAAAGGGGACTGGAGGGGATTCCCAAAGGGCCGGACAGGGTGCCCCCCAGAAGAAAGAGGGGGGAGATAAAAAGAGGGAGTTCTCCAAAGGCCCCCAAAACAGTTTCCAGGGAAAGGGAACAGGTTTCACCCCTAGGGCTAACCCGCCCAGAAACCCTCATCCTGGCCAAAGTCAGCAGCCAAGGGTTGTCCACTGCTTTGAGTGTGGTGGTGTTGGACATTATAAGGGAGATGTCAAGTGCCCAAAGAGACCACCCCCTCCCACTGGAGGAAAAGCCCCGGGAGTAGCTAGTGTAGTGCTCGGGGAGGAGTTGCCCTTAGATAAGGGGGGTGAGTGGGCGGGTATCACCTTAGTGTCCCTGGGAGATCGGGAGATGGTTCCTAAGATCCAGGTGCCCTCAAATACTGTAAAGTATGGGCAGTGGGTCACCATCAATGGCCAAAGAGGGGAGGCTCTGAGAGACACAGGAGCCAGTATGACTATGGTAAGGAGTCAACTGGTGTCTCCAGAGCAGGTGATTCCACATGTACTCCACCCCGCCGCGATGGCTGATGGCAGATTGGGCCACTATCCTGTGGCCGAGGTTCCCTTTGAGTGGGAAGGGGTTGCAGGTTCACTTCGAGTTGCCGTTAGCCCTGCCGTGCCAGTCGATTGTCTGTTGGGAAATGACATGGAGCACAATGCTTGGAAGGAGGTGGAATACCGGACTCATTCGGAGATGCTGGGTACATCTGACTGGGCCTGTGCAAGCACAAGGTCCGCGACTACCCGGAGAGGGAGTTCGCCTGGGCTGGAGCCTGGAACAATGGCCCAGCCCGCTGCCAAAAAGGGAAAGAACCGAGGACAGGAGAAGCCTGCTTCGGCTTCCACGCCCCATGAGACAGATCGGCCACCCGCAGTGGTGGACCAGGAGTCCGTGGAGGGGGAAGTTGTCTCCCTGGAGAACTTACCTATCCCTGCTGAGTGGCATGTGGAAGGAGGTCCTACCAGGGAGGAGTTTTGCAAGGGCCAGAAGGAGTGCCCTACCCTTGAGGGACTGAGGCGACAGGCCGAAGCCCAGGCAGCAGGGAACGTTACTGGGAGTTACCATATTTACTGGGAGGATGGACTCCTCTACAGTGAACCAAAGGCACCCATGCATGGTTCATCATGGGCCTTGGTTGTACCTCAACGTTACCGAGCCTTTCTTTTAGAACTGGCTCATGAAATTCCCTTGGCCGGACACTTAGGACAGGACAAGACCTTTGCCCGGCTTGTCCCCCACTTTTACTGGCCTCAGATGAAAGTGGCATCCGACACATACTGTCGGACATGTGTATCTAGCCAAGTCAGTGGGAAAACAGGGGTGAAGCTGAAAGCTCCCCTGGAACCACTTCCTGTCGTTAGCACCCCCTTTGAAAGGGTGGGCATCGACATTGTGGGGCCATTGGATCCACCAACTACAGCTGGTCACAGGTTTATCCTGGTTCTGGTGGATCACGCCACACGGTACCCAGAGGCAATTCCTCTGAGGACTGTCACTGCAGCTGTAGTGGCTAGGGCCCTGATGGGGATCTTTACCCGAGTGGGTTTCCCCAAGGAGGTTGTGTCCGACAGGGGGACCAACTTCATGTCAGCGTACATGCGGACTATGTGGAAGGAGTGTGGAGTTACCTACCGGTTTACCACTCCTTATCACCCACAGACCAATGGTCTGGTGGAAAGGTTCAACAAATCAAATCAAATCATTTGCATTTGTAAAGCACGCTACTCACCCGTGGGGGGTCTCAAGGCGCTGGGGTGGGGGAGGCAGTGCTCAAAGAGTCAGGTCTTGAGCTGCCTTCTGAAGGAGAGGTGGTCCTGTGTGGCGCGCAGGTGGCCGGGAAGAGAGTTCCAGGTCTTTGCTGCCAGGTAGGAGAAGGACCTGCCCCCGGTGGTGGCCCTGCGGATGCGGGGCACGGCTGCCAGGGCTTGTCCTGTCGAGCGCAGGGTGTGAGGAGGACAGTAGAAGGAGAGGCGGTGGTTGATGAGTTTGGTCCGAGGTTGTGAAGGGCTTTGTGTGCGTGGGTGAGGAGCCTGAAGGTGATCCTCTTGCTGACTGGGAGCCAGTGAAGTTTCTTCAGGTGTCCGGAGATGTGGTGGTGGCGGGGGATTTTCAGGATGAGTCGTGCGGCTGCGTTCTGGATTCGTTGAAGTTTCTTCTGTAGCTTGGTAGTGATGCCGGCGTACAGGGTGTTCCCATAGTCCATGTGGCTGGTGACGAGGGCGTGGGTGACGGTCTTCCTGGTGTCGGTAGGGATCCAGCGGAAGATTTTGCGGAGCATGCGGAGGGTGTTGAAGCATGCCGATGTCACCGCGTTGACCTGTCTGTTCATGGAGAGGGACGAGTCCAGGATGAAGCCGAGGTTGCGGGCGTGGTCGGTGGGTTGGGGAGTGCTGCCCAGGGCGGGGGGCCACCAGGATTCGTCCCAGGCAGTGGGAGTAGGGCTGAGGATTAGGACCTCCGTCTTATCGGTGTTGAGTTTAAGCCGGCTGTCTGTCATCCAGTCTGCTACTTCCTTCATGCCTTCGTGTAGTCTGGTTCTTGCTGAGGTGGGGTTGTTGGTGAGGGAGAGGTTGAGCTGAGTGTCATCGGCGTAGGATATGATGTTGAGTCCGTGTTTGCGTGCGATGTTCGTCAGGGGGGTCATGTAAATGTTGAAGAGGGTGGGGCTGAGGGAGGATCCTTGTGGGACGCCGCAGATGACTTCAGTAGCTGTAGATCTGAAGGGGGGGAGTCGGACTCTCTGTGTTCTTCCAGAGAGGAAGGAGGTGATCCATTCCAGGGCCTTGCCTCGGATGCCGGCGTTGTTGAGGCGCCGTATTAGAGTACGGTGGCATACCGTGTCGAAGGCTGCGGAGAGGTCCAGGAGTATGAGTGCCACGGTCTCTCCCTTGTCTGTCAGGGATCTTATGTTGTCTGTGGCTGCGATGAGGGCGGTCTCGGTGCTGTGGTTAGCTCTGAAACCAAACTGTGAGGGGTCGAGTGAGTCGTTGGATTCTAGGGCGGTGGTGAGTTGAGTGTTGATGATCTTCTCAATCACTTTGGCGGGGAATGGGAGGAGCGAGATGGGCCGGAAGTTTTTGAGTTTGGTGGGGTCTGCTGTAGGTTTCTTTAGGAGGGCGTTGAGTTTGGCGTGTTTCCAGTTTTCGGGGAAGGTGGCGGTGGTGAGTGATGCGTTGATGACGTCTCGTAGGTGGGGTGCGATGATGTTGTTGGCTTTGTTGAAAATGTGGTGCGGGCATGGGTCAGATGGGGATCCTGAGTGGATAGAGTTCATGATGCGGGTGGTTTCCTCGGTGGTGGTTGGGTTCCAGGTGTGGATGGTGGTGTTGTTAGTGTCGGATTCCGGAGGTGGGTTCGTGTTGGATGTGGAGAGGCTGTTGTAAATATCGGTGACCTTGTGGTGAAAGAAAGCCGCGAGAGAGTCGCAGAGATACTGAGAGGGGGGATGGCGTTGTTTTCAGCATCGGGGTTAGAGAGTTCCCTGACGATGCCGAACAGTTCCTTGCTATTGTGGGCGTTGTTTTCGAGCCTGTCTTTGAAGGATGATTTTCTTGCTGCGCGGAGGAGTTGGTGGTGTTTGCGGGTGGCGTTCTTGAGAGCAGACATGTTCTCGTCGGTCGATTGAGGCGCCAGGTTTTTTCGTGGGTGCGACATTCTTTTTTGGAGTCCTTGAGGGTGGGGGTGAACCAGGAGTTTTTCTTGTGGTTGTCTTTGTGTACCTGGGCCTTCAGGGGGGCCAGGAGGTTGGCGCAGTCTGAGATCCAGTTCGTGAGGTTTGAGACCGCTTCGTTGGGGTCTGCGGTGCTGGTGGGTGGGTTCTGGGAGAGGGCTGTGGTGAGTTGTTCGGTGGTGACTCGGTTCCATTGTCTTCTTGGTGGTTGTTGGGCGTGGTGGTGTACGGCGGTTTTTATGAAGCTGAAGTGGACACAGCTGTGGTCCGTCCAGGATAGTTTGGTGGTGTGGCTGAAGGAGATGTGTTTGCTGGAGGAGAAGATCGGGTCGAGTGTGTGTCCGGCGTAGTGGGTGGGGGTGTTGACCAGCTGTTTCAGTCCGAGGTTGGCGAGGTTGTCCAGTAGGGTGGAGGTATTGTTGTCGGCGTGGTTCTCCAGGTGGAAGTTGAGGTCCCCTAGGAGTATGTAGTTGGTGGAGGGGAGTGTGTGTGGGCTGATGAAGTCTGCAATGTCTTCGCTGAATTTTGCGCGAGGTCCCGGTGGTCTGTAGATGAGGGTGCCTCTAAGTGTGGTCTTGGGGTCTCTGTGGATTGAGAAGTGGAGGTGTTCGGCGTCGGGGAGCGTGTTGTCGGTGTTGGTCGTTATGCGGATGGAGCTCTTGTGGACGATGGCGATGCCTCCTCCGGTGTGGTTAGTGCGGTCTCTCCTGATGATTTTGTAGCCGTCGGGGATGGCTATGGCGGTGTCGGGTGCCGAGGAGGGGTTCATCCAGGTCTCGTTGAGGAAGGCGATGTCCAGGGTTGTGGAGTCGATGAGGTTCCATATTTCGATGGCGTGCCTGTGGACGGATCGGGTGTTGATCAGGATGCATTCGAGTTTGTTTCCGGGGTAGTTGTTCTTGTTGGGTGCGTTGGGTGTTCGTAGGCAGGTGAAACGGCAGTTGCGGAAGGAGAAAGGTCCGTGGGCTCGCTTCGGGGTGGCGCGGCAGCCCGACCTTGAAAGGCATGATAAGAAATCTGCCTGAGAGCCTGCGGAGGAAATGGGATGTCCTCCTCCCCTGTTTGTTGTTTTCTTACAGGGAAGTGCCACAGAAGGGAGTGGGCTTCAGCCCCTTCGAGCTTCTGTATGGGCACCCTGTGCGTGGACCTCTCAGCCTGGTGAAAGATGGATGGGAAAAGTCTCCCAGGAAGCTTCCCCAGGATGTGGTGAGCTACATGCTGGCTTTCCGGAGCCAAATGGCAAAGTTGTGGAAGCAAGCTTCTGACAACTTGGAAGCCAGCCAAGCAGTGATGAAAGAGTGGTATGACCACAACGCTCACCCTGTGGAGTTGGAGCCCGGCCAGAAAGTGTGGGTGATAGAACCTGGAGAGCTAAGTGCCCTCCAGGATCGCTGGACAGGCCCCTTTGAGGTGATGGAGAAGAAGGGTAAGGCCACCTATCTGGTGGATCTTAAGACCCCTCGACAGCCCCTACGGGTGCTGCATGCCAATCGCCTCAAACCCCACCATGAGAGGCCCGAGGTCATCTTGATGATGGTGACTGATGGAGCAGAGGAAGCGGAAAGCGAGCCTCTCCCTGATCTCTTTTCGTCTCAGGAAAAGGATGGGTCGGTGGAGGGAGTGATTCTCTCCCCATCCCTAACTCCTGAGCAGCGAGAGGACTGCCGCCAGGTCTTGGAGCAGTACTCCTCGCTGTTCTCCCTTGTTCCGGAAAGGACCCACCTGTGTACCCATGATGTGGACACAGGAGACAGCCCACCAGTGAAGTCGAAGACCTACCGGCTGTCAGACAAGGTGAAGGCCAGCATACACAGTGAAGTTACCAAGATGCTGGAGCTAGGAGTCATTGAACCTTCTAGTAGCCCCTGGTCCAGTCCGGTGGTTCTGGTACCAAAAGCTGCCCCACCGGGCACCTCTCCAGAACTGAGATTCTGTGTGGATTACCGGGGACTGAACTCAGTGACTAAGACTGATGCACATCCGATCCCTAGGGCAGATGAACTTATTGACCGGCTGGGAGCTGCCCAATACCTGAGTACCTTTGACCTTACTTCAGGGTACTGGCAGATCTCCCTTACAGATGGAGCAAAGGAAAGGTCAGCCTTCTCCACGCCTGAGGGCCACTACCAGTTCTGTGTGATGCCCTTTGGGCTCAAGAACGCCCCTGCCACTTTTCAGCGGCTGGTGAACCAGGTCCTCTCTGGAATGGAGGCTTTCTCCGCTGCTTATCTGGATGACATTGCCGTCTTCAGCAGCAGTTGGGAGGACCATTTGTGTCACTTACAAGCTGTTCTCCAGGCCCTGAAACAAGCTGGCTTGACAATCAAAGCCAGTAAATGTCAGATCGGGCAGGGGTCGGTTGTGTACCTGGGCCACTTGGTGGGCAGGGGAGCGGTGCAGCCCCTCAAGGCAAAGATTGAGGCAATCATGGCCTGGGAGCCCCCCAAGACCCTAACTGAGGTCCGAGCCTTCCTGGGCCTCACAGGTTACTACCGTCGCTTTGTGAAGGGGTATGGCACTATTGTGGCACCCCTCACTGAGCTCACATCCAAGAAGCAACCTCGATGGGTAGTCTGGAGAGAGGCCTGTCAGCAAGCTTTTGTAAAGTTGAAACAGGCAATGTGTGTAGCACCGGTCCTTCGGCCCCAGATTTCTCCAAGGAGTTCATTGTCCAGACAGATGCATCAGAGCATGGCATTGGGGCAGTGTTATCGCAACTCAATGAAGAGGGTCTGGATCAGCCTGTTGTCTTCCTGTCTAGGAGACTGCTTCCGCGGGAACAGAAGTGGAGTGCAATTGAGCGGGAAGCCTTTGCAGTGGTATGGGCTCTGAAGAAGTTGCGGCCATACCTGTTTGGCTCGCACTTCCTGGTTCAGACCGACCACCGACCCCTTCGTTGGCTGATGCAAATGAAGGGAGAAAATCCCAAGTTGTTGAGATGGTCCATCTCCCTACAGGGAATGGACTTCCGGGTGGAACATCGGCCTGGAGTGGACCACGCCAATGCAGACGGTCTCTCTAGGTATTTCCGCCTTAGTGATGAGGACCCCCAAGGGGTTGGGTAGCTCCCCACTTTCAGCTGGGGGGGACGCGTGTTAGACCTGTAGGCCTTTTGGGTGGTCCCTCCTTTTATTTATTTATTTTTGTCCCCTTTTTGCCCCTCAATCCTTCTATTTTTATGTCCACTGGAATTTTTAGGTGTTGTCCTAGGGATTAGGTACTCCTTGACACTATGGTTTCTTTACCCTAGGTGCTTTCCTGACTGAATTTACAAGACACACAAAATGGTGGCCAGCAACTGCATGAATCTTTTTACCTCAGGGCTAGTGGCCATAGGAACCTATGGAGGGGTTCCAGAACCTTCTGGTTAGTTCTGGTAGCCAGAACCCAGCCTATAAAAGGCCAGAACCAGAGCGGCCATTTTAGATGAGTGTGGTAGCAGCCTTAGAACAGTGGGAGTGCAGGCTGTGGCGCTAGAGGGCTAGGACTCACAGAGGGTTGACATCCTTCCCTAGGGAATGCTTTCTTACTGCTGACACCGACCCGCACACCATAGATCTGGCCCCTTGTGAGTTGTGCTCGGTTGTTGGGCACGAGTTCTCCGCTTTCAGCAAAGCCAAGGCCTCCATTTCCGATACCCCCCCTCGTGCTCACCTTTCTCCTGTGACCGGTGGCGTTGCCCTGTCGTTGTGAGCTCCTCCCTGAGGTATTGGGTGCGGAGCAAGAATTGGAGGAGGTGACCGCAGGACGAGCGAAGGGGCTCAAGCATAGTGGCCCACGTCTGCGCAGGTCCCGAGGTGAGGAAGACACTACTCCCCGAGCGGGGGCGGAGCGACAGGCCGAAGTAGCGTCTGGCGGGCGGATCCGGAGGAGGTCCCGACGGCTGTCTGAGGAGGAAGTCACTAATCTACTGCGCAGAAGCGCTCGTGCAGATCCAAATCCAGCGCGGCATCAGAGGGTGCAACCTTCCTTTCCCCCCCCCCCCCCTCCTGCAGGCTTTGAGGTGGTGCAGTTCGGCCTGTGAGGGGAGAGGACTAAGGATTTGGTGCTGGTAAAGAACCGGTGAATTGGTGGAACCAGCCTCCCTGAGTACAAGTAAGCCGGGAGCGGTGGGGACTGGTATGGGACGTGGAATCAGGAATCTACACCACGGACCCTAGAGATTAGTTGAGGAGGAGAGCTTGGTGGAACTGTGGGTTAGCCAGTGCGAGTGAGCTGGCGGGACTGCCAATAGATTTAAGACTTTAGACTCATTTTAGGGCTGAACCTGGCAAAATCATAACAATGGTCAGAGGCAATTTTACATAGAATTGAACAGAACTGTCCCTTTTCCCTGGGTTGTTGAAGGGTCCAAATGTAATCTTCTGTTAAACTGACTAGATGAGTGATGGAGTTTTAGTGACCTCAAGCCAATCCAACTGAGCATAGCTACATTGAAAGAGTAAAAGTATAATTGGAAAGTTATTGTGATTGGGGTATCCATGAACGGCTGAGTTGAACCTGTAAATAAGTCCTTAATGTATGTACCAGAGTGTCAATATTGGCTAAGAAATTATCCCATGTCGTAATTGAAGAAAACTGATCTACAACCCAGTGTGTTGAGCAAATACTGTTAAATGTAGATGTGTAAATGGTAACAAGCCTGTACAAATCTACTTGGTGAACAGAACCTGAAAACTGCAGGGTATTAAATGTGATTTGAAGTACTACTAGGAAAAACGTGATTGAAAGCACACTCAAAGAGGAAAGATAAACTTTTCTACTTTTATAAAATTTCGGTGTAGTGTCATTTTTGAGTGGATGGACGCTGAGTTACTGCAAGGGTGAGACGCAAGCTTAACACTTTTGCCTTTGGGTTTGACCTTCCTCCCTTGTGCCAAGCTACCCTATGTAGTCTGGTAACCCCAGGTCCAACAACTACGATATAGTTTGAGAATACAGGAATGTTTCCAACAAACCAACGTACTAGTTATTAATAAGGGATCAGCTAGACATTATTGTTTTCTCCACTTTCAAGGATATCTCATGTTATGTTAAGAGATATTTAAATGTTTTGCAGATCTAGCCCTAGGAAGTAACAGAGCAGTGAAAAGGATGCCATTCTAGCTGGTGCTTTATATAGTACCATATGGTGTGTGGAATCTGGTTCAGAATGGGTTATGGAAACCAGCATGCAGCAAGGAGTGATCTGTGGTGATAAACGATTGGAGCAGTGTTAGACCTTACAGTTTTCATGACATATTTACAAATATTATATTGCCACAAGGATCTGATTTGCACACAATGAGACAACGTCTGGGTCAAGTGCCAGAGGTTGGATTGGAGCCAAGTTCTCCAGGTTCAATGGTGACTAGCTTAGCTGGTTGACCACATTGGCACACTGCCAGATACTGAGCATGTGCCAAGATAAAGGAGAGTGATGGATGCAGAAGACAATGTTGAATTAGATGGGCAGTAAGGCAAGAGGCAGTGCAGCACATTACAGGAACCTTGCTTTCAAAATTCTGCACACCTTGTTTATATTGCACAAGAACAGTTTGCTACATTAGTGAACATCACAGTCAGGCAGATGTCTAAATGTGTAATTCATTACCAAGTGAAATCTGTACATTACTGCTAACATGCTTTGTTCCATATGGATCACTAACAATCTATTGGTGCAGGGCCGGACTGGCTACCGGGCTTTCCTTAATGAACAATGCAAAACAAATGTTTTAAAATGTAGGCTATAAAGCTATTTGTTTTGCATTGTTCATCTGAAAGCGCCTGCAGCCCCCAGCAACAAAATCGGCCCCTCCGCAGTGAACTTGAACCCCACCCTGCCAACCCAGCAAAAAACGCCCGGTAGCCAGTCCAGTCCTTCATTGGTGCATACAATATTGAAACACGAAAATATCGGAAGTTAAATATTGCTATCAAAAATAGTGACATACTTAACTGGTAAAACCACACATCCAGAGAACACAAATGTCATTGTTGTTGAAAATATAGACTTTTACTTAAATCAAAAACACAAATAGAAACAAAAATCTAATTACCTTAAATTAAACATACAATATGTCCAAAACATTGATTCACACAATATTGATGACAATATCGCCAAAATAATTAAATTATCATTAATAAAACTTCTAGGCTTCCTCTCTAAACGCCCACCCTCAAAGGCCTTAAAAAAATCCTTAAAAAGGACTTACCTGTTCAGACGAACAGCTCCACCTTAAAGCGACCTAGTGCTGAAAAATAACACAAATATGTTATAAAATAGAAGGTAGAAGTAAAAAAATATTTTTTTAAACCAAAAACCTATCTCCCGGTAGAAAATAAAGGGAAATAATGTAAAAAATGTATAAAATGTTGCAAAAAAGGTTAAATATATACAATTATTTCATATATAATGTTATAACATATGTTAAAATTATGTTGAGAATATGCATATTTAAAAAATGGAAATTAAAAGTGGAAAATGTACGACATACAATAGTATTAAAATGAAAAAAATTATTTAATAAAAAAACATTGAGAAAATGTATATTCTTAAAAATAAACATCTACATATAATTCAGTTGAAATATATATGTTTCAAAATTTAAATATATATACATTAAACTTTTAAATCATAAAGTAAATAAATGTGTTACATGTCTTTACTCTATAAAAATGTAATTAATGATATTGTTCCTTATAGAGAACTATTTTTTATTATACTTCTAAACACCAACAACACTAATGAAATAACACAAACTATTTCCAATACATACAAATAATATTAAAACACGCGATTTCAGACTATAAAATTAAATAACTACGCTCCAACATAAACTCAGTTTGAGAAAGTTTGGACAATTTATGGAGGGTGTTAGACACTAAAAGTGCGTCATTTCCTATTTCTAATCATATCTAAGGCTATTTGATGAAGGTGTTGGATGCTCAAAAGGTTAAATACTTCCACTACAGCTTAAAACATTTTAAGCAAGGTAATACAAATTAAATATTTTATATAAGCAATCAATACTTCATTAAAATAATTAACATACAATTTACATTGAAATATACTCTTTTTAAAACTCTCCACATGCTTATCCCCTAAAAGCCCAATATCCCGAAACTAAAAAAAATATATATAAAACCATCATTAATATACATTAATGCAACTAAAAATACAAATGTCAACAATTTCTAACGAGGAAGTGGGAGAAGGGAAGGGGGGAGGGGATTAACGAAAGCTGGACGCGAGAAATCCAGATGCCAGCTGTGCACGTCTCGCGTGCTTGTGCGTGTAACAGACAGCTGGTGGCCTGCAAAAGCCTGTGGTGGGTAGCACTTTGAAACCCCTCACTAAATGTCTCGCCAGAGCATCGCTTGCGCTGGCTCAGGCGAGACCTAAAAATGAGTCCAATTTTATTTCTCATTCACTGAAATATGCCTGTGATCAGTTTAACTGTCTTCCCCTGCAGCAGGAACTTAGACCGTGAGCAAATATTTATATCAACACCTTCCTTTACATCATAGATTTGACTACCTAACAACGAGGGATCCATTTTTTATTTGTCCCATATCCAGTAGGATTTTCCACAAGGTATTTCCTCTCCACTGCATGCATGTTCAGCCTAACTATGCACCAATGCACCAAATATTTAGACAAAACACTTGAAGTAACCATCCTTTTGACCCCTCCTGCTTGAACTATTTTCATGGAATATATCTTTCTATTTGTGCACTTCTCGGTATTTCACCTCTATGATTCTTGCTCTGACACGTGGTGGGGGCTTCTTAGCACATTTTCTTTATGAGCTGTTTAGTTTAAATTTTCTTAAGTAGCTTGCAACTAGTGTTTTTATTCACTCTATGTACTAGACAAAATACCCACGTGCATGGGATTATATATATATTTTTTTAAATTGTAGGACCGTTTATTGTCATTCTGAACAAGAGCTCTATGTACATGCATCCATTTCTCTTTTTCCATTTCTTAGGTCACATTTTAAATACACATGGCTTCCTGATGAAGGCACCCAGCCGAAACGCGCGTAGGACACAGATTTTCATTAGCCATGTTAACCATTCATATTTAAGACATGATCACCGTGTCCTCTGATAACCTGAATATTTCAATGTTTTTGAACACAGTGATATCTAAGGATGTAATTGTTTGATTCAATTGCCCTGTATCTACTGTTTTTTTACATATATTTATAAATCTAAAACAAATAATAAAAATATTTTTGATACAACTGTATTGGATGGCATGTACATGATGTATACTATTTATGCCTTGGTCCACTTATAATTTCATTGTTCATAAATGGTGATATTCACATACTAGATAATCTCCCCGATTTAGGAATTTATTTCAGGGGTACCCCTATTCTATCACACATTGGCTCTGACCCACCAAGACAGTGCATCAATGGACCTGTGAAGAACTCTGCTAGAAGTAAAGACTGCTGTGCTACAAGGAACGCCACTCTGCTTGACTGCTGCTCTGGAAGAACTATTTTTCTGCTTTGCTGTACTGCCCTGCTGCCTGCTAATCTCTGCCCTGCTGAGGACAAGGACTGGACCTATCTCACTTGAACCCAGAGTGACTCTAAGGGCATGCTGACTTGCCCCCTGCTCTGAAGTTTCAGGGAAACCAAAGACTTCCTGCAACCCTTCAACAGCACCTGGACTCTGTCATCTGTGAGTCCCTTCCAAGGTGTGCCAACCCAGTCCTGGACCCTTGGAAGTGGGCATAAGGTGCTCTACCTTCTGTGGTCCTCATCGGAACCTGTGTTTAGCCCTGCAAAGTCTCGTCGCACAGCTGCCAGCCTCACTGGAATCGATGCCGGACAATGCGAAGCCCTGATAAGCAAAGCTGTGCAGACTGTGCACCAGGATTCAAGGTACTGTGTTCAGCGGGTCCAAGAGGGTCTCTGTAACCGGTTCATGCTCCATCTGAACTTGTGACTTTGTCCTGGTCCAGTGCAACCTGATAACTAAAGTTGGCGCTTTGTGCTTTTATGTGCTATTTTCATCTAAATCTTTAAAATTGCATATCTCAAGATCCACTTATTGGATTTTTGCTGTTTGGTCTGGATTTATTTATAAAATGATTGGCCATTTTTCTAAACCAGTGTGGATTATTATAGTGGTGTTTTCCTTGTGTTACTCTGTGTGTGTGTGTGTGTGTGTGTGTGTGTGTGTGTTGCACAAATACATTACACATTGCCTCTTTAGATAAGCCTGACTGCTCTGTGCCAAGCTACCAGAATATGAGCACAGGTTATCTTTTAGTGTGTATTTAACTTAGACCCTGACTAGATTGGTGACTCCTGCTTGTACGGGGATGTATAATCTGTCAACCAGAAACCCTAGTTCTAATAGGAGCCTCCCCCTGTCTCTTTGTCACAAGGCATAGAAGCCTATCACTTAAAGAGGGGAAGTTATGACTGGCAGGATGAGCATGCAAGCTGGAGAGAGAGGACTGGAGTAAGGATTTGTACAAGTAGGTCATCTGAGCTCTCCTCCTGACTAAATATGGTAGTGTAAAGTGACTTACATTGAGCTACAGATTAAACAGAGAAAGACACATGATTTCCAGAAAACTAGTGAAATAAGTATGCTCTGTTTGCACATAGACAGTGCTGTACTGTCTGTGTACTGGCTTGTGTACATTTCCGTTGGTCACTGAAGGTCAGTTAAAGAAGGCTGGATAGGATCTTGAGAATCACTGGCAAGGCTTTAAGTAGGGTAGGTCCTGTCTGTCCTGTATTAAATAATGACTCTGAAATGGGTTACTATTGGGCTCCATAGGGCCCTTAATTTTACTGATAATAACACAAATTGATTTCTCAACAAGGATTGTAAAATCCCTTACAGTATTCCATATCAGTGATGCAATACAGCTTTACATTTCATGTTTTACTTCTCCTTGCATTCCATAAAGATTATTTGCTACTTTTAAGAAGGTATGTGTCTGTAGTTTATTTGCAGGCAACATATGACTTGTGTATAGTGCATGCTTTGAACTGAGTCACTTCAATGTGTCTCAGAGTGTTCAGGTTGTGGTGAGTGTTTATGGTGGTGCTGGGGCACAATTAGAAGCGCTAAAGTTGAGGCAGAAAGCCAGTTTCTCACAGTGCCAGTTAGCCAGTCATAATGGTGTGCAGACTATATGCACAACCAATCCTTGAACTGTCTGCAGAGCGCAGAGTCATGGTCGCATATGTGCCAATTGTGTCTTAGGCTCTACCCCGCTACAGACCGTTATCATTTTTCATTCCCAGTCACATATTTGTACAATCAAAACATTTCCAATCCGAATTATTCCTAACAAATTTGTTGCTAATCAATTACCTAATACAGCTAATAAGCATTTCAAAGTCAAAAAGTCTGTCTGGTTTTAGGTTGTTCTGTGACATATTTGGATACAATAAACAGAAAACTCACAAAGAGACAGCCAAATACTGGTCAAGTGACATGCTGAGTAAAGCACAAGTTTTTAGTTGAAGTGTTTTAAACCATGTCCCTAATTACATACGTCACACCTCATGGAAAGATTCTTAGTTAGGCTTCTTAAACAACACGCAATTTAGAGACCCTCTCCCCATTCTTTTTCATCCCAGTTAAATTGATCACAGGCATATTCAGTGAATGAGAAATAAAATTGGACTCATTTTTAGGTCTCGCCTGAGCCAGCGCAAGCGATGCTCTGGCGAGACATTTAGTGAGGGGTTTCAAAGTGCTACCCACCACAGGCTTTTGCAGGCCACCAGCTGTCTGTTACACGCACAAGCACGCGCGACGTGCACAGCTGGCATCTGGATTTCTCGCGTCCAGCTTTCGTTAATCCCCTCCCCTACCCCTTCCCTTCTCCCACTTCCTCGTTAGTCTCATGCCTCGCTGGCATCTGGCTTTCTCGCGTTCAGCTTTTGTTAATCCCCTCCCCTACCCCCTCCCTTCTCACACTTCCTCATTAGTCTCATGCCTCTCTACAGTGTAGCAGGCCGCGGCGTCAGCCGCCAGCTTTGTTTAGTTTTGCTGAACCGTGCTCAATCGCGGCTCTTACGCTTTACTTTAACCATGTTAAAAGTAAATTGCATGTGCCGCGATTGTAGCAAAAGTAAAGAAATATAATTTTTTTCTATTTGTTTACTTTTGAGCAACCGCGGCACCCGCGGTTTACTTTAACATGGTTAAATGTAAAGCACCGGTGCCGTGATTGCTGCAAAAGTAAAGAAATAGAAAAAAACATCTATTTCTTTACTTTTGCTACAATCGCGGCACCCGCGCTTTACTTTAACCATGTTAAAAGTAAAGCGCGGGTGCCGCGATTGTAGCAAAAGTAAAGAAATAGATATTTTTTCTATTTCTTTACTTTTGTGCAATCGCAGCACCAGCGCTTTAAATTTAGCCATGTTAAGGGTAAAGCACCGGTGCCACGACATTTCATTTATTATTATCTTTAGCTTTTCTTTTTTCTTCTCCCTCAAAGGAAGCTTCCTCACCAGCCACACTGCGCCCCTGCACGCACCCTGTCCATGCATTTCTCCCCACTGTCACGGAGTTGTACATTTTTATTCAGTTTGCCATTAATTTATAACCAATCCATTTTGTCTTGTTTATTTTCCCAGCTTACGTCCCCCACCATGCAATACCACAATTATGTTCTAAATATGCTTTCCTGGCAACAAAAACATTCCAATATAAAAGGGATTTTAAAAAAAAACGCAGTGCATACCCTCGAGCCGAAGCACCGACTGAAGTTGTCCAATTGGTATACACACTTCTGTTTTGGTAAAAATAAAGGAACTCAAAGGAGCTTATTTTCTTATTCATGTTGCGAGAAAATGTGAAATCTTTCATAAGCACCTCAACTCGTGCTCTCTTTGTGCCTTGTAACTAAATATAACATCTCTGCTGCGCTTCAACTCCCTCCCCCTCCCTCACCACAGAGCGAGTCTTTTATTTAACTTTCAGCCCATGCCACAGTGAAATTACTTCAATGCCATTTTCAAGTAGCGTTTTATATATATATATATATAATTTTTTTTCTCTTGTCCTCATCTCACCTTGGCACGTACAAATGAACACTCGCAACCCACTATCCATCCTGGGCGCCCCGGGTTGAAGTTCTTGTTGTACCCAGAGCCGACCCGGCTACCCCTTTATTCCGGGGCCAGGTGTAATCATTGGACAATTTCAGGGTTTCTTACCAGCCTCATTTCCTTGGCCCATTCCATCAAAGGTTGCCATACTGTGCTATTCCTATTGTGTGCTGTGCTGGTTTCTAAGCGTGCTATTCTTAGTACAGATTAAAGCCATTTTTCGCGTGGGGGGGGGGTGACATCCTTCCAGACTTTACAGATTTCCCTACGTGCAATTAGAATAAGCGTGAAAAATAAAGCCACCTGTGTCTCCCTTAGCCCATTTAAGAGATCAATGTCCAGACCAAAGAAGACCCTTGCAACATTAAAACTAAGTTTCATCTTGAAGACACTCTCCAGTGTCTTTTCAATGGTGGCCCAAAAAGAGCCAATCCTAGGACACTCATAAAAAACATGGATATCATCCGCCTCTGGCGTGTCACATCTGGGGCATACAGGGGGTGGGTTGACAAATTTTGCGATTTTTTTAGGGGTGTAGTAAAGCCTATTTATAACATAATAGTGATTCTTTTTAAGGGAAGTGGATTTAACAAATCTATATAAATATTGAAGGGAGAAATTATATAGATCAGCTGAGGATGCCTCTAAGACAGAAAGTCTCCAAACTTGATGTAATGGTGGAGCTCGAATTTCCTCTGCCTCAACCAACTTCCTATACAAAAAACCCACTTCTTTCTTCCTCTGAGTTGGGGCCGAAAGTGCAAACTCAATGTCCCAGTTTCCACCAGTGTTATTTTTCTCAGAGGAATACCATGAACAGAGTTGAATATATTTAAATTTTGAAAAGGAGTCCCCAATCCTAGACCGCAACACCTCCCAAGGATGTACCCCCTCTGATGATATTAGGTCTGACCAGATTGTTATTCCCGCACTCCTGACTGATAGAGAGAGGCTATCCTGGAGACATTGTGGAGTACCTGGGGAGTCCCATATAGGGGCAAGATCTGAATAATATTGTATACCCCAATACCCTTAACTCTGTTCCAAAGAATCAAGGCCGATTTCAATACCTTTAGGCGAACCTTCTTGTAAAATCTTGGCGCACCAAACTTATATAAAAAAACCAGGGCCACCCCCTTCCTGATCCAACATTGTATTCAAAATCTGCCCCCAATGAGAGTTGTCTGGACTACTTAAAAGTGTGCGGACGTTTTTTAGCTGGAAAGTAAAAGCATACCACGCAATGTCCGGGAGTGCCAACCCCCCCTTTATCAGTCTTCTTTTCAGTTTTTTCCAGGACATCCGGGCGTTCTTATTTGCCCAGAGAAAACTACCTATCTTCCCCTGGATCTTCCTTAAGATTTCATCCTGGAATGTTAAGGGGATCGCATTAAATAGATAGGTTATTTTGGGCAAAAAAAACATTTTGACCAAATTAACGCAGCCATATATTGTTAATGGAAGGTTTTGCCATCTCGAAAATAGATGGTCAATATCTTTAGTCACCTTTCTCAGATTTATTTTGACTATATTATTAAGATCAGATGTAATTAATATGCCTAAATACCTGAACTGGCTGCTTGTTGCTTCCTCCCACTGGTCTACACCCCAGCACATTATTTCTGTTTTTGTATTGTTGATTAAATAACCGGAGTATCGACCATAGTCTGCCATTATCGCCTCGACTCTGGGGAAAAACTTCTACTGGGTTGCTAGTATAAACCAGTAGATCATCTGCATATAATGCCAGCTGGCAGCAGTATTCCTTTATTCTAAAAGGAGTAATTTGGTCGTCTAGCCTCAATGCTTGTGCCAAAGGTTCGATATAGAGGTCGAACAAGAGGGGTGAGATGGGGCACCCCTGCCTTGTACCCCTCCTGATATCAAAACGTGGTGATAAAGAGCCATTTAGTAAAATTGCCGCCAAAGCACCCTCATAGCATCCTCTTATAGTTTGAATAAAGGTCTCTCCGAACCCCAAGATGGTAAAAACATCCCAGAGAAAACCCCAGTTGACACGGTCGAAAGCCTTTGCCGCGTCATAAGCTGCCACCGCTAAAGGCTCCGACCTCGCCACGGCAAGATCAATATTACCGATCAACTGTAAGGTCAACTCGTGGATGTATCTCCCCGGAATGAAACCCTTCTGGTCCGGATTGATCAAACACGGGACCAGTTTGGCCAATCTCCCTGCCAAAACACTAGTAAAGATCTTATAATCTGCGTTCAGCAGGGTCTATAAGAGTCCGCCCTAAAGGGATCCTTCCCTGGTTCTAAAATTAACACAATGGTAAACTCTTTCCAAGATGGCGGAATTCTACCCTGAGGGCTATTTATGTAATTGAATAGTTCACAAAGTTTTTTGTACCAACATATCCTGAAGCGTTTTATAAACTTCGCCGGGAAGTGCGTTGGGCCCTGCTGCCTTATTATTTTTAATTTTTTTTATACATAGTTTTATTTCTTCTTCGGTAAAGCGGCTATTAAGCATATT
Organism: Lissotriton helveticus; assembly: GCF_964261635.1. Lineage (NCBI taxonomy): Eukaryota > Metazoa > Chordata > Amphibia > Caudata > Salamandridae > Lissotriton > Lissotriton helveticus. Next base: position 447,232,968 of record NC_136070.1, read on the forward strand.
GCGGCCATCCTCTGTTAGGCCCGATAGAGCCTTGCTTTCCAACCACTGTCGGGTCATGGAGGAATCTGGGGAGGCCTCTTCTTGGTATAAATTCCGAAAAAGGGAAAAAAAACATTTTTCCATATCTTCCTGATTATAAGATATAGTTCCCTGCCCATCGATTATAAGCTTATTGACATTGTTTCTCACCCGGTCTGCTCTTATCTTCCCCGCCAATACTGCACCAGCCCTCTCTCCAAACTCATAATTTTCCATTGAATATGCAGCCCACTGAGCCTTAACTTTTTGGTCTAATAAACCTCGATATTCTAGGCGTAGGCATTCTATTTCAGCCAAAACTTGTGCCAAGGCATCATCTTGGACATCTAGTCTCTGCACCTCCAAAGATGAGATTTTCTCTTCTATTGTCCTAAATATGTCCACCTCTTTTTTATTACTAAGGCTAGTTAGACTGAGAAACTGACCTCGAATATAAGCCTTATAGGCGTCCCAAACAAATTCAAATGGGGCAGACCCTGTATTATCCAAAAAATAATTATTAGAGGAGACGCCAATCGCTGTGACTATATCCTGATCATTCAGAGCTGTCCTTTTTAGGGTCCATCTGCGGCTAGTTGGAATCCTAGCTTTCCCCGTATTAATTGAAAAGAAAATAGGGGCATGATCGGATAGAATACTGGGTAAGATTTTAATGTCTTGCAAGGCCTCTAGACAGACTCTGTCCATCAAAATGTAGTCCAGTCTTGATGCGTGCCCATGCTTTTTACTGAAGTATGTAAAACCTGACTCCAGGACATTCTTGGCTCTCCAAGAATCAAGTAAGCCCAGATCATGTATCATATTCGTCATGGCACAACGGGATCTCGGAGTGGTGACTACCCAATGGTAATTAGAGCCGTCTTTCGATGGATCAAGAAGTATGTTAAAATCACCCCCTATAATCATAGGGGAGCGAACTTCGGCTAAATTGAGCTGTATCTTCTGCAGACTGGCTGGGTCATCTATATTTGGTCCATAGTAAGAGACAATAGTCATGGCATTTCCACTTACGTCTACTTGCGCTTGAACCCATCTTCCTGACTGGTCTGATGTAAATGACCTTACAATGCCCCCAGAGCCAGTCTTGATTAAAATTGCTACACCCTTATTTGATGTCGACTGCTCAGAACAACAAAATGCTCCAACCCATTTAAGTTTACTGAAGACCTCCTTACTCTCACCAGAACTCAAGTGGGTTTCCTGCAATAAGAATATTTTCGCAGTTGACTGCTCAAGATACTTAAAAATCAACCTGCGTCTCCTTGTACAGCGAAGGCCGTTAACATTCCAAGATATGAAATCCATGTTGTTATGAGTCATAGAAAGATTCGCCTCTCCTCCCTCCTGCCTTAATAGCGATGTAGCCATCTATGCTGTATTGTTTAATTTGGGGTCTTTGTGAGTACCTGTTAAACGAGGACATATTTTTTTTCTTTTTCCCCTCTGAACCCTCCCCTCCCCCACACCCACACCCTCACTACCTCCCTGGGGAACCCTTCTTTCTTTCCTGAGCATTCCGCTCTTAGACGGATCCTCCCCCCCACCCAGTGCATGTTTATAAAGAGATGTGTAAAGGTGTGTGAAAATGTGTAAAGAAGATACAAATTATAAGTGATCAATTTTCCGTGTCGATTGTTACCTGGAATAAATGTGTAGCATACTGCAAATCTAACAGTTAATTATCCAACTAAAATTCTCTCCCATGTTACTACAGCTATGTCTTTCGCCTCTTTCCTGCGGCCCCAACTGACTGCCACTCTTCGCCACTTGCCCCTTTATTATCTGTTCTTATTTTTTAGATCAAACTGTCCGCTTCCTCTACATGTCGGATGATATGCATGTGGTTGTTCCACATCACCCGAAGTGAAGCTGAAAATTTCAGTTGAGCGCGTGCCCCCAAAGAGTTGAATATTGTCATTCTCCTACCCATTTCCCATTGCCTTGTTGCTGTAATGTGGAATATATCAGAGCGGATTGTAAAGGAAAAAGGTGTAGAGAAGGACACTGATTTTATAGGGCCTGCTTTGAGGGCCAACGCCAAAATCCTCTCTTTTATAGCGTATGTAAGAAAATTGACCAAGATCTTTCTTGGACGCTCTTTCGCTGTATTTCGCCTGAAAGGATCACGGTGGACTCTCTGAATATCATCCATTAGTTCTTGATCTGAGTCAGAGGAATCTTTTAAAATTGTAGTTTTAAGTACTGCGACAATAAATGCCTCGATGTCCTTCCCTTCAAGGTCCTCTGGAATATTCAGAAATTTTAAATTATTTTTCCTAGAATGATTTTCAAGTCTTTCAAGATCTTCTCTCATTTACCGATTCGGCTGGACCAATTTGTCGATATTAACTACAGATGTAGCAAGAGTTTCTTTGATCTTAGGTACTTCTGCTTCTAGGGCATCCGTCCTTTTTGAGACTTCTTCCACTTTTTGGGCGAGTGCCTCACAAGAGGCCTGAATAGCCATCTGATTAGCCTTTGAAGTGGTAAACCTTCTCCCTATATCTTCTCTTAGACCCAGTAAAATATCTGCCAGGGTTTGCGGGGCAATTGGTGTAGAAGTCGTAATATCCGGGGGGTACTGTTAGGAACATCCTCCTTGTGCCCAGATATCTCCTCCGGTTTCTCTACATCTTGGGTATCTTGGATATCCAGGGCCGAAAAACTATTAGAGAGTTCCACAGTCGGATGCACTGTTTCAAGCATATTGGTTGCAGAGAGTACAGACGGTTGCGGAGATGGACAAAACTGAATAGGTGTAGATGCAGATGGAAGTGAGATGTTCAGATTGGCTAACTCCTCTGAGGGAGCCTCTTCCCTGTTTACTTCTGCATCTTCATTTGCTGCACTCATTGTTGCCTTTGCCGCTGCCATCACTTTTGTCCCGTTTGATGTAGTAGTAGAGAGAACCTTATAATAAGATTTTAATGATGGAGGTACTCTCACTGCTGCTGGTGGCCCGTCTTTTGTCTTTTTCTTGCTTTTCCCTTTTCCTGGCGGTGTGTCTAATCCACTACGATCTCCCTTCCCCTTCACTTTCCTTTTCTGTGATGTTGCTGTGATAAGAGTTACCGGGGGGGGGGGATTAATGGTCTAGAGATACCTGGGACTAGGTTAGAAGTCCGGTTGCGGAGAGTATACCTTCCAACCGGAGGGAGAGTCCTAGATACCACAAAGCCTGATTTATCTGACTTATCTGGGGGAAGGTCGGGGTATAGGTGAGTATTGTCCTGATTGTTTTTCTCCATACAGTGCTCCCCTTTTCCACCTTTGTTAGAAATCCCTGGGTGATAGATAAACACTGTAGGGATGTAGGGTGTAATATCTGGATTACCGCTGCCGATGCCTCCTACTTCTGCTCCCTTTCTATCCTGCTGAGTGAGAGCGGTATCTCTAAATAGTGCTGAAACCCCCAAAATGAGGGTTATAGAGTCATGGTGATAACCCTCATTCCTCAAAAAACATCCAGTAGCCTGTATTTTTCTGGGAGGCGGACTTACTGTTCCCAGTGAGTAGGTTACCCTTCTGCCTATTTTTTGCTGCGGCCTCCCCAAATTACACCTCCAGGACTTAACAGCACCCAATTCCCAGAACCAGGCAGACTCTAAGGGCGCACCACCCCCTCTCCTCACCATCCGCCTAAGGTAGTTTTCACTCTCTAGTGACCAATACCAATGTCAGTATTAGATTATTTTCACCCAACCCTGCCTAGTCCTCTATCACTTACAAACACCACGTAGGGAAAGATGCCAAAAAATGATGTTTAACCTGTTTTCACCCCTAACCTTTATTTTGCCTGAGGTGTCTTATGCTCTCAGAGCCACAAAATCGGGCAGTAACTACTCAGGCAATCAAGGCAGCAAAGGGTTAAGATGACAGGAGAGGTAAAAGGAAAAAGGAAAAAACCCTCCTACCCCCGCACACACATTTGCTGACCCGGGATATTTTCTCCCCTCGAGAAAAGATGCCCAATACTCTGGAGGTTTTCACTCCTCTGTTAATTACAACAAAAGTGAAAAAAAAGGCCCTCCCAGCCTGCACACACATTTGCCGGCGCCGAGTGCTTTTCCTTCTCAAGGGAAGCGTCTGATAGTCGAGTAGGTAACACTCAACCTCCTGCCACTGCAGCTGCAAAAATCTTCATTGCATTTCCTACCTGGGGATTGTAGAAGTACATGGAGAAATACACGGAGCAGTTATTACCAGCCACAGCTTGAAAGGGGCCCGTTTCGATTATTCCCGACCACGAAAATTACTTCAAAGCTCGCTGAACTGCGAGCAAGCCGACATGATGAAACGCCATACACGCCATGCACGAAAATGGGAGGAGCTCCGTCACGGCCGTTAGCTTCCGGCCGTCATGCTCCCCCGGCCAAGTAGTAGCGTTTTATAAACAAGCATTGGCATATCCAATAGGTTTCGCTTTTGGGACCTTATAACTGTTTAGCCATACAGCAGTTGATGTTGTTGCATAAAGGATAGTGTGCTGCATAACTAAATACTTATAAGGTCCCAAAAGCGAGACCTATTGGCTACGCCAATGCTTGTTTTTGTTCAGGTTGGCATCATTATATGTTTGATTTGACATTTAAAATCACTATGTATCTAGCATTACTTGAGGTTTGTCATGGGCATTTTTTTTTATCACAGACCGCTCTAGGTATCTATTGTTGCATTTCTCTCTTTATTTACAGAGCTAACATAATAGTTAATCACAAACACAAGTTAAAACTCAGCGCACAAAAATGTATCATACATAATGCAATATATCAATAGAATAATTATCAGCTAATCATAGACAACTATTAAAACAATAAAACATCAGGATAAAAGTCACTAACAAATTCATTATAGATACTCGTCTGGTACCACTAAAAAAATAGAGGAAATAAAATGACCTGCATTATGTACGCAACAACCATGAACTTCAAACCAAGACTGGCACAAAGTAGAAATACAATGAGCACACTTGCAAACGCTTAATTCAGTTAAACAGAGAGACAGTGGCAGTTGCTTTTTTTCCAATTAACCATGCAAAAAATAAGAATTTAGAGGCTTCAATCACTATCACCATAGTAGCATCACATTTGCAAATTCTGAAAGAGTTTACACGATTCGTCAAACACAAAAGATGGCACATGGGTACTATCCACCTGGTTCTTGGTTTAGAATACTTAGTATACAAAAAATAATAAGAGTGTGTTATAGGAAAGATCCAATCACAATTAGAAAGTAAGTAAGGTTTATTCACCATCAGTTTCAGAGGGAAAACCACCAAACGTCACCGCAGGCAGTAGTAGTTTCAACTGACTTCCCCAGGATCTCTACCCCCAGTTGTGTGCCAAGTGACATCCATACATACATAATGTCACCACAAGAACAAGATTACAACGGTGCTCTTCAGTTTATTCGGCAAGTTTGCATATCGGACACAAGGTGGACTTATCATGCGATGATGGTCATGTTGAAGTAACCACAGCAATGGAAGGATGCCATACCCAAATTACAGGAAACGGCAGGCTTTAGAGCTGTTGGCACCTGGTGCGACAATCGTTTTTGGTGCCATGACAACCTCCTCGGATTCCCTCATGACCACTGGGCAAAAGTGCCTCTCATCTCTCCATAGGCCCTCTCTCACATACATTTCATTTGTTTAAAAGCACTGGTAAAGGCCGGCTTTAATAATAAGAAGGTATATTTAACCAAACAAATCCTTTTCAGCAACATTAAGAATAGATAATGAAAGACTGGGGAAAAAAAACAGAACCTCCTCACTTATTTTATGCCGTTTGCATGCAGCTCTTTGATGGCATTTCATAACAGTCACTGTTCTATATTAGGGTTGTATCATATGAACTGGGTTAACAAAAGGATCTCTGTGATCCACATAAAATACCTATCTGTGATCTGCATTACACGTGTTCTTTGCAGCAGGAATATTAACCCTCTGCGCTACTTTATGGTGAGTCAAAACCGGCACTAGACAAAACTCTGATCTCTTTCGTTAACAAGAACTTTAATCACAAGAGTTATCTTGACATTTTTAATGCTGCCTGAAAACTGAACACACAAGGAACTCTGCTGCAGGTGTTTTTAAATCGGAAGCTATTGCTAAAGACAGTACCCCTTCCCTAGGGTCACCGCCCCCTTCCAGGTCAGCACCCAGTGCGGTCGCATCAATCGCACTGCCCTAAGGCCAGCCCTGGCAGGAAAAGTAAACCTGCATGTGCAGGGTGGATGATATCTAAAAAATCCTCTGCCTTGGACGTATTCTTGGAGCAAAGCAAAGACCTGGTGCAGCTACCCATGTGGCAAGATGATGATTCAATGGCACAGGCAATATGACCTCAGACCTCAGACCCTTGATTTGACAGCAGCTGCTGAGGTTGGAGGCTCTTTCCAATAATTACCCAACGCTAAGTCATATAGAAATGTTTTAACATACGCCAACCACTAACTCTTTTGGGTACTATGCAAGTTCAAGATGTCAGTAAGACCATCTCTTCATGGTTGCATTTCCTCAGTGGACCATTGACCTCAAACTGGCCAGCTCTGAAAAAGGCTTGAGATCAAGATCTAGCCGAAGCCATGGATCGCGGAATTTTTGGCAATTCCGCGTTGGGTGTTTAATCATGCAGCCTTTTCAAAACATTGACTGAAAACAGTGATTTGAAGATTTCAGAAAATCTCAGTTATTCCTTTGTATGTTAAGCATTTTATGTTATGTGCTCTTACCCAGTTCAAATTTTGCATTCATTCATGTGCTCTTGGGTAACATTTATGCTTACATTTCTACATGAAAATTAGGGGCATCTGCGAATCGCAAATTAGCGAGTGTAAGGAATTGGGGTATTGGTTGAGGGGGGTTGAGTACTAGGCTGAAACATATTTTTTAATTCTGCTCACAGATTTGGAGGAATTTGGCAACTCTGCATTACTCTTTTAGCATGAAGTTCCGGACAAATTCTGCCAATCGTCATGTGTGGAATTGGTTTCCCATTTGAGCAATGTAACAACAACAGGAACAACGGAAGGCCCCAGCAAGCAAGCAGGCGAGCGCAAGTGAGATTTGGTATTTCCTAGATAGCTTTCTGGTGTCCTTCTCTAAATCCAGTAGTCGCTGGAGCAGTCACGGTCAGAGGACTGCTTCTTGGGTAGATTTTTGACAGCAAAACCAATTTGATTGGCTGCGTAGTCTTGCGCACCGCGTGTTGCAGTTCACACTGATTTTTCATTGCGGAATGCGCTACAAGTGCTAAATCATAATGTGATCAGCGCGACGTGCATTTTTCCTGCCCTTTGGTGGAGCTCTGCGAAATCTCGCACAGTTTTTATGTAACTCTGCGGAATTCCGGCGAGTGAAATTCCAAACATTCCGCCCACCCCCAGTGAGTACCTACCTCAAATAATAACCACAGTCCTTATCATGATGAGCCTTCACATCTCTAAATTAACCTGTGCTCAACATGCGGTAGCTATGGCACAGAGCAGACAGGCTTACCTTAGGGGCACTGTGTAAAGTAACCCTGGGCGTAGTTCGCGAAGTAGCGCTACGCGTAGCTACGCCAAGTGCACTTTGCACTACGCGAGCTACGCACTACGCGAACTGCGTAGTAACCTGTTTGCACTGTGCAAGATGCCGTTTTCAATGCGGACAAGCATCCGGCACTGTGCAATCATTAAAAACGGCATCTTGCACAGTGCTAGCTGTAGTTTTCTGCCGCTCGAGTAGATTTTTACTCGAGCGGCAGCTCTCTCAACGCAGACTGGTAGTTTGTCATCGCGAGCGGTCGCGAGCATACGCGACCACTCGCAATGAGAAACCTGAACTCCCCGTGTTGAGAATGTCACCGGGAGGTTTATTTTCCACGCTCGCGATCGGCAACTTGATGTTGCTGATCGCGAACGAGGAAAAAGTCTCGCCGGGATGTCATTTTGCTTGCTCGCGGTTGCCAACTTGACGTTGAGGACCGGGAACAAGCAAAAAATGACCGCTGCACTACGCTACGCGTGTTTGCACTGTGCTCTGTGTAATTCGCGTAGTGCAAAGCAGTGGAAACTTCGCAAACTACGCAAGAATATTGTAGTGCTTTGCCCAGGGTTAGTGTAAAGTATTCATGCAGTACTCAACAGTAATAAATTCATAACAAAACACACAAAAATCCCAAACTAATTTAGAAAAATAGAGTACATTTTAACAAATTAAACTACACCAAAACATTTTTTTAAAGTGTAAGTAGAACAGGAGTTATGAATTTCTAAAGTCTGAATTTCAAAATAGTGCCTAAAAGTGTTAAGCACCAACCACAGGTATCTGGTTGTGCTCCATTGGGACAAGGGTAAGGTTTTTGGCCGTCTGCGATGGAGCATGAGTCAGATTCAGGGACCTGGTTTGTCCTGATGAAAAATTCTACCTTCAGAACTTAGGCTCTGAAATGGAAGACAAAACTCCTCAGCTGGGTAAGGCAGCAGGCTAAGGCAGCGGGCTGAGGCTGAAGAGGGCTCCACATCATCGCATAGTTGCTGGACAAGGTCTTGTGAAGCCATTTACTTTTGCCGGCAAAGCTCACAGTGGGAGACATTTTAATTTTGCACAAATAGAAGGTCGATCACCAGCCAGATACACTTTAAATTTTCGCCCGGTGAAGATTTCTACCTTTGAACTTAATCGCTTTTTTGGAGCTCAGATTCTTCCAGTGGGCCAAGGCTGCAGGCTGTAGCCAGAAGGGTCCATGATGCTGGATGCCATCTCTGACAGGTCCAGCTGAATTGGATTTGCTGCTGTGCAGAGTATTGTAGCAGGAGCAACCGGAATCTCTGGCCCAGCTTAAAAATACCTTCATTGGATTGGCTTGAGATGTTGATCCCGGGAAAGATTTGGCAAAATGTTTCAAAGTCGCAGGGTTTGTTAGGAGGAGTACACTTTGACAAGAGCCAAGGCCGGGGCACCTTGGGGACAACCCCTGGGGGTCAAGACTCACTTCATCAGAGGCCAGCAGCAGGGTCCATGGCCGGTCTAGTTTGAACTGGTAAGCTCAGAATGCTGAAAAAGGGACTCTTCATGCTTGTGTGTATTTGTAGTCCAAACCAATCAGCTTTATGACACTTTAAGTCCACTTATTTGTGTTGGGTACAAGCGGCAGGGCAGGTCCAGTCTGCTGGGCTCTTCTCAGTTACAGACAACAAGTCCAGGCCTCTTGTTCTTTCACAGGTCCAGAAAGTGTTCTCAGTAAGGTACTTTTCGTGCCACATTTATGCCTGGCACCAGCGTGTGGGTGGGGACAACTACTGTCCACATCTAACCAATCGAGTAAAAGCTCCCAGGGGTGACACTACCCTCTTTCGCAGCACTTCCTGCGTGTCCTACTGCAAACAATCCCACAGTGTCACTCTCTTCCCAAAACCAGTATGCCAGAACCTTTCTTCACCTGGGCAAAGTTCCTGTGCTCACACTTAAGGTATGGTCAGGGAACCCAGCAACCACTCCTCTGTGGTCACTCAAAACTATTTCTGTGGGCAGCTTCTCTCCCACTTGGATTAGTGCCTGACTGGATATGGAGACAAAGGAAGAGGGAGAGCTTAGGTGTTAGCAACATCTGCCTGTGACATGGTATGCCTCTCTGAAGTTAATTAAGTTTCTGGAAACAGCCAGTTGGTCAACCTGCCAGAGAAATAGAACACCTCGCCACACCTAAGGACTTCCTCTTAACTCTGGGAGCAAGATAACACCTCAAAGGGTCATTCAGCTATGGGGTGACAGTCAGAAGCTCATGCAAACGGGCTTCTAGAGGCTTTAGGTATGTAAAAGACAAAGTTTTGAAAGTACCTGCTGTAAAATAGTAATTCAAAAATCCACTTTACCAATGGATTGGGCTTGTAATAAATATTTGAAAAGTCCAAGAACAAAATATGTTGCTGTTTCCTAGGCACGGATAGCAATCTTAAATGTAATAGTGTATCCCTATGTTTTCCTATGAAACGGCTAACCCCAATAGAGTGTCTAACAGTACACCTTAACAGGTCCTACTTTTAAACACTATGCACCCTGCCTTGTGGGTATTAAGGCCTACCTTGGGGAGATGTATACATATCTAAAAGGAGGGTTTTAGGCCTGTAAAAAGGGGTTATTTTGACAAGTTAATGTTGCAGTTTAAAGCTGCACATCCATGCTACTTTTGGCTGGCACAATGGCTGCTGCAGTCATTTAACCTACCGGTCGTGGGTGCACTGCAGTACCATTTACAAGGGACTTATAGATAAGTGAAATATGCCTATATGGTGTATGCTAGTTTCATCGTATTGAAAGGTGGAGCACAGGTATTTTACCACAGGTTATGTGCACAGAGTTTTACATACAGCAATCACAGTCTAGAAAAGAATCTGGGTGTACACAGTGCAAAAGATGGTGACTCACTTGTGACTGCAACAAAAAGCACACAGTGTTGAAACAGTACAAAATACCAATTTGTTAAACCAACACGGTGTACTGGGTAAATGGGAAATCTACATGGTGCAAGTAGCAATTGAGATTTCCAAATAACAATTCTCAAGTAGTGATTCAGTAACAAGCAAATAATTAGAGGATGAGTAAAATAAACTTGCAAACTAACATGTATTAGAAACAGGTGGTAATCAAGTGCAGTTCATAAAATCATACACAAAATGCAACCTAAACCATCACAATGCCATCCCTCTATGCTATAATGCTTTGTAGGTTGATTTTAGGAGCACAGCTAAGGACAATGACAATGGAGGGGCCTAATGCAGAAAGTTACATAACATTTGCAAAGCCTGGGGAGCTGATTTGCATTGCTGAAAGGTGCAGTGGTCTACAGGGTATATGCATTTCATGCTACAGACTTATCACTTCTGTTCATTTTGTACCCTGCACAGTAACCTGGAATCACACACTGAACCCAGAGCGTGTATGGATAACAAATAATCTGAACAAAAAAGAAGATGGATAACATTCATTAAAAAACATAAAACACACAAATCAGGAGTACTAGCCCCATCCCATGCACACCCAAAATAAGAGGTTAACAATTAAGGACATGGAGGCAGCATGGAAATAGACCATGAAAGCTAAAAGTGGCTTGATCTTCCTGTAACAGCATGTCATGATTTAGGCATCCTACAATGCTGGGAAAACAGAAGAAGTCTAGGGAATAGTGGCATATGACAATCAAAGTAAACCCGGGTTGAGATAGGGAGAACAGACACACAAATCATGCATAACAAGTACAACAATTTACTCTACTGTGTGCAATGAGGTGCACTGCCAATTGCTCCCATATTCATGGAAATTAGGAGGGTGTTATGGTCTTCCTTGCACAGCTGGTTTGAAAGCATTATTCTAGTATGTTGGATCCAGTGGGAGTGATGTAAACTCTTCCGTATCTCACCGTCTCTGCCACAGACCACATATAATGAGAATGGGAGGGTCAAAATTAAAAAAAATGGAAACTAGAACAGGAGAAGAGAGAAAACAGAGACACCACTATCACTACTCTGACTGGGCACTGACATCTGCAGGTTTGGATGGGAAATCTTAAACCCTTTGTGGTTTGATATGAAGCTGATATTCCTGAAAGTCAAGCTTTGTAACTATGGGCTCTCTAATGAAGATAATCTTAGTTTCTACTTTACTTCAGTATGATTTATGCATAATCATAATACTTTTGTATACTGTTGTAAATGTGGTCCCTAGTTGAGGGGAATGAAACACTACTCAAACAGGAACCGCAATCTCTGTCAGGGAAATACACATGCAAACCCCAAAATAACCAGTGCTCAACCCTCTGGTTGCCTAGTACACAAGTAGTCAGGCTTCACTTAGGGCAATAAGTATTTATGCAGCCTTCAAACAGTAATAAACTAAAAGACAAAATTAGAAAAATCTCACACCAATTTAGAATAGGGTAAATGTAATATATTTTTTGACACCAAAAGAATATAAATCCAATCTGTAGAATCAGAGATATGCAATTTTAAAGATTTAAGAGACAACAGTGCCTAGGAGAACAAAGTGCCAACTGTGGTTATCAGGTTGTGCTAGACAGGACAAAACCACAAGTTCAGGCCGACCACGATGGACGATGGGGCGGATACAGGGAGCAATTTAGAAGAGTATGTTAAATCCTGGTTGCAGAGCGCTGCATCGAGGATGCATTGTCCAGCTGTGGTTTTAATGAGCTATGAGACTGCGAGGTCCTGCGTCATCGTACAGTATGCCATCGAGAAGGGGTTCACAATGCAAAGTTCCGCGACAAAGATGTGCCATGCGCGAGCTGGTTCTGAAAAAGTTACAGGACTTGCGATACGAACTCCTGCATTGCGGATGCTATGCACAGCAGTGGTTCTGAGGAGGAGAAGAGAAGCAATACGAAGTTCTGTGTCATGTAGCGGCAGTTTCTGAAGCATATCTTCAAGTAGATGTATCACACTACGCTGGTTCTGCCCACAAGACCACCACTAGGCTGGCAGAGCATCTTCAAGTGCACTTTTAAGGGTCCAGGACCAGAGTGGCACTACTTAGAGGGAAAATCTCACAGCAGACTGAGCCCAGGTACTGGGATCAAGATGGTTGAAGCATGTTTGTTCCCTGATGCTTATGTTCCGGAGGCCAGCCAACTGGCCCTTGGGGCCACTGTGATGGCCCTGGGAGCAAGATGCAGGTCCAGTCCTTCACTCAGGCAGCAGGGAAACAGAGGGGCATGCAATGTGAAGTCCTGCTTCGGAGAAGTTTCACACACCAGCTCGTTCTGAAGAAGTTGCAGGGCCTGCGATGTGGCGTCCTGTGTCAAGGATGTCTCCACGTGTTGGTTCCGAGGAGGCTGCGGATAGCAATGCGAAGTCTGGCATCAGGAATGCCTCATGCAGCAGTGATTCTGAAGTGGAGCTGTGGAGAAATGTGTTGCATTGCATCGGTTCTGCCCACATGATCACAGCAGGTACCTTCAAGTCCAATTCCAGGGGTTTAGGACTGGGAAGGCACCGCTTGGGGGACAAGACTAACAGCAGACTGAGTCCAGGTGCTGGACTCAAGGTGGTTGGAGCCGTTTCTGTCCCATTTGCTTCTGATCAGGAGGCCAATCAACTGGCTCTCGGAGTCACTCTGATTGTCACACGATAAAGATGCAGGTTTATTCCTTCACTCAGGCAGCAGGGCAACAGGGCAACATAGTAGCAGTCCTTCTGGCACAGCATTACAGCAGTCGTTCTAAGTCTTCCATAGGTCCAGAGGAGTACTGAAGTGTTGGGTCTGAGAGTCCAATATTTCAACCTGGTGCCCACTTTAAAATAGGAGACAATTTCTAGAAGCTTCCACCCCCAAAAGGTGCTTGGAATTTCTTTACTCCCTGCTCTTGTCCCAGATTGTCTGGAGTCACAATAGGCTAGTGTCAAACCCTGAGTGTGCTCAGGCAGCGCCTTTATGATGGGAAAGTGTGGTAGGCGAAAGCTCGCCCCCCTCATCAAGTCAGAAATGGCCCATCCTGCCAACACCTAAGGCCCTTTGTTTCACTGTCTAGGAGCAATGCACAAAGACCAACTGCCATCTACACCTGTCATGTGATACAGGGAGCAGACATTAAATGGTTAGGACAAGATAATGTCAAGTTTCTGACCCTGTTCCCATAAGGAACAGGGTCAAGACTGATTTGCATATGGCTGGGTCCACACTAGGGTGGTGTGGTGAGCAAAAGAAAGATGGATTAAACCCAGATCCTTGTGACTGGGGGTGAATGTTTGCATTGTCCAGCATTCCGTCCATCAATTGTTTCTTTTGCATATGTCGCCTTAAGTGGGAAGGGTATGCCCAGACGTGGGTCCTGTGCTCAGTACACCACTGGATTCAAGCTAGCCTGGCTGATGAAGGGTGATGCCCAGAAACCGGTCCCAGGATTATTTTTTCAGGTCCAGGGAGGACTTGGCTTGGCAGTTTGGGCTGGACTGTTCCAATTGGGTGCAGGGTCAAGACTGATTTGCATATGGCTGGGTCCAAACTGGAATGGCATGGTGAGCAAAGAAAGCGATGGATTTAGGCCTAGATCTCTATACTGGGGTGAATGTATGACATTGTTCTGCATTCTATCCATCACTTGTTCTTTTTGCCTATTTTAGATTAGGCCTGTTCCCAAAAGGAATAGGGTCAAGACTGATTTGCATTTGGCTGGTCCAAACTGGGGTGGTGAGCAAAAGAATGACGAATTAAGCCCAGATATTGTGACTGGGGGTGAATGAGAGCATTGTCCAACATTCCGTCCATCAATTGTTTCTTTTACATATGTCGCCGTAAGTGTGAAGGGTATGCCCAGATGTGGGTCCCGTGCTCACTACACCACTGGATTCAAGCTAGCATGGCTGATAAAGGGTAATGCCCTGATATTGGTCCCAGGATGATTGTTTCTGGCCAAGGGAGGACATGGCTTGGCAGTTAGGGCTGGACTGCTCCCATAAGGAGCAGGGTCAAGACTGATTTGCATATGGCTTGGTCCAAACTGGGCTGGTGGGTTGAGCAAAAGAATTATGGATTAAACCTAGATCCTGCGGACTGGGGGTGAGTGTCTGCATTGTCCAGCATTCCGTCCATCAATTGTTTCTTTACAAGTTTCTAAATGTGGTATTTTCCAAATTGTAATTTGAAATCCTACTTTGCCATTAAAGAGGGCTTTAAATTACAATTCTTTAGGCACCAAACTCGGCATTCCTACCTCCTTCCAATTGAAATATATAATTTTTCTAAAGTAATAAGTTACCCAATGTTATAATATGGGAGAGGTAGGGTTGTAGTAATGAAAAATGAATTTAAGGGTTTTTCCCTACCAGGACAGGTAAAACTTAAAAGTACATGTCAAACTTTTTAAATACCCTGTACCATGCCTTCTGGGTGATTTAGAGCAATCCCTAGGGGTGACAAGTGTATTAAAAAGGAAGGTTTAGGCATAGAAAAAGGTTTATTTCACGAGGCATAAATATGCACACACATTCAGGCCGGAGGCCTTTTTAAAAGGCTACTTAAGTAGGTAGCACAAGCAGTGCTGCAGGCCCACTATGCAAAAAGACCGATTGATGGACAGAATGTTAAACAATGTCAAACATTCACCCCAGTACAGAGATCTGGGCCTAAATCCATCGTATTTGTGCCTCCCCATGCCATTTGAGTTTAAACCCAGCCATATGCAAATCAGTCTTGACCCTGCTCCCAATGGGAACAGTCCAGCACGAACAGGCAGGCCAGGTCCTCCCTGGACCGGAAACAGGCATCCTGGGACTGGTTTCGGGGTATTACCCCTCATCCAGCAGGCTAACTTGAATCCAGCGGCACTAGGCCCACTAGTAGCATTGAATTTACAGGCCCTGGTAACATGTAGTATATACCACGGGTTTACAATTAAATTAAATGTGCCAATTGGGGGTAAGCCAATTCTACCATATTTAAAGAAGAGAACACAAGCACTTTAGCACTGGTTAGCAGTTGTAAAGTGCAACAAAAGCAAGATCAGCAAAAAATGGAGGAGGAACGCTAAATATTTTGGAGAAGACCACTCTAAGCCCCTCAAGTGTAACATATTCACTTTATCATGTTTAGATAATCCCTACTGTCCTTTCAGAGTACAAAACCGCCAGTTCAAATGCAAACAATTCCTAAATTCTTTCACAATGCTTAAAGACAAATGTTCAAAGTAGTCCAAAAGTTGTTTCTCATTACAACTTGATTTTCAGAATATTTCTCTGTATTCACATAAATATTCTCCAGCAAACTCTGATGGTAGCAACTATCCTTTGCAAAATGAAATCCTGAATCCAAATAGAAAAGTCCTGGCTGCGCCAATACTGTAGAATGATTGCTTAGCAAGGATGCAGCAAAGTACAAGGAAAGTTATTCCTGATAGTTCAAGATGGCCTTCACCAACTCCAAACAATGTAGGGGTTCAAGGACTGCAGGGAAATGTGGTTCTTTATTTGGACATCATTGCATAGCGTGTTCTCTTACGTTAAGCTTTACTCCAGGCAGGACGAACACTCTGAACTCTCATTCTCTTAAATGAATTTAGCTCAAGACAGTTTGGCGTACTTCAGCCATGTGTCAGCCAAGCCTCCTGACACACAGCCTTTTTGGACAGTGAACGATTAATAAATCCTCCACTATGCATATGCTGCTCACTGAGCCCAAGTATAGATACTACCAACTAGGGTGAAATGTATTCAGAGTGCATTAATTCATCAACAACAGTGTTGAGAGCCATTTAAACGTTTATTAAATGGCAGTATATCTAATGTATATCACATGTCCATCCAGACATGTTCTCAGTGATGATATTTCAGCCTGAGACTATGAAAAAAGTGCAAACAACATAAGTGGTCAAATTTACAGTAAAATCATTTACTCACCTCTTCTGAAAAAATAAAACACTGCATTTCTCTTGCAAGAATAATTGGTGATGTTTGTGCCAAACACGGACAGAGAAAATCTGTCCTACTTCTTGTATAACCAGGTCTACAGCACACGTAACCATGTGTGCGTGGGAATTCAGTATACGTTGACACAGTAGTGCAGCTACATTTCCATGTTGAGGCACAAATTGGCTCAGAATGCAATGTCCACACTAGATCCTCTCCTCGAAGAGTGCTCATTCTCCCTTTAAGTCAATGACTGCACTGCCAACAGTGTGGCTCTGATGGTGTTCTTCATTGGACCCAAGATAGATGAGAGATTATGCCCCTGTCTTTGAACCCCACAGGTTTAGGGCAGGTACCAGTCTCAGTTGCATGTACAGCCATGAACATTTGCAGGACCTGAATTGTTGCGATGTTGGTGTGGCAATCTGTCTAGGATAGGTACGGGATGTACACGCATTTTGTTTTTAGCATTGCTTTCTGGGTCCGATGATGTCCAGAACTTGAGGTTGCTGTGGCACTCTGAGTGCTTCCTTTCCTGGTTCTACACTGGTTTTATTTTGAAGAGTGAGGCGATTGTCTCCACCTTCTCTGTATCAGCCTGGAGGTCTTAATATTCTTTGTAGACATAAATGGGTTGACATAGTGCGGGATGGTGTTTACAATGTCGTGCCAAACAATAATAACTATTTGATTTGATTGGAATATTTGTAGAGCGCAGCAAATGCCCGAGGGCATCTTGGCGCTAGAGGCGGAAGATCTAAAGTGGTGCAGGCGGGCTCTACATAAAGGATGAGTTGTTAAAGAGCCAGGTCTTCAGCGCCTTTCTGAAGGCAAAAAGGCATGGGCTGCTCTCTATGGTGGTGGGCAGCTGGTTCCAGATCTTTACTGTTCCCACCAAGAAACTTCTTCCACCCCAGCAGGCTTTCTTAAACCTGGGTGTATGCAGAAGTTTTGCGTGGGCAGATCTTAGACTTCTGGCCCGCACATACCATTTAAGGTGTAACCTCAGAAATACGACCCTGTACCATGAAGGGCTTTGAAGGCCAGACATTGGGATTTAAACTCAATCGGCTTTTTCACCGGGAGCCATTGACGGGCTCTTAAACTGTGGGAGACTGAATTGAACCTAGGGAAGTCCAGCACTAATCTGGCTGCAGCGTTCTGAATATGCTGCAGTCTTAATAGAAGTTGGGATTGAATCCCCATTTATAGGGCATTCCCATAGTCCAATCTCGAGAGGACCAAGGCTGTGACCAGCGTTTTGATTGCATCAGAAGGGATAAATGGACACATTTTTCTTATCATTTTTAAGATGAACCAGATAGTAGAAGAGAGCCTATTGATCTGACTATTGAATATAAGTTTGTCATCAAAGATGACTCCGAGGTTTCTGACGTTGGACACTGGGGTTAGACAAACACCCAGATTGGCCGGCCACCATCTGGGCAACCAGAAGGATGAATCTGAGCCCAACAGCAAGACTTCAGTCTTTCCTCCATTCAACTTCAGGCAGTTGGACTGCATCCATTGGTTGACTTGCATCCTGCAGCTATTGAAATGGTCGGCAGTCTCTTTCACATTGCTTGAGACTGACACCACAAACTGGGTGTCATCTGCATAGGAGACAGCCGAGAACCAAAACTGCCTGATGATCGAGGCCAGGGTAGCCACATATGCATTAAATAATGTGGGGCTCAGAGATGAGCCTAGAGGCACCCCACAAAGCAATTTGAAGGATGTGGATGACAAGGCTCCCAATTCAACGGAGAAGGTTCTATCGGCTAGATGGGACAACAGCAGTGCGAGGGCGGCATTTCTGATTCCCAGCTCCTCCAGTCTACTAGCTAGTATTTGGTGGTTCACTGTATCGAAGGCCACCGATGGGTCTAACAAAATCAAGGGGGCCTTGCCCCCTGAATGTAGTATTGACCTAAGATCCTCAGCCGCCATGACCAAGGCTGTCTCCGGTCCATGTCCTTCTTGAAAACCATATTGTGAGTGATCTAAAAGGTTCCTGGAAGAAATGTGTGCAGCAAGTTGAACATTGAGAAGTTTCTCAAGTACTTTTGCTGGAAATAGAATTCTGGATATAGGACGATAGCTCCTAGGGTCCTTGGGGTCGAGGTTCGGCTTTTTCAGAAGAGGAAGAAGTAAGCCTATCTTCCAAGGTTCCGGGAAGATGCCCGATTGGATTACCTTATTGAACACCAAACTTAGGTGTTCACTTGGTATTACCGGAAACACATTAAATACTTTTGGAGGACAGGGATCTGTTGGGGCTCCTAATTTGGATGTTTCCACCACCTGAATGATTTGTTCTAGTGTGGGGGGAGAGAAGGTAAAATCTGAAATGGTGTCAGCGGGGTCTAAGACTATTGAAGTGGTCTTGGTGATTGCACTGGCACTATCCCTAAAGGAATTTTACACCGTCTCCACTTAGTCTATGAATGACTGACCCAGTAGATTGCAGAATTCTGTGCTGCTTTCTGTTAGAGTAATTCCTGTCAATTTAGCTAATTTTTTTAACTGTAGAGAAGAGCTCCCTGCAAGAGTTCCTGGCCTCACTGATCTTTGCCGTAAAATATTTACTTTTTTCCTCTACAATCATTTTCTTGTTTGTGCATACTTAGTTTTAACATCCAGACCATAGTTTACTCTCCATTTTCTTTCTGCCCTTCTGCATGTTTGTTTTGCGCTCTAAGATTATCTGTAAACCACGATTCAGAAAGACTTTTCTGCCGGGAGAGGCAGATCTTTTGGGGGCTACGATGTCAACAACTGATTTGATCCATGAGGATACTCTATGGACAGAGGTGTTGATGTCTGTCAGGAGATCTGGTTTATTAATTGATAGTAAAGTTTGCAGGGTAAGAGGGTTAATTTCGCCCTCTGTCGCCGGGTGACAGAGCCCGGTGCGTCTGCGAGCTTCGGAAAATGCTGAACTGTGCTTAGGGAGAACAGTTTAGCTTTGTAGTCTGACCAAGGGACAGGAATTATTTCAGATTATTAAGTCCCACCATATACTATTGAACAACACTTATTTACAAGTAGCTTTGTTTAAAAAGAGTGGGATCTATATTTATTTTAAGGGCAAATGTAACTTATAATTAATGTGAGACAGGGGGTTAGATCATCTCTCCAAAGTTATCTAGGTTACTGGTACAGAAGCCCATCCACTTCAGGTGTTGGGTTTGTGTCCTGTTCCTTGTAGTGCTCAATCCACAGTAGTACAGATAGGATCACATTTAGCAGATTGCACGGAAAAGGTCATGGAATGGATAAACTGATCAGGCTTGGAGACTGATGGCTAGTAAGAAGCAAATGTTGCATCTTTCTCCTGTACACCTTTGTTTCTGCTCCATTTGGAAAACATGTCACAGAAGGCATTGCTATTTTCAAGTACAATTCCATCATTGTCATATCTAGTACTTTATGTTTGTTTGTCATAATATTTCATTGTCTTCAACACCTTATGTGATTTGTAATTTATTTTTGGTTTAAAGAGTTCTGTATCTAACTATTGCAGTTGTGGTCCAAGCATGACCAGTTATGAGTTGTAGTAACATGACATACATTTTGCAACTCCTCTCCGTGTTATGAATGAGTATGTCTTAAATATTCATTACTGTTATCTGGACTTGGAGATTGAATGAGTGCGTGCGATTCGCAAGGGGCGGCTTACTTGTTAAGCGATCTGCAATCACATCTTCTACTAAGCTTTTGATCCCAACTGTTCCTTTCATGGGTTCTGGAAGATATTTGCTCACTGCCATCAGTTCCATTGGTGTGACAAAGCTTTTCTGACTTGGTCCTTGCCTAATTGGAGAACCCTCATGCACACGACTGAGAAGCCTATAGTTGATACGGGAGTAGATGTCGTATCCCTTTTTGCAAAGACCTTCTAGGCTGTGATGGGTGGTTTATACAATGTTGTCATATACCTGAATTTGATGCCAATGGGTTTTTTAGTGTTTTCTGGCACTTCCTTTGCTGTTGTGTGCCAGCCATGTTCCACAGACTCTGCCTCTACGAGTACGGCCAGCTCATTGTTGGTAAATTTTTGTTTACAACTTCACTGTTACTCCTGAGTAGGTATCATCCTATCACAACATGTTTGACACACCTGGCCTTGCTTATAGCTCCCACACTGCACTAGTGTGCTACTCAACTGTAGTGGTTCGGTGCATTAGTAGACTCAAGTTTGTGAGGTCATCAGTGACTAACAAAGTGACAGTCACCATTGATTTTTTTATCTGAATCACAAATCATTATTTCTGATTTAGAGAATGTGTATCATACTGATTCATTTTCAAAATATGTGACTGGTCGTAATTCAGTTTAGTGATTCGCATATAGTGAGTGGATTAGATGTACAGTTTGGAAGTCTTTGAAATTGACTTTAACACATCTGGGTCCCTACATTGATATTTTTTATAAACTTCTAGCTCATCTTCTACTTGGGTCTTCTTTTGTCCTGTTAAATCGTGTGTTTTCTTTTTCTCCAGTGGTCTATGCGTTTCTTGATAATGTGTTAGGTTATTAGGTGTGTTCCATTCCATGTGATTGCGTTACCTAGTAACTGTGACTTTTGGTTTTATTTTGTGTGAGTTGATGTGTAAATTATTGTGGTTTACCATTGCATGTGACCTTTGTCAAATATTGTTGCAGGATTAGATCATCACATGCTCCTTCTTTTCACTCTCAGAACGGCTTTGCAAACTGCTTGCAGCTTAAAGGTGAAAAGATGAGCTTGATCTATAGGACCTGCACTTTACCTAGAAGAGTTTAATTTACATGGACAATTTGAAAAGACTTAACCCGTCTAATCTGATATGAATAATTTGCTCCAGAAGTCTATCTCCAAGCGCTGGGCATGTTACCAATGGTACAATCATACCAACAAGAACTACAGGGTACCTGATTAACACCATCTGTCAAGTGTGTCTCCAGATATAGGATTGACATCCTGCTGCTTGGGACTTCCACCGAGCTCTGAAATAGTGTTTTATGGAGCAGCAACCTTTCTTTGAGTCTAAGGGATGCTGCCTTCAGGCTTCATCCACATTAGAGCAACAGAGGTCAAATAAGTTAAGACTTAGGGGTCGATTAGGATCGCGGTTTTTCCGCATCCTCGGGGCCGGCGGAAGGCACCGCCGGCCCAGAGGATGCGGAAAAACCGCAGCGGACTGACCAAAGACCCACCGCCACATTAGGATGGCTGGGGATCCTGGTTTCCGTCCGCAGCTTTTCCGCCGCGGCTGGCTTACAACCGCGGCGGAAAAGCTCTAATATGGTGATGGTGTCTGTCAGACACCGTCCACCATATTAGGATGGCCTGTAAAGTATGCCTTTCCGCGGCGGGTTTTCCGCCGTGGAAAAACATACGGAACTTCACTGCGGGGGCCCGTTGCGGGCCCCCTAGGTGAAGGGGGGGTAGGGGGTGCACATGGGGGGTACCTATGGTACCCCCCTGCATTTGCATGCAGAAAGCGGCAGGCACCGCGCAGTGTCTGCCTCTTACTGCATGCAAATGCAATGCGTGCATTTTTAACATTGCGGCGGGTGCAGCTTGAAGCTCCACCCGCCGCAATGTTAAAAATAGAGGATGTGACCGCAACCCTTGCGGTCACATCCTAATTGCACAGGAGGGAACTCCGCATGCCATGCGGAGGTTCCCTCCTGCTCTGGGGTCGCGGACGGACGCAAGTCCGTCCGCGATCCTAATGACCCCCTTACTCTGGTCGGTTGTAATGAAAAGAAAGGGGTGAATTATTTTAAGGAAAAGCAAACCCTTACATGGATCAACTTTGCAAAGCGCTTATTTCTCTCCACTTGCCAGCACACAAAGGAGAGATGCTCGAAAGACTGCTGCACGCTGTGACCTTTACATTGAATTAAATTGCTATATTAAGAGCTCTTGCTGGCAGCAATGATCTTTGCCACTTTTTGAAAGACAATGTGATAAGAGTATAAACTCCCCAAATGTAAATGAAACTTTTTGCGATCTTTTCAAAACATACAGCGTATCAAAGTTACGTGATTATTAATTTGCCCAGCCACTCAGAATACACATTAATTTAAATAGAGTGGGAGTTCAGAAACCCAAACCCAATCTATGCACTAATAGATGTGTCAATGAAGCTCCACACGTGGACTGGGTTCAACAAAGGACCATCTGTGTCTTTATTTTGTGAAGTGCTACACACTTCCTAAAAATAACCATCTCAGAGAGCCACTCCCTGTCTTGCTGGAGTCACCTGAACATCCCTCTATATACATTCCAAATCAACTCTGTGCTCAGCAGTGATTATGGAACTGACATTCTGGTCGGGTGGTTAAGGGAAAATGTAATTTATCCTCTTAACAGGTGCCAAAATGGTCAAGCTGTGTTAGTTGTCTAGTGAGGGAAACGCATATACTACTCTCCCTTTGCTGGCCTGCCTCCCCCTCCCCTTGCCATCACCCGAAACAAATTTTAAACCTGATTTATTATCGTTTTATTTTAATCCCCCTGGACCTAACCCCAGGACGCTGATGAGTCTTGGAGGTGGGTCCAGGGGATGACACTATGGTGGGGGAGTGGTAGTGCACTCCCTTGTCCCTTCTCTGCGCATGAGGGTTTGACCAACCATTTCAGGCTGGCCAAACCCTCATGCGCAGAGATGCTTTCTCCAGCCCCAGCTGCGTTGCCGGGGCTAAAGAAAGCAGGCACAGACTCCCAGTCTGCCTGGGAGCACAAAGTCCCAGCTCAGGCCAATCCTGATGCTTCTTTCCTGCAGCATCATGATTGACTGCAGTGCATTCTGGGAGCCTGTGCCTGGAAGAGTGCACAGCAACGGACGGCGGAGGAGGCAATCGGCAAGTAACTTTTTTTAAAATACTTTTTATTTTGTACCCCTCCCCTCCCCAGCTCCCTCCTCCGGCCCGCCCCACCACTTTGGCAGGAGACTTGCTGCTACTGCTTTACACCGAGGCCAGTGTTGTCTAAAGAATATATGAACACTGCCACAACTGAAGCCGAAGATCCAACGAGAATGCTTGATTATTCTCGATCCTCAACGTTTGACTCCCTCAGTACCGGACAAGGTGGGCAGGTGGTTCTGGGCTGGATGTGGAGAAGGTCAGGAGATTATGGTGAGACAGATTCTGAAAGGAAACACACAAGAGTGTGACTTTCTATGTGGTTGCTTGTGGTTTGCTCTTGACAGGGCTTTAAGTGGGATGAAAACACTGGGGGGAGGGGTCTCTCAAAAGGGCGTGGCCTATGTAATTAAGGGCATGGCTTAAAAACGGTCCTAAAAATCTGAAAAACTAAAGAATCTGAGTGTATGTGATCAAAGTATTCTCCTTCAGAATAAGGATACCCTTATTCTGAAGGAGAATTCTTTGCTCACATACACTCAGATTCATTAGTTTTTCTGATTTTTAGGATTGCTTTTCTATTGAGGTAGTCTTTTGTCTCTAGGCCCATGGACATTTCATATGTAGTGCAGTTAAGAAATGGGGGCTGTGTCCATTCTAGGCCTCAAAATATTCCCTAGGACCCTTCCCTAACGGTTTGTTTTGTTCATGGTTTAAAAACCTGTGCTTAGCATAGTGTGCCGCCCGACTGGTATTTTGCTGTTTCTGTCATTGCATCCAGATATATAATACAAGTAACAATATACCTAAAACAATCAATCCAGGACTGTTGGCTTTGTCAATGGTTGTTAGTTGCATAAGATCAATAAGCAACGACTATGGTTTCATAATATTGAAAACGCTTCCGTTCTGAAATGCTGAGACTGTGAAAGACCCACAACGAGTGTCTTTGAAGTTGCATCAAAAGCAGTGAAAGATGGTACTGCTGCAGAGTTTACATTTCTTTTTCACCTTGAGGGTGAGGGCACCAATGGACTCATGTCAGCACCTGCTTTAGTTTTTAGAACTGCCAGTGCCGACACCGGCAGGACCCAGCTCACCTAAAGCCCTAGCTCTTGAAATTGATGCGGTATTGAAAACTGAGCAATGCCTGCTGGGCAGAGAAGTACCAGGATGCTGACACCTTTAGCATCACCTTCCAGCTTGAGATAATTCTGGGCTGTCGGAAGCACCTACTGTCACCAGGGCTAAACCTGGGAGAGCAGAGTTCAAAGCAATAATAAGGGCGTTTGACAAAGTGACTCGAATAATCCGACTTCTGCTGCCAGCAAAGAAACAACCAAATAGTTGCTCATCAACAACAGGGTGGCGTCTGTGTTTTAATAGATAAATCACCCAAGCAAGCTTAAATTGGTGCAGAACTTGTTCAGTGGCACGAAGCTCATTAATAATATTTCTAAATCTTAGCCAGATTTTTAGCATTTTTAGCAGGATTACCATGAGTATGATCAAACCAATATCTACATTCTCCCATCACAATACACTTAGAGGATAATGAAACTAACCAGGCAACTCGTTCCTAAAACAGGTAGGAAGCTGGAATTTCTTTACTTCCCACGGCCTCGCCTGCACTGAAAACATTGAATCGCCTCCATTGATGCTTGATGCATGCCACAGCATGTCTTTGAAGTTACTGATAATCCGGATAAACTTGATATTTTTTTATCTGAAGCCTTGGTACCTGCTACCACTGGACTGGAGGTTCCAGACTGTTCTGTCGGCCAATTACATTTTTAGAGCACGCCCTTCAGGTGACAGGAACACTTAGGTTACTTCACATTTGCCGGTTTTTTGGGAATATATTTATTTTTCTCTATTGACGAACTCCGTTTTGAGCACATTTTTGTTTTTGGCTACTCAGCACACACCCTATCTTTCTTAGAAGTCACAGCCCATATAGTTTCTATTTATGCGTCTCTCTTTTGTGTCTCTCTCTTTTTCCTCTTTCGTACCACTTTCTCAAGTACAGATCAGCTAACAACGGTTGGCTTAGTAAATCAGAACAGAAAAGGTATGGAGCCTATTACCAAAAAGTGATCAATACCAGACACGAACAACTGCCCACGAACACTAACAAATGTCAAAAGCTGATCTACCATCAAGATTATAAGGAAGACGGTGTAAAACCTCATTGGTTTCAGCAGTCTAACAGGGTTTTCAAGCATCAATAGGGGGCAGCAAGAGCAACTCTAGTAATAGCTAAAAGATTGCCCTGCTAAGGGGTTTGACCGTCTTTATTGTGTAAAGTGTAATTTTGGCTTGTGGCTTCTCAACTTTCTGTAACTCCTCATCACCGCTTCTATCCTGCCATGGTTGTGTTATCTCCAGCTACTTTCCTATGGGATTCCTCTTTAAATCACGAAGAAATAGAGAGGGGGCAGTTGCTGGTTCAATGAATGTGGGTCCAAAGAAGTGACAGTTTCTACTTTTACTGGCAGTGACTGGGCAGATTTAATAGGGTGGCACTGCTAATGTATTGCATCCAAGTGCTTCCACCAAAAGAATCACTTGGGCAGGAACACAAATAAGAAAAACATGTATATCTGTATTCACTGTGGGGGAAAAAAGGAAAGAAAGAAAACCTTTAGTAAACGTGGATAAGATTGTCTAAAAAGTGCATATGCAATCCTACCTTAATTAAGTCACAAATAACATCAAAATACTTCGGATGGAGTGATAATGTTCTAGTATAAAAACTACAGCTGCTAATGTACCAGTTAAGTTTCATTCAAGAATATTAACAATACATAGCACAATTACTTACTTAATATCATACATGACATCACCGAGGTAGGTTCTGCACACAAGACATATACTATACCCAAGAGCTACCTGAACAGTACACACTGAATCCAACCTATGAATTTACTGTGCGGCTACTGCACGAGGGGCTTTGGCAATAACTAGGCCCTAAACATAGCATAACCTAAGACTGTGGCAAAAGTACATTACCTACAAAGGACAGTTTGTGGCACTCCGCTGTGTGCAACTGATGGTACATCAGACCTTGCGCTGTTCTTGGCACAACTCTGGTATTTGGCTATCCTATGCTAGTCTACAGCCCTGTACGTACTGTAGCTACGGTAGATAGTATAATAAAGCACACATTAACCTATCTGTCCCAGGGCATATGGAAAGACACAGCCCTTTCAGTATTACACAAAGTACACTGCCTCTTGGCATGGCCTTCAGGGTCAGACGGGCTTACAGGGCAATCAGGCAGTGCCTGAAAGGTCAGCTTGTAGGCCGAATTTATGGCCTGTGGTTGGCCTGTTCTATCATTTGCTGGGCAGCTTTTTACTGTTGATATCCCTGATGATAAAACAAATATTGCCTGCAGAAAGCACAAATCAATGGAGTCTTCCATACTTTGCAAAACACTTATGCAATGTGTCTTTACAGGGTCAAAACTGCCCCACTATGCAAACATGGGCTGCATTTTTAGCTTTCTAACTTACTAATGAGGACCGATTTTCTTTTGGTGCCCTTTCCTATTTTGTCATTACATATAATGGGGTGACCCTGTAACCCTCAGAACCTGGGTGGGTAATAGACAAAATAATAATGGTTCTGTCGGACAGAAATACACACTGCTTTAGTATTTCAATGTTTCCTCTTGCAAGTCTCGTTCCTAACCAGGATATCAAGACAAGTGTACTAATACATTTACAAACAAACACACTGACCACGAAGTAAAATGAAGGCAAATTTTTACTCATCCACTTTCAAATATGAAAACAAATTACTTCAATAGCTGTCCCTAGCGAATATTTAAAACACACATGACACTAATACTTTGTGCTAAAGCATAATACACACTAAAAACAACAAGTGAAATTGTTACTTCATATACTTTTTGGAATCAACAACTATATATATACAATAATCCTGTAGGTACATCAATTTAATCTTGGATCCTACAGGGTTTTGAATAGTTTGTTCACGCCAAAATCCCTGTATTATGCTTTAGCACAAAGTATTCGTGCCATGTGTGTTTTAAATATTCGTTAGGGACAGCTATTGAAGTAATTTGTTTTCATATTTGAAAGTGGATGAGTAAAAATTTGCCTTCATTTTACTTCGTGGTCAGTGTGTTTGTTTGTAAATGTATTAGTACACTTGTCTTGATATCCTGGTTAGGAACGAGACTTGCAAGAGGAAACATTGAAATACTAAAGCAGTGTGTATTTCTGTCCGACAGAACTTTCCTATTTTGTGTCCCAATCCGACCCTGAGGATCTATGTACAGAACATACCCTCTCCTCACTACATCCAAGCATGGCCTGCTGCCATACCATCTAAGAGCTAAATACAGGCTTCAGCCATCCACCGCGCCCTTCCAACGTACATGGCTTCAAACCTATACAATGGAGTTTTGTACCGGCTTAATGGGGATTCCTTGAACGTTTATCCCATTCACCAATCTTCTTCATACTTTGCATAAACATTCACAGTCCCCTAAGTTTTTTTTTCTCTGTAAAAATTAGGTACACTGTAGCAAAGTGTTAACCCTTCAAACAATTGTTATCCAATGTGTTTCAAGAGGATGTGGTATTTGTAGAACCTTGACCAGTAGGATCCACGAATCTAAGCTTGAAGAGGGTTACTCAGAGCAGTGGACAAACAGAAGGGTGGGAGCCATTTTTATATCATCTATGAACATAGGGTTGGCATGCCAAAGCAAAATGGCATGCCACTAGTGAGAGTGAGAGTGCTGATAGTGGTGAAGGAGGGAATGAACTCCATCCTGCGTATGACTCCAGAATGACTCCTCACTCTCCACAACATCAGCTTGTAGGGGCAGAGTGAAGAGGGCACGTACAACATGGAATTGTGAGTGACTGTGTCAATTATTTATTGAAAGCTTTGTTACATGCAAACATATCAATAAAGGGGTGTTTTCCACCGAGTGGCAGCAAAAGCAACTCAAGTCAAGATCTCGTTTGCTATGATGCCACTTGAATTGATGTACCTACAGGATTATTGTATATATATAGTTGTTGATTCCAAAAAGTATATGAAGTAACAATTTCACTTGTTTTTAGTGTGTATTATGCTTTAGCACAAAGTATTCGTGCCATGTGTGTTTTAAATATTCGTTAGGGACAGCTATTGAAGTAATTTGTTTTCGTATTTGAAAGTGGATGAGTAAAAATTTGCCTTCATTTTACTTTGTGGTCAGTGTGTTTGTTTGTAAATGTATTAGTACACTTGTCTTGATATCCTGGTTAGGAACGAGACTTGCAAGAGGAAACATTGAAATACTAAAGCAGTGTGAATTTCTGTCCGACAGAACATTCCTATTTTGTGTCCCAATCCGACCCTGAGGATCTATGTACATAACATACCCTCTCCTCACTACATCCAAGCATGGCCTGCTGCCATACCATCTAAGAGCTAAATACAGGCTTCAGCCATCCACCGCGCCCTTCCAACGTACATGGCTTCAAACCTATACAATGGAGTTTTGTACCGGCTTAATGGGGATTCCTTGAACGTTTATCCCATTCAACAATCTTCTTCATACTTTGCATAAACATTCCCAGTCCCCTAAGTTTTTTTTTCTCTGTAAAAATTAGGTACACTGTAGCAAAGTGTTAACCCTTCAAACAATTGTTATCCAATGTGTTTCAAGAGGATGTGGTATTTGTAGAACCTTGACCAGTAGGATCCACGAATCTAAGCTTGAAGAGGGTTACTCAGAGCAGTGGACAAACAGATGGGTGGGAGCCATTTTTATATCATCTATGAACATAGGGTTGGCATGCCAAAGCAAAATGGCATGCCACTAGTGAGAGTGAGAGTGCTGATAGTGGTGAAGGAGGGAATGAACTCCATCCTGCGTATGACTCCAGAATGACTCCTCACTCTCCACAACATCAGCTTGTAGGGGCAGAGTGAAGAGGGCACGTACAACATGGAATTGTGAGTGACTGTGTCAATTATTTATTGAAAGCTTTGTTACATGCAAACATATCAATAAAGGGGTGTTTTCCACCGAGTGGCAGCAAAAGCAACTCAAGTCAAGATCTCGTTTGCTATGATGCCACTTGAATTGATGTACCTACAGGATTATTGTATATATATAGTTGTTGATTCCAAAAAGTATATGAAGTAACAATTTCACTTGTTTTTAGTGTGTATTATGCTTTAGCACAAAGTATTCGTGCCATGTGTGTTTTAAATATTCGTTAGGGACAGCTATTGAAGTAATTTGTTTTCGTATTTGAAAGTGGATGAGTAAAAATTTGCCTTCATTTTACTTTGTGGTCAGTGTGTTTGTTTGTAAATGTATTAATACACTTGTCTTGATATCCTGGTTAGGAACGAGACTTGCAAGAGGAAACATTGAAATACTAAAGCAGTGTGTATTTCTGTCCGACAGAACTTTCCTATTTTGTGTCCCAATCCGACCCTGAGGATCTATGTACAGAACATACCCTCTCCTCACTACATCCAAGCATGGCCTGCTGCCATACCATCTAAGAGCTAAATACAGGCTTCAGCCATCCACCGCGCCCTTCCAACGTACATGGCTTCAAACCTATACAATGGAGTTTTGTACCGGCTTAATGGGGATTCCTTGAACGTTTATCCCATTCACCAATCTTCTTCATACTTTGCATAAACATTCACAGTCCCCTAAGTTTTTTTTTCTCTGTAAAAATTAGGTACACTGTAGCAAAGTGTTAACCCTTCAAACAATTGTTATCCAATGTGTTTCAAGAGGATGTGGTATTTGTAGAACCTTGACCAGTAGGATCCACGAATCTAAGCTTGAAGAGGGTTACTCAGAGCAGTGGACAAACAGAAGGGTGGGAGCCATTTTTATATCATCTATGAACATAGGGTTGGCATGCCAAAGCAAAATGGCATGCCACTATTGAGAGTGAGAGTGCTGATAGTGGTGAAGGAGGGAATGAACTTCTTTCTTCTTTCTTTAATGGTTTTATAAAGCGCGTAGTAACTCGAAGAGCATCCCAGCGCTAAAACCTGCTTTCTCCAAAGGTTTCTGCCATCTGACGGGATTATGTTTGCGGGAAAAGAAGAGTTTTTAAAGTTTTTCTGAACTGGAGGTAGTTCAGTTCTGTCCTTAGTCTCCGTGGTAGTTGGTTCCAATGTTTGGCCGTGTGGACCGAAAAACGCCGGCCACCGGTCCTGGCCTTTTTGACTCTTGGGACCGAGATCAGATTTTCTCCACTAGAGCGGAGATCTCTCTCCGCTTTGTAGGGAATTAGGAGTTCTTTCAGGAGGGGGGGGCCATTGTTGTTAAGGGTTTTATGGGCCAAACAGAGGGCCTTGAAGACCACCCTTTCTCTGACTGGGAGCCAGTGGAGGGACTTCAGCGCTGGCCTAGCAGAGGATCTTGCCGGTGTGTCCGTAAGTAGACGGGCAGCGGCATTTTGGACTTTCTGAAGAGTGTTAAGGGTGGTTTCGGGAGCTCCCAGGTAGATGGCGTTACAGTAGTCCAATCTTGCCAGAATTAGACCCTGAATGAGGAGCCTCCTTGCGGTTTCGGGGAGCAAGGGGAAGATCTTCCTGCAGGCTCTGAGTAAGCCAAAGCATGTCCCAGCCGTCCTTTTTGCTTGAGTTTTAAAGCTCATGTCCTTCTCGATCCATACACCTAGGCTTTTGACCTCATCCTTGGGTGCGGGAGGGTTACCTAGGCAGCTGGGCCAAAGGTTAGGTGGCAGGGAGGGCCCCTTGTGTCCCATCAGCAGTATCTCTGTCTTGGACCCATTTAATTTTAGCGACGAAAGATTCATCCATCGGTAGACTTCGGAGAGGCAGCTGTGAAGGTCGGAGGGGGTTTGGTGGGGGTGAGAGAGGGTAACGACCAACTGGGTGTCGTCGGCGTAATTAATAACTGATACGCCGAACGAGCTGACCCTCTTCTCCAATGGAGCCATGTAAACGTTGAATAACGTAGGGCTCAGGGAAGAGCCCTGCGGTACTCCACATCGAAGCGGGATAAAGGGTGAGTGGCTGTCATTTTCCCGTACCTGAAAGGAACGTCCGGAAAGGAAGGATTTTAGCCACTTCAAAGCCATACCCTTCAGTCCAATTTCTCCCAGTCGGTGGATTAGGGTAAGGTGGTCTACCGTGTCGAAGGCCGCACTGAGGTCCAGGAGGATCACTGCCACTGATCCTCCCGTATCCAGAATGCTTCTGGCCTTCTCCACTGCTGCCAGGAGGGCGATGTCCGTGCCCTGGCCTGAACTCCATCCTGCGTATGACTCCAGAATGACTCCTCACTCTCCACAACATCAGCTTGTAGGGGCAGAGTGAAGAGGGCACGTACAACATGGAATTGTGAGTGACTGTGTCAATTATTTATTGAAAGCTTTGTTACATGCAAACATATCAATAAAGGGGTGTTTTCCACCGAGTGGCAGCAAAAGCAACTCAAGTCAAGATCTCATTTGCTATGATGCCACTTGGTACTCCTCCGTGGAAAACCATCTAGTTGTTTGCAACTACCCACCTAAGATTCTATATCCACGCACGCTGCGTTCCCCTTTTTGAATGCACCTGACAAAAATGACAGAACAGAGTTACAATCTTCTCAAAAAGTGTGACATGGTGGAGTGACTTCGGATTTAATACCAAATTTGGAGTAAAATACTTCAGCATTGATTGTGCTGATCATAGAGAAAAATGTCCACTACAATTTTACTTTAGGAATGTTTTTAGTAGGGTAAAGTTTGATGTAAACTGGTCAACGGCTGGCAGTGATGTATCTTACCAAAAAAAAGCCCATATAATGGAAATGTGGATTCAACTTTAACTTAGAAGTCCCCATCACCGACTCTCTATCATTCACATGTTTAATTCATTCTTAAATAAAAGTCTGGCCAGAACTTCTAGATTCAAAGCATTTCAAATCAGAACTGCATGCCTGGCATAGAAAACTTTTTTTTTTTTCAAAAAACAAGGGAACCCAAAAAGTACCAAGGACCTTGGGCAATAGATTATTAAGGAAAACAGTGGTCCTTAGAATAAAGAATTTACTAACAATTCAAATGGCATATAGACTCCAATCAGTACTATATCTGAGAGTTTTTCAGTACCCAGCCGGGCCTGAATTTTTATTCAAGTATACAAATAAATACGGCGACCAAAGGGTCTGATTTAGAAGTTGATAGGGTACAAGCCTGCACCTATCCAAAGCACACTCGAACAAGGTTCGGGGGTAGAGAAATAAGAAGAGAAAAAGCAAAGATAAAGAAATTCAGGCAAAAAGAACGTGGGAGCCAATTGTCCCTTGCATCATTAATACAGTTCCAAAGCAAGTTAAGACAAACAATAGCTGCAACAAAAATAACATAATAGACAGGTTACAGAATTGCAAAAAGTGTCGACGGCGTTTCGATCCCCTGGCTCCTATTGAACTGGGATCATCATCAGGACTTTCTAATTTTTTGCCTGTAAGAACTTTTGTCATAAGCCTTTCAGAGCCTTGATTACTCTGTTGCAGCAAGTCAGAATCATGGGAGTGAGCGATACCTCAGTTTCTACTTGGTGGACATAATGTCAACAGTCATTTAGTATTCCTCCATGCCGCATTTGTATGAATTAGTTCCAGTCTTAAGAGGGCAGATTTTCAAATTTGCACGCTCTTCCGTATGCAGACGATGCTGCCTTGCTCTAGAATCGAGCAGGAGTGATCCGGCGTGCTCAATGGCAGATTTTCAAATTTGCACGCTCTTCCGTATGCAGACGATGCTGCCTTGCTCTAGAATCGAGCAGGAGTCATCCGGCGGGCCATTGAGCACGCCGGATGACTCCTGCTCGATTCTAGAGCAAGGCAGCATCGTCTGCATACGGAAGAGCGTGCAAATTTGAAAATCTGCCCTCTTAAGACTGGAACTAATTCATACAAATGCGGCATGGAGGAATACTAAATGACTGTTGACATTATGTCCACCAAGTAGAAACCGAGGTATCGCTCACTCCCATGATTCTGACTTGCTGCAACAGAGTAATCAAGGCTCTGAAAGGCTTATGACAAAAGTTCTTACAGGCAAAAAATTAGAAAGTCCTGATGATGATCCCAGTTCAATAGGAGCCAGGGGATCGAAACGCTGTCGACACTTTTTGCAATTCTGTAACCTGTCTATTATGTTATTTTTGTTGCAGCTATTGTTTGTCTTAACTTGCTTTGGAACTGTATTAATGATGCAAGGGACAATTGGCTCCCACGTTCTTTTTGCCTGAATTTCTTTATCTTTGCTTTTTCTCTTCTTATTTCTCTACCCCCGAACCTTGTTCGAGTGTGCTTTGGATAGGTGCAGGCTTGTACCCTATCAACTTCTAAATCAGACCCTTTGGTCGCCGTATTTATTTGTATACTTGAATAAAAATTCAGGCCCGGCTGGGTACTGAAAAACTCTCAGATATAGTACTGATTGGAGTCTATATGCCATTTGAATTGTTAGTAAATTCTTTATTCTAAGGACCACTGTTTTCCTTAATAATATATGGCATAGAAAACTGGCAGTGCCTCTGAAACACTGCTTCTGCTTTGTGGATTTCCGACAGAAAATGCCGGGTGGAGTGCAAAGTACGACTGTCTAAAGTAAACAAAAAATAATTAAAAAAATAATAATATAAAAAAAAAAAACAATAACTGGGTACCTGCCATCCTATAAAGAGGGGATAGCATGAAACAAAATTTTGCAATTACCTATTTTGCGAATGGCTTTGGGCTTGATGCATCCGAAAAGGCTAATTACCAGTCGAAAGAATCGGCCCGTTTGCGACCGGTAATTAGCTTGATGCATGTTCCCCTAAATCCCTTAAAGTGCAGTTTTTTTTTCCACGAGGGAAATAAAAGGAATTCTATAGTATTAGGGTGATATTTAGGAACATGGAGTTTCAACACTGATTCATTTCTGTTTTGAGCCCTTTAAGCATTCTGTATTGTCAGCCTTACCCTTTATCACATTTGGTGACTGGCACATTTTATACCGCATGTTGTGCAGCAGTGTTTTCAATTCTGTACTCGTATTTTGAAATATGATTAACAATGGGTCTTACCACATGAATGTGTGCATCTCAGATTTTGTATTGTTGCATTGTACTTGCTGGTGGGGCTATATTGCTTACTAAAGGCCTGGATTGGAGTTATAGCCCAGAACTGCAGGCAAGGTCCTGGGCTTGAGGTCCTTTAACAACTGGTATAGCCCTAAGCAGGAGGATTATAATGCCATTAAAACATTACACCCTCTGAAGGGAGCATGTTCTAAATTAAAATGGGAGAAACAGAAAAACAAGTAATGAAAATTTGGAGCAGAAGATCTGTAATCAGCCACTATAGGCATGGGGCCACTCCATTGCAGTCAAAGGGGTTCCCGACATTCCAGTAGTCTAATGTATGGATTTTGGAAGCTCTTATTTCAATTGGTGTCTAATTTCTCCTGTAGAGACACTAAATATTTGGACCAGGGAGGGGGGCTGTGTGCCCCCCTCTCCTTCATCACATTGCAGGGCCCTGGGAATAGGGTCCCAGGGCCCAAAAACGACTTGGGGAGGGGCTGCATGCCCCACTCCCCCTTCACTACACGGCCGGGATTCGGGGTCCCCAGAGCTGAAATCCGCCTGGGTTGTTGGGGCATGCGTGTCCCCCTCCCCAGAATATGAATATGTTTCCCATCAGGGGGGCAAAAAAAACTTTTAAAAGACCACACCACACACAAGCATGGGAGACTGTGCCTTCTTAAAAATAAATATTTGCATGGATTTGCGGATCCTTTGCAAATTTACAGCAATATTTATTTTGTTCTTCAAATGTATTTGGCCTCAAGCAGGGTTTCTCTGTGACACCACCACCAGGCTTAGGGGGGCAGGTCATTTACCCTGCCCCCTTGCATGTTTCCTTGTGAGTTTCTCTCTTTTTTTTTTTATGACTACGGACTGAGTCTTGAGTCCTAAGATGACTGCAACCACTTCCTGGTTGAGGTGGTGGAAGCTAATCCGATCTCAGTTTGAGATCTGTTGGGATCCACGGACACTCCGCGTCCCTAGATATACAAAACGTTTTTGAGCATAACCTGCTCAAAAAACTACTGAACGGATTTACACTAAAATACAAAAA
This sequence comes from Lissotriton helveticus, assembly GCF_964261635.1. Classification (NCBI taxonomy): domain Eukaryota; kingdom Metazoa; phylum Chordata; class Amphibia; order Caudata; family Salamandridae; genus Lissotriton; species Lissotriton helveticus. The sequence goes on from NC_136070.1 coordinate 447,268,429, forward strand.
GCACGCTTTATGGACCTAGATCGAGCTTTCTGCAAAATTTGGTATAAATCCGTTCTGTGGTTTAAGTTGTAGCTGTGTCTAAAGTTCTATGGCAAAATTAATTAAAAAAACACGTTTTGGGACCCCTTATTTCCCCTCGGCCCCTGCTTGACAGATCATCCCAAAACTATCAGTGTGGAAACTAGGCAAATAAGAGTACTTTTTGAAAACGTTTCGTGGAAATATGTCAAACTGAGCCAAAGTTATTAGCAACAAAAAAAATGCATTTCCTAGGGAAACACAATCCTAATATATATATATATGATATTGTGTACCACTATATTTTTGGGACTTAATAGTCTAACATGCGACAGTGCAGTAATAAGCCAGTCTTATTGCAGACACATGGAGCAGTCCCAAATTCGGACATCCTGATGTCAGTAGCAAATGCAACACAAATCTTGTTTGAACTCGACAGAGTGATATGAGAAGACAGAACTGAAAGATGGCGAAGTTCTTTCACACTAAGGGTGCTGCTCTGTAAGTCTTGCCTGTCACTGTTGCATTTTGCCTTCAATCAACTGCTTCTCCTATCGTGTCTCCAGTGTATTCTTGCACAACATGCCTTTTGCTGATGCCCCACCCTGCCTGCAAGCTGATGAAATATTACTACTTTAACCTTAAAAGGAGGTCAAGGAACAAATGAAGCCATTGGCGTCTCTAGAAACGAATTTTAAGGGGGGCACACATTGGGCCTCCTATGAAATGGGTGCATTCACTTACAAAGGGTGTATATACACACACACACTCACGCACACACAAAACATACACACATAATATGCTTAAATCTGATTTGTATGCCTGTATATTTCTAAATTTTTATATATATTTGTATTCACTGAAAAAACCATAGGTTTCAGCCACGTTATAGTCAGAAATTAGCATTTAAAAAACCTTAGAAAATCACTGAAAAAACCATAGGTTTCACACATGTTACGGTTAGCTGGACATTTCACTCATACAAAACCATTGAAATTCCCCCGTTATAGTTAGTTCAGCTAACTAACTCGCGCGCACGCAATGCGCTGCTGATGACGTCACATATTACATCACTCATGACATGGTCAGTGACATCACTCATGACATCACTGATGACATCATCCACTGAATGTGTGTTTTTCTGAAATTTAAATATGTTTTATATATGTATATCTCAAGGTCAATGGAAGAATACATGGGTATATAAGTGTCTAAATGGATGATTTTTTTGTAAAATTGATTGTATAACGGACTGATTAATCGTACCTTAGTGAATACATGGGTTAGTGAGTAATGTTTAAATATGTAAATATCTTTATCAGTCTCACACTTTGTGAATAAGTGGCTGCATGGGTTGGTGAGTAGCTACATGAGTGTCTATATAGGTTATTAGTTGTTTTTTTGAGTATCAGTATGTGTATCTGAGTGTCTGCATGGTTCGGTGGGGGATATTACTTTGCGCATAGATGCATGAATGAGTGACTCACTGTTTCTATGTGTTTTGAAGACAGCATGTGTGCAGGACTGTATGGGTGGATGAGTGTGTGTATGTCACAGCAGAGGCTGGTTAACTAACCTTACAAAGCCGGATACAGCAGGAGCGATGAAGTTGCTAGATTCTCTCTTCCTCCTTAGCGGCACCACCCGGGAGCTTGTAATCACACACTCTCCAGATGAGACCCGCACAGGGGAAGGGAAAAAATGGAGAAATAAACCAAAACACTGTGGCAGCCAGAAACCTTCTACAGCTTGGGTTGAGGGAGTCGTGGACTTTACTCTGCTGTCTGTATCTGGGACCTTTAATGAAGAGACACAATAGACAACCATGAGACTCCCCCGCTATATTCCCCCTATGTGGAAAATATATATACAAGTTCTATATATGCACTTACATATACATACCGCCACTTGCGTCCAAAGAACAAAGACAAAAAAGGAAAAAATAACAAAAAAAGAATTGAGGTTTCCAGCAGTCCTACACGGAATGTCATACGGAAGGAAACACCATTAACTGGCTAACAGCAAGGAACAGTTACTTATCTGACCGTAGACTCTTAATCCGGATATGCTGGAGTCCCAAAATGTCTTGCTTTATGTACATCTGAGTGTCAAATAAATCCGAGCTTCTCAACAGCTCTACGAAAGAATACAACTCGTACCCTCGTGAAAAAACAAAAACACTCCAGGAGAAGATTGCTAGTTCCTTCACTAGCGCTTTCCCAGAGTATGTGGTAAGGTTGAATAAAACGGGACAAAGATCCCGAGGTTCACCTGGCAGGAGCTCTCACCATCCTACCTAGCGCTGATGTTTGCCTTCTGGCAGTGCAGCAATCCGGAGCCGCGTTGGGGGTCAAAGGTCGCGTATGCGCTCCAGCGCGTTCGCGGCTTGCTGCAGGAAAAGTCTCTCAGAGAATGAGACTACGGGAGTTTGGATATCAGCGGTTTCAGGCATTAAAGGCCGACGGGTGCAACGGAATGCCTACACGTCCGAGGCAGGCTACCAAGATGAATTCAGGCTCGGCGGATACTCCGTAGTGGAATTCCCCATAGACATCAGGTGACAAGCACAGGCTATAAGGTAGGAGGAGCCTATATAGGAAATAGGTAGCTAGGGAGATGAAAAGGGAAGACAGACCAAGGGATAGGTGTTCTGGGAGATGTAGTACCATGTATCCGATCTCACATTCATTCCCCCCCCCTACCTCGCTGTGATCGTGACAGTGTATAGGTGTGTTAGTGAGTGAATGACTGTCTCAATAGTGTCTTTATGAGTAAGTACATATGTTTTAAACTACTATATGTGAGTATTGGTGTATATAAGTGAGTATATATGAGAGTGAGAGATTGGAAGAGTTCCTGTATAACTATGTGTTTCTAAAAGTGATTGTTTAAGAGAGTAAGTATGTGTACGTTTTTGTAGATGTAAATGTACTGGTGTGTGTATAGCTGTATATGCAAGTAAATGGATGTTCGATAGTGTATTTGCATGTGTGAGTATGTGTGTGAGTAACTATGTATGAGTGTAGGTTTGTAACAGGATGTATAGGTGTATGAGTACATATGATGACTGAGTACATGTATGAGTGACTATATAGAACTGTTGGTGAATGAGTGGATGTGTATGTAAATTTTGGAATTAGTGAATAGGTTGTTCTAACTGGAATTGGTATCTCCATTGTTTTGAAAATTTTAGTTTCTATTTTTCAATTTGTGTGTATCAAAGGTTATATTACGCTGAGAGGAGGTCTGCCACTCTTTCACAAGGATGATGTCATCAGTGATGTCAATAGTGATGTCATTTGAGATGTCATCAGTGATGTCATGAGTGATGTCACCGACCATGTCATGAGTAATGTAATATGTGACGTCATCAGCAGTGCATTGCGGTCGTGCGAGTTATAGCTAGCTGAACTAACTATAACGGGGAAATTTCAATGGTTTTGTATGATTAAAATGTCCAGCTAACTATAACATGTGTGAAACCTATGGTTTTTTCAGTGAATTTCCAAGGTTTTTTAAATGCTAATTCCTAACTATAACGTGGCTGAAACCTATGGTTTTTTCACTGAATTTCTAAGGTTTTTTAAATTCTAATTCCTAACTATAACGTGGCTGAACCTATGGTTTTTTCAGTGAATTTCATAGGTTGTGTAAACAATAATTTTTAAATGTATTAAGTGTTAAATATTTTTTTCTACTAATTTACTACATTGTTTTAAAGTTATTTATTTTTAGATATTTTATTTTTTTAATTACATTACATATTTTTAATAGAAATTGATTTTTTTTTAAATATTGAAATTGTAATCTTTTTTATGTCATATTTTTTTAATTTATATATATTTTATATAGCAGGCAATTATATCCTATGGAAGGAAATTCAAGTTAATGGTAAGTACAGTTAAATTTACTTTTCAGGGTCCGTACTGGGCTCAAAGATGCAGCACTGACCTCTCTCATGAAAACAGGTGAGTAAATCGGAATTCGTAGTTCCGCTGATTTTAGAGGAATATTGTGCTCAATTTTGAAGGTATGGGGTGTGGCCTGAGGTGACATGTGTGCAAACAAGCCCTGTGGCGCGTTTTAGATTAGGGAATTAATTCCTCTTCAATCCTGAGGTCCCCTGTAAGCCAACTAGATCACTAGGTACCTCCAGTATGCGCCAGGGAGCTGTGTTGCAGAGAGGTGTTCAGAGGGCACGCCCCCTTTTTACAACACTCTGCAACGCAGCTCCGTGGCGCTTAATGGAGGTACCTGTTGGACTAGTTGGCCCCTAAGGGACCTCTGGATTGAAGAGGAATTAATTCCCCAACTTAAAACGCGCCACAGGGTATGTTTGCACACATATCACCTCAAGCCCCGCCCCCTACCTTCACGACTGTGCAAACACGCCCCGTAGCGCGTTCTAAGTTGGGGGATTAAGTCCCCTTGCATGCTGGGGGTCCCTGGAGGCCAACTAGCCCACCAGAACCTCCAGTATGGGCCGGGGGCTGCATTGCAGAGAGGTGTAAAAAGGGGCATGGCCTCTTTACACATCTCTAAAATCACTAGATTTATTTGGTCATCAAAAGGGGTCCGTATTTCAAGAAAGAAGTTGAGGAGGAAATATGATAAAGCGGGGCTACGATTGCCAGATTTGTCGTATTATGCATGGGTATTTCTCTTAAAATCAGGGAAAATGCACTCTAGTTTTCTGGATTCTTCGGATCTAGGGAATATGTTTAGAGCAATGTTGCAAGATGTGGAAGGGGGCGAATATGGTTTCATTCACAAATACGGTGACCCGTGCTTCTTCAAAAGAGTGAGACTCAAAATGTTGCAGTCTTTTGCGGAGACAAATCAGGAAAGAACTAAAATTGAACTGTTACAGTGGAATGGCTCCTATTTGTAACTCCCCCGGCTCACCAGAGTGGTCCAAAGATAGTTTGGCTCTTCCTTTGAAAAATGTTGATATAGTACGCTGGGGTCATCTGATAGTAGATCGAACATTGATCTCATGGGAGAAGTGCCAAGAAATGACCAACAATCAGCTTTCAAGATTTAAATACTTTCAAATAAAAAGCTGGCTCCATTCCGTCGGGGATGGTGTTGGATTATCTAATGAGCGGGAATCAAGGATGGCGACGAATATCTCCCGGTCAAAAAAAAGGTGGCGAGCTGGTACTGGCTTTTATTAGAATTGGCAGACGGAGATTTCAATTTACCATCGTTACTCTGGGAGAAGATCTTGACGGGAGAGCAGTATGAAGAATTATGGCAAGGATCTTGTAACTTTTTATACTCCATGATCTGTGCTGCAAATTTAAGGCGGAACCACCTTTTCTGTCTCTACAGAGTTTACTGGTCTCCATATAAACTGGCTAAAATGGGGAAAGACCACACTCCGAGATGCCCAAAGTGTGGTAAGGTAAAAGAAGACGACATTCACATCTTTCTAGAGTGTCCTGTTCTTCAGGAGTTCTGGGAGGATGTGAGTACTACAATATCTTGTATACTTGGAGAGCCACTCCAGGTAAGCAAAATCCTTGTTTTTTTTGGGATGATAGAGCATGGCGAAGCTATGACGAATAACATTTTTAAAAATTATCTTTTACTTGATACTCTTGGCCCGCAGAGACAGCTGTGAAAATTGGGCTAAATCTATTCCCCCAACTAAAATAGAATGGTTAATGTAAATAAAATACACCAATCAGTTGGATAGGTCACCTGAGAAAAAGCTACATGTTTTTTGGCTTCCTTATCAGAACTGGGTGAAACAATATATTTAAATACTATATTGCTTGATTACTCCTTTAGAGACTTCGCAGTAGTCAGCTGAAAAGAAGTTTCCTATGGTTGGAGGTTAATAAGCATGTTATAGAGTGACCCATCCTCGAACTGAAACATAGATCTCTGACTGACGCTAATCAAAGGGAGGCCCTGGAGCAAGATACACCATTGATTGGTAATCGAGGCTAATGAGGACAAAAAATGTTTTTATTACAAGAAATAGATGGTACTTCAAACAACGTTGTCCATATTATCTGTGATTTGGAATATGTGTTAACAAAAGGTGTTCATGAGAGATTGATTTGTACAGAAAGTAAAATGTTACTCATTTCACCTTTTTATATCTGTGATTTATACTATATGTACCCTCAATTAATTGTTCTATATACATTTATAATTTTCTGTAAAAAAGTATGCACCCATCTTGTTTTTTGTTTTTGAGAGCTATTCAAGTTGATATAGTAGTTTTATTCAAGAATTGTTTATAGGAAGTGACTATTTAGGACTTCTCAAATTTACAGGAACAACATCAGAAAGTAGAGTTTAAAAGAATACCATTGTTGGCATACTGACCTTCCACCACAGGCCCACTTGTAGCATTTGATTAACAGGCCCTGGGCACATGTAGTGCATGTACTAGGGACGTATTAGTAAATCAAATATGCCAATCATGGAGAAACCAAATTCCATTACATTTTCGACACAGAGAACATGCACTTTAGCACAGGCTGGCAGTGATACAGTGCCCAGAGTCCTAAAACCAGCAAAAGGAAGTTCAGCATATACTCAAAAACAGGTCGGTCAGAAGCAAAAAGACAGAGGAAACCATGCTAAAAGATGCCAGTTCTAACATCCACAAGTGTGTAAGGTCTTCGTTTTTACCATGAAATTATCTGTAATCCTCATTTTCTGTTGGTATTGTAAGTAAGGAGATCTTTCTGCTAGTCTTTCGGTTGCAAAAAATGTACCTTAGGCAATCAAACTAGAAAGGCAAGAGATTATTTGTTGCAAAGACACGCAAAGCCCAATGCAGGTGTCCTTACAGCCCAAGGCAGGCACTAATTATTGACACAAAGTGCAGTCACAACTCTGTCTTCTTCATTAGCTGTCATCCTTTTGTAGTGGGCTATCGCTCAATGATCACTGTTCATGGGTGGATATGTTTTAGCGTTGATGTATCAAAAGACATAGGGGCTTATTTATGGAATTTTGATTTAGGGCAGTGCAGCAAGGCACCTAGTTGCGTTGCCTACACCAAAGTGAAAGGGCAGGAATGCACCAATATTTAAGTAATATGGTGCATTCTTGTCCTTTCTCCCTGTGCTGGTGTGTATTCGGCAGCCTAGCTCCAATGTAGGCACCCTTGCATCATGGTGCAAGGGTGCCTCTGTTGCATGCAGGATTGCTTTGTGCAGAAAAGGGCCCCTTCCTTCACAAAAACAATCCTAAGAGGCGTTTTGTTCTTTCTAGGGGTGCTGGAGAATGCAGCACATATAGCAAGAAGAAAAAATGAGGAGAAATAAACATATTTCTCCTCAGTACGCCTCACCTCGGGAGGCGTACAGATTTGGCTCTTCTACAGGATTACATCACTTGTAAATCTGGGGCAGCTCCAAATGCCAAGGGTTTTGAGTGGGAAAACCCAACGTAACGCCCATAGAACGCCACCTGGGCCGCCGCGTAAGGTGATGCAGCGATTTGCGCTGTGTCACTTTACTCGTGATTTGAGGCCAGTTAAAGCCATGCAGGGTGGCTTTATAAATCAAAATGAGAACCCTGCGTCATGCATGTACCACTTTACGTGGTGCAAAAGTGACGCAGGGATCTCATAAATTAGCCCCACAATGTGCAACTATGGTTTCATTGCATCAAACATTAGAAACAAAAACATACAAAATTGATAGCCCCTTAGGGCCTCCTGAGGCCTACGGAACGGAGGTATGCTGGACCTCAAAATCAGCACCAGCAAAAATGTTCAAAGCACTCTGCAGGAAACCGCAAACAGAAAGGGGTCAGAGAGGTATAGCTGGAGTATGGTAATCCATTGATCACCGTAAGCAGCCCTCTTCCTTCGCCCTACCGGGGGAAATGCCCATGTGGCAGAGTAGCCAGTAAAGCCCTTCCACGCATCATATTTATTTTGATACCATCCACCATTTTATAGCCTATTCTAGAGATGGACTTGTGTCGTGATTTTGAGACTTTAGGTTTATCCCCTGGATGGACATGAAGATTGAATCACTAAAATGCCAGGTGTAGCAGATGTGACAGCATACATTTTATGGCCCCCAAAATGACATCTTAGAGTTAAACCCCCGTCCTTAGACCCTCAGGAGTGTCATATTTGCTAGCAAGAAGTAGAACATGGAGGAAAAACCATAGAAATAAGTAGGATTTAAGGGACTTATTTTCCTTTCCGGCTGCTGCCGTTATTATAATCCATGAGTCCTTGCGTAATAAGGGCAGTGCCCGAGGATACCAATAGGCAACCAATTGATGTTATAGTAGTCACCTTGTAGTAGTGTGGCTCACTGGTTAGAGGCGGCAGACCCGAGAGCAGAGGACGGCCCGGGACCAGGGTTCGATTCCCGGCGCGGCAGGTTTCTGGACCAGGGTCAGCGGACTCGATAATTCTCTCGCCTCGGTGCCCACTCTGATCAGCGTTCACACTCGGCAACTCTGGGCATTAGCTTGCCTCATCTTCACTAACGGCCCCACCAGACCGCCGGGGATGCCTGGTCTCACCCTGGAGATACCCATTAAGGGACCATCTCTCAGGGAAGCCAGGAAGGGTTTCGCAGCGGTCGAAGCGCCTTGGGACCCTACGGGTAAGTAGTGCGCTATATAAATGCCTATACATTTACATTTACCTTTCACAAAGAAAAACACATGCGTTTTTAACACGACAATTCAGCTTTTGTCTGTTCTAATAAAATCATTTAGGAATCGTTTATAAAGCTCTAAAATATTTTTGTAAATAATTTCTTCATGTGTTGGCTTTTCTTAAGCTTACATTCCAATGGGGACAAAATGTCACTTTTTGCTTATTTTTCTTTTCTTTTTACTGCCCTGGACATAAAAATGTCGGCAAAATAATGGACAGTTGGCAACCCTAATTGACGTCCATATTGATAGAGAGCAATTGAATTGTGGACAGAAGTCCACAAATCTGCAAGTCTCTTAGGACACCAACCCCCACATGCATCAAGGTAGGCTTTTGTGATTCCTTAATTGCGATTATTAAGGAATCACAATTATGGAATCGCAAAAGTCTATGCATGTATGAATCGCTAAAAAAATTGCAATTCTTACTCATTCCTTAATTGCAACTCGCAAATTGTGTGTTGCATTTAAGGAATGGCATCCCATTCATTCCTATCAGGCCCATTCAGGCCCATATGAATGAATGGGAATTGCTTGGGCAATTTGCGAGTACCCATTAGGTACTCGCAAATTGCACATGCAATTTCAAGGGTGCCAAAAGGACACCCTGTTGCACCCCTGAAATTGTAATGTGAACCAATGTTGCGCACACACAGGGCCCAAGGGCATGTGTGTGTGTGTAACATGTAACTTTGAAAAATGCACTTTAGTGCATTTTTCAAAGTTTTCGCAAATTACCGTCCCATTTCATTTGACAGTAATTTACGATCCCTAATAGTGAAATCGCTATATTAAATTGCATCATGCACTGCATTTAGGGAATCGCAATTTGCGTTTCCTTAAATGCAATTGCAATTTAAGTAATCGCAAATTATGCGATTCCTTAAATTGTGATTTTTTCATTTGGGATGATGCATTCCAAATGCAAAAATATCGATCACAAAGGGGCAGATTCTGAGAATCTGCCCGTTTGTGACCGGGTTTTTGTTTGATGCATGGGGCCCTAAGGGAATTGGCAAATTGCTGTGACGAGGTTGCTTGGAGAGTTCGGATGAATCAAATCTCTCTGGAAAAAGGGGGTTGGTGGGGGGGGTCCACACTTTGAAGGGATCTAGCTAACTTCCACACAGGCAGCACTGTTCCCAAGTAGCTTTTATAAGGCAACTCTCCCACTGCAACCAACTGCCAACAGGCAAGTGAGGCTAAACAAGGCTCCTGCGCCAGTTTGGAACAGGTCACAAAAGTTTACATGGGCAGGAAAGCAGTGCAAAGTAATACAAAATAGCGACCGTTGGTCACTGGCGTAACGAAACTTGAGGGAGCCCCCCCTGCAAAGCACATGGAGGGGGCGCACCTACTTACTCATGTTGGAGCTCTCAGGCCCAGGGCCGGCGCTAGGCAAGGGAAGCTGCCCAGGGCCTCACAGGCAGCCCACCAGCATGGGGCCCCGCACTGATGTATGTCCTATTGTTTCCCTGGCGAAACACTAAAAGAAACGTGTTTCCTTATAATTAGGGTCTAAGAGAGGGGCCCCCTCCCCGGGCCTAGGGGAGGGAGATGCTTTCTCTTGTCCAAATTGCAAGGAGACCATTCAGAGACACTGCGGGACGCCCATTGTCCAGCATTTCAGCGTCCCCACAGTTTTAACTTTTAGCCCACAAGCAATTCTCACACCTATCTGGTTGAAGGTGTGAGAATTGCTTGTGGCCTGAAAGTTAAAACTGTGGGGGTGCTAAAATGCTGGGCTATGGGCCTCCCTCAGTGCCTCTGAATTGTCTCCTTGCAAAGGGTCTCTTATGTAAATTAGAGGGGCCTCGCACATACCCTTTTGATCCAGGGCCTCGCAAATCCTAGAACCGGCCCTGCTCAGGCCAGGGTACTGTGCTGGGGGGGGGGGGGCGCTGGCACTCTGCATGGGGGGCCTTTGGTACCACTGCGGTTGGTCCGCAGCAAAGAAAGTAGTGCATTGTGCGGAAGAAAATCGAATTTGGAAATGTCAGAAGGCCTCATTTGGAGGATTCGACTCCAGGTTATTGTAGTGCAGAGATGAACAGTTGCCTGACGTGACCTCACAAACTATTAGCACAATGGAATCTGAATTAAAGTTTATCCGTAAGGTTTGACTGAATACAGTATTTTAAAAATGCAGTCATCGAGACTGCGGCTGTGTTGAAAGCAAACAAAGGGGCAAAAAAAACATGCCACCCCTCGAGCAACTGCAAGTCACGCATGTAGGTTGACACCTGGATCATTGATACGGATGTTTTTTTATGCTACTTCCCATTTCAACCCTGCCCTGGTGGAAACTTTATTTTCTATTCTTGTTTCTTTTCTCCGCAGAAAGGTGGAGTTTTTTTTAATAACCATCTCTGAATTTTAAACAGGGTTACAACACAGCAGATCAAATCGAAACTTGAACAAGAGTCATAAACAGATACTGCTGCTGCAGGGTGTTGGGCTTGTGAGAGCGCTCCCTGGGTGGAGCGCCTTTTACTCACCCACCTCCAGCGTCTTGCAAACCTGTGGGGCGGGTTTTTTTTTTGTCCAACCTTCAAGACTACGAGGGAGTGCACCGGCTGCCGGGAACAGGTTTGGCTCTGCTCGCGGTGACGCTTTGCGCTGCTAAACACCTTGCAAAGCAGGGGAGAGAAAAAAGCAGAGCGACTCTTGAAAAACTGGTCGTGTCAGGGCCGCATTCCTGGCTGGTGGCGGAGGCAAGGCTCGCAGAGAGCCGTATATAAGAGGCGACCAAGCGTCAGGGTTGACAGAGAGGAACTCCAGCAGCCTGGCACCACTGGTGGTAAGTGAGGGCACCCCCGGCTCCAGGGGAAGGCAGGCGGATGGGGCGATGGTGCAGCGGAGGATAGACCAGATAGCTCTGACAGTCCGGAGAGGGTGATGACGAAAGGCGGGGGTTCGTAGTGGACTAGTCCATTTTAGAGTACGGGAAAGCGGGCTGCCGGGCACATGGCCTGGTGCAAATGATTGGTGGTCTCCGCGCTCTGGCAGACAGCGAAGCAGGCACAGGACCTAGTGCAAATGATTTCCCACCTGCATTTATCTAATATTAAAAAGCTACTCTACTGCATGCCACCAGAATTTAACTTCAACCGCCGTGTGTTTTCATTCGAGAAATCAGTGCATTCCGGGCTAGTTGTCTTGACTCAACTGAAATAATGTACATGAAAGTAATAACTTCTTCAAGGACCCCCGCCCTCAACTTTGGAAAAACTGTGCCTTGGTGACAAATGTTTGTGCTAACCGAAACTCTATTAATATTGGCTGTGATCTTTTCAGACCGTTTCATTTGGATAAGGGGGTTTATTTCAAAATGGGCCTTTGTGACTATAGAGTCTTGCAATACTAAATAATAATATTTCTAGTCCTGTGGGAAGGAATCCGGCAGTAGTTAATTATGTGCATACAGTGACGCCTCGAAGCTATTGGTGGCGGTGCATGGTAGTTGAGGGTCAGGTGTTCTTTAATATTGTTGGTGTGAGTGCTCGTGGAAGCTCTCTCAAAATATACATACACACACAGGTAGATGTAAGTATGCGTATATGTGGGTGTGTATATTTATATGTTAGCAGTTCACGTAACAACTTTTCAAGTGCTAGGTGTGGCTTTACAAATTATAGTTTGCATGTGCGACAGTCTAAGTATTATAATTACCCTTAAACAATACTACAAGTCCCAGAATGCAGTGTAGTGTTACTGGAAGCCTTGCCCAAGTGACAGTGATTCATTTTTTTTATCCTTGGTGTGTGTGTGAATATGGTATTATAACCCTCCACCCACACTTGACCCGGAAGTGTGGTATAGTCTGAAGCCATGTCCGTGGACTTTGCGAACGGACATAGGTAACTTCGAGCCTACTGGCGCGTGCCCTCGCAGCCATTGGTCGAGGCGGGCTCGCCCGTGGGTGCGTGGGACGTGCCCGGGCAGCGCACTCAGGCTCGGTGTTGAAATCTGTTTCCCACGGGTTGCCAGACTGCGCTTCGCCTCTGTAGGCTTCTGTGCTCGCCTGGGAAGTGGGTGTTGCAAGGCGTGCCCCGGCGTACATGGTGTAAACAGAAGGGCATGGCCGGGTGAGGCAGCCCACAGGAGAGCGGGGCCATGCCTGCGCAGGCTCCAACTGCACCGTGCTGGGTGCGAGGCGCGTGTTCTTGGCACGTCCCTTGAGGGGGAAGGAAAGAGGCACCTGAGCTGGGAAGGGGCAGTGGCAATGGCGTGGCAAGGTCGCTATGAGAATTAATGCAATGAGAAACCTTTAATTCCGTAAGACGGTAGTGGTGGCTATTAAAAGGCAGGCACCCATAAAGGTGAGGTGGGCGCTCAAACACCTGTGCCCAGCAGAGTGGCAAGGGCTGCATGCGTCTAAGAGCAAGCAACAAAGATGGGACCAGTCACTCCTCTGTGAGTTGAAAAGAAACAACCGAAATTGGAGTGCACGGATTCGCATCCCCCTCACCAATTTATTGCACCTGCCACAGCTGCGCCCCGGGATCACCGCCTAGTCTAGTGGGATGGTTAGGGAAACATGTGGGTGGATTGGGAAGGAACAGAGCGGACCCAGTACATAAGCAACATTCATGATTAATATAGTGCTTCTAACCTCCGACTCCCCCCATTACTAAGAGAACTAATTTAAATAACAGGGTGTAGGAAGAGTAGACATCTGTATTGAGACGCCGTGTGTCCTACTTATTGGGCGCCGCCAGTCTTTTTTTCCTGGATGAACTTTGCATTCTGGGACTTGTAGTTGTTTGATTTTTAAGAGAATGCACGGGATGTAAAAGCCCAGGACTGAATGGAGTTTTCGAACTTGATACAGAGCAGCGTGATGGCAAACTGTGCTGGCTGGGTGGTGGCGGGTTTTGTGGTGGACACTTGAATGGGGTCGCCAAAGGTTTCATGGTTGGAACCGAGAGGAGAACCCTCCTCTGCTGGGTTAGGCGGGTGCAGGCCTCAATGCTGCGAACTGAGGGCACCTGTGCGGCAGGTGGGAGCAAGGCAGGCCACCAGGGGAGAGCAGGCATGGTGACAGGCACCCGGGTAGGGGAGGAGCAGGCTCGTTCGTCCCAGCCTCAGTGTATTGGTCTGTGCGTCTACTGAATGCAGCTCCGAGGAGGGCCTCGCGTGGGATTGTTGTTGCAAAGGTTACTCATCCTGTGTTTTCTTTCTCCCCTCAGGTACTGGCTGCTCCGCCGCTGTGAACGCCCTTCCTGCAGACCTGATCCCGCCCGAGCCCGCTGGTCTACCCGGTGCAGTGGTTCTTAACAGTTCAACAGTTCTCTATCGAAATTGTGAAATGTTTAGGACCACTTGACCGGGAAAGGCGCTGTCGTCGAACGGGGGTCGACAAGGAACGATGGGGAACCTGCACCACCCGACGGGACCTGCAGTACTCAGCAGCTACAAAGCCTGCAGTAAATATCTGAACTGTTGCTCGTTTTACTTTTATCACTCACATGCTGTCATTGCAACGCCACTTCGTAGAACGTTTTTTTTCATGTCCAATTGAGCAGGGTTTGTTAAAAATGTATTGTGAATGAATGTTACAATTCCTTTATTAAAATGTTGTTGCCTTATATTATGCAAATACTTAGAAAGCTAGATCTGGCATTTCTATCTTTCTTCCTGCACACTGCTATCCCCTCGTTTTTTTATATTCCTCCCCTCACCACGTTTTCCCATCCACCCTACCCGATTCCCTCCTTCCTTCATTTGCTAGTTCCCATGGCACAGGTCTAATTTTTCGTGTCACTAGCTGCTAACCACGATTTGAAGCACACTCACTCTCACTCTGTGGCTTATTTTTCCTTCATGGTTGATTGTATGTTTTCTAGTTATATTCACCGATTTATTTATTTTTGTAGTTTGATATAGCGCGAACTCGACCCGAAGGTATGAGAGCGCTTTACATGAGAACTTGCTGCTTTCCAGCTGGACATATTCATTTTTTACTCATGGGGAGATTGTGATTTGCCCAGGATCACAGGATTTTTGGGTCTCTTGCCAGACTCGAACCTGGTTCCCCAGTGGCAAAGTCTGCCACTCTAGCCAATAAGCCACACCCTCTCACCTATATGTGTCCACGTGATTACAGCTCGATAAACTTAACTCACTTGTTTGGGGATACAGTTAGCGCTCCATTTTGCGTCTTTTTGCTGCAACCCTGTCATTTACCACAGGGATACTGGTTTGGTCACTTAATTGGGGCCTCTCCTTTCAAGTCCTGTCTCGTTACTGAACAAACCAGTGCACGGAAGCGCTGCAATGTTGGAGCAGTGCAACTTGAATCGATTGAGTAAGATGCTTAAAAACAACCACCTGCAAACGAAAACAGCCAAAGTTGGGGGCATGGGGGTCATCTGGTATCCATGAAGTTGCATTCGTTTTTGGAGCCTAAGGGGTTTGTTTTTAGGCCTGGCCACTGAGGGCATTAGTAGTGTGTTTTTATACCTTTATATCATCAGTACACATTTGTTGCATTCAAAAATATTTTTAACATTATTTTGAACATTACCGTTTCTAGAACTAGGTTATGTGTAAACCAACAGTCTGGAGGAAAGGCCCCAGTGTTATTTTGTGTAGTATCCACTCACCTCATGTCATGAGGGTGACTTTAAATCAATTCTGTTTTTTAAGCAATACTACTAAGCAAACTCGGTGTTGTAAACGCTGATAGTGGGAAAAGCAAAACAACAAGCCCTACCTGCTTATCACTTTTGGCTGAATAAACTGCACTGAATGAACGTTGCCCTCACGGCAGGACCAGCTGAGCACTGTGGAAACCATGTTTTTGTAAGAAATTAAATTAGGTTCCATCCTTTTGTGGGAGAGGAGTTTGAGATTAATAGTTTATATCATTTGTTTCATCTAAGCTTCTTCACCTACCGAAAGCCTAAAATGTGTGTTAAACCTATTTTAATTACATTGCCATATACTGCAACTCTCTCCTTCAAATTTGCATGCACTTGATATTATGAGGTCTAACCCAAATCGAATATTTTGAACATTGTTATTTAATTTTTTTGTCTTTGTTAATACGACTTTCATGCCTTTCCAATAAGTTTGCTAGTGTGTTCACTAAGCTGCCTAGAAGTGTAAACCGGGCACTCATTTATGTATTAAAAATACACATTCTGTGTAAATTTACAGTGCATAGAGACCAATGCCTATATTTGTGTGAAGGCCTAGTGAGGCCTGTATTGTCACTTACAATTTGTGATTTTGTCCTTGCACCTCAAAGACTACATCACAGACGATGAGGACCAGTCTGCAGGCTCCTTCTGCGCCTCGGCCATGCCACACTTAAGCCAGCGCCCCCAGGTGTGGGTGCAGCTGGAGTGTGTATCTACCAGTCCCTGAGCCTCCCGGGTTGCTGCTAGTGGCATTCTCACACTGCTGTGCTCGTTGTGTGAAGAACTTGGCCTTTTCTCTCCAGTGTAAAATCAGGGACCCCAGAAAATTCTGCATCTTTTTCTTTTGCTTCAAGGGACCTTATTGTGTTCACTTAGCCAGCTTTATAGTGGTTTTCTGATATCTGACCCTTACTAACTACGTAGCCACATTCTAAATATCAGACCTTGGAAAATACGAGTTCTTCTAACACAGTTAAACAAAAAATACTTTGGTTAGAATATCTTCATGTTTAGAAATTGAAGAAAATGTTGACTGATGAATACCTTTTTTGCATTAAATGTTATGTTGCTGAAAATGAGTTGCAAAACATGACTGCATTTGTGTGCTTACTAAACATTCCTTAATAAAAATAAAGCATTTTTTTCTTTAATCGCATATTTCATGAACTGTTCAGTGGAATGCTAAAATATGCTGTTTCACACCATTACAACGTGGCAAAAATGGTTTAAGATAAAAGATTTTAAAGTAAATACTTATGGGGCTATGCAGACTAAATAATGTTTCTTTTCCCTCACAAATTACGTAATCATATGAAAATGCACTGAAAAAGGAACCCCCTGGCCGGCACTTTCCTCTTATAAGCTGTTTCTTCTACTTAGAAACTGACTTGCACTCGTTTTTGTGCTATTTCTTTCTCTAAACTACCAGTGTCCCCTCCTCCCCCCACCTGCTCCTCATGGCATAGCCTTCACTTACTTCTCCAATTCTATTTCCGCTTTATAAAGAACTAAGAAGAATGTATTGGTGTTCCCACATTGCCTTACTTTAGTCCTGCTCACTAACCTTATTCTTGCGTTTGGCTAGCTTCCTGTTCCTCCCCCACTCCTTTTACTGCTCTTGGTTTTGGTTGCACTTTGATGATCCTGCTTAGCGTCTGGTCCACCACCCTTTCTTCATATTCCCCGCTCAGGCTTCTGATTGATGTATGAAAGCTTGCGTTTTAGATTTTAAAGTGCAGCCAAAAGCTCCGTTAGGGAATTGGTGCTGAGGTAGTAGAGACATAGATGGTCTCATTTGTCGGATTCATAAATACAGCATTTGAGAAAAGGGGACGTGGGTAACACTTGTTCTCTGGTCATTGCATGAGAAGATGCTTCTTTCATGGTCGGTGACACTTGCGTGGCTCCGGTCTCTAAATCAATTGTAATCCCTTATATCAGGTTATCTAGCCTTTGCTTATTTCTTTACTTTCCTTGCGAACCCCCTATCCTGGCTGTGGAGCCTGCTACCTAGGTATGTGTATACTGGAAATATCCACCTGTGTCAGAATGAACCAAAATCCCTCATTTTACGAATTCTTTGCACACCTCTTCTTGCAAGTGAGAATGTTCAATGAGACTGCCTGATTGATAATCCCCTGCTTCACCCTTAGTGACTTCATTGTTCCTCTCACTAACATTTTTTTCATTTTGTATATTTCTCTTTGTTATGTATTATCAATAAGACTTCAGTGTTTGGTTATTTTTCAAGATCCCTCATACCTTGGACTTGACGCTTGCCAGTTGGATTTGAGCAAGATTAGCACTGCTCTTTGGTCCACCCAATCTCTGCTTTTCCCAGCATCCTTAACCTATCTTGGTTGACCTGTGCACTTGGTTGTTCTTCACATGGCGAGTCACCACTTTCCTCCATACGTCCTTGATCGTCTAAGTTTGTCTGTGTTTATTATCTTTCTATTAAAATCTTATTTTGCTCAATTTTTTTTGCCATTGGTGTCTCCCCTTGCCTGTCAATGTACCTTGTCTGTCATTGGTTTCCACTGTCCTATGATGACTCACTTATCGGCATTTTCCCCCAGCAACCATATCCTTACCTAGCTTCCTCACTGGTATTCAAGCTTAGGTCATATAATTTACACTGCATGTTAAATCCTGGACTTCTGTGCAACTCTTCGTCCTACCACCAATGACATACATTTTTTGGTATTGGGGTGGAGAGATGGTGCTTGACGTGAGTCTATGTAACAGCAGACATGTGTTAAAACGGTAATACTTTGGTTTGTAACACTTGTATGTTAATCATGAAATTTAATTTCTGAATAAACATCTTCTCTTAAATAAGCTGGCCACATCATTACTCCTTTCTTATCATATTTTAATTACAGGAATATTCTGTCCGGAAGCAAATTAAATGATTTTTTCATAGGTTACATCAATGTTGAGCAAACGTCATAGACTAACAGCAAAAACAGGTTTATCATTGTCACCAATGATCCAAGTGCAGTTGGCGGAGAATTAACTGTGCACTGAGCAGGTTTGAACACAGGTACAGATTATGACTATTGCAGGCACATAGGCTGACTGTGTGAGATGCTATGGGCAAATGGAGAGGTCATTTGAGTTGCTTGTGGCAAACCAACTATGAGGCTTGAAGCCTTGTGGCAAGATAATGCAAAAAGATTGTGAACCCAATCAACAGAAATCATGAGACATTTGCAAGTCCAGTGAACAGGCTGCAAGACACCATATGAGGATCTTGGGCTAGGTGGATAGGCCAGGTATTGTGGTGACCATGAAAAGATTGCAAGGGGGCGTGGGTCGCATGGACAGGAAGCATGCTGATATACTGGGGGAATGGTGCATGACATGGGCAGACTTCAAAGGACGTTGTTCATCTGGGCAGACTGTATGAAAAGTTTGGGTGATATGGAGTGTGAGAAGTTGGGGCCATATTTGCAGACTGAGGTGTGTGGCACATATGTGCAGGTTGAGTATCTTGGGTCCTGTGGACATAGTTTAATGAGTGTGGCCCACAGGGATAAACTGGGAAGTGTAGTTCACGCTGAAAGACTGTCGGGGGACGTAGTTCCCATGGATATATAATGCGAGCAGTGCCCTAAGTGAGCAAAGGCTGAACTCTGACAAAGCCAAAAAAAAGAACTTTGAACAGGGGCTCTTTGGAGCCTTCTATTTCTGACTCCTAGTGCTGCCTGCCACACACTAGGGCTGCAGTGCAGCATCACCAGAAATCTTCATTGTGACCCCAAGGTATACAGACCAAATGCATACTGTTGTTTACCATTGGTGTCTCAGCGTGTACAATACTATTTCCATCCAACTGAATAATCAGCTTATCAACACTAAAATTGTCTTTGGTAAGTGTTAAATTCCACATGGCCCCAGATAATGGTGCCATATAGACAATTAGTTATTAATTGTCTGTTAAGACTGCATTTGTGAATTTGTCAGGTATAGGTTTATATTTCACTTGTGTTACGCTTCACCCTAAGGGCCTAATTAAGAGTTTCAGCGGTGCGGAAGACGGCTGGCCACCACTGCCATGCTCCCACACCGCTGAGACTCACCGCCATCTGGCTGTCTGCCACATTATGACTTAGAAGTGGTCTGGCTGTGGGCGGGCGGGCGGGCGAACAGCGTGGCAGCCCCACGACGGTGCCTCTTCCAAAGGCGGCGGTGCCTTTGAAAAATTGACGGCTATGAGAACACCACACAAGGTTCCTGCATGGCATGTTCTGTAACGTCCATGCCATGCAGGAACTGGTGTGCATTCCCACAGGGGGGCATATTATGACCCCCTATATGCATCCACATGGTGTGAGGTACTGGAGGGCACTGCAGGGCCCCTTTTGTTTCCTCTCCACCACTGTTTTCATGGCGGTGGAACAGCCATGAAAACTGTGGTGTAGAGGAAACTCGTAAAATGCTTGGTGGGACTGCCGCAGTCCTGCCAAGCATATTGCGGTCTCAGGACCGCCACACTACCACCAGGGAATGGCGGTTCTGTGGCGGCAGTCCTAGGTTGGTCCGACCGCACAACTTGTAATGGGATGGTCGGACTGCCGGTGTGGCAGTAGCTCAACCGCCACTGCTGCGCATCACGAGTCTGGCCGTCCTTGGACCGCCAGACTCGTAATTTGTCCTTAGTGTTTAGAAACGCTCATTGACCGCACTGTATTTAGTGCCACCAACTTAGTCTTTACTCAAAGCATGAATGCATGGACATTGAGTGACATGGATAGACTGAGGAGTGTGGTGCATGTGCATAGACTGAATGATTAGGATCACATAGAGGGCCTGATTACAAGTTTGGCATTGTGGCGCCTGGTCTACCCCGCTGTGCACCGCCAGACCCGTGGTTGGCTTGCCGGCCAGATTACATGTGTTACTCAGGTGATTTTTTTCTTACATTCCCACGACAGTGCCTTATAAAATAGGCATTTCACTGGGAATACCAAAAACATTTCCTGCACAGCATAAACTGTAAAGTCCATGCTGTGAAGGAACTGGTGTGTGTGCACAGAGGGGGGCACATGGTGTGCCCCCCTGTGTGCATCCACATGTAATGAGGCACAAGGGAGCCCTGTAGACCCCCCCCTTTTCGCCACAGTTTTCATAGAGGAGGATCTGGCACGAAAACCGTGGTGGAGAGGAAACTTGTAATATGCTTGGCGGGACCGCAGTGGTCCCGCCAAGCATGTTACTGCCTCTACACCGCCGCACCACAGCCGTAGACTGTCACCGTCGCATCCCCAGGGTCTGGCGGTCATCAAACACAACATCTGGGCACATGATTTAGTAAAACCACTGTACAGTAGCAGACACTCTGACCTAATGCCGCAGCTGCTCGATTGTGTGCACAAGATGGTATATATGGGGGCTGTGGGTGGAACTAAGTTACCCCTTAGTCCACATTAGCTCCGTCAATATCCTCTAACTACCCCCTCTGCCCACCTTTTACCACTTTTCTCCATTGCTTGGCTATCATTGCATAGTCTACACATTACCTGGGTATTGTTTTCCTTTCGGTTCCCTTTGCACATGTTTTGCAACTTTTGTTTGGAATTGGAACAAACCATGTGTTAGTCATTTATTCACGAACTAGAGCCCATGCAAATACTAGCTGCCTTCTCTCTCAAAATTGTGATGAAAAATGTTAATTAGAGCTTACATTGTACTCTGTGCTCTCTTTGAGCACTCATCCCAATTGCACCTGAAGATCAAGAGTATCTCTTTTCATAAAGAATATTAAAGAGCATAGTTAGACATATACGCCTGATTCAATACACCTGTATAAAGCCTGCCTGAAATGTAAATGAACCAGTGCTTTAAATCGGCTGGTACTGTCCGGTACTGAGTACCTGCACTTCTTTAATTTGAGAGAGTGAGTACCTGCATTTCTCGGAGTTGCTGCAATAGATTTAATGTGAGAGTGCCAGCACTTCTCGTGAACAAACAAGTGCTCTGGATATTGAGTTCCTGCACCTTTATTTCTCCATTTTAAGGCCTGAAATGAACAGTGATTTTTCACAGGTCAATAGGGTGCGCTATCCAGGCCACTGACAATTTGCTTCTGAGACATGTGGATACTATCCAAAAAATGAACAAAAGAGAGTTCTGTGAAGTTGTCCTAAATAATTTGTCGGATTGTTGCATAAAGTCATTTACATCATGTAAGTGTCATATTTTCACAAACTTGTTTTAAGATCAATGGCTAACATTATATAGCATTTATTGCACAGTTGGATAGGCGGTTTTGGGCACTGAATTGTTATGCTGTGGATGAGAGAGGCCACCCAGAAAGGGTTGTGACCTAGCTCCCACCAGACCTAAAACATCTCACCGAAAAAGATTCTGTAATTAACCCTGACTCACCTTTGGTAGGTTGGCACAGGTAGCAAGACCTCGATAAAAGAACAATAAGGCGGTGCTTGCACAACCGGATAAAACAATACAGTTAAGAGCTAAAGAACCTAGTTCATTAGTGAGACAAACATTTAATTGGTAACATTGAAAAAAATGAAAAATATTGGATAGAAATAAGGTTGTACTAAGCTCTATTTGGACCGATTCATGAAGACTGCTACGTGAAGCAAAATCAAACAATCATGGTCAGCGACTAGCTGCCGCCTCCCCCCCAATCCGGCACCCAACACCCAGGAACGTGGACACGAGACGTGTTTTACTTTTTGGAAGGCGGGCGCTAGTCGCCCGGCCGTATTTATTAAAGTATGAAATTAAAAAAGGTTTTAATTGCATAATCAACAATGAATACAAAAATCAGCAGGACATTCAGTTATACAATTGTTATCAACAAGTTTGAGAGCCTGACCTTAACAAAACTCTAATACAAGTTGTTCCTAGCTTAAACTAAACATCCTACCTTGATTTTTGTACATTTCTGGCCATATGGCAGGGTCACTACCGGTGTCAGGTCCTACAAGCTGCGCCTCCCCCCTAGAAGTGCGCATGCGCAGTGTTACCCCGGGAATTGCCCGGTCTACGCCCCAAACTCCATTTACCCACTAAAGGAGGGCCCTTACTCTGCGCCGGTGGCGTCATGAGTCCACGCGCGCGGGGTGGCTACCAGCCTAAGGAAAGCGTGAACTACTCCTACCCGCGCTCCTTTGCATATTACCTTGCCCCTGGAGTACTGGGAGTGGCCCGCAGGCCCCTCCCCCCGGGCGGGAACCTCCATAGAATGATGCCCGCCCCCTCAGACCTCAAATATGTGCTCACCGATAATGACCTTACCGCATGTCCCATACCTAATAAATACGACGACCTATGGAAAAAATTCTAAAGGACAACTACACTGGCTAATAAATAACAGTATCCACGCATAGCTAAAAGGGGAAAAAAGGCCTAACGACCCATGGCATAACATTACAATTCGGTTCACTCATGTTACTCAAAATTACAATATCAACGTATAGCTACAAAGGGAAAAAAGGCCTAAAGACACATATCTTCAAATACAGTTCACTTCACACATCACTTTTCTACAAAGGGGAAAAAGTCCTAACAACAGATCACAAAATACAACAACAGCCTACTCTCTCCCGCGGTCCATACCTTTGAAACTTACCATTAAACCGGACATAACGCTGCTTAAACTTTGTACCAAGGGATGGTGGGTGGGAAACAAAGAAGCCCCGAACGCGGGGCACAACGTTCAGCGAGGGAGCGTCCAGGGACAAGGGGGTCTCCTGGGCGCTCCCTACCTCTTATTCCCGAGGGGCCGGGTGGCCCCTCCTATCGCCCGCCCCCCCCGACCCGGAACCAGTCCATTGAATCTGGGTCAGGAGGGGCGCCGGCCAATCGGCGGTGGGCCGCGCCCCCAGGGCACGCCCCCACCGTCGAAGGACCCGAGGGGAGAGGAGGTGAGACGGTCGCCGCGCCGCCATGCGTGCGGGGGGGCCGAGGGCCCCCCCTTTTCACATGGTCAGCGACTAGCTGCCGCCTCCCCCCCAATCCGGCACCCAACACCCAGGAACGTGGACACGAGACGTGTTTTACTTTTTGGAAGGCGGGCGCTAGTCGCCCGGCCGTATTTATTAAAGTATGAAATTAAAAAAGGTTTTAATTGCATAATCAACAATGAATACAAAAATCAGCAGGACATTCAGTTATACAATTGTTATCAACAAGTTTGAGAGCCTGACCTTAACAAAACTCTAATACAAGTTGTTCCTAGCTTAAACTAAACATCCTACCTTGATTTTTGTACATTTCTGGCCATATGGCAGGGTCACTACCGGTGTCAGGTCCTACAAGCTGCGCCTCCCCCCTAGAAGTGCGCATGCGCAGTGTTACCCCGGGAATTGCCCGGTCTACGCCCCAAACTCCATTTACCCACTAAAGGAGGGCCCTTACTCTGCGCCGGTGGCGTCATGAGTCCACGCGCGCGGGGTGGCTACCAGCCTAAGGAAAGCGTGAACTACTCCTACCCGCGCTCCTTTGCATATTACCTTGCCCCTGGAGTACTGGGAGTGGCCCGCAGGCCCCTCCCCCCGGGCGGGAACCTCCATAGGATGATGCCCGCCCCCTCAGACCTCAAATATGTGCTCACCGATAATGACCTTACCGCCACAGGCCAGTATTGTTAACCGACGATCTGGCCTCCCCCTCTAGCCCCTGCCTAAGGACACACTCCTCCTATCCCAGCCCTCTAGCCAAGCCCAGATATTGTCAGACCATAGGACATTACCCTCTTCTGTCAAATGAACCCCGTCCTTCAAGTAATACTTGTGACCCCAGATGCACCCATGAGGTATTGACTGTAACACGGGGGTTCGAAACAACCTATCCAACCGTGTGTTGATCCTCTTTACCGAGTGATTCAACGCCCTGACCGAATGACCCCCCCGCCACTGAAGTCGAGGTATTAGTTGTGACCATACTAGTGTGCACCCGGGGCAGGTCCTAGCTATCCAACCCGCTGTTGAGATAATCTCCTCAATCAAGATGCGCCTGCCCAGTGTTGCCAAATCGTTCTCCCCAAGGTGAAGTATCACCACTGACGGTGGAGCCCGCTGGCGTGCTAACAGCCCTTGGAAGAATCCCCTAAACTCGTGAAGACACAACCCTCCTCTGCCAAAGAACGTGATATTCAACCCTAGTTGTGCCGCCCTTTCCTTCTTGTCACCTGACAGGAAGACACATTCCGCTCGCTTCACATATAAATGACCGACAATCCAGACATTGTTCTTTGTTGTTTCCTGTTCGCCGCTCCGTGCCGATGAATATTGGCGGTGCCCGACGACAAATTCCTCCCCTGCGTAACAGGTCTGAGAAACTGTAAGAGAGCGGAAAGAGACCAAGCGTGAGTGACAGGTAATCATAGCATGTCAATCCGAACATAACGTTTATAGCAGTCTGACGACCACCTCCCAATTGTCTTCACTCTTTCCACTGGGAGGCCCCCCGCCACCGCCTCAGTTGCTGCCCCAATCCTGAAGGAATGAGATCCAAAATCTCTAGGATCAAGACCCGCTTTTGTAACCCCTATTTCGAACACTCTCCTGAATTGATACCTGGTCAAGGGGCTCCCGTCGGCGTGACAGAGCAACGCCCTGCCTGCTGAACCGACCAATAGTCCCATGAGTGATTCTACGTGCCTCACCGGGCAGCACGGGTTGGCGGGGGCCCGTTGCAGAACTATGGTGTGACCCCTAGCTTCCTGATCGGTCTTTGATTTCTGGATAGTCACCCACATGGTGTCACCCCTTATCGTCACCCCAGCCTTCTGCAAGCCACCTAGTATGTCAGACTTGGATCCTGCCACAAGTTCACTAATTCTCAGTGCCCCATAAAATGCCAGGGAGAATGCCGCCCTAAAAAGAAGCACTTCCCACTCCGAGTTACAAACAATCTCCAGCATGCCCAGTAAGGCTGTTAGCCGGGCCAACCCCATGGGCTTCCTCTTATCCTTCTGGTGTCCCTGAATACGGCGCCATCCCCTTAAAGCCTTGCGTATCATAAAGGTATTAGTGGGATCCCGGAAGCCCCTAGCTTGAGCGAAGAATGACACTGCTGCCCTATGTCTGGTTGCCGCTGCCACTGAGCGCCCCTCTTTGTGCATCCATTCTAAATAGGCTGCAAACCCATCCTCCTTCGCCCAAAGCACTTCCCACTGTGGCCCCAAGAAAGAACAATAAGACAGAAACGCCCCTTCGTAAGCCGTCTTGGTCCTGGGGGCTAGGCTAGCGACCACGAGGTCTTGTAATCTGGGGCACCAATCTGCCAAAGTACTGCTGGGAAGTGTGCTGGCGAGGGGTCTGCTGTGGGGAGATGTTCCCTGAAAACCTGCATTTTGAAGCGAGAAAGGGAGTCAGCAGCATTGTTTAAAACACCAGGGACATGTTTGGCTCTAAAATTAGCATTCAGTTTAAGGCACCGCAGAACAATTTCCTTGATCAGACGAAGTATGAAAGGACACCGCGCCCCTTGCTGATTGATACATTCCACCACTGTCATGTTATCTGACCAAAACACCACTGATTGGTTACATAGGTGTTCGGGCCAAACCATCAGTGCCACCCATATTGGAAAAAGTTCCAGGAAGCCAATGTTGCTGAGCAAACCCCATGTGTTCCATTCTTCTGGCCATTGTTGAGCGACCCACCTATTCCCTAGGATGGCACCAAAGCCCACAC
The DNA here is from genome assembly GCF_964261635.1 of Lissotriton helveticus. Classification (NCBI taxonomy): domain Eukaryota; kingdom Metazoa; phylum Chordata; class Amphibia; order Caudata; family Salamandridae; genus Lissotriton; species Lissotriton helveticus. The sequence continues at coordinate 447,294,422 of NC_136070.1, forward strand.
TACCGGCCGCATCAGTCCATAGTCCCAACTCCGCTGATGTCGTGAGCGGGTCGGGCCAGACCACCCTACCGTTAAAATCCTCCAGGAATGCCATCCAAATAAGCATATCCTGGCGAATTTCAGACGATAGGCGCGTGCGGTGGTGCTTTTCCCTCAGCCCCTTCATCGCGTGCGCGATGGAGCGAGAGAAGGGGCGAGCCATTGGGATGATTCTTAGTGCGAAATTCAGTTGCCCTACCACCTCCTGTAATTGCTGCAAAGTGACCTTCTCCTTCCGGAGGCATAACTGTAGCGATGTCTTGAATTTGCACACCTTGTCCTTAGGTAGTCTAAAACATCTCTCCATTGAGTCAATCTCGATGCCCAGAAATTCCAAGCAGGTGGTCGGGCCCACCGTCTTCCCAGGCGCAAGCGGGACCCCAAAAGCCCGCATGAGCACGCAAAATTCCTGCAATGCCAGTGCGCACTCCTGAGAACCCGCTGTACCGAGGAAGAGGAAATCATCTAAGTAATGCATGACCCTTTGATGGCCCGTCACTTGTCTCATGGCCCATTCAAGAAATGAACTAAACATCTCAAAGTAGGCGCAAGAAATAGAACAACCCATAGGCATGCATTTGTCCATGTAGAACCTATCCCTAAAGGTGAAACCTAAAAGATGCTGGTCCGCCGGGTGGACTGGGAGGAGGCGGAAGGCGGATTCTATGTCTGATTTCGCCATCAGCGCCCCGGGTCCAGTGGCCTGCAATAAGGTAACAGCCTGATCAAAAGAGGCGTACTTAACACTACAGATACCTTCGTCAATGGCATCATTCAGTGAGGCCCCCTTTGGCGCTGACAGGTTATGAATCAATCTGAATTGCCCCTTCTCTTTCTTGGGGACAACTCCCAGTGGGGAACACACAAAATTGGGTACTGGCACTGCAGAAAAAGGGCCAGATATCCTGCCTAAGGAAAGCTCCTTGTCAATTTTGGCGGCCACAACAGCCGGATTGTGTGTGACTGATAATTGATTTCTACAGTGCGCACTGCCTGTGTATCCCCCGGCCGGGATCCTAAAACCTTTAGAAAAACCTTCCTGGAGTAGGGTGGCCGCTTTGTGGTCAGGGTATCTGTTCAACAATGGAATCATTGCCACCACATCCACTGGAGTGGGGGGGCGTAACCTGTCTGACTTATAGTGGCTTTCCCCTACCCCTCTGTCCTGTGTTACCTTGCTTGGACCTACAGGTAGTTTCTGGATGAGAGGGGTGCCCACAGGAGGAACATGCATGCCTAAACTTACACGCGGCCCTTGTGCAGGTACGCCTATTAAAATCCCAGCACACCCCTTTCTTCTCTGGCCCACCTGCCCTAAATTTCCCAGGTACTTCACTCGTTTGGGGGGGCCGAAAGGGCTGCTGCGGTCTAGTGAACACCTTGACCGCACCGAACTGAGGGGGAGGTGCAGTGTCAGAGAACTGTTTGTGCCAAGCCAAGGAATCTACCGAGTCCCATGGCAACGATCTATTGAATTCCAATGCCTTCCTAAAATTGACATCATAACCCTTCCATGCATCCCCAGAATACTGTTGACTCCACCCCACAATCCTGCTCGAGTAGCAAGCCAATGCAGCCTGCAGATCTGGAGGACGCTCAGCCTTAATTGCAGTGAAAACAGCCCATGCTTGCATCCAATTATTGAGATTTTCCTCAACCCTGAATCTAGTACACTGCGCCCTCCATTCACTTGGGAGCATCCACTCTTTCAGTGCTTTAGCCTGCTCCATTTCCCTATTATCCAACAATAAAGAATAAATGTACACGTATTTATCAGCCCAAATCATTTCTTTCACAGCTAATGACACATGCTGAGCTAGATTTTCGCTCCTGGAAGGTATCACACCGTCCCCTAAGAGCGGCAATGCCACTTCCTTACCAAGTGCGGGCACCGGGGGCGGCTGCCCTTTAACTCCGTCCAGCTGGGGAACACTTGGACCTGCAAGGGGAGAAGAAATTGGCAATGCAAGACTGTCGGCGACCGGTGCCGATCTGATTTTTTCTACAAACCTTGCCGCCTCTGCCGCATGGTCTGCAGAATTCGGGAAGGCTCCCCCTTTTTGGCGCCATGGCATCATGGCCGTTAACTGAGCTACCAATTCGGGTGGCATCGAATCTACATTACCCCCCGGGACAACAGGTACCACTGGTGTTAAGCCCGGTGGTCCTGGCACAGGTGGCAAGGCGGGCGCCGGGTGAGGCCAGCCTGTCCCCGGGATTGTGGGCACCGGTGCGGGAGCAGACCCAGCGTCTACTGGTTGACCTGCCGGCACCGGCACCACAGGGGCAATGGGTGTAGGCACATGCGGGGGTGGGACCACCGCGGGCGGTGCGGCTGGTAACGGATCCACTGGGCCTGGGGTGGGGACCGCCTCCTTGGGTCTTTTGGACCTAGGTTTCCCTTGCGGGGTGACAAATTCCCCTCTTGGCACTGGTGCCACCCTCTTGCGGATCGGTCTCCCGGACGGGCCCGGTGCCTCGCCCTCTCTGTCCTCCAACCGAGCTTCCCGCTCCTTAATTTGTCCTAGCTGTTGCTTAATGTCGCTCATCTCCCGCATCATAGCCCGCATCATAGCCTCCATGTTGGACCCCCTTTTTCCACCCCTTGGACCTGGCATGACGCTTACCCCAAAAAACACCCGCTGCCTACTTAGTTCCCAACAGGTCAACTGCGTGTACCTTTCAGATGGAGGGTCACCAGGGGGCTTTCAGCACCATGCAACGGCGACCGCAACACTAGCGGCTTGTCCGCTTATGTAAGGGGTGAGTAAACCTAATGTAGACCCACCCGGCGGTCACCAGGAGCGATGAGTGCTAGCCCCCCGTACCCCTCTTACCGACCAGTCCCTTGTCCTCGCCTGCGATAGCAGTCTGCGGCTCTGGTCCACACCCCCTTTGCGTGCTGGGAAAATGACGTTAAATTGCCTGGAATTAAAAAAGTATGTTATCACCGTGTACATGCGACATTCAAAATAACACTCCTTCGAAGACCAGGACAATTCAGAACCGGTACCTGTACTTATTCGTGAGGACTGTAAGCATATGCCCGATACCCCACCTACTAAGTAGAATTACAACAATACCTTGATGACAAAATTTTTTAAATTGTCACCCTCATTCAAAAAATTGCACACTTTGTGTCACACCCAGTACCATGAATTATAAAGAAAACACCGCAGTGTAGCGTGAAAAACCTTTAGCTAGATGCTCTTTTATGCAATGACATTAATACTAGATCATTTAATAATTAAACTAACAGCCCTGTAAGAGATGGCTCGTCGTTTAAGCCTCCAATTGTACACCTAGTGTCACTTCATGCACACCAATTACCCAATCATTAATGTGAAAACAATTCTTTTCCTACAATTATAAACTTGTACCAGGGGTCTCCCTTCCAGGCGCTGCCCTGGTCGACCCTGCTTCGCTTCGTCTAGGCAATGCAATCGGTAGCACACTTTAAATAATTGTTACTTCGTATGCCGGGGACCTCCAAAGGATGATGCTTTTAAACTAGGATCCCCCGATTCCCAGTAGGCAGCTTTCACCACTGAGCAATCTCCTTTCCCCACCTCCAGAATTGTCCGTTTTTAAACGTTCCTTAAAAGATTTCCCGCTCGGGTCAAAATACCGCCCCTTTAAAATTGCGCGCCAAAATATGCCCGCTCGGGACACAAATACCGTCACAAATACCCGGCGCCCCCACCGAAGACCCCCGCCCCCGCACGATACCTCACGATGCCTCGACCTGCCTGCACCACGGTTCCTCTGCCGCAGGACGCACTGGCCCGTACGCCCGGTCCTCACAGCTCAATGTTGCGCTGCAGGCCCCCGACGAGGCGAAGCACACTGAATACAGCAGACCGGCTTCAAAAGGCACTGCTGCAAGGTGATGTCCCTGAATCCCTGCCGCCTCACACGACGCGGCTGAACCGTGCCCGAACAAAGCCTCTCCGCCCTCGCGCCGCGGCTGGAAGCTGCTCTCCACCTTAAACGTCCAATGCCTGAAAAAGAAACGGAAAAAAGTTAATAAACAAAGAAGCCCCGAACGCGGGGCACAACGTTCAGCGAGGGAGCGTCCAGGGACAAGGGGGTCTCCTGGGCGCTCCCTACCTCTTATTCCCGAGGGGCCGGGTGGCCCCTCCTATCGCCCGCCCCCCCCGACCCGGAACCAGTCCATTGAATCCGGGTCAGGAGGGGCGCCGGCCAATCGGCGGTGGGCCGCGCCCCCAGGGCACGCCCCCACCGTCGAAGGACCCGAGGGGAGAGGAGGTGAGACGGTCGCCGCGCCGCCATGCGTGCGGGGGGGCCGAGGGCCCCCCCTTTTCATATTTTCAGAAAATGGCGCAGGAGCATCAGAAAATGTTTTGGCTGAAAGGGAGCAATCAACCTGCAGTAGCTTATTCACTGCACAATATTGTTAAAAGGAAAACCTACCCACAAAAAATCCTGTAAGTTCTGCTTACATGGAGTACTGCCCAACTTTACAGAAAAGCAGTCTTCGAGAATTCAGAACCAGTGATTCAGAGTTCATATTTTCCATTTGTAGGAGTTTTCCCGCAATTTCGGTTAGTATTGTTTATACATGGAATCGGTATTATATGCCTTTTTAACATATTTTAAATGTATATTCAAGAGTGTAATATTTTCAATTAATGTATTGATATTTGTTGTTTGTCTTTTTAAAATATGTCCTCTGAATTAATTGCAGTACTTGTAACTATGTGCCTGATAGATCCTCTGTTGGACAAGTGTATTCCCTCTCAATGTATCAAGTGTAATTTAAAGTTTTAATGTGTTTTAATTGTTAAGTTTTATGGCTTTTACTTGCTGAATAAAGTATTTGTGAACTGAACTGTTCAAGGTACACAGCAAAAAGTCAAATTCCAGCTAGTACACTGGAACTCCCTACAGACGCTTTCATTGTCTTTCTTCCCCAGACATTATTCATTAATTTGATTGTCTATTGCAGTAGGTCGAAGTCACGTACGTGAAACCTCGAGAGCTAAAATCAAGCACCAACCGCTTGATGAAATTAAAGCAAACTCTCCTAAAACCGGTCTCACTGATCAGTTAACTTGTATGGATAAGAGAATCTTGAGGTGACATTCCATACAAGTATGTTGCTCACTGATCTGATAACCAAACAATGCCCAAAGAACTTCAAGCATGAGTCACACATTCTAGGAGTAATTGGTTACTGTGTCCCAGATTTGTGGTGAAGTCATAGGCCAACCATAAAATAAAAAGATCACCTTTCTTTTTCTTGTAGTCTGTGTACCACCTAGGGCGGCCATTCTAATCCAAGTGAGGCCATGCAGAGTAGCTGCATTTAATTGCAGGTCCTCGCAGAATAGTCGGATTTTGTTTGTACCTTGTACCACGAGTAGCATTTTGGCATCTGAGCAGAGTACAGCCTTTCAAAAAAAGTCTTCGCAGTTTGTATACATCTTTTCTGAAAGGAGTGTTAGCCAACATACAAATTAGCACATCGAGGCAGCAAACCGATTTAAGGTTTACTAATTATTAGAGGACATTCTCACAAATATATTCCTATTTAAAGACACCTAAAATCAAAGAGTGTACGATGTTCAAAATATTTTGCTTGAGTGAATGATTTCAGTGAGAGGAGTTATGAGATATTGTAGTTGCACTTTTAGTAGGTTTGCTTAATGTTCCTAGTGGTGGGATTCACAAAGCAAGTGTATGAAATGTGATTTTTATTTGGGGTTGGTAACTACTCATGTCATGGTACTATCACAACCCTTGCCAGGATGAATTACTAAAGTCATTAACTAAACCTTAGCTCAACGCCCTGGTTGCTATGGCACACAGCTGACAGACTTAACTTAGAGGCAATGTGTAAAGTATTTATGTGTACAAAAACATCAATAAAGTGAAATAGCAAAAAATATAGGAAAGTTTAATAAACATAATGACATCAAAATTACAACCCCCCGATCCGGGGAACAAGAGATATGAATTTTGATGTTTTAAGTAGGAATAGCACAAAATGCCATTGATAGTCAAAGTTTACTGTACACCAGGAACTAGGCTTAATTTAAGGCTGGCCACAGTGGAGCGAGGGTCGAATACAACAACCAGGTTCTTCCTGATTAAAGATTTTATCTTCTTATTCCTTTTAGTCTCAGTTCACTACAGGAGTACAGTTCCAAATCCCCCCCAGGACATCAGGGGAGGCACATATAGACTCACTGGGAGAGGCAATAGCAGGGTCCAGTCCAGGTCCAGTTTACACTGGACAGCTGGAAAGTTGCAAGCAAGGCCCCGTACAGCTTGTTGTGTCAATGTAGCTTGAACAGGAGGTCAGCCGTATGACCCTTAGATTCCACTTTTTGGTTCTGGGTACAAGAGCGATCAGGTGAAGTCCTTCAGGGCTCTTTACAGATTACAGACAGCAGGTACAGTCCTATTCTGTTCTGCCTCAGGTGCAAAAAGTGTTCTGAAGTGGATGCTTGGAGGCGACACATCTATGCCTAGTGACATACACAATATCCAACTAGTCTGTGAAGACCTGAATTTAAATGCAGCTACTCTGCATGGCATTCCTTGTATTCGAATGGCTGCTAATTTGGGGTAAAAAAACAAGAAAAAGAAAGGTGATATCTTTATTTAATGTTTGGCCTATGACTTCACCATACATCTTGGACACAGTAACCAATATCTCCTGGAATATTTGATTCATGCTTGAAGTTATTTGTGCATTGTTTGGTTATCGGATCAGTGAACAACACGCTTGTATGGTATGTCTCCTCAAGATCCTCTTATCTTTACAAGTTACCTGATCGGTGACACCAGTTTTAGGAGAGTTTACACCAATCTGTATTTGATTGTTTTAACTCTTGAGGTTTCACTTACGTGACTTTGACACACTGCACAAAGACAACATCCTAACCAGTGGGGAAAAGTTCCTGGATTCAACCCTACCCAATTTGTGCATTTTCATGATGGCAAAAGTCTTTGGCCAACCTAAACTTGGGCTCTACCAGCTAGGGGTGCATCAGGGGAGTTTACTTGGTAATCCTTGTGTCTTCCCACAATTAACACTTTTTGCCCACCTATTCAAATGCTAACCATTGACTAGGAGAAGTTGGAGTGCAAATGCAAAGGGCCCTCCCAGAAATTTAGGTAGGGAAAAGGTAACTTCTAACAGTTACTTTTCTTAGTATTTATTACAAATATGACTTCCCATTGAAATGAAATTTTAATACCTATTAAAAAAAAAATATATTTGTTTAGCCAGCCCAATTACAGAGCTACACAGCAACAGGCAGGCTACAATGGTAGACGTGATGCTATGTTTTACACTGTCGCTTTAGTGGACGGCACATTAGACGCTGCAATGTACAAGTAACATTTAACTTACAGGTCCTAGGTACATTTTGTACTGTATACTAGGGACTAATTGGAATGTATTCAACAAAGCTTTATTTCGATATACAAGATATCATAAAAGCACATACAAAACATAAAAGCCACAATTCATAAATGTTTACATTTTACAGTTTAGGGCACAATAAAAACATTTGTGTTACAATAAATAGTTTAAAAGGCATATTAAACATTAGCAGCTTTGTGAGTATTAAAAAATTATGCTAAAAACTAAGGTCAACTCATAGCCTTTAATCTAATCAGCCAAGCCCAGCTCAGGAATTTGGCGACCCCACACACTAGGCTTATGCTAGTATCACCCTTAAGTATTCTGAGTGCGGAGGAATGATCCCTGGTTCCTAGCAATAAACACACTGGTTTAAGCCATTTCTTTCTGGGTTTTACATAGGCTGGGCATACAAAGAAGAAGTGAGCGATACTTTCAATGACACCTTTACAAAATGGGCAATCAGGTGGGGTTTGATACGGGGGCTTCCACTTACAGGTATACTCATGGAGGGGGAGGTTTCCCAACCTGAACTGGATAAATAAAGATCTATCTCGCGGTTTCTTGATAAAATCCAGGTAAAGCTCCAAGCGGGGCTTAAGTTTGTGCTGTTTAAACGCTTCAGTCAACCTTCCTTGGGCTGGGTCCCTTAAATCATGTTCATCCACCCAATTCCAGTAAACTCACTTTGTTTCGGCCTTGGATAAAGGAACTCCAAGCTCCCAATCAATTGGCAAGCCAGTTTCGTGCAAAAGCTTCTTTATATTGCGAATCCAATTAATTTTATGGGTGCCATTAAGATTCATGACCTCCTTCAAACCATCTAGGTACTTTGAGAGCTCTGGGGTCCGCCATAACCTAGCCCAGTATAAAAGAGGCCGTAGCTTGGCTAGGTACTTAATGGAATGACGACCCAGATCACTCAATAATGGTTTTTATCGGGGTGCCCCTTGGGAGGTATACCAGCTCCCCAAGGAACTTATTCTCAGAGGCGATCAAGCTGTTAACACAATCAAAGCCCCACAACTCTGCACCATAGAGGGCGCTGGCCACAGCTTTTGCAGCGTAAATATCCAGGGCAGGAGCAATGGGCTTAGAGATGGACATATGATGTTCTCGCCCTAGTGCACCAACCACCCTTCTATGATTTAAGACCATTTTATCAATGTGTGGCTGCCACTTTAGGTTTTGTGAAATCCTAATTCCCAAGTAGTCAAATTCTTTTACCCGCTCAAGTGGTTCTCCATCGGGAGAGATGGTAGGTCTGGAGGACTTACTTGGGTTGAAATAAAGAAGCTTAGTTTTCGTGGTATTTATGACAAGGCCCCAAAGCTTGCAAAACAAACAAAAGCGGTTCAACAATTTTTGCAGACCCACGGGGGTTTTTGAAACCAACAGCGTGTCGTCTGCAAAAAGCAAGGTGGGCACTTTATCACCCGCCAAAACCGGGGCATCTGCATTTATTTCAAGCAGAAAAGAGACCACACCATTCACAAACAATGAAAAAAGTGTTGGGGCTAACACGCAGCCCTGGCGTACCCCTCGGTTCACAGGTATTCTATCAGTTTTTTGGCCTTGGGATCCCCATCTAATAAGGGCATAGGTGCCGTCATGCATACGGGCCAAAATATTTAGGATTGGTAGAGGAATCCCCATCTCCTCCAGAATTAATCACAGGCGGTCTCGAGGAACCAGGTCAAAGGCGGTCTTTAAGTCAATAAATGCCAAATAAAGACCGCCTTTGCCAATGGTAACCACCTTCCAGTGGAGGAGTAACAACCTAAATGCTTGGTCAACTGTGCCCGTGCATGCCCTAAAGCCTGCCTGATAAGGGGAGATGATGTTGTTCTCCTCTACCCACAAAAGGATCCTCTCCAGGAGGACCCTGCCAACCAATTTCTGCCCAGCGTCTATAAGACTAATTGGGCGGTAGTTGGCAGGATCCTCCCTAGGGCCCTTTTTGTAGATAGGAATCACCTCAGCCGCCTTCCATGAGTTAGGAACGGGTGAACCTGCTAGCAATGCATTTACCAGAGTAGTAAAGTAAGTTGCCCAACCGTCGGGATTGGCTTTAAAAAGGTCAGCTGGCACACCGTCCTGTCCTGGGGCTTTAGCAGATACTATTTTATCTATTACCGCAAGGACCTCTTTTTTGTCAACTCTAATTGGTACAACCCGCCGGGAGCCAGCATCCAGAGCACCGCTCAAATGCCCTGGGGCTCCGGGCAGCTCATTCCCACCATAGAGTTTTGTAAAATGTTCGAACCATTCTCTATCTGTGATATGATTTGGAATTTGGTTCGAATCACAGCCAGTCGATTTTCTAACTAATGCCCAAAATAAGTTGTCATTCTTAGTTTGGCTTGCATCTCTGAGGTCTTCCCAATGAGATTCTTCCCAAACCTTTTTGGCGGCTATTATAGCCTGTCTATAGTACATCCTGGGCAGGCTAACAGAAGCTGGATTAGAAGATTTAATGGCAATAATTAGATTGTTTTTCCCCCTTCTACAGTTACTATCAAACCAGTTCTGGGTTGGCTTAATAGACACCGGATTCTTTTTGGATGGAACCGTAAACAATTTGCCAATCTGATCCATAGTGGCAGTATAGATGGCTTCTACCTCTGCTGGCCCAGCCGCCTCATTGCATTAGTGTCTGTGCAACGAGAATACCATCCAGCGCCCTCAGTCTAGGTTCGTCTAGGCAGAACTTGGGCCATTTAAGAACTCTATTGCAGTTGGATGGTATGATTTGCTTGGTTATTAGCCCCTGCTATTTGATGGTATACGCTCCCTTCTCTGCCACGGGTCTAACAATGTAAGGGACAGGGGGTTATGGTCGCTCTCCACCGATGGTATGATGACCATATCCACCACTGACTTCCAAGCCCTCCTGTCTATCATTATGTAGTCAATCCTACTCTCGCATGATACTCTATTGTAGGTGTTTGCTCCTTGAGTATCAGAAGTAGTACGACCGTTGGCAGCTCTTAGACCTGTTTCGATCATTAGAGCATTCATTTGAATGACTACTGGAGACCATCTCCTCACAGGCTTGAGGGTAAGAAACGGGACGCCCCATTGTGCATCATCCTCATGCACTCCAAGAATATCATCTGCTGCCAAAGGTTCGAACGAGCAGTTAAAGTCACCAGCGACCAAGACTAAGGAGTCAGGAGCACACAGCCTCAGTAGATCAGTCAAAATGTCAATAGTAGGTGACTTAGCCCCCCCTTGAGTACCTCTTACATATACATTAAAGAATTCCTAAGCGGGGGCACCATTCAAACCCTCAATATGGAGTCTCATAATATCCAGACAGGAGGACGTATGATGGGTAATCTTAAGGTTAAGGTCAACCCTTACCCATACCGTAAGTCCGCCCGAGGGCCGGCCACGCCCAGCCATGGTGGCAGGTACATGGAAGCAAGAAAATCCCTGCTTATGCAGAGGTTCCAAGCTCCATGTCTCCTGGAACATACAAATATCGTACCCATTGATAAAGCTATTCCAATCTGATAACAAAAGCTTGTTTCGCAGACCTGCCACATTCCACGAAACGATTTTAAGGTTACTAATGTAAACCTTACTGGGGACTAAAGCACTTGCAGTTACATCCAAGGCCTGGTTGGTGTCAATGTTGATAACACTCCCAACATCCAAAACTGTATCAGTGGACTCTAACCCCACTAACTGTTGCAATAGAGGTGAGTCTAAGGAACAGTCACCCGTGGGTGGAGAAGAGATACTTGATTCACTTACTACTACGTCGGGTCAATCAACTGCCTCCAAACAATCATAATGGTTATGATGAAAAAAACTATCAATATTAAAAGAGGGCATAGACCATTCTCCCTGAGCTGGGCCCCTCCTGCTCCGGGGAACCATTGACCATCCATCAAGCTGAGGAGCAAAATGGCCAGGGGGATAAAAGTAAGTTAATGGGAGAGAATGGACAGTCGTGCCTGTGCTAGGGTATCTCCAGTTACAGATGTAATCAACAATTCTCGGGTTGTTAAAGTTAATCAGAATACAATCACCCCTTATATTTTTAGCCAAGTGTCCCACCCATGATGTCCTTCGGATCATAAGTATTTTACCGACTAAGTGCAGGGGCAAGGGTCTATTGGTATTCAACCAGTGTACAACCCTATTCCATAATTTTGTGGGGCTTTCCCCCTCGTTTTTGCCCAGTTCTGGAACCCTTGCCAGGACCACCACAAATGGACAAACTTCCGGGGGTAGATTTAAGATTTTGTTATCCGCATTAAGTTGGATAGTCGGTGCCCCCCCACCAGACCTATCTTGCTCTAAGATCTTCTTGCGTTTACATGGTTTATTTACATTAGAGAATGGTAATTCCTTATCAGTAGGAATTGCTACCGGAACGGGTAAAACCAACTGGGCAGTATTTACGGCTGATAGTTCTTTGTTGGCGGCTGGAACAGCAACTTTTACCTTGCGGATTTTAGACAATTTAGTAACCGAGGGCGAAATTGTTCTTAAAGTGGGTTCTACAGGGCCCTTAACATCTCGTTCGATCCTCTTTAAATGGATCTCAATCTTACTCAACCTTTCTTCTAATGGGGCTAGGAGGAGCTTAATAGTGTCATAGATAGCATTAGACTCAACCTCCAGGACCCCCTGCCGTATTTCTTGGCTTGGTGGCCCATCTAAATCCTGGGTCACCCTGCTAGGCAGGGAGGAGTCTGGCAATCCATGGGGGGATTTTACAGCGGGTTGCTCCACAATAGGTGGGTTTACTTTCCTAGCTTTACGACCTTTATTATTTCTCCTGCCAGTGCTATTTACTGTCTGTTGTGTGTTCTTTGGAATCGCCCCCGGGTCTTTCCCACACTGTTGCCTAGTATTATACACCTTTGCGACAATAGGCACAGTAGGAAACTTTTGGGGGGATAACAACAATGATTCTGAGGCTGTAGATTGACTACTAAGAGTAGATTGCGACAAATCACAGAGGGGAAGCTGTGGAATCGGAAGTTCTAAAATGGGGGAAGCACTCAAGACACCATTGGTGATCAAGTTCAGATTATCAGGAGTCCGAGCGTGCGCAGTTAGACCCATAGAGGATCTTCTTGCGGTAGCCAGTTCATGCGAGACGCGTCGCTCCATTATAGAGATCCCCTCGTCAACAACATTGTTCATCTTCGTTATAAATTGGTCCATTGCTCCCGTAAAAATTGCAGCACCTGCTCTCCCCTTAGCTTCTTTAGGCGGCATAGCAAGTCCCCCAATTAAACGAAAATATATATTTAGGCAATGTACTCACGCATATGTGTTGGGCAGTGAAAGGAAGGGGGGTGGCCCGACCCGGCCTCTCCGGTCTTGAACGGGCTTAAACGGGCCCGCCCTTGGCCCGGGCTTCACTCGGGCGCTCCCGCGCGCGACTCGCGGGGCGAGAGGTGTTCCTGTCTTTTGAAGCGCCTCCGGGCGCTCTTCCGGCGTCACTCTCGCGCCACAACCGCCGGGGCACCTGGGAGATGGAGTCCCCTGCAGCGGCGATGGTGCTGGTGGGGCGCGAGGAGCGAAGAGCGGCGAGCCGTTCCCCTCACGGCAAGTGGTGGCAGCCCAAGTTCATGCAGATTAGCCGTTCCCCTCACGGCGGTCAGGTAAGTCCTCGGTAGTGTCAATAAAAAACGCTCCCACTGAGCGCTTCGGTGCTCCTGTCTTTTGAAGCGCAGAGGTATACCACCGAGCAGTGACAGATACCCATTCACTGACACCTCCTGGAAATGAAGGCTACAACCCTCTGGGATCAACAGCTTACTCTCTGGGTACACCTCCCAACTAAGGGGTACAAGGGCATGCTCTACACTCTCCTCCTGGGGAAAACCTCCTCAAAGGATACACTATCCACCCCTGTGGAGTGCCCACTTGTGTGTAGCTTCCTGGGACACACATTGTTAGAAGGTGGTTCTGACACTATGGGCCACCTAGATTTGTTTGCTTTTTGAGCACCTAATTTTTGAGCTTTTACTGTGGGGGAGAATCACCCACAGTGAACTCAAGATGTAAGAGACTGCATGGGGATGTTACTGGTGTCCCCCTGGCTTGACCAGGCCACTGCACAGCAGTTGGAGTAAGGGACACCGGGCTGGTTACCTGCAGACACGTGTACATGCATGTGCACACGTGTAGGGACTACGCAGGGGAGATTCCTAGCGTGTGCAGTCCAGGAGCAGCTACAAGATGAAGGGTGTGGCAAGACTTGTGCAGAATTGGGTGATGACATGGAATAGGCTTTGTACACTGGGAAGGAACATGCCAGGAAAAGTCAGTGTGTTTTACTGTGTTTTAAACTTCATTATTCCCTTATGGGGATGTGGAGCCCATGGGCTAGATTACCTTTCATAAGGCCTACAGATTCCAGACATGCACTAAAGTCCACTCTAGCGGATGTGAAAAGGAGTATTCTGCAGAGTCCAAAGCCATATTTGTACTGCTTTTGGGTCATCTAGAACTGTCATATTTCTCCGAGCCAGCATACCCAGACCCTGGCTGAAGGCGGACCTCAGCAGGATGGATTGATAACCTTCTTTCCACAAACTAAGTCCTCCTCTCCAGGAAGAGAAGATGGGTGGGGCTAAAGGCTCATCCATCAGCAGCTATCACTGGGTGCCAGGCACCAGACTGCACCAGGCGGGGAAGGCAGCGCGGGGGGGGGGAAGGGGTGTCAGATACCATGTGGCCAGAGACGCTGGACGACGCCATTTTGAACAAACCCAGAGGCTGGACAAGAAGGAGGGAGCAGGGGCAGGGAAGTTATGTGTCGCTGTTTGATAGGACAAACAGAGACTATCTGCCAGCCCCCTACTCAACTTTTAAAAAGTGCTTGCACAGGAAGAGAAGGTCTCTCTGGGGTGTGGTCTGCTGAGGCGGAAGGTGCTGGAGCCTGGAAATGGGCAGTTGGAAGGAGAGACCCCCTGATTTCCCGCCAGGGTCCTAACAGCACCAAAAGAAGAGCCCAGGACCGGTGCGCAGAAACAGGGGCCTCTGCACAGGGAGAAGAGAGGGACAGGAGGATAGCCAGGTGAAAGGCTGGTGCAGGGAGCCAGTGAAGACAGCTCCCTGCAGAATGCACCCTCTTGGAGAACCGAAGGGCAAAGGAGAGTGCTCCCAGTTGCTGGGGGTGCCACCAGGAGCAAGAGGACGTGAAAATGGGTCAGATCGGACCCCCGGGGGCTGAGATATGGCCCCTGGAAGGTAGACAACCTTTGACCCCAAAAAGACAGATGACGAAGCGAATGGGGCTCTGCCGCCAGTCTCAGAGATACCCGTGGGGTGGGTCAGGTCCCGGGGGCTGCCCCCAAGGAGAAGGGAAGCCGGGGAGCACCGTTCGCTCACTGTGATGGTGCCCTGCAGGGGGGGCAGGAGCCCACCCTGGCCCCCACCGAAGATGGAGGCAGGGAGCGCCGTCATGCCCCCGCAAAGAAGTAAGACAGGGAGCACCATCGCACTCTGCATGAAGGTGCCTCGTGGGGTGCCAGAAGCCCACCCTGGCCTCCACCGAAGATCAAGTCGGGGAGCACCGCCACTCTCCACGTGAAGGTGTGCGAGGAGAGGGGCCTGGGACCCCATCTCCAGGCCCGATCAAAGTCGGGGTGTGCCATCACGCACCCCGTGAAATTATGCAGAGGGGGCCCGGGACCCCATACCCGGGTCCCGAAGTCATGGAGGGGGCCTGGGACCCCATCTCCAGGCCCCAAAGACCAGCCGGAGGCTGGGGGAGTGCCACCGCACTCCCCCACAGTCCAGGAGGACCGGAGGAGGCGGACGTGTCTGCCCGCTGGAGCGGGCAGACCAGAAGTACCCAGACGGCTGCTGTGGCCGCACACAGGGGTGCGGGCCGGGAGAGTTCTGGCAGGGGCAGCCGGGGGTGGGCTCCGTGAGCTGCCCTCAGCCCAGCAGCTCACGCGGGGTAGGACCGAGGACCCTGCAAGCCTCAGAAGAGCGGTGAGGAGCTCAGGTGGGACCGTACCCCTGAAACACGGGCAGAGAGCCACGGGTGGGCTCCCTGAGCTGTCACACTTACCTGGGGGTCCGGGTGGGACTGGACCCTCCAACCCAGCAGAGACGCGGCCGGAGGCCCACATCGCGGCTCTCCCTGCAGCAGCAGGAGAGCCGCTGCTAAGATATGCGGCAAAGACCATAATGCCTTGCAGGCTAGGACCGGCCTGCAAGGGAAACACAGCATTTTCATGGCTTCTGGTGGCCCCAGGAGGACGGGGTCACCACCACAGGAATGCACCGGTACTGGGGGAGCTGCTGAAAAAGCACAGTCTCCACCCAGCACGAAGAAAAGTCCCACCCTAAGTGTCCTGGGTACTTAAAAGAAACAACCCCTCAAGGGCTCAGCCAAGATTGCACCACCGCCTAGGCTGGAACTTATGTTCTGCAGCTGGAGGTGCACTGAGAAGTGCATCAAGGAGTGAAGGGCTGAGTTGGGGATGTCTGGAGAAGGGCATCCCCTAGAGGTGAAGAGGTATAATTGCACTGAAATGCATTTACTAATCTCCCTTGAGTAAGCCTCAGACTGCTCTGCAACGCTACCCTCTGAGTCAGGCGCTACAATTGGGTGTTTGGTTCCCAGTGAAGGACAAATGTAGTCATGTTATTTGTGCTGGCCTCACAGATGCTGCCTCGTTGTCCAACACACAGATTCCACATTCTTGTGTCCTGACCAGAGACTGTCATGAAACGGGGGTGGTTGAAAGGGCACCTTGGGTACCCATTCATCAAAACCTCCCATTCTGTGCTCTGTGCTCTGAATAGGAATGGGGACCCTTCACCTCAAATCTCTTATGAGGCCCTTTTGGGGACTACTCTGTATTATCCTGGTCTTCTCCTTCCCTGTGTGGAGGGAAACCTGAGCTACCCTTCCTGTGGTCACTACCGGGTAGCTTCATGGACACTCTGGTGCTGATACAGAGATTCAGCTTCTTTCCCAAGCTCTTTGGGCATAGTGAGGTTAGTGTCTCTCAGGTAGTACTGCAATTATGTTAAACAAGTACTCAGGATGCGCTTCTTCATCAAATGTTAAAGCCCATTATAATCATTTACTTTACTGTCCTTCACCCTTCCATCCACTGCCTTATTGGAAGAATCCTCAAAATGAACTCAGGACTGGTGAGACTGCCTCTGGCTATCCCTGAACTTCAGGTGATACGTCTCAGTGGTCAGACCAAACTTAGTGATAAGGGCTTCCTTCCATGGTGGCATACTTCATCTGATCAGCTACTTCAAGGGTTAATAAGGTATCTCTCCCTGCGATTGGCTTGTGCTTCTACAGACTAATCACTGGGACTCTGTGCATACCACACCTAGGGCCACGTCATATGCAGCAAACCACATATCTATGATATCCCCCATCTCATAGCTAGGCATTAAGACTAACCCGGGCGGTGAACTCTGCTTCATTTGCAGAGTTTTCCGCACTCAGCACTGCACACAGATATGTTCCTCATTCGCGCTCCCCAATGTCAAGTTGGCAAGTGAGGAAAATCCACCTCCCAGTGAGATTTTTCCTCACTCATGCTCTCCAACGGCAAGTTGGCAATCATGAGCGAGAAAAATCCACCTCCCAGTGAGATTTCTCAACCCGGGAGTTCGGATTTATCAATGCGGAAGGTCACAACCGCTCATGTTGAGAAACCTTCTGTTGGCGTTGAGAAAGTTGCTGCTAAAGTAGAAATTCTACTTGAGCAGCAGAAAAGAAGTAGCGCCCTCTTGTGCTCCGTATCGTGCCAGTTGTGTTGATTTCCCAGCACAGGACAAACACCCGACGCTGAAAATCAAAGCAAACAGGCATGACCAGAGCACTCCACCGCCGCAACTCCGAGTGGTACAGCAGAGTTTTTAGGTCACTTTGCGGAGTTTCACATAGCGGAACTCCATGAACTCCGCCCAGGCTTAACTAGGACTTTGAGGATGTGGGATCTTTTTACCTCTCTAAGGCACTTTACTTTCACTACCCACCCCACTTCATCACTGAACTCAGAGGTCCTCTTGGCTTTCAGTTCCACCTCTCTCTGACTCCTCTCCTGTGTCCGCAGTACCATCTTCTCCTCCACGGCTAAATTTGTCTCCTCCAGGGCCTGAGTTGAATCTGCCTTCTTTTCTTCAGCAGCGATAGCCAAATTGGCCAGCTGCAATTTGAGTGCCCTCTCTGCCTTTCTGCCCTTCCTGTCTGACTGGGGAAAACCGCAAAAGGACACACTGAGCTCTGCTCAGGACAATGCAGGTGATGCTTCTTCCCGGGGGATGTCATCCTCTGGCACTGGAGCCTTTGTAATGTCATCATTTTCTTTTTCTCCTACATTTTCCACCTCTTCCTCATTCACTTGCTCTGGAAGGGTGGACTGTAGCATACAAACTACCTTCTAAGCTATGAGGGCAATCTGGAAGTCCCTTTTCTTGGACTCCTTCCCTGGCCTCAGCCCTCTGTCCTTGCACATCCCTCTCAGATCTGTCATGCTTAAGCTCTCAATGCTGCTCAGATTCATTTCCATTATTTCAAAAAGCACTGGTGCAATACTGGAGAGTAGGAATGAAATTTAGGAAAAATTAAAAAAAGACAAGTTAAAAATCAGTCAATTTAAAAATACAAAGTTGATATTAATGTCAAATTACAAAAGGGATTTTTGGTTTTAACTTAAATCACTGAGTGGTACTGCAAAACATAAGTTTGGGATCCCACCGGTGAACACTAATGTGAAAAATGTGATTATTATTTGGGGCTGATGACTACCCCCCTTAAGGAATGATCTTGTCAGGGTGAACCACTAAAGTCACTAAATGAACCTGTGCTCAACACCCTCGTGGCATATGGCATTGAGCAGACAAGCTTTGCTTAAAGGTAATGTACAAAGTATTCATGCAGTACCAAAACAGTAATAAAGTCAAAATGAAAAACAATTAAACTCCCAAACTGAATACCAAAAATATATTATAATTTAATTTAATGAACAAAATGACCCCAAAATTAATAAAAATCAATAAGTGTAACTGGAGATAAGATATGTAAAAGATTTAAGTAGAATAGCGCCAAGAAGCACAAAGTGCCAAGGTTAGTCAATGGTTACAGTAGACCTGGACCAAGTTACAATTTGAGGCTCGCCGCAATGGAGCTATGGACAAATACACCAACCAAATTCTGAAGTTGATGTCTGGAAACACCACATTTATGCCTGGCATGAGCTAGAGGGTAAGAATGACTCTTGGAAATGCCCTAATCAATAGTGTAAAAGTTCCTTGAGCTACCTCTGTATTTTGGGCATTTTCAAGATGGAAAAAGCCTTCAGCCACACTAATCCTGGGCTCTGAGGGCTGGTGTGTATGTGGGGAGGGAACTATGGCAATCCTTCTGTCCTCCTACATCTAACACTGAAATCCAATTTGGGAACAGCCACTTTACTCACAATAAACTCAGAGAGAGAAGTCTGATACAACACAACAGGGTTCATCAGCACCCAGACAGTGGATACACATGAATTGTCTTGCCATCCTCTTTCATATGCTCTCCAATATGCTATATGTTAACTGGGCATGGGCGAAGTGTTAAAACGCTGTAGTAATCGGAATATTTTCGGTAATTTTGTGTTACTCTTTTGACATGAAACAACCACAAATTGTGTGAATACACCTGTTTGCATACTAACGAGAACTGTGGTGCAAAATGTCAACTGCAGGAGCTTGTGAGCAAATAATTTGCAACTGCAAACAGGCTGCTGGTTGCAGATGCTCATGTTTTGTTGCATTTGGCACTATTTTCTTAGCAAATAAAATTCATCCTTGGGTCAATTTTGGACACAAGGGTGCATTTTGCGTTAAGAAAATAGTGCTAAATGCTGGGTTAGCTCCTCACGTAATCCATAGAATGTCACACAATTTTCCTATAATTATGCTAAAGCTAATTACTCAGTTTACGCCTACCCCTAATGTAAACCTTGCAGACCTGTCAAGCAAGATTGGACACTCAAGCAGGATTTTATATTGTAATGTCAAAAAGAAAAATCAGAGCCCCCATCCTGCATCTTCTGGGAGGTTTAGGGGAGTCATTGTTTTCCATTCAGGTCAGCCTATTGTTTGCTCCTGAGAGGCATTTCATACATTTTTCACGCCTATTCAAATGCGAAACCCTGGCTGGGATAAATGGGGGAGCAAAGGCAAATTAGCTTCCAAGAACTTCATGGAGGGAAAAGGTTACATAGGAAAAAAGTAACTCTCTGATAGGTTTAGGCAGTCCCATTCGGTGGGATTTTAATCTGGACCCTGGATTTTTACACAGGACAGCCAGGCCTGCACAGTGAAAAATAGCCTTTGGGTGCCAGTCACTATAAGAACATAATAATATAACATTTCTATATGTTCTGCTTTTTAAATACCATGCACCCTGCCTTGTGCAACAAGAGCTACATAGAAGTGATTTATTAATATTTAAAAGAGAGATTTTGACTTGCCAAAAGAGTTAATTTTGTCAGGCTGAATTGCAGATTTTAAACTGCCACAGGTAGGCCACAATGGTAGGCCAGAGCAATGTTTACCCTGTCACTGCAGAGTATAGCACACATAGCTGCAGTCCACTAGTAACATTTAACTTACTTATTTATGTACTTTTTGTACCATATACTAGGGACTTAAATATGTTAAATAAGTTAAATATGCCTATTAGAGGATATGTCAATTGGAGGAAGATCAATTTTATCATGTTCAAAGGAGGAGCACAGGCACTTTAACGCTGGTTAGCAAGGGTATAGTGCTCAGAGGTCTACATCTACTGAAAATATAAGGTCCGCTAACAGACAAAAAATCAAGGATGGCCACTCAGAAAATGTGGATTTCATGCAAATAGTAAAACAAGAATTGGCAAATCCAATGTGTCTCTGCTCTGAAAGGGAGAGCTATTGATATTGACATTGCGTTTTGGTTGGCAGTTCACATGAGTCCTGTTGCTTGCACAAACATGGATGGCAATCTTGCAATGGATTTTTTATTAAAATAATTCTGATTCAAGTGACAACTAACGTGTATGCGAATCATAATTGAGAGCACATGAGTATTAGTGTTGGGGCTAATTTGCTATAGTGTAATTATGCAAGATGACTCAGAATCATGCAAGGAGAGTGAACCAGCATTTAGGGCCATTTTCTTAGTGGAAAATGCACCCTTGTGTCCAAAATGGACCAGAGGATGCATTATGTGCTAAAAAGTAGTGCTAAATGCAACAGAACACGAACAGTTGCAGCCAGAAGCCACTCAAACTCTATTCCTGTGCTTTTGGGTTTGGCATTTTTGCCCTAAATCACTCTGAATTACATGAGCGTGCTTCCTCAGATAATGTTTGGCAATTCATATCACAAGAGTAACACGAAATGACCACACTTACTCTGATTACAGAGGTGTAATTAGAAATGTGCCCAAGCCTCGTGTATCTGCCATGATGCACTGAAGCTGTTTATTTTATTTAATTTACCATTTGAGTATCGCAGATAGTCATGTTAGAATGGTAGATAAAAAGTTAGAAAACAATGATGTGGCAGCACATAAAAAGCAAGTGAGCAGTTCTGTAGCACTGCACAACTGCTGGGCCCTCGTTTTAAAAAAACATACATACTGCAGAAAAGTATTTAATGTGGAGGGGTGAGCATTGAGGGGAGAAGTTAAAGGAGTGCACAAGAAAGTGAGGAAAAAGCAGGAAAGATAGCAAAGAAGCGCATAAACTCCCACAGAGTGCTGAACACAAAAGAAACAAACAGTGACAAAGCCAATTGGTCTCACCTTTTGGTTTTCCCACCGCAGTCCTATGTGCTTTGCCCATGTTGTTTGGTACTGGCAAAAAGAGAAAAAAATATTGTAATCACTGATGCTGTGCAGTTGTGCCAAAAACGGTGTACAAGCACACATGCATCGTCACGCTACAGTGACAGCGCATAATGAAGTAAGCATGCACATTCATTGGCATTCATGTGCACGTATACTTCATGATAGTATGGACAGTTGGCATTTTGCTTTTGTTTTTTTAAAGCTGTTGGATGGCAAACTTGGAGTAGGTAATTAATAAAACGTGCGCAAAACTGCAGACCCAACTGCAGCTGCAAGGCCCACCCCCAAAAATATTTCTTAAAAAAAAAACAGATGACATGAGGGAGCAATGAAGGTGTGGGTGGGTTGAAATTGGTGCTACCAAGTGTTGTGTGCGATCGGGTGCTGGAGGTGCAACGGTAGAGCATGCAGGTTTTAAAAAAACAGCATTGGAAGCAAGGAAGGAGCTGTGGGGAGAGGAGTAACATGGAAAGCAGGGTGATTTAATGGTGGATGAAGCACACATGGAAGAGTGAAAGAAAACACATGAGCTCTGATGGAGTGCTCAAATAAAAAAAAAACTCAGTTCCCTCAATGTATTTAATGGAAGGGCGAAAGTAATCCAATCAGAGCACAGTAAAGAAGAAGTACTCTGGAGGCATTGCAAACAAAGAAGAGGGAGGAATGCCATTGAATAAGAGGCAGGGAAATAGTAAGAAAAAACAACAACAATGCCATCCAGTCAAGAGGCTGACCCAAAACTATCTATATGTATATATTTGAATGTATGAGAGTCAATAGTTTTACAACGGACAGCTAAAGCTGTCATAAGTGGGACCCAAAAAAGAGCACCACTAAGGCCCAAATGACAAGAATTTGGCAGAGCGGTGGCTCATCTGCACCACCACACCTTCAAAGCACATGCTGGCATGGTGGCATGGCGGTTCCCATTGCTGTGCCCTGTAAAAGGTGGTGGTACCTTTTAAAACGGCTCTGCAATGGGAACGCCTCACAAAGTTCCTGCACGGCATGGCCTTGTAAGTCCATGCTGAGCAGGAACCTATGTTCATGCACACAGGGGGGCACATGTTATGCCCCCTGTGTGCATCCACATATATCTGAGGCGCAGGAAGGCCCTGTAGGGTCCCCTTTGTTTCCTCGCCACCAGGATTTTCACAGCGGTGGAATCGCCATGAAAAGCCTGGCAGATAGGAAACTCGTTATATGCTGTGTGGTACCATGGTGGTTCTGCCAAGCATATTGGGGCATCTGAATGCCACTCCTAATCTAGGGAACAGCTGTTCCCTGGTAGAGCCGACAGTCCTAGTGCGGGCCGACTGCCCAAGTCGTAATCGGGTTGTCGGACTACAGGTGCGGCGGTTGCTGGATCTGCCACTACTGCGCCACCATGAGTCTGGCGATGCGAGGGATGCAAGATTAGTAATCTGACGTTAAGTAAACAGTTGAAGGATACAATTTATCAAGTCAGAACTGTGTGAGACCAAAATGTTTATTGACAGGACAAACAAAAGAATATAGAGGCAAGGCATTGAATCAAGAGTGTAGACACATAACAGACAACAAAGCCATCTAATCATGAGCACAAGCCTGGCTCACAGCCCACTTTAAGTATAAATTCTGTATTTGAAACAATAGGTCTCCCAATTGACAGCTAATGCTGCTGGAGCTGAACCCTAAAAAAGTGACAGAATAAGTACATTTAAATAGTTTTACTGATGATGTGGAAAATGTATGAAAAAGTCAAGTCATAAAGAAACTATCACCGACTTTCAGTGGTCATAGGATGCATATAAGTATATGGCAGAGAGCAAAATTTATTTGCAAAAATACTAGGCTTTTATTGCATAACTGAATTGAATTCAAGTCGTCATTAATTCACAGCACATGTACAGTGAAAACTGACACTGGTTTTGTCATATTGTGCATGATGGTCTGCATGTGATAACAATGTAGCAGATGCATAGGCAAACGAACAGATATGCCTTAAATGCGTTGCTTCATTTGGCGTAAGTAGGAATGTGAAATATTTGCTGCATTTCTGTATATTGTGCATTGCTACACAGGTGTGATGCGCAGTATAAGGACATCTGATTACATTCAAAGCAACCCTATGATAGGCAATAAGACAAAGGCAGGGGGGATTATTAATTGCATGCAGTTTGTTTTAGCATTGCTCAATACTGTTACATTCTCTACCTAGACCTACCAAAACAGTGTAAAGGAAGTATATTTACTAGTCTTAATTCCACATATACTCACCTTCCAAGGCTGGTTTCATCATTCTGCCTGCCCTGTTGAAAGATTCTGAGAATCATAAGAGTAACAAGCTCTCAAGGTAAACACTTTCACATAGATTCATCAAACTCAAATTCTGCGATTCCTAAATTGCGAGAAATAGCGAATCGCAGTTTAGAAATCGCAGAATGGGATTCAAGAAAAATTGCGAGAAAAAAAAGCGAATCGCAATCGGCCGCAATCGGCGATTGCGAGTTTCCGAAACTCGCATAAAATTCGCAGATTCGGCCGATCCCCTTGTTGAAATTGCGATCTCGCAATTACCGAAATCGCAAATTACGATCTGGCTAATTGCGAGATCGCAAAAACGGGAAGTCGCATTTTGAGCACAGTGATGACATCACAACCAGGAAGTAGGCAGTTCCCACCCTCATTCTGCATTGTGAGCCTGAAGTGGAAGCAGCTTTGCTCAGAGCTCCACTCCGGAGTACCTCCAGCAGAAAACCAGGAGACACCCCACTGCAGAACATGTCAAAGGAAGCTGCAGGGGAAACTTCCTCAGGAAGGAAAAGGAAAATTAAATTTTCCGAACAAGAACTAGAATATCTGATAGATGGAGTGTGCAGGGACCACGATCGCCTCTTTGGCAAGGACTCCAGAAGGGTGCCAGAGGCGGACAAAAGGAGGATTTGGGTGCGCATCCGCGCAAAAGTAAATTCTGTGGGGGTGACCCAGCGCTCTGTGGACAATCTGAAAAAACGGTGGTACGACCTCAGAGGGCGGGCCAAGGAGAGGATCGCAGAGAGGCTGGGGGAGCATGCAGCAACAGGAGGTGGAGAGCCCACTGTCCCACCCAACACCCCACTTGAGGACCGAGTAGAGGACACCCTGCATCCCCAGGCATGCGTGGGGGTGACCCAGCTGGACTCCTCCCGACTCACCCAAGATTCACAAGGTAAGTGCCATGCGAGTGAGACCCTGTCCCCTAACAATGGCCATGACCCCAGATAATCCCATTAGAAACCCCAGTCATGCAGCCACAGCACACCACAAAAGCCCTATTGCATTGTGGGACATGTAGTCTGACCACAATTACCATGTAGCCCCATACAGCTAGACCTGTTCAGTGATAGTCAATCCTGCAGCGAGTCAGGGAATGGTAGCCTGCATGCATGTAGCAACCTTTAATGTGTAAGATACAGGTCATTAATCAACGTCCACTTTACATCACAGGTGGCGCTGAACTACCCACTACGGACAGCGATGCCCTACAAATAGAAGAAATTACGGAGGACACAGAGGGAGACGGGCATTCAACCACAGAACCAGGACCATCAGGGCAAGCAGCCGCACCAGCGGCAGTACGACCACCTGCCCCTGTGGCCAGTGCCACCTCAGCGCCCACAGGCGCACCACAGCGTGTGACTGACACACCAGTGGGGCTGACAACACCAGCTGCAGCGCGAAGACAAACCCGCCGCACTGCCGCTGTGAGGAGCCAGTCCAGCGGACTGCTGAGAGAGCCGCGCAATACCACAACACGCGCTGGCAGGGGGTTGAATGTGCGTGCACCTGGGCTCTCCATTGAGCGCCGTATGCTCCACATCCATCAGACACAAGCCCGACATCTTGCTGCAATACATCTCCAGCTCAACAAGACTGCAAGGAATTTTGGACAGCTGTCGGACAGGATGGAGCGGATGACCGCTGCAGTGGAGGCCAACACACAGGCCATGTGTAGCCAGCGGGACATCAACTGGCGCAGACACCAGCAACTGCTGATCCGCCTGTCCGCGTACACGTGGTCAAATTATTTAATTGGGAATGCCACCTCCCAGCTGTCACGACGCTCCTTGGCCATGCAGGTGCAAATGGTCCAGTGCTGCCAGGACGTCGCAAGGGCACTGGAAAGAGTGACCACTGCCGTGCAGGGTACGCAGGCAACTGACCATGGCCAGGCGGGTGGGGGGGATGACACTAGTGAGGCTAATTCAAGCCTCAGAAGCCAATCCGTGCCACTGGTGGTAGCACCCCGCCTCAGCACCAGGCCCTCTGCTGCCTCACGTACAATTCCGGAGGAAGAGCCGGAAAGAAGATTGGGAGCGTCTGCACGGAGGCGCCAATGAACATTTGTACAGTGCCATGAAGGGCCATGCTGCTGCGACAAGCATGCCCTCCTCAAACACATGGGACATATGACGCAATATGTTTCTCATGTTACTGTGTGAGATATTCCAACTTTATTGTGCAAATAACAATAACAAATTATCTGTTTAAGTCAATCTGTCTCATGTCATTATTCCTATTGTCATGCATGAGTGAAGTGTTGGGTGAGGGCAGTGGGTGCACTAGAAACAGTTCATTGTGATTTGGTTGCGGCGCCTGTGTCCTTCTGCAGGATTCTCCCCGCGTGCATGACGCACATGTGCAGGTGGGCGGTTGTCCCCTTCCGACTCACTGCCAGAGATCTCGACAGGTATCCTGCACTTGGTAGCAATGTTGTGGAGTATTGCACACACGGCCACGATGCGGCAGCAGACCTCAGGCTCGTATTTGATGGCCCCACCTGTCTTGTGAAGTATGCGGAATCTGCTCTTCAGAAGGCCAAATGTTCCCTCAACGCAATTCCTTGTGCGTATGTGTGCAGCATTGTAACGCCATTGCTGGGGTGTTGCAGGGTTGAGGTATGGGGTGAGGAGGTACTCACGGAGACCGTAGGCGCTGTCATCTAAATGAAAGGAGCAGAGGGTGAGTGCCTGTTCTGCGCAGCTACATGATCACAGTGTACTATATGGGGGCATGTGTACATACCTAGTAGGTGTCCTTCGCCAAAGTCTCCCCTGGCCAGTCGTGTGTGAATGCCGCTGTGCCAGAATATGAAGGAGTCATGTGTGCTCCCCGGGTATTGTGCCACTATGTCCGTGATGTAAGTCTTAGCGTTGCACACCATCTGGATATTGAGGGAGTGGTAGGACTTGCGGTTGTGGTACATGTATTCCTTTTGTGCTGGTGGGCAGATGTGGATGTGGGTACAGTCAAGGCATCCGATTACAAGTGGAAATTGCGCAATGTTGTAGAACTGTAGCTTGGTCTCATTCAAGGCATTGCCTCCAGGAAACTCCTTAGGCAGCGGGACATGGTGCTCTGGGATATCCCCCCTGCAACAGCGACTATCCCCTGGAAGCTTCCGGAGGCCAGTAGGTGCAGGCAGCACAAGACCTGGACATGGGTGGGCACGGCATTGATCCTCCTTGTTGGGTGCTGCATCAGGGGGTCTAGGTCCCGGATCAGCTTTATGATCATTGGCCCATTCAGGCGGTACTTAGAGTAAATTTGCTCCGCTGTTTGGCCCAGCAGGGTGACCCGCAGGTGGAATATTCGCTCCTGGATCCTGCGTCTGTTCCGTGCTGCAGCCTGGAGCCTTCACCGCCTGACCACCATGTAGAGTCCTGGCATTGTGAGAGTCCTCATGCTACTACTGTGTTTCCCTAAGTGTGTTTGTTCAGGACTGCACCTGTGGCTCGTTAGATTTTTTTTGGTTAATTTTTTTTCCTTAATGGTTACCACCTGCTTTTGTTTCTCCTTAAATTGCGCCTCGCAAATAGCGATTTTCGGCTTTTTCGCTATTTGCGAGTTTTCATGAATAGCGTTTGCGGATATTTAGCGGAATCGCAAAAAAAATCGCAGAATCCATGGATTCTCGCTATTTCCGATTCGCTATTGGGGTACCTCCTAAATTCAGTGAAATATTTGGCGAATTCGCAATTTTCTTTTTGCGATTTCGCAAATTCTGTGTTTTTAACATGTTCAATTGCTTTTCTGTAAATTGAGATCGCAATAGCTATTTCGCAGCTATTGCGATCACAATTTTGCTTCATGAATCTGGCTGTTTGACTGTTGTGACTCGCTAGGCTTATCTGACCACTCTGCTCCTTCAAGCTCAGCCTGAAATTGTGACTCCAACCTGGTCTACTGTGAACATTACCTTTCATTGGTCTTTTTCCCTTCATGGAGATTTTTGTCTTAAACCATTTGAAAAAACCTATCATTGGGTCTCCTAATCGTTTTTAACCAGTTTGTATATCCTAAAGTCTTAAAGGTTTCTTGACTTTGTTCTAAATTGGTTTGGGAATTTTGTGCTGGAACGATCAAATGATTTTACCGATGTTGTGTCTATGTAGAAATGCATTGACACATAAGGTCTATAACGGACCATATGTGTCAATGCATTTCCACATAGACACAACTGTCTGTGCTGTGTTCCTAACTTGAGTGGTGTTTTTTGCCACTTTTACTTAATACCCATTTCTCTTGTCAATTGCCTGCTCAGTCTGCCATAGCTACCAGAGGCTAAGCAGGAGTTCGCATTGAACTGTATTGTGACTTAATCAGACTCTGTTCATTAAGTTGGTAGGGACAGCCCCTCTCTAATTACCCAGTTACACACAACAGTTCACCCTAAAACTCCCTTCATGGCTCCTCCAAGCAAAAAAATACAAATAAATGGTGAGACCCAAGAATAAAGCCATATTTTCAGAAATATAGAAAGGTTCAAGCAGAAGATTGCCATTCCATTAATTGGCCGTGCAGCGGATGCCTTCTCCATCACAAAATGAAGAGGCAGCTCTAGAGTTTTACTACTCTATTATTTGTTGCACACAAAAACGTGAGGAAGGAAAGCAGAATTAGATGTGCGGCACATTTTAAATGGTGTAATAGCCAGATAACAAAGTGGATGCCCCATTATGTACTTTTCTCTGTCTTGTTGTCACGTCATCATTCCCCACACTCCTTTTTCTGCCTTCCCTCGGGCCATTTGCTGTGTAACAACAGCAGAGCTGTTACTTTGTAACAGTAAAATAACATATTTTTATCCTACCTAAATTAGCTGAAGATATGCCCTTTCATTCCACGAAAGGTACATAAGACACAGTAACTTTTCTACAATGTTTCCATTTTCTGGGAGGTGGAGACCCACGTGAAGACACATTACACGTTTAAGAAAGTGACACAGTCACCTTCATTCTTTGTTTAATGGTTTTCCTGGAAAAATACATTTATTTTAAGACAATTACCGCTTAAAACCTTTATTAATGGTATTTTACAATTTCCTCAGCAACTGTGTGGTAATCACCTAGCGATCATGAGTGTAAATAGTTGAACATGGAATGCATTGATGATGTGAAGGTCCTATGTGTTCCATGGCAAGGGCCATACATTTTAACTAAGTAAATACTTAGGTATCTGCGCTCCAGCTCACTCTAGGTAACAATATACATTTCTGCTGAATGTGCACAATGTTTCATTACATATCCTGTTTGTGGACCACATGGCAAAGTGAGCATCTTGACTGGGGCTTTCACATTCAATGAAGAGTTTGCTGATGGGTCTTAACCCTTACGTTCACTGGTTTACATTGGGATACCTTTGACTGGATCTGAGGGAGAATTACCTTTATAAACCTTACAGAATTTTGCCATGATATGCTGGGTTTTCTGTGACATCCTTCTGTTGGTTATTGATTTCTAAAGTAAAGAGTGAAACCTTTTTCTGAGAAATCAAGATGGACTCTGTAGGGTGTAGCCCCTCTTGACACCAAGAAACAGCCATCCAAACCTCCTAGGGTACCCTGCTTATGATAATTTGTAGCACTTTCCTAAGACCAGGAAAGTTAGAAATTGGGGTCTCTAGTTTGCAGAGGTAGGCACCTTGCCCAAGTAGGGACCACCACTCTAATCAGGGTAAGTCATATACACTACCTAAATTAACCTGTGCTCACCCTCTGGTAACTTGGCACAGAGCAGTCAGACTTAACTTAAGAGACAATGTGTAAAGTACTTGTGCATACTTTAATTATAGTAACAATGAAACAGCACAACAACTCCATACCAGTTTAGAAAAATAGAGAATATGTATCTGAGAAAAACAAGACCAAAACAATAAAATCTAATACATAGAATCTGGGATATGATTTTTTTAAAGATCAATTGTGAAAATAGTGCGTATAAGTCACTAGCGGTCAAAAGGTAACTTGTGGTCGCGAGAGTTCAGAGCAAATCCAATGTTCAGGCCGAATGCTATGGAGGGCACGCAGGCTACAGAACCCACGCAGGGCCCACTGAAAAAGTACCTTGTACGGAACAAGAAGGCTTCACTGCATCCGTAATGATCTACGCCGTTGGATTGATGCATCGAAGTTGAGCCTTGCAGTCAATTCAATTAAAAAATAATCTTCATTTGACTATTAAAAAACAGTCATAAAAGCCCCGACAATATACTACATAAAAATTGGCGCATATTAAAAAAGAAGTACAGACATTGGTGTCATCTATTATTAATCTATAACACAAAGCTTTCCCTTACGGAAATTGATTTTAAAATAAACATGGTAGTGCTATAACATGTCAAAGGATCTTCTAGGCTTACAAGGAATTTCATAGCCAATTTATGGGACCTGATTCCACAGTTAACAAACAGGGGCTTCAAATAAAAATTCCTAAAATGACAGTAAAATTTGCAGAACAATATAAAGTGCTGCATGTTTTCTTTACTCTTATTATCACAAGGTCAGGGCACCTTATCTGAAGGACGTATCTTTATTTTTTGGAAAGCAGCACAATAACGTACAATACCACATCTCAGCCTCAATAAAACGAACCGATGCTGCGGGTGAGTCACATGCAACAGATAACCATTAATTCCCTCTCCTAACATATATGTTTTGTATAAAGCCGCAGTTGGTTTACTTAGTTCCATTTTTGCTCTACGGTTTTGTCTAAATGACAAGAAGGAGGCCTTAAGTTCTTTCTTTTTAATAGTTAGTATTTTTCCAGGGTTCGACCATACCAAAATATTAAATAAATTCCACAGTGTACTATTAATATAGGATAACCAGGGAATTTTTGGAGCCTCGCAGTCAGAGTTGAAGGATTGTAGCTGCGTTGATGGCAAGCCTTGCAGTCGGTGTGAAAGGTTCAGCAGTGCGTTTTCTTCGAACCTCGCAGACAGGACCAAAGTCGTTGTTGAATCAGCACTGTGTCGGTTCCGGAGGGCAATACGTTAGTTTTGATCGCCACATAGGGACCTTTGTGTCAACTTTTGCTGAAAACAGCTGCAGAACCCACTTCTGAGTCCCAGGACTAAATGGGGCACCTCGGGCAAGGAGGTGACTCACAGATTGTAGAGTTCAGCAGCACCAGCAGAGTTGCAAGAAGTCTTTAGTGTCTCAGACTTCCGAAAACAGGAGGTAAGACAGCAAGCCCTTGGAGAATCTTAGGTTCAAGGATGTAGAGAGCAGGTCCAGTCCTTCTCATTCCCAGGCAAGAAGCAGCAGGCAGCAGGACAACACAGCAGAACAAGTCGCAAAGTTGCAGTCCCTCCTACAGCTCAGCAGCTCTTCTTCTATGCAGAATGTCCTTGGTTCCAATAGAGTTCTGATTTGGTAGTGTCAGGGGTGCAGTATTCATACCCAAATGTGCCTTTGAATTGGGGGACACATCAAAGAGGCCTTTGAAGATCACAAGGTCCCTGCCTTTCCTGCCCTGGCTCCAGACACACTATCAGGTGGTCACCAAACTTACATCAACCCCTAAGAATAATGACACTAATCATAGTCAACAATTCTGCGACACCCTAGCCTTCCCTTTTATGAGAATTTTGATCATATGTTTAATGAATTTGATCATTCCAACGACATACATTTTAGGGAGCTGACATCTCTGTTAATGCATGACTATCATCCTTTTTCTGAATTCACGGCCACCTCCCCAGGTCAAGTGGCTGCTCTTCTTATGGGAGCCAAATCAGGGTCCCCTTACGACCCCTGACCCCCCCGCCCAGATATTCAAACTAGCACCAGAGATAATTGCCACAAATTTGTCTGATATCTTTAATATAATTTTTTTAACAGATGTGTTCCCTTCGTTTTGGAACCAAGCCTCCATCCTTCCTCTTATTAAAAAAAACAAATTTCAGCTCTACCAACCCCAATAACTATCGTCCGATATCAGGTTTTCCCCTCCTCTCTAAACTTGTTGAAAAAATCATGAGCATAGAATTATCTAAATTTATCCAGGATAATGAAATCCTTGACTCGACACATTTCGGGTTCCAACCAGGACACAGTACAGAAACCGCTCTGGTCAAAGCAACGGAAGATGTAAGGATGGCATTGACAGAGGGGTGTCTGTGGCCCTTATTCTCCTTGACCTATCGGCTGTGCTCAATACGGTGGACCAAAAGACTTTGATTCACTGTCTAGCAGAGGTAGGGAACAAGGATAATGCTCTTTCCTTGCTCACCTCCTTTCTTTCTGATAGGAGACAAACCCTAGCTCTCGGCAAATTTGAGTCATCACCCTTCTCTCTGCCATGAGGGGACCCACAGGGATCATCGCTGAGCCCAACTCGCTTCAATGTATATGTATCAAATCTGGCTCCACTTATCAAAAGCTTTAATCTGGAGCTCACCTCCTAAGCCAATGACACACATTTAGTAGTTACAGCCTTCAACAGTGATCCGCCTAGACCTAAAAAATGGCAAGATTGTATCAAAGCAGTCAGACTCTGGATAAGTAGGTGCTGTTTGAATCTCAACTCAGGAAAAACAGAGGTGATTTTAGTTGGGAACCTCTCTCCTTCCTTGCCCCCAACCTGGGCACCAGATTTTCTCGGCTATCCGCCAAACCCTGTCTCCAAAGCCAAAAACTTGGGGACTATCATCAATGACAAACTCAATCTTGGAGCCAAAGTTTTATCAGTGGTATCCACATCCTATCATACCCTCAGAATGATTAGAGCATCTTACCTTATATCCCTAGCAATTCTAAGAAAAGCTGGATTACTCCCTTAGTCCTCTCAAAACTTGACTATTTTAATAGTCTCTATATGAATCTGCAAAAAAAGCATGCCAGTAAACTTCAGTTAGTGCAGAATACTGCAGCTAGAAGAATATGCCCCGTTTTTTCGGATGCTTTTTTTCTGCATGCCATTACAACACGGTCATTACAACGACGCCTTGTAACAACGCATGCCATTATACGCAAGTCAGAACAACGACTTGCTCTAGAGGGGGCGCTGGATGTTGGATTAGTATAATTTACTATTTCAACTCCAGTCTGTGCATCAGTAGGGAAGGGGTTGGATTTGAAATCCAACACCTTCTGACCCCTACAGCAAGTCGTTGCTGCTCCGACTTGCGGAGTATTGGCATGCGTGGTAATAATGTGGTCTTTGTAACGACCGCGTTGTAATGGCATGCAGTGTTCTGGTTTCAGGGTAAACACTGTTTACCCAAGCAGAATGATTCTGAATCTCCCCAAATTCCATTCCATTGCCCCATGGCTCTTAAAGCTACATTGGCATCCGATCCGCAGCCGAGTAAAATTCAAAGCCCTCTGCCTTGACCACAAAGGACTTTACCATACAGTTCCGTGAATTTTACGGCATGCCTTCTGATGGTACATCCCCAATAGACCCCTACGTTCTGTAAGCTCCAACACTCTAGTGATCCCCAGAATCAGGAAAGCTAACTGGGAAGGTAAGAGTTTCACATTCAGCACAACTAAACTATGGAACAGCCTTCTGACCCACTTCAGAGCTATTCCATCACTGCTTATTTTTAGAAAAGAAATTACAACATGGCTTTTTAATAAGCTAAATGCCCCATTTTCAGCATGCTTAGGTTCAGTCAGCACCAAGGCACCCTTGGGTAAACGTGTGCTTTATAAATCCTCTTAACATAACATAACATATGCAGCTCTTTGTGTGGGGACAGATACAGCCCTATTGAGGTGCAAGTGTCAGCTCCTCCCTTCCAATCTACTTCAGGAAGGCCGATCAGCCTGGTGATAGGCCATCAGGATGTACATGTCACCCCCTTCCCCCCACCTCCCACTGTGTGATTGTTTATAGGAAATGCACAAAGGGCAGCTGTCACCCAACCCAGACGTGTAGTCAGAGACAGACAGCTGCAGATAATGGCCAAAGTAAGAAAATGCAGACTTTCTAAATGTGACATTTTCAGACTTCCAATTTAAAATCCGACTTCACCATAAGTTGTGATTTTAAATTGTGAGTGTAGAGACACCAGACTCCAGACTCGAAATTTGCATCTTCTCCTGTTAGGAAATTGCACTTAAAAGGTGTTTAAGGCAATCCCAAAGTTAACCTATGGGAGAGATAGGCCTTGCAGTAGTGTAAAACAAATGTATTTCTTTATCAGGACATGTAAAACACAAAAGTAGTTGTCCTTTACATACACTGCACCCTGTCCACAGGGCTGCCTCAGGCCTATCTTAGAGGTGACTTACATGTCATTAAAAAAAGGTTTGGGCCTGGCAAGTAGGTTAACTTTCCAGGTTGAAATGGCAGCTTAAAACTGCACAAACAGACAATGGCAGGCCTGAGCCTTGTTTAAAGGGCTACTGAGTGGGTGGCACAATCAGTGCGGCAGGCCCACTAATAGTATTTAACTTACCGGCCCTGGGCACATATATTACACTTCACTAGGGACTCATAAGTAAATAAAAAATGCCAATTGTGGACAAGCCAATGAACATTACCTTTTAAAAAATATATATTTTCCCAGGTAATGGAATAATACAGATGCATATAAACAATTCATACAATGTGAACATCAGAAGGAGAGAAAAGAAAGTCAGAGGAATACTGCCAAAATGCATATAGTTAGTTACTTAGCTAAGATTAGCCTAAATATTATCAAAAGTATCAGAGACTTTCTTTCTAGAATACATTTGATGATTCAGAAAACATTTCCATATATGATTACACATGATTGACATTGATAAAATCCCAACAAAAAATATTCCAAATCTTCCCAAACTTTAGCAGCGAAGAGAGACCCCTTGCTATGGCCGGAGAAAGCTCCGATTCATATATCTGATGTATAAGGGAACACCATTCCGTAACCTTAGGTGGGTTCACCGAGACCCATGCCCTAGTGATACAAAGCCGGACGGATACCATCATAATAATTATAAGTCACTGAATGCTTCCCTCATGATCATATTTAACACCCATCATTCTCTCTTTAGTAAATATTTGTACTGGGTATCCTAAACTTACGGACATAAACTTAATCACCCCTTCCCAGAATATTTGTGGACAAGGGCAGAGTGCAAACATATGCAAGAGCCAATTAACATTACCATGTTTAGAGTACAGATCATGTGCCATTTAACACTGGTTAGCAGTGGTAAAGTGCCCAGAATCCTAAAGCCAGCCAAAATTAAGTCAGCAGAACAGGAGCCCAGAAGGCAAAAAGTCACAGGAAATGACACCAAGCATGCCAGGTCAAACAAGGAACATCCTCTTTGCTGTGCTATGGGTCAGTGAAGTGTTTCTAGAGGACAGTTGTTCTTTTTTAATAACCCAAATCTCTTTATTAATTCCTCCCAAAGAAGTCTAATTGGGATTTAGTGACCCAACAGAGAGAGATAATTCTGAATTCACGGTGTAGCTTTGTGTTTAAATCATGTTATTCCACATCTGTTGGACAGTTGGTAACAGCATCAGTCCTCTGAGGTAGAGAGGTCCTGTAACTTCTCTAAGTATTGACGCTAAGTATGGTAAAAAGGGCACCCATTGTCCATCAAATTTATCATCCCTGGATTCTTGCTAAGGAGATTTCTCTCCAAGTCTCACAGTCTGTAAATCCAGTCCCCATGTTCCGGTGGTCGATTCCTACCCAATAGATTGATTGTGAAGTGCCTCAATACAAGCAGTGCTAGTGACATCAATTTATCTTTTGTATAGGGCAGTCGGCAGGTTTGTTTATGAGATTGGCCCATTAACATGTAGGCTGCAAATGTAGGGAGATTGGTCTTGAGCCTAGTATCAATCACATCAAACACACTAGACAAACAAATGTATGGTTTTGAACACTTCCAAAGTTAGTGTGTTAGGTTACCAACATTGCCACATGCCTCCCCCACAACCCTCCCCCCACAGCTGGTGCCACTTCTACGGTACTCCCATTTGTGCAGTCTTGCTGGTTTTTAATACCGGAATGACATTGTCTTTGATGTCTCCTCCCTCACCATCATTTTTCTAAACATCGGAGGCATTCTATGGCCTATCTCAGCCCTTTCCTTATCCGAAAGATCTTTCCAGTTCTGCCTTCCACCTCTTTTGACCCTTTGTTCTCTCCTCCCCATTTCACATGTAAGGTATTTATATATATCATAGACCAGTTTACTATCTCTTCCTTGGTAATGAGCTACTTTTCAAAGGAGTCAGGACTCAGCTGGCCTGTGATCTTACAGAAGTAGGTAGAAACCGATGTCAGACCTGGTAATAATGGTGTTTTTCTCTCTTTGATAGATCAAATATGTGCTATGGCAATCGAACAACAGATTCACTATACGGGTCACTACTTTCCGGCACCCCTCGTCATTCCAGATGATAAATAACCATTTTTCTATTACTTGAGTGAAATTGAGGTTAATTCATTTGGGAGGGGATTGTGAGGGCAGCGTAGTTAGCCTCATCTGGATTTTTACTGCATCCCATACTGCTAGTGTTACCCTTGTCACCAGTGATGAGTATAAGCACCAGGCCCTGTGTTGTCTCTAAAGGCGATTTATTTTTCAAACATTAATGCCTGCAACTATTTGATCCATAAAGCACAAGTGTGTTTCAGAATTCCACCAATTCCCTCTGAATAATGAATTTAAGTTGGGCTAAATGATGGCAGAACAAGATCTCTACTTTGTTATCTGAGCCTTATAGGACTGACACACCCTTCCCTGAGCTCCCTACCTGAACCCTGAACTATAAAGAAGCCAAACTAATTAGCAACCAAAAGTGGCATGATCACCCATATTCCCTTCCCTCCCATGGAATCGGTTGTGACAGATAGTACTCTTCTAACAACACTGGACCATTTTACTCTTGCAATTCCTTACTAGGATTCAGTCACTGTCATCATACATAGATAGCCACATAGGTAGTTTATCCACTGTCAACTTTATCTACAGCTTCTGTGGACTGATCCTGTTTTTTTTCTCTCTGGTCAGCAGGTCCCCGAAACTGGACAATTACCTCATGCCTTTCTTTGCAAAAACCGTCATTATTTAGCCTTGTTTTTCAATTCATCCTCTGGACCATGTTCCATCTATCTTGTCATGGTCTTGCCAATTTCTTGCCTGTCCAAGAGTCAGTTCCACTGATGCCTCTTAATTACCCTCTTCAAAATTCAGGATTTCTTTAATTTCTTTCAGTTAGCGCATCTGGCATAGCTGGGTTTGCAAGGACACCATCATCAGATCATGGTATATTTGTACTGTGTGTCCCTGAAACTTAAATTCCCTTTTCTGTATCATTGCCTTCATGATCATTTCTTTGAGCTGGAACTGATGAATTAATGTCAGGATATCAGGTGAGGCAGGTGCATTCTGTACAATTATGTGTGCTGGGCATTGTCGCCCTTCAGGATAGCTCAGAATAGTACTTAAATCTCAATGTCCTTTCCATCTGCACCATGTGGAACATCCACAGTTTCTGATGTTATTGTGTCTGGATCAATTTTCTAAACCATCCATTTTCTCCTGCAGGGTTGCATTTTGGTCATGAAGAATCATGAGTGTTTGCCTAAGGAATTCCTGCTCCTCAGACCTATTGACAATAAATTCTACTAGTATGAATATTATCTCTCCAAACAAACTAACATGTCCCCATAGCACCTGGATTTATTGCCTCATTTCAGTCTTCAAGTTGGAGAAATCCTCTAGAAAGGCCCCATAACAAATTCTCCATGAACTGTTTCATGATGGGGGATCAATAGCCACAAAGTCTGGGGTTAGGGTCTTTGGGTTTGTGTCTGTGGTCCTCCCTTTGCAGGCTTTTCATGTTTCTATGAGGGTGGTTTAGTCAGCCTTTCATTTATTGAATGATCTTTCATGAACGTCACAGACACCATGTGTCTGAGTTAACCCAACTGTGTCTTTTTTCATAAAGGCCCCACCTACGGAGTCCAAGGGCATGGCCTTCACTGTTGGTGTGTGTTAGAAATTGGGTTGTAGGTTGACAGGGGTAAGAGCCCTAGTCAAGCAGCAAACAAATTAACCTGTGCCCACCCTCTGGTAGCTTGGCACAGAGCAGTTCAAACAATCAATCAATCTGGGATTTGAAGAGCGCAATACTCACCCATGAGGGTCTCAAGGCGCTGAGAGGGGTTTTTTCGGGCCGCTCCTGTCATCCTAAAAGCCAGGTCTTGAGGCTCTTCCTGAATGTTTGTAGTGTGGGACTTCGCCTGATGCTGAGGGGGAGTTTGTTACAGGTCTTGGTCACGATGTAGGAGAAGGATCTGTCTCCTGTTCTGGCTCTTTGGATGCGGGGGATTTGGGCCAAGGCTAGGTCAGCGGAGCGGAGGTTTCTCCTGGGGGCGTAGAAGGAGATTCTTTTGATGATGTATTGGGGTCTGATGTTGTGGAGGGCTATGTAGATGTGTGTGAGCAGCTTGATGGTCACTCTTTTTTGATGGGTAGCCAGTGGAGGTCTCATAGGTGCTGGGTGATGTGGTCTTGTTGTGGGATTCTGAGGACGAGTCTGGCTGCAGCGCTCCGGATGGTCTGGAGTTTGTGGAGTAGAGATTTGTTGATTCTGGTATAGAGGGCGTTCCCATAGTCCAGTCTGCTGGTGATGAGTGCATGAGTGACAATCCTCCTGGATTCGGAGGGATCAATTTGAAGGTCTTGCGGAGTATGCAGGGGGTGTTGAAGCAAGTGGAGGATATGGCATTGATCTGTCGGTTCATGGTGTGGGAGCAGTCGAGTATGATGCAGAGGTTGCGGGTGTGGTCCATGGGTGTGGGGGGTTGCCGAGGGTGGGGGCAAAAGGGGGTGGTGGTGGACGGAGCATCTGAACCAATCAAACACTCACACCCAGTCAACAGATCTGGGTTTGATCCATCACCGATCTTTAGCCCACTCTGCCACCCCAGTTCAGACATGGCCATATGCAAATCAGTCTGACCCGGTGCCTCATGGGAACAGTCCAGCCCGAACTGCCAAGCCATGCCTTCCCTGGACCGGAAACAAGCTTCCGAGGACCGGTTTCTGGCATTTCAGCCGTCTTCAGCCCGGCTTGCTTTAATCCAGTGGCAAAGTGAGCAAGGGACTCACGTCTGAGCATACCCTGCCAACTTATGGCAAACAAAGTGGTACAAAAGGGGGTGGTGGGCCACCAGGTGTTGTTCCATCAGGGGGTGGATCTGGGGAGGAGGACTTCCGTTTTCTCCGAGTTGAGCTTCAGACAGCTGTTGCTCATCCAGGTTGGAACGTCCTTCATTCCTTCCTGGAAGTTGTGCTTGGTGATGTTGATTCCTTGGTGAGGGAGAGGATGAGCTGGGTGTTGTCTGCCTAGGAGACTATGCTTAGTCCGTGTTTTCTGACGATGGTTGTGACCGGGCCATGTAGATGTTGAAGAGCGTGGGGCTGAGGGAGGATTCTTGGGGTACTCCGCATCTGAACTCTGTAGGTACCGAGAGGAAGGGCGGGAGTCTAATTCTTTGAGTTCAGCCTGCGAGGAAGGAGCCCCATTTCAATACATTTATGTTAACCCTGGTGTCATTTGGGCAAGGCACTTCACCAAGCTGCACGCTAAAAAAACAATAACATTGGATAATCAGCACTAAAACCAGAAGTGCATCCTGTCATTATTAATGTATGTTCTACAAGTGTGCCCAGACCTACGGGAGCGCACCCATTTGAACTATGGATACTACGCACTGTTAAATTTGATGATAGAAGTAGGTGCCCACATGGTCAATTTAACATTCTGGTTCGTTATAATTGTTGGTGTTAATTTTTTACAGGAATATGACGATAATCACTTTTACACAACACAAACATATCAAGATTGTCCATTTGAAGCGTTGTTACATTTGAAATGCATTATGGTAGTTGTAGTGTGTTTAACCCAATGAGTAATCCACTAAACGTCGCGATGGCGGGAAAAGCTAATTGATGGGTATTTAAGAGTGAGAGAAGTCATCGGAGGTATAATAGACTTCTTCGGCACGGGGAAGAGGATAAGTGGTCGGAATGATTTTTGACAGGTATGCACTTAGTAATGAAGTTCGTAACGGTTGAAATAAGTACACGAAGTTGACTAGTTTAAATTGAGCATATAGGCAGATAATGCCTGTGTAACATTAAAATTCACAGCTTAAAGAGAAATGAATGGAAGTCAAAGTAGACTTGAATCAATTGTCGGAACGTTGTGCTAATGGGCAGGAAGTAGGTTAATGGGGCGGAGAGATTTGTTAGTAAGGCAGTGAGGATTAAAGAAGGAAATCATTTTGGACAGGGATCACTCAAGTTAGCGATATATTTAAAAAAATGGTGAGATGAGATTTACAAACCCATGAAGTTGTTCGTCATGTAATTGTGGGAGAGGGTTTATAAGGAACGTTTAAAGTGGTGTATTGCACATTGACTTATGAAAAGAATAGAAGTATGTTGGTAAAAAGTACTAATTGGTTATTCTATCATTTATTTACAATGACCTCTGATGAAGGGCACTGCGTTGCCCGAAATGTATTGTTTTTTTTACTAAATAAACACTGTCTGTTGAACCTCTCATCTGTTCATGTTTTTACAAGAGTCAGAAGGAGCACAGTTTAACCCTTAAGAAATTTGAAAATGGTGTTTTGACCAAATGTGGGAATTAAATTGGAGAAAATGAGGATGAACTGAGAAAAATGAAAAGGAAAGTTTAAGAAAAAGATTGGATTAATAAATTACACACTATTGCCAACGAGGCACGTTTATGCAGTGCGTTTGGTTGGGGCGAATTGAAGCCCCATTTCAATACGTTTATGTTCCCAAGGCAATCCACCCACAAGAGGTGATGACCGGTTTAGGTCATGCAACAGGAGCGATGCACTGGTTCGAATCCACTGAACAGTAGCCATGCTTCGGTTCCGATCCACGCAACAGGGGCGATGCGCTTGTTCTGATACATGCAACGGCGGCTATGTGCTGGTTTGACAGAGGATACATGGAGTTTGCTACAGCAAGCACCTTTTGCACACTTCAAAGGGTCCAGGGCCAGAGTGGCACCACTTAGCAGGACAGACGCACAGATGGTAGAGTCCAGGTGCAGTCGCAGGTAGGTTGGAAGTCTTTTATGTC
The DNA here is from genome assembly GCF_964261635.1 of Lissotriton helveticus. Lineage (NCBI taxonomy): Eukaryota > Metazoa > Chordata > Amphibia > Caudata > Salamandridae > Lissotriton > Lissotriton helveticus. The sequence continues at coordinate 447,335,089 of NC_136070.1, forward strand.
CCTGAAACTTCTGGTCAGGAGGCCAGCCAGCCAGTTAGCTCTTGGAGTCACTCTGGGTTCAAGTGATGCATGTCCTGCCCTCCTCAACTAGGCAGGGGAACAGCAGGCATCAAGGCAGCACAGCAAAGCAGGAGTCCTGCAAAGTTGCAGTCCAGCAGAGTGGCAGTCCTTCAGCAGCACAGGAGTCCTTCTTCCTGGCAGAATCTTCACAGGTCCAGAAGAGTACTGAAGTGGTCGTGTCAGAGGTCCAGTACTTATACTCAGCTCTGCCTTTGAAGCAGCGAAGACTTCAAAGACAGGTCTTTGAAGTGCACAGAGGTCCTCGCTTCCTTCTCTGGCTCTAAACACACTACAGGGGGTATGCAGGCATCTGTGTGGGGGCAGGACACAGCCTATTAAGGTGTAAGGGAGGCTGAGTCCAGCTCCTCCCTCCCAGCCTGCCAGGATGACTTATCAAGTCACGCATACGCTCCCATTGTGTGTGGCTGTCTAAAGGGAATTGAAATTAAAAATCTGATTTCACCATAAGTAGTGATTTTAAATTATGATTCTAGAGACACCAAACTTGAAAAGTCTATCTTTTATTTTTTTTTATTAGATTTCTGGTGCAATCAAAAAATTCATATAAAACATACATATTTCATTTACCAACAAAACATTTTACAGACAAAAAAATTACAAATAAATATCAGTCAATTCATCAATATAGAATAATATACACAGGGTCTCATTATCAAAGGATGATTAAAGGACATTAAAAGACCTTAAAAAGCAGAACGGGGAACTGGCACCGAAATAATGCAAACAATTCGGCCACTGAAGACAACATACTATCCTACAATACCACTTAGATTATAATCTATAATCTAGAGTCCCTCCAGCATTTAACGGGGGGCCCAGATGTTCTGCCCCACCTCCCTCATCCTTGTGCCCCTTCGAGAATATAAAGAGGATTCGATGTTATGAGTCCCTAACAATCTTGACAACCACATCTGAAAAGAGGGCGTCGTAGAGTCCTTCCAGCCAGTGGCCAGCAATATTCTTAGAACCGCAACGCAAATAAATACAAAAGCTTCCTCCTCCTTTTTCAACCTCAAATTGGAATCTGTTCCCAATATCATCAGTACAGTGTATAGGACGATTTTAGCACCTATCAGCCCCTCCCAGAATATTTCAATCTCAGCACAGATCTTATTTAACATACTACGATTATAAAATATATGCCCCAAATTTGCAGGCCCCTGGGAACACCTTGGACATTTATCGTCATCCCTTTTTCCCCATTCAAAAAGCTTGACTGGGGTAAAATATAAATTATATAATGTTTTATAATGGTGCGCTCTAAGATTCGTGGAGCGAAACAAATTACTTGCCAGCTGCAGCGCTTTTTGCAGATCCACATCTGGATCCCCTAGTTTCATCATCCAAGAAGCCTCAACCTTATCCATATCATCTTGAATTGTGGAGATCAAAGCCTTATAAATCATACTAATCTTAGTACCCCCAGCCAAAACAAACCCCAAAATATTAATTTTACCTCCTGGAATAATCCGAGGCCTAATAATTGCTAGGGTTTGAGAAATTTGTACAAACTTAAAGCCTTGATTCAACGTAATTACAAATTTCCGCTGCATATCTTCGAAGCTAAACAGAGTAGTCCCCTCCCAAAGATCCCCTATTCTTCTAATTCCTTTAGACTCCCAAGATATCCACAGCCTATCGGTACTCAGATAAGGAAAGAGATTTGAGTTCCAGAGTGGTGTGTAATAGTTATACTTCGGTATTCCCAATGATTTCTGAACCACTTTCCAAACCCTCCACACACTATCCAATACTTTATACCTTTTTTTGTTATAATATCGTCTATCCGTTTTACGCAATCGGAGCCCCACGGCTTCCCTCCCTAGTAATAGTTTCAAAGATAGATGGGGGATAGACATTCCCGAATAAGCTGTCCGACATATTCGTGGCACTATCTAAAAATATCGCCATCTGACTGAAGAGACATGCCGCAAGATAAAATCGAATATTCGGAACTGCTAGTCCTCCTCTCTCTTGCGGTAAAGACAGGAATTTCAAAGATCGTCTTTTTTTCCCATACTGCCATATGAAGTTTATAAACACTGATTCAATAGATTTGAACAAGCTCTCCCCCACCATAAGCGGGATCGAACAAAAAAGATATAATACTTTCGGAAGCATGGTCATTTTCAACACGTTGGCTCTCCCTATTATAGACAAGTGTATGGAGTCTATCCTTTTTAACTCCGTTGACATTGAGTTAACCAGTGGCCCAACATTTTCTTTAATTATAGACTCCATTACAGGGCTGATCATCCTGATCCCAAGGTAAATTGCTGAGTCAGTATATCTTCTATCCAGCTTTATAATATTGTTTGAGCAGGTTATCTGGGTCTTGTTCTCATTAAGTAGATACCCAGAGCACCGACCAAACTCCGAAGTTATTTCTATTAGGGCAGACATGGCAGTATCCGGTTCAGTAGTTATAATTGCCAGATCATCAGCATATGCCAACAGCTTAGTTTCGAATCCGTTGCACACCACTGGTTTAATGCCCTCATGCCCTAATATCTTTCGTACTAAAGGATCGATATAAAGGGCGAATTAAATTGGTGAGCAGGGGCACCCTTGACGTGTCCCCTGTGAGATATATATTTCTTCCGACCCACCACCCATTAACTGAATTCTGGCAATGGGATCAGCATACATAGCTTTATAGCCTTTATTATTTTAGGGCCAAAGCCCCTCCATTTCAATATCCCCCATAAATACTTCCATGTGACGCGATCAAAGGCTTTTTCAGTGTCCAGAAGGATCATGGCTATCCGGCCCACCGTGACAGCTTGCATTTCAAACAACATGATGTCCCATCTTATATGGTCCGTTGTTCCTGGACCCGGGATAAACCCATGCTGCCACGGAGAAACCAAACCACCAATGACCCTTCCCAGCCTATTAGCCAAAACCTTCGCATAGAGTTTAGTGTCCACATTTATGAGGGATATTGGAGGGTATGACCAGGGATCTTCCTTAGGTTTGCCCTACTTGTGGAAAACAACAATATTAGTCTCTTTCCAGGAGTCTGGAACTTCACCTGAGCAGATTATGCCACTAAATAAATCCAGCAATAAGGGAGCTATCACTGCCTGTAGGCATTTATAGACTTCAAGTGGAATATTATCTGGCCCTGTGGCCTTGCCTGCCGCTAAATCCTGCAGACCATCTACCACTTGATTCAGTTCCAAATCATTGTCTAATGCAACTTTTTCCTGGACAGCCAAAATATGACCAAAATCTTCGAATGCTAAATTGGCAAACTCTGCCCTGTCCTCTTCTTGATATAACTTTTGGGAGAAGTTCTTAAACACCTTTCTAATATCTTCTGGTTCCGTATACTGCTGATTGCCCTCATGAATTTTCACTACCATATTTCTACTAAAACCCTGTCTAATCCTTAACGCTAGGAGCTTAGCCGCCTGTTCTTCTGTCTCATACATCCTTCCCCTATGTATCTGATAATCGTCAGCACTTCTCTGAGCTACAGACTTATAAACTTCCGCCTTGAGAGCCAGTATCTTATGCAAGCTATCATTAGCCTTTTTCCCACCTGAAATGTCCCTCATATGTTGCTACTCTGCCTATACTAACTGAACCATCAGTTTCTCGTGCTCCTTTCGAGCTTTTTTCCTCCGGCTATCAGAGAAGCTAATTGTCTCCCCTCTTATTACCACCTTAAAAGAATCCCACACACAATTTCTGGAGGCGCTATACCTATTTATGTCTAAATAACTTTGTGCCCAGCTCTTCAGGTGTTCCACAAATTTAGGATCAACTAGCAGTCTCCTCTCAAAAGTCCATCTATAGTGAGGTTTAATAACCTTATCACTTTCAACGGCTTTAATTAATGGACTGTGGTCAGAAATTACCTTCGGCAATTCAGTGATTCCAACTTTTCCCGCCTCTGAAGATGATATATGGAAATAATCCAATTTGGTGTATTTCTTGAAGGGGCAGGAAAAATAGGTAAAGCCTGGATTGAGGGGTACCTTATACCCCCAAACATCCAACAAACTATGTGAACTGATTAAAGCGGACAAGGCTCTAAAAACCTTGGGTTTCCAGTAAGCGTAAATCGGATTATTATTACCACCTGTAAAATCTGCAGATATATTAAAATGCCCGCAAACTATGAGGGACATGGCCAGTTCAGTAACTCTACCTCCAGTTTATCAAATACATCAGGTTCATCCTGGTTGGAGCCATAAATTGTACACAATGTTATCCCTACCTCCAGTTCCACAATTGCCCACCTACCCAAGTATCTGCCAGAGAGCGCTTAAAGCCACCCAAGCTAGTTTTGGCCAGAATTGCCACCCCTCTAACAATGGACGTCTGCGTAGAACACACCAGTACCTCAAAGCCCTTAATATTTAACATATGTTCTTTAGTCCAGGGCAGGTGAGTTTCCTGTACACATATCACATCCAAGTGATTTGAACTCACAAAATGCCCTAATTTTTGCCTTTTATTCCAGTCATTCAACCCCCCTATATTTAACAAACATATCTTAAGTTTCCTCATCATTTCTTTGAGATAGAACTCCTGACCAATCCCTGAATATAGACCAGATAATTACAAGCAATACATAAATCAGACCAACAACGACAATGCACCAGTTTTCTTCCCCCTTTTATCCCACCCCACCCTGTAAAGTCCCCACCACCACCCCCTCTCTCCCACCGCCCTCCCTCCCTTTGTGACCTCCTCCCCCCACCCGCCTCCAGTTTAGATCTGCCCACCCCCCATCAGGGCGCTCAGACCTTGATCTGTGCATGTGATGTGCGCAGTACTAGAAAGCAGTGGATCCTATAAACACAACCAAACCTAAATTGCAATAAACCCTTAGACCTAGAAGAAAGAAACAATTTCCCAAAGCAAACCCATCTTCTGAAGAGCGAAAAACTTCCTTTCCCCACTTCCTAACCCAAAGCTCCTCCCCAGCTTTCCTTCATAACAACCAATGATCAACGAAGCCTACCCCTTCGCCTCATCCCCCAACAATGTCATGAATCGAACAGATTATTTGTCCAGGGAGTCCAAGTACTCCTTTGCCTTTATCTCAGAAGAGAAATAATGTGTGGTTCCCAGGATAATGATCTTTAGTTGTGCCGGATTAACCAGATACGCCTGGATCTTTTTGTCTGGAAAAGGTTTCAGCAGCTGCCTTAACCTCCAACGCCTTTCTATCGTTATATGGCAGAAGTTGGGCCTTACAAAAAATGAAACCCCCCCGCTTGATCTTCTAGCATTTGGCCTAGCTTTATCTGAAATAGACTGCCGCAGGAGGAAGTTTCTGAAGAAAACCAATATAGCCCGAGGTCTATCACCCTCCTTCGCCGGTGCTCGCAGTTTGAAGGAGAGACAATGCACTCTTTGGATCTCAGATGCCCAGTTCCACTCGGAGAGTTCCGGGAAAGCTGCGGTAAAAAGGTTGACTATGTAGCTCCTAGTGTCGGACCCTTCAAGGCCCTCTTGAATCCCCAGAACTCTTAGATTATTCCTTCTTTGTCTGTTTTCAGACTCTTCTAACTTCCATTGTATATCTTTGATCTGGGCATCATGGGCCTCCACCAGAGTTACAGCATTAGCCGCATTGGCTTCTGTGACCATCACTCTTTCTTCCAAATTTGCCACCTTTGCTCCCATATTGGAAAATGCTTTAGATAACTTCCTCACTACCCCCTGCATTTTCGTCATCCCTGCCTGAGTTTTCCGGCTATCTTGACGGGTTTCCTCTCTGTGAGCAAGGATAGCCTGGTGTATAATCTCTAGCGTAGGGGGAGTATCATCCATTAGCACTGGAGTTTTTTTTACAGATGTCCCTGAGGGTAGCTGACGAATAATCCCATGAGAGATCTTTTCTTCCTCTATTTTTCGTACAATTTTGCCCTGAAGACTTTTTGGTTGTTAAGAGGTGATCCTCCTCACTATCCTCTGGGTCTGACTCCAGACTGCTAGTCCCCTGCAAGGTGCTCAAAATGTCATCCGACCACTCTGCCCCCTCTGACACAGAGAAAAAGCAGTTGCTAGGCTCCTTCTCAGCTTCCAGCCTATTTTTATCTCCCATAGAATTGTTGTTTTCTATTACAGCAGTTGTATACTGCCTGCCAGTCTGGTTCTCAGTATCTTGCACTTCTGAGGGCCTAATTGAGTCGAGCATTTGCTTGTTAAATGTCCCATCTCCCTTGCCCCTGCTCCCCTTACTGTCTTTGTTTCCAGAGTCCTCAGCGGGGGTAACCGTGGGTACATTATTCAGAGCTAAATCAGTTGCAGCACTTGGTTCAAGCAATGCCACGCACCCCTTATTTTCCCCAGCAGCAGAAAACAGACCCAAGCCTGTCAGGCTTACACCATCCTGAACCACTTGAGCCACTTGAGACACTGCCCCAGAGATTACCGGACTCACCTCCTTGTCTCCACTCCCTCTACTGGCACTATTTTCACTGCCTTCCCCGACTTCGATCCCAGCGTCAGTAATTCCATTAGCAGCTGGCTCCCTTACTCGCGGCATCAGCTCCACCAGAGGGACCCGCCGTCCTGTTCTTTGCAGCTCCTCAGAGTGAAACTCCGCCTTTTCCTCTCTTTGGCAGGTCGGGCAGACGCGGTTGTTGTGGGCGTCCGGGGGAGCTTTCCCCAGGGACGAAGTCCACTGCGAGTGTGGACACAGCCTCGTCCCGTGCTATGCGGGCGGGTGCTGCCGCAGCTGCCTTGGAGAGAGCCCTGCTCGTTGCAATTTTCGGGGCCATTCCGCAATCCTCACCTACAAGCCGATACACCAGATGCCGCAGGTAATTCTCCACGCACCGTCTAACTAGGAAAGAGTTCCGAGGTGTTGAGGCCGGAAGCACTTACGAGAAAGCAGCATTCGATCCGGGGGGGCAGCGTAAACAGAACCTAGCGAGGTGGAGTCCAATCCTAATCGGGTCACATAGATGCAATCGGACCACTGCCTGCTAGTGCCGCTAACGACCTCCTAAGCGGCCGCCATCCTGCCCTGAGTCTCTTTATTCTGAAAACTCTATCTCTTCACACTTGGGAATTACACTTATAAAATGTAATAAGGTAATCCCAATGTTATCCTATGGGAGAGTTAGGCCTTGCAGTGGTGTAATCAATTTAGAGAGTGTTTAACTACCAGGACATGTACAACTTAAAAGTATATGTCCTGCCTTTTAAATACATTGCACCCTGCCCTCTGGTGTATCCAGGGCCAACTTTAGGGGTGACGTACATGCATAAAAAGGGAAGGTTTGGGCCTGGCAAGATGTTTATCTTGCCAGGTCTAAATGAAAGTGTAAACTGCACACACAGGATCTACAATGGCAGACCTGAGCCATGGTTGGATGGCTACTTAAGTGGATAGCACAATAGGTGCTGCAGGCCCACCAGTAACATTTAATTTACAAACCCTGGGAATGTAGAGTGCACTTTACTAGGGACTTATAAGATAATTAAATATGCCAATATGGGATGAGCCAATAGTACTATTTTTAGGGAAGAGAGCACAAGCACTTTAACACTGGTTTTAATTACTATTTTTATGTTTGGTGTATGCAGGTGGGCCACACCGGAGGGGAGAAAACACATTTCCTCCTAGCCCTCTGCGCCTTGGCCATACTCCTAAAGATATTCTTTTTAATGTCATGAGACACGTGGAGTAAGCTGTTCCAGTAGTCCATGAAACAATGTGGTAGTTAAAATTAAATGCTACATAGAGAGCCTTTACTGGCATACATTCCTGCATCATCTACAGGCTCACTGTAATTAGACTCTGCTGTGAGTAGAAACTATTGTGCTTTGCATTCGGTCCAACTATGCAGTAACCTTGATGGATTAAAGATGCAACCATTTCTCGGTGCTCCTCTGGTTGTGTTAAATGACAAGAATCACAAGATTCTAAGAGTTCCATTAAGTATTTTGATGAATATGATGGTTTCTGTAATCTGACAGGTGTCATACTCTGCCAAACCTGTGGTTCTAATGCCTCAATCCTTTTGGCAGTGCCTCGTCCACAACAGGGTCACTGGCATCTTAGCATCATAAGTCACAGCCTACATAGGCACCATTGTCGTGAACAACCTCCGCCACTGCAAAGAGGAAAAATCAAACAATGGCCCCAACATGAAAGAAGCAACATTGGCAGTGCCAATAGGTCTGGCTTTGAAGGAATGTTGTGTGATAATGTGAAACATTACAAGTAAATAGCATGAGAATACATATGCATTTGTGTAGAAGCAAAGAACTGTAGAGTCATTTTGACAATAATAGGTCAGGTAACAGTTTCACTGTAAGGCCAGACCTAAAAATCTACGTAGCTAAGAAAACAACATAAATGATCTAGGGCCAGATGTAGGTATTTACCGAATCGGTAAATGGCCTGTAGGAAGCACTTTAAAGAGTGTTCATGTGCTTTAAGGATTCGTTATGAATGTAAAAATATGAACACATTGTAAAAGCGTAGATTACACATCCAATGAGTTGTAAGCCAAAAATGTAGCAACATAACAGGGAAATGCAAATCAATAACATGATCATACATTTCTGTGGTATTGTAATTAGTTACACAAACAGTTTAAATTTCATACAAAATTTCATACATAAACAGTTAAGATGTCCTGAAATGTAAAAATACATTTGTAACTGTACATGATGTGAACTAACCTCAGAACACAACACAGTAGAGAGGAAAAATGTGAACTTAACCAATCCAAGGCCTAGCGGGCTAAAAAACAGACATTTACAGAATTAGAAGGATGTTTAGCATTAGTCATCATATTAACAGTGCAGAGTACATTTGTCACATATACCACTTACATTCAGCATACAAATGTACATACCTTAGTATTTTTCACTCAATAGAAATTGATTTGTGCCACTAATGACATCAGTTCCATTACATGACAAAAAAGGACAACATACACAACTTTCAAACATTCAATTTTTGAAAGAGAGCATTAAATAAAGATGTTACTATAAATGACACTCTTCCATATGTGAAAAAAAGTTTGAAAAGGGAGAGTGAGCAAAATCAGATTACAATATGATTTTCACAAAACAGATACAAGGCATCATGGTTGTTGGAGTTATTTAAATGGTACATTCCCAACACTTGCAAAATTGTAACTTGAACATACCTAGTGAAAATCAGCAGTACAAAGAGAATAGACATTTACTATTTGAAACACATATATTTTATTTGTTATTTGGTGTACAAACACTTAAAAGCACCATAACATAATGTGAAATTTAATGGAGATTAAAACCTGTTATCTTACATAGAACACAATGCATTACAAAAACAAGGAGCACAAGATGTTACTGATATATTTAGGTGTGTATGTTAAAGAGAATTTCCAAAAACACATTAGCAATAGAAAGTCTAACTTACCAGTCTCCACACCATTAGGGATTCCTGTTAAGCCTTCAGGATGTAGGATGTAGGATCTGCAAGACCATCTCCTCCCAGGGTAAGAGTTGTAAGGGGCGGCATGGGAGAACCACCACCAGTCCACTGGGCCTCCAGGGAAGTGGAATGCACTCTCCCCTGCAGGTCGTTCCACCTCTTCCTGATTTCCTCCTGTGTGCGCAGGTTGTTTGCTACAGCATTCACTCTGTCAATTATTCTGGCCCACATTTGCCTTTTCTGTGCTACAGTTGTAATTTGTACTTGAGCTTCCAGCAATTGGACTCTACTCTAATGATTTCATCTACAGTGACCAACAATTCACCCTCAGTAAAATGGGGATTTTACATCCCTGCCATTCTGAGATTATGAATTTAAATACATTAAATAATCAAGATGATAAAGAACAAGTCAGGTCCCGGGCCGCGCTGTGATTGGCTGACGTCACGGGGGTTTCCCGGCCGGCAGCCAATCACAGCGCGGCCCGGGAATGACGTCACGGGGGTGTCCCGGGCCGGCAGCCAATCGCAGCGCGGCCCGGGACAAGAATAACTCTGGGAAATCTAAAGAGGCTCGGCGCATCCCCACCGTCTTGACGGAGGGCTATTCGCCAGCAGAGTAGGCCGCTACGTCTGCACTGGCGAGCCACGTACATGACATTAAAAACTGTTGACATGGACGGAGAGTCAGCCATCACACATCTAAATAGGGAAGGGGGTATTCCGTCAGCTTGATAGAGTACTTGGATACTCCGCCACAGAGTGATGATGGTAGTCCCAGAAGGATCTAAATCAGGCACTTAGCTAAATCTACTTGCATGGTCCACTCCTTACTCTACTTTGTTTCTGGTTTTTCAGAGATCAGGGTAGTCAGTTTAGTTAACAAATTCTCCTTTCTTCTTATTCATCAACAGCAGTGCAGGTCTCTCTCTCTCTCTCTCTAAATCTCATCAGGAGTCGGATTGATTTGTTACTCAGAGTCAGGACTCTGAGAGGGACTACCTCAACACACAGCCAAAAGAAGGACGTTATCTATTTCAAAGGGAAACCAACATGATGACTCTATGAGGCCTACTCAGTCCCATGGACTCGAGAGAGGTACATTGATTTGTAAAATGTTGAGTAGTCGCTGGCTCAAATGTCAAACTCCTCTATTATGTAGTTGTGGTCGGGGGTGTAACTAGAGACAGACATGTGATGTCACATCATCACATGATGGACTCACTCGACGAAATGTTATGACAGTTGTAAGATTAATCAGCCAGGTATGTGTAGCTACTTATCAGGGATTGGTTGTAAAATTGGTCTCACTTCTCAGTTAATTGCACATCAGTCATCATGATTGCAGCACCCACTGCTATGCCTCTTGCTCCTCTTCTCATAAAGTTACCTTCTGTCCATCGCCTTAATTCTACAATAGTGTTACTGTTTTAGAATCCACAGGCCTTCTCTTCTTCTGCATGAAAAGCTAAAGCTTCATAACTCCTACTTAGTGCTTACCTTACATGACTGGTTCAACCAGGCACCCAAGGCCAAGACGGACATTCCAAGAAGAATGCAGATTTACTGCCCATTTTGGCATTTATAAACAGTATCATTTTTCTTTTAACAATCATAATTTTTAGAACTGTGAGGGTGAAAGAACATTTAAATATATAATAATAACTTGGATATCTGGGGCTGAAGGACTATTTGCAATGCATTTACTTGAACTGTGTCCTACATTTCCTTCCACAATAGATTTGATGATGTGCTGCTCATCGACCTGATGACTATTGTTTTTGTGTAGTGTTTGTCTTTGTCACACCTTTCCCCAACTCCCCCAGGCTGTTTGATTTATTTAGGTGTGACTAAGTTAATTTACACCATAAACAGATCACATACGTGGTGGAGTGAATGTGGTGAAAGCAACACCAACTCACTGCGGGATATTCTTACCTGAACAATACAATAGCCCATCTCAAGCCCCACTGACCCACCCAGGCATGAAAAAGATAACAGAATAACACATCATCATAGCGCAGAAGTGTCAGAAAAATGTTCCAGTGTCTCACAATAGTGCTCACTAGTAAAGCTTTTTTGTCACAGTGGTCTGGTCTTAATGTTTGATAACCCACTGACTCTGTGTTTTCTTTCTGTCTAGTTGCCTGTGACAAATAATCGTTCTGATGAATCTGATAATTGGAGTTCACCTCATTCGAATCGGTGGGAGATGGACCTCATGTGTGATGTCTTCCCTGGTAGCACAAGAAGAGAGAGCAAATACTACCACCATTAATAAGAAGGCCCATTTGGGAAATCCTGTGATAAGGTTAGAGAAGATTTTCGAGAGGTACCATCGCCTAATCAATTCAGGTAATAAAGAAACAGAAGAACTAGTTAACTTAGTACTTAAATTGTTCTTTGGAAGGAGAGATACATTACATTTTGTGTATGTTGGCAGACCCCATATTGGCAAATAGTTACTGACCTTAGGACAAGGGCAGTTACTACACTAACTATTACTATAAAATATAGTATACTTGACTGGTGGCTGGGTGCTGCAAAACCTCATCAAGTGAAAAATATTTAAATTTACCAGTTTTCTATTCCCAGACAGTGCCACTCTGGTGGCAGGGTATAACTGGACGGTAGGAAGAGGTAAGTGGCCTATTGAAGAATAATACATGGCAAGGGACTTCAGATAGGGAAGGTTTGGGGGGAAAGTTGATGTATAAATAATGTGTGAAAATTTGACAAACAATTTCAGAGGGCAGCTCCATGTCACACTTTCTTCTTGACAGTACACTCAACAATGTTATATTAATACTATGCCAACTAGCAATAGAAATACAGCTAATGATGATAAAGAAAAATTAGTAAAACCCATTTATGTTTAATACCCACCCTCTGCACCCACAACAGGCCCACTCCCTCTCCATGCCAACATGTCCCAAAGGTCCAAAGTACAATACAATGTTCAAAACCAAAAAAAACCTTCCCCAACTGTATGCCCTCCCCACTCTCTCCACCCATAACATGCCCTCTCACCAAAACAACACATTAATAAAAAAGGGCCTTGTATGGGCCAAGTCCTTTGAACCTTGCCAGAGCAGTGCCAGCTCATGGGACAGGTGTGCCTCCCATCTTAGGAGGTGGTGGAGGAGGCATTGTGTTGGATTCGAGGAGGGGTGGCGGTGGTGGTACAGGAACCAATGAAGGATCCTGGCTGCGGTTGGTGGTGGCAGTGGTGGCATAGCCGAGTTAGAGGTGGGCCTGGCTGGCTGCCTGCCCGAGGTTACTTGGGGATGGCTCTGGGACTGTGTCTCTTGGTCCTCTAGTTCCAGGGCCAGCAGCTGGCAATATTCGGAGGACATTGCCTCCAACTTTATCTGCTGCAGCCGAGCGGCTATCTCTTGCCATGTTTTTTGTTGGACTGGCTCTGGTTACTGCCTGTTGCCAGCAGCACGAGTAGCTATATCAAGAAAGTAAGAGGAACAAAACATCAAAACATATTGTCATGCACAGCTGAAGCACTTGTTTATACTGTCTATAGTGGTACAGTAAAGTAACAGAACATTGCTGTTCCCCTAGGACCGCTGAAATTTTATTTGGATGTGATGATTGATGTTTTGATACTAGTCAGTCCCACACAACCTGGGCCAAGTTTTTCCCACTGAGGCATCACATAGCTAGGTAATCAAACGTAGCACTGACTGCAAGGAATAATTAAGCCAGAACAACAGTGTATTCAAAAGAAAGAAACAAAAACATAATTTTTCTAAAGGATTTCATTTCATAGTGAAACAGAAAACACACTTTGTGTGTTAAAACATTTTAATTACTTGCCATTCATGAGCAAGGCATATAAGTATGTATGCGGCAAATTAATACTTGACCAACATAATGGAGCCTTGCTGGTGGGTATGGTTACTCTCTAGCAGGGCCGGACTGGGAACCAAAACCGGCTCTGGCAAAGTGCTCGGCCGCCCCCCCCCCCTCCCCCTGGGGGAGGCGGGGGATGCCACCAAGCTCTTTACCAGGGCCGCTTTTCCGCCGAATTTGTTACAGGGCTTTGCTGCAAAAACGGCCCTGTCACAAAAACGGCCCCCAGGGCCCCAAAAACGGCCCCCACCCTTGCGGCCGACCGGGGAATTGCCCGGTGACCGCAACGGCCAGTCCGGGCCTGCTCTCTAGCATATTTTTGGGGCATCCCAGCTGTAGCATGTTATTATGTGAGTTTATAATGGCAATGGCCCTGCTCTTCTATAACTCCCTCCAATTCTACTACCCTAAGCCCAAACTTAGTTAATGGGCTTAGGTTGATAGATTGGCAGATGGGACACATTGGGCAGATAACAGATATACCATCTGCCGTATTACAGTAGAGAGTGCATAGAAGAATATGATTTTATTTGAAAAGTTTTATATAGCCCTGGCTAGACCCGGAGGTATCGGGGCGCTTCACAATAACATAAGAAAACATAGAAGACAGTTAAACCGGATATCACATGCAGCGAGCAAATACACATTATAACATAAGCGAGGAGAGGAGTATGAGTGAAAAACGTGCTACTGCAAACAATGTAGGGGACAAGGAATATAAACATAATATACATGAGCATTAAATTAGTATTGTAGAAGCTAGGAACGTTACGAGCAGTGGGTGAGTGTAATGATGGTACGGAAGGAAAATTGACAAAACGAAGTAGGGGGGAGAAGTAAGTTCTGACTGTGTGGAGGTTAAGGACCCCATTATAAGTTGAGAAGGTGGAGTTTGAGGTTTTTTTTAAAGTTGAGGTAGGTGGGGTTGCAGCGCAGGTCAAGAGGGAGGGAATTCCAGATGCTCGGAGCGTTCCCTGAGAAGGAGAGAGATTGGGTGGATTTCTTTTTTAGCAGTGGGGGGATTAGGAGGAGTGAATTGGAGCTTCTCATCAGTCTGGTGCAACCCGCTTTTTTGAGCTTGTTTGTTAAGTATAGCGGGGTTTGTTGGTGAAGGGCTTTGTGCGTGATGCAGGCTGTTTTGTAGAAGCATCTTCCTTCAATAGTGAGCCATTAAGGGCTTTCAGGGCTGGGGAGATGTGGTCAATTTTTTTACAATCCATGATGAGTCTGGCCGCCAAGTTGAGAACAGCTCTAAGTGGGGCCAGGTGAACTTTGGGGGTTACTGTGAGGATAGCGTTGCCATGGTCTAATCGAGAGAGGACTAAGGATTGGACAACTGATTCGAAGTCGTCAGCAGGAAGGAAGGGATTGATTTTCTTGAGGTGACGGAGAGTATAGAGTGTTCCTTTGGCCGAGTTTTTTATATGGTCTGTTAGGCCAAGCTTTTTATCAAGTGTGAAACCCAGGGATTTTGCCGAATCAGATAGGGAGAGTGAGCAGTTGAGGGCATTCAGGTTAGTGATCCAACTTTGGATAGGGAGCCGATTATTTTTAGAGAGAAGAGAATGATTTCAGTTTTTTAGGGTTTAGTTTAAGATGATTGTCGTAGAACCAGGATTGGATTTCATTCAAGGTATTGTTTAAGTGGAATATATCAGAGTGTGATTTAATTTTGTAATAGATTTGGGTGTCGTCGGCAATAAGGTGATAGTTGATTCCTGCTTGTTTCAGTATGAGGGTGAGGAGTTCCATAAGGAGGTTGAAGAGAGAGGGTGAAAGGACAGAGCCTTGAGGAACTCCCAAAGGGACAGGCATCGGGTTAGTGAGGCAGGATTTGATTTTGATTTGTTGTGTTCTGTGTTGGAGGAAGGAGGTGAACCATTTTAGGACAACCCCGTTAAGGCCAAAGCAGGATTGAAGCGAGTTTAATAAGGAGGCATGATTGACAGTGTCAAATGCCGCCGAGAGGTCGAGGAGAATGAGAAGGCAAGCTTCACCATTGTCAAGGGATTTATGCAGGTCATCAACAATGTTCAGAATTGCGGTTTCCGTGCTGCAGCCTTTCCTGAAGCCTGATTGAAGGGAGTCAAGTAGGTTAAAATTACTAATGTGATTGTTCATTTTAACAAGGCACATTTTTCCAGGGCTTTAGCAAGAAGTGGGAGATTAGAGATTGGTCGGAGGTTGATGAACTATAGAGCAGTGAACTGAATCTTTTATTTGTCAGAGAGTATCCCATCCGGCAAACTTTAAATCAGGCCCTTAGTCCCATATTACACCCAGGCCTCCAACACAGATTATTCTTAAGAAATACCTTCACTTGGCAGTAGGTAAAATTAACCCAAAAAGAGAACCCAGCAGGGAATTGCTTCAATAACTCTCCATGAAAAAGAAAAAACGTGTTTTTTTTGTAAAACCCTCACCCACCAGGGTTACCCCATGGTGGAATTCTTCATCATTGGCGTTCTTCCCGATCCGCTGTGGATCAGGACGTTCTGCGACCTACGATTACGTGGGGATCTTAGTGATATTTAATAATGATAATGACAATGTTATTGGAGGGTAGTGGAGGGAGGTATTAGATAAAAAATACACGATTAGTAGGTCTCCTTACTCTGTTCCAGCCTCTAGTCGATATGATTAACAGAGGTTAGTTTTAAAAAAATAGGTTATATTCAGCCTACGTTTTCCAAGGTCAACATGTTTCGAGCCGTGCCCCTATTGGCTCTTCATCAGGACCAAAGGAACCTAGTTCCTTTGGCGCCACTCATGTGAGTTCCTTAATAGGAACGCCTTAATTTGCATGTCATGCGATTAACAAAACATACATACAAATACCAGTCAATGGTGTTCTTTCATTGTTTGTATTTCTGACATTGAAATATTACGTCATGGCCTCTCCGGGGGGAGGGGTGCCTGAAGTCACACATTCGTCAAGTTCAACCCTCGGCCTGTGTACCTGTGCTGCTCTCCCGGGGACTGTATCTTGAAAATTAGTCAACAGGGAGGTAAGTTATAGGGACCGGGCTAGTTAAAAGTTTAGCTACGGAATGGTTGGTAGGGTGTCAATAAAAGATCAGGTACTATGGATTGATGGTTCAAATAGTTTTCCTCCCATCAATCAATGTGACTAAGAAGAACTTCAAAGTGGCATTGATTTATGGGAGGAAAAATATTGGAACTGTCAATCCGTGATGGAAGATAATAAACTTCACTTGGGCAGAGAAAGGTAGCACAGACATTACAAGACAAGGTAGAATTTACTTTTTTAGCTAGACTGCGACAGAAAGACAGAATGATGAAGTGAAGCACTAGTAGGTGACTGATTGGGCACTGGGACACATCTTGTCTTCGGTATGTGATTTGTGCATTGCAGACTTAGATTTGTCGTGCCACTATGCCACTGCAGATGCACAATAATTCAATCACCTCCTACATTCACTGCAGCAGCAGCACCAGACATTGCACCACACTGTAGATTTAGATAGTGAGGTGCCAAGAACAGGGACTAGACTCTGGAAGTAAAAGGCGGGATATCTGCCTCACTTAATTAGTACAGTACAGTGTCAATGAGAAAGCCAGGCGACTTAACACTTGCTCCTGCCACAACTAAGACAACATCTCCCACTCTCTCAGTCACCTGCACCTGTACCTCCACCGATGTACCTGCATCGATGGCACTGCTGGTGCTGACCTATGCGCCAGGGGAAAAAGATAATGAACCCATTTTAGGTACTAGATAGCCACCTAAGTATTTAATTTGCACAAGATACAAAAGCAATACCTCACTACAGTTGAAGTTGAAGTTGAAGTTAAGGTATTTATTAAGCGCACGACTACCAGGCGGTTTCTTGGCACTAGGGATACAGGCCCAGGGGTGTTGAGGGAGGCCACTAGGGCGAGAAAGCTTGTAAGAAGAGGAAAGTCTTAAGCGCTTTGCGCCCTCCCCATGCACTGCTAATTTAACTATAACGTCCATGTAACCTCTGGTTTTTACACACATACATATATCAAAACTCTGACTTAAACTTAACTTCCCTTACCTGTGATCACACTACCTGAAAAAAATATTAGAAGTTTTAGAAAACAAAAATACTGTATCAACTCACTGAGCCCGCAATCTCGACACCCAGCAGGTTGAGCAGATCTTGTTCCCTGTCAATGACATCTGCCCAGTTGTGCGTCAGCTGGGTGCGACTGATTCTGGTGCTGTGGCACACACACTGCCACACTCACCTGCTCCTGCAGGGCATAGCTCTTGCTCCACCTGCTGCTTGCTGCTAGCACGTGGGGGAGGTGGCACTGAACTGACGAAATGTGTGCTGCCACCTCCCCCTCACTAAAGATGCGGTGGAGACACACCTCTGCCCTTCTGCGATGCCTGCCAGGGGTGTGGGTGGCACCTGTACTGCCTGATTTTACCATCTAGGACTCAGAAAAAGGAGTGGGACTGGAGGAGGACAGACAGAGATAAGGCAAGAAAGGAATAAGGAAGAACAAAGTAAAAATAAAAAGTTACCAAAACATAATATAAAAATAAACACAGGGACATTGAAACAATAACAAACTAAGTATAAAAATGTTGGAATGGGGTACAGGAAAGAGCAAAGGGGGTTGGATGAATATGAATAGGATTCTACAGCCAGCAAGGAAAGACACAAGCAAGCAAAATAAAATGGCCGCACCATTGTGCACCACGTGTTGCCTTTCAGGCAGATGTTTCAGTGCGGAATGTGCTACTGGCCTGAGTGGGCGGACGAGTATTCTTCTGCCCATTTATGGAGTTCTGTGAAATCTCGCAGACTTTTTTGGGAACCTCCCAGGCCTTCTTATGAGTAAATTAAATGTGCCAATTAGGTGTATACCAATTTTACCATGTTTACCATGTTTACAGAACATAAACACTTTGCCACTGGTTAGCAGGGGTAAAGCGCAGAGTCCTAATGCCAAGAAATACGAGTGCCGCAAAAATAGGAGAATGAAGGCAACGAGTCTGGGGAATATCACACCAAGGATCTCAAGTCTAACAATGATATGGAGCAAGGCACTTGTTTTGGCAGTGTTTTTGTTATTATCTTTGAGTTAGATGATAGCTGCATAGGTTTTGTGCCAAATTACAGGATTCAACTAATGAGGGAAAGTGGTCTGATACAAAAAAAGTCCCAGTATATAGAACCTTTAAAGTTTTTTTCCAGTTCTTTTGAATGCAAATGTCGGACAAAGAACAAAATAAACTGTTTGATACACCTGAAAATGATGAATAACCTAATAGTGAGGTACTAAAAAATCCATTCAAGGAGCACACGCCCAAACACTAAAGGGCCGATTAGGATGGCGGACGGACTTGCGTCCGTCCGCCACCCCTGAGTAGGAGGGACCGTCCGCATGGGCAGCGGCGGTCCCTCCATGGCAATTAGGATGTGACCGCCACCCTGGCGGTCACATCCTGTATGTTTTACATTGCGGCGAGTGCTGCTTGAAGCAGCACCCGCCGCAATGTAAAAAACGAAAGCTGTGCATTTGCATGCACAAAGCTGCAGGCACAGCACGGTGCCTGCCGCTTCGTGCACGCAAAGGCAGGGGGGTACCATAGGTACCCCCCATGTGCACCCCCCATGCAACCTTCACCCAGGGGGCCCGCAACGGGCCCCGAAAGTGATTGTCCGTATGCTTTTCCACGGCGGAAAAGCCGCCGCGGAAAAGCATTACTTTCCCTACATCCTAATATGGCTGGCGGTGTCTGATAGACACCACCAGCCATGTTAGTGCTTTTCCGCCGTGGTCGCCTTCCGACCGCGGCGGAAAAGCGGCGGACACATTGTGAGACCCACCAGCCATCCTGATTTGGCGGTGGGTCTTTCAGGCCTCCTCGGCGGATTTCCCGCATACTCCGGGCCGGCGGTGGCTTCCGCCGGCCCGGAGTATGCGGAAAATCCGCCATCATAATGACCCCCTAAATCTGACGTTGTCAGTCTATAAAAAGTAATCAGCAAACAAGCTGGGTATATTCCTGGGTTATCAACTATAGCAGCAGATGGGAACTACTGATATTTTCAGGAGGTGAGTTAATGAACGCAAGACAAGTCTATTTGCAACCTCATTCTGCCATTTCTTCTTAAGAATGTTGCTGCATCAAAAATGGAAAATTGTTACAAGGACACGGCAAAATAAGAATTTATGGAGTATAGAGTTTGGCACCATTCAATAAAGGGGAAATGTTCCCATTTAAGGGAATTTCTTTTTTCTATTTCTATGTTCACCTCATCAATGAGATTGTCACTATTCAGAAATTCACTGGCTAGCAGAGATCTAGAAATCCCTATCCGTTGAGGGACAGCATGGACAATTTCCTAGTTTTGGGTAAGGACTTCTGTTGAGTCACACAATTATTAATAAAAAATATGTAGAGTCTAGGTATTTAACTGTCTTAGTGTTTTATTATGGGTTTCTGTTGAACATCTGAAAATAAACTTTACCCAAAACAGTGTATCATAGACTTCATCTGGCAGAAATGCTCAATGTAAGTATTTTGTGCTTAGTCTCCTGAGCCACACCTTAGATTGGAATTGTTCCTGATGAAATTGATGCCTCATCATGGGTGTTGCCTGCCAGTATTCATGATCTTGTGATGTGAGTGTGGTATGGCGGTATCATCGCAAGTTTTCAGACTCATCACTTGGCCACATGTGATCTCTCTGAACCGATACCATCCAACTTGCATTGTCCCTGTTTTTATTTTCTTGGTCTTAAATCTCCTGCAAGTGCAACAGTTTGTGATAGGGCAATTAGGATATAAGAGATACCTTTCAGTGGCATGAACTACAGTGAGATTTGTTCTGGGCCAAATATAGCTAACGCAACAAGATGAAACGTTTACATGGTCCAATTGTACTCCATTGTACTCTGCATTCACTACTGAGTAAAATTCCACTTAATTTTGGCAGACCTCTATCAATGTGTAGCGAGCAATAAATGTACATTATAACAGCAAGAAGTGCAAATGTCTCAACCACATGCCAATTGCTCAGGCCAATTTATAGTTTAATGTGTTGTTGCCCACTTTGCAACTCTGGACAGGGGTCCACCATATGCAAATCAGCCTTGGCCTGTACCAATAGCTACAGTCCAACCTGAACTGCCAGACCATGTCCTCTGACCTTGAACAAAACAACCCCAGACCAGTTTCAGAATTGTTAGGCCACATCAGTGAGGTGCAGTTACACTTCTATTGCACAATGACTTGCAGGTTTTGCCTATGTAATGAATAAAGAGATGTTTTCATCAATCATCGTGGAGAGAAGTACATAGCTCCCTGACTAATAACACTGAAGTAGAGTTGATGTAGCTCAACATCCAGAGCTGCTGACTCATGAGCTGGGGATCCTGGTTGGAGTCTCGGCAGCTCTGCGCAACATCCTGGGATTCTATGCAAATCACTTAATCTCTCAGGGTGATAAATTGCTACATAAACATGCTGAATGAGTAAAAGGCAAAACTTTAGGAAAATATAGTTCCACCAAAGTGGATGTTAACAATATTTCAGCAGCAGGAAACTGATAAGAGAAGCAGACGAGGAACAAGCATTGGTAAATGCTGCGAAATATACTACAGCCAATAGAAATGGAGAAAAGGTTAAGTGGCATGCACAGGACCCAACGAGAAGCCAGGAAAGAGAGGAGGTGGGATGTAAGTCCCTTTTAAGTTTAGATTAAAACAATAGATTTCTTGAAGCACAGTTCAAGAGCTGCGCAGGCGAAACCTAAAAATGTTGAGCGGAATGGTTGAATTACTCTCAGCCTCACATAATTATTCTGGTCCACATTCTAACCGATCTTTCTTTGCTCACTGTACTGTTCCAGAAAGGGAGCAACCATATTCAAATCAGCCTTGACCCTTCTCCAGTAGTAAGGTCGATCCGAAATAGCAGTCCATGTAACACATTTCTATAAGCCATGAATGACAGATACAACCAGCCAATGGCTGATGAATGTTGACTGATCATTATATGAATGGTGCTCCTATCAACCATTGGTTGATAGGTTCTAGATTTCTGCGTTCTCTCGCTCTTTGCAGATTGTATTAGCTCAGGGAGACGCCTAAAACTGTTACTGGAGGTGTATAAAAAGCTGTCATTTATGAGTTGTTATGCCTGACGCTCAATCTGTCTGTTCACATGGTAGATTGATGAGCACCTGCATGGTTTTTAGAACCTTTCCTTCCGGAAGAGGTGGAAGAGACCATCTTCCTGCCATAGTTCTGTAAATTAAGAGTTGGACAATTTTGACCTTATATGTGTTTTGAAAGTGACCAACCCTCTAAACTGAATATTTTACTTAAAGTAAGCCTGTTTGATGATGTCACTCTCGTAGCTGATAGTTCCAGGTGGTTATCCCATTCGAAATTGACCCAGGGAACATATACTGCAAAATTTGACTTATGCCATTATACCTGGAGAAACATTGGTGCCAGTACTTCCTTCAGCTTAACTGCATGATCTCCTGTTTTGCACATACTATGGTTAACTTTTTGTATTCTGTATAGAAGGGAAACATCAATTACAACGCGGGCTGAGCCGCGTGTGCTGTTTCCCCACAAACGGAACCACTCTTGCCTTAACCACGCATGTGCTTCAACCACGCATAAGTATGGTTAAGGAAGTGCGCAGTCCTGATGCGCGGATGGGTAAGCACAGGAAGAGGAGGGATAAGGAGAGGATGCAGTCTGATAAGTGGTGCTGGGGCCAGGTTTTGGGGGGATACTTTCCTCTAAATCATGCCTTTACCACAAAGTTGTGTTCATTAATGAGGATCTCAAAACTATCATGTTTGAAACACGGCGTTCTCTCAGTGTGTGCGCAACCATGTTAATTTACTGCCATTGCCTGACTATTAAGTCATTCATGATCTTGTTACAATCGGGTACACTAGCCTAGTGAGACTAATAATTATTGGTCCATTTAACCTCCCATGGAATGAGACTACTTAGGGGTCTTCTAATAATATGAAAAGCAATTAGCCCTGAAGATGGGCTCATGTACTTTGCACTCTAGGAGATCGAAATGTTGATGCAGTTTCCACTACTTTTTTTTACACCATATACTGTAGGAACACATTAAACATCATAAGGATATGTTCTTTGAATTGTGCCTCATTTGAGAGTGAAGTTGACCTACACCTATCTTGTATGTGGTCAATGATACAATATGGACAAACTACGCACTGGATAGATGTGTGTTTTATTACTTTATTTGTACCCTTGTTAATTTATGCAGATTTGAAATATACACAAAGTGAGTGAAACAGCTTTACCTTTGTACACCTGTTCTTTCATTTAATTTAATTTTTGGTTTTGCTCCATTGTTGTTAGCAGTTGATTAATTCTCCTGGTTCAGTTCAATGAGATACATAGAATAGATGCTTAATAAATTGGATTACATGTAATCAGTTTTGTAAATGATCCGCTTGTTGCCCATTTACTTCAGTTGGTGTATGTATCACTCTTTTTATAAATCGAGCAAAATAAGCTTCCAAGGCATGATTGTGCGAGCTGAAAATTGAAGGTGACCTTCAAATTTAATTAGAATATTGGCACAAACCTAATGTCCAGATCTTATGTCAATCTGGCACTCTGGAGGACGTCAGGAGCCATGGGCACTTTTAAATAACCCCTGGGACACACAGGTCCTCTGCTGTCTGTAACTACTCTGATCTTCCCTGGATTCTACACTCCAGAATCCAGAGAGGATCCGGGCATGAGCCATAGAACATTGACTATCATAATACAACACATCTTCCATCCCCCCCAGAACAAATAAAAAAAAAATCAACTCAAAGAGTACTATGCACAATGATAATCTTTGTGCCCTTTTGGCTTGAAAATAATTCGACCAGACACTCTTCTAACCACAGGATTATTAGAGACTGGACTGTCCGTAGCAACATCTTCAGGATTTTTAGAAACAGGAACACTGAAATTGTCTTTATTTTTCAACCAGATGTTGCGTTTGAAATCATTGCAAAAAGTTACTTTCCTAATATTCCATTTCCGTCCATCATTCAACCATACACAATTACTCACAGCCTTCAGAACTTTCTTGGGTTTGGACCACTTGGATGAACCCATCCTTTTATTCCCCACCAGTGAAGTTCTCACCCAGTCACCAATTTTTAACTTACGAACGTGAACTCTAATTTTGTCGTTATGTCTCAGGGTGTACTTGCGTTGATAATCATGCACCCTACGTTCGAATACCTCCCTGGGAACTTGCTGCAAGCTCGCTCTGCACATCCATGCAGATGTCACCTTGCTACATGCCATTCGTCCCTTGAGGAGACTGAAAGGAGTCTCTTGAGTGGCAGTATGAGGTGTGTTGCGGTAACTCCAAATAATTTTTTTAACTGCAGTCTTACAATTCACACCCTCGGCATCAGCTAATTGTATACATTCTTTTACAACTCGGTTGAACCTTTCAACCATGCCGTTTTCTCTTGGATTATAAACAGCTGTAGTACAGTGCATTACACCACACACCTTCAAATACTCCTGAAACTAAAAATTGTGGACCATTGTCTGTGGTGATACTTTCAGGAAAACCTTCCATTTGAAATATTTTCTCACAAAAACTGATGACATTAGAAGATCGGATATCTTTCACAAATGCTACCCCGGGCCATTTAGTGTAATAATTCATTAGAACAAAAGCATATTTCCCTGCAATATCACTGACACTAAACGGACCACAAATGTCCATGGCTAATTTATGCCAAGGCTTCTCTGGAAACATAGTGGGGGTAAATGTGGCGTCCTGGGACACATAAGATTTATCACTACACATGCATGCAATGCAGTAACTTACACATCTTTCAATATCATTGTCTATGCCAGGCCATCAGAAATCACACTTTGCTCTCCTTTTCATGCTCGACATCTCAGATTGTCACTCATGCAAGAGTTCTAACAATCTAGAGCGTAGTCCTGTACGTACAACCAATTTGTCTGCTCTCCTAACAACCCCAGATCCAGAAACAAAGGATAGCTCTGACAACACCATCTTGTACTCTGTTAAATCCTTGTAATTTAATAAGCGCTGATTATAACATTCTGGCAAACAAGAAATCACACGTTGTAACGTGAGATCATCTAAAGTGGCTTGTTTCCATTCTTCTACCTTAACTGCACCCTTGCATGCATCGCCAACAGTGGCCACTAACCACTCTTCTTCAAGTTCCTCATACATATCACATTCACTAGCACTTTCAGGAAGAGGCAATCGTGAAAAACAATCTGCGTTGGCATTCTTGAGACCAGGTACATACACTCTATGGAAATCATGCTCTTGCAACCTATACCGCCATTTAGCTATTCGGGTGTGCCTTTTCCTGCTCCCTTTGTAGTGAAGATGTCTACCAATGGCTTGTGATCAGTTCTCAGTTCAAAACTCATACCCCATAAATAGGTCTTGAAATAGTTGACACCCCCAAAACAGGCAAGGGCCTCTTTTTCAATAACTGAATATGTAGTTTCCGCACCTCTGAGGGTACGGGAAGCGAAAGCTAATACCATTCAATGTTGTCATTCTTTTGCATCAGAACTGCCCCCAATCCATATGCACTGGCATCTACCACAATAATGGATTTGTTTTGAGGATCATAAGGTTTAAGGGCCACTGCTTTGGTTCAGATGCTCCGTCCATCACCACCCCCTTTTGTACCGCTCTGTTCGCCATAAGTTGCAAGGGTATGCTCAGATGTGAGTCTCTTGCTCACTATGCCACTTGATTAAAGCAAGCCTGGCTGAAGACGGCTGAAATGCCAGAAACTAGCCCTAGGAAGCTTGTTTCCGGTCCAGGGAAGGCATGGCTTGGCAGTTCGGGATGGACTCTCCCATGAGGCACAGGGTCAGACTGGTTTGCATATGGCCATGTCTGAACTGGGGTGGCAGAGTGGGCTAAAGAACGGTGATGGGTTAAACCCAGATCTTTTGACTGGGTGTGAGTGTTTGATTGGTTCAGATACTCCGTCCATCATCACCCCCTTTTGTACCGCTTTGTTCGCCATAAGTTGGCAGGATATGCTCAGACGTGAGTTCCTTGCTCACTTTGCCACTGGATTCTAGCAAGCCTGGCTGTAGACGGCTGAAATGCCAGAAAGCGGTCCTCGGAAGCTTGTTTCCGGTCCAGGGAAGGCATGGCTTGGCAGTTCGGGCTGGACTGTTCCCATGAGACACAGGGTCAGACTGATTTGCATATGGCCATGTCTGAACTGGGGTGGCAGAGTGGGCAAAAGAACGGTGATGGATTAAACCCAGATCTGGGTGTGAGTGTTTGATTGGTTCAGATGCTCCGTCCATCACCACCATCTTTTGTACCGTTAAATGCTATCTGACACTCAGGATTCCAAACAAAAATGACGCCTTTCTTTATAAGAAGTCTTAAACAGTGTACTTTGGATGCAAAATGTGTTACAAATTTAGAATAATACTCTGCCAATCCCAGAAAAGAACGTAACTGTTCTTTATCCGAAGGTAGCTGAGCATTTTCAATGGCTTCAAGTAAATTCCTCTTAGGCTTTACTCCTTCCGCAGACAGAGTTTGTCCCAAATAATCAATTTGTGTCACGGAAAATTTACACTTTTCAGCAGATACAGTCAAACCAGCAAGTTGCAATTTCATCAGAACTTCATTTAAGATAACATCATGATCCACTTCATTCTTACCCCAAACCAGTACATCATCCTGAAAGACCAACATATTATTGATACCCTTCAGGATGCTGCTCATTGGCTCTGGAAAACTGCAGAAGCAGAAGCCAACCCGAAGGGCATTCATAGAAATTGAAACGCTCCTACCGGAGTTATGAACGCTGTAAGATGAGTAGATTCGGGGTGCATTCTTATTTGATGGTATGCATTGGATAGATCGATAGACAAAAAGTATTCAGCATCTTTGACAGTGGCTATCATTTCGTTTATGCATGGCAAAGGGTGACGATTAACCCACATGTTTTTGTTTAGGTCTCTCAAGTCCATGCGCAATTTTCCATTGGGTTTGCGCGCCAAAACCACTGGACTAAGCCATTCTGACGCTTCGATTGGTTCAATGATATTTGCTCACATAACCTATCCAATTCCAGTTTCAATCGTGGTCGTAAAATAAATGGCACATTCCAAACTTTGTGAACTACTGGAATGGAATTTGCTTTTAGTACAATGCGGTTGTTAGGAGAAGGACCAGCTTCCACGGGAGCGAAGACGAATCCCTCCACCTCCAGGACACAGAAGCAAGAATGCGATATATATATAACACACTCCGGTCTACTGTCTCCTAAAAGTATGAGGGAATTTACCCAAGGAGTGTCCACCACTCTCCTCATATGAGGGGCAACGAATAATAGAAGGCATCTCAGGGGATGGTCCAAGCTAGGAAACAAAACCAAGTTATAAACAGTAACAATCCCCACCGTACTCTGAGTATAAGGAAGAAAGCATTGAGATGTGTGATTAACTCAATTGATCTTACCCCAACTGTAGGTCGGGCGAGCTTCAACGATGAGTTCAGGAAACAGGGGACAGCAGGGAGCCCCAGAATGGTCTAGGATAAGTAGAACTCACGAAGGACACACCACACCTCAGACGTAAATGAAAAGGAAGAAGGGCAGTACAACCACACAAACAAACACAACTCAAAGTGTAAGAAGGGAGTGAGGTGCACCGACCGGCTGCAAGGGGGCACGTACAGCGGAGCAGTACACGCTCAGGAGGTGAGACACCCGGCCCTATGGAGGAACAGGGCGGAGCGCTCACTCTCTCAGGAGTATCAAAAGAACGAAAAAAGAAAAGGATGACATTCAGCCACCAGGAGAGAAGCAAAGGAAGGTAACGAGCTGCAGACGCCCGCAAAATGCGTGAGCTTTGGTAGGAGCGTCGCATTCAATAGCTCGTGGAGGAACGAAGAAATGCCGAGGACCGGCAGACATGCATACACACCAAAACGGGGCTGAATTCACACGGGACAAGGGGGCAGCAGCAGGAAAGGAGCGAAGGGAGCCTCTTAGAAACACCAGAGGGTCCACAAAACGCCAACCAACACACGAGCAGGAACCAGGAAGTGGAGAGGGGGCGTGGTCACGAGGAAGTAAGCCGAGCAAAGGCTTCAGTCTGCCGCTCCTCCTTATTCACGTTAGGGAGCGTCTACAAATGTTCTAGCTCTCACATCAAGGGGTAGGGAAAAAGTATCAGATCATACAAATCACACAAGTCAAGGCTGCTAAATCCTAACAGTACCCCTCCTTAAAGGCCTATTCCTAGGACCAGGTTTCGAGGGGTGAAGTCTGTGAAACTGTCGGATCAGTCGGACTGCATGTATATTTTCAGCAGGTTCCCATGATTTCTTTTCTGGGGGATATCCCACCCAATCTATGAAGTACTGGAGTTTACCTCTGAACCTTCTGGAATCCAAAATTTTGCGTACTTCGTATTCTGCTTCTCCATCTATTGATACTGGAGGGGGAGGGATTTCAGGGACAATGGAAGGTATGTATTTTTTAATCAATGAGCTGTGGAACACGGGATGTATTTTCATGCACGGGGTAGTTGAAGTTTCAAGGTGACAGGGGTTAGGATTTTCTCTATTGGGAAAGGCCCTATGAATCTATTTTGGAATTTTTTCGTCCCTTCCATTCTGAGGTTTCTTGTGGACAGCCACACTTTCTCTCCTATCGTGTACACAGGCTCTGTTCTACGGTGTTTATCAGCTTGTTTCTTCATTGCTTCTTTAGCCTTCCCTAGCTCTGTTTTTGCTGATTCCCATATGTCCTGGATGTGGGCATGGTGTTCCTCTAGTGCGGGCACTGAAATGTCATCTGGGGGTAACACAATGGGAAGCATTCTAGGGTGTTGGGCATGTAAAAAGAAAAAAGGAGAGACCTTTGTGGCTGAGTGGCTAGAATTGTTGTATGCGAATTCAGCCAAAGGAAGAGCTTGAACCCAAGTAGAAGGAATAGATGTTAATAAACACTGCAGGAATTGTTCCAAAGTTTGGTTAGTTCTTTCAGTTTGCCCATCTGTTTGGGGGTGGTAAGCGGTGGAAAGCCTGTGATCAATACCCAAAACAGCACACATTCCTCTCCAGAACTTAGAGACAAACTGGGGACCTCTGTCAGAGATGATAACTGTAGGTAACCCATGTAATTTCACCACCGTGTCCAAAAACACCGATGCTAGTTCTTTAGAGGAAGGTATTTTCTTTAGAGGAATGAAATGTCCCATTTTGGACAACATGTCCACTACTACATAAACAGTGGTATAGCCCTGACAAGGGGGCAAATCCGTCATGAAATCCATACTGATAGTATGCCAGGGTGCGGGGGGTATGGCTATATGCTTTAAGAGCCCTGTGGGTGCACAATGCGAAGCCTTTTGGCGTGCACAAATCGCACAAGATTGTACATAGTCCAAGACGTCTTGGGACAGAGATTCCCACCAAAACCATCTGTGGCATAGGTCAATAGTCTTACGACCGCCTGGATGTCCTGCCAAGGTGCTACTATGACACCATCCTATGATTTTTTGTCTCAGGGTAGAGGCAGGGACAAACATCTTGTTGTCATGATAATACAACCCTTCTTTGATGGTGTGTAGGGGATTGTGCAACCACTCATCTGGTGACATATCTAAGAGTAGTTCCTTGATTTCCTCAAGAAGATTGTGGTCCTTTTCCCCCACCCCAAGGATCTTGTTCTCAGGAATGATAGGAAGTGGTTGTTCGTTGGTTGAGCTTTTTTCCTGTCCGAGACGTGACAAGGCGTCAGCTTTACCCTGTTGTGTACCAGGTCGATATGTAATCAGAAAGTCGTATTCACTAAAGAACAATAACCACCTCATTTGTCTTGGCGTAAGAGCTCTAGCAGACTTGAAGAACTGAAGGTTTTTATGGTCAGAATAAATGGTAACCACATGGGGAGACCCTAACAAATGATGTCTCCATTCTTGGAAGGACAACTTGATGGCCAACAGTTCCCTTTCCCCGATGGTGTAATTTCTTTCCGCAGGGAGTAATGTTTTTGAATAATATGCTATGGGATGCATTTGACCGGTCTCGGTATCTCTTTGGGAAAGTATGCCCCCTACCGCATATTGAGAGGCATCTGCCTCTACATAAAATGGTTGAGTATTGTCAGCGTGTCGAAGAATAGGGGCGGAAGTGAACTTGTTTTTTAAGTCACAAAAAGCTTGTTCTGCCTCGAGAGTCCATAAAAAAGGCACCCCTTTTTTCAGAAGCTTTGTGATTGGTGAAATAGTTTCAGAAAAACGGTCAATGAATCGCCGATAAAAATTGGCAAATCCGAGGAAAGATTGTATTTCCTTGACTGAAGTGGGACTTTTCCATTTAACCAAAGCCTCTACTTTCTTGGGATCCATCTGAAGGCCACTAGGTTTAATGGTGAAACCCAAGAAGTCCACTTCTGAAGTGTGAAACATGCTTTTATCCAATTTGGCATATAACTGATTCTCCTGTAACTTGTGTAGAATTTTTTGGACATGGTCAACATGATCGGTTTCATTCTGAGAGAATATAAGAATATCATCTATATAGATGATTACAAAGATATCGATATATTCTCTCAGGATGTCATTTATGAAGTATTGAAACGCCGCCGGGGCATTGCATAACCCGAACGGCATGACGCAATACTCATAGAGTCCAAATTTGGTGCGAAAGGCAGTTTTCCATTCGTCTCCCTGCTTTATCCGGATCAAATGGTAAGCACCCCTTAGATCAATTTTCGTAAAAATCTTTGCTCCCTTAATCTGGTCGAGGAGGACAGGAATCAGGGGAAGAGGGTATTTGTTCTTTATCGTGATTTTATTCAAGGCTCTATAGTCCAGGCAAGCCCGGAGCCCTCCTTCCTTTTTATCAATAAAAAACAAAGGGGAAGACACAGGTGAAGTAGAGTGTCTGATGAATCCTTTGGCCAGCATCTCATCTAGGTAGTCTTTCAGGTAGTCGTTTTCGGAGGGAGTCAAGGCATAAATACGACTGCAGGGTAAATCTGCGCCAGGTATTAGGTCAATCCTGCAATCATAACTCCTATGCGGAGGTAATTTGGTAGCTTCCTGTTCACTAAAGACATTGGCAAACTCTGAATACTGATCGGGCAAACACAAGTCTACCCCTGATTGGACTGCACAAAATAACGGTAGATCTGGTTCGCGGGCTTCCAAGTAACAGTGAGTTTTACAGAAGGGGGAACTCAAGGTGACGGTTCTTTTCACCCAGTCTATAGCAGGATTGTGTAGCTGCAACCATGGTACTCCCAAGATAACACCAAAATTGGGAGCGTCAATCAGATCAAACACAAGGCTCTCTGAGTGCCCGTTATTGAAAACGATAACCAACGGTGGGGTCTGATAACTGATCATTCCTGAAGATAATTCAGATCCATCCACAGCCCTGATGGATTCTGGCTGGGGTTTAGTGATAAAAGTAAGACCCAATTGTTTAGCGAGTTGGATATCAAAAAAGTTCCCAGTAGCG
The DNA here is from genome assembly GCF_964261635.1 of Lissotriton helveticus. Lineage (NCBI taxonomy): Eukaryota > Metazoa > Chordata > Amphibia > Caudata > Salamandridae > Lissotriton > Lissotriton helveticus. The sequence continues at coordinate 447,365,969 of NC_136070.1, forward strand.
CTGGAGTCTAAAAGAACAGACATGGTGTATTGTCTTTTGCTCAAGTAAGTGAGGGTGATTGGTACTGTAAAGTGTTTTACCACTAGTACCTGACTGGAGGAGATCTGTGGAGGTGTAGAGCTTGGGGAATCGACCTCTCTGTTCCTCAAGCTTTCAAGTTTTCCGAACTGGAAAGGCTACTGACTGATTGCTTTGATGTCTTAGGGCGCACTGGACAATCTCTAGCAAAATGACCTCCTTTTCCACAATAAAGGCAAAGATTCAATCTCCTTCTCTTCTCTTTTTCTTCTGTGGACAAAGGCCCGCAGATTCCCCCTATTTGCATGGGTTCTGGGACGTCTTTAGGTAGGGGTTTCTCAGTTCTATGAAACAGTATTTTGGGAACAACAGTACGATTCCGTTCTCCTCTTCTCTCATGCAATCGATGATCTAACTTCACTACCAGGTCAATAAAAGAGGCACAGTCTTCTGGGGGGTTCACTATCTGGGAGAGTAGGTCCTTTATCTCCTCACATAACCCACGGTAAAACAAGGATGTTCGTTTGTCTTCGGGCCAGTGGGTTTCTGCCACCAAGCGGTTGAAATTGGTTATGTAGGAAAGGAGGTCCTTGGAACCTTGTCTTAGATTGAGCAGTTCGGTGTCGCTAGCTTGCATATATGAATGCTTAGCGAAAAGACTCCTCATCTTTTCCTTAAACTGATCAAGATCATATAACAAGGGATCATTATTCTGTACTAGAGGTACTGCCCATTCTGCTGCATTCCCTGCTAGATAGGAAATTATAAATGCTACTTTGGCTGAATCATCAGGAAATGAGGCCGCCTTACACAGGAATTGGAGTTGACATTGATTCATAAAGACATTGAATTTGGTGCTATCCCCTGTGAATCTTTCGGGCATTGCTAAGGGAACAGGATTAGGGGTATGTACCGTGACTTGAACAGGGGAAACATTGGGATCAGGGCTAGCTCTTGTGTCTGTTTCTGTTGGAGCTAGTGTAAATCTGGCAGGCTGTATATAACTTTTGCGTGATTTAGGGATCGTACCTGTGTCTCTAGCACCTGTTCTCAACTGATGTACTTCTGCCACTAATCTCTGATTTTCATTTCCTAATCTGCCTACTTCTGTCTGAAGGGCCACTAAAGCAGCAGTTAAGTCCTCCATATTAGGGGTTTGGGGTTCAAGGCCCGTAGCCTCCATAGAAGGGTCAGGATTCATCCTCGCTCGGGGGGAAGGATAACAGTTGGGCTTGGCTTTCTGTTAGGAGAAGGACCAGCTTCCACGGGAGCGAAGACAAATCCCTCCACCTCCAGGACACAGAAGCAAGAATGCGATATATATATAACACACTCCGGTCTACTGTCTCCTAAAAGTATGAGGGAATTTACCCAAGGAGTGTCCACCACTCTCCTCATACGAGGGGCAACGAATAATAGAAGGCGTCTCAGGGGATGGTCCAAACTAGGAAACAAAACCAAGTTATAAACAGTAACAATCCCCACCGTACTCTGAGTATAAGGAAGAAAGCATTGACATGTGTGATTAACTCAATTGATCTTACCCCAACTGTAGGTCGGGCGAGCTTCAACGATGAGTTCAGGAAACAGGGGACAGCAGGGAGCCCCAGAATGGTCTAGGATAAGTAGAACTCACGAAGGACACACCACACCTCAGACGTAAATGAAAAGGAAGAAGGGCGTGAGGTGCACCGACCGGCTGCAAGGGGGCAAACACAGCGGAGCAGTACAACCACACAAACAAACACAACTCAAAGTGTAAGAAGGGAGTGAGGTGCACCGACCGGCTGCAAGGGGGCACGTACAGCGGAGCAGTACACGCTCAGGAGGTGAGACACCCGGCCCTATGGAGGAACAGGGCGGAGCGCTCACTCTCTCAGGAGTATCAAAAGAACGAAAAAAGAAAAGGATGACATTCAGCCACCAGGAGAGAAGCAAAGGAAGGTAACGAGCTGCAGACGCCCGCAAAATGCGTGAGCTTTGGTAGGAGCGTCGCATTCAATAGCTCGTGGAGGAACGAAGAAATTCCGAGGACCGGCAGACATGCATACACACCAAAACGGGGCTGAATTCACACGGGACAAGGGGGCAGCAGCAGGAAAGGAGCGAAGGGAGCCTCTTAGAAACACCAGAGGGTCCACAAAACGCCAACCAACACACGAGCAGGAACCAGGAAGTGGAGAGGGGGCGTGGTCACGAGGAAGTAAGCCGAGCAAAGGCTTCAGTCTGCCGCTCCTCCTTATTCACGTTAGGGAGCGTCTACAAATGTTCTAGCTCTCACATCAAGGGGTAGGGAAAAAGTATCAGATCATACAAATCACACAAGTCAAGGCTGCTAAATCCTAACAGTACCCCTCCTTAAAGGCCTATTCCTAGGACCAGGTTTCGAGGGGTGAAGTCTGTGAAACTGTCGGATCAGTCGGACTGCATGTATATTTTCAGCAGGTTCCCATGATTTCTTTTCTGGGGGATATCCCACCCAATCTATGAAGTACTGGAGTTTACCTCTGAACCTTATGGAATCCAAAATTTTGCGTACTTCGTATTCTGCTTCTCCATCTATTGATACTGGAGGGGGAGGGATTTCAGGGACAATGGAAGGTATGTATTTTTTAATCAATGAGCTGTGGAACACGGGATGTATTTTCATGCACGGGGTAGTTGAAGTTTCAAGGTGACAGGGGTAAGGATTTTCTCTATTGGGAAAGGCCCTATGAATCTATTTTGGAATTTTTTCGTCCCTTCCATTCTGAGGTTTCTTGTGGACAGCCACACTTTCTCTCCTATCGTGTACACAGGCTCTGTTCTACGGTGTTTATCAGCTTGTTTCTTCATTGCTTCTTTAGCCTTCCCTAGCTCTGTTTTTGCTGATTCCCATATGTCCTGGATGTGGGCATGGTGTTCCTCTAGTGCGGGCACTGAAATGTCATCTGGGGGTAACACAATGGGAAGCATTCTAGGGTGTTGGGCATGTAAAAAGAAAAAAGGAGAGACCTTTGTGGCTGAGTGGCTAGAACTGTTGTATGCGAATTCAGCCAAAGGAAGAGCTTGAACCCAAGTAGAAGGAATAGATGTTAATAAACACTGCAGGAATTGTTCCAAAGTTTGGTTAGTTCTTTCAGTTTGCCCATCTGTTTGGGGGTGGTAAGCGGTGGAAAGCCTGTGATCAATACCCAAAACAGCACACATTCCTCTCCAGAACTTAGAGACAAACTGGGGACCTCTGTCAGAGATGATAACTGTAGGTAACCCATGTAATTTCACCACCGTGTCCAAAAACACCGATGCTAGTTCTTTAGAGGAAGGTATTTTCTTTAGAGGAATGAAATGTCCCATTTTGGACAACATGTCCACTACTACATAAACAGTGGTATAGCCCTGACAAGGGGGCAAATCCGTCATGAAATCCATACTGATAGTATGCCAGGGTGCGGGGGGTATGGCTATATGCTTTAAGAGCCCTGTGGGTGCACAATGCGAAGCCTTTTGGCGTGCACAAATCGCACAAGATTGTACATAGTCCAAGACGTCTTGGGACAGAGATTCCCACCAAAACCATCTGTGGCATAGGTCAATAGTCTTACGACCGCCTGCATGTCCTGCCAAGGTGCTACTATGACACCATCCTATGATTTTTTGTCTCAGGGTAGAGGCAGGGACAAACATCTTGTTGTCATGATAATACAACCCTTCTTTGATGGTGTGTAGGGGATTGTGCAACCACTCATCTGGTGACATATCTAAGAGTAGTTCCTTGATTTCCTCAAGAAGATTGTGGTCCTTTTCCCCCACCCCAAGGATCTTGTTCTCAGGAATGATAGGAAGTGGTTGTTCGTTGGTTGAGCTTTTTTCCTGTCCGAGACGTGACAAGGCGTCAGCTTTACCCTGTTGTGTACCAGGTCGATATGTAATCAGAAAGTCGTATTCACTAAAGAACAATAACCACCTCATTTGTCTTGGCGTAAGAGCTCTAGCAGACTTGAAGAACTGAAGGTTTTTATGGTCAGAATAAATGGTAACCACATGGGGAGACCCTAACAAATGATGTCTCCATTCTTGGAAGGACAACTTGATGGCCAACAGTTCCCTTTCCCCGATGGTGTAATTTCTTTCCGCAGGGAGTAATGTTTTTGAATAATATGCTATGGGATGCATTTGACCGGTCTCGGTATCTCTTTGGGAAAGTATGCCCCCTACCGCATATTGAGAGGCATCTGCCTCTACATAAAACGGTTGAGTATTGTCAGCGTGTCGAAGAATAGGGGCGGAAGTGAACTTGTTTTTTAAGTCACAAAAAGCTTGTTCTGCCTCGAGAGTCCATAAAAAAGGCACCCCTTTTTTCAGAAGCTTTGTGATTGGTGAAATAGTTTCAGAAAAACGGTCAATGAATCGCCGATAAAAATTGGCAAATCCGAGGAAAGATTGTATTTCCTTGACTGAAGTGGGACTTTTCCATTTAACCAAAGCCTCTACTTTCTTGGGATCCATCTGAAGGCCACTAGGTTTAATGGTGAAACCCAAGAAGTCCACTTCTGAAGTGTGAAACATGCTTTTATCCAATTTGGCATATAACTGATTCTCCTGTAACTTGTGTAGAATTTTTTGGACATGGTCAACATGATCGGTTTCATTCTGAGAGAATATAAGAATATCATCTATATAGATGATTACAAAGATATCGATATATTCTCTCAGGATGTCATTTATGAAGTATTGAAACGCCGCCGGGGCATTGCATAACCCGAACGGCATGACGCAATACTCATAGAGTCCAAATTTGGTGCGAAAGGCAGTTTTCCATTCGTCTCCCTGCTTTATCCGGATCAAATGGTAAGCACCCCTTAGATCAATTTTCGTAAAAATCTTTGCTCCCTTAATCTGGTCGAGGAGGACAGGAATCAGGGGAAGAGGGTATTTGTTCTTTATCGTGATTTTATTCAAGGCTCTATAGTCCAGGCAAGCCCGGAGCCCTCCTTCCTTTTTATCAATAAAAAACAAAGGGGAAGACACAGGTGAAGTAGAGTGTCTGATGAATCCTTTGGCCAGCATCTCATCTAGGTAGTCTTTCAGGTAGTCGTTTTCGGAGGGAGTCAAGGCATAAATACGACTGCAGGGTAAATCTGCGCCAGGTATTAGGTCAATCCTGCAATCATAACTCCTATGCGGAGGTAATTTGGTAGCTTCCTGTTCACTAAAGACATTGGCAAACTCTGAATACTGATCGGGCAAACACAAGTCTACCCCTGATTGGACTGCACAAAATAACGGTAGATCTGGTTCGCGGGCTTCCAAGTAACAGTGAGTTTTACAGAAGGGGGAACTCAAGGTGACGGTTCTTTTCACCCAGTCTATAGCAGGATTGTGTAGCTGCAACCATGGTACTCCCAAGATAACACCAAAATTGGGAGCGTCAATCAGATCAAACACAAGGCTCTCTGAGTGCCCGTTATTGAAAACGATAACCAACGGTGGGGTCTGATAACTGATCATTCCTGAAGATAATTCAGATCCATCCACAGCCCTGATGGATTCTGGCTGGGGTTTAGTGATAAAAGTAAGACCCAATTGTTTAGCGAGTTGGATATCAAAAAAGTTCCCAGTAGCGCTGGAGTCTAAAAGAACAGACATGGTGTATTGTCTTTTGCTCAAGTAAGTGAGGGTGATTGGTACTGTAAAGTGTTTTACCACTAGTACCTGACTGGAGGAGATCTGTGGAGGTGTAGAGCTTGGGGAATCGACCTCTCTGTTCCTCAAGCTTTCAAGTTTTCCGAACTGGAAAGGCTACTGACTGATTGCTTTGATGTCTTAGGGCGCACTGGACAATCTCTAGCAAAATGACCTCCTTTTCCACAATAAAGGCAAAGATTCAATCTCCTTCTCTTCTCTTTTTCTTCTGTGGACAAAGGCCCGCAGATTCCCCCTATTTGCATGGGTTCTGGGACGTCTTTAGGTAGGGGTTTCTCAGTTCTATGAAACAGTATTTTGGGAACAACAGTACGATTCCGTTCTCCTCTTCTCTCATGCAATCGATGATCTAACTTCACTACCAGGTCAATAAAAGAGGCACAGTCTTCTGGGGGGTTCACTATCTGGGAGAGTAGGTCCTTTATCTCCTCACATAACCCACGGTAAAACAAGGATGTTCGTTTGTCTTCGGGCCAGTGGGTTTCTGCCACCAAGCGGTTGAAATTGGTTATGTAGGAAAGGAGGTCCTTGGAACCTTGTCTTAGATTGAGCAGTTCGGTGTCGCTAGCTTGCATATATGAATGCTTAGCGAAAAGACTCCTCATCTTTTCCTTAAACTGATCAAGATCATATAACAAGGGATCATTATTCTGTACTAGAGGTACTGCCCATTCTGCTGCATTCCCTGCTAGATAGGAAATTATAAATGCTACTTTGGCTGAATCATCAGGAAATGAGGCCGCCTTACACAGGATTTGGAGTTGACATTGATTCATAAAGACATTGAATTTGGTGCTATCCCCTGTGAATCTTTCGGGCATTGATAAGGGAACAGGATTAGGGGTATGTACCGTGACTTGAACAGGGGAAACATTGGGATCAGGGCTAGCTCTTGTGTCTGTTTCTGTTGGAGCTAGTGTAAATCTGGCAGGCTGTATATAACTTTTTCGTGATTTAGGGATCGTACCTGTGTCTCTAGCACCTGTTCTCAACTGATGTACTTCTGCCACTAATCTCTGATTTTCATTTCCTAATCTGCCTACTTCTGTCTGAAGGGCCACTAAAGCAGCAGTTAAGTCCTCCATATTAGGGGTTTGGGGTTCAAGGCCCGTAGCCTCCATAGAAGGGTCAGGATTCATCCTCGCTCGGGGGGAAGGATAACAGTTGGGCTTGGCTTTCTGTTAGGAGAAGGACCAGCTTCCACGGGAGCGAAGACGAATCCCTCCACCTCCAGGACACAGAAGCAAGAATGCGATATATATATAACACACTCCGGTCTACTGTCTCCTAAAAGTATGAGGGAATTTACCCAAGGAGTGTCCACCACTCTCCTCATACGAGGGGCAACGAATAATAGAAGGCGTCTCAGGGGATGGTCCAAACTAGGAAACAAAACCAAGTTATAAACAGTAACAATCCCCACCGTACTCTGAGTATAAGGAAGAAAGCATTGACATGTGTGATTAACTCAATTGATCTTACCCCAACTGTAGGTCGGGCGAGCTTCAACGATGAGTTCAGGAAACAGGGGACAGCAGGGAGCCCCAGAATGGTCTAGGATAAGTAGAACTCACGAAGGACACACCACACCTCAGACGTAAATGAAAAGGAAGAAGGGCGTGAGGTGCACCGACCGGCTGCAAGGGGGCAAACACAGCGGAGCAGTACAACCACACAAACAAACACAACTCAAAGTGTAAGAAGGGAGTGAGGTGCACCGACCGGCTGCAAGGGGGCACGTACAGCGGAGCAGTACACGCTCAGGAGGTGAGACACCCGGCCCTATGGAGGAACAGGGCGGAGTGCTCACTCTCTCAGGAGTATCAAAAGAACGAAAAAAGAAAAGGATGAAATTCAGCCACCAGGAGGGAAGCAAAGGAAGGTAATGAGCTGCAGACGCCCGCAAAATGTGTGAGCTTTGGTAGGGGCGTCGCATTCAATAGCTCGCGGAGGAACGAAGAAATGCCGAGGACCGGCAGACATGCATACACACCAAAACGGGGCTGAATTCACACGGGACAAGGGGGCAGCAGCAGGAAAGGAGCGAAGGGAGCCTCTTAGAAACACCAGAGGGTCCACAAAACACCAACCAACACACAAGCAGGAACCAGGAAGTGGAGAGGGGGCGTGGTCACGAGGAAGTAAGCCAAGCAAAGGCTTCAGTCTGCCGCTCCTCCTTATTCACGTTAGGGAGCGTCTACAAATGTTCTAGCTCTCACATCAAGGGGTAGGGAAAAAGTATCAGATCATACAAATCACACAAGTCAAGGCTGCTAAATCCTAACAGCGGTGCTCAAATTTGTTTAAACATCCAAGTTTAGGACTGAATAAATCAGGAAACTTCATGCTCCATTTAGAAGCAACACAGTCTTGAGTCAAAGGGACTTGATCAGGATGATTGGGATCTAGAATTATCCCCAAACTCTTCTGCTCTTTCCATCCCAATAAAGCTCTACCTTTTTCAACTAGATATATTTTGGCTTGTGCGCTTCTGTCTTTATATAGAATATTTCCCAACAAAATACCCTAACACAGGGCGCTTGTTCCCACAGTACCCCACATTTTTATCGATTATGGTATACGGGGAACATGAATCAGCCCACAAGGATACATTGACTTGGTTGAGAGAAAGAACACATTCGGGTGGTTGATACGTACCAGATACTTCATTAACTTCATTATCCCAAAAAACAAGCACCTCAATTTCACTATCACTATCATTTTGAGATGTTTCACCAATGTCATTAATTACATTTACAGAACGTTTCCAGGATGCAGCATCCCCAGACCTGCAATTTTTTTTTAAATGGCCTATTTTGTTGCACTTGAAACAAGTAACATTGGTAGCAGGACACCATAGATTGTCGGCTGAGTGTCTAAAACTGCCACACCTAAAACAAAAACGTTTACTAGTAGTGAATGGCATTCCAACATTTGAAAATTTAGCACTCGGAAAATTCTGTGCATTAACTTTTTCATTGGCCGAATTTGATTTTAGTTTCAGTTTAGTAACTTCATTGTGATTTCTGGATACTTCACTCAAAATTCTGGTTTTTCGATCCCCGACAGCACATCATCACCTTTGTCTTTGGTGTGTTCATTATTCAGTTGCTTGACCTAGCGAGAAGTATTTTCAACACTCCTGGCTACATTAATGTTTTTTGGTAAAGACAGGTCATTTAATTCTAATAACCTCTATTGAATCTTGGAATTATTGGTTCTATTAATTAACTGGTCTCTAATAATCTCTTCATGGAGATCCTTGAATCTGCATGACGCAGCTAGTGTTCTTAACATGGCAACATATTGGTCAACAGTTTCCCTAGGTAATTGCGCTCTGGAAAAGAATGTATGTCTTTCAACAACAATACTGATTTTTTGCCATAATTGTCCTCTAAAGCTTTCAACGCCTCTAGATACTCGTCAGAAATAAACTGTTCACTATTTGAACTATCAAAAACAATCTCTTCACCACACGAGCTTCCTTCCTCACCTTCACCATCACGACTGGTGGAATTGACAATTACAGGTTTAGGTAGAGTTTGTAACACGTTCCTGCCCTCAAACCCTAAATTATGCTTTAAAAGAGCCAATTTGTGCTCAGCCAAAAAGGTTTCATCACCAATTGCATCAAGATAAGTCTCAAAGGATTCCCGCCAATCTTCCCATGCCATGGGAGGAATGCCAGGATTTTGTAAAAATGTAGGCGGTGCTAGCACAGATGTGGTTTCCATGACTACTGAAAACAAAACAATAACAGAAGAATCAATGTGAGGAAAGGAATAACTCCTTACTGTAAATAATAGCTAAGTAATTTAAGCAAAACACATGGCAGTTACAACTATATGCTTAGATAGAGGCTACCTAAAAGAAAAAGGTAACACAATAAAATAAAATAAATAAAGTAGACACTGTTGTCACAAAGGCGCAGCAAAATTCACGTTTGGCAATGTACTAACTGAAATAAATAGAACAGTCACCGTTGACAGATGAGCTGATCGACCTTCTCACAAGCACAGATAAGAATCTGACACGAAGAAATTATTGTTGAAATCCCGTAGTTCTATCACAATGAACTGGTTGCGTTGAAATTAGCATGAACATTGGCAGATGTCAGAGAGTTCAATACGCCATAGTTAAATTAACTTTATTGGCCCACTCAACAAACAAAAGTGGTTGGCAAAATAAACAAGATTGGCTATAAGCATACCTCCAGCCAGTGTAAAACTCCAGTGAAAATCCTAAATGGTGGCACGTACTGGTGGCGCCGCGCCGGATGGCTCCCGGCGTCACCATGCACTAAAACTCAGTGGACGTCAATGGGCACGTCACAGATACGCGACATTACATCACCCAGCTCTGGTTGTCGGGGAGACTACCACACGGCGTAACTGCACTCCAAAGACAATACAGGTTTGCTCCCCAGCATGGCATAGCTCCCATGCAGTGGCGGTTGAATAACGATGAGTGAGTAGTTGATAAAACAACAAGATTGTTATTACTCACCGTTACTGCAACTCACTATAGCGATCCGCGTAGATCCCAGTTACAGCTGTCTTTCAAAGGAATGCAGAACCCGAACACAATCACGCACCTTCTGGTTTAGGGATTTCGCAAATTTCCAGAGGTTTTGCCGTAAAGTTTAACTTTGTCCCAAGGGTTGTCGCAGGGTTCTTGTGTAAGAAAATACTGCTGCTCGTCGCCACTTTTAAAAAGAAATAAAGTTCATCAGTATGATGAAGAAAATAGTTTTATTGTAGGAACATCCCCTGGGACACACAGGTCCTCTGCTGTCTGTAACTGCTCTGATCTTCCCTGCATTCTACACTCCAGAATCCGGAGAGGATCCGGGCATGAGCCATAGAACATTGACAACCATAATACAGCAGGCACTACGACTACTAGCGCTTGAAATCATTTAGAGATCTTTATTGGTGTTGAACAAAATCTCTGATGACATTTATAACCTTTGATCTTAGATATGTAAAACCCAACTCCATATTATAAAGGGCCGAAATATGCTCACACCATCTTTATTCATTAAGAAAGATAGATGGAGCCAGGAGCAAATAGCTTTCAAAATAAATATATACTATTTTTTATTTGTTAATATATGGTGGTCAACGTTTCCTGCTGAGTTAGTCACAAAGGTGATCTATTAGCAATTCATGAGGACCAGAAATCAAAATTCTATCTACACAGTGAGCGGGGTTTGCCCCCCTGAGTCTATATATACTCATTATCCTATGGAAGGTCAAGTCTGTATACACCAACCTTGACTGCGTCCATCTGTCCATTCCATGACATACCGCTTCTTAATTGGGCCCACCCCTTGATGTTGCCCTTCCCAGTGTGGATTCTCCCTCCTTTGACCTTTCGATTTTGCTTGACATTTTTACTTCCAGTGATCATTGGAATCTTAGGTGGTCCCACAGATTTACTTTAAGTTTTCATACACTTCGAGGGGCCATTGTTATTAGCCTATTCCCAGGCCTCTGGCCATTCAGGGCCAACTGTGATGTTACTATGGCCACTGACCCAGTTTCCGTTATGTTTACTGCCCCCGACTTCATTGTGGAGCTTATAATGGTACAACACTTGCCTGCTCGCCCCTGTCGGTACACCAGGTTTTTTGGTCCCCATTGTGAGGCGCTCACTGTGGCAAGACTTGCCTGCTTGCCTTTGTCATTGCATTAGCCTGCTACCAGTTCCAAGACAGCGCTCAGGTTTTGCAGGCATGACCGGCCCTTACTTGTCTCAGCTGCCTTCATCCTCACAGCGGTTGGACACTCCCAACATGGCACCCGAGAATGACAGACCAGCTCTCACACTGCTGCGCTCTCCAGCCGCCCGCCTCTATCGATCGGCGGCTGACCATATCCTGCACACATGATACGCCAAGCTGATGGTCGAGGCCCTGAACCAGCTGAAATACACAGAAGTATTTAACCGGGCCCCTCCTCTAGCACTCTCACTCTTCCAACTGGCAGAGCGAGGGTAGGTCATCCGGTGAGTGAGCCGCTACAGAACTGTGAGTAATACTCTTGCAATCAGGCATTAATGGATGATCGGGCTCTATGCTACGGTGATATTAGCCAGACAGTTGGTGTTTTTCCTACCCCATTTCAATATTGATTTACACTCTTAATGAATTTCTATTGCTGAGTGGTATTTTTTGTTTATCCTTTTTCTCTTACATTAGGACGCTATAATTTAGCATTCCCTCTGCCAGCATTTGATGTAGTTTGTTACCCACCCCATCTGGGTGAGTCGTGAATTGTGTTTTTAAATCATGGAGTTTGTTGAGTCGCCCTGCCTGCTTGCGTCTCTAGAAATGCCACCTGCCTGTCACCCTTTTCTGCCTTTCCACTGTGTCCCTTACGCACTTTACTAGTAAAAGCATAGTAAGACTTCTAGAGCATGCTGTTTTAGATGTTATTGATGTTTGCCATTATTTATTTCTCTAGGTCGGTACAACAGGTACTTCACATTTAGGTTGTAATAGTGCCTGGTCTACCCCTTATACTAATCAGGATGCCATCCACTGTGTAGATAGAATTGTGTTTTCTGGTACTGATGAATTGCTAATAGAGCTATGTTGTAACTAACTCAGCAAGAAACATGTAGACCTCCATATAGTAGTAACCACCAGAACATCATGTCGATGGTAACTCAAGGTAGGGAGGCTCCACGGGACTTATCGACCAAAGATCAAGGCAGAAGGATAAAATGGGACAATATAGTCCCGGAAGCCTTTTTTGCTGAACTAACTGCCCAGACGGAAACCAACATTGGCATCTGTTTGGACGTTAATTCTGTGGGCAAAGGAACTATAACCTCCTTTTTGACAATTTGCAACCAAATTGCCAACAACCTTCATAAAGAGAGTAGGTCAGACCGCAAGAAAGCACAGAGATGGTTTGATTCCACATGCTCAAAAGCCCATGAGGCTCTTCTCATGGCCCTCAAAAGCAAACCGAGGGATAGGGTTTTGGTTTCCAGTCTCCGCAGGGAATATAAAGTAGCCATCACCATGCGGAAACAGAAAATCAAAGAGGAGGCCTGGGACAACTTGCAGTCCATCGACGTACTGAGGGACAGCAGAAAGTTTTGGACCACAATAAACCAGCCATTTTTTACGCAGACTGACAATACAGACACCGATTGCGTAATTTTGGATGATCTGTGGCTCCAGCATTTTAAGCATATATATCGATTGGTTCCAGCATAACAACTTGAAGGCCAACTCCAGTAAATCGGAGGTTCTATTCTTTGGATGTGTCACTGACCCTGAGTGGCGGCAATGGTGGCCGGCTGAAATGAGCCCTCCGGCACAGTCATCTTTGGTTGCCAAAAATCTCGGGGTTAAACTTGACAATAAGTTGTCACTGAGAGCCCATGTACTTGGTCTGGTTGGAACCTGCTTCGGTGTTTTGAAGATGCTCCGCAAGTTTCTTCCATTGCTTTCTGCGGAGCACAGGCGGATTACCGTGCAGGCGCTTATTGGGTCCAGGCTGGATTATGCCAATGCCCTCTTTCTTGGCCTTCCTGACTACCTGGTCCAGCGTCTACAGGTGGCGCAAAACTCTGCCGCCCGCGCGATTTTTGGCCTGCATAGGCGATCGCGAGCTTCGGGGTTGCTACAGAAGCTTCATTGGCTGCCTATCCGTAAGCGGATTATGTTTAAATCCCTTACGTTGATGCACAAGGCATTGTTTGGCTCCGGGGCTGGGTATTTACGGCGCAGGCTGTTTTTTTACCGCCCTGCTCGCTCACTGCGCTCCGAATCTCTTTTTACTGCCGTGGTTCCTCGCGTGCGGAAGGCCCGCACTGGGGGCCGCTCCTTCAGCTTTAAGGCACCCCAGCTGTGGAACTCCCTACCACTGGCGTTACGCAGTATTCCTAATCTGCTTCAATTTAGGAAGGGCTTGAAGACGTGGCTTTTTAATGTCTAGCTGCTCTTTTGGTGGGTCTTTTTCTTTTTTTTTCCTTCTGTATTTCGTTTCGTGTTATGTTATTACACACTGAGTTGTTTGTGGAAAGCGCCGGGACACTCTGTCGGAGTAGCCGTGCGCTATATAAATTTATTTTAACATAACATAACATAACATAACATATGGGGATAATGAGCCCCCGGAGCCCACATTGGACCCTCCTCTTATGAGTCGCCCGATAAACCCTGTCAAATTCGAACTGTTGGAAGTAGAACGGGCTATTAGAGAGACATCCAAAAACAAGGCCCCAGGTCCTGACGCGGTGCCTGCTGACCTCTATATCATGTACCCTAATTTCTGGGCAAAAGTTCTGACTAATGTATTCAATGCCGCAGCACTAGTGGGTTTCCCGCCTTCATGGGCCTCTGCTATCATCGTGCCAATTTTTAAAAAGGGGAACCGAGGGGACCCCGCCTGTTATAGGCCAATCTCCCTGTTAGACTCTGCCGTCAAGATCATGGGCAGAGTCATCCTTCAGAAACTGGGAGATTGGAAGAATGACGGGGGGTGCTATCGAATCTCCAGTATGGTTTCAGGTCACATAGGAGCACCATGGACCAATGCCTTAACTTATACCTTTTGATCAATAAGTACACAGTAGCAAAAGAGGGCCTCTTATATCTCGGTTTCATGGACCTATCATCGGCCTTTGATCTAGTGAATCGCTCCAAATTATGGGGAATTTTGCTGGAAAGGGGGGTAGATGCACCGTTAGTTCATTTTCTTAGTGTCCTTCATCAGGACTTAGCGGCTGCCGTCAGGGTTACACAGGAGGGCAGGTGCACAGGCCAATTCAGTTCCAGACGGGGAGTGAGACAGGGGTGCATCCTTGCCCCACTTCTCTTCACGATCTACATCAATGGTCTGGAAAAATCCTTGGAAAGGGCCAGTGCGGACATTCCGCGTGCAGGAGGAAAGGGTATCCCAGTCCTCCTGTACGCGGACGATGCTGTACTTATTGCACGAACAGATCTGGGATTACAGCGGTTGTTGGACAATTTTGGTGCATTCATGGAATCCCTTGACCTAAAAATAAACAGCAGTAAATCCCATATAATGGTAGTCGGGGCACGTAGGAAGACTAATAAGGTTAAAACACTCAAATGCCTGGGTGCGGAAGTCTCTAGAGTCCCAGTATTTACTTATTTGGGCGTTTTATTTGACGAGAAGGGCAACTGGGGACCTCAGCAGAAACACAAAAGCAATGCTGTTGCTAGATCCACCACAGCCCTCCTCAGCTTTGCAAAAAGGCTGGGAGCCAAACCCCTGGAAGCTATGCTCAAAATTTACAAAGCAAAGTGCTGTGCGATCGCCTCATATGGGGCATCAATTTGGGGCTACGGACCTGTGGGCAAAAAACAACTAGCTGAAAACAGGTTCTTGAGAGCCCTGCTGACGGTACCCCAGTCGACGTCGACCCTGGCTATACATTGTGAGTTGGGCTTGGGTTACATCACAGACCAGCTAAAAATAGCCCCATTGATTTGCTGGGCAAAGACGTGGCTCAACGAGGATATTACGCTTAACCAGCTCATTCTTAAAGACTGCCTGGGCCTCGACAAGGCAGACAGTATCCCATGGCTGGCATACGTTAGAGCGGCGTGTGTCAGACTGGGTCGTCCTGAATTGTATGAGGCCCCAGACAGAATTAAAAAGGAGGACGTGGCATGGATCAAACATAACTTTAGGGCCATGCTTGAGGCAGACAGGGAGGAGGTGGAGCTAAAAAAAAACGGAGTAAGAAGCATTTATGTGTTACAAACCTCACCATCTATTGAGCCATATCTAAAGTTTGTCACCAAGCCGTACCATCGCTTCTTGCTGATAAGATTTAGATTCAACTCAATTCACCTCATTTTAGGTGATTTTCAGCGTTGGGGTAAACCTGTCGATTGCACACCATGTTCATGTGATAACTTCTCGACACAAGACACCCTTCATCTGATTATGTTTTGTGACCATTTCTTTGACGCACGTAAAAAATTTCTACACCCGATATTACGAGAAGCAGGGTTCGTGCAGGTGAGGCCCGCACTTCTATTCCTGCAATTGTTGAACAGCGTGCGGGTCACCTGTGGTGTAGCTAGCTTTTTAGTGGCCGCAGCAAGAGTAAAGAACAAAAGAAGTATATGCATCACCTAAATACGCCAGGGCGAGAGGGTGGCATCTTTGTCCTTTTAAATATGGTAATGGGAAAAATGATTGCACTTTTTATAGTCCTATCATATACAGGGGTTTTTACACCAGATGGTGAAACTAGTCGTTTAAATTGGTTGTTTTTTAGATTCATGATTGTCTAGTACTGTACATATATGAAATTTTTATAATTTTATGTATTTTATCTGTACCTATTTTTACACATTTTTGCCTAAATTGTATGCTAATATTGCTGCTTCTTTTATGATTTTAAGTAATCGAAATAAAGAGTTTTCACTGACTGACTGGCTAATAGATCTATTTTGTAACTAACTCAGCAAGAAACATGTAGACCTCCATATAGTAGTAACCACCAGAACATCATGTCGATGGTAGGCCAATTCTGTTTTTAAACTTGACAAGTGGACTCACAGATTAAAAATAGTTTTAGTGTACTGCTTAGTCTCTTTTTTTAAGTTTTTCCTTCACACTATTCACACACCCTTCACACTCATCTACACTTCAAGGCCCTACACTTGCACTTCACATTACAGCTTGGGAACAAAACGATCTCTGACAAAGAGCCCCTTTTTGGGTGCCCTTCGGGCATTGAGGCACCGGCTTGATGAGGAGCAAGCCCTATGATGAAGCATGACACCCAACTGGGTGTGTGAGGGCCCTAGTTCCAAAAAGAGGAGACTCCGGCTCCTACCTTTGGGACATATATAGTTATACTGACAAATCTTTCTACTTTCCTTCCACTCAGGATCTGCATACTTTGTTTGATAGTATTAATAGAGAACATGCCCAGGCTCCCAAGGACTGCCTGAGTGGCCAAACAGGCAGCTCAGACCAATAACTACATTGTGATTGGCTGGGAGAGTCTGCTTCCGGTGCTGCCTGTGCAGACAAAGAGGACGGAGGAGAGGCATGCAGCAGCGGCAAAGGGAAGGTACGTTTATTATTATTATTTTTTTAATTCATTTCCCCGCCTCACCACTCCAGTTGCGTGGTAGCTGCTACTGGTGTGCTCTGGCATCATGTGTTATGCTTGCTTCGTTCACTGCGTAACTTTAAAAACATAATGAAAAACACATTGAGCAGGTGGTATCAGATATTAATTTTATACACAAGGCACACCTCGCTTAACATTTTCATGCATTTGACTGCTCATGCATATTTTGCTTAATATTTATAAATTTCACAAATATTATGCATAATTCTCATGTATAAAATTCACAATTTCGCCCAGCCATAATCGCAATATGTACTGCAGAAGTCAGCGGTCCATCCATCCAATCCTAGAGTCTGCCAACCAGGCAGACTGCTCATGACCTTCCCAATTTCATCCACCAACATGCACTCCATCAATGGTTACCTTGAAGTCTTGTCAATACATGCTTGTGGAGCATCATCAACATTCTCAACTTCCACCACAGAGAAGCCAACAGAACTGGAGGTGACTATCAGACTGCAAACAGCTGAAGGACGGTGTCATTTATAGGCCGAAGCCTACCATACAGCAAAGCTAAAGACATCTTGGTGACATGCGGAAAACTTCCTGGGAATGTTTTGTGCTCGTTACTTGCCATTGGCTTTGTGGTTTGTAACTCACATTTGCTTGCTTTCTATTTGATGACTTTATTTGTTTTTAGGCTGGTCAGCTTGAGTTTGTCCCTTGCCCAAATCCTATTCACTGTATTCTTTCACCAGTGGTCGATTTCTGTAAACAAGCATTTAAATCTTTTTTGTTATCTGGCCACATTTGCTGTACATTTAAAGACAGAGGTGAAATGTCAGGCTCTGTCTTCTGAGAGAGCTTGGTGTTTACTTATGTTTCCCTGCTTCAAAGTGAGAGGATTTATGTGACAATCATGCTGGCTACTGTGGTGTGGAAGACAGAAGGCTGTACAATGCTCTTTTTTTCTAGCACAAAAAAAAATCAGATGTCTGTCAATGAACTGTGCAGATATTTCAGAATATCTCAGAATTAGGGTAGTAAAAATGAGGCAAATTTTTGTTAATTTTGAAGTGTGGAGGAAACAAATATTTTAATATGACGAAAAAAAATCGATACAATAGGCAGTTCAGTTTACAAAGGTATTTTCGGTCATTAATGTTTTTTTTATAACTGAAGTGCCTTTATTACGCCTGCTAGAAATTCACAGCATAATTCCTGGCAGGCATAAATGTTTTATAAGTAAGTAAGTAAGTTTATTTACGCATAGTTATTTAAAACCAAAGCATATACATTACATTCAATTTAAACATTGTTATATGAAATATTAATTCTAAATATTGTCTTTAAAAACCAGAAAACACTCATAATCAAATGTATTACAAAAACATATACTGTTTATAAAATGTGAGCAGCTCTGAATATAAAATACTAGTCCTTTATAACTGATTTAAGATCCTATGAAAGTTTATACATCCCTAAGTGCATGTGTGCTGTGCTAATCATAAAGTGCAATTAGTTTGGCAATGTTATGTTCAAAGTAAGACAGAGAGTTATAACAAACCAAATTTGGCCAGAATCAACTTCTCTGGCTTTGCACAATATACACTCATCATCAAATGAATTAGAAAAAACATATACTATTTGTAAAATCTGAGCGGATATGCAGATAAAACTAGTCTTGTATGACTGATTCATAATGTCCATTTTGCGTCTGGCCTCGCTCTGTCCAGAATGGCCTGCCGAAGGAGAAAGTTGCCATTATAAATTATGACTGCTCTTGGCAGCTCCCCATGCCCCGCTGTATTGCCTTTCCTTTGTGTCATCGGGAAGCAATACGCCCTCTGGACCTCCATGTCCCAGTTCCATTGGGCAAGGTCAGGAAATGCTCCCTTTAGAA
This sequence comes from Lissotriton helveticus, assembly GCF_964261635.1. NCBI lineage: Eukaryota > Metazoa > Chordata > Amphibia > Caudata > Salamandridae > Lissotriton > Lissotriton helveticus. The sequence continues at coordinate 447,384,660 of NC_136070.1, forward strand.
GGTTTACTACAAATGGCATAATATTTTCCCCTTCAATGTTATCGGCAAGTCCTAGCAACCTCACGTTGTTTCTTCTTTGCCGGTTCTCGAAGTCTTCAAGCTTTCACAGCACGTCCTCTGCTTGCGTCTCATGCGACTCCTTATAGGTCTGCAGCTTACCCACTTCCTCTTCCAGAGTAGCTGTCCTCTACATGAATTATCCTTTCTGCCATATCTGTGCACAGTTTGTTCACTTTTCGCGAAGAACCCTACAGTTCCCTACAGTTTTTTAGTGGCTTGATGCACCTGCGCCTCTCCCATCTGGCTTCGCCCTGCATCTGTTTTAGGGTGGGATACACTAGATCTAATGATGGTGGGGCAGTAGAGTCAGTAGAGCTAGCAGGCCCCCCTTGTGCTGATACCTGCCCCTCATCTTCACATATCTGAATGTGGCGGAGTAATCCCACTTAAGTTTGCGGGCTGTCACTGTATCTGGCTTAAGAGGACTGGCTCTTGATTTAGCCCTGCGTTTCAGGGTAGAGGCCTTAATACGTTGTGCCCTTAGGGTAATGGAGGATTCCTGTGACTCTGACCCTTCTGATGTGTTGCCATCGCTGGTGAGTGAAACATCTGTGTTGTCAGAAAGAGCAAAGAACTTATCTCCCTCTGGGGATCCAAGAACTGAATTAGACCATAGCGGAGTAAGGTTTTGACCCATAGCCCTTCCCAGAGACATAGCAGCACTAGGGAAATCAGATGGAATAGATAGTTTGTCTTTACCTTTCTCAGCAGATTCTGTACCTGGGAGCGGGCCTACAGGTTCGGGAGCACTTCTGCCGCCGTCCATCATACTCCCCGGCGATATCAGTAACTCCTGTGGAGCCTGCTGCTCAGGTCGATTCGCAATCTCCACAACCTCCTCTCCCTGCAGCCCCAGATCCAGTCCGGGCTGCTGCTGCAACATGATAACCGTGGTAGGTGGAGCCATGCCTGCCTCAGCACCTCCCCTTGTCTCGGTCTCAGTTGGACTAAGGACGTTCCCCGAGCCCCAGCAGCTGCTGAAACTGACAGGAAAGCCTTGGCAACAGTAGGCTGCTGCAGAGAGCCCTCCGCACCAGCCGCTCGCAGTTTACTACGTCCCTCCATACCGCCGTCTTTTGCCTTGCTGCCAGTCTCCTCAATCTTTTAAGAACGTGCACCACATCGAGGTTGGCCCACGCTGCGTACAGCTGTGGCACAGGCCGCAGCAGCGGCCTCCTTCTGGGGGTCCTTCAAGTTCTCCTTCGTGGGCTTGTTTGTTTTCAGGCCCTTCGTCTCTTCGCGAGTCGGACACCTCTGACGTACCCTGATAATAATACAGAGCCCCAGCAGTGCCTTGATTACAGTGGCCAGTCCCTTAGATCTCCAATGGAAGCCACAGTGCATCCCCCACGAGATCAGCCGATCAACCAGGTGAGTATGGAGCGGCATACCAGCACAACATCTCTAACCCTCTATATCCCTCGGGAGAGAGTTCTGCAGCAACTCTCACAGTGGTCAGTCGGCTGCCATCTTGATCACTGATCATATTTCTCTGTGGTTCTGGATGACGATGTAGTGGTGCTCTTGATAAGTAATCTGCTGCATTTTAATCCTTCACAGGTTTGTGTACAATCTCATAGTCATTCTCTTGCAGCCTCAATGTCCACCTTTAAATGTTAGGGGCATCTTAGCCTTCGGGCTTCCGAAAATAGTGAGCAACGCCTGGTGGTCCGTGATGACAGTAAATCATTTTCCATTGAGGAATACTAGAAAATGTTCACAGGTCCAGACCACAGCCAGACGCCTTCTCCAGCTGAGAGTAGTCATGTTCTGTTTCAGACAGGCTTCAACTAGCAGAGGCCACAACATGTCTCTGAGCATTCGGATGGCCGCTGTGGTGAGCAAGGATTGCTACCAGCCCTATGAGGCTCACATCTACCGTGACTTCAGTAGGTAGCCTGGGGTCGAAGTAGGCCATTTCAGCTGCATTTTCAGTTGCATGTTTTATTTCTTTGAAACTTTAATTGCATTCAGGAGACCACTGAAAAGGAATGCTTTGTCAGGTCTCTTAGTGGGGTACTCACTGTGGTGGAATTGCAAATGTATCTTGAGCAATTACTGGCCATGCCTAAACAGGACCGCAGCATTGTAACATCTTGGAGCAGGCAAGTGGATGGCAGTGCTTGCTCCTTACCTAGATCTGGAGTCATTCCCCCATCAGAAAATATTTGCCCAAAAAGGTAAGTTTGTTTTGTGGAATTCACATTTTGTGGCATTTAAAGTGAGACCTGCATCAGTAAGTTCCTGGAATACTTGAGTAAGGGCTTTATCGTGTTCCTTTTGAGTGCTTCCAAAAACCAGCTTGTTGTTTATTGATATACTGAACATGAAGGGCTTGTAGTACCACCATGTCAAGCACCTGTGTGGAGAGTTAGCGTAGATTTGTTGGGTGAACTGAATAAAAAATGTGCCTAGTTAGGCGCTTTTGGCACTATCCCATTCAAGGAAGTAAAGAGAGAGGCAGCATCTGGAGTCATTATTCTCCAAGGCAGTAAATATGTTATTTCTTTATTGAATACTCTTAAGATATCCATCCCTGGCTCCACTACCCCTAACCTCAGATGAATCCCCCATGAGCTCACTTGTGCAATCAGATTCATTCTAAACGTGGCGAGGGTGGACGTCTAGCCATATCTACTCCTGTACTGCTTATTCACTGGTTCTGCAAGTGCCATTTCCAAGCCCCACCGTACCTTATGTCAAGTATTACTTTTCTCTTACCCCTCTTCAACCGTGGGCAAAATACCATTCACCTATCTGGTACCTTTACTAGCCCAGGCCCGTCACATGTATTGCTCCGTGTGTGCTCGTTCATCAGTGGACTTGTTCACTTTTTATGACTTTCCATTGATGTTCTTTGGTACAATTACCCAAATTCAAGCCTAAGACTGCCCCACTGGTGACCCCTAAACAAAACTAAAGAGGTTGGTGACTGTGGAACAGCTGAGGTATTTGTTTTTCAACTTCGAATGCAGGCGCTGCTCATGAATTCTGTTTTCATTGGTAGTGCCTCTGATGCTGTTGGTTAATGTTTCACAATCTGAAACATCAATCGGGTTCAGCACTCTGTTCAGTAACTCTTCCCTCCACATCGTGTGCAAGGCTCTTGCATCTATCTCTCTTCCGACTCATTGACGACGGCTTCATGATGGTTACTCTTAGCAATTGACACAACCGCAGCAATACAGATGGTATTGCCTCATTCTCTTAATGTGTACATCCACAAAGACTACTTTTCAGAAGGCAGGCAGTCATACTGGCTTGCAACTTGAGGGTTGGTTACAGCTTGAAGGATTTGCAGCAAACAATCCCAATTTGCTTGCTTCTTTCAAAGTTTTCAGAGAGGTGGTATGCCACGACTGTTCACTCATTGTTTCTAGTAGTGTTCAGGCGCACTCTGTTCCCTTGTGGAGCTCCAAAGAATTCCACTGAGTTTTTGGGTGACTCTGTTGAATTCCACAGAGTAAAACTCTGCATCAACTCTTGATCATGCGGCACGCACAACCAATTTCCCATTCCGTGCAAACTCTCATCGAGAGCAGTCTTGTTCTTGAGGAGCACATATCCCATACTCACCAGATGTAACGTCTTCTCCAGCCCTCAAGCATGCAAATAGATCATGCCACACACAGGAGCTGGGGTTGAACATATCTTTATTCTACAACATTCATTCATACTCTGCCCATAACTTCAAACTTTCCATAACCACACCTTAACACCTCCCTTACATATTACGTAGTTCCTGTTCAGAGTCTGCCCAGAATCACAAGGTTCCTCATGCATAGCACCAAAATGCTACAGCTGCCAGCAGTTCTGCCTTTGTGGGCTTCTCTTGAGGGTTCCCAAAGTCCCAGCCATTGGGGTGCCCTCCTAGCACATGAGACGCTTGGTCAGGCCTTGTGTGTGTCGTCTTATCATGTTGCCCTGTGTTGCCCTGGCACGTTATCCTTCCCCATGTCTCAGGGTGTACACTCTACACCCAAAACAGACTATGGACCTGTGGTCCCAGGTGTCTGGTAGTTCTCTGTAAGATGATCACCATCGACCAGGGAGGTTAGAGAAGGAAATGCCTTCACCCTAAGTCAGTTTCTGCAGTTGAACAAAGCGCTGCCACACTGCTATTCCAGTCCGGCACTCCATAGCACCCACTGCTCAATCAAGTACTGATATATGTCAGTGATGGATGCAAATGAAGAAGACCAACAGCCTGCCAGGATCCCCTCACCCCGCAGGGCGCGTACCTCTGCTGTCTGCCAAGTGATCGGACTCCCAGCACCGCAGTCTCCTTTCTCTGTCCCGCACATAATAGAGCAATCAGACTGCCCCCCGTCCCAAAGCAAATGAACACGGGCAGGGACCTGGTCCCCTGGATACGTTGTTTCTGTCTGGGAATTATCTGTCCACAGTCAGCAAGAAAGTCAAGGCCGGATTGCTCCAAAGGCTGTGCCAGGGAGGGGACTCACTAACAGAGGATCACCACAGTTTTACATCTCCCCGGGAGCATGCAAGAGGCCCAGCCATGAGCTCTCAGATAAATGACCACAGCCAATACAATATGGCCACTGTTTCTCAAATATTGGCCCTATGGGGGCAGCAGTCACTCCAGGCCTGTAGCAGCACCTCTGGTCACCCACCCAGTCGCTATGAAAGGGTGAGGTTTTCTAATAGTGTAGCTAAGTTTCTTCCACACCCTGGGAGCCTCACAGAGCCCTGGCCCAAGTCCAATCCAAGTCCAATCCAAGATGGCTGCCTCTCCCGTCCCGCCATGTGGGGAAACAAGCAATCCTTACGGTTCCCCATCTTGGCAACTCCCTGATATCACAGCCCATCAGGGACAGGAGGGAACCTCCAACTATGCAGTCAGCCCCTCATGGATACCACATGCTCTGCTGTCTGATGCCGCGGCCAGGGCGCCTCCAAGTCTCAGCGTGCAAATCCCTACAATGCACAGCCCCCATTCACTATGGCCTGTTTATTGATACCACAATGGGTAAAGAAATAATAGCAAGCTTCAATCAAATATATCAAAACATTCTAGGTGTGCAAATGGATGTAACCACTAGCTATGCTCTACACATAGATAAAGAATGCAAATTTGTTATGAAAATGTATATATCATTTTATTTTATTTTCATCACTTATTTTTTATTTCAATTTTGTATGTAGAGCCACAATCAGCCTAATTAGCGCTATCAAAATGTCTGACGAATTGTAGGACAGTGTAAGAGTTTTGAAAGTAAAGAAGTCCTAAAGTTGACGTAATATCGAAGACTTTAAGTCAAGCCACAGCTTTCAGACAGTTGTATGCCAGGTAGATAATAGGCACCTCTATCAATAAAGTCAGGATTCCCTTTGGACTCCACACCTCCAAATTTTCTCCTCCCAGGCAGCAAGCAAGTCCAATCGGATGTGTTATCCAGGCTGGGGTACTCTTCTCCACCACGCTCTAGCCAAAAAGTGTCACCTGTGAGTATTCTTCAGGTCCAGGTCATGATCCTGTGGATACCTGTGTTATTTAGATCGGTGAAACCTTCGTACTACATTAGCTTGCAGGGGACTTTTAACAAGCTTTAGTTAGTTTAACTCACAAGCTCTCGTCTTCGTGATGCGTTTCTCAAATGTAATAAGCGTCTTTCTTGTGGTTATTCAGTTCTTCTCTTCTGATTCATTCTGTTGAAGTGGCGGCATTCCTCATTGGGAGCATCTCATTAATGGCTTCTGGCTTCAATGCACATCCCCCATTCACTATGGCCTGTTTATTGATACCACCACTATCTCCGGTGTCCGAGGAAGTCTGCATGGGTTTGTGATCGGCACTTCAGGATTTGGAGGACAGAATCAAACAGGAATATAACTCAGGGCAACAGAGTGGACTAAACTTGCATCCATTTGGCCATCTTGCTTGGCCATGCCTCCCTGTCTGTGCAAAGTTAGTGGCCACCTCAATCAAAAACGTACTGTCTGTTAATGACAGTGCACTACCACACAATGCTTTAGTTACATTAACAAATCTTCCCATTAGTAACGTTAGGTGGGTCATGAAAGCTTGTCATTTTGAAAAGTGGGTCATGGTACTAAAAAGGTTGGGAACCACTATTCTGATTAGTTTCTTAGATGCAAGCTCAAAAATCAAGCAAAACTAATAAACTGGATTATTAGTTTTGCTTCAACTAATCAGACCAGTGGTTCCCAACCTTATGAAACACTGGAAAGATGGCAATTATCTTGTGCATGTGGAGAAAGGAGGGTTCAGAGAGGGAGATTCAATGATTTACCATCTCTTTAGCCTTTGGGCAATGAGAAAGCAGGCAATGGAAACTCAAGGGATTCCTTTTTTGCTGCTTCTTAGATTTCTATTCCACCTTTTACCTAGTTAACTGTACAACCTTTCTGGTATGCACATTACTAGCAAATAGAAATTTACCAGCAGTATTGAAGAAATTACACCACGGGAATTGACCAAAGGTAGAGTTTGATAAAAATGGGGCCCTATTCCACAAAATTCCAATAGAGAATTGCTTATGACAAAGAGGAATTCCAGCTCCCACATTGCTTGCTCTGTATCTTTATGATCTCACCAATACTCATTAATTTTAATCCAAAGATAGGGGTGAGGCGCATATCTTGTGTAGTGTCTTGTGAGTTAGCAATGATGGAACACTTTTGGCTCCTGATGGACTCTGTAGAACTGTGGCATAAGTGTTAGAGCATAGTGAAGTGAATGCAGATTTAAAATGTTGAGTTCGCTGTTACAGGCAGAAGAATAAAGGAGTGATATATTAAGCTCCATATGTGGTACAGTTATTAGAGGGTACCCAGACTGGGGAGAACACTACAACTGGCAACGAGATAGGCAATAAGTAATCCAAAGATCGACAGTGCTCTCCCAGAGAGTTTTCCATGATCCAGCAAACTGCTCATGTGTGCCACGTGGGCCTTAGTCAAAGTGCTGATTCAACGCTTGCTCTACAGAGTGATAACACTGAAGGTTTTGAAACAGCAGCAAATAACGACAGACAATTGCAAGATAACCCTGCAAACAAAAGCACTCGGAGGAATACATCAACCAGGTGTCAGTCAGTACAAAGAGAAGCTTACAAGCGAAGCAAGTCAAACACTAGAAATGGTCAACTGCTTACCAGTACTGAGTAAAGAGGGATGTGTGTTGTTACAACGCATGCTTTTACTACGCATGCCTTTACAACGCAGGTTTTTCAACGCAAGCCTTTACAACGACTTGCGTTGTGGGGTGCTGGATAGTGAATAGTTTAATTTACTATTCCAACTCCAGTCCCCGTGGATAGTAGGAAAGGTGTTGGATAGTAAATTAAACTATTACCTATCCTAGAGCGCCCCCCCAGCGCAATTTGTTGTAATGACTTGCGTTGAAAAACTTGCGTTGTAAAGGCACAGCGTGGTAAAAGTTGCGTCATAAAGGATGTTTCCCATAAAGCGAGTCATCATACCACTGAGGTGGGCAGAGTATCCCCAGAAGAAGTGCCCAGGGTTGTGTCTACAGAGATGTCCATTTCCAAAGCGGAACACCATCAAAGCTGCTCAGTGGCGGCTCAGAACAACTCCAGAGGTCTCCAGAGAAGTCAAGGGGTCATATGGAGACCAAGAGAGAAGTCAGAGTTCCATCAACTGACCAAGATGACCCAGAGGCCAGAACAGAACAAGGCCTTAGATATGGTATGAATGAAGCAGGTCCTAACAGGTAGCAGACAGTGTCGGAGAGACATCTACTCTCGGTGTCAGACAATCACATACCATTCCCAGTAACCACCACCATTAGATTCTACTAAAAAGCTGAATATTGGTGACAGATAGTCTGCTTGGATAGAGACATTTGATGATTTATTTGATGCACTAGAATAAACGGATAACAAGAAGAATATTAAATACCTTAAGAATCTAGCTGGTGAAAGGTCTAAAAGAAGTCATAAAGAGTTGACAAGATTGCATACCGTCAAATCAAAGAAGACTTGAATCCCAAGTTCAATCCAATGCCAAATGTAAATTACAAAAGGCACATGCCATGTCAAGAATGATAGAAAGATGGGGAAATCTTTGACAAATTTGTTGAGAGACTAAATACTCTTATCAAACACTGTAAATTCAATGAATTTAGTGATGAGGAAGCTATACGCCTTAGGAGTTATTAAATGATGCCTGACAGATTCATTCAGATGATGAATGCTGAGAGAAAGTCTTAGTATGGAGTGAATTTTCATGGCTGCCAGAGCTGACGAGAGTGCTGATCGAGAAGCTGGTAACATTGGCACCAGAGGTTCCCAGAGTGAATTAGTCATAAACGGTAAAAGTAAGCCAAAGCTTAAGACAGATGATGCAGAGAGATGTGGCCAAATAACTTGACTCATTGCTTAAACATGATATCATTGAACCTTCCACAGGTTCAATGCCCTGGGTTTCTCCCATAGTGGTAGTGTCAAAGAAAGGACAGTGAAGGAGGTGTACGTATCTGCGTCGACGTGCCTCAAGAGAACAAGGCGATTGAATGAGAAGAACATCCAAGTCCGCACATTGCTGACATGATAACCCAATTCAATGGTGCGAAGGTCTTCTCTCGCCTTAATTTGAATAAAGGATATCATCAGTTGGAACTCGAGGAGGGTTGAGGTAAATGAAACCTTTTCTACACATATTGGTCCATTTTGCCATTTTAGTGAGTCATCAGCAGCAGAGCTGTTTCAAGATGGCATTCGATGTATCATACAGCCCGTCATGACTTTGTTTACATTTTAGTGATGGCATATTGGTTTTTGGAGCTACACAGAAGAAACATGATAAAGCTGTCATGCAAGTGTGTCATTTACTTGTGGATGCAGTTTGACTTTGAATGCCCACAAACATGTGAGTTCCATAAGACAAGCTACAATTCTTTGGCAATATCTTATCTGATGGGGGCATTACACCTGATTTAGATAAAGTGCAAGCATTATCAACTGCCAGTCCCCCACAAGATGTTTCCATGTTACAGTCATGCCTTGGCATGGCCAGCTAATATTCTAGATATATACAAGACGTTACTCCTGTAAGTGCTCCATTGAGAGACTTTACATAGAAGAATGCTTCATTACAATTCTTACATGAATGCGAGCAAAGCTTCAAGAAGTTCAAACAAGGTATCGAGAATGCTTCTGAAATGGCATACTTTGATCCAAAGCTTCATACAGAGGTTGCTGATGATGCTTGCCTAGTAGGGTTAGGCACAATTCTTGCACAGCACAGCAGACACCCAAATGCTCAAAGCTATATTGTGGGAGATGCACGCAGAAGTTTGGCTCAAACAGAATGTGTTCATTCATAACCTGAGAAAGAAGTTTCAGCTGTGGTGTGGGTTTGTGAACATTTCCAAATATTCTTATATGGAAAACCTTTCACGCTTGTGACAGATCATCAAGCATTGTTGACCATCTTTTGCAGTCCAAAGACCAAGATGCCCCCTTGCATTGAACATTGGGGTCTACGATTACAAGAATACAACTACACAATTGTGCACCGTCCATGTAAAGATCGAAACCCTGCTGACTACTTCTTATAAGTGCCTCTACAGTGCTGTGGTGCCCCTTCCAAGCAGGTTGAAGCCTACATAAATTTCATTGTGAAATCAAGCACACCAGCTGCCATTTTGTTGGAACAAATTGTCACTACCACAAGTCAAGACAGTGACATGTTAAAACTGAAAGACATTATTGCACATCACTCTTGGAAGCAGCACACTCGACCCCCTACTAAGGGCAGTGAATACCAGAAGTTTAAAAATGTCAAAGACAAACTGTCTGTTGCTTAAGAATGCATTATCCTGAGAGGTTCTTCAATTGTTTTTCCAGAGAGTCCATGAGGGACATCATGAAATCGTTGCCACAAAACGAACTCTCTGAGACAGAATTGCGGGCCATATTATCAAGAAAGGGTGATACATTATCGCCGCTTCTATTGGCAGGAAACTGCCGCTAAAGGTGCGATAATGGGCTTGATAATATGCCCTTGTGAATTCCCATAGCAGCCCAGGTTAACACCAGAACCTGGGCTGCTATGGGAATTCACAAGGGCATATTATCAAGCCCATTATCGCCGCTTTAGCGGCAGTTTCCTGCCGATAAAAGTGGCGATAATGTATTGCCCTTTATTGATAATTTGGCCCTTTGTTTCCCCATTTTGTTGAGAGAGTTGAATGAGAATTGAAGACCTGTCAGCTATGCAACTGTCTTTCATTAAAAACCACTCAACACACCTTAAACATGCCAGAGTTGCCATTGACTTCGGTCCTCTTGACAATGCACATCGCCTGATGGAAATTGTTGGGGAATACTCCCGCCATCCATTGATAGAGTATCTCTCATCCACCACCTAAGAGTCATTGAGAGATTAGATAGCATCTTCGTGATGTGGGATTTTCCTGCAAACCTGAAATCTGACAATGGCCTACCGTTTAACAGTCAAGAATTGAGAGACTTTCTATGTCATCTTAATGTAAAGCATCAGAAGAGCACACCTTTTTGGCCCCTGGCCAATGGCTTTGTCAAACATGTAATTAGTACTCTCAAAAATGCTGTTCAGCATGCTGTATTGGAAAAGCTTGACCTTAAAACATCCTAAATTCTACTCTTCGAGCTTACCGTTCAAACCCTCACTCGACTACAGACAAAAGCTCTGCAACCTTGGTGTTTGGGAGGGCCATGATGACCAAGTTCGCTCAATGGACCAACAACATATCAAGTACTGAGGAAGAAACCCACAAAAGAGACTTGGAAAGTAAAATAAAAATAAAAGCCTATGCAGGTAGGTGACAACATGCAAAGGACATTACATTCATTAGAGGAGATCGAATGTTTGTCCGTCAGCCTAGAAAACGGAAATCTGATGCTCCCTTCATTGCTGAGCAATTTCATGTTGTGAGCAGCAAAGGACAAAGGGTGACTGCCAATGACCTGGGAAGTCTATCACGTGAGATTCCTCACATTTCCAACATCTGGCTCATCACTCATCAGGCGCTGATGTCAATGCAGAGACTGGACCTGAAAGGACAATTGGAGACTCCCTGACTGCACTTCGACTGCCTGACCCCAATTTATGAAGACATAGTTGGGATGGGTGATTGGAGCACCATGAAGACTTCATGAAGAGCTATAATTGCATATATCTGTAAAACCATTGTGATTTTTTTTTATTTAACAGAGGGGGAGATGTAGTGCCTTGTGAGTTAGCAATGATGGAACACTTTTGGCTCCAGATGGACTCCATAGAACTGTGACATAAACGCTAGGGTGCAGTGAAGTGAATGCAGGTTTAGAATGTTGAGTTCGCGATTACACAGAGAAGAAGAAAGACGTGATATACTAAGCTCTGTGTACGTTGTAGTTATTAGCAGTTAATCCGTTTGAGGAGGACGCTACACCTTCTTTATTATATGGAGACAATCTGGAGATTTCGGACCTGTCTCTAGTGGGGCTGCAGAGAAACTTTCTTGCCTTTAACAAATAGTGTGAGGGCAACAATTGAACCATTAGAAAAACAAAAACCCTGACAATAGAAAATACAGCAGATCTTTCACCTGTTCGGTCAGGGAAAGGATTGTGGAAGAAACCCTTTTATATAAATATCTCAGGATGACTTTCAATAATAAACTGTATTGGAAGTTGCACCTAGACCTCACAAAAACCTGAGTCCTGGCAACTGCGGGGGCCTCAAGAAATTCAAAAGGGACTATGGTGACCCCTCTTTAGAGCCAGTACTTACTGCATACAGAGCAAAGGTCCCTCTACAGATTCTTTATGGGTCGGAGGTTATAAACCTCAGCTCAAAGTATAACTGAGAGAAGTTAAGGGCAAATGCCTGAAAAATATTTTAGATATGCCTCCAAGAGGCATGGTCCAAAGCACGCTGGGAATTGTGTCTTGGCCAGGCAGGGTGTTGCGGTTTTGGCAGAAGCAGCTGATTACTTCCAAACCAAAAGCATCATTCTTCTGTACTAAGGGACTTTGTTGGAGCAAATTAAACTGGAGAGCAAGCAAACATTTTGGGAGTTTGGTAAAATATGATCTCAGAAATGGTTTTGAAGTTGAAGTCCCGCTTCTTTTGTCCAAAAGGTATTAAAGCAAATGAGTTCTGTGGAATCTAGGAGCCGAGATTTATGTAATCTCAATGCAAAGTCATGCACATAAACTTTAAGTGTGTCTTGGCACAGTTTAACAGTATACCCCTATCTCCCCAATTTACCAAAAGCTCAGACACCTGTGGTTATACTGAAATTCCATATAGGGCTAAATCCAGTCTATGCATTTAGACAGGGAGTGAATACTTTTTTTTGGACAGCAACTGTGGGTGTGGGCCGAAGGTGTGCAGTTCTAGTGTGCATATGTTGATGGACTGTCTACATTTTATAGCTATAAGCCCAGCGGCGATTTCTTAGCAAGGGGACATCGCCCCCTTACCCGCTACAGCGACACTAAACATGAAAAAAAATGGCAAGGAAACAATTTCATTGCCTAGTTTATATTTCACGTTTAGCATGCAAAAGCCTCCAGCCGGGATAAATGGAGGGGGGGGGTGTCAGCATAGAGGACTGGAGGAGCAAGTTGGGTCATCCAAAGCACAGTGACCTGTGCACTTTGCAGCTCTCCACTCAGCTGTCTGAGACACCTGGGAGGAGACCAAGCAGCGTCTTAAAGTGTCTGAAGGACCATCCAGCCAGGGTGCCCCATTCAATTATGTTGGTGAGAATAGCACCAGTATTTCCTGGAGGCTGACGCCTGCAGAGCCGACAGAGGAGGGAGTGAGGAGTACGTTGGACGTGCAGCAGGCAAGGTAAGTGACTTTATTCTTTATTATTTGCCACTCACCATGACTGCATGCACACAGCCCCCCACCCATCACTTACTTGCCCGCATGTCCGTCCCACTGGTGCATATACGTTCCAGCCTGCCCCTGTATAAGGCACCAATTTTTAACACCAGTCTTAATCAAATATGGAATTAAAGCAAGGATGGACGGCATTAGACTTGTGTATGATTTATAGTTTTTAGGTTTAATCAGTCCAGTGGGAAGATTTGTACTGGATATGATGATATAGGTCGATTTTACGAAATGTTATTTTATGTAATGAAATATGTTTAATTGTTTAAAGGAAAATATAATATTGCACTCTTTAAATGACCATGGTCAAAATAAACTTCTTTTTGTACTACTACTACTTGTTTATTTAGTATTTCTGACATTAAATCAAGTTTGTGCAAATATTGCTGTATACTATTTAGCCACTAGAGGTCACTCTTCAGCTAAAAATAATGCAGCCATTGGGCAGTAAAGCAATTCATATATATATATATTTTTAAAGTAATGAATATAGGGACTATTGGTTTAGTTTGTCTCCTGATTTAAATCCCTGAGCAAGTCCTTGATGCAGTAATAAGGTTATTGGCACACGTGGCACGTGTATTTCGCTCACCAATGCCACGCCTTTCCCCTCATTGTCTTCAGAGTTCAAATGAGGCTCCATGGGGGTCCGGCGCGGCGGCGAGCAAGCCAATACAGCCTCCACAATCCTGGCAGATTTCTTAATTTACTAACAGCCAGCCCACCCCATAATGCCTACCAAGTCAGGCGACCCAGAGTTTCACATTTTTGTGGATGGCTAAACATAGGTGTCAGTGTTGATCGGTAAGGTCATTGCACTAACATTTTAACACGTATAATAATTGTGACAACATAACAAAACATTTTTTAATTGTAGCAAACCTTAAATTCGCGTGCTCTGCCGCTTGTTATACCTGTTTTTGTCATAAATTTCGCTAGTTAGTAACTATCCTTCAGATTTTATTTTATAAAAATATATATATTCATATGACAATGGCGCCCTCGTGCGTTGACTTGTAATCACAACCATAGCCATGGCAAGAATGACCGTGAGTGGATGACAAACAACTTTCGCCTTGAGTTGAGTGACGCTGATGGAGCCCGTACCAAGATTTATTTGTACCTGATTTTTTTAAATTAAATATCAGGTGGATCGAAATACAATCAAAATTTAATAAGAGCTGACTTGATAATGATGTAGTCGAATAGCTAACAATTACAAACAGGGATTCTATCGAGACGCTTTGTTATGGATGTCCAGTGTGTCATTGTGGTCTCTCCATTTTCCACTGTGCCAAATTTGACTTATTCACAAATCACATTCTCCCTGATATGTAGAGAATGAGACGTGTTCGATGCACCTCTTAGACAACTGACACAATTAATGCAATGCGTCATTTAATCTCACGTTACGCGTTATCATCGAATGCATGAACTATTTTTCAAAAGTCCAAAATTAAAGGAAAAACAGCACTGGCAAAACAAAAAGATTTGGGACTGGGAAAACCTGTGATGGCTGTTATTTATTTGTTTTAAAAGCGTAGAAGTGACAGCAAGTAAAAATGCCAATGCTTCAAGGTGCCATGTGTTTGCTGGCAAAATAAATCAGTAAACAACGATCCATCACAAAAACTAAAATAAACTTTAGCAAAGTCAATCCATGTGGTTTTGACAAGCTGTTGCAATGTTTTAGTTTATTATTTTTTTTTTTGCAAACATATGCCACAAAAATAAAAAGAAGGAAAAAAGCCTGGCCATGTTGTCCACTCCACACTGCACACAGCCTTCAGCTGTGTGTGGCGTGTGGCTGTCTGCGGTTGTGGAAGGGTGACTTTGCATATGGTAACAAAATATTACTTTACTTTTTAAAACAACCAAGAAATCCCCTGAAAAACCAAAGGTTTAAGTAACGTTATAGTTAGGTGAGAATTTCAGTGACAAAGGTAACATTTACAAAAAACGAAACCATTGAAATTCACCAGTTACACTTATCTCAAGTAACTATAACTCATGCCCTAAGGTAGCTATGTCTCTCGCCCTCACCCTCGCCCTCGCCATGCAAATTACCCAACAAACTGAAACTCATTGAGTAGCTGATAAGCTATACAAATCCCAAATAATAAAATAATAATAGTAACAAAAGACATCACATTATGCTATCTTCTATGAAATAACTGGTAATATCACTGCTACATTTTCAATGAAATTATTGATGAGAAAACTGTGCATGGAGGGAGCTCGAGTTATAGTTACTTTGAGGCAGGAGTTATACTTATTTGAGATAACAATAACTGTTGAATTTCAGTGATTTTGTACATTTGAAACGTTACGTTGTCACTGAACTTCTCACCTACCTACAACGTTACTTCAACCTTTGTGAATATATATATATATATATATATATATATATATCACACCAGAGGCTCATTGAAATGTTAAAAGCCTGTCAGTGTCGATGTAGCGGCGATAAATCTCTTGCTGCATGTGTGGCCTCTGATGAGAAGGACAAAACCTTCAAAACGTGTAAGGCCTGAGTATTTAATGACCGGGGGAGAAGCTGCACACTTATGAAATAAAAAGGTTGCTCACCAAACTGCAACAGAGTGCGGCCTTATATCTGAGCACCTTGGGATTATATATATATATATATATATATATATATATATATATATATATATATATATGTGTATATATATATATATATATTACCTACTGGCGGTCGCCAGTAGGTATATATAGTTAGGATTTTTTCTCTATGGGATTTTTGAAAATTCTATGTCTAATAACTTTGGCGTTTGTGGACGGAATTGGCTGAAATTTTCAGGAAAATGGAACATTTTCTTTCTGAGCAGCCCCTGAAAATTTGGGGGGGGGTTCGTCAAGGGGGGGCCGAGAAAAAAGGGGGGTCCCAAAACGCGTTTTTCCCATGTTAATTTCCATAGGGCGGTTGGACTCACTTTTAGCTCGAACGGCTGAATGGATTTGCACGAAACTTGGCAAAATTGTAGGGACTGGTAGCCCGATGTGCCTTTGCTAGGTCTCAATATATGTGCTCCAGTGGATTTTGAGAAATTAACGTTCAAAAAAAGATATATATCTGTGACAGCGCTCCGGGCAACGCTCCGCTTCGCGTACTTTTCGCGTTACGGAGCTTTGCGAAGCGAAGCTGATTGGTTCTCCGGCGTCTGTAAACATTCCAAACAGTCCGTAGCGGCCGCCATCTTGTCTCTCGGTAGGATCGAGAGACAAGAGGAGGCCAAAGCGAAGGGGCAAATGACCATAAGGGGGCATAGTAGATCCTCCCTGACCCCCTAGGTTTGATGTGGAGGTTTTAAAAGGGCCCCGCGGGGCAAAAAAAAAAAAAAAAAAAAAAAAATCGAACGGGTGAAGGGATTTGCATGAAACTTGGCAAAATTGTAGGGACCGGTAGCCCGATGTGCCTTTGCTGGGTCTCAATATATGTGCTGCAGTGGATTTTGAGAAATTAACGTTCAAAAAAAGATATATATCTGTGACAGCGTCCCGGGTAGCGCTCCGTTTCGCGTACTTTTCGCGTTACGGAGCTTTGCGAAGCGAAGCTGATTGGCTCTCCGGTGTCTGTAAACATTCCAAACAGTACGGAGCGGCCGCCATCTTGTCTCTCGGTAGGATCGAGAGACAAGAGGAGGCCAAAGCGAAGGGGCAAATGACCATAAGGGGGCATAGTAGATCCTCCCTGACCCCATAGGTTTGATGTGGAGGCTTTAAAAGGGCTCCGCGGGGCAAAAAAAAAAAAAAACAAATAGTTTTTTTTGGTGGGGTGCGCCCGGTTAGCGTAACGGGAAACGGACTGGGGAGCATACTACAAGGAAACAAGAATGATTGACTTTTAACTTATTGTATGTTTATAGACTTTGTTTTACTTTTTTTTCTGCTGAGTGACGTCTCGGCCTATCTCCACGGGATGCAGTCCCTACCATCTCGGCGTTTAAGCCCAGGGGGACCGGTAGTGTGGGAGAGATAACGTCTGTTAACGTTCGATTCGAAGGAAATCAGGAAGTGTTGAAAAACATTGTCTGCGCCATCTTGCCTTTTTTCAAATGCCACACTTTTGTCGTGCACGGCAGCCATTTTAGATGCCTTGACCAGACCCACTCTCTGCACGCTGTCGATCCTTAGCATGGCTCCCCACCCTCGCAAGCATCTCCCCCAGGCACTGGTCACCCCCGCTCTCTGTCTTATGCATGGGCAAAAAACCTCCCCCCATCTGCGCTGCTCTTCCCTGAGAATCACACTCTGTGCCCGCCCGACGCCTCCCTTTCGCCCTATTCACTACCGCACCCTCTGACACTCCTCTTCCTCTGTGTCCGATTGTCCAGGCCGGTCCCAGGCTATCAGGTAGCCCTGCAGATGTACTTTATGGCCCCAGCTGTAAAAAATCACCCCTCTTCAAAGGAGTTACAGTAGATCAAGGCACCCACCCGATGAGATCCGTCACACCACACGCGTTCCTACTATCTGAAAACCATCCTGTATTGTGATTGGGGAGGGGACCGAGCCTGAAGCGGAAGATTCCAGGGATGCCTCTTTGTACATCAAAGTTTTTACAATTATGTGTCACATTAAAAATATATAGCACTCCAACAAATTAGTAGGATTATAAAACTTTAATAACTTATAAATATAAACAACGCAACAAAAACAGTAAAAACATTTAAACATTTTTAGGAAAAAAGAAGGAACAATGGTCAGTAGCGGTCGGTTGTGCGAATAGTCCCAAGGCAGCACAACGTCCTGAGTTCTGGACGGCACCCAGGTGATGTTGCCTGGGTGCCGCACTGGTTTTGGGTATCCTACAATGCTGCTCCGAATAACGGCGTGGGGCGTCCCGGGGGGTGGCTCGTCAGTAGCGGTCTGTTGTGCGAATAGTCCCAAGGCAGCAGAACGCGCTGAGATGTGGATGGCACCCAGGTGATGTCAAGTAAGTTGCCGCACTGGTTTTGGTATCCCACAATGCTGCTCCGAATAACGGCGTGGGGCGCCCCGGGGGGGGGGGGGGTGAGGCGGCGTGAACGGGCCTCCCCAGGTGGAGGCTCGTCTGCTGTAGTGGGGCGCCCCTTTACCGTTTCAGTTGCCATTCCGCCCGCTTTTGGTACACTGTGTCAAAATCCGCCATTCAGCTGAGTTGCGCCCACTCTTGCGGTGCAGCGATAGGCGGCTGCCACAGGACTCTCAAAATGGCGGCAGGCTCTTTCCTTTTTGGGCCTGGTCCACTGAAATGGCCCTGGGACACCTTGGAAATCGGACGCTTGTCTGCTAGGTCTTGGACCCCATTCTCGAAAGCGTCCCCTCAGCCTTGAGGATTCTACAAAAGTCTTGGGGGCCCCCGACTCCTGCAGGCTTCCGGTGGGGAGCGGCTGCCATGATTGCTCGCGGAATGACTACGACGGAGCCACGAGATGGTGGTGCTCTCATGCTGATGCCAGCTTCAGTCTGAAACATCCAGAAACAAGGTGGGGCTTTCATCGTTTGGGAAAAAAAAAAAGTTTTCATCCAATGAAAAGTGTTATTTTTAGGTCATATGATCAAGCCTTTCATCATTAGGAAACCAAAAGTAAAATGAACCAATGAAAAGTTTTATAAACAAGTCACATGACCTGTTATGCGGTATAGGGTATAAAAAGCGTAGAAAATCCGTTGGCACGTGAGGCGGCGTCAGTAGCGGACCGATGTGCAAATAGGCCGAAGGCAGCACAACGCGCCAAGATCCGGATGGCACCGAGGTGGTGTCTAGCAAGTTGCCGCACTGGTGTGGCCATCCTACAATGCTGAAAGTCGGCGTGGGGCGCCCCGTTGGCCTGTGAGATGGCGTCAGTAGCGGACCGATGTGCGAATAGGCCGAAGGCAGCACAACGCGCCAAGATCCGGATGGCACCGAGGTGGTGTCTAGCAAGTTGCCGCACTGGTGTGGCCATCCTACAATGCTGAAAGTCGGCGTGGGGCTCCCCGTTGGCCTGTGAGATGGCGTCAGTAGCGGACCGATGTGCGAATAGGGCCAAAGGCAGCGCAACGCGCCAAGATCCGGATGGCAACGAGGTGGTGTCTAGCAAGTTGCCGCACTGGTGTGGCCATCCTACAATGCTGCGCCGAAAGTCGGCGTGGGGCGCTCCGTTGGCCTGTGAGTTCGCGTCAGTCAGTGGGGGTTGTTTGAGGATCTGACTGCATTGGAAAGCAATGTGATGCTGTGCGTCGCCCCCAAGATGAAGGTTCCTCGGCTGCAGTGGGGCGCCCCTTGGTGTTTCACTCGCTATGCAGCTGAGTTGCGTGCGCACTTGCGGCGAATAGGCCGAAGGCAGCACAACAATATTTTCTGAATAGAAGACACCACAAGGCGCTGAGATTCGGTTGGCACCGAGGTGGTGTCTAGCAAGTTGCCGCACTGGTGTGGCCATCCTACAATCCTGCTCCGAATAACGGCGTGGGGTGCCCGAAGGGGGGGGGGGAGGCGGCGTGAACGGGCCTTCCCAGGTGGAGGCTCGTCTGCTGTAGTGGGGCGCCCCTTTACCGTTTCAGTTGCCATTCAGCTGAGTTTCGGCCGCTCTTGATGCTACAGCGACAGGCGGCTGCCACAGGACTCTCAAAATGGCGGCCTGTTCTTTGGATTTGGGCCTGGTCCACTAAAATGGCCCTGGGACACCTTAGAACTCGGACGCTCGAATTTTTTTTCCTTTCCTCTACATGCAAAAAAGGTAAATGCCCGGTACGTTACCTGCCTCATCTGCCACGATGTACTCTCCAGAGGAACCGAAAAAAAATATAGTTATGGTTACTATACCATGCATCGTCATATGGAGAGGTGGCACCGATTAATTATAGTGCTGCACAAAAGAGAGATTTGGAGGAGAACCCCCGACCTGCCAGTACATTCACCAAAGAAGTGGCACTGACAGCATCAGAGGCAAGGGAAACGGTCCCAAATATTTAGAAGAACTTTGGAAAGATTAAAATGACATGTTTAGATTGTGGCAAATTAATTTCATGTGGACAGATGAGTGTTACTCTAATAAATACAGCATATGAACATCATCATAGTCGATGGTTGGTAGAGACATTTTGACTATATCCTGGACCTGCCCGTCCTCGCCCAAAATGGCGCCGGAATAAATGGGACTCGTAACTCCTTGTTGTGTACTGGTTGCTGAACCTTGAAATCACGAGATACGTATGCAGTTTTGAAGCACATGGCGGGCGGGGACGAGAATTGATTGAATATTTCGACATCCCTATTGATATTAAGTTCTGATGTGTTATTGATTACTGTACTATTGAAAGTTCGAATTAACATCACCCATGGTACTTGCCCGCAAATGTATATCTAGATAATTTTATTGTAACTGGCTCTGTCGTATTTTAATTATAAAATGTACGTCCACCGATTCCGCAACTGTTAGACACCTTAGTTCTTGCAACCTAATGGCCCGCCCGTTACGTTCCTCTACAGTGTAAATGTCTACTCATCATATATGATTACAGTTTGCTCCGTGGCCGGCCCACGTGGTTATAGGCCCGTATTTGTATACTGACATTTTCACAATAAAGGTTTTTAAAAGAAAACATGGTAGTAGTATTTACATTGGTAAAGTTTTTAATAATAGTCACTGTTTTAGAATCAGTAAAAGGCAAGTGAAATAAAGCAGTCCAATTACATGAAGGGTAAAAGGTATAATACGCAGGAACGCAGTAAAGATAAATGGTCAAGGGCTGTTGTGTTTCTACTTCTGCAACATAAAGTGATCTATAAGAATCTGATATTCAGGCGTATCGGCGACTAAGACAGCAGGCCGAGCCTCTTTTGCTCAACGGCTCCGTCATGGGACGAAGAAACGCCCTTTTTCTCGAAAAAGGAATATATTTTACTTGCAGGACAGTTGTAAATTTTCCGGGAAAGTACATTAGCCTGGAACATTATAACATATGTTTAAGAAAAAATAATGTTCGAAAGTAATAAAAAGCGTAATTTTTAGGTCATATGACCAAGCCTTTCATCATTAGAATAAGAAAAGTAAAATGAACCAATGAAAAGTTTTATTAACAAGTCACATGACCTGTTATGCTTACGTTACGCGCTGCGCGCCGCGCCCCAGATCGCTTCCGGGAAGCTGCGCTTCGCGCACCGGAGCACTTCCGGATGCGCTAACGCGGCGCGTCATATGACGCATTACGCGACAACGCAGGTCCAGAATATAGTCAAAATGTCTCCACCAACCATCGGTCGGAACACAACCCCTTTCAGCAGGCTAAATAGTTCTGTTAAATGACAACAGAAGGGACGGGCAACAAGAACCATCAGTCAAAGAGGCGAGGGCAAGTTCTTCTCTACCGGGTCACGTTGGGGCGCTACCGGAACTGATCGAATTGGTAGTCTACAGTGTTTCTGGATGTTTCAGACTGAAGCTGGCGTTAGCATGAGAGCACCACCATTTTGTAGCTCCGTCGTGGCCATTCCACGAGCAATCATGCTAGCCGCTCCCCACCAGAAGCCTGCGGGAGTCGGGGGCCCCCAAGACTTTTGTAGAATCTTCAAGGCTGAGGGGACGCTTTCGAGAATGGAGCCCAAGCTCTAGCAGACAAGCGTCCGAGTTCCAAGGTGTTGCAGGCCCATTTTAGTGGACCACGCCCAAATCTGAAGAGCCGGCCGCCATTTTGAGAGTCCTGTGGCAGCCGCCTATCGCTGCACCGCAAGAGCGGGAGCAACTCAAGTACATGGTGAGCGAGACGCTGTAGTCAAAAGAGCAGGCGGTAAACAGCTGAATAGCGGAAGAGGCACAGTGTAGCAAAAGCGGGCGGAATGGCAACTGAAACGGTAAAGGGGCGCCCCACTACAGCGTGTCTTTAGGTGAAATGGATTGTGGGACAAGGTCAAGAATGGAAGAGTCACCAAAAGGCAAAAAGTTCCGCTTGACCCCGGGAGCGGGCCACCTATGTCGGGGGCGATCTCAGGCCACACCAGGGCAACACGACTTGCGGAGGGGGCCGGAGCCAAGCGCCCCCTCCGAGTCCGCGCCATGACACCGTCCCTCGGGGGCCTCCGTCAAGCGGTTCAGGGTGGCACCACATCACATTGTTTTCAAATGCAGTCACGTCCTCAAACAGCCCCCACTTACATTGAGAATAGTGAAGCTGTAGCAAGTGCAAATAGGCTTCAGACAGTGTTACAAGCACTCCTCAAAACTTTGAATTATCAGAGTGCATGAGTTTCATGCTCGATCGATTGAGCTAGCCGGATCGGGCAACAAAAAGTATAAAATAGTTATGTAAATAGTTATTTAATAAAATGTTTTACCCTGTTACTTTGCTGGTGTGTTGTATATATTTGTAATATTTGCATAGAGTTTATCGTTATTTTGGGCGGGGTGGGTGGCGGAGCCGAGCTGTCTTGCAGCCATCATGGTGTGGAGCTCAGTTCATCTCACTAGTTTCGTATTTCTCATGAGGGGTTGTTCCTAATGTTTCTATTTTAGCGAGGTCAAAAAGAGATCCCATTAGTGGCCTACTGATTTTGCTCGATTCCTTTTGTTTTTTTACACGATTTTTCACTATCTGCAAAGACTAAACAGAGTATTGCGACTCTGTGCTTGTTTGTAAATAGAGAACGAACCAAAGAGAATCAATTCTAAAACAGTAAATGCTTGGATAACAATCAATCAAATGGAGAGAGAAGCAGGCACGACGGATTACAACGGGGGCAAAGGCCTGCGTTAACTACCCTTCACTATCTGCAAAGAGAGAGTACTCCTAATAGAAATGAGGGGGAGGGGGGCAGCATTCAAAGCAGATCAGTGTGCATAAACACGAAAATGTTTTTACTTACCACATACTTGACATTCGACAGCTTATGATATTTGCTATTAAAAAACCATTGAAATTCACTGAAAAAACCATAGGTTAGAGACCATATATAGTTAGGAATTAGCATTTAAAAAACCTTGAAAATTCACTGAAAAAACCATAAGTTATAGACCATATATAGTTAGGGATTAGCATTTAAAAAACCTTATTTTACTCACACAAAACCATTGAAATTCCATATATAGTTAGTTGCACTAACTATATATCGCGCACCCGCAATCCACTGCTGATGATGTCACATATTACATCATTCATGACATGGTCAGTGACATCACTGATGACATCACTGATGACATCTCAAATGACATCACTGATGACATCACTGATGACATCTCAAATGACATCACTGATAACATCTCAAATGACATCACTGATGACATCTCAAATGACATCACTGGTGACATCTCATTTGACATCAATGACCACATCACTGATGATATCATTCATGTGACAATACAATGCATCTCCTCACACTTTAATATAACCTCTGTTACACCCAGTGTTAAATACAGAGTATAATTTTTGAAACCATTGACACACCAATACTAGTTACTACATACGCACTCAGTGATTCCTATGTTTACACACACATTCACTCATTTACCCATACAATCATTCATACATACAATCACTCATCTTTACAACACTATCATATGCACTCATACACCTATACAGACTCTCACACTCTGTCACTCATCCATGGAGTTACTCACACACCTAGTCAGTCCTGTAAAGAATCAATCACACTTCCATTTTCTAATCTATACAGTTAAACATAGAGCACCTTACATTTTGAAACATATACTAACACATACTTACTCTCTTATACAATCATTGATACAAGTACACATTGATCTGCACAGAGTCACACACCTCCCAGCCAGCCACACACACACTCAGTCTCCATACAAATACTTGGGCAATCAATCAATAACCCATATAGTTACTCATATAGCTACTGATCAACACATGCAGCAGTTTACAGAACAACAGACATAATGATGCACAAATTAAGACAGTTTAGTCACTAACCCATGCACTCAGTGAGACACATTTAATCACTCACTCATACAGTCAGTCACGCACCTACTAAATCCTTCATCCAGACACTTCTACATCTACTCATTCTTCAATATGTAAAACATATTTAAACTTTACAGAAACACACAGTCACTGGATGATGTCATCAGTGATGTCATTTGAGATGTCATCAGTGATGTCATCAGTGATGTCACTGACCATGTCATGAATGATGTAATATGTGACATCATCAGCAGTGGATTGCGGGTGCGCGATATATAGTTAGTGCAACTAACTATATATGGAATTTCAATGGTTTTGTGTGAGTAAAATAAGGTTTTTTAAATGCTAATCCCTAACTATATATGGTCTATAACCTATGGTTTTTTCAGTGAATATATATATATATATATGTGTGTGTATATATCCTGGAAATCGTCACACAGCGCCCGCTGTAAAATCCACAAATGATAAAGAGCAGACCCTTCAATAGCTGGTGCAGTGATTTTATTTATTCCATAAATGCCAGCGCGTCCGACATGACTCGTTTCGCCTCGGGAAGAAGCTTGATCACATGAAATACTGCTAACCTGGGAGGTAGACTTTTAAAGTGACAGTGCATAGCCATTGGCAGTAAACATAGACAACATACTGTGCAAAATACGCAAATAAATAAATATTATATCTTATATTAACTGCAGCATATAGGGACATAATGAATATAAAAAACATTATAATTATATACATCAAAGAGCAATGTGTAGAATATTAATAAAAGCCATGGTGAATATTATCAAATTAAAACTACATTCCTATATACACATTTATAAATATGGGGTCAAAAACCAATCCGTTTGCATGACCTGCCAGCTCTTTAAAAATGTTATGGGTCCACTCTCACAATGCTGCTGCACAGTTGCCTAGTCTATGATGAATCATTGCATCAATTTATAGCTGCAAAACATCACTGTCATAGTTCTTTTACAATCCCATTCAGGCCAAGTGGCCCTATTACTGATTCTAGTCTCCCTGAACGGTTAAAGTGCCAAGTGTAAAGTGCAAAGTGCAAGAAAAAATAGTGCAAGAAAAAGATTATACAAGTAAAGAGACAAACAGATTATAAAAGCAATTATTTCATAAGTAACTTAACCAAGCATAACCACTATCTATATCAAAAAATTCTAAATCCTACTGCTGGAAAGAGCTTACCCGGACAGGCACCTATATATTTGATGAATTCTATATACAGGTATACAAATCCTCTCTGTCATTTAATCCATTAGGATTCTTTGTGTTCAGCTCCAATATATATCTCGTCTCTTGTAGACGGAGTTTGGCCTCGGGGTCTCCTCCTCTCCTAGAATCTACCACTGTGTCGATGACATAATATTGGAGCTGAGAGGGATTCCCTGAGTGTATTGATTCAAAGTGCCTGGCAACCGGGTAAGTCTGGTCTCGTCCCACGATCGCCCATATGTGTTGGAGTATCTGTTTGTGGGCGGGCAGTCGGGTGCTACCAACATACCTCAACCCACACGGACACTCCAACACATATACTGCGTAATCCGTCCTGCATGTTAATCTTTTGTTTATTAAGATTGGTTCCTGTCTGAAGGGGTTGCTGTAGTGCGTCCTATTACTGCCATACCTACAAGCCTTGCACTGAGAGCAGGTATTAAAGCCCGTGCTCAGGGATAACCAAGTGGTGGAAAGTTTGAGTTCTAGAGTGTTCCTAACAAGAGCTTTTGCCATGGAAGACGATCTGCGGAAGGGAAGCAGAGGCTTATTGGCTACCTTATGTCCAATAATTGGGTCGCTTTTAACCAGGTTCCAATTCTTGTACAAGATCTTTCTTAATTCACCATGTTGGCGATTATAAGTTAATATAATACGCGATGGTACATTAGGAATCTGACTCTCGACTGCATCCACCTTTTCCTTAGGAAGCATTGCCTCATATCTAGTGATATAAAGCGTACGATTAATGGCTTTGACGAGGCATTCATTGGAGTATCCTCTGGCCAGAAAACATTTTCTGCTCTCTTCCTGCGTGACTGCCCATTCTGCATCTGTTCTACAGATTCTTCTGATCCGAAGCATCTCCCGGTAGGGGATGCTCCGGATCAGATGTGTGGGATGGTGACTGGCAGCGTGTAGAACCGTGTTGCCAGCAGTGGGCTTTCTATACCATTTGGTTGCCAAGATATTATTGTCAACATAGACCTCCACATCTAAGAAACACAGTGAATTGGAACTGATATTAAATGTAAAATTCAAATTGATCCTATTCTTGTTCAATTCTTCAACAAATGCCATGGCACTATCTTCGAGATGAAAAATAAATCATCTATGAATCGTAGATAGAGGATGATGTGTTTGGTGGCAATCTCCAGGTGTTGGCTATAAAGGACCCGCTCCTCCCACAGCCCCATGTGTAAGCTCGCGTAGCTGGGGGAGAAGCAGGCCCCCATAGCCACACCCCTGACCTGTTGATAAATGGCATTGTTGAAAAAGAAAACAATTCTGTTCCAGGCACATCTGTGTCATGTTAAATAGCATCCTATTGTGGCTTGCCAAATTTGCAGGGCGTTTGTCGAGGTAGTATTCCATGGCTTGCAGTCCATCACAGTGTTTTATGGAAGTGTACAATGATGAGACATCAAGAGTCATTAGCCATAAATCAGGTCCCCAAGGTAACCCCTCCACTTTACGTAGAAAATCAAAGGAATCCTTCACATAGGAACTCAAAGATGTCACTGCAGCTTGGAGAAAAAAATCGATATATTTAGACACATTTTCAATCGAACTATAAATAGCCGAGATGATGGGCCGACCTGGTGGTCTGTCAGCCCTCTTATGAATCTTGGGGATCAGATAGAAGGACGGGACCACCGGATGCTCTTTTTTCAAATATTGGAACTCGTCCTCTGATAAAAGGCCAGTGCTCCTCCAAGCCTGCAATTTTGAGTGTTGGTCCACCCATGCCGCCTTTAGATTTTGGATACTACTTCCTCGGTAGCAAGAAAGGAACCCCAGTTGGGCTTCCGCCTCCCTTAGGTACATTTGTCGGGGTCACAAGACGACGTTTCCGCCCTTATCAGCCTGTTTCACTATTATATCGTGATTCGATGCCGATTTTCTGATAAGTTGATTATAACATCTATTTTGCTTACTAATGCAAAATCTTCTTTTGTTGGTGGCGGTGTACAATTTCTTTAAGTCCTGCACCACAATCTCCTGATAGGTGTCTAAATTATCATGTACCATTACAGGTTGAAATGTCGACTTTGGCTTGAAGGTAATGTTGCACTGGTTTGTGGGTTCCATAATGGCACAATCCCCGAATTGCATAGATGCTTGCTGCTCATTTTGTAGTGCCCAAATCTCCTCAAAGGAATTCTGATCGTCAATGTCTACCATCTGGGGACTATGTATTGATACAGGCTGGTTTTTCTTTTTAGGTTTAAGCAGGAAAAACGTGCTCAATTTAAGCTTGCGGGTGAACCTATAAATGTCCATTCTAGTGTCTGCATAGTTCATGTTGCAAGGTGGACAGTATGATAATCCTAAGTTCAGGACAGCCGTCTCCCCCGCAGTAAGCTTGAGGTCAGTCAAATTTATTACTGTTCTTGATTCTGTTGGTTCGCGTTTTGTCTTCTGGAACCGGTTCCAATTACCTAGTTTCCCCTGCTTGCCTCCACTTACATTTGCGGGCATGGCATTTTCTCCGCTCGCTCCGCTTGGTATTTGCCCTTTGTTTTTTGCGCCAGTAGGTACTCTTGGCCTCAGTGTTTCTCACCGATCCTGGCACAAACAGTTGACTTCTTGTGCCAGGGATAGTTTTATAAACCCCAAATTCGGGTTCCTTGCTGGATCCACCTCCGGATCACTTTCGGCAGCCAAACTGAAGTCCGAGGCTGAGACAGATGTAACCATTGTTTCACTAGTTGTGCGCTGGGCTGTTCTGTTTCCTTTTGCCCTAGCCTTCACAGCCTCATACCGTCGCGCAAATGTAAAAACTTGCCCGTTTTGGTAGTCAATGCGGTCTCTTTCAAATTTGAAGGCTTTTCTCTTTTTAATAACCTCTTTCTCCTTGTTGAGCCTGACCATCATGTCATTCCTCATTTTCGTTGTTTGTTCTGTTATTTCAAGTTTGGCTAATTCATGCTCCAATAAATCAATTTCCCCCTGCAATTTAATGCGGTCACTTTCTGCATATTTGACCAATATATGCAATAGTTTGCTGGAGGATTCCAAATTCGTCTCCGCCCACTTCGTCAGCATTGCAGGGTCAGGGTTGTCATAGCTCGGGGCTATGGTGATGCGTAGCCCCCTGGGTACACGTCCAACTTCTAGGTAACGTGAAAGAGACCGGTGCTCCCACCACTTGGACTGTTCCGAGCGCATTAACCGCTCTAATTTCCTGAACAAGTCCCTCGTGGTGGGGCTCACAGGATTGTGGCTTGCTGGTATTGTACTTGTCGATCCCCCGGCCGGGGAATCGAGAAACATGCAATCTGCTGTCTCTGCTCGACTGCGCAGTACGTGAGCGGACATGATTTTATGCGCTTTAAATATCTGGCAATGTTCTTTGCTGCACCTTGAACGGCTGCTGGGACTTTAACAAATATTCTGCCCTGTGCCGTGCTCACTCCCCACTGATAATTTCGAAGGTCCTACCTGGGTCCAATTGTCAGGAATCCACTCCGGGACCCCAGGGCGGAACACTCTGACTTCTTACCCCCAGGCAGACGATACACGGCTTCTCAGGGGCTCTTAGCAGCTTGCTCCTCACCGGAGACCATAATGTTCTGACACCCGGTAGAAATCAGGATCAATAACTGGTGAATTTCAGTGATTTTGTACATTTGAAACGTTACGTTGTCACTGAACTTCTCACCTACCTACAACGTTATTATAACCTTTGTGAATATATACATATATATCACACCAGAGGCTCATTGAAATGTTAAAAGCCTGTCAGTGTTGATGTAGCGGCGATAAATCTCTTGCTGCGTGTGTGGCCTCTGATGAGAAGGACAAAACCTTCGAAACGCGTAAGGCCTGAGGATTTAATGACCGGGGGAGAAGCTGCATACTTATGAAATAAAAAGGTTGCTCACCAAACTGCAACGGAGTGCCGCCTTATATCTGAGCACCTTGGGATTATATATATATATATATATATATATATATATATATATATATATATATATATATATATATATATATATATATATATGTATATATATATATATATATACACAGCTCCAACTCCTGAAAGATATTTCAGGAAACAGCACTCGTAGGCACGAAAAGTATACACACTCGTGTTTATTTTCTTACAGAGCAAACGAAAAGACGCGTTTCGGCTACAAGCCTTCGTCGGTTTCAGTTACACCGCGCACGCCAGGCATATGATATAGACAATGTTGTGGAATAGACATTAATGACGGACTTCTGACACTCATGAAACTGCGTAAGCCATATTGGAATGAGTGAATCATATTGATTTCAGCATCATGTTGGTATTTACAACAAATTCATTCAGTGCGCAAGCAGCAATTCTATGGATTTTAAAAGTATTGCCGTGTATCGGCATGTCACCCCAGATGTTTATTAAATCGGGGGTTTCATTAGGGTCGGGATTGTCGCGTATGATATCATCACCCCATAAACGTTTTTTTTAAAGATTTAAAGATAATCAATAATGTGCGATGTGCTATACATCACAATTCAGGAAGTTATAATTATGGGGATTCAGAGGTCTTGCCGTGTATCGGCTGGTGGCCCTCAGGTTACAATTCCATCGAGGGCTTGTGTTATCGCGAGATCCCGCCCTAATGTGTTATCTTTCATTCTATTATCCACTAAGTGTCAAATTGGTCTATGTCCAGTCTCGTATGTATTTAAATTCATATCTTCCACTTTAAACAAGTTCATTTCTGTCAAATGACTATAATCACTGGTGTTAAAAAACAAAACTGCAATTATTATATCAATTCTTTACACATTTGTTACACAGTCTAATAAAGGCCGGAATATCTCCTAAAAAGGTCGGAAAGTTCATGAGCCCATGAGCTGTTCAAAATTCAAATTGATCAAATTATTTCATCAAGTTACAAATTTCTAAGACATCAAAAGCGTTACCAAGATCAAAATCAAAATCAAAATCAAAACCAGAACCTAAGCCTAATCACTACGCGTTCCCCATATTAGTTGCCTAAGCAAGTATCAATATCACATTATATACCGGTGCATACATTTCTGTAATAAGGTTGGAAGCTGCAGAAGTAATTGGTAACGACAATACTTATTTCTACTGAATAAATTTCATATTTTGTCCACATGTATATATTCATATATTCACACATTCACATTTTATACAGTAAAGAGTAACGAGTAAAGAGTGGAGGGGATGGGGAAATAGAATAAAATTCTATTTGCCTAGATGTACGGACAGCTCTTCCCCACTGTTTAACCCCAAAGGTACCATTGTCATTAGGTCTATTATGTACCTGGATTCCAGACGTCTCAATTGTTTTAGTCTGTCTCCACCCCGAACACTAACTGGAATACTGTCTAATCCAAAGTATTGCAATTTAGTTCTGTCCCTTTTGTGTACTTCATCGAAGTGTCTTGCAACTGGATAAGATAGATCCACCTTTTCAATTGCTCTTTGGTGTTCCAGAATCCTTATCTTAAGTTGGTGGATTGTGCTGCCTATTGATGAAGCAAAGCTTCGCATATTTGCGACCTTGCTGTATTCAAGAACCTCGTTTATGTGTAACAAGGTAATAAATGTACGTCTTACTAACATTTATATTAAGTTTGAGTAAAAGTTTATGAAGCTTGCTTATGTGTATTTCTAATGCATTTAATCCGTGTACTTAAAATATGGCCGCCGCTTGTAATTTAGTTACTGCGCATGCGTCAGCCACACTCACGTGTCCTGACGTGTCTGCAGAGTTGGAGGGAAAATTATGCGCATGCGTAATACATAGCTGTGCCCATCATGTGGTACTGCTCGTGCCACTGCTCTTGTGCCTGTTTCCATGTAGCTAACATTTAGACTGCATAAGTATATGTTATAATGATAAGTTGAAAATACAACCCTGTGAATGTGATTTCATAACGTTATTACTGTGTATTAATTTGTTCTCGCTTACTTTTCATGTACCGCGGGGAATGGGGGTCCAAACTGATTGGGAGCCATATTGACGGTCTCTTCTGCGCATGACCAGAGAATACTGAAAGGTGGCAACTTTGGACAGTGGAACTCAGCCAGCTGGCAGCCACAGTCAAGATGTGCCTGGGAAAGCCACCTCTGCGCTACGAGAACGGCGAATGTTGCTCCTCATGTGTTACAATGTTAATTGTCACTCGTATTTCTGCACAATTTCTCATGAGAACCCCAATCTCTCTAGGCGGTACCCAAGTATGCTAATATAGGCTCGAATTAGCGTGTTCTGATTGGTGTGTTACCCAAATCCTACTTTAGGACCAATCCAAATTGAGGGATTCTGACACTTTGCAACATTGGGGGGTGGTACACCGTCCCAAAAGAGTATATCTACCCTGGGTTTACCTAGGGAATTGTCCGACTTGTCTGGTTTAGCTGACCTGTCACTGACCCATCTTACTCAATAGGTGACTGAAGATACAGAGAGCTGCGGAGCACTCTGTCCGAAATTGACCATAGACTGAGGTTCTACTGAACCTTAAAGTGCTGGCGAAGCACTTTGCTGGGAGTTCGTTGACCCAATCGGGGTCTTGATCGATAGCTGCAGAGAGGGTGGAGCGCAGGCGTTGCTTCCAAACTGCGGGTGCGGTCCTGTCCTGAGCGGTCCTGTCCTGAGGGTTTGCTGTCCTGTCCTGAGTGTCCTGTCCTGATTCCTAATCTGAGGGTATCCTGTCCTGTCCGGGGTGTCCATTCTGCACCTGCTGTCTTTTGAGGGGTATCCTTCCTTGAGGGTTTCCTGTCCTTAAACTGACCCGCGGCCAGGGTTTGGTTTCCACACCAGTCTAGGTAAATACTGCTCTAAGTTCTTTAAACTTGCACCTTTCTATATTTCTACCTTTTGCTAAAATAAAGTGACACCTTTGCATATGTTGATTTTCCATGCTTTTACCGCAAACTATTGAACGAAAGTCATCTGCATATTTTCATGATATGTTCCCATGTCTCTCAATCTTTTAGAGATTATATTTTGCATTGCTGTTTGTCATTTTCTGATATGGTCTAGAACCTCCTTACCTAGACTGTTTAAAGGTCCCTTTACTTTAAGTTTAGCGTGTTACTCTTTATAGGCCCTCCTATAGTAACCCATGCATAGTCTGTCCATGCTTAAACATTTCTGAGATTATATAGTATTTTCCCAATTGCATTTCATATTGCATTTGAATGGTTACCCTGTCGTTATTTCTCTATAGCTATATAATTTACATTATTTTGGTTATTGATTGCCTCATTCTAGTGTATCTCATGCTTGATGATAACGAACTTTAGATAAACATTTTAAAACTTCCAGTTGTCCGTGGTCATTTAAACAATATTGAATGTCATTTGAAATTGCATTTTGCTGCCTTTCCTTTTACAGCTAGGCCCCTGATTCATTGATGTCATAGGTACCCGTGTTGGTGGATGGTAAGTCGGGTACACTGAGTAATAACAGTAGGGAACACACACAATTGGTAGCAGCCCGTGAAGTCGCCTGGTCAATGAATAGTGTGAATTGAAAGTATATGGGCCCTGAAGCCGGAAACGGCAAAATCATTGGCTGGGTGACCTCGCGCGCTCTATCAGTTTTCTGGTAAGCAGAGGTATGGTTAGGGACTAGCTAAAGGTTAGGCAGGATTAGTTAGACTAGTTGAGTCGGAAGCTGCTAGTACATTAATGCTGCTAAAAGAGCGGCTGTTCTAAGAGACCTGATCAATCTCTTGTGAATACGCACGAATAATATCTTGTAAAAACAATTCATGAATTGCTGTATTGTTATTATTCTTGTTCTTATATTGTTATATGTATTAATCCATGCGTTTGTCAACCGTTTAGTTTCTTGTTGTCCGAACTCCCCGGGGAATTGAAAGGGCAAGTGGTGAATAGAATCCATTGTCCTGAGGTCACAGGCTTAAAGGAAAGTTAGGTGCAGGTTAGGATAACCGGGAAGCACTAACTAGGGTTTTCTGAATACATGTGTGAATAAATGTCAGTAACGAGGTTCATTGGCAAAATTCCCATAGTGGCGTAACCTAGTAAGGGTCACATCGGAAAAGTAGCAGGTTCCTCGGAGCTTGGGTGAAAGCAAAGGGGCCTGCTGAGAAACCTTAGACTCGGAACATATCCCGGAAAGAAGTGGATGAGTTTAGGGGAATAACAGGTTCACCGATGCTAGAGTGAAGGGTAGGCGGAAGAGATCTGCCCGCAGAGCGTGAAAAGTAAATGGAAGTAGTTTACTTGCAGTAAAAGAAATCTTTCTGTCTAGACACTTGAGCACTGTGGCGAATGTGTATTCGTTGTTAAATAACCAAGCACTGAGCACTTTAGAAAGAAAGAAAGAAAGTTTCCGTTACCTTGTGAAGGGAGGGAGTCAGTCGCGAAGCGCCTCTGACGTCACTCCGTGCCGCGCTGGGATTGGTAGAAGCAGCGGGCGGGTAGCGGGGCTGGAATTGTAAAGGAGGGGTGAAGCGCCGAGGAGTGGGAACTGTCTCACGAAGGGGCCGCGCACCCATTGGTCGAAACTATTTGAACGCGTGCACCTCATTGGTCGCACAGAATTGCAAGGCGCGTTCTGATTGGAGGTAGCTTTGTAAACAAAGTTGAGAGTAGAAATCGTATGTGGCACTCGTATTGTCCAGAGACTAGACCCGATCCAAGGAACCAAGGGTTTGAGAGGGATCAGTGGAAAGCCAATAGATACGATATTATGTACGGAGGAAAGAGAAAGATGTCCCTTGTAAATAGGGTAAAGAATTATTTCAAAACGGACAAACCGATTAAATCTAGGGAAGGCGTTGTTGTCCCGCCACCGAATACTCCTGCCTCATTCATGATGTTTGACCGAGGGTACAACACCTGTGTGTGGTTGGAGAATTGGGTGAAGTACACAAAAGATGACGGAGTATTGGCTTTTCCGTTAGACGGTACTTTTAATGGTAGGATTTTATTCAATTTGAGAACCCGCATGAATGAATTGCATCCCAGACCGAGACTAACGCAGTATGAGGCATTAGAGGAATGGGAGATTGAGGCTTTTGAAAGAGAGAAACCCCGAATGGACAAAGGTCTGACCAAATGGTACCCCAGACTAAAACAGGAGACCAGGGATAAAAGGATGAAGCAGTGGAGGCAGAGCATGATTGTTGAGGGTCTGTTTCCCATGATGCCGGCATGTCATAACCCTGCAGCGGGTGAGAAAAGTACCGAAAAGTGTAAGCATTGGGGGGCCCCGGGAGAGTCAGATGATGAATTGTTAGATGACATCTTTACGAGAAGTCCGCCCCCTATAATGAGGGAGCCCGAACTTCCAGTACAGGAGAGAACCACCAGCGTCCATCTATTAAGGAGGAGGACAGATCCCTATGTAGGGGGGGAGGGGGCCAGGTATTGCCCTATTTTGAGAAACCCGAGCCCCCGGAGGTACGCAATATATATCCTAGAATGCCCGAGAGCTCAGAGGAAAAATATTCCCGTGAAAGAACATTTTACCCCAGACCTCTTTATGAGAACGAAGAAAAGCCAGTAGGTTCAGGGGTACCCTTTTTGCAGCCTCCATATGGGGAAGAGCGCAGGTCGTTGGGGACAGGAACTTTGTTCCCGAAACCAAATTATGGTGGGGGACCAAGTGAGACGCATCCTACTGCCCCGAGTTGTACGCCTCAACTGACCCCACAGATGATACCTGACCGAACATTAGGAAGAGTGTTAGATGAAAGGGAGCAAGAGGCCATAGCTAAACAGAGGTCAGAAATAATTCAGAAAATTTCCCAGTTAAATACCAGTCCTGAAGCTTTGACTATTCCGGTAACAATCGGACCAGTGGTTCCATTGTACGGGAATAATCAAGGAGGTCTGAACCCTTCAGTTATGAACCCGATAATGGCCCCGCCGAGGCAAGAGCCCCTATTGATAGACGATCAGTCCAGTGAGTGCGAGTCTGAAGTTGTGTTCTTGGACTTACCAAACAAACAGGCAGGGAAGGGAGTGCAGAAGAGGCATAATCCTTTTGATGCGAAAGAAATTAAATTAGAATCAGCAACAGGGACTAGGAGTGTCTCTTTGGTAACACCGGAAGAAATTGAAAATTGGAGTCGGGAATTAGAAAAACAGGCTCCGCAAACGAAACCTTTAGACCTCTACAAACTGAGAGTAGAAATAGAGGAATTGATGGCAGGAAATGTGGGGCTAAACAGACTGAACACCTATTCTGAAGAAGAGTTGCTGTTTATGTGTAAAAGTCTTACTAGGAGTACTAGGGTGCTCCACGAAAAACTGACAGACACCGCAGCTAGTATGGGAATAGATATATCCAGATCAAAGCCCTTGCAGAAACCATACCGAGCTGAGTTCTCAGACAAGGACTTAGAGAATTTGAATGTATCAGGAAGAAAGTCGCAGATTAAAGAGTTGCTTGCAGTCTTGCAAAAATGGGGAGACGTGGAAAAATGGAAAACGAGGTGGGCACATAAGAAAGAGGAGGCCCGCTCCAGACAAGCTACCTCTGAGTTCCCTCTGAGAGAAGTAGACAAGCCCGAAACTTTATGCCCCATGCGCGAAGTACCCGGTGGGAGGTATGTGCACGTTCCGTGGTCCAGACAGGATATTGTGTCCTTTACTAACGATTTCCCGAAATTGCGGGAGAAGCCAGTTGAATGGTACCGGCAAGTGGAAAGGTTTGTAAAGGTGCAGAAATGCCTGTGGAAAGACCTGGATGGGTTTTTCAACATTGTGGTCCCAGTCGATCTATGGACCGAGTGTAAAATAGCCATAGCCTGGCCTAGTGAGGAATACCCGAGAGATGAAAAAACCGGGGAACCATCGAAAGAAGTGATGAGAAAATATGAGCAAGTAATTCAGCATCTGAAACTAAAGGTCCCAGCAAAGGAAACTGATTGGACCAGGATAGACAGAACAACGCAGGAAAGAGAGGAGACAGTGCACTCCTATTATGAAAGGCTGTTACAGGTGTTCAAAACATACAGTGGTATAGATAACATCGAGATGAAGGACATGACGCACTTCATTTACAGGTTTGTAAATGGTTTAAGACCTGAGATTTGTCAGTGGATAAAAGATAACAAAATCTGTTGGCACTCCAAGAAGGTAGATGAGGTCCTGCGGTACGCCAAGTACTGCGAGGACGAGATGGCAGAAAAGAAAAAGGCTCTAAAGGAAAAAGTGATGTGGGCTCAGGTGAAGCTCGCAGAGCAGCAGGAAAAGCAGTTGAGTAACATGGTCAAAAATGCTAAGAATGAAGGCCCTGGGGGAGGGGGAGGAGGCAAGCCCCGGCCCAAAATGAGCAGGGAGGAGGCTATGAAGAAATTTCCCTGCCATCAGTGCGGCGAAATTGGACATTGGCGTAACGAGTGTCCTTACTTGCCCGAAGATAACTCCAAAACTCCTGATTTAACTCCACAGACGCAGAAAGAGAGACCGAGAAAGACTCAACCACAGGTAAAAACAGTTCAGGTGCCCCGAGCACCAAAGCAAGTATACAGGGGAAAACAGGCAGAGGGAGATGAGATAGAAGTCTGGGAAAGCAATGAGAACAGAAATGCAGCAACTTCGCAGTATCTTCTAAATGATACCTTCCTTTGTGATGACCAATACTGACAGGGCCTGAGAGGGGAGGACGAGGAGTGCGTACTTGGCGCCTCCTTGCCGGTAGACCAGTCCGGACCATACATTGAAGGAAAGGTTGACGGAAACAATGTCACCTTTCTGTTGGACACTGGCGCTACCCGTTCTACTGTGAGAACAGTGGACGTTCCAAACCTACCCCTCTCGGGAGAAGCCATCCAAGTAGTGGGTGTATCTAATCAATTGATTAGTACTCCTGTTACCAAGCCCATGGAGATCTCAATCGGAAACTTTAAGGAAATGCATAGATTTGTAGTTTGCGACACCAGTCCAGTAAACTTACTGGGACGTGATTTGCTGTGCAAAATGAACTGTACCATCTTTTGCACACCAAAGGGTGTTGAAATTCAGACCCCAGATGAAGACGGCATTTATAAATTAATGTTAGTCCGCCCTGACTCGGAAATTAAACGAATGACCTTGCAGGATTTACCCAAAGAACTCCAGGAAGCAGTGAAGCCGGAGGTGTGGGACTTTACTGGGAAAGATGTAGGGTTGATGAAAAATGTGGACCCCATACAGATAGCAATAAAGGACAATGCGGTATACCCCAATACTAAACCCTACAGGATGAATGCAGAAGTGAAAGCTGGTGTTGCTGTGGAAATCAAGAAATTGTTAGAAGGAAACATCATACAGGAGGTGATGAGTAGCCCATGTAACTCTCCGATTATGGGCATTAAGAAACCTAGTGGCAAGTACAGAGTAGTGCAGGATTTGCGAAAAGTTAACAAAATAGTAGTTCCCTGTTGCCCTATTGTCCCGAACCCGGCAGTGATTCTGTATCAGATTCCCTGGGATGCAGAGTGGTTCACAGTGATAGACTTGTGTCATGCATTCTTTTCCATTCCTTTGCATCCAGATAGCAAATTTCTTTTCTCATTTGCCTTCGAAGGTCACGTGTATTGCTGGAACCGGGTCCCTCAAGGGTATACAGAGAGCCCCTCTATCTTTAATCAGATCTTGAAAAAATGTTTGGAAACTTTAGTCCTACCTGGGAACTCTGTCTTAGTGCAATATATAGACGACCTCTTGGTGGCGTCTAAAAGTCATAAGGATTGTGTGATTGACACCATTGCCCTACTGAATCACCTGTGTGAAAAGGGACATAAAGTGTCCCCTGACAAGTTACAGTTTTGTGCAAAATCGGTGAAATATCTGGGGCACCAGATAGAAAAAGGTGTCAGAAAAGTGACATCGGAAAGAGTGAGAATAATTCAAAAGATGCAGTTGCCCCGTACTCAGAAAGAAATTAGAATGTTCCTGGGTGTGATAGGATACTGCAGGCAGTGGATTCTGGGATTTGCAGTCCTAGCCAGGCCCTTGATAAAAATGACTAAGAGAGGAACACCGGAGATTGTAGAATGGGATGATGAAAGCTTAACAGCCTTCACCAAACTACGAGATTGTCTGTGTACTGCTCCTGCACTGGGAATGCCAGACTATTCCAAGGAGTTTGCCCTATTCTGTGACACTCGCGATAATTGCGCATTGTCAGTCCTAACTCAAGAACATGGCACAACGAGAAGGCCTGTGGCATATTTATCTGCCACCTTAGATCCAGTGGCTGCTGGATTACCAGGTTGTCTGAAAGCAGTAGCTGCTACCTGTGCCAGTTTAGAACAGAGTGAGTCAATTGCCATGGGACATCCGGTAACTGTGTATGTTCCGCATGGAGTGGTAATTTTGTTGACCAGAACAAAAACACAGTATCTCACCCCTAGTCGGCTGACTAAATATGAGAGGATTCTTGTGGGTGCTGCAAATGTAAACATTCTTAGGTGCAGTATTCTGAACCCAGCCACTTTACTCCCCGACCCAAAGGATATGGAAGGGGGGGTGGATGATGAACACGATTGCATAGACTTAACTGAATTCAACACCAAGCCACGCCCAGACATAAAAGAAACGCCCTTGCCTGAGCATGACAAAGAATTATTTGTAGATGGTTCATGTCTAAGGCATGAACAAGGAGGCCTGAGTGCTGCCTATGCAGTAGTGTCCTTCGAGAAAATTGAGGAAGCAGGTTATCTATATCACATCAAGTCTGCACAAGTAGCCGAATTGATTGCTATGATAAAAGCTTGCCAAATTGGGAAGAACATACGCATAACAGTGTATACTGACAGTCAGTACTGTTATGGGGTTGTGCATGACTTTGGCCAGTTGTGGCTGCAGAGGGAGTTCCTGACTTCATCGGGTACTCCTATTCGAAATGGAAAAGTTATTCAAGACCTTTTAGAGGCAATCCAGTTACCAAAGGAACTGGCAGTGGTAAAATGTGCTGCTCATAAGAAGAGCATGGACAAGGTATCACTAGGGAATGATTATGCTGATCGAGTGGCCCAATGGTGCGCTAGAGATCGGTATA
Source organism: Lissotriton helveticus (assembly GCF_964261635.1). NCBI lineage: Eukaryota > Metazoa > Chordata > Amphibia > Caudata > Salamandridae > Lissotriton > Lissotriton helveticus. The sequence goes on from NC_136070.1 coordinate 447,423,737, forward strand.
TCGTAAATCCGAAACGAGGGGGGCCAGGAACCAGCTGCCAACTTCAGGTGTTTGAGGAAGTGCCTACATGGGATGAAGTGAAAGAGTGGCAGCAGGCGGCACCTTGGCAAGAAAGAGAGAAGTGGAAGGAAGATGGATGTAGACCAAGGCGTGTGGATGGTGTCATTATAGGTCCAACTGGTATGCCTGTGTTACCTAGACACTTACTTAGCGCAATGGCGAGGTTGATACATGAAGGATCACACATTGGTAGGGACGCCATGATTCTAGTGTTCCAACAGACTTGGTACAGTAAGAAGTTCAGGAAAGTAGCAGAGTCCCTCTGCCAGAGGTGCCTGTCATGTCAAAAGATGAACCCAGGGAAGAAGACTGTAGTGGAACTGGGGAAAATTGGGAGGTCCGGGGGTCCCTTTGTGAGAATACAGGTTGATTTCATCACTATGCCCCGTTGTGAAGGGAAGCGATATGTCCTTGTCATGGTCTGTTTATTTTCCAAGTGGGTGGAAGCTTTCCCTACTCCCCAAAATGACGCAAAGACAGTAGCTAAGTGTTTACTAAAAGAACTGATACCTAGATTCGGGGTGCCAGTCACTATTGAATCAGATCAAGGCTCACATTTTCATAATGACGTCATCGATGAACTCTGTAAGGCCTTTGGAATTGCACAAAAGCTACACTGTGCCTACCGTCCAGAGGCTTCTGGAGTGGTGGAACAAATAAATGGAACTATCAAAAACAGACTAGCAAAACTGTGTGATGCAACTAAATTGAACTGGGTGAAGGCCCTGCCCTTGGTCCTAATGGGACTCAGAAGTATTCCTGATCGCAAAACAGGCCTAAGTCCCCATGAAATAATTATGGGAAGAATAATGAGACAAGCATGGGTGCCAGGAAGCAAACTGTTGAGTATTACTGATGATTTGGTACTTGAATACTGCAAGAGATTGGGTGACCAAGTGCGTTCTATCTCTCGCCAGATCGGAGAAGACGCCATCCTCAATCCAACGACTCCTCTCCACAAACTGGTCCCGGGGGACTGGGTGAAGATAAAGAAGCATACTCGGAAAACCTGCCTGGAGCCAAGGTGGGGAGAAAAACGTCAGGTGATTCTGGTTACTACCACAGCAGTCAAGTGTGCTGGGGTTCCGCGTTGGATACACGCCAGCCACACCCAGAAGGTACCACCAGACGAAGTGCCTGAAGCGGAAGGACGTCCAGCAGAGGACTCTGCAGGAGCCAGACCAGAAGTAGCTGACAGCGTACAGCCCAGTACCAGTCAAGCTGCAGAATCAGCAGACGTTGGCCCAAGAATAGTTGACAACGAACTACCAGGAGTCCAGCCTGCTGAAGGGGTCCAAGAAGCTGAGCCAGAAGTAGCTGAAGACGAGCTGCCAAGCATATGGCCAGAAGAGTGGATTCCATTGATTGACCTCACTGAAGACCCTATTCGAACAAATGAAAGACTTTGGGAAGGTAGAGAGTGGACTAGTCAGGAAAAGCAAGGCATAGGCGAAGAGCCTCAGAATCTTGAGATTCACATCAAAACTGAGGAAGGAGAAGGTCAGACAGGGACAGAGCACGTGATTGATACAGAACAAGTGAATAAGACTGAACAAGTGCCCGATACTGAACAAGTGAAGGATCTTGAACAAGAGAGGAATACAGAACAAGTGATTGATACTCCTCCACTGACACCTGATATCGGGAAGGGACAGACTAGACATAGTGTAATAGTTCAAGCAGAAGAAAATCAAGAGATCGAAGAGCTTGAACAGGATCAGATAGGATTAGGAGAAAGTGTTCAGGAAATAGAATCAGAGACACTTGAAGAGCAAACACACAGTATACCTGAACAAGGCCAGATTAGTACCCAGGCAGAAGAAACAGATACTAGCCCTGGAATTAGTCAGATAGAAGAAGAAGAAACTGAAGCAGAATTGCCACAAGCCAATGAGAATAAGAGGGCAAGAGAAGGAAACGAAGTCCAAGTACCAACCAAGAGACTTAAGAAAAGAAAGCATCTTGAGCCTAAATACATAAAGAAATTGAGATTGAGAATAAAAACAGTAGAAGAAAAACGTGCAGAAGAAAGCTCGTATAGCAGAACAACCAGAAGACTCTTCCAAAAGAAGGAGTGATCGAATAAAGAGACAAAACAAAAAGTACAAGTCACCTGAATGGACACTTGTGTTAGAAGAGCTTGAAGATCTCGACATCACTGACGTAAGCGACGGAGAGCCCGTCCCTGAGTACTCTGACGAGGAGGAAGAAGAGCCACCGTGAATTTGCACAAAGTAAGATACTCGTGTAAAGTTACAAAGAGGGGTCGAGAAACTTCTTCTGAGCCATAATGTCTGATTCAACCGTGAGTGGTAGACCTAGTCGCAGCTGTTGCAAAACTTGCTGCAAGGTATGTGTCTGTAGTGTAGTTGTCCTGATATTACTCTGGATAGGACTAACAATCTTTATACCCTTTGCTGTGAGTAAAGATACTAACATTGTCCCTACTGAAATTGTAAATACTGACAGTGAAGAGCTGACAACACAGAGTGTAGCTAGACATGAGAGAGCACTGAGACAAACAAAACAAGACTTAGAAGCATCAGATGAGGAACTACATTATCATAGAATCAAAAACAGGACACGCTTAAATGTTTTCGCAAACTTGTTATTACACTATGTAGAGACTATGGAAATTGAAGATTGCTATGTCTGCATGAAGCTACCTACTTCTGTAGCTGAAGGCGTGACATACCATCACTTGCCACTGACATACGGAATTTCCTGTAGCATTTTAGCTAGCTTATTTTACAAAAGAGGACCGTTACAGTACTATTACTCTAACAATGACGTGATCTTTTCTGAACTTCCTATACGTGGGAACTTGAATCCTGTACATACCAAAAGTGACGCAATACGATACATGGGAGATTATTTCCTGACTATAGGTAACATTGACATAGCGGACGCACACAGAGATAACTTGACTTGTTCTTTGCATGAGCAGGAAAAGATGTTCCTAAACATGGCAGAGAAAAGGAGAATTAAAATACAAAAGAAGGCTAATGACGAAAGTCAGAAAAAGCCAAAGTGGGCAGAGAACATGGAAGGCACCTCAACTGGTGGGGCGGGTCCTGCTCTGTTGCTGGATTTTGAAAAGAAAGGCAAGCTATGTCTTCACCGCGAGAAGACTAGCTATTATAATAACATTTTCATTGGTTCCAGTGAATGCGAACATAATTACAAGGTAATTGGAGGTTGGGGTTTCAAAAATGGGTCAGAGCCTGTGTTTCCTGGAATTTATTATATTTGTGGGGACAAGGCTTATTTCAAATTGCCGGATCACTGGTATGGAAGTTGCTATTTTGGCATTGTCTTCCCGAAAATATACCATGTGAATGGAGGCGCTGGAAGCAGTGAAAATACTAATGGCTTAGTGCGTAGTAAAAGAGAAAGTATAGGTGAAATTATGGGTAGTATTTTCAGTGCACTGATACCTGGAGTGGGAGTGGTTCTGAACACTCACAGAATTTGCAAATTGTCTACCATAGTGGATGTATTGTCTACTGAGACAGCTCATGGATTTCTGCTGGTCAATACCGAAATGGTTGCGATCAGATCAATGGTTTTGCAGAATCGACTTGCTCTTGACACCTTATTAGCAAAAGAGGGCGGAGTCTGCCGGATGTTGAAGGCACAACATTGTTGCACTTATATTCCGGATAAAAGTGTACAGATCAAAAGATATGTGAAAAATATTACTAATTTGGCAAAGGAACTCAGACCACTCGAGGTTGATAGTGCCTGGAAGAGACTGGTAGATGGTCTTTCAAATGTAGGTCATTGGTTCGCTAGTATAGGTAAAGGCTTATTGCTCAAAGTACTGATGCCAATTGGAATTATAGGTCTCATCCTATTTTTCATATTTGTTTGCTGCAAATGCCGCAAGCGCACCGGAAAGCATGAAGTGAATGCTAGAGGGGTGAAACGAAGTGTGGATGAGATTGAATTGGAAGAAGTGAATGATCAAATATACAAAAAGGTGAAGACTTCTCACCCTAACAAAACTGAAAGAGAGAAATTGGAACGATTGCTGGAAGAGATAGAATTGTATAAAGTGTGAAAGAAAGTTGGCATCTGGTTCCATTTATTTGTGATGATAGTAAATATCATCAAAGAGGGGATTGATGAAGCAAAGCTTCGCATATTTGCGACCTTGCTGTATTCAAGAACCTCGTTTATGTGTAACAAGGTAATAAATGTACGTCTTACTAACATTTATATTAAGTTTGAGTAAAAGTTTATGAAGCTTGCTTATGTGTATTTCTAATGCATTTAATCCGTGTACTTAAAATATGGCCGCCGCTTGTAATTTAGTTACTGCGCATGCGTCAGCCACACTCACGTGTCCTGACGTGTCTGCAGAGTTGGAGGGAAAATTATGCGCATGCGTAATACATAGCTGTGCCCATCATGTGGTACTGCTCGTGCCACTGCTCTTGTGCCTGTTTCCATGTAGCTAACATTTAGACTGCATAAGTATATGTTATAATGATAAGTTGAAAATACAACCCTGTGAATGTGATTTCATAACGTTATTACTGTGTATTAATTTGTTCTCGCTTACTTTTCATGTACCGCGGGGAATGGGGGTCCAAACTGATTGGGAGCCATATTGACGGTCTCTTCTGCGCATGACCAGAGAATACTGAAAGGTGGCAACTTTGGACAGTGGAACTCAGCCAGCTGGCAGCCACAGTCAAGATGTGCCTGGGAAAGCCACCTCTGCGCTACGAGAACGGCGAATGTTGCTCCTCATGTGTTACAATGTTAATTGTCACTCGTATTTCTGCACAATTTCTCATGAGAACCCCAATCTCTCTAGGCGGTACCCAAGTATGCTAATATAGGCTCGAATTAGCGTGTTCTGATTGGTGTGTTACCCAAATCCTACTTTAGGACCAATCCAAATTGAGGGATTCTGACACTTTGCAACATTGGGGGGTGGTACACCGTCCCAAAAGAGTATATCTACCCTGGGTTTACCTAGGGAATTGTCCGACTTGTCTGGTTTAGCTGACCTGTCACTGACCCATCGTACTCAATAGGTGACTGAAGATACTGAGAGCTGCGGAGCACTCTGTCCGAAATTGACCATAGACTGAGGTTCTACTGAACCTTAAAGTGCTGGCGAAGCACTTTGCTGGGAGTTCGTTGACCCAATCGGGGTCTTGATCGATAGCTGCAGAGAGGGTGGAGCGCAGGCGTTGCTTCCAAACTGCGGGTGCGGTCCTGTCCTGAGCGGTCCTGTCCTGAGGGTTTGCTGTCCTGTCCTGAGGGTCCTGTCCTGATTCCTAATCTGAGGGTATCCTGTCCTGTCCGGGGTGTCCATTCTGCACCTGCTGTCTTTTGAGGGGTATCCTTCCTTGAGGGTTTCCTGTCCTTAAACTGACCCGTGGCCAGGGTTTGGTTTCCACACCAGTCTAGGTAAATACTGCTCTAAGTTCTTTAAACTTGCACCTTTATATATTTCTACCTTTTGCTAAAATAAAGTGACACCTTTGCATATGTTGATTTTCCATGCTTTTACCGCAAACTATTGAACGAAAGTCATCTGCATATTTTCATGATATGTTCCCATGTCTCTCAATCTTTTAGAGATTATATTTTGCATTGCTGTTTGTCATTTTCTGATATGGTCTAGAACCTCCTTACCTAGACTGTTTAAAGGTCCCTTTACTTTAAGTTTAGCGTGTTACTCTTTATAGGCCCTCCTATAGTAACCCATGCATAGTCTGTCCATGCTTAAACATTTCTGAGATTATATAGTATTTTCCCAATTGCATTTCATATTGCATTTGAATGGTTACCCTGTCGTTATTTCTCTATAGCTATATAATTTACATTATTTTGGTTATTGATTGCCTCATTCTAGTGTATCTCATGCTTGATGATAACGAACTTTAGATAAACATTTTAAAACTTCCAGTTGTCCGTGGTCATTTAAACAATATTGAATGTCATTTGAAATTGCATTTTGCTGCCTTTCCTTTTACAGCTAGGCCCCTGATTCATTGATGTCATAGGTACCCGTGTCGGTGGATGGTAAGTCGGGTACACTGAGTAATAACAGTAGGGAACACACACAATTGGTAGCAGCCCGTGAAGTCGCCTGGTCAATGAATAGTGTGAATTGAAAGTATATGGGCCCTGAAGCCGGAAACGGCAAAATCATTGGCTGGGTGACCTCGCGCGCTCTATCACTATATACCTCAAGCCGCATGGGCAGACAAGGCAGTATACCGCATATGGGGTGCTGCATGTCAGAAATTTCCTTATAGGTTTTGTTGTTTCTGCCCCTGGTATCCAGTAAGAAAGTACTCTTTTACTCCCCATGCAAGCTTTACACTTGCCGCAGGGGTAAAAACCCTTCATTTCAGTCAACGTGCTTTGCTGGTTTTTAGGTTTTTCTTTTTCAAAATGGCTTCTCACAAGTGAGTCCTTCAAAGACCTTGCTTTCCGAAAGGTAACCTGGGGTCTAGAAGGAATATCGTCCTTAATTGTTGAATCAGTTTGAAGGATATGCCAATTTTTTGCAAATATCCTTTTGAGTTTGCTTGATTCTGTGCTATATGTTGTTATCATGCGGAATTTTCCGCCTGTATCATCTCTAGGTTCCTTTTGTTTTGTTTGTAGTAGACAGGTTCTAGGGACCTTCCTCACCTTCATCAAGGTTCTAGTGAGTGAGTGTATATCATACCCTCTCTTAGTAAATCTTTCAATACTGTCTCTTGCTGCCAGCTCGAAGTCCTCATCTCTACTGCTGTTTCTTTTTAATCTCAAGAGTTCCCCATAGGGGATACTCTGTATGAGCTTTTGGGGATGGTTGCTATCTGCCCTTAAGATGGAATTCCCTACAGTGGGTTTCCGGTATAGTGAGGTGTGAAGTCTGCCTTTCTCAACGAACACTCTCAGGTCCAGTTAGTCCACTGCCACTGGACTCACTGTACCCGAGAAGTGCAAGTTGCAGGTGTTGTTGTTCAAGACCTCGATATATTTCTGAGCCAACTCCATCGTCCCTTGCCACACGATGAAGAGGTCGTCTATATACCGGTACCACCTCACTACCCTGCCTTCCTCCTGTTCGTCTGTAAGGAGTGCCAGGGGCACCCGCTCCTCCCACCAGCCTACGAACAAGTTCGCGTAGCTGGGGGCGAAGCAGGTACCCATGGCAGTCCCAGATACCTGTAAATACAATTGATCATCAAACAGGAAAATTTTATTTGTTAGGCAAAATTCAACGAATTCCAGCAGCATGCAATTATGTAAAGCAAATCTGGCTGGTCTCTTGTTGAGAAAGTATTCCACCTCAGTAACCCCCAGCTCATGTCTGATTTTCGTATACAAGCTGGTTATGTCAAGTACCATCATGAGATATGTTGGTTCCCAGGTCAGGACCAATGACAGAGTAGGAACTGGAGCTACCATATATATATATATATATATATATATATATATGTATATATATATATATATATATATATATATATATATATATATATATATATATATATATATATATCCTACTGGCGGTCGCCAGTAGGTAGTTATAGTTAGGACCTAGTTTCCATAGGAAATCCGCAACATTCTATTGGGAATAACTTTGGCGCCGGTTGATGAATCTCTGCGAATTTCTCAAAGAAGATAGCCCGCTCCGCTCATTACCTGAAAGTTTTTGGGGGATTCGTGAAGTGGGGGCTGAGAAAAAAGGGGGGTCCTAAAACTTGTTTTCCCCATGTTATTTTCTATAGGACGATTAGACACGGCTACAGCCCGAACGGCTGAATGGAATTACAAGGAATTTGGCAAAACGGTAGAGTCTGATTTGCAGATCGCCCTTTTGTTTAAATTTTGTAAATCTCTCCAGTAGTTGTTGAGAAAATCAAATGTGAAAAATTGTATATATCTATAAGCGCGCCCCGTGCGCGCACTGTGCGCGCACCGTGTGAGCACCCCGCGATTTTTCGGGAAAACACATTTTGGGGGGGGTCCTTGGAGGACCCCCTGAGCAGGCATAGAGGGTCATGGTGCTTCTACCCTGCCCCCTTTTTGAGTTCTACACGTTTGTTTTTCTCCTTTCCAGTCTACCGAGGCACAAGATGGCTGTCAACAATTTCTGTTTTGGAGTGTTGACAGACAGTGGCAGCCAATCAGCATGCCTTCCCGAGAAAGCTGCATGCTCATTGGCTGTCAACACTTCAAACCAGGAAGTGTTGGCACCCATCTTGTGCTCAGTAGACCGAGGCACAAGAAAGCAGAAAAACAAACATGTAGAACACAAAAAGAAAAGGGGACAGGGTAGACACACCCTGACCCCCTAGGCCTGCCCAGGTGGTCCCACAAGGACCCCCAAGGCCCAATTTGTGTTTTTTTTAAACCTGGTCTGTTTTTTTTCAAATTTACCCCCAGGGGGGCTAAATCGCGGGGGCATAGTGATAAAGAAGTATGGGGGGTCCCCAATCCCCCCTACACTACCCCGGGGACCGCCGCCCCCCGGGGCAAAGCAACGCAGCCCCCTGGTGCATACTGGAGGCTTCTGGTGGGCTAGTTGGCCCCCAGGGACCCCCAATATGCAAGGGGAATTAGTTTTGCCTCTGCAAACGCGCCAGGGGGCTGTGTTGCAGAGAGGTGTAAAAAGGGGCATAGCCTCATTACACCTCTCTGCAATGCAGCACCCTGGCGCATACTGGAGGTTCCAAGTGGGCTATTTGGCCCCCAGAGACTCCCAGTATGCAAGGGGAATTAGTTCCCCCTCTGAAAACACGCCCGAGGGCTGCGTTGCAGAGAGGTGTAAAAAAGGGTGTGGCTTCATTACACCTCTCTGCAATGCAGCCCCCTGGCGCATACTGGAGGTTCCAGGTGGGCTAGTTGGCCCCCAGGGACCCCCAGTATGCAAGGGGAATTAGTTCCCCTCTGCAAACGCGCCAGGGGGCTCCGTGGGCTTGAGCAAGAGGACGCCGAATTGTTCGTGTTGTGAACCTTTTGGGGACATGATAATAACGAGCATGGATGCATGCTGCGTGTAACCTGACACGAAGCGGACGTCCATTACACCCATTGAATTGGAAGCGATTAAAATCCCGAATACTACAAGTTTGAAATCCACTGTGCAGACATCGTTTCTACACAGTATTGGGTTATTAAATTGGATCCCATACCCGGCCCTTTGGAGGATCAATCACTCCCGTCTTCTCCTTTTATTCAAAGGTAATTAATTTACCATTGGAATTAAGAGCCATTTCCAATAAGGTTGAATCATCACTGGGGCAGGTGCTGCTCCTCCGGTTGCCCCTAATTTTAGTCCTGATGAAGACTCGCACGGCCAAGGTTAAAATCTCCTCGATGGCCTGAAGACGAGTCGAAACGTCGACATTTTAGCTTGTCCTGGATGGTGGCTTATATCTTTAGTGCAAACAACAGTGTGGAAGCAGTGTCTCCATCATTTGATGAACTTTGTGCAGTTTCCTTTACACACCAGGATATTGATAATTTTTTTGGGATAAATACGCATATTATATATAGCATTGTGAAATATTGTAAATTTTGTATTTTCCTATGTCTTTCTCTTCACTTTTCTTCAAATCACACTATATTTCTATTTCTTTGCACACTCTCTTTGGGCAACCTTAAATGCTCTAAGAATGAGACAGCCAGAAATGCAATGAATTAAATTGCCCCAGAAGAATTGCTCTTGAGTCATTGTTGTTGCTAAATGCTTGTTGTGTTTGTTGATATACTTAGACATTGAGTGTACCGTGGGTAATATGGTATATGAGCCCATCTAATGAGTTAAATTTTGAATTGGTAATTGATTGAATCAATTTTGAAAAAGGAATAGTCTTAGACCATTGTTTTTGTACAATGAATACCGCCCAGGTCTGTTGACTTTAGGGTCTACCCCATTTTTTGATGGCTAACCAGAGTTAGCAGCAACTTGTAAAAACAGTGATAAAAAAATGTTGTAATGCAAAAAATTGATGCTACAGCAGCGTTAAGTTATTGTACATATGCCCCCAACAGTACTGTCCAGAAGGATATTGAAGCTCCCACTGCTACCATGGCTACCATCAAATTTCCGTCTAGAATCTGTTTGTCCTTGTAGTATATCTGGACAAAAGATTCAGTATTTATTTTTATTCACCCAGAGACCTAGCATACTCCTCCAATATTTTAACATGGTATTTCCCCCTCTGTATGCATCACAAAATATAAGAGGATAGAGTTTATACCTATCACATGGATGTTTGTCAATTTCTTTGCCACAAAGCCCTTCTTGTCTTCCAGCGTGACATGCAAGCAGATGCCTTATCAGAATAATCAGTTATGGTGACAAGAGGCAGGCCTGGCAGGTTTCCCTTTTCACTAGCCCAAGCTAGGAGATGATTTATCCAGTATGGACTCATACTGTCGGATTGATAAACATGGAGGTTTATGCAGGCTACTGTCTCTTCACCCATTCCTAGCACTATTACATTTCTAACTAGGTGTACCCATTCCAATGTATCACAAGTCTTTTCAATAGCAATAGGTACTACTGCAGGGAGTGTCTCGTAATTTAGGTACTTGGCTGCATATAAAACTGTCTTCACAAATTTGGAAATTTGTTTTGACCTCATCCGTATTAGACATAATGTCCTAGGGTTGACAAACTGGTAATAATCTATTTGCAAGAACCTACCCAATCTATTCTATTCCAAGTGCCAGAAGCCTTTTCTGAGGGCCACAGGGCAAACAGGAGTTCCTGGGCCAAACCGACTCTTGATTCTGAGCAACTGGGCAAGCATCCCTTTAGCACTTGACTGTCAGTGGTAGCCTGGGCCGAGCATCCCAAGGTTTCTTGGGATGGAAGTAAATAGAGGGAGTGAACACATGCTCATAACTTAAAGTACATTCAATTGCAGCAATAAATGATCGGCCAGTCAAATACTGTCTTTTATCACAAAAATAGTATTTATATATTAACACAAAGTGAAATACGGCATACATAAACAATAGCATAGACCCCTGCCATCAGGGTGCTAGTGTTCAATAGACAGGCCTCTGAGTCTCTCTTCCCTCTCATTATCAGTATTGGTTATTGCCCATTCACTATAGACAACAGTCAGGTTAGGCCACAATAGCAGTGCAAGTCTCATGAGTCCCACTCTGACTCTGTTAGAAAAGTCAAAAGTATTTCAGCACTGAAGAGTTATATGGCAGACAAGGTTCCCCGGGGCCTTCTGGCCATTGGATCAGTCTTAGCAGCACCAGAAAGAATTGTCCAACTCGAGTATCTGGGAGCGTCTCTCTCACGGGCATGGCAGCGGCAGCGGTTCCCTCCAGTGAGCATCACACATGCATGGCTCTGCTGGCGCTGGAGCTGGGTGTCCTCGGCATTCATCCAATGCAATAGTATGTTTCCTTTGGTCTACTCCACACGTGGGGTGATTTGATGGCTTCTGGTTCCAATCATCAGTCCAGGTTCAGACCCACACAGGTCACTACCATGGCCTCTCCTTGTGACAATGGCATCAGCTAGACTTCGATCCTTGTCTTTTCCAGTGGCCCCCCTCTGGCACACAGGATCACCACAACTGCTCTGCACTCTGGCAATGGCCCTTATGACACAGAAGCAAGTTCCTGTTCATGGTGGACCCCTCTGCTATACGGGGTTGCTGACTTATACACCACACATAGGCAACAGCCCAATTGACATGGTGAACTTCCTGGTGGGCCGCCTCTGCAATACAGGGTCAGCGACTTGGTTGATTTCTTGGCAGCCTCCTCTAGCATACGGGATTACTAGATGGAAAAACCTGCACACTTGCAATGACTCGATTGGTGCAGCAGCATCTTCTCACACCTCGCTACAGGAATTCACTTGCCAGGATGCCTGACAGGACCTTGCTCCCTTCATAACTCTCCACTTCTTCACTGGCCTCACTGGCCCTGGCATGCCACTAGGCACTGGTGCTCCAGGCACCAGGGCAGGCAGTCTTGGGTATTCCTGGGTGGTGTCCCCTCTCCAGCTGGGAGACTGGCAGTCCTTAGCCTCCAACCCTGCTCACAGGCAAAAGTCTTGCAGAGGTTCTCCTCCTTACACAGCCTGACTAGCTGCTTGGCAGCTGACATTTTTGACAGCCTCAAGCTCCCCTTCTTAAAGTCCATTTCCAGACACCAAATTTGATTTAGGGTCTGAGTCTTTGTTGTTTGTGTTGGGGTGTGCTCCGTTTTGAAGTGTGCACTCCTCTGCCCTGCTGTTCCTCAAGAAAGCAGCCTGTCACTGCAGGTCATTCACAGGGACACATACACCTAGCACATGGATATGACATACACAAACTGCACACCACTACATACTAACTTGATGTAGGCCTACTGATCACTACACGGTATGCCGTCACCACCGTGCTTGTGTTGCTGGCATAGGCAGTAGCCTCCTACCACTATGAGGGTACTGCTTTTGGTGACCCTCCCGGTCCAAAACACTGCAATCTGTGAGGCAGGTCTCCGTCATTGCCCATACGCACGATCCATGTTCGCTGATGACAACAAGAATGAGCACCAGTTATCCAGACATCATTGCAGCTGGGCCACTCAGGGCAGAAGTGACTAAGTGACAGACTTTTCTGACCCAACACCATGTTTAACATTGAAAGAGGACCTTATGAGGTTGTATCCGATGGGCCTCTGCTATGCTTGTGTATTTGGTGGTAAGCTACCTTTCTGTTTAGTAGTTTGAAACAAATCTAAACAAATCTAACAATCTGGATGCCAGAACTTTCTAGAAGACTGCATAAAACTCATTTGGCCACCCGTCAACTTGAGTTTAATTCTACATACTATGTCACCCTTTCCAGAAGAAGTAGAGACCGCAATATTAGAGGTGACAAAGCAACAGCACCAACTTTTTGTCAATTCCAAACTGCCTCAAGCTAAATAAACAGCCTTATAGAAAGCAATACAAAATAAAATCAATGCAGTGGCTTCAACAGTGCAAACTGTCGATGAGGTAAAAAATAAGTGGCATGACTGCAAGAGGCGCACAAAAGAGAAAATGGCACACAACAGTCATAGCGCAATGGCAAAAGGTGGGGGTCCGGACACTTACATTCCACTAACATCAATGGAGGAGCAAGTTGCAGCAGTAATAGGATGGGAGCTGGTTGAAGGAGTAGAAGGGCCAGATACAGCCATGATTGTGGACAATACAAGTACCAGTAAGTGAATGTGCAACATGTATTTATACACATCTAATAGCGAAATACTTACACAGGCAGCAAATGATTATCTCACAACAATAGTACATCTGCAGTGGAACCCCATGTTATATGTTAAACAGATGATCAAGGTCACATGTACCCATGTATCATCATGATCAGAACCTAAAGCAGAAAATATGAAGGGCAAACATTGAGCACATATGTCATTCCAAAACAATGCATTGTGTAGGTATAGTATAGGAAGAGGTCACACAGGACAAGTGGAATGAAGATTCCACATGCATAAATCTTGATAGAAATTATGATATGGGTGAGGCCAAATGTGTAACTGAACTTGTGTATGCTTACAGAAGATATATCCTAAAATATCCTTACAACACTACCCACTTGAATGCTGTGAGACAGATAACATTTGTGGGTTTTGTACTTGCAGATTCTAGTAAATTGACCCTACAAGGGTGTGTTGCATCTACTTTCTCCCCAGCTCGGTTCCTCCTTTAGGGTGGAGGAGCAATTCCCCGCCTGCTGGGATTGCAGCAGCTGCATTAAACGAAAATTAAATAAATTGGTAATGGTGATTACCATTCTAGTTCACCTTGTATATGAGGATGGGGCTAGGCCATTCCAACTTTCAGACAGTTGCTTAAAGTGTGCATGTTGGATTGGCCGGCTATCCTGCCACGGCCAGCCCGACATCCACACATCAGACCTCAGCAATCTGTGAGATGTATAACAGCCCCGGGGACGGTAGACACAGGCTCCTAGCCTGAAAAGGAGCACTGCCTTATGCTGCTGCGACCCATCCTGGAGCTGCTTTCATACATGAGAGCAGCTCCAGGATTGGTTTTGTTTGTTTGCTCTAGCCGTGGTGGATTCTGCGAACAGTTGCTGTGGAAGTTCCTTCTCTTCGTTGTGCAGTCACCAGCAACTATCACTGTGTGCACTGTTTAGTTTTGTACCACTTCCTGCTTCTCACTGTGGCTGCTTTCCTTTCACGAGAGTGAGAGACTGGCTTAGTATATGGTGCTCACTTATGTAAGTGCAGCTCCCTGCACTAATCCAGACAACCCTTATGGTAATTGTAGTGGTCTTAGACAACATTAGAAAGCTCTCTAAGTGGTAGCTGTGGAGAGCAGCCTTCCAGCTTAGCCCATAAGGAGTGTAAAGCAGCTTGTTTTACCAGTACTCAATCTTTTGGTATGGTACTCCAGTGGTAATTGCACAGTAAAGGGCAGCAGTGATTACTCTGTCCAAGATTTCGTGTATTCCAGAATAATTTTCTTAACCCCTTCGCTGCGGGGGTAATTCCCCCGCTGTGCTGGGAGGCGGGGGGGGGGGGTGCGCACTGCGCCCCCATACTCATGACGAGCTCAGCTCGTCACGAGGCACATTGCTCCTGTGCTCATGACGAGCTGATCTTGTTTCGGCCGCACCCGTTTTCGTGGAACATTCAGCACAGCAGGGGAATTATCCCCACGTGTGAGCCTTCCACGGCTCATGGAGAGCTCAGCTCGTTATGAGCGCAGGAGCACCGTGCCTCATGACGAGCTGAGCTCATCATGAGCATGCAAGGTGTTAAGTGTGGATCTTGTATGTATGAGTCATAAATCCATCATGAAGAATGACAACGTGGTATAGTAAAACCACTCTTTGGGGGCTAAGTGAGCCCTCTTGCCAGCAACCAAGTCTTTGCTGGTGTAAACGCAAACCCTCTGTTCAGTAGCAGGGCTGCCTCTGGCGTGCTCTTCTGCAAAGCCTATGGCTCCCTGAATTGGTATGAACTGGAGTATGCAAGGGGGGCACCAAATGTTCCCTTCAATCAGTCTCAGTTGTGCTGGCAAGCACCCCCACCCTGCCCCAATACACTAAACCCTGTCTGGCAGGTGGTCACACCTCCCTGAGACAGGATATCTATTGTTCTGCCTTCTCATGCTCGAGCTTGGCTCAGCAGCAGGAGGGCAGAAACGTGTCTCTGGTTGGCAGCAGCCCTAGCTTGCTGTCAAGTTCTGGAAGACTGGTACCAGGAGCACTGAAGGCCACCTACGTTCCCTCTAGGGGGCGCGCGCACGCACGCACCTACCCTGATGTCACTGCGCACCGCCTCGCGTGGAGCGCGCACACAGGACGTCGCGGGAGAGAGTCGTGCCGCCAGCCGCTTTAAAGAAGCGAGCGGCGCGAACATCAGGCACTTAGGAATGCGGTGGCGGTGGAGCAGGCGTAAGAAGTGCAGGTAAGGAGGAGGGTGGCTGGTGAGGCTTGTGGTTCTTGTGGGAGCGCGTGGCATACGGTGGACTTTTGCTTAAGTATTGCTGTTAATCAGAGCCCCTTCATGGGCTCCGATTAACAGCAACACTTAAACAAAAGGCCACAGTCTTCCCCGCGCTTTATTAACAAAAGCGTAGAGACAGTTTCTAAACACAGCGTGTACTGTCTCTACGCTTTTGTTAGTAAAGCGCAGGGCAGAATGTGGCCTTTTGTTTAAGTATTGCTGTTAATCGGAGCCCATGAAGGGGCTCTGATTAACAGCAATACTTAAACAAAAGGCCACAGCGGCTGGGGAAACGAGCAGAACAGAAGGCAAAAGGGGCACAAAAACAGGGAAAAACGAAGTGGGACAGAGGGCAGAAGGGCACCAAAAACGAGTGGGTCAGAGGGCAGAAGGGCACCAAAAACGAGTGGGACAGAGGGCAGAAGGGCACCAAAAACAAGTGGGACAGAGGGCAGAAAGGCACAAAAAACGAGTGGGACGTAGGGCAGAAAGGCACAAAAAATGAGTGGGACAGAGGGCAGAAGGGCACCAAAAACGAGTGGGACAGAGGGTAGAAGGGCACCAAAAACGAGTGGGACAGAGGGCAGAAGGGCTCCAAAAACGAGTGGGACAGAGGGCAGAAAGGCAAAAAAACGAGTGGGACAGAGGGCATAAGGGCACCAAAAACGAGTGGGACAGAGGGCAGAAGGGCACCAAAAACAAGTGGGACAGAGGGCAGCAGGGCACCAAAAACAAGTGGGACAGAGGGCAGAAAGGCAAAAAACAAGTGGGACAGAGGGCAGAAGGGCAACAAAAACTAGTGGGACAGAGGGCAGAAAGGCACAAAAAATGAGTGGGACAGAGGGCAGAAGGGCACCAAAAACAAGTGGGACAGAGGGCAGAAGGGCACCAAAAACAAGTGGGACAGAAGGCAGAAGGGCACCAAAAACGAGTGGGACAGAGGGCAGAAGGGCATCAAAAATGAGTGGGACAGAGGGCAGAAAGGCAAAAAAAACGAGTGGGACAGAGGGCAGAAGTGCATCAAAAAAGAGTGGGACAGAGGGCAGAAAGGCAAAAAAATGAGTGGGACAGAGGGCAGAAGGGCACCAAAAACGAGTGGGACAGAGGACAGAAGGGCACCAAAAACGAGTGGGACAGAGGGCAGAAAGGCAAAAAAATGAGTGGGACAGAGGGCTGAAGGGCACCAAAAATGAGTGGGACAGAGAGCAGAAGGGCACCAAAAACGAGTGGGAAAGAGGGCAGAAAGGCAAAAAAAATGAGTGGGACAGAGGGCAGAAGGGCACCAAAAACGAATGGGACAGAGGACAGAAGGGCACAAAAAACGAGTGGGACAGAGGGCAGAAGGGTACCAAAAACTAGTGGGACAGAGGGCAGAAGGGCACCAAAAACAAGTGGGACAGAGGGCAGAAAGGCACAAAAAACAAGTGGGACAGAGGGCAGAAAGGCACAAAAAACAAGTGGGACAGAGGGCAGAAGGGCCCAAAAAACTAGTGGGACGGAGGGCAGAAGGGCACGAAAAACGAGTGGCATTTGGCGCCGCAGACACGTGCGGTTCGGCACACATAGCCATGGTTGCAGTGCACAGAGACCCTCCACTGCCACACACAGAGGAAAAAAATTTGAGGGAACATAGAAGGCCACTCGGTGGCGCTTTACAGTGCATGGAATCTACCTTCCACACTGTTTACGGTGTAGGGGTATCATTCCAACATGTTTGCATTGAATCATACCTCCCACACCGTTTACGGTCTGGGGTATGATTCCAACATGTTTGATACCAAACATGACTGGGTTTGTTACAGCCAGTTTAGAGCTGGTCATCGCGTAATGACATATGGCCACTCTATATGTTATAATGGCTGATGCACATACAACACGAGAGAAGGGACTCCAAAGGTTGTAAGGGTGCGCTGATTATGCAGGGGCACCCTCAAAATTAGGACCCAGCACTCTGCCTTCAGAATTGAAAGGCCTGTCTTAGGGGTGACTTATAGGTTTTAAGTGTAATGACCTCAGATATAGGGAAACCTACATCTGTCATAAGTGGTGCTAGCACCAGCTTACACAGGCTGGAATGGCAGGCCTGGAGTAACAATTTGTGTGCTCTCTCATGGGTGGCATAATACATACTTCACCCCTGGTGTACCAATGCCCTGGGTACCTTAGTACCATATACTAGGGACTTACAAGGGTACAGGGAAGAAGCACAGAGACTGGGGTCCTGATTAGCAGGATCCCAGTCAGACTAGTCAGAAAAACATAATGACACCAGCAAAAAGTGGGGGTGACCATGAAAGCAGATCCTAATTTCCTACAACGGGTATTGCCTTTTGTGTGTGCCTGAGAGGAGAGGTAAGCCTCCCCCGACGTCGGTTAGTACTTTTGTTATCACCCTATATGGTTTGCAATGTGGTAAGTGCACCCAAGTGAACCCTTGTCTGCATAGTTCTTATGTAGCATGTCAGCTCGGCTACTGGGCAGCGAGTTTGAACTGGAGTGGCCTTAATGAAATGGTGGATCTTTCACGCTTTACACAGTGGTGACTAGTGACATATGAACGTGGTAGCCGTGAGCCCTGAGACCTGCTGCTTTTGCCTCACCTCTTTCATAAGTCACTAGCCGCCACTGTTTCCGCCTAAGTACTAGACAGTCATATGCTAATCAGGATGTCATTTGTTGGACTGTGAGTTTGTCTGACGCTGCCATATAATTGTGGACATGTGTTTACCAATCAGAGATGTGGGTGACTAAACCTCATACGCCAAGACAGTATTGGCAGACCAGGACCATTATTTGCTGTTAGCACCATCTATGACATATCACCAACGTTGTAGACACCCATGCACTGACTTGTAGATACCATGTATTATGTGATGTCACATCCCTGTGACTCCAATATGCTTTTTTAGTATGAATTAGTCATTAATTACTTCAGTGATACAGACCACATGGTGATAAAGTTGTGGTTTTTGGTACTTTTAACTACTTACTATGTAAAATCTGGTACAAATACATACCCAGCAGTACACCTTATCCATATATCCCACTTTCCAAAACTTGTTTGATCCTCGACTGCCGAAATATGTAGGAGTCATGTGCTGATGCTGGATATTTGGCCACAACGTTGATGAAGCAGTATTTGTTATTGCAAATTGCCTGCACATTTATTGAGTAAGTATGCTTCCGATTTCGGTACAGATGTGCAGTTCCAGATGGTGGGAGAAGGTTAACATGGGTACAGTCTAATTCACCAGCAACACGGGAGAAGTTGGCTTTTTGGTAGAAGCCTGGCTTCACTTTCAGGATTTCTGCACCAGTTTTGGGGAAGCTGATATGTTGCGGAGTCAGGCTCAATATTGCTTCTAAGACTTTGGGTAGGAAGGCTGACCAGGCTCCCTGTGACTCACCAGCCACAGCAGCTACTGTGTGCCGGAAGGATCCAGAGGCTAAAAGGTGTAGTGCAGACACCAGTTTCACATGTGCTGGTATGGCATGTCATTTTTAGGTTTCGTGTTTGGCAGTGCATGCCTGCATGCGCTGTCTCAGCGAGACCTTAAGTAATCTCTATATGTTGGCAAGCAGTCAGTAGTTTCTCCTGCTGCTTACCATTGGCTTAGTGTTCTTCTCGCATTTCTTTCCTTTATTTTCATTGGCTGTTGATGTCCAACTGACTTCCGTGTAGTCCGGAAGCAGCGGCCACCAACTGCAGTTTTAGTCCGCGCTGTTGGGACTTTTTCTTTGTCTTGCGCATCGCTGCCTGACCTAAACAAGACAGCGGAGCATGATCAATGTACTGATGTACGCGAGTGGTGGGCAGCGCCTTCTTCTCTCGCCGTGACGCCATGACGCTGGAACGGAGGGAAAATATCAGCCACGGAGGAACTCGAGCTGATGCTACCTGAGGAACAGCCAGCGCAGAGCGCGGGGTTCCGTCTCATCCCCATGCACCCGGAGCCGCCTGTGAATCACTACTGTTCCTATTGTGAAGAGCTCTGACACCTTCGGGTAAAGTCTGCGCTATATAAAAACGCATACAATTAAAGAAAATAAAGCTGCAGCACCCCGCCTGCAGCCCTCAGTCGCTGCGCTGGTCCGAGGACTACTGCGTGTCGGTGTGCACGAGCCGCGGGGTCTCCGTGCTGGAACAGACCAGTGACATCAATACTAGCTCCTCTGACCTGGTGCAGCACAGCCGTCCCCGTGCCAGAGCAGGCCTGCACGCTGCAACTATGTAATGCCTCGCCTTTGTTCAAACATCACAAGTGCTATGACACCACGGCCTGCAGCGTTGTTCATGCATATCAAATCAAAATAGCGCGAAATTTCGGAGTACTTTACAAGAGCAACACTTGCATTACCTACAGGCCTCATTCACAGACACAGGGAAATTAAGTGATTTGGCAAGAATCGCGGGATGTTGAGGCTCCTGCCGAAACTCAAACCCGGTTCCCCAGCTTCAAAATAGGCCGTCATAGCCCTTGCACCACATCCTCTTCATATCTGTGCATACCAGTAAACATTAAGATTACCATATAAGATGGCTGACACTTCTGTGGAACACAAAAAGCATTTCCATTATGCGTTCCAAAGCAGCGCAGGCCAGTTTGTACGTTAATCTGTGACAATAGGCAGCAAAGAGCGACTTTGATAATCATTCTCTAGTTCAATGAAAGAGTGACGGTAAGAAGTAGGCGCTAATGTTTTAAGTATGAGATCAAACTTAGCCATGCTGGATTTATAAGCATAACATGGAAGAGTAATTAGCATTGCTTGTGTCAAGTGTAACTAATTCAATAGCAGTTACAGAACTAGGCTCATTTGGTTGGACACACAATTATGCATATGTTTACTTTTTCAGTATGAAAACGTTGTGAATTCTGATGGATGTTTCCTAAACTCCAGATACATTAAGCATTTGGAATGCAATAGGTCTCGCAGTATTAAAGTTTGAGCTATTGGTGTTGCATTATTATTAGCAATGCCAATATCTCAAACTTTATTAATGCGAGACCTATTGCATTGCAAGTGCTTGTTGTAGTTGTAGCCTCAAGTGCTGGTGCAATTTTTGGGAGCAGACAAACAAACATATCTTTCTTAATCTGTATTTTTGTATTATGTCCTCCTCATGCAGATCAAACTAGGATGCCCTTTGTTTGAATATTCTCTACTTTCACTGTCTTTTTCATACTTCTGCAATGAGGCGGCGCCTGTGTCTATCACTATTTCCATTTTGGTACCCGTTGCTCATTTTCTCCAGTGTTGCTTCTTTCAGAGTCTCTGCTTGTTCTGCTCAGCCTTCTTTTGCCCCTGCTTTATAATTGCACTATTTTTTTGCGCAAATGCCGCATGCGCTACCTTGCGGATATTTGTGTTACTTTAGTAAATATGATTAGCATTGGTTTGATCATCATTTTGCATGGGAAACACACAACCATGCCCACTTAGCATGGATTTGCATGTTTTACATGCAAAACAACGCCAGTGCTATTTTGCGACATGCAGCTATGTGGATGTGGCCCCAAACTGGTTTTGTGACCCCTTAAAAATGTCTGCGGGACTTTGCGTCTCTTTGCGTCACGCAAAATGTCACGCTAAAGTCTAGTAAATCTGGCCCAAAATGTCTCACCCGTTCTTCAATTTCGGTAGATCATACCTGTTGGAATTTAACAACAGGGTAAATGTATAAGGTATTTACTGTACCATGCAGATTTTGACACTGTAAGCACCAAAATCCGGATATTATTCTACAAAAATGTGTGATAGTGAGGTCATACCTGTCAGAATTTAACAACAGGGGAAGTGTATACGGTATTTACTGTACCATGCGGATTTTGACGCTGTAAGCATCAAATCCACATATTATTCTTCAAAAACTCGTGATAGAAATTATTTACTGTATCCCAAAATAACACATCCTGCGGTATCGTTAATTATGCAGTGCGATGAATAACACGTTGATTCCAATGAACTCAGAATCAGTGACCTAGCCTTGCTTCTTCAGTATTGTCTAATGAACAAATATATATATATATATATATATATAAATATATATATATATATATATATATATATATATATATATATATATATATATATATATATATATATATATATATACATCACTGGTACTTGAACATACAAAATTGCTGATATTTTCATCGATACTCTTCAGTATCATGAGTTTTGTATGCGATCTCACAGTTTTTTCACATTATAAGACGTTATCCCTGAAATGGATTGAGCTCTCTATTGATTTTTGCTCCTAATAAGTATTTTTCGTCCTGCCTAATTTCTCAACTTATTATTTTCCAACAATTCTTTTCAAATATGAACCTGATAATTTTAATCAGTTTTGATTGCCTAAGACTCTGAAGCTTTTTGTGTTCTTGCCTGTGATCTTTGATTTCTCTTGGCCACTCATTAGCTCCACATTTGACCTTGCAGTGCCCTGTCTCACCCTAACTTTTTCTAGTACGATCTTCAGTATATTCTAATTACATGGCACTGATGTGAGCTATTCTGTTTTATTTCAGAGTGCTCTAATAAAGTGTTTCTCTGCACTTTCACTTCACGTGAGCTCTGCACAACTCATAGAGCACCTTGCAAAATTATTTTATTTTGCTCCAGTTTGGCTTGATAAACTAAATTTCGAATCTGTCTCTCCTACTTTGGGTGGTCACTGTATTTAATTCTCTTTTGATTTGTAGATGTTTGTAGATGGCTTTTTGGTCTTACAATATTATGTTAATGTTTTGTGGTCTTCTCATCAATTGTTGCCAAAAATGATCTTTTGTTTCTACAGCAGTTTTAGCATTTTAGGCTTATCTGCCATTTTCCCCTGGCATGTCCCAAGTGTCTCCGGGTCCAAGGCAACAGTATGAATTTTCTCCTCTTTTGCCATGCGTCTATCATTAATGGCCCTCAGAATACAATCTAGTTTATGTGGGGGATATCTGGTAGTATACTTGTAATGCTTCTCCAAAACTTAACGGATAGTTCCAGTTTCTGGCATATTCACTGATGGGGAAGTGTACAGATGACTTGAGCCTGATTTAGATTGCGGCGGATGGGTTACTCCATCACAACTGTGATGGATATCGCATCATAGGACATAAAGGGATTTATATTTCAGAAGACTGTATATCCGTCACTGTTGTGATGGAGTAACCCGTCCGCCAAGATCTAAATCAGACCTTGAGGGGGGATATTCTCAAGAACGGGCAATAATTATAGCCAACCTAGTTTAACGCAATTTTATATAACGCTGTCTATTGCGGGAAACAAACACTGTGTTTACGGCGTATTCTCAGCACACCGGCAACAGGAGATAGTTTCCCAATAACGGGTCAAATATCCATGGTAAAACCGGGAGGCCGATAAAAAAGGAAACCTGAACGTGAAAAAAGTGGCAATGGGCCCAACAGCAATAAAAATACCAGCGATAAGCAGCGCCAGGTCTGCTATTCCCACGTCAGGCTGGAAAAATGACCATAAAAGCGTTGTTCATATTTTACCCCAAATGACACCTGAAATTTCATATTTGACCCCAAATGACACTCTGTTGTCTTTTTTGGAACACCAATGACAGCCTTCATGTAAAGTTTTTGTACAAATGTGATACGCTGGTGAGTGGGATTACGTACTACATTTGACACCCTGAAATGTCATTTCGAATACGTGACACCCTAAACTGTACAGAGGTGACATACCCACCATCTATTTGCAATTAGTGAGATTGTTAGCACTTAATGTCGTACTTACACTTGTCAGAGTGATGTGTTAAAGCAGAGGACTTACATGCAAACAGGGAATGTGTGTTGCAATGAATTCGTTTGCACATGCTGTTCATGTGGTCATTTTGTACTGTTCCATGATTGCTAAGGACAGTTACAATGTGATGTGATTGTGTTCCTTTGGGCTATTCTTGCTCCAGCTGAAGTGGGGTGTGGTCCATCTGCCTCATCTTCCGCATCATTTTCCGGTGCATCTGGCACCTGGATCCATGGGGCATTGGTGCGTACACATATGTTGTGCAATACACAACATGCAATGATCATCTTGCACACTATTTCTGGCCTGTACAGGAGTCTTCCACCTGTGATGTTCAGGCACCTGAAACGTGACTTTAACACGCCAAATGTGCGCTCAACAATGCCCCTGGTGCGTTTGTGGGCCACATTGTACTGCCTCTATTACCATGTAGTGTCATCATCCACGGGCAGAGTGCATATCCTTGATCACCGGTGAGAGGTAAGTGAGATTAGTGAAAAATTGGTGGTTCTGCATGCTGTGTTGGCAGACTTACAGGTTTTGTGGCGTGTGATTTGTGCGACTTTGGAATTCATGTTTGACATGTATTGCTTCTGGCAAATGTGCGGGATCAATGTGTATTACGTAGCCTCACAGCTACTCCTCCCTCCCCGAGCCTATTTACTTATGTGCACTGCACGGTTGCATCACGTGCACTCCTACGGCACACCATTGTCATGCCTGTCTGCGTATGTCCGCAAGCCTGACAACAACACTGTAATGTTGACCGTTGAAGGTGGCCGGCCACGTGTGTGTAGGCCTATGGTAAGGATAGGGCAGACACAGATGTAGAGTTCAGGCCTGGCTGAACTCATGCTGTGATTGAGGCTAGGCCTTTGGCTTATGCTGCGGCAATGAAGATACACACACAACAGTTGGCATGTATGAGCCAAGACCCCGAGCGGTCTTGCGCTCCTTTATTAATCCATTCGGGCGAGACCGCCCTTCGGGGGGAAGGCTACATTGCAACATTGTCGATTAAGGTCCGGGTGGCGCCGACACTACAACAGAGACACACACCATAGTTAAGTTTGTGGCCAGCCCAGAACTGAACCACGCCCAGATCCCAGAACTGAACCGCGCCCAGAGCGCCGGGCAATTTCTTCACTCTCCTCACACACCTACTCATTGGCTGCCACTGCAGTGCTGGGATGTTGTGCGCTTCAGAGTACGTTTCCAGATGTTTCACCCAGCCTTTCCAGCGGCCTGCCTGGGATGGGGTGGCCCTGTGACTGTGAAGGGCTTATTTTTTTTCTTCTTTTTTTTACATTTGTAGAGCGCGGCTGTCACCTGGCAGGTATCCTGGCGCTGGGTAGTTACTCCTGGGTTATTGGGCGGGGGGGGTGAGTTATGGGTAGGCAGACTTAGGGGAGGGGGTGGGGGAAGAGCCATGTTTTGATTCGCTTCCTGAAAGGTAGGAGGTGTGGGATTTGGCGAATTTCGGCGGGCAGACTGTTCCAGAGCTTGGCCGCAGCCACTCTGAACGATCTTCCCCCAATCCTGGCTTTCTTGCATCTAGGTACTTTCACAAGGCAGGCGGTTGCGGACCGAAGTGTTCTGGTGGGGGTGTACCACGAGAACAGACGATGAAGAGGTCTAGGTCCTGCGCCGTGTAGTGCCTTGAAGACCAAGCAAAGGGCTTTGAAGGCGATGCGTTGCTTCAAAGGAAGCCAGTGCAGCTCGGCCAAGGCAGCAGTGGCCGAGGATCTTCTGGTCCAACCAAGAGCCAGTTTGGCAGCTGCCGACTGAACTCGTTGGAGTCTGTCTAGCAGTGTCGCAGGAGACTCAAACAGAAGAGCATTGCAATAGTCAAGGCGACTAAGGATAGTGCACCTGACTATCAATGCTCGAGCTGAAGATGGTAATAGAGGCAGGATTTTGCGCAGTGAGCGCATAAGGGCTGAGCAGGTAGCGACTGTTCTTGAGACCTGCGTTTCCATGCTCAGTTGGTGATTTAGCATGACGCCCAAATTGCGAACAGTGGTAACAGGTAGCGGATTATTGGAATTTTCCGGGGGCCAGAACTCAGTGGGCAGAGGGCGGGATATGCGGCTCGCGGGACAGAACATAACCTCAGTTTTCAAGGAGTTAAACTGGAGGGAGTTCCGGTGCAACCAGCCTGCGATGTCTCTTAGGCAGTTATGGAAGGCTTCAAAAGAGATGGAGTCCTCACCCTCCCAGGAGAAAAGGAGCTGGGTATCGTCCGCGTAGTTTACTGTGGTCATATTGTGCGATTTAATTAAAGCGACCAGTGGCTTCAAGTAAACATTAAAAAGAATCGGACTGATGGAGGAGCCCTGGGGAACACCGTGAGGGACAGGGGAAAAAAACGATTGGAAAGGGGGAAGGGATACCGCCTGTTTCCTGTTACTAAGGTAGGAGTGAAACCAGAGCAGGGCCGTGCCATTTGCACCTGCCTCTCTCAGCCTCTCAAGCAGAATCCCATGATTGACAGTATCGAATGCGGCAGACAGGTCTAATAAAATCAGGGCCACGGCTTGGCCCCTGTCTGCACGCATTCGAAGCTCTTCCATGGCAGTGAGCACTGCAGTTTCAGTGCCATGGGCTGGGCGAAACCCAAATTGGAATTCGTCCAGAGCGAGGTTCTGCTCGAGGTGGGTTGAGAGGCAATTGCTGACCCATCGTTCAAGCACCTTCACCGGAAATGGTAAAAGTGATATGGGGCGGAAATTGGACAGGCATTCTGGATTCAGCGTAGGTTTCTTGAGTAGCGGGGTGATCAGTGCTTGCTTCCAGGGGGTGGGGACGAAGCCACAGCTGAGAGATTGATTGCAGATCATGCCCGCAGGCTTTCCAGATTTTCGGGGGCAGAGGATCAAGAGGAGATCCCGAGGTGATGCCCATAGCCAGTTTCTCAAATTCTACTTGAGAGATCAAGGGGAAGGCCAGGAGACTCTTCATAGGAGGGCTTGCTGACCTCGGGGAGTCAGAGTTGGTGGGGCCGACTCCGGAAGAGGTAGGATGATTATGTGACGGGGGGGTTGCCAAATTGTTGATGATGGTTTCGATTTTATCGGTAAAAAACCGAGCGAGATTGTCACAGAGGGTCTGAGATGGGGGAATGGAGTTCTTGACACAGTCAGGATGTAAAATGTTGTCCAGGATCTGAAATATACTTTTTGAGCTATTAGCAGCGTTAGCTATAGTGGAGCAGTAGTATTCCGATTTGGCCTTTACGATGGCAGATTTGTAATCACGGAGTAGGTTTTTCCAGAGGGCTTTGTTGTTGTCACAATATCCATGTCTCCACTTTCTCTCAGCCTGTTTACAGGCAGATTTGAGGGATTTCAGGGAGTCGTTGTACCAGGGAGCGGGTGCTCTACCTTTAGGTTTACAGTGTTTTAAGGGGGCAGCCGAGTCCGTGATAGATGTAATTCTCGAGCTGAGGGAACTGTAATTATTTTCCACCGAACTGGAAGGAGAGAAGCTATCCTGTACCTCAAAGACTTTGGTGGAGGTGCTGAGTATTTCTAAAGCCTTCCAGTTTCGGTAAGAGAATTGTGGTGGAGAGTGGTGCTTGGGCTTTCTTATTATGGCGTTGGTGATGAAGAGTTTGATGAGCGAGTGGTCCGTCCAACTCATGGGCAGAATATCGCCTACTTGCGTGAGATCGGGACTCGAAAAAATGAGATCGAGACGATTACCTGCAGAGTGGGTGGGGTCCTTTATCAGTTGGTGAAGCCCTACGCTGTCACAGGATAACAGAAGGTTGTCTAAGCCTGTGTCCAGGCTGCCATTTGGCCAGAGATTGAAGTCTCCAAGAATAATAAGTTTATTATGGGAGGTTGCCATGTTAGTAATGATCGTGAGGAGAGCTTGCTGTTGCAGGAGGGAAAAAGCCCCTTGTGGTCTGTAGCAGATAATCACCGTGAAGGTGGCTCCTGGGTGGTAGGTTATGGTCAGACCAAGGAGCTCAGTTCCAGGTACAGGA
Organism: Lissotriton helveticus; assembly: GCF_964261635.1. Taxonomy (NCBI): domain Eukaryota; kingdom Metazoa; phylum Chordata; class Amphibia; order Caudata; family Salamandridae; genus Lissotriton; species Lissotriton helveticus. The sequence continues at coordinate 447,451,026 of NC_136070.1, forward strand.
TCTATGTCAATGGTGTTTACTTGCCAAGCGGCTCGGAAGATAATACCAACTCCGCCGCCGCGGCCTTTGGGTCTGGGAAGATGTAAAATGTTAAAATTAAGAGGGCAGGCAGATGCTAGGTCGGTCTCACAATTGGCATGTGTCCACGTTTCAGTTAGAAAGAGTACATCTAGTTGGTGTGAGTCTATGAGGAGATTGATTTCAGTGGCATGCTTCGGTAGAGATCTGACATTCAAGAGGCCTCCAACGATTAAGCCCTTGTAGATGAAGTCAGTTAGGGGAGAAGCAGTCTCTTCAAAGGAGAGCTTACCTTCATGCGCGTACCCTTGTAAATTAAGCAGTGCATCCCGGGTGTAGCAGGAGGATTGAGGGCTGGATTGGGCAGGGTAAGTGGCGCTAGGCGCGTCCTCGTCGCGGACGAGCGCAGACGAGCTTGCCTTAAGCGCGCCTTCGGCACGCAATCGGCGTGCCCGCTGCGCTCGTCCGCTGCGCTTCCGGTATTGACACATAGTATATAGTGATAGTAGGTGACGTGGGAGGGGGTGTGGCCAGCAAAAGATGGGCGTGGCTATCGTCTCCCTCGGCGAGCAATGGCGCCAAGAAACGAGTCCGTTCCCTTTCCCAACAGCTAATATTCAGCTGCACCGGGAATCAGGTCAGTGTCCAGTGGAATAAATGTGCAAGTGAGCAAGGTTTAAAAGCAATACAAGTTTTTTAAAATGGGCATAAACACCTCCCGGCTTTTCGCCTCAGGAGTAACACACACACAGAGGAGCAGCGCGCCCTATTTATCTATGGCGAAGGGGGCGTGGCCAGCAAAAGATGGGCGTGGCTATCGTCTCCCTCGGCGAGCAATGGCGCCAAGAAACGAGTCCGTTCCCTTTCCCAACAGCTAATATTCAGCTGCACCGGGAATCAGGTCAGTGTCCAGTGGAATAAATGTGCAAATGAGCAAGGTTTAAAAGCAATACAAGTTTTTTAAAATGGGCATAAACACCTCCCGGCTTTTCGCCTCAGGAGTAACACACACACAGAGGAGCAGCACTAGCGTTCAGCGCGCCCTATTTATCTATGGCGAAGGGGGCGTGGCCAGCAAAAGATGGGCGTGGCTATCGTCTCCCTCGGCGAGCAATGGCGCCAAGAAACGAGTCCGTTCCCTTTCCCAACAGCTAATATTCAGCTGCACCGGGAATCAGGTCAGTGTCCAGTGGAATAAATGTGCAAATGAGCAAGGTTTAAAAGCAATACAAGTTTTTTAAAATGGGCATAAACACCTCCCGGCTTTTCGCCTCAGGAGTAACACACACACAGAGGCTTCAGTGGCCTTACCGAAGAGCTGTGATGATGCTGTAGGCCTGGAGGCTGGACGGTGACTTGTGGTGCACAGAGGTAGTGGCACCTGATGCACCGTGTCCGGCACGGGCCTACCGCCATGTGGCGATGCCTTGTGGCGCACTGAGGTAGGCTCACCAGAAGAGCTAAGCTGGTAGGCTGAAAAAAAAAAAAAAGGTGTGTGGTGTGTTCCGTTGCTACTTACAAACGAGCATTCTATTTCCATAGATGCCATTCTGAAAGTGCTGGTTGATGATGGACGGTCGGAAGATGTAGGAATCATGCACACTGCCTGGGAAGTTGGCGACGACATTGGTGAACAGTCCCCGGTGGTCCTCTATTGCCTGCACGTTGATGGAATGCGTGTGCTTTCTGTTGCGGGAATTGTGTGCAGTGTCGGCAGGGGGCACAAGTAGCACATGTGTACAGTCAATTGCCCCCAACACATGCGGGAAGCCAGCTATAGCGTAGAAGCCTTGCTTGGTCTCCTGCTGTTGCTGCGCAGTTTGGGAAAGTGATAGGTGCTGGGGTATTAAGCTGATGATGGCATCCAAGACAGGTGTGAGGAACTTTGTTAGAGCTGGCTGTGAGACTCCTCCGACTCTGGCAGTTGTTGGTTGGAAGGTACCATCTATGTTACCCCACTTGCACAGGTAGTAAGATCATTTGGCCTGGATGTGTTATCATACGCTGATGACACACAGATCCTGGTATCCATCACCCAGCCAGTTTGTGAGATTGCTTCCAAGTTCAGAACCTGTATGGAGGCAGTCTCCAAATGGATGACGTGTAATTTCTTAAAATTAAACGGTGAGAAAACCGAAGTTATGGTCTTCGGAGGGAGCCAAGATCTTTGGTCGAAGGAGTGGTGGCCCACGTCCCTTGGAGAGTGCCCAACCCTTACTCCTATTGCTAAGAATCTTGGAGTACAAATTGATCCTACCCTCTCTTTCGACTCCCAGGTAAATAGGACAGTGTCAACTTGTTGTGGCACTATCAGAATTTTAAAGAAAATTGCTCCTTATCTATCCTTGGCAGCCCGGAAACAAGCTACAGCTGGCTTAGTACTATCGAGGCTAGATTATTGCAATGCCCTCTATGGTGGCATCAATAAAGGTTCCATCCACCGCCTCCAAATGGTACAAAATGCGGCAGCCAGACTGGTGCTAAGTCTCCCTAGGAGAGCATCTGCAACAATGGCCAGAAGGGATCTCCATTGGCTTCCAATTCCATCTAGGATCTCTTATAACATTTTCTGTTTGGCCCATGGTGCTTTCCATGGCTCAGGATCTGAAAGCATTAGATCTCTTCTGTGTGCCTACACCCCTATCAGAACTCTTCGCTCATCTGCAAAGAACAGGCTGGTGGTTCCTAGGTTTACCAAGGTTAGATGGGGAGGTAGAGCTTTTTCCGTCTTGGCACCCAAACTGTGGAACCTCCTCCCCTTTGAGCTTTCCAGTCAACCATCCTTAGCAATATTTAAAAAGTCACTTAAGACCTGGCTTTTCGCTCAGGCATATTAGGCTTTGCTTTCCCGCTGGCCTTCTGGTCCTGGCATTGGAGTTTGGATTTCTTTGTCTGTCTGTAGTGCGCCTTGATGCCCCTTGGGGCTAAGTTTTACGCGGTATAAAAATGCCTTTCATTCATTCAAGGTACCAGAGGCCAACAAGTGCAGCACAGCCAGCAGCTTTGTCTGCAGAAGGATGTTGATTTTCTGCTGTGTTGGAACCTTCAGCCTGTGGCAATGTGGGTCAGGATGCAGAGGATGATTGCCCTTTTGAGCCTGTAGTGGGCAATGACATCCTCTGGCGTTAAGTCTCTGAGGCTGGTGCGTTTTCAGATGGTCTGCTGTCTTGTTCTGCGCTGCCTCTGTGCTAGTCTGTGGGGGAGGTGGTCCTGGGGGTGGTGGCAGTGGGTATTGTAGACCCTCTTGTGTCTCCAAGCTGCATGATTAGTAGCTCCATGACATCTGTTAGTCTTCAGATGTGGCTCTGGGCCGGGCTCCCTTTCTACTGCAGATTTTCGTCCTACTTAAGACCAGAAAAAAGCAGGTCTTAAGTCCCTGCTGCTAACATGCTTTATTGCCTGTTTTTGGTCCACATCGCCGATCTGGCTGGTCTTTGAGAATATCGCGAAGTGGTGTCATTGTGAGTTTTTAGACAGGAACGCCTACTATGCATATGCTTAGTGTTAGTTGTCGCTGTAAGCCTTGGCGATATTTTTAGCAGCAGCTATCGCAGGTAAACTGACGATGTCGGCTGTTAGTGCAGGCTTGTGAATAGCGAGATAAATATATCGCCACTTTTGTGGTGGAAAAGTGCAGCTAAATCGGCGATGAGTCCTTGAGAATATGCCCCTTAGTCAGTTTCAGTTTGCCCATGTGTATGATGGATTATCAACCTCCCTGTGATACTCAAAGTGTATGGTTCACTTCCTTCCAGTATCAATGCAGATTTAAATGTTTATATGCCAGTTTCATGAGAAGAGGTTGATTGCACCCAGGACTATCATCTCAAGTTAACATATCTGTGGCACATACGTCAATGACCTTCTCCGAAGTAAGAACTGGTGGTGCTTAATGGAAAAAAGTTCTGTCTTTATCTCCTGCACTCATCAATTACCTGTCATCCTCCATGAACCAGAGAGATAACTATCCATTACTTCACAGGTTTTTGTCACTGTTCTTATCACAGACTTACCACTGCCTGGCTGATCTTATTTATTTATTTATTTATTTTTTCAGTTTATAGAGCGGGACAGCTACCCAGGTAGGGTTTCCCGGCGCTAATGGAGACAGGAGCAACATACAGTGGGTAATAGGTTATTGGTTAAACAACCAGGCTTTCTGAAAACGGCCGTAGCAGCTCTCCGCACGAATGGCAAGCGGGAGGGAATTCCAGAGCCTAGGACCCATGGCGGCAAAGGACCTCCCGCCCATCCTAGCAAGTCTGACCTTAGGTACACAGAAGAGTTCTTGGGTAGACGACCGCAGAGTGCGTGTTGGGGAGTACGTCGTCACCAGGGATTTCAAATATCTTGGAGCCGTGCCTGCTTTTATTTTGTACATGTAGTTTAGAGCTTTAAACTTCACACGGCTCTCCACTCGGAGCCAGTGAAGTTCCCTGAGATGTCCTATAATGAATTCATTCCTTTTGCAGCCGCGTAGTAAGCGCGCCGCAGCATTTTGGACCTTTTGGAGGCAACGGGTAACCGCCTTTGTAGCCCCCAGGTAGAGTACATTGCCGAAGTCCAACCGGGAGGTCACCAAGGCGTTGGCCACAGACTTCTGGGTGTCGGTCGGCAACATCCCCAGTATCTCCCTCAACCAGCGCAGGATGGCAAAACAGGTGGCCGTCACTTTCATCGCTTGCTACTGCATTGTAAGGCCCTGATCTATGGTCACCCCCAGGTTGCGGACGTGCGCAGATGCAGGTGGAATGGGGCCCATTTCTGCCGGCCAGTGTTTGGAGCACCACAGATCAGGCCTATTCCCAAGGATAAGGATCTCCGTTTTCCCCGCCATCTTCAACTCCGAGAGGCAATTGCAGCCTCCACAGTTCGGTTAAATCTTCTGCGGGCTCATGCAGGTCAGTGCCATAACAGATTGCTCTAAGCAGAGCAGTAAGGAACCTCAGATGGGATTCCTCGCCCTCTGTGTCCACATTGCACGATGGCCTTCAGACCCTAGAACACTATTGTATTGTAAATGTATTGTATGTTAAGTAATAATGTTTATATTTAGAGTTTTATATTTTTTCTAAACTAATAGGGTAATTCCAATATGTGATGTGGTTGAAGTGAAGTTGTTTACCTACTGTTGCTTAGACTAGCATGAGAATAGTAAATGTAACTGTTAGAAATGCGGTTCTCTAGTTGGCAGGGGTAGGTACCAATGTCCAAATAGGGACCCTTGCTTCTAATCAGGGTAAGGAGGAAACCCTCTGAGATAACCCCTGCTCACCCTCTAGGTAGCTTGGCATGAGCAGTCTAGGCTAACCAGAGGCAATGTGTAAAGTATTTGTACCAGCACTCACAGTAACACAGTGAAAACACCACAAACTGACTCCACAACAGTTTAGAAAAATAAAAGTATTTAATCTACACTACACAAGACCAAAACGACAAAAATCCAACATACACAGTTCAAGAATATGGTTTCAAAAGAGTTCTTAAGGTTTGTGATAAAATTCTTCAGGTTGCGATAAAATAATCCACAGTTGCGTGAAAAGTTCACAGTTGCATCACGTTTACTCACAGTACCTTTTAGTTGCGACAAAGTTCCAAAAGCAGAAGCTGGTGCGGTGGAAAACAAGCGATGCATTGCTCCTGAGACCCTGGGGAGGCGTTTGCGACAGCCCCGCTGCAGCAGCGGGCGTGTTGCGACGAATCAGGTCTGTATGGGGAGGAAGGCCACTTGTATGGATTCCGGTGCGGAGGTTCCGTAGGAAGTTTGTTCTCGCAAAAGGCACTATGCGACGATCTTTGGAGTTGCGACGATCTCCGGGGCGACGATGCACGGACCAGCGGTGATCTTCTCTCTTGCAGCTCCTCAACGCGATGGGGTCTGCGACGACACTCGAGGCGACGTGATGCGGTCCGCAAGCAAGCGGTGCGGCGATCTCACCCAGCGACAAAAGGCCCTGCGACGACACTCGCAGCGATGTTAGACTTTCCCGCACCGATCTGGTGCGTCCCGCAAATGAAGGATGCGACGGCTCTGGCAGTGGCAACAGGCGCTGCGACGATCTCGGCCTTCGTAGCGGTGGGAATTTCCTCGCACTGTCGGGGATGCGCTCCGCAGCAAGCGATGCGATAACTTTTCAATTGCAAAAGTCTCTCAAGCTTAGTTTCAAGCTTCCCAGCACAGGTACAACTTCCAGAGGCCCCACAACTAGATCAAGCACTCTAGGAAGGACAGAACTCGCTCAGCAGAGTTCAAGGAAGCTGGGGGTGAAGTCCTTTTGTTCCTGGGACTTCAGAACAGGGAGCCAGGTCTTCTCAGGCCCTTGGAGATTCCTTCAAGACAGGGGACACAGCACAACAGCAAAGTCCTTCCCCTCTCCTTGGTAGCAAAGCAACAGGTCAGTCCAGCAGAGCAACAGCAGGACAGTCTTCCTTCTTCAGTTTCAGCTTTCTCCTTGGCAGAGGTTCCTTCTTGATTCCAGGATGATCTAATTTTCTGTTGTCAGGGGTCATGTACCTATACCCCTAAAAGTCTTTGTTCTCTTTGTGCAAGTGGGCCCTGAGCCCGGTCTGAACCAGTTCTGGGTGTTGCTTGAGCACTTGTTTTACCTGGCTTCTTCTTTCCTTTCAGAGTGAGGGGCAGGGTCGTCAGCCGCCCAGCAGGAGGTGGAGCCAGCATTGTGGAAGGCAGGCACAGCCCTATTCAGGCCCAGGTGCTATCTCCTCCCACCACTCAAGTTGCAAATGCAGTCATTCAGCCTAGGGCTGACTCAGCCAGCCTCCTGGGGAATCCCCAGCCCCTGTCACTCTCAAACCAGACAGTCAATACACAAACAGGCCAAGGCACACACAAGGGTCAGACAAGAGAACAGCAACTTTCTAAAAGTGCTGTTCTCAAACACAGGATTTAAAAACAACCTTTCCTAAAAGATGTGTTATTAAATTCTGAGTTCAGGCATACTAGACTCTTATGTCCTATCTTGTTCCCATGAGAAGAAATGCTGGTAGCCACTGTAGCCAGCATCCCCCATGTTAATCTATGGAGCAAGATAGCCTTACAATAGTAAAAAACGAAAATGGCTGCCATTCACTACCAGAGCATGCCACCCGCACCAGTACATGCTCTACCTTTCACATACACTGCACCCTGCCCAGGGAGGTACCTTGGGCCTTCCATAGGGGTGACTAATGTGCACAAAAAGGGAAGGGTTAAGCCTGGTCAGTGGGGACACTGACCAGAAGGACATGGCAGTTCACATACTGCATGCAGGCACTGCGGTGGCAGGCCTGAGACACCATTTAGGGCTACTCATGTGGGTGGCACAATCAGTGCTGCAGGCCCACTAGTAGCATCTGTCATCACCAGCCCTGGCACACCCAGTGCACTTTACTAGGGACTTCATGGTGATACAAATATGCCAATCATGTATATCCAATCACAGTATCAATTTATACAGAGAGCATATGCACTTTAGCACTGATCATCAGTGGTAAAGTGCGCAGAGTCCTATTGCCAACAGCCACGGGTCAGGAAAAATAAGGGAGGAAGAAGCAAAAAGTTTGGGGATGACCCTGCAAGAAGGGCCAGTTCCAACAATAACCCTTCAGAAGTCCAACTCTTTCCCTACTATTGTAAAAAATAGAGTAGGAATAGTATATCAAACCCTTCCGAACTTCCACGCTTTTCCTACTGTTGCAAAGACTGGAGTTAAAATAGTAAATTTAACCCCTCTGAAATCCAATGCTTTCCCTATTGTTCACTGTTTGGAGTAGTTATAATATATGTAACCCCTTTGAAGTCCCACAATTTCTTTACAGTTGCATAAACTGGAGTGATATGAGTATAACTAATATTTCTAGACATTTCCTTATATTGGTTATATTTTTGTTAATATTTGTTTGGAAATGTATTAATTTTTTGGAATTAAATTGTAAATAGTTTTTCTGTTTGTGTAAAACAATATATCTTCTATATAAATAAAAATGTAAATGTTCGTTTGTTCAAAATCGTAAATCTCCGAAAGTTCTTCACCGATTGCTTTGAAATTTTGTCACAAAGTTGGATTCTAATACGCGCGTGTTTTTATATACACAACGTTGGATTCGAGTACGCGCATGTCGAATACACGCGTGTTTTTAATCGAAAGCCCGAACAGACACATGAAAATTTCAATGTTCGTTAGTTCAAAATCTTAAAGCTCCGAAAGTTCTTCACCGATTGCTTTGAAATGTTGACACAACGTTGGATTGAATTAAGCGCATGTTTATATATACACAAAGTTGGATTAGAATATGCGCGTGTCCAATACGCGCGTCTTTTTAATCGAAAGGTCGAACAGACCCTATCGATTTGGTTGCTGCGCAACAACTACAATGGACGCATAGACACAATAGTCTAGATATATTAGGATGGACAGTTGGTGTCAGGATGGCAGACCGGGAAGTGGGTGGAGGGAGGGGGGAGGAGTTGGTTCACTTTGCAACATTAGCGCGTGTTTATATATACACAACGTTGGATTTGAAAACACGCGTGTCCAATACGCTTGTGTTTTTAATCGAAAGGCCGAACAGGCCCTATCGATGCTGATCAACAAATAAAAGGGAAGCATAGAGACAATAGTCTATATATATTAGGATGGACAGTTGGTGTCAGGATGGCAGACCGGGAAGTGGGTGGAGGGAGGGGGGAGGAGTTGGTTCACTTTGCAACATTAAGAAAGGACACATAGAGACAATAGTCTACATATATTAGGACGGACAGTTGGTGTCAGGATGGCAGACCAGGAAATGGGTGGAGGGAGGGGGGAGCAGTTGGTTCACTTTGCAACATTAGCGCGTGTTTATATATACACAACGTTGGACTCGAATACGCGCGTGTACAATACGCGCGTGTTTTTAATCGAAAGGCTGAACAGACCCTATCGATGTGTTTGCTGCGCAACAACTATAAGGGAAGCATACAGACAATAGTCACAAAAACATATTGTATACCCACAAGCATTGTGAATTTAAACATATTAGAAATGTGCGCTTGCTCTTTTCTTTCTCTTCCATTTAACCAGACTGAGCCACAGCAACGAGTGGCCGGGTACAGCTAGTAGATATATATATAACTCACAGGAAACCCATTAGGAGTAAGGCCACACAGGAGATAATTATGCCCCCATATCTTTAAATATCTTTAATGGACACCTGGTCAGCAGGACCCTTTTCCCAAGTGGCATGTCAGTAATCGTTCTGCCAGACGCATTTCAGGATGATAATCCTTTCTTCAGTGGCAGGGCAAACGACGATTTGAAGTGCTGTTCGTTGCACACTCTTTTCAATACCTGCCTCAGTGGGTGGGCCATACAATGGCCTCATACTCAGAATTATAGGCTAAGATTGTTGATATGGGGCGTATTGAACCCAAATTCGCTATATGCAGCAGAAGGAGACAGGCGTGCCCTCTACCACCTTTGATGCCTGATTGATATGTGTAGAAGCATTCCTGCAATACTTCAAATGATTTACTGATATTCTGCCAATATCCCCCCTCCAATCCCTAACTGGATTGTCCACAACAAAGCCGATTACTTGGATATTATTGCCTCTAATCCCCTATAGAAGTAAAATTCATTGAACTTGAAGCCCTTCAATTTGGGACAGTGTCCAGATATTTTTTTAAATCAAGTAAGACACAAATCCGGTTTAATGAACAAGTGAATAGCACGGACACTTATTTAGGAGTTAAAATCTCTACTCGAAATGAAGAGATGTTTGATCTGACTTAAGGTGCTCTTCTCTCCTATTCAATTATTTTGATGCAAAAGTGGAATCGTTCTTCAGTTTGATCGTAAGGGAAGCTGCAATGTCATAAAAATGGTTATTGTTCCCCAAATCCTGCATATGTTCCGAGCATAACCCTTGTTGATATTGCAGTTTTTTAAGATTTTTGAGTTTCATAAATGTTTTAAATTTTCTCTTTCTTTAACCATGCAGAGATCTCCACCCTATCAGTTTGTTAATAAACATAGTTGTATGATAAATAATATTGTAAATTAATGTATATATTTATTTTAAATGCAGAACTGAAGAAAATAATTATACAGCAATATTACATTAATTTTGAATTAAATCGAAATAAATCGAAAACATATTCCTCTGAAGTTTAAATCATAAAATAAGATCCCACCCAAATATTTGTATTATGCATTAATAATTATTTAAATTGATGGATAGAATTAATTAAAGATAGTTTCACTATATTTTAAGGAAATATATTGTTACATTAATTTATAAATGCAAAAAAAGGTTATTACAATATTTCACAATTAATTAATTACAATGTTTTACAATTAAATAAAACTATGCACTATCTTTTATATATTGTGTTTGACATTAAATTCTGGTTAGTCATATTTTAGCTATTTAAAATAATTTAATTTAATTTAACATTGCCTCCTATAGACCTTTATTTTAAGTTTCTACAGCGTGGATTCTCTCTGGAAGGGTATTGCAGTACGTGTTAACCATGTGTAGTGCTGTACATACTACTTTTTTTTGTAGTAACTTACACTCATAAATTTGGCTCCATCTCCTTTGTCAGGGTTGGAGATGAGTTAGTTAAGTCTTTTGAGTAATTTTATACTTTTTTGTGATTTTGTGAATTGCTAAAATTAGTAAAATTATTCAAAAGAGTAAGAGCAAATCACACCTTTGTGAATGGCCCTGTTGATGTTCTGGTGTCTTCAAAAGTGGAATGTGGCCAAGTATTCTCTAGACTGCTGAAATGGCTGGTCCAGTGAGCAGCACTAAATCAGTGTATTGGCATTACAGTGATGGCTACATGATTGCTAGCAGAGGACAGCAGCCAGGTATTCTGAGATGTCTGAATGTGAGCTACAGATATCAGGAGGAAGAGATTGGGAGCTTCAGATGAGGGTTTCATATGTTCAATGCGGGTCGAGGATGATACGTCTGTGGTAGCAGAGAGTGAAATTCAGTCCACACTATGCATGGAAGGATCATTTGCATTTCATTGTTGATACTACTCCTGCTATGATATTTCTGTATCAATCTACACAAAGCCCCTCATTCTTAAATCGAGGTCAAAGTTGTAGGTGCAGAAATATGACTTTCAGGAATTCACTAAATAAATCCAGGAGTAAACCTTGCACCCTGCAGCATCCACAGATGTCCAGGCCTAGCTCTAGAAAACATATGCAAATTCCTTTTCCCGACACTTCTGTATGTGCAAGACTTGTACAAATGCATATGCAGAAACACCATCAGCTTATGCAATGCCACTTTAAAAAAAAAGAAAAAATTCCTCCTTATTCAAAATATTTTCTTCATGGGGAAACTCATTCCCATACACTGCTACTTGTTTTGGGGGTGTTTCTTTCCACTTTTCACCTGATCCTTGTTAACAGCACATAGCTGACATTTTTCCTGGGTGGAAATGGTTTATGGAAGAGTTTGTGAATCCCCACAAAGGTGTAAGTGTGTGGGTGTACACAAACCCACAGGGAATTCCAGTCCTGGAATACCCCATCCCCACTTGCGAATAAATTAATGTACACATAAATCTTGATATGAGTAAATCTTTCAATGAGAGAAAGGCCATCCTTTATGAATACCAAACGGTTATTGTCAATTATAAGGCAAACACACAGGCAAACAGTTTTGAAAATCGTTCCCAGCACTCCAAGAGGTTCAAACCATTCTGAATCTTGGTTTGAAATTACTATGCAGTCAATTGTTTTTGGAAAATCAAAAAGTATTGTCTATTCACTCAGATCATTTTTGCTAATGATGTTTTCAGCTCTTGATCTAACTGGGTGATCCTCACCACATCTCGTTATGTCCCATAGTCGCATTTCCTTATCTGCAAGAATTGTGTGCTTTGAAACAGCCTCTCCCACAGTATTAAGTGATATACAGACCAATCTGCGCTGGACCAATTATGCAAGAACACGGCATAGCCTAAATGTAATTGAACATAAATTGATTGAGCACAACCTATAGAGGGCACCAATTGAATTGCTTTAGAATGAGATATTGACCACTGAAAATCAATTTGAAATGATGTTCTCTCTCAAAACCCAAGGGATAACCAGGGGGGAAATGCAGACTCCCGTATATACAAACACAATTATGAGTCAAGTTGAGAATAAATATTTATATTGAAAGAAAATCTAAAGAAATGTATAGCCAACATGTAAAATGGTGTGACATAAGGATCTGAATCGGCATTTTTGCATGCATAATCTAAACCAAACTATGAAATATTAAAAATCATTTAACTCTTACAGCAAATACAAGCATTTTAAATTAATGCTACTAACCATTAAACAAACAGAAAAGCAAAAAGGTGTAACAGAAACACAAATAATGCAAAACAACCACCCAGACACAGCACAGCCAACTGAAATGTTTTCATGTTTCTAACTGCTTGACTGTTGCATTGGTTCCATTAATGCTTAAGAGTTATACCGAAAAGGCATAGAATTTTAAGCAATAAAGGGTCGCTTTAACATGAGGGGCACCGAAACAGGTATAAGAATAGTAATTATGGCTAATGAAACATAACATCTCTTAATGCAACTTACACATACCTGTCCTTTAGGAAATAATTTAAAACGTGTCTCTTTTATAAAAAAAAAAAACGCTAGTTGTGAGCTTTTGGTATTGACATTTTCTTTGAAGCAGTCCCAAGACGCCTCTGGGCAATCAAGAGCTTTATAAATAAAACAATTAATACAATTGTTGCCATTTTTATGTTTCGGATGGCATGCTGCACTACTTGGGATGCCAATTGTGAAGCTTCTT